>NC_090938.1:47241057-48515223 GCF_040938575.1 Ambystoma mexicanum | reverse complement strand
TGGACCAACCCGTATCTAGTGCGTCCCTCGTGCCGTTCGGGTGTTTCCTCCCTAACTAACCTTCCTGTTTATTATTTTCTCCTGTCGTTGTTTCCTTGGAACTGGATTTCCCCTCTTGACTCCTCAACCATCTCCTTCCAGGTCAGTTGTGCATTCCCTAGAGGTTCAAGGGGATTGTTCTTTGCATTGTTCTTTTAGGCTCTGTATCTGCTCTGCTATTCCAACCGACTTATATTTCAGGGTAGCTGAGGTCGAGACTGGTTGATCTGAGAGTTCCACCATTTCAGTCCTCCGAATCTTGGTGTGGTGAGTAACAGAAAGGCTTCGAGTTCCACCTGGGATGGGTGATCGGAGAGAAAGGACGTTAACCACGACAGACCCTGAGTAGTGGTTCCCAGGTTGTCACAGAGACGTGCAATCAGGATGTTGTGGTTAACCGTGTGAAAAGCAGAGGAGAGATCAAGGAGAATAAGGATAGATGGGGTGTTGGTGTCAAGATTTGAGAGCAGGTCTTCACGGGTGTTCAGAAGATCAGTTTCCATGCCTCTGGATGCTCTAAAGCCAGATTGATGGTCATGGAAGCAACCAATACATTCAGTGTGGAGGGTCAGCTGTGAGATAGCCAATTTCTCCAGGAGTTCTTGAGCAGAGGGTGCACAAGGGAGTGCTTAAGGGCAGTTGGGAAGACTCCAGTGTCAAAGGAGAGATTGCAGAGATCAGCCAAGGCTGGGGCGAGGGAGTCCATATTGTCTTTAATGGTTTTGGAGGGGCAGGCATCCTGGAAGAAGCCTTCATAGATCGGACTTGACTGGTGACCTCATCAGGTGTGATGGTTGAGAGAGAAGAGAGGGTAAGTGGAGGGGGGCCAAGGGAGGCTCCGGTGTTGGTGTATGTTGTGGTGTGGAAGAGAGGGTGGAAAGGGTGCCTTGGGTTTTTGTGGTGAAGTGTGCTGCCAGGGCCGAGCAAAGGTCCTGGGTGGGTGCAACTGTCATGATTACTGGCCAGAGGGTCTCCTTCAAACCCTTTCTCCCTTTAGTGATATGTGGAGGTAGATGGGGAGATCAGGCAGGGGCCAAGTGGGTAAGAGCCTTGCATTCAAGACACTCACAGCAATCACTCTGAATAGACATCCCTATTTCTCAGAGCAACAGGATAATAGTTTCCCGGTTGTTGCATCTCTTCCTGCCACTCCAATATGGACACTGAAGAGCATCCTGGCATCCAGGAAGTTACAAGGCATTCTAGTGTTTGGGCCTTCCCAATTTGTTCCATCCGACGACCGGAGTCAGAACTGCAATGAGAAGGAGAGAAAGAGAACAGTCAGCTCACAGTGAGTTACACAAGCCTGGAAATCGCCGCGCATGCCCTGGTTGGAGGCACATAACCCATTGATAAACTGGCATACCAGAACCTTAACCTTCTGAAGTGAATGTAATCGTTGTTATGCTCCGGTACTCCTGTTACTTGCATCTCTGAACTTGGTTCCAACGTCAAATGAAACAGGTGTTTTGCCCGCTGAATATCAGAAGTTTCAGGATGTATTTGCCAAAGAACAAGCCAACACACTACCCTCGCATCGTTCATATGAATGTCAAATGGATCCAAAATACCTGGGGCGCAAGTGCTGTGTAGTCGTATATATGCTTTAACTGAAGGGGAAAACACTCATTTGAAGAAATACCTGGAACAATATCTTGCAAACGGTTTTATCTGTCCCTCAAAGTCACCCACTGCCTGCCCTCTCTTCTTCGTACCCAAGAAGGAGGAGGATCTCAGAACATGTATAGATTACAGAGCCTTAAACCAGATTACAGTGAAAAACAAATACCCGCTACCATTAATCCCGGTGTTGCTGAATCAGGTACGGCAAGCACAAGTCTTCACGAAATTGGACCTGCGAGGAGCCTATCACCTAGTGCGTGTCAAAAAGGGAGACGAATAGAAGACTGCGTTCCGCACCAGATATGGCTTGTACGTATATCAAGTAATGCAGTTCGGACTTTGTAATGCCCCAGCAGCATTTCACCACTTTATGAATGATGTACTGCGGGAACTACTCAACATATGTGTGATTGTTTACATTGACAATATCCTTATTTACTCAGCAAATATCCAGGAACATGTATCACATGTGCGGGCAGTCCTCCGCAAGTTGCGTGAAAACCACCTATACGCTAAGCTAGAAAACTGTTTTTTCCATGTTTCTGAAGTGGAATTTTTGGGGTACATCTTGTCCTCTCAAGGTATAATGATGGACAATTGAAAATTAGATGCTATTCTCAATTGCCCATCCCCTTCATCGCTCAAAAGAGTACAAAGCTTTTTCGGTTTTGCAAACTTTTATCAGCGCTTTATACCTGGTTTTTCGCATCTGGTACACCCGATTACATTTTTACTACGCAAAACCAAAAGTTTGAATGGACTCCCACAGCCGAAGAAGCATTCCAGGCCTTGAAGGGCAAATTCATCACAGCTCCAGTGCTTCAACATCCTCAGCCAGATCTTCCGTATATCGTAGAAATGGATGCCTCAAGTGTAGCCATGGGAGCGGTCCTATCTCAGAAAAATCCAAACACAGGACATTTGCATCCAGTGGCCTTTTGGTTGAGGAAATTCTCCTGGATACACTCAAAGATGACATTAGACGAGAATTGTCTGCAGAAGAGTTGAGAACATGGGATGTTAAAGGATACCAATATTCTATCCAAGACAGCCTTCCATTCTATCGGAAAAGGCTATACCTTCCGACGCATGCTTTGCAGGAAAGAGTGCTCAACAGTTACCACAATTCATCTCTAGAAGGTCATCCCGGTGTAGCTAAGACACTCAAGAAAATCAGCCAGTTCTATTGGTGGCCCACTTGGCGAAAAGACACCACCAAGTTCGTTAATACATGTGGTATTTGCGCTCAAAACAAAATATCACGGCAGAAACCAGCTGGATTGCTACAACCCTTAGAAATTCCACCCACTCCGTGGCACACAATAACAATGGACTTCGTCACCGACTTACCATCCAGTTCAGGCTATACTACAATTTTAGTAGTGGTTGACCTTTTCTCTAAAATGGCCCATTTTATCACCTTTAAAAGGACTTCCTTCGGCTCAACAATTAGCCCAGGTCTTCCTAGACTACATCGTAAAATTCCATGGATTTCCGTCTGTAATTATTTCAGATAGAGGCTGTAACTTTGTATCGCAGTTCTGGAAAAAATGTTGCTCTCTGGCTGGAGTAGAAGTCCGTCTGTCCACTAGCCATCATCCACAAACAGATGGACAAACAGAACGCACAAACCAAACCATGGAACAATACCTCCGCTGTCTCCTATACCAAACAGATAGCAACTGGATGGAGATCTTATAGATGGCGGAATATGCATATAATAACGCAACACACTCTTCCACACAACAAACTCCTTTCTACACATTGTTTGGACGAAATCCACGGACATCCGTCTATGACCCACCAGAAGAAATTGAAATGCCTGCAGTTAAAACCATGCGTGCACGTATTACGCAAGCCACTAAGGATGCAGCTAAACACCTAATAGCAGCTAAAGACACACAGAAGAAGTATGCCGACTACCATCGAAAACAATCCCCAAGTTATCAAGTAGGGGCCTCAGTGTGGTTAGCATCAAAATACATCTCATTAAAAGTACCAAAGAAATTTCACCCCAAATATCTGCGACCATTTACTATAGAGGCCATAATCTCCCCAGTGGCCGTGAAGGTAACCTTACCACAACACATGCAAATTCACCCAGTGTTCCACGTGTCATTACTCAAGTTGGTACACCCAGGAACTCGGTTACCAAAGCACCAGATCCGATAGCAATATATAGTGACGAACCGGAATTCGAAGTCAAAAGCATCCTAGACTCCAAGGTAGTAAAAAAGGTCCTATACTATCTGGTGGATTGGAAAGGTTATGGGGCCCCAGGACAGATCATGGGAACCTAGTACAAACATTCATGCTTCCCGGTTGGTACGTAAGTTCCACCGAGATAATCCCAATAAACCAGGGCCTGGGAACACATCATTAAGGGGGACCTTGAGGGGGAGAACTGTCATGATTACTGGCCAGAGGGTCTCCTTCAAACCCTTACCCCCTTTAGGGACAAGTGGAGGTAGATGGGGAGATGGGGAGATCAGGCAGGGGCCCAGTGGGTAAGAGCCTGGCAATCAAGACACTCACAGCAATCGCTCTGAATAGACACCCCTATCTCTCAGAGCAACAGCATACTAGTTTCCTGGTTGTTGCATAACTTCCTGCCACTCCAATATGGACACTGAAGAACATCCTGGCATCCAGGAAGTTACAAGGCATTCTAGTGTTTGGGCGTGGCTACTGGCTACAAAAGCCACACCTGAAAAGCAGCTCGTGCTTCGTGTGCTTCCTGTAAGCTCGAGAGCACATGCTTACCACCGCCGCCTGGTTCTCAGTCTTCAGCCTTCCCGATTTGTTCCATCCGACGACCGGAGTCAGCACTGCAACAAGAAGAAGGAGAGAAAGAAAACAGTCCGCTCACAGTGAGTTATGCGCACCTGTAAATCGACGCGCCACGCGCTTGGAAGCAGAACGTTTCATACTCACCTCGAACATCGCTGACATCAGGGACCGCTGTTCTTCAGCCCGCGCACCTACGGCCCGCCTCTGGTATCCTGCAAGGAAAGAGAAAAGACATTAGTCATTGCAGCAGAAACTTCTGATCTTCATTGCGCGCAGCTACGACCCGCCTTGGGAAACCTGCAAAGAAAGAGAAAAGACATTAGTTTCTTCCGCCATCTCCGTTTACCGCAGTAGCTACAGGCCAGTGCTGTGAACTGACACATAGCACTGCGGCAGAACGGAAACACCAGAATTGCTCAGTGAGGTAACTGGGCAGTTACAAACATTGAGACTTTTACTTACCTGAATTTACCTGCGAACTTGCCTGAACTGAAGGCCCAGTGCAGACAGAAACTGGGTAACACAAACTCTTGGAGCTAAGGCAGTGCATTGAGCAGCAGCTTCCAGGAAATAGCGCCCCTGCAAGAGCAGGATGGAGGGCGCACCACATTAAACACACAGGTGAGGCACGCACTAGGGCACTTAGACATCCTAGGTGGGTTGGGGAGGAGAAGGAGGGTAGTAATTCCTTTGAGTTTACCCCTAACAATTCACTCTTTTGGCAGACCAGACTTCCACTATCAGAAGGGAGGTGTAGAACAGGAGAAGGACCGGGGGACTCCATTGCTCCTGCAGAGACCCAGTTAAGCGTGACTGTAACAGAGGAAGAGGCTGCTGCAGGATTGGCCAGTTCCTTGCAGACTTTGAAGAGTTCAGCCTTGTTGTTTGGGCTTGAATAAAGACTCTTTTCTTGGAGCGGATGCAGTGTCGATATTGCCTTTGAAGGAGGCGGCATGCCAGTTTGTCAGATGGTTCACCCAACGTGTTCCATTTCCGCTCAGCTGCCCTACACCTGCATTTAAGGACAGCCAGGTCAGAGTCGTACCAAGAGTTGCACTTTTTTGGGAGGCTTCAGTCGGACCCTCATGACAAGGACAATAGTATCAAGAGTGTTGGAGATGGAGATGTTGAGGTTAGCGAGAGCTGTGTCAGGGTGGGAGCCAGCCAAAGGAATGCATGGAGGAGAGTAGATGGAGGCAAAGGCAGCCACTGTCACTTTTTTCATGGGTCTGGTGACTTTGAATCCGAGTGGCTGTATGTTGCTGCAAGAAGAGCGGAGAGCTTGTTGAGAGAAGGGAGTGGTCAGTCCAAGAGATGGCGGTAGTGAGACGAATAGAGAGAGGGATGTCAGTAGAGATGAGAGCATCCAAGGTGTGGCCCGTGGTGTGCGTGGAGCGAGAGGGTAGGATGGAGAGGGAGAGAGAGTTGCAAAGGTTGCGGAAAGGGCACGAGGAGTCGGGAGAGTCCAGATGGAAGTTCAGATCCCACATCAGGAGGACATGAGAGGGAGAGGAGGAGAGTAGGGAGGAGGCAAGGTCCGCCCATTCTGAGAGGAAGAGAGTGGACTGTCCTGGTGGCCGACAGAAGGTGGCCAAGATGAGAGGGGAGAGTGAGAGTATGCAAACTGGGCACTCAAAGGAGGAGTAGGCTTGAGTAGGGATGATGGACACAGGTATCCATTCGGGGCAGATACGTGCCACCCCCCTCCCCCACCTTGTCTTCTTAGGCCTGGGCGCAGAGCGCATTTTGTAACCTTCAGGAGGAGTGTGACAAAACTTGAAATCAATGAGTTTGAGGAGGTTGCAGATGTCAGACGAGTGTTTGACGGCAGAGCGAGTGTTGAGAGTGACAATGTGGAGCAGCTTGCCATCTTTTAAGGACTTCCTCTGGGGGGGTACAGGGGACAGTGTTCCCCCCGAGGGTGGCGAGAGGGACAGGGGGCTAGTGGAGGATGGTGAAGGAGATACAGCCGGCAACGGAGCCGGGACAGTATGACAAGGCAGGGGCGCCTGAACAGAGGAGGAGGAGGAGGGCACAGAAGGCAGGGAAACCTGTGCAGAGGAGGAGGAGGAAGGCACAGAAGGCAAGGGAGCCTATGCAGAGGAGGAGGAGGAGGAGGAAGGCACAGAAGGCAAGGGAGCCTGTGCAGAGGTAGAGGAAGGCACAGAAAGCAAGGGAGCCTGTGCAGGGGAGGAGGAAGGCACAGAGGGCAAGGGAGCCAATGTAGAGGAGGAGGAGGAGGAAGGCACAGAAGGCAAGGGAGCCTGTGCAGAGGAAGAGGAAGGCACAGAAAGCAAGGGAGCCTGTGCAGGGGAGGAGGAAGGCACAGAAGGCAAAGGAACCTGTGCAGAGGAGGAGGAGGAGAGCGCAGAAGGCAAAGGAGCCTGTGCAGAGGAGGAGGAGGGGGAGGAAGGCACAGAAGGCAAGGGAGCCTGTGCAGAGGAAGAGGAAGGCACAGAAAGCAAGGGAGCCTGTGCAGGGGAGGAGGAAGGCACAGAAGGCAAAGGAACCTGTGCAGAGGAGGAGGAGAGCGCAGAAGGCAAAGGAGCCTGTGCAGAGGAGGAGGAGGGCGCAGCAGGCAAGGGAGCCTGTGCAGAGGAGGAGGAAGGCGCAGAAGGCAAGGGAGCCTGTGCAGAGGAGGATGAAGGCACAGAAGGCAACCTGTGCAGAGTAGGAGGAAGGCACAGAGGGCAAGGGAGCCTGTGCAGAGGAGAATGAAGGCACAGAAGGCAACCTGTGCAGAGGAGGAGGAAGGCACAGAGGGCAAGGGGGCCTGTGCAGAGGAGTATGAAGGCACAGAAGGCAACCTGTGCAGAGGAGGAGGAAGGCACAGAGGGCAACCTGTGCAGAGGAGGAGGAGGACACAGAAGGAGGCAAGGGAGCCAGTGCAGAGGAGGATGAAGGCACAGAAGGCAGGGGAGCCTGTGCAGAGGAAGAGGAAGGCACAGAAGGCAACCTGTGCAGAGGAGGATGAAGGCACAGAAGTCAACCTGTGCAGAGGAGGAGGAAGGCACAGAGGGCAACCTGTGCAGAGGAGGAGGAGGAGGGCACAGAAGGAGGCAAGGGAGCCTGTGCAGAGGAGGATGAAGGCACAGAAGGCAGGGGAGCCTGTGCAGAGGAAGAGGAAGGCACAGAAGGCAACCTGTGCAGAGGAGGGTGAAGGCACAGAAGGCAACCTGTGCAGAGGAGGAGGAGGAGGGCACAGAAGGAGGCAAGGGAGCCTGTGCAGAGGAGGATGAAGGCACAGAAGGCAGGGGAGCTTGGCAGAGGGTGAGGTTGGACAGGCGAAGGAGGAGCCTGTCAAAGAGAAGAAGCTTGGGTTGAGGACCCTGAACCATGAAGATGCACAGGAAGGTGGTCGGGTGCAGTGGGGGGCACAAGGGAGAGGGGAGACCGAGTGTAGCACACCAGCTATTGAGGGTATGACGTCCTTTCATCCCCGGGCTTTTCAAAGTGCACATTCCATCGAATGTGCTCATCAAATGTTTTAGGGGGTGGGGTAGGAAAGGGCAGATAAGGGTTTGGGCTGGTGAGCAATTAGCAAACATAAGTGTGGGAGGGGGTTTGAAGGGGTACCCCCGAAAAAAAACAAGTACATTTGATGGAATGTGCACGTTAAAAAACCTGGGGATGAAAAGGCAGGCAATGAAATGACATGGACCCCTATTGAGGACACCAAGATTCGATAACAGCAGGACAAGGTGAAAACACAATGCAGCAACTAGCCACAGCTAGATTAGTGGGAGTCCAGATGAGATGGAGTGAGAGGTGGGACAGTCCAGGTGTGCAGGAAGAGGATCGATGAGGTTAGTTGAGAGAACTGACCTTCAGAGAAATGTTAGATGCTCCATTGATTACAGAGTGTCCGGAAAGTGGGGAGTTTGCTTCAGCCTCCATGTGCACATTGTGGGGGGGGTGTAAGAGGGGACTGTCACGCCCCTACATTCCATGAACACATCTCACAATACAGCTCCCACTATCTCCACCAAAATACATGCCAAAACACACTCTCCCCTGCAGGCCTGCCGGCAAGGAATGGGACAAGGTCAACGACGCCGGTTCTTGCCATCTCAGCGTTGGTTTCCATTCCGGCGGTGGCAGTTGCCATGGAGACGCGCCACGGGCATTCTACGTCTCCGTTGACGGCACCTGAGAGCTCCTCCTTCAGCACGTTCGATCACGTGACGGATGATGAGTCATGTGATCATTAGTCAGCGTTCAAAAGGGACGCGCTGACTGCCCTTCAGCGCTTCACAGTTGATCCTGTTGGGCGCATTACGGACTACGGATTCAGATTACTACCACTGACCTCGGATTGATCTTGGACTCTGATTTTGGCTTCTTCCTTCACGGTACCGTTGTTTGGAACTATTTTCTACTGGATTCAACCACATTTCCGTCCCTGGATTGCTATTTGGATTGCCCTTTTGTTATGAACTATGTTCTTGGATTACGCACTTTTCAACTGATTGACTTACGTTTTCTGGCTTCTACGTAAGGTGGTGATTTCATTCATACTAAGTGCTTTACCAACCTGTCATCTGGTCGTCACCCTTGCCGGCTGCCTCTGACAAACATCTTTACAACTTTATTAAGTCCTGACCAACTCCTAAGGGTAAGCCTTATTCTAGACTTATTACACATTCATATACAAGTCTGGGGTTCTGTGTTTATGACCTAACTCCGTGTTTGCCTTACAGTGGTCATAGGGGGCACCTTCCGGCATCTTCAGGCATTTCTGGTTGCGGCTGACGAAGATCACCACCTGTGGCCACAAGGACTGCTCGGGCAGTAATTTCTTGTTTGCTCGAGTGGTACTTGGGGACGGAGGTTTCATCGGCTACACGACCATCAAGTCTTGACAGGGACCCACAGACTTGGGCAGGCAACGCACAGGGAGCAGACAGGGCCTTAGAAAGTGGGCCTTTGAGGAGGGGGGCCAATTAAATCCTGCCGGTCCCCAGTACGACACTTTAAATTTCCAAGTATCCAATAGGTGTGCAGGAAGACAGAATTGGGAGGCATTCGGGCAACCTTTACAGCACGGTAAAGGCAGCAGCCATCTTGGAATTTGCTGCTAAACGGCAAGAAAAAACGCACAATGGAGTTGAGTTGGTGAAGCTAGCTGTGCGCAATACTGTGGCAGCCAAACTCACTATGGAGGCGAGCAGCGTGTGTTGAGACACTATTTATTTTCCAGCTGTGCTGCTGTGACTGCACTAGATTTTATTGTACACGCTTGACATGTTTGGAATGTCTAATGTCCTCTTTATAATTTGCCTTTCATAGTACTCTGATTACTAGAGATCTGCCCAATGTATGGTGAGTAGCTGTGAGTTTGGGTGAACGTCCTGTTGTTCCCATTAGCTTTTTATATGAGTAAGAATAGCAAAGGATTACTCACTCTTTCCCTTCGCCTATGCTATGGCCGAGTGTGTGACTTGGTGCGCTACGCCTGCAGTGTCAACAAATGATCAGCTAGGAAGTGCGGTTAGGTCAGCATGCAAAAAAGCACTGACTGGTACAAAGCACAGCACACATTCTACTACTGCAAGGAAAGGAAAGCCTATGACAAAAGGCACCGCAGTAGGCATTATTAACATTGTTTGGGACAAGAGAGGCCAGCCAGAGGCTGGTCAAGACAAGATACCTACCTTCCTCAAACCTAGGTCTGCTCATTGCCAATTGACCCCCGTTACTCTGGAGGGCCTTCTACCTGTCCCTGCACCTCCTCCACTTACTGAAATGTCTGATCTGGAGCCTATCCATAACAACTCTCTTTTGAGTGTATGCCTGGGGCTGGCAAATGAGTATAATCTTGCTCGTTGCAGGAGCTTACCTCTGTCAATGGACTCTAATGATATGGCCAACAGTGTGCTGGGAACTAACCTTGCCAGTGAATGGAGAATAGCACAGGGGCAACGCTGGTCTTGGAAACAAGACCACACAGAGCAACAGAGGTTCGAATCCCGGATCCGCTGTTAGAAACTGAACTCAGGTATGGTATTAGGCGCATTATAAAAACAAAAAAAACAATAAAATAAAAGCTCTCCTGACATAGCAAAGATAGCTGCACGTGTGTATGTCTCCTCATCAATTAATAACACAAGGTTTTCTACCTCCGATTCTCGGCGAGGAACCGATAAATTCAGAATGCCTCAGACTATTAAAAGCTTTGTTTACATGTGTAACACTATGTTTAAAGATGACGAAACCATGAAAGAAGGCCTTAAGAAATGAGTAGATGTGGTCCTTTTGAATGCCCATGGAAATGTGGAACATGCCCACTATTTGTTGGAAATAACTGGGAAACCACTGAAGAGTGCCGTGTCCCCAGGAGATTAAATAGCCAGGGGTGCTCTTCCTCTGCAGACGACTTGATGTTCCTCCAAGAGTCCCTCTGGTCCTGCATGCTTCTCCCTGCTTTTCTGTGCCCTCCCATGTTCTCCCCAGTTCCTCCACGTGTCTCTCTGGTCCTGCATGCGTCTCTCTGCTTCTCTGTGCTCTACCATGATCCCCTCTGCTCCCCCTGTTCCTACATGTGTCTCTCCGGCCCTGCATCCTCCTCCCTGCTTTTCCGTGCTCTCCCATGCTCCCCTCCTGTCCCTCCACGTGTCTCTCTGATCCTGCATGCTGCTCTCTGCTTTTCTGTGCCCTCCCATGTTCTCCCCAGTTCCTCCACGTGTCTCTCTGGTCCTGCATGCGTCTCTCTGCTTCTCTGTGCTCTACCATGATCCCCTCTGCTCCCCCTGTTCCTACATGTGTCTCTCCGGCCCTGCATCCTCCTCCCTGCTTTTCCGTGCTCTCCCATGCTCCCCTCCTGTCCCTCCACGTGTCTCTCTGATCCTGCATGCTGCTCTCTGCTTTTCCCTGCTTCTCTGTGCTCTCCCGTGCTTCCCCTTGTTTCTCCATGTCCCTCTGGTCATGCATGCTTCTCCCCGCTTCTCTCTGCTCTCCCATGCTCCGCCCTGTTCCTACACGTGTCTATCTGGTCCTGCATGTTTCTCCCGGCTTCTCTCTGCTATTCCATGCTTCCCTGTGTTCCTACATGTGTCTCTCTGGTCCTGCTTGTTTCTCCCTGCTTCTCTGCGCTCTCTCGCGCTTCCCCTTGTTCCTCCATGTGTCTGTCTGGTCCTGCATGCTTCTCCCTACTTCCCTGTGCTCCCCCATGCTTCCCCGTTACTCCACGTGCTTATCTGATCATGCATGCTTTCCCTGCTTCTCTGTGCTCTCCCGTGTGTCCCCTTGTTCCTTCATGTGTCTCTATGGCCCTGCATCCTTCTCTCTGATTATCCCTGCTTCTCAGTGCTTTCCCCTGCTCCCCCAGTTCCTAAAAGTGTCTCTCTGGTCCTGCATGCGTCTCCCCTGCTTCCCCTCTTTCCTCCATGTGTCTCTTTGGCTCTGCATGCGTCTGCCTGCTTTTCTGTGCTCTCCCATACTTCTTCTTGTTCCTCCATGTGTCTCTGGTCCTGCATGCTTCTCTCTGCTTATCCCTGCTTCTCTTTGCTGTCCCTGCTTCTCTGTGCTCTCCTGTGCTTCGCCCTGTTCCTACATGTGTCTATCTGGCCCTGCATGCTTCTCTCTGCTTATCCCCGCTTCTCTGTGCTCTACCATGCCCCCCCCCCATGTTCCTCCATGTGTTCCTCTGGTTCTGCACGCTTCTCCCTGCTTCTATGTGCTCTCCCGTGCTCCCGCCTGTTCCTCCATGTGTCTCTCTGGTCCTGCATGCTTCTCCCTGCTTCTCTGTGCTCTCTGATGCTTCCCACTGTTCCTCCATGTGTCTCTCCGGCCCTGTATGTTTCTCCCTGTTTCCCTGTGCTCTCCCATGCTTCTCCCTGTTCCTCCATGTGTCTCTCTGATCATGGATGCTTTCCCTGTTTCTCTGTGCTCTCCCTGCTTATCCCTGCTTCTCTGGGCTCTAACATGTGTCCCCTTGTTCCTCCATGTGTCTCTCTGGCCCTGCATGCTCCTCTCTGCTTATCCCTGCTTCTCAGTGCTCTTCCATGCTTTCCCTGTTCCTCCATGTGTCTCTCTGGTCCTCCCTGCTTCTTTGTGCTGTACCATGCTCTCCCCTGTTCCTCTGTGTGTCTCTTTGGTCATGCAGGCTTCTCACTGCTTCTCTCTGCTCTCCCATGCTCCCCTCTGTTCCTACACGCGTCTCTATGGTTCTGCATGCTTCTCCCTGATTTTCTGTGCTCTCCCGTGCTTCTCCCTTGCCCCTACATGTGTCTCTCCGACCCTGCATGTTTTCCCTGCTTTTCTGTGCTCTCCCATGCCTCCCCCTGTTCCTCTGTTTGTTTCTTTGGTCATGCATGCTTATCCCTGCTTCTTAGCGCTCTCCCATGCTTCCCCTGTTACTCCAGTTGTCCCTCTGGTCCTGCATGCTTCTCCCTGCTTCTCTCTGCTTATCCCTGCTTCTCTGTGCTCTTCCGCGCTCCCCCTGTTCCTCCATTTGTCTCTACGGTCCTGCATGGTTCTCCCTCCTTCTCTGTGCTCTCCCAAGCTTCCCCTTGTTCCTCTGTGCGTCTCTCTGGTACTGCATGCTTCTCCCCGCTTCCCTGTGCTCTCCCATGCTTCCCCGTGTTCCTCCATGTTTCTCTCTGGTCCTGCATGCTTCTCCCTGCTTCTGTGCTCTCTCTGTGCTCCCTGTTCCTCCATGTGACCCTCTGACCCTGCTTGCTTGTCCCTTCTTCTCTGTGCTCTCCCATGCTCTCCCATGCTCCCCCTGTCCCTCCATGTGTCTCTTTGGTCATGCATGCTTCTCCCTGCTTCTCTCTGCTCTCCCCTACCCCGGTCCTTACATGTGTCTTTCTGGTCCTACATGCTTCTCCCTGCTTCTCTCGGCTTCTCCCTGTTTCCATGTGCTCTCTCATGCTCCCCCATGTTCCTCCATGTGTCTCTCTGGTCCTGCATGCTTCTCTCTGCTTATCCCTGCTTCTCTGTGCTCTCCCTTGCTCCCCCATGTTCCTCAACGTTTCTCTATGGCCCTGCATGCTTCTCCCTTTTTCTCCCTGCTTCTCTGTGTTCTCTCTGCTTATCCCTGCTTCTCTGTGCTCTGGCATGTTTCCCCTTGTTCCTGTGTCTCTTTGGTCATGCATGCTTTCCCCTGCTTCCCACTGCTCTCCCCTGGTCCCCCGGTTCTTACATGTGTCTCTCTCTGATCCTGCATGCTTCTCCCTACTTTTCTGTGCTCTCTCATGCTTCCCCCTGTTCCTCCATGTGTGTTTCTGATGCTGCATGCTTTCCCTGCTTTTCCTTGCTTCGCTGTGCTTTCCCCTGCTTCCCCCTGTTCCTCCATGTGTCTCTTTGGCCCTGCATGCGTCTCCCTGCTCATCCCTGCTTCTCTGTGCTCTCCAATGCTCCCCTCTGTTCCTCCATGTGTCTCTTTGGTCATGCATGCTTCTCCCTGCTTCTCTCCGCTCTCCCCTGCCCCGGTCCCTACATGTGTATTTCTGGTCATGCATGCTTCTCCCTGCTTTTCTGTGCTCTCCCATGCTTCCCCCCTGTTCCTCCATTTGTCTCTGGACCTGCATGCTTCTCCCTGCTTCTCTCGGCTTCGCTCTGCTTCTCTGTGCTCCCCCTATTCCTCCATGTGTCTCTTTGGTCCTGCATGCTTCTCTCTGCTTATCCCTGCTCCTCTGTGTTCTCTCTGCTTATCCCTGATTCTCTGTGCTCTCCCATGCTTCCCCTTGTTCCTGTGTCTCTCTAGTCCTGCATGCTTATCCCTACTTTTCTGTGGTCTCTCAGGCTTCCCTCTGTTCCTCCATGTGTCTCTCTGATGCTGCATGATTTCCCTGTTTTTTCCTTGTTTTGCTGTGCTCTCCCCTGCTTCCCCTTGTTCCTCCATGTGTCTCTTTGGCCCTGTATGCGTCTCCCTGCTCATCCCTGCTTTTCTGTACTCCCCCATGCTTCCCCTTGTCCCTCCATGTGTCTATCTGGCCCTGCATGCTTATCTCTGCTTATCCCTGCTTCTCTGTGCTGTCCCTGCTTCTCCCTGCTTCTCTCTGCTTTCCCGTGCTCTCCCATGCTTCCCCTGTTCCTCCACGTGTCGCTCTGGTCCTCCATGCTTCTCCCTGCTTTTCCCCGCTTTTCTGTGCTCTCCCCTGTTCTCCACTGCTCCCCCTGTTCCTACATGTGCCTCTCTGGCCCTGCATGCTTCTCTCTGCTTATCCCTGCTTCTCTGTGCTCTCCCATGTTCCCCTCTGCTCCCCCCTGTTTCTACATGTGTCTCTCTGGTCCCGCATGCTTCTCCCTGCTTTCCTGTGCTCTCCCTACTGCTCTGTGCTCTCCCATGCTCCCGCCTGTTCCTACATGTGTCTCTCTGGTCTGGCATGCTTCTCCCTGTTTCTCTGTGCTCTCCCATGTGCCCCCCTGTACCTCCATGTGTCTCTCTGGCCCTGCATGCTTCTCTCTGCTTATCCCTGCTTCTCTGTGCTCTCTCTGTGCCTATCCCTGCTTCTCGGTGCTCTCTCTCTGCTTATCCCTGCTTCTCAGTGTTTTCCCATGCTCCCGCTGTTCCTCTATGTGTCGCTCTGGTCCTCCATGCTTCTCCCTGATTCTTTGTGCTGTACCATGCTCTCCCCTGTTCCTCTGTGTGTCTCTCTGGTCATGCATGCTTCTCGCTGCTTCTCTCTGCTCTCCTATGCTCCCCTCTGCTCCCCTCTGTTCTTACACGTGTCTCTATGGTTCTGCATGCTTCTCCCTGCTTTTCCCTGCTTTTCTGTGCTCTCACACGCTTCCCCCTTGCCCCTACATGTGTCTCTCTGACCGTACACGTTTTCCCTGCTTCTCCGTGCTTCTCTGTGCTCTCTCTGTCCTCCCTGTTCCTCCATGTGACCCTCTGACCCTGCTTGCTTGTACCTGCTTCTCTGTGCTCTCCCATGCTTCCCCCTGTTCCTCTGTTTGTTTCTTTGGTCATGCATGCTTCTCCCTGCTTCTCTCTGCGCTCCCATGCTCCCCTCTGCTCTGCCCTCTCCCTACATGTGTCTCTCTGGCCCTGCATGCTTCTCTCTGCTTTTCCCTGCTTCTCTGGGCTCTCCAGTGCTTCCCCTTGTTCCTCTATGTGTCTCTCTGGTCCTGCATGGTTCTCTCTGCTTATCCCTACTTCTCTGTGCTCTCTCTGTCCTCCCTGTTCCTCCATGTGACCCTCTGACCCTGCTTGCCTGTCCCTGCTTCTCTGTGCTCTCCCATGCTTCCCCCTGTTCCTCTGTTTGTCTCTACTTTCCTGCATGGTTCTCCCTCCTTCTCTGTGCTCTCCCAAGCTTCCCCTTGTTCCCCCATGTGTCTCTCTGGTACTGCATGCTTCTCCCTGCTTCCCTGTGCTCTCCCATGCTTCCCCGTGTTCCTCCATGTTTCTCTCTGTCCCTGCATCCTTCTCCCTGCTTCTCTTTGCTTCTCCCGGCTTCTCTGTTCTGTCCCATGCTCCCCCCTGTTCCTCCATGTGCCTATCTGGTCCTGCATGCTTCTCCGTGCTTCTCTGTGCTCTCTCTGTCCTCCCTGTTCCTCCATGTGACCCTCTGACCCTGCTTGCTTGTCCCTGCTTCTCTGTGCTCTCCCATGCTCCCCCTGTTCCTCCATGTGTCTCTTTGGTCATGCATGATTCTCCCTGCTTCTTTCTGCTCTCCCCTGCCCCGGTCCCTACATGTGTCTTTCTGGCCCAGTGTAGAGGAGGTCCCAGACATGGCCTGCTCCCCTGCCCCCCATTTCGAGGTACCAGGAACATACTCGCCAAAATACGTGACGTACGAGGAGCAATTGAACCAAAAGAGAGCTGTACTGGGCCTATGCCCGGTGCCCATCAGAAGAGTAATACCAGCTGAAATGCCTATAACCAGACAGCCATGGGCTGCTCGGTACCCTCTCAGACAACCGTACCAGCAGCTGACACAAAATGAAGACTACTTACAGACTGTCCCTGAAGAGAGCCACAGAGCCTTAATGGAAGGCAGATGGTGACGACATAAGAGCCCAGACGTGACGTACAGATAACCATAAAACGACAAGCAAAAGATGATACCAAGGACGAAATGTAAAGAATAATGATGTGATAGACATATAAGAAGATACAACGTTGCAGCACAAAGAACGTAATCGGGATCGAATTGTGCAACTGACTGAATGCATGTAAATAGGCGACGTGACCAGCCAAGGGCAAAGAGGTACTAACGTCTGATGTCACCCAGAACCCAGGATACCATAACCTTTCCTGATAAGAACCTACAGTTTCGAGGCCATCCTAAGCCAACTAATTGACACATAGCCCTAAGGTTACTGATTGATGGAAGGGAGGCAGGGTGAATCTTGGGGCACTCCACATCTTTGTGTCCATTCTGCATGCTGCTAATTAAATTGGGAATTATGCCTAGGGGTGTAACCCACCCAATCACAATGGACCAAATAATCTAGGGTCCTATAGCTTGTAAGACGTCGCTGTTGTAGTGACGTCTATCACGAGTGATGTAGTGGGGTGGGCGTAGACGCCCACCCGATAAGAGTTATCCAATCCGCATGCTCTGTTACCGTATCCCGATGTAGCACCTATACTTAAGTTACCTTTCCGACCAATAGAATTGCATGACAACTTTATGAGTTTTACACATCAAATGATGATGAATTTTGCCTATAAAAGTTGTTGTCTGAATGAAGAATTTGGAAGTTGAAGCGAGACAGGCGATCACGACTCTGTTGATTACCATTTCTTTCCCCGTTTTTTGTACTTGTCATTAAACGGACTTCCCTTTGCCAAACTATCGAGTTGTCCTTATTGAAGTGTGTCGGAGTAAGTGAATCCTGCACCCTAACCTCCTCTTGGTGCAGCTATCTTGTCTTACGGGCACTAGAGAGTGAGTTCTGACCTAAGGGCCCGTCAGAGGATGCTCCGCCCTCCTGTATACTTGGTAGCGTGAGGATGGTTTCGGCCATCAACTATTGATTAATTAATACTAAGACATCCATAGACCGACGGCACAAAGTAACTCTAGGCCTTCGGCAATATCACAAGTCCTTTCGCCATTCGGCTGAGTAGACTGAGAAGCTTCCCGTGGACAATGATAGAATAACTAAAAAAAAATCTGCAGTGGGGCTGAAGGAACCTGCCTTTCAAAGCATAACCCTTCTCATTCCCACGGGCAGCCAATCGGACGAAAAGACCGCAAGAGGCTGGAAAGGAGGGGCAGTGATCCCGAAGTTCCTGAAAGGAAAAGTGCAAGCGGTGAGTGAAACAATAAACTCATTACTTTGGCAAATGTCTTGTAAGCATTAGAACAAGTAAGAGAACGATAACGGCGGGTGGCAGAGAAAAAATAAAAATAGTCAGAAGTAGAGAAGACTGTGTGTGTGTGTGTGTGTGTATATATATATATATATATAATATAATATGAAAAGTAAGTTACCGGGACGGCACCCGAGAGAAAAAGTAAGAGGATTCGCCTTGTTCCTGCGCTTTAATACAGCGGTCAGAAGAAACGTGAACTCAGAGCCCACATAATGGGGGACGATTAGGCTACGGTGACGATTAAAGACGACACTAATGGGGTTCGTTTAAATACCATGTTGGGGTATTGATTAGAAGGCAGGTATATGTGTGTCCAGCTGGTGTACGTCTAGTCTGTCAAATGTCTGTCATGCGTGTCCCGTTATATGTCAAATGTAAAAAACTGTATCATTGATTTTTTTAAATGAAGTTTGGGCTTTACGCGATTCCGTAACTAATAGGGAATCGCCAATGGATTGCTGACCTTGAGTAAATTGATGATATAGAATTTTGGTGGGAAAGGTTGGATTAGAGCTTGCGTATTTGGTGCTCGCGCATACTGTTGGACGTGTGAAAAGTGCATAAAATATTGTTGGTAACAAAATTCAAGTATGGAATAGATAACCCCCCTTGCCCATCTGTGCAAGAAGTTGCCCAAACATGCACCCAAGCTTAATAAATACAGCACAGTGTGGGTTAAGGGTACCGCCCACAAAATGTTTATGCCATGGCCACAGAACGGGTCTTTATCTAAAGCCGTCTTACAGCATATGACGACTTATCTACATGCCACATACACAGGCAAGTAACTAGAGAAACTTCTTGCTGTTCTAGAACTGTGGAAAATGTTCGAAAAACCAAAGGAGGAAGAGCCTTCTGCAGACTGGACACTAAACGTATGCACAGAGGGGGGGTGAGACGCCTACCGCGCCACCTGCCCCGCCTGAGCCAGAGATCGAGGGAAGTAAGTCAGAGAGACTCTACCCGCTAAGAGAACTTAAGGCAGCCAGTGGGTATAGCAACCCTGCATATGAGTCACCTAAATACAGTAGCGATGAAATCAAGGAGAAGGAGCAGGAAATTAATCCTACCTCCGTAGTCCCGAGGGACAAGGAGAGATGCGATGATGAAAGGAAGGACGAGGAACAGATTAGTGCATCTCTCGTTAAGGAGAGAGATGAAAGGAAATGGAAAGGAAGCAACAGCAGATCCGATGAGATAGCATTCGCAAAAGACGAATGGATGGGAGGACAGATATTGTTGAAACTCGATGGTAAAGGAAGTGATGATGTGAGACTGAGAGAGAGGTCTGATGAGACGCAAAGAAGGGAGAGAGAAAAGGAGAAGATAATGAGGGACTAAAAGGTAAAAAGGAAGGATAGGCTGAGACGAGAACAACTTTATCGCGAAGAGCAAGGAATACTGCTTAGTCGCACACAATATGCAGCCTATAAACCGTACAGGCAGAACATGCTAAGGTTGGAAGAAGAGCAAAAAGTATGTGAAAAGAGAGTAAATAGACAGGAAGATGAGGAAGTTAGAAGGGCAAAAGAACAGAGAAATGAAAGAAGAAGGGAAGAAGATAAGACTAGAGAAGAAGCGAGGAAGCGCAAGGAAGTCGATGACGATGTAGAACGCAAACTTAGACAAAGGGCACGGGATCTTGAATATTTGGAGCGGGAAGATAAAAAAACCCAATTCTGTTGTAGAATGGGAAGACATCGAAGAATTCTTTCTTGCATACGATTCAGTACCAGGCACAAGTGGGGCAAATATTGAAGCTGACTTCGACACCAGAAGCATCGGGGAAACAATTGATAAAATATACGATGAAATGGGGCTGGAACAAATTTCCCAAGGGGGAAGGGAAGACGAGCGCTTGGAAAGCACTCAACTATATGACACCGAGGATGTCACCTGAAGTAATGGGAGCAGGGGACTGTCCCTGGACAGGCTACAAATTAGTAAAAATGAAGACGCAAGGAGTTGCGTAAATTGGGAACAGTCAGAGTCCGACTCCGGTGGGGAGACGGAGGACGAGACACACGAAGAAGGGAGACGGCGCGAGAAGCGGCTCCCAAGGGACCAATGGGTACGATGGTCAGACGCTAGCGAGTCCGCACCTAGGGTATCAGAATCTGATGCGCAGCCTGGTCGACAGGAGGGTATACCCCGCTGTCAGATGGGTGTGCCAGCACCTACCCATGTAGACGGCGATGCGGGAGTGCTACCACAGCGATAGACAGGAGAGCTATGGGGAAGGAGAAGGAAGATTGCACATTCCAATTCCCATTGTTAGAAAAGGGGGGCACAAGACCACAATATATTCCATTGCCACACATGGATCAAGAGAACCTGAAAAACAAGCTTCCAATGCTGACATCAGGAGCTGGGAAGTGGATACACAAGTTAGAAAAAATTACAGGGGGTGTCAGGTTAGCTATAGGGGACATTAAGGGTCTCCTGATCGCCATACTTGGTGAGAGAGCAGACGATGTGTGGAAGTGGGCTGGGTACCCTGGGGTAACCATAATTAACACTACCCATGATGGAGCACCATTTAATAATTGTCGGGCAGCAGTGTGGAAAGCGCTACGAGTGCTGTACCCAGACACTTGCGATAAGGGAGCTATAATGACTCAAAAAATGAAAGAGTCAGAGGATGCGTTGATTTATATCCAGAATTTTCAAGACGCATGGGTGCTCGAAATGCATGAATCTTGGACGAAATATATCCCTGTATTCTACCATATATTGTGCCAAGGGCTGCCTGAACCGGTGAAAAAACAGCTCAAGAAATTGGTAGAAGTAGAAGCTAAACCATGGGCCAAAATACAGTTGACAGTTGCACACTACTGTAGATTGTTGCAAGAAAAGAATCGAAAAAAGGAGGCAACTCGTAAGGGTGAGGAAGCGAAGCTGCTGCCAAAGAAACTCTCAAAGTATGCTCTCGAAGGAGCCATGTTGACAAGCCCGGCTGAACCGAGTGCACAACAAGCGACTAACCCATCGCAGAATAACCAGGGTAACGCAGGATTTTACCCGAGGGGAAGGGGATTTGGAGGAAAAGGACGGCAGAGTAATCACAGAGGGTTTCAAAGCAATCCAGGAGGTTTCCAGAATAATGAAGGGGGTTTTCAAAACATGCAGATGGGCAGTCCAGATATGCCAAATGAACAGATGGCCCGACCACCGCCAGTGTGTTGGCTGTGTGGAATGACAGGCCATTTGGCACACGCGTGCAGAAGCCAAGGTGCGTGGTAAAATGGACAAGGAATGGGAACAGGCATGGTGAACCAGCCTGCCTTCCCGGAACAGGGCGGTGCACCGAATCACACAGTGCAGCAGCAAGCACCGGGTGCGCAGCAAGGGGTTCAACCCTTGAATATGGGGAACTTGCCACAGGGGCAATCCCAACAGGCACCACCACAAATATCACAGGGAACAAACTCCGGAGCGGGAGTCAACCCTGGAAGTGGAGGAAATCCACAAGTATACAGTGGACTGAACTTATACATGAAATAGGACAGCTCGCTGGGAACCCTGATGTGTTCTATTCTATCAGTGACACCAGACCCTAACAGGGAACCAAGGAGAAATGTCATCATAGGGGGGAAAGAATATTCCTTCTTAGTTGATACGGGTGCAATGCGCTCGTGCATACAAGAAGGCAAGTTTTCCTTGTCCGGCTAGGCCATAGATACTCAGTTTTACAGGAGCTCACAGTAGAGTTCCCGTTACGGACAATCTTCCAGTTTCTGTGGGGGATTGTGCTATGAATGTACCCTTATTATATTCATGCCAGATCCAAGTAAACATTTTGGGTCGGGACTTAATGACAAAGTTGAATATGACAATTTCATTTACGGAGGATGGCCTAGTATGCTCCACTCCAGGAATGCATTATTCAAACGTGTGTGAAGTAATCAGAGCATATTCCGGACGCATAGCCATGAGAGCTATACCATTGGAGCCAGAAGTCTTCGCGTATGGTGTACGTGTGCTCATGGTGGGATTGCCAGGCCTCGCAAATAGAACTATGAGAACCCCTGATGAGTTCCTATTCAGACCAAGAATACCTATGCATGAAGAAGAGGGACAAGTATTTCCCTTAATGGCACATACTGCCGCAGTGCGAGGGAAGGTAGCCCTGGTAGAAGGGTACGATGACGAAGGCAGACAATGGTGCGCGATTATCGCCATTGAAGAAGGGTATCGATGTGAAATCAAAATGAAAATATCGAGGCTGAGTACCCCAAAAGGAAATACACCAAATGCGGGTTACAAAGAAAGATACAGAGATCTTTATTTTATACTGAACAGTTTCAAAGGACAAAGCAACAGATAGCTATCGGCCGTCAGTACAACACAGCGAACTCCAGCTCGGTTCGGTGTGCTCAGTGAGTTGGACTGTACATTAGAATAGTCACACCTTTTATTCAGTCAAAAACATGATGTTCAGCCCACCTACAAGTTAATACAAGTTAATACATCACGGAGCTAGGGTTCATGCCGAGTTCACGTCTGACTTGCCCAGCTATATTCATATGGATCACCTTCAGTTTACATGTTCAACAAATCACAATGGCAACAGTATATTCTCGGATTTGACATAAGCCTTATTATATATTTAAATACAATGCAGTTCAACAAGTGTTCACATTTCGTATTTACACAACATTGTGCTTAACATATGCTCGCGGATCACCTTCATTGGCATAGGTAGTCCTCTACACACAGGTCAACGAAGGACAAGGTCTCAGTTCATGACCCAAACATGTGGCCTGCAGGCAAGTTACATATTAGTTTGTACACAGAGGCCAAGATGGCCATTTTACATTCGGAATGACACTGTCCACCATTTTGGAACACAGGGTGACTTTAAAGGGAGAATCTAAAATGGCGGATAGACCTAAAATGGGGGCTTACACTGATCTAAGGTCAAGACCTTGTAACGTGGATTTTTTCGTGAGGCGGCTTGGCGTAGGCCAATATACCTATATTCATACAGTATAGGAGGCACGATATGATTTTCCGTTCGACAAACCCTCCTTTTGGCCTATGCCAAGCGCTAAAACTACTTCTGGGCACTTTACGAAGAACTCCACGTCTCAACGTCCATACACCCTGAATCACTATCGGAAATATCTATTACCATTGGATCAGTTATCAGAATTTCCTTCAGAACATATTTATTGGAGTCCTTGTCTGGGACATGTACCTTGTGTCCTAATGTACCCAGTGCCTGTGCGCAACATCCCCCTAGCATCAAACATATACTAGGTAGACACTGTATACAGCAACAAAGGAACAACAGAATTCACAAAATGATCAGCAAGACCGAAAGTACCTTCCAACCCCAAGATCGCAAGAAGTCCCAGAACCAAGCGCTAACATCCCAGTTTCCCTCAGGAACATGCACTTCTGAACTAAGGACATGCAGATTTTGTATTGCCTTGAAAATAGTTGGGGAGGAATCTGGCACGAAAACACAGCAAGCGGACCCCACTAATTTACACACTCCACCACGTTCAGCCAGAATGACATCTAATGCCATCCGGTTCTGAAGTGCTACTAATTTTATTGCTTTCTGTTCTAATGTCATATTATAGAGTATGTCCATGGTCCGGTTGATGTTTCTCTCCAGTATTCTCGCTAGTTTCCTGATATCTTCAGAGTTCATTATTTGTCCCAAAAATGGCACAAAGAATTTCGCTACATCTCCCAGAATTTGTGCTGAAGTGTCACCATCCTCGTCCCACCGTGGACGAGCCTTTAAAACCTCTACAGTGCTGGCTATGAATACCCCGGTTAACAGGATCCCTAAATAACAAGTTCCCTGCCAATACCTGGGTAACCATGGAAATGCTACATTACCGCAAACAAAGTAGACAGATTTGCCTACATAAAAAGGTCTGTCTCCCCCAGTCAAATTTGCAACGTTGGCGCAACCTTTAAAATCTCCCATTGGCCGAGTACCATTCCTCTGTATGCAGAAAGAAACTGAATCAGGGCTATGGTTAACAGTGTAAGAAGGAGGCGTGGCATCCTTATTGCCTATAGGAGCCATCTTGAAAGAAATCAAAGATTGAAAAGGACGAGACAGTCTGTCAGAAGGACTAATAGAAGCAACGTTGAGCTTGCTCCTATTTGCGAAAAGTGAGCATCCTAGGGGTGTAAGAACACGTTTCTCAAAACTATTCAAATTAGTACCGTCAAAGTTCCCGGAGATGCTATTGTTCCATCGGCCAAAGAACAGTGCTCTAAGAGAAGCATAGCAAGCAGTTGTCAAAGGTAAAGGATGAATATACCAACCTAGCCCCTTCACCCTGTGTTGCGGTAAATGCGAACAAACCCAACAGTTGGACTTATTAAAAATGGCATGTGTAGCATTCACGATGAGTAATAATGTATTATTGTAGTATCTCTGTCTGTGCTGAGAATCTCTAGGAGATAAAGTATGCAGATGCACAAAAGGTGTAGAAACAGTAGGTACATTTTCAGTCAGTAACACATTTTCTAACGGATGTACTTCTTCTAGGTACCAAAAGCCTAGAACAATGACTATTATAAAACCAATTATCATTATGAAAAGACAGCAGTACGTTCTCGGGGCCCAAATAGTTTGTCCATTCTCACTGCTGGTCACATGTTCATTTATCAGTCCTGTACGAGCGGTGGCGGTTGCAGGCATTGCAGTCTTCAAACGGAAACACCCCAGTGTTTTTAGCTGGCAACCTCCTGGCTGAGCGACTTCTTAGTCCTTCCACAAACCCTAGCCAACAGAATCCCGTTTTTCAAACAATTACTTGGGCCAAAAGCAAACCCTTGATGATTTTTTTTCCTTCTTCTCCAAATGCACAGCCGAACCGTGCCGTAAGTCTATTTTCTTGGACGCAGATTATACCTCGATGTCCCTGGTACTGATTGATCCGAGAACAATGTGTCATCACTTCCTGTTGGAAGCGACGTATCAAGAGCAAGTGAAGATGCAAGATCCAGAACAACAGCTTCCGCAAACACAACGTTTGGAGAGTGTGGAGACAAAATGGCTGTTTCCCCAGGCCTCACGGGCTCAGAGAGAGTCTCCGACGCACTCTCAATGCTGTTTACTGCTTCGGGATCGTTGGTTGCAGTACTGGTGAGGGGTTCTGTTTCTTCTGTATCGTATGGCACCGGGTGTGGAATCCTCTTGACGTGGGTCGCGTGGATCCAATTTTTCCTGCCTGCCACCCGCATCGCAGTCTGTGTCACCAGCAGGGCCTGGAATGGGCCCGCCACCGAGGTGCAAGGCAAGAGGATCGCTCAAATGCCTTTATCAAAACCCAGTCACCGGGCCGAATGCTGTGACCTGGGCCCTCGTATCATACAGGTAAAGCCTCTCGCACCTGGTGATTAAATCAAATACAGGTTTTTAGTCAACTGGCTACAGTAATCTGAAAGAAGTACATTTTCAACATTTCTCAAAGAACGACATTTTGGAAGGTTCCAGATATTAGCAGGTCTCCCCATTGCCACCTCAAAGGGAGAGAGCCCAGTCCTAGTTTGAGGGGTCGTGCGCATAGACAACAACACGATCGGTAAGGCATCCGGCCATTTTAATTTGGTGCCGGTACACATCTTAGCGAGCTTGTTTTTGATGATGCCGTTGTGTCTTTCTACTAATCCAGCACTCTGAGCGTGTCTGGCCGAATGGAACCGTTTATCGATCTGTAATCCCGCGCATATCTGCAGAATTAGAGCAACGATAAAATGTGGACTTTTGCAGTAGTCATGGCTGTAGCGTTTTTTTTTTTTTTTTTTTTTACTTTTATTTTTGTCGGCAGCGACGAATAACAAACACATACATCAGAGCAGCCAAGAATGACATTGTGCATAATCAACAGAGTACAGTGGTACATATGAACAGTAAAAGAATGCCAAGTAGGGAATACAGCAGCGTCATGACAGGGCCGTGGTGCATACAAGGGGTGATTACAGTGAATTGTCCGCAGAGGAGGAGGTGTCTAGGTTGTTAAGATAGCTGTTAAAAGCGGTCCAGATGTTTTTGGGCCAGGAACGGGCCGGGAGGATACTGAGGTACTCCTCCTGGCAGTTACGAGACCATGTTAATAAATTCAGCCATTTCTGAAAAGTGGGAGGGGAGGAGCACCTCCAGTTCTGCAAAACACATTTCTTGGCAATTATACAGCCCACATTTAAGAATTTAGCTGCACCCCTGGCTCCCTCAGCCCCCCTTCCCCAATCAGCACCCCCAGTGGGTCAGGCTCAATAACAGTGTCACAGATTTCTGACAGAGTTTTCAGGATCTCATCCCAGAATGCAGCTAGTCTCGGGCAATCCCAAAACATGTGCAGATGGCCCGCATCCCCTGCACCGCAGCGAGGACAGAGCCATGGGTCAGAGCGGACAGACCTGGAGATCCTGCGCGGGGTGTAATATAGCCTGTTCAACAATTTATACTGGAGGGTGCGGTATCGAAAGTTCAGGGAGACTCCGTTAGTGTGGGAGCACATTTTCTCCCACAGTTGGTCCATGAGTTCTAACTCCAGTTCGGATGCCCAGTCGTCCCGGGCCCTAGAGGGCTGTGATGGAGTAGCAGTGAGGAGGAGTTTGTACAATGAAGACACCACCCCGCAGGCCCCACCCGAGTTGGCGATGTAGGAAATCCCCGGTGAGTCAGGGGGTTCATCGGGAAACTCAGGCCAAGCACTACGGAAGGCAGCACAGAGTCTGTAATATTGTAGAAGTTCCAGCGGCGACCCCGTGTGGTCCGGTTTCCAAGTCTGCAGTGTTATGAATTGCCCGTCTGGGTAGAAGTCTGTTAGGGCTAGATATCCCAGGGTCTGCCAGTGTTGTGCCAGGGCTATGTCGTTTGTGGGTTCCAACCCAGGGAACCGCCAGGCGGGAAGCCACTTGTAGTGTGGGTGATCCTCAGCTCCAGCGGCGAATATACGCCCCAAGGCCAGCAAAGTGGTTCGGACCGGGTCTATGGTTGAGTCTGGCTCATATTGTCGGTGTAATATTAAAGACATGATATTGGTGCCCGATGCAGCAAGGGTTTCCAGCCTGACATGAGGGCGAGGGGGGGGGCAGCCTACCAGTAGGCGGCAAATTGTGCCTGCGCTGCGATCCAGTACCGCAACAAAACGGGGGCAGTGAACCCACTTTTTTCGCAGGGAAGTGTCATAGCCAGCCATTTTTTATGCACGCCACCTGAGTGCCACAGAAACTGAGCACACAGCTTCTGTAAATCTGCAAAGTATTTCTTGCCAGGCCATATGGGTACATTGGTGAATATGTGCAGCAGCTTAGGGAGCAGTATCATTTTTACCAGTGACAGTCTCCCCGCTAGTGATAGCGGGAGGGAGCGCCACCGCGCTATCTTGGCTTCCGCTTGTTCTGCCACGGCCAGGTAGTTATTAGCGAGGAGGGTGTCTCTGGTCAGGGACGCCTGGATTCCCAGGTATTTAATCCCGTCTGGGGACCAACGGAGCGGGTACTCAGTGGCAGGTTGTACTGTGGAGCTTGTGAGAGGGAAGAGTCGGATTTGATATAATTGATAGTGAAACCAGAGTATGTACCAATGCGGGTGATGTCGCGCAGGATTGGGTCAAGGTGGACATTTGGGTCTCTGACGAACAGCAGCACATCGTCTGCGTGGAGTGAGATAATTTCAGGGGTGTCCCGAAATCGTATCCCTTTGCGTGAGCGGCGCTCTCTGACATAGTCCACCATAGGCTCGATAGCCAGGGCAAATAGAATCTGGGAGAACGGGCAACGCTCCCGGTGCCTCTGAAGAGAGGGAACAGAGCGGACATTTGGGAGTTGACACGGACCCTGGCAACTGGGGAGGTGTATAAGAGCTTGATGTATGCAATCATCCTGGGCCCAATGCCCATGTTCTCAAGGACGAGCCACATGTACCTCCAGGACACCATGTCAAAGGCCTTCTGGGCATCCAAGGTGACCGCCACCGCACTCACACCCTGATTGATTCGTGACATGACATTGAGGAGCCTTCTGATATTGTGAGACTTGGATCTCCCGGGCACAAAGCCTGACTGGTCATCGTGCACCATGTAAGACATGACAGGCAGGAAGCGGTTGGCGATCACCTTAGCGAAGATTTTAGTATCCAAGTTCATTAGTGAGAGGGGCTGATATGATACACAGTCATCACTGGGCTTACCAGGCTTGAGCAGGACCGTAATAACGGCCTCGCGTAGTGTCGGGGGAAGGGATCCAAGCCGGAGTGACTCATTCCATACCCCAAGCAATTCGGGGGCCAATATGGCTACATGCTCTTGATAAAATTCAGCCGTTAGCCCGTCGGGGCCCGGTGCCTTTCCTTTAGGGAGACCAGATATGGCCTCCACTATCTCATCCAATGTAATAGGGGAATCTAACGGGTCTCTCGTTGCGGGGGAGACCACGGTGGTGGGTTCTGTTCCAGGAGCTCCCGCATCTGCGATTCACTATGTTCAGGGGGTTGAAAGTACAGTTAAGAGTAGAAGCCCATAAAGACTTCAAGGATTTGCTGGTAAGACCACTGTATTGTCCCCTGATTGTCCTTGACATAAGTAATTTGAGATTGGCCCCACTCCAACCTCGCCAATGTGGCCAGCGTTCTGCCAGGTCTGTCAACCTCGCTGTATTTCCACGCTGCCTGTGGGCGGCTGAAATACTGGACTTCCCTAGTGGCTTGTTCATTAAAGATTTTGAGCTCCTCACTAATCTGAGAGAGGACATTCGGGTCAACTGAGTCCGGATGGGCTCGTTCCAGGTACCGCAGTTTGGTTTCGGAGCGGGACAGGGTGACTCTTATAGTTTTGAGGACTCCCGACTCTCTGGAGATGGACGCTCCCCTGATGAAGGCTTTGAAGGCATCCCAGCGGACCCCCAGGGAGGTGGACTGTGGCGCATTGTGCTCAAAATAGGACTGATTGTCGGCAAGAATGTCCACCTTAAATACAATGTCCTGCAGTGCGGCCGATTTGAATCGCCACGTATTAATGGTAGGGGCAGGTATTCCCAGATCCAGGGTTATCAGAATCGGGGAGTGATCAGACAGTGTGCGTGCGAGTATCCATGTTTCCAAGACCCTGCCCAGCATAGGGCTGGATAGTAGCAACATGTCGATCCTGGAGGAACTGTCATGCATTGAGGAGTAGTAAGTAAACTCCCGCGCTTGCGGATGTAGCGCCCTCCATGCATCGTGAATATCAAGTGTCGCGCTGTGGGTCAGAAGTCTACGCGCTGCACCAGACAGGGACCTAGGGGCTGTACCAGTCCTATCAATCATGGTGTCAAGTATGAAGTTCATATCCCCGCCCCAGATGATCTGCACCCCCATGTATCCCCACAATATGGATACCACCTGATCGACAAAGTCAGGGGAATCAACATTAGGGCCGTAGGTGTTCACCAACAAATAATCCCTGTTGGCTATGGCGTAATACAACACAGTGTATCTCCCCTCGGGGTCTATATAGCTCCTGTGGAGGACAAACTTAAGCGATTTATGGCTAAGTGTCAGCACCCCTCTGGCGCGTGTGGAATATGAGGTGAAGTATCTATGTGAACCCCATGTTGGCACTATACATTTGGTCAGAGGGCCCATTGAATGTGTCTCCTGCAGGAGCAGTATTTTGAACCCGTGCCTGTTGGAGTAAGCCATAATTTTGCGAGCCTTGGTGCTCAGGCCCCGCACATTCCAAGACATCACCGTTACCGGCATTTTAATGATCTAGGTAACATCCCACCACCGTTGTTGTAAAGTGAATCCAGGGCAGGAGCCACCCCAGTTGGGGCCGCCCCATGCACTGTGGACTGCTGATCCGCCTCTGCCATTTTTCATAACACATAACAACCCCGTTTCACCCCCCACCCTCACCACACCTTCCAAGCAGGCAGTGTTACCCCCCTCCCCCCAACATATAATACTAACAGGTCCTGCAAAAAAATGGACAACAGGCGGATCCCAACGGGGATCCGCAGCCCCGGGGCCAATACCCAACTTCCAATTAACAAAATTAAACATTGCAATCGCAGTGGGGTGCGCCGTTGCCGTGTGGTGGACTCTTGAATGAATATAATGGCAATAGGCTACCAGCTGTAAATCGCACAACACATATGTAGACTGAGCTCACCATGCACATGTAGGCCAAGTCTAAGCGAGTTAAAGAAAGGGGCAAAGCCCACCAGGGGAGAGGCCCACCACACCCCACACTCCGTGACCAGGCCATCAGACCCAAGCGGGTCAGCAATCTGCATGCAGGGTGTTAGCAATAGCGGCCCGGCATGCACGGCGAGGAGCTGCCCCGCGTCCCCGGTGGTAAACTATGCTTGTGTGATCAGCACAAGTATTCAATGTTCGCATACTGGTGAGCCAATAAGGCTGTATTACTATCAGCACGTATAGGAATAAGCAGTAGTAAACACATAGCTGAAATACAAAGTGGTCTAAGTTCAGTCATCAGCCATAGGGTTGCCGCTGGGATTAGGCAGTGGTATCTGTGACTCTATAAATTTGACAGCCTCCTCAGGCACCGTAAAGAAGAACAGCTTTTCTTTGAAGGTAATTTTGAGCCTGGCTGGAAAGAGGATGGCATATGGGACATTCCGCACCCGCAGAAGTTTTTTGACTCCCAGGAATTGGTGTCTCTCCTGTTGCACCCCGACAGAGAAGTCGGGGAATATTCGAATGGTGTTGGAGTCGAGGCGAAGGTCGCCCTTCTCGCGCGACAGGCGTAGAATGAGGTCACGGTCCCTATAGTTGAGAATCCTGGCTATGATGGGCCTGGGGAGATCTCCCGGCTTGGGACGTGGGGACAGGACCCGATGAGCCCGCTCGACTGTAAAGAAGGGGGAAAGAGCGGGGTCTCCCAATAAGTCTTTAAGTAGATTTTCAACTGCCAACTCCATATGCCCCTTCAAGGCATTTTCGGGGACCCCAATTATGCGCAGGTTGTTTCTACGTGAACGGGATTCAAGGTCATCGCACTTTAACTTCACCACTTTCATGTCGCGGGTCAGGGCGGTCACCGCATCCTGCAAGGTGTGAAGTTGATCTTCGTTCGCCCCAATTCTGTTCTCCGCCTCGGTTATCCTCGATCCCACCTGATCGACTCGGGACTTAAGGGAAGCAACATTGGTGTTAATATCGTCCAGTTTTTCAAGGAACGAGGCAAAATTCTTAGCCATCGACTCCATCATGGCCGTGAGGTCCGGGGCGGTAGCTCCAGGGAGGAGCGCAGATTCAGGATCTTCCTGGGCAGATGTCGTAGCGCCCTGGTGAGGGTGTGGGGCCGCCTTTGCAAATTTGTCCATGGCGCCCACCTTGCTCGTCCCCCTGGATTTGTTGGGCATCACACGTGCAATGAGGGCCGCCCCGACAGGTCTGGGCTGCTTTAATGTGAAGCACAGGGAAATAGAGGTTAGGATCACTCCACAGTAGTTGCGGGTCGCCAAGGTTGAGCGCGGGTGGAGATGGACTCTGACGGTGCTCAAGTGTTCATGGTCCAGGTAGCAACTGGGCTGGTGTGCGAGGAAGACAGCAGCAGCCAACAGTCCAGCCACCCAGTATGGAAGGTGCAATGGCTGGGGGGAGCCGCCTTAGGACAATGGTAGCAGGAAGTGAGCTCAGGTGGGGTACCCAGGATTGCCGCCGTGCAAAGTAGCGTTGTCAGAGTGTGTGTAACAAGCCAGCGATGACTAGATCAAATAGTCCGTGGCCACCCGTGGGCACCAGGTATGTGCAGGGCCTGGATCGAGGTGTGCGGGCTCCAGCGTGGTGCAGTGCCCTCCAGGGCAGCCTGCACCACGTACGGGGGCGCATGGCCAAGGGGTTCACAGAACAATGTAGATTAGCTTGGCAGAGCTCGCGGCTCAGTGCGCCCACTCGCGTCGCAGTCTGAGTGGTCCCAGAGGCCCCGAGAGCGGGCCGCGGGGCAGGCGGTGAAGGCAGACTGGACAGGCTGCGCCCGCGTCTGTAGAAAGTGTGCTGGGGCCAGGATAAGGGGAATATCCCAGAGGGCGAGCCCCGGCCCAACCCAACTCCTTACCTGGGCCGGGGTGTAGGCCACCGCCCTCGGGAAGCCGTTCAGAGTCTGCTGGGTGCTCGCAGGCAGTCCGCCGGCCCCGGTGGCCGCACCAGGTCGCAGTGCACGTCCAGCCAGTGCCGCTCTCCTGCCGTGAGCCCCAACCTGCCGGGCCGGTGGAGCGAGGCCGAGGCGGGTAGGCGGGGAGAAGAGGCACAGCACGAGCATCACCCCGGCCTCAGGGGCAGCATGGCCAAACACCGGGGAAGCCCCGGTATATCGAGGGTTCCAAGGGGGAGCCAAGTCACCCCAACAAAAGTTGGCAGGCGCAGTCCTCTCACGCCGCAGCCAGATGGTGAGGAGCTCTCAGGAGGTGGGGCCCCCCCGAGCCGCAGGAAACGCTGGGGTCTGCACAGGAAAGAGGGCCGAGGATTCCAACAAGGCGCAGATGGTCTCCCAGCACCCGATTCTGGCCGAAAACACAGCAGAATGTGTAGAACGATGTCGGCTACTATCTGGGCCGAAGCAATGCTGTTAAGGTGAAGCTGGCCGCTGATGATGCTGGATTTGGAGTCTCATCCACACGGAGCTCCACGGCTAGGCGGCCATTTTCAGGCTGCTCAACAGCGCCCCCCCTGGCTGTAGCGTCTTTAACAGGAAAAGCCTCAACCCATTTGCTGAAAGCACAGATAACAACTAGCACATATTTCAAGTTATTGCACCGCTCCATTTCGATAAAATCAAAGTGTATGACCTCAAAGGGGACATAAGGTGGACCAAACCTTCCCCTAGGAGTTGATGTTCCCTTTCCCACATTGTGCTGTAAACAGATCATACAGTCCTGAACATATCCTCAGCTATTTTAGAAATTTTGTCATTTGCCCAAACTTTCTCCAACATTTTTGTAAGCTTTCGGGCACATATGTGGGTAGGGCCATGAGCCATGACGACCATCATCATGATGTACGCGTCAGGAAGTAACCATTTTCCATCAACTCTGTCCACCCAACACCCATCACCATCGAGTTTCCCCAAGCCTTCAGCCCATTTCTTGGACTCTTCTAATGTGGCATTGGCTTGAATATCCCTCACAGAATTGACACCCTCGTCCATTGCATAGGCATTTACGGTCTCTCTTGAAGTGTACAAGTCTACAGAGAGATCGGTGGCAGTCTGTTTAGCTATCTGATTAGCGAAAGCATTCCCTTTTCCTATGTCATCTACAATCTTTTGATGCGCTGCGCATTTCACAATAGTTAACTGAGTAGGGAGTGCAAGTGCTGAGAGTAGCCGTACTATTAGGGAGCCATGCTGAATCTTTGTACCGTGTGAAGTTAAGAACCCTCTTTCTGACCAAAATCTACCAAAGTTGTGAACCACCCCAAAGGCATACTGACTATCAGTGTATATGTTCACTATAAGCCCTTTGGACAGTTCGCAAGCTCGGGTCAATGCTATAATCTCTGCGGCCTGCGCGGAGTTATGTGTGATTCTCTTGGTCTCCAAGACCGTGCTCAATGTGGTGATTGCATAAGCAGCTGTGGATGTACCATTCGGAGGTTTGAAGCAAGAGCCATCGCAAAACAGCTCCCCTTGTGGAGTGTTCAAAGGAGTGTCTTTTAGATCAATTCTACCCTTTGTCTCTTGTTCGGTAGTGTACAGGCAATCAACACAACACCTCTTAATTTGTGTGTGTGGGGCAAACAAGATCCATTCATATCTCATCAACTGTGCGGAAGTGAGGTGTTGCGTTTGAGTTCTGTTCAGCAGAACATCCACAGAGTGAGGCACCATTAGGGTTAAATCATGGCCTAGGACCATTCCCTCACTCTGTTTTACAGACGCAGCAGCAGCAGCGACAGCGACAGCTCGCAAACATCTTGGCAAAGCGCATGCCACAGGATCAAGGGCGGAAGAAAAGTAACCGCATGGCCTATTCTTCCCTCCATGTTCCTGCGTTAATACAACCGAAGCACATCCATCACATTCATGCACAAACAACACAAAGGACTTTTCATAGTTTGGTGTGCCCAAAACCGGTGCCGAGCACAATGCAGTCTTGAGCAAATCAAATGCTTGCTGGTGCTCCATGTTCCATGGCAATGGCGAAGAAATGCCCTTCTTCGTCAGAGCCAACATCGGCTTAATCACTAGTGAGAAATTAGGGATCCATTGCCTACAGTAAGAAGCCATACCTATCAAGGCTCTGACGTCCTTCTGTGTATTTGGGACAGACATGGTAGAAATGAGTTTTATCCGTTCAGGTGTCAATCTTCTTCCCTCCTTTGACAGGAGATAGCCTAAATAGGCGACCTCCTGACAACAATATTGAAACTTTTTAAGCGAAGCTTTGTGACCATGTTTAGCCAGGTGAATAAGCAACAACACAGTGCCTTCCTTACAAGCGCTCTCTGAGTCAGCAGCTAAAAGCAGGTCATCAACGTATTGAAGCAGTGTACAAGTAGAGGGCAATTCAAGAGTATCAAGCTGTTCTTTCAAAGCCCTACTATAGATACTAGGACTTTCCGTGTAACCTTGCGGTGCACGGGTAAAGGTGAACGAGCGTCCCCCTAAGGTGAACGCAAACATATTATCTACTGTCCTTGTGTATAGGGATACTAAAGAAAGCATTCTTCAGATCCGCAACACTAAAGTGAGTAGCTGAAGCCGGGATCATGGTTAATATTGTCGTTAAATCAGGCACAATTGGGAATTGTGGAGCGACGATCTTATTGATGGCACGTAGATCAATTATGAAACGAAAAGGAATTGCGTTATTGCCTTTTTTGTACACGGGCAAAATTGGATAATTGCACAAACTACCTGCAATTTCCTCAATCACCCCTCGATGCACAAAATCGGAGACAATGCATTTCAAAGCTTGCTTACCCTCGACTGAAATCTTATATTGTGGAATATGTGGCAGCTTTACTCCATGTTTCAAGACTATTTTACCAGGCTCGATCTGCAAAACACCGACATCATTGTCGTCAATTGCCCATAAACACTCTGGAACCGTACTAAATTCCGGCGGCAAAGGTCTTGTCAGGAATTGGGAGACAGAAAGTTGCTGTGGTGACATCGTCAAATGCACTCCATCAGAAGAACAATGAATTGCTGCATTTAATTCCTTTAACAGATTCAACCCCAGCAAATTCTCTCCAAAATTCGAAGTCAAAAGGAATGGACAGTGGTCTGTAAACGGACCCAAAGAGATGGGCACCGGCAAAGAAATCAGACAAACAACTGGTGTGCCAGAAAACCCTACAGAAACATTGTTTTGCCCTGACAGTGAAATGTTTGGAACCCGAGAATGATCAATGGAACACTTTTGTGCAACTGTATCTATCACGAATAGATGTTTCCTATTTCCCACTATTATTTCAACGTAGGGGCCTTTCTGATTAACGGGAATAGGCGTAGGTTCCAAACCCTGCTTCGGGCAATCCTAACGAAACAGAATATCATCGAAATGAAGTTCTTCAGAGAGGTAAGCAGCAGAAGGATGGTCGAATATGTTTCTAGTATCCACACTTGGTGCCTGATTATCCTGCAAAAAAGGTTGCTGTGAATCTTGTACAAACTGACCTCTACCAGGCCCCCCTACACCCGGGCGACCTCTGGATCATCTACCCATATTTCCAAATGTGTTATTTGACCTTTGTCGAAGGACCGGGCATTGTGCACGGCAATGACCTTCTTGCCTACAATAGGCACACTGGTTAATGTTTACAGGACCCAAGGGCACATTTCCTTGTGGAAATACTGACCTCTAAACTGCGAATTACCCCCTTTTTTCGGCCTCTAACAATTTGTTGTAATAATACTTTTGTCTTCAAATCACCTTTTCTCTTTTCGATTCTTTCCTTTTCATTATTGACACGATTCTCATAGTACTGAGCCATGTGCAGTACTTCTGATTGAGACTTCGCTTGCCAAGCGCTCTCAGAAGACATCATTTGTGACTGGATGTCAGGCAACAATCCACGCACAAATTTGTCTACAAATAATCTTTTCCCAGACTCTGTGGCTAAGTCCTGTCCACTGAAATCCGAGAATACTTGTTCGAACCGATTAAAGAACTCGGTCGCACCCTCAGACTTCCCTTGGACACAGGCCGTAAGCTTGTCCCAAATAATTCTTTTTTCGGGAATTATAGTTTTCAATTTCGCAACGATTCTGTCAAGCAAAGTTAGTATCACCTGAGGCGGTCTCTCGCCAGCTGACCTTTCTCCATCGAGTCTAATTATGTTAGCCCATGTATCTCCTAACCCTGCTACATCATCTATAGTCCTAACCTGTTTCCACAAATCTACCGGCAGGAGTACAGGAAATAACAGATCAATATCACTTAAGGTGAATACTGAGGATTGCAAAACAGACTCTATTTCTTTATGGAACCCTGTCGGATTTTTCCTAATATCGGGAATAGATTGTCTAATAGTGTTCACTTCCTGTCTTGAGAACGGGACGTGAACAAACTGCGACCCATAATGTGCGGCAATATCTCGAGCAGGTGTAACTGCTGCAGCATCAGCGGGAATCTCAACTTTCGGGACAAATGTCGGAGGAACCTCTCTCATAGGCAACTGAGAAGTAGGCAACTCAGTACGCTTACTAAGCAACAGAGCCAAATCGAGCGCTAAAGCAGCCGAAGAAGTGTCAAGTGAAAAAGCTCTCTTATAAATACTCAATAACTGTGTGGGACAACAAATCTTTCTTTTTACGCACTCCTCCTGTAGGTACTCTACCATTACCTGTATCACTTTCCTCTGCATTTCTGGCATATACTGATTATAAGTGTCATATACTTCAACTGGAGTTATCGATGTGTCTGAGATCCATCTAATCGCGTCTTTCGTGCAAATTCGTTTTTCCTCAGATATCAATTTACGACAAGGAAGGAACCATTTCTATACATACTTACTATCCTCATCATCATCCTCATTCTGTAACCTTTCCAACTCCTTTCTATACTCAAATACCCTCTCAACATACTCTTATACTTTCTCCACAGTGTCTCTAGAAAGCGCTAAAGTGTTCAGATCCCTCAACCCTTGTGGGAGATCTGTATTGTTTAATCTGTCCCACATTACACATAAGTGTATCCCTAATCCCTCAATAAAAACATTTTTCTCAGGAAAATTGTCCATATTAGAAAGTGTGGCAAAAACATTAGCTTGATCATCCCTCTCTATACAATGCTTAGCCCACGCAATCAAGTTATGTTTTTTCTCTGGAGGTACAGTATTGCGAGTGACAACCCATGATCCCGCTCCCTGATCTATCTACTACAAGCGGTGCAGGACCACTTGGAAGAGGGAGAGTAGGCATGTTCAACAGAGGTGTTATCACAGGTACAACAGGAAAAGGTGGAGGAGCAGGTGGAGAAGTAGCAACAAAAGGAGGAACAACTCCTGGAGGAAGAGGAACAAGAGGGGGGATGGGAGGAACAGCAGGAAGAGCAGGAATAACAGCAGGAAGAGGCAAACCAGCAGGAAGAGGAACATACGCAGGTGGCGCAGTGGCACCGGGCCTTCGTTCATTTAACAATTTGTCAATAAGTTCGTCGGAAACATGAACGTCTTTAGAAGGATAGATTTTCTGAATGCCAAGTGAGAAAGCCCTATCCATATTCCTAGCTGACTCCGACTGTTTATCTTAGTCATATAATAATGCTTTTACAGCGTTCGTCTTATGACGGCGGCATGTTTTTCCCTACTCTTAAGCTGCTGTAAAGCTTCTTTTTTCCAATTCTGTAATACATCAAATGCTGCAGGTCTATCCTTTTTCTTTAATAGAATTGACTCTAAATACTCAATACGAGGGATTTCAAAACTACCATTGATCGGCCACTGAAATTCGGAAGCATGTCTAGTTTGTCTGTACCAAATATCATTAAACACTATACTTCCAATGCCATGCTTAAAGTACGTAGTACATGCTGGCGACCCCTCCTGTGGTGCCGGACGGCTAAATTCCAAAGATTGTCTATCACTGTGGAATAACGCCCTGAAGCACGTAGACCATTTCCCAGGCATATCAAATTATTGGTATTACCTGGACAATAATTGTGTCTGCAGATACAATACGCCAACATCAAATTATCAGGATTATTTAAGAGTTGGGTCACGACTCACCTGATCGATTTCCTAAGGAGGTCCGATCGGATTTCAAAGAATCTCACCTAACTAATCTTACCTCGTGTGTGGTGATTTCAGAAAATCTGCCTGCCTCGATAAGTGGACCCTCGTCAAGATGCCGTTCTCGGACCACAAGCTAATCGTCCAGGGATCGGGTCGTGCAGTGCTGCTGAGGTGTCGCGTCTCATTCAGTGGGGCCCCTTTTTGTCACACCGTCCGATCCCGGTCTGATAGCGAGGGTCAACCTTCAATAATCCGGCATCAATCTTGAGGGTCACTATTCGGGCGCCAACTGTGAAAACAAAATCAAAATATCGAGGCTGAGTACCCCAAAAAGAAATACACTGAACACGGGTTACAAAGGAACATACAAAGATCTTTAATTTATACTGAATCAGTTACAAAGAACAAAACAAAATCAGATAGCTATCGGCCGTCAGTGCAACACAGCGAACTCCAGCGTGGTTTGGTGTATTCAGTGAGAGACCCTAGAATTTGTTGCTCTTTTATACCACTTGCGAACACGATGTCCAACCCTACTTCGGGTTAATATTCCTCTAATACATTACTGATCTAGGGTTCATGCCGAGTTCGCACATCCACATGTAACTCGTTTGCCTTTAATACATACGTCAACAAGCCTACACGGCAACTGTGTATTGTGGGATTCCTCATACAAGTCTTCTCAAACATTAATACAACGTAGTTAAACAAGTGTTCTTATTTCAGTATTTGAATACATTGTTCTTAACATATGCTCGCGGATTAGTTTCATTGACGCGAGTAATCCTTTACACACAGGTCAACGAAGGACAAGGTCTCAGTTCACAACCTCAACAAGTGGCCTGCAGGCAAATTACATATTAGCTACACACAGAGGTCAAGACGGCGGTGTTGTATTTCGGAACAACATTGTCCACCATTTTAACTCACAGTGTAACTTTACAAAGAAAACCTAAAATGGCGGATTAACCTAAAATGGCAGCCTACATTGATTTTAAGGTCAGGACCTTGCAACACGGATTTCTTCGCAAGTGGCTTACGAGCAGCTTGGCATAGGCCAATATACATATATTCATTGCAATAGGAGTGTATGATATAATTTGCCGATTGACACCTGCTTCTCCCTGCTTCTCTGTGCTCTCCTGTGCTTCCCCCTGTTCCTCCATGTGTCTATCTGGCCCTGCATGCTTCTCTCTGCTTATCCCTGATTCTCTGTGCTATCAACTGTTCCCCTCTGCTCCACCCTGTTCCTACATGTGCCTCTCTGGCCCTGCATGCTTCTCTCTGCTTCTCCCGGCTTCTCTGTTCTCTCCCATGCTCCCTCCTGTTCCTCCATGTGTCTCTCTGGTCCTGCATGCTTCTCTCTGCTTATCCCTGCTTCTCTGTGCTCTCTCATGCTTCCTTCATGTTCCTCCATGTTTCTCTCTGGTCCTGCATGCTTCTCTGTGCTTCTCTGTGCTTTCTCATGCTTCCTTCCTGTTCCTCCATGTTTCTCTCTGGTCCTGCATGCTTCTCTCTGCTTATCCCTGCATCTCTGTGCTCTCCTGTGCTTCCCCCTGTTCCTCCATGTGTCTATCTGGCCCTGCATGCTTCTCTCTACTTATCCCTGCTTCTCTGTCCTCTCCCATGCCTCCCGTCCCTCCATGTGTCTTTCTGATCCTGCATACAACTCTCTGCTTATCCCTGCTTCTCTGTGCTCTCCCCTGTTCCCCTCTGCTCCCCATGTTCCTACATGTGCCTCTCTGGTCCTGCATGCTTCTCCCTCCTTCTCTGTGCTCTCCCATGATTTCCTTGTTCCTCAATGTGTTTCTCTGGTCCTGCATGCTTCTCTGTGCTTATCTCCGTTTCTCTGTGCTCTCCCATACCCCCGCCCCCTGTTCCTGTGTGTGTCTCTTTGGTCATGCATGCTTCTCCCTGCTTCTCTCTGCTCTCCCCTGTTCCTCTATGCTCCCTCCTGTTCCTACCTTTGCCTCTCTGGTCCTGCATGCTTCTCCCTGCTTCTCTGTGCTCTCCCATGCTTCCCCTTGTTCCTCAATGTGTCTCTCTGGTCCTGCATGCTTCTGTCTGCTTCTCTCGGCTTCTCCCTGCTTCTCTGTGCTCTCCCATGCTCCCCCATATTCCTCCATGTGTCTCTCTGGTCCTGCATGCTTCACCCTGCTTCTCCCTGCTTTCCCCTGCTCCCCCAGTTCCTACATGTGTCTCTTGTCCTGCATGCTTCCCCCTACTTTTCTGTGCTCTCTCTTGCTTCCCCCTGTTCCTACACGTGTCTCTCTGATGATACATGCTTTCCCTGCTTTTCCTTGCTTCGCTGTGCTCTCCCCTGCTTCCCCTTGTTCCTCCATTTGTCTCTTTGCCCCTATATGCATCTCCCTGCTCATCCCTGCTTTTCTATGCTCTCCTGTGCTTCCCCCTTTCCTCCATGTGTCTCTCTGACCCTGCATGCTTCTCTCTGCTATTCCCTGCTTCTCTGTGTCTCCCCTGTTACCCTCTGCTCCCACCTGTTCCTACATGTGCCTCTCTGGTCCAGCACGCATCTCCCTGCTTCTCTGTGCTCTCTCATGCTTCCCCTTGTCCCTCAATGTGTCGCTCTGGTCCTGCATGCTTCTCTCTGCTTATCTCCACTTCTCTGTGCTCTCCCATGCCCCCCACCCCCTGTTCCTCTGTGTGACTCTTTGGTCTTCTCCCCTGTTCCCCTCTGCCCCCCCCCCCCCCTGTTCCTACATGTGTCTCTCTGGTCCTGCATGCTTCTCCCTGCTTCTCTGTGCTCTCCCATGCTCCCCCCTGTTCCTCCATGTGTCTCTCTAGTCCTGCATGCTTCTTCCTGCCTTTCCCTGCTTTTCTGTGCTCTCCCATGCTTCCCCTTGTTCCTCCATGTTTCTCTCTGGCCCTGCATGCTTCTCTCTGCTTATCCCTGCTTCTCTGTGCTCTTTCTGCTTATCTCTGCTTCTCTGTGCTCTCCTGTGCTTCCCCTTGTTCCTCCATGTGTCTCTCTGGCCCTGCACGCTTCTCCCTGCATATCCCTGCTTCTATGTGCTCTCCCATGCTCCCCCTGCTTCTCCATGTGTCTCTCTGGTTCTGCATGCTTCTCCCTGATTCTCTCTGCTTCTCCCCGCTTCTCCGTGCTCTCCCATGCTCCTCCCTGTTCCTCCATTTGTCTCTCCGGTCCTGTATGCTTTTCCCTGCTTCTCTGTGTTCTCCCGTGCTTCCCCTTGTTCCTCCATGTGTCTCTCTGGTCCTGCATGCTTCTCCCTGCTTCTCTGTGGTCTCCCATTCTTCCCCTTGTTCCTCCATGTGTCTCGCTGATCCTGCATGCTTTCCCTGCTTCTCTCTGCTCTCCCATGCTCCCCCTTGCCCCCCTGTTCCTTCATGTGCTGCTCTGGCCCTGCATGCTTCTCTCTGATTATCCCTGCTTCTCTGTGCTCTCCCGTGCTTCTCCTTGTTCCTCCATGTGTCTCTCTGACCCTGCATGCTTTCCCTGCTTTTCTGTGCCCTCCCCTGCTTCCCTCTGTTCCTCCATGTGCATCTATGGTCCTGCATGCTTCTCCCATGCTTCCCCTGTTCTGCCATGTGTCCCTCTGGTCCTGCATGCTTCTCCCTGCTTCCCTGTGCTCTCCCATGCTTCCCCCCTGTTCCTCCATTTGTCTCTCCGGTCCTGCGTGCCTCTCCCTGCTTTTCTGTGTTGTCCCATGCTTCCACTTGTTCCTCCATGTGTCTCTCTGGTCCTGCATGCTTTCCCTGCTTTCCGTGCTTTTCTGTGCTCTCCCATGCTCCCCCCTGCTCCTCCATGTGAACCTCTGGCCCTGCTTGCGTGTCCCTGCTTCTCTGTGCTCTCTCATGCGCCCCCCTGTTCCTCCATGTGAACCTCTGGCCCTGCTTGCGTGTCTCTGTTTCTCTGTGCTCTCCCATGCTTCCCCCTGTTCCTCCATTTGTCTCTGGTCCTGCATGCTACTCTCGGCTTCTCCCTGCTACTCTATGCTCTCCCATGTTCCTCCATGTGTCTTTCTGATGTTGCATGCTTTCCCTGCTTTCCTTGCTTCACTGTGCTCTCTCTCCCCTGCTTCCCCTTGTTCCTCCATGTGTCTCTTTGACCCTGCATGCGTCTCCCTGCTCATCCCTGCTTTTCTGTGCTCTCCCATGCTTCCCCTTGTTCCACCATATGTCTCTCTAGCCCTGCATGCTTCTCTCTGCTTATCCCTGCTTCTCTGTGCTGTCCCTGCTTCTCCCTGTTTCTCTGTGCTTCTCCCGGCTTCTCAGTTATCTCCCATGCTTCCCCCTCTTCCTCCATGTGTCTCTCTGGTCCCGCATGCTTCTCTCTGCTTATCCCTGCTTCTCTGTGCTCTCTATGCTTATCCCTGCTTCTCTGTGCTCTCCCATGCTTCCCCTTGTTCCTGTGTCTCTTTGGTCATGCACGCTTCTCCCTGCTTCTCTCTGCTCTCCCCTGCTCCCCCGGTTCCTACATGTGTGTCTTTGTCCTGCATGCTTCTCCCTACTTTTCTGTGTTCTCTCATGCTTCCCCCTGTTCCTCCATGTGTCTCTCTGATGCTGCATGCTTTCCCTGCTTTTCCTTGCTTCGCTGTGCTCTCCACTGCTTCCCCTGTTCCTCCATGTGTCTCTTTGGCCCTGCATGCGTCTCCCTGCTCACCCCTGCTTGTCTGTGCTCTCCCATGCTTGGCCTTGTTCCTTCATGTGTCTCTCTGGTCCTACATGCTTCTCTCTGCTTATCCCTGTTTCTCTGTGCTGTCCCTGCTTCTCTGTGCTCTCCTATGCTCCCCCCTGTTCCTCCATGTGTCTCGCTGGCCCTGCATGCTTTGCTCTGCTTATCCCTGCTTCTCTGTGCTCTCCCATGCCCCCCGTCCATCCATGTGTCTCTCGGATCCTGCATACGTCTCTGTGCTCTCACCTGTTCCCGCTCTGCTCCCCCCTGTTCCTACATGTGCCTCTCTGTCCCTGTATGCTTCTCTCTGCTTATCCCCGCTTCTCTGTGCTCTCTCTTGCTCCCCCCTTTTCCTACATGTGTCTCTTTGGTCATGCATACGTCTCCCTGCTTCTCTCTGCGCTCCCATGCCCCCCCTCTGCTCTGCCCTGTCCCTACATGTCTCTCTCTGGCCCTGCATGCTTCTCTCTGCTTTTCCCTGCGTTTCTGTGCGCTCAATGCTTATCCCTTCTTCTCTGGGCTCTCCCATGCTTCCCCTTGTTCCTACATGTGTCTCTCTGGTCATGCATGCTTCTCCCTGCTTCTCACTGCTCCCCCAAGCTTCCCCCTTGTTTCTCCATGTGTCTCTCTGGCCGTGCATGCTTCTCCCTCCTTCTCTCTGCTTCTCCCGGCTTTTCTGTTCTCTCCCATGCTCCCCCCTGTTCTTCCATGTGTCTCCCTTGTCCTGCATGCTTCTCCCTGCTTCTCTGTGCTCTCTCATGCTCCCCCCCCCTGTTCCTCCATGTGACCCTCTGGCCGTGCTTGCTTGTCCCTGCTCCTCTGTGCTCTCCCATGCTCCCCCCCTTTTCCTCCATGTGACTCTGGTCATGCATGCTTCTCCCTGCTTCTCTTGGCTTCTCCCTGCTTCTCTGTGCTCTCCCATGCTCTCCCATATTCCTCCATGTTTCTCTCTGGTCCCTGCTTCTCTGTGCTCTGCCATTCTTCCCCCTGTTCCTGTGTCTCTTTGGTCATGCATGCTTCTCCCTGCTTCTCTCTGCTCTCACGGTTCCTACATGTATCTCTCTGGTCCTGCATGCTTCTCCCTACTTTTCTGTGCTCTCCCATGCTTCCCCTTGTTCCTCCATGTGTCTCTCTGGGCCTGCACGCTTCTCTCTGCTTATCCCTGCTTCTCTGTGCTGTCCCTGCTTCTCCCTGCTTCTCTGTGCTTCTCCCGGCTTCTCTGTTCTCTCCCATGCTCCCCCTGTTCCTCCATGTGTCTCTCTGGTCATGCATGCTTCTCCCTGCGTCTCTGTGCTCCCCCATGCTTCCCCCTGTTCCTCCATGCGTCTCTCTGGCCGTGCATGCTTCTCCCTCCTTCTCTCTGCTTCTCCCGGCTTTTCTGTTCTCTCCCATGCTTCCCCCGTTCTTCCATGTGTCTCCCTGGTCCTGCATGCTTCTCCCTGCTTCTCTGTGCTCTCTCAGGCTCCTCTCCCCCCCTGTTCCTCCATGTGACCCTCTGGCCGTGCTTGCTTGTCCCTGCTTCTCTGTGCTCTCCCATGCTCCCCCCTTTTCCTCCATGTGACTCTTTGGTCATGCATGTTTCTCCCTGCTTCTCTTGGCTTCTCCCTGCTTCTCTGTGCTCTCCCATGCTCTCCCATGTTCCTCCATGTTTCTCTCTGGTCCCTGCTTCTCTGTGCTCTGCCATGCTTCCCCCTGTTCCTGTGTCTCTTTGGTCATGCATGCTTCTCCCTGCTTCTCTCTGCTCTCCCGGTTCCTACATGTATCTCTCTGGTCCTGCATGCTTCTCCCTACTTTTCTGTGCTCTCCCATGCTTCCCCTTGTTCCTCCATGTGTCTCTCTGAGCCTGCACGCTTCTCTCTGCTTATCCCTGCTTCTCTGTGCTGTCCCTGCTTGTCCCTGCTTCTCTGTGCTTCTCCCGGCTTCTCTGTTCTCTCCCATGCTCCCCCTGTTCCTCCATGTGTCTCTCTGGTCCTGCATCCTTCTCCCTGCTTTTCTGTGCTCTCCCATGCTTCCCCCTGTTCATCCATTTGTCTCTGATCTTGCATGCTTCTGCCTGCTTCTCTCGGCTTCTCCCTGCTTCTCGTTGCTCTCCCATGCTCCCCCATGTTCCTCCATGTGTCTCTCTGGTCCTGCATGCTTCTCTCTGCTTATCCCTGCTTCTCTGTGCTCCCTCCTGCTTCCTTCATGTTCCTCCATGTTTCTCTCTGGTCCTGCATGCTTCTCTCTGCTTATCCCTGCTTCTCTGTGCTGTCCCTGCTTCTCTGTGCTCTCCTGTGCTTCCCCCTGTTCCTCCATGTGTCTCTCTGGCCCTGCATGCTTCTCTCTACTTATCCCTGCTTCTCTGTCCTCTTCCCTGTTCCCCTCTGCTCCCCCTGTTCCTACATGTGCCTCTCTGGTCCTGCACGCTTCTCCCTCCTTCTCTGTGCTCTCCCATGATTCCCTTGTTCCTCAATGTGTTTCTCTGGTCCTGCATGCTTCTCTGTGCTTATCTCCGCTTCTCTGTGCTCTCCCATACCCCCGCCCCCTGTTCCTGTGTGTGTCTCTTTGGTCATGCATGCTTCTCCCTGCTTCTCTCTGCTCTCCCCTGTTCCTCTATGCTCCCCCATGTTCCTACCTTTGCCTCTCTGGTCCTGCATGCTTCTCCCTGCTTCTCTGTGCTCTCTCATGCTTCCCCTTGTTTCCTCAATGTGTCTCTCTGGTCCTGCATGCTTCTGCCTACTTCTCTCGACTTCTCCCTGCTTCTCTGTGCTCTCCCATGCTCCCCCATATTCCTCCATATGTCTCTCTGGTCCTGCATGCTTCACCCTGCTTCTCCCTGCTTTCCCCTGCTCTCCCCTGTTCCCCTAGTTCCTACATGTGTCTCTTGTCCTGCATGCTTCTCCCTACTTTTCTGTGCTCTCTCTTGCTTCCCCCTGTTCCTACACGTGTCTCTCTGATGATACATGCTTTCCCTGCTTTTCCTTGCTTCGCTGTGCTCTCCCCTGCTTCCCCTTGTTCCTCCATTTGTCTCTTTGCCCCTATATGCATCTCCCTGCTCATCCCTGCTTTTCTATGCTCTCCTGTGCTTCCCCCTTTCCTCCATGTGTCTCTCTGGCCCTGCATGCTCCTCTCTGCTATTCCCTGCTTCTCTGTGGTCTCCCCTGTTACCCTCTGCTCCCACCTGTTCCTACATGTGCCTCTCTGGTCCAGCACGCATCTCCCTGCTTCTCTGTGCTCTGCCATGCTTCCCCTTGTCCCTCAATGTGTCGCTCTGGTCCTGCATGCTTCTCTCTGCTTATCTCCACTTCTCTGTGCTCTCCCATACCCCCTGCCCCCTGTTCCTCTGTGTGACTCTTTGGTCATGCATGCTTCTCCCTGCTTCTCTCTGCTCTCCCCTGTTCCCCTCTGCTCCCCCCCTGTTCCTACATGTGTCTCTCTGGTCCTGCATGCTTCCCCCTGCTTCCCTGTGCTCTCCCTGCTGCTCTGTGCTCTCCCATGCTCCCCCCTGTTCCTCCATGTGTCTCTCTGGTCCTGCATGCTTCTTCCTGCCTTTCCCTGCTTTTCTGTGCTCTCCCATGCTTCCCCTTGTTCCTCCATGTTTCTCTCTGGCCCTGCATGCTTCTCTCTGCTTATCCCTGCTTCTCTGTGCTCTTTCTTCTTATCCCTGCTTCTCTGTGCTCTCCCGTGCTTCCCCTTGTTCCTCCATGTGTCTCTCTGGCCCTGCACGCTTCTCCCTGCATATCCCTGCTTCTATGTGCTCTCCCATGCTCCCCCTGTTTCTCCATGTGTCTCTCTGGTCCTGCATGCTTCTCCCTGATTCTCTCTGCTTCTCCCAGCTTCTCCGTGCTCTCCCATGCTCCTCCCTGTTCCTCCATTTGTCTCTCCGGTCCTGCATGCTTTTCCCTGCTTCTGTGTTCTCCCGTGCTTCCCCTTGTTCCTCCATGTGTCTCTCCGGCCCTGCCTGCTTCTTCCTGTTTCCTTGTGCTCTCCCATGCTTCCCCCTGTTCCTACATGTGTCTTTCTGGTCCTGCATGCTTCTCTCTGCTTATCCCTTCTTCTCTGTGCTCTCCCATGCTCCCGTCCATCCATGTTTCTCTCTGGCCCTGCATGCTTCTCTCTGCTGATCCCCGCTTCTCTGTGCTCTCCCATGCCACCCGCTGTTCCTCCATGTGTTTCTCTGGCCCGCATGCTTCTGTCTGCTTATCCCTGCTTCTCAGTGGTCTCCCATGCTCCCCCTGTTCGATCATGTGTTGCTCTGGTCATGCATGCTTCTCCTTGCTTTCCTCTGCTCTCCCATGCCCCCCCCTGTTCCTACATGTGTCTCTCTGATCCTGCATGTTTCCCCCACTTTTCCCTGCTTCTCTATGCTCTCCCATGCTTCCCCCTGTTCCTCTGTTTGTCTCTTTGGTCATGCATGCTTCGAACCTGCTTCTGCCTGCGCTCCCATGGTCCCCTCTGCTCCACCCTGTCCCTACATTTGTCTCTCTGGTCCTGCATGCTTCTCTCTGCCTATCCCTGCTTCTCTGTGCTCTCCCATGCTCCCCCTGTTCCTCCATGTGTCTTATCTGGTCCTGCATGCTTCTCCCTGCTTCTTTGTGCTCTACCATGCTCCCCTCTGCTCCGCCCTGTTCCTACATGTGCCTCTCTGGTCCTCCATGCTTCTCCCTGCTTTTGTGCTCTCCTATGCTCCCCCCGTCTCTACATGTGTCTCTCTGATCTCTGTGCTCTCCCTGCATATCCCTGCTTCTCTTTGCTCTCCCATGCTCCCTCTGTTCCCCCATTTGTCTCTCCGGTCCTGCGTGCCTCTACCTGCTTCTCTGTGTTGTCCCATGCTTCCCCTTGTTCCTCCATGTGTCTCTCTGGTCCTGCATGCTTTCCCTGCTTGCCTCTCCCTGCTTCTCTGTGTTGTCCCATGCTTCCCCTTGTTCCTCCATGTGTCTCTCTGGTCCTGCATGCTTTCCCTGCTTGCCTCTCCCTGCTCCTCTGTGTTGTCCCATGCTTCCCCTTGTTCCTCCATGTGTCTCTCTGGCCCTGCATGCTTCTCCCTGCTTCCCTGTTCTCTCCTATGCGTGCCCTTGTTCCTCCATGTGTGTCCCTGGTCTTACATGCGTCTCCCTGCTTCTCTGTGCTCTCCCAGGCTCCCCCATGTTCCTCCATGTGTCTCTCTGGTCCTGCATGCTTCTCCCTGCTTCCCTGTGCTCTCTTTGCTTATCCCCACTTCTCTGTGCTCTCCCATTCTTCCCCTTGTTCCTGTTTCTCTTTTGTCATGCATGCTTCTCCCTGCTCTCCCCTGCTCCCCCGGTTCCTACATGTGTCCCTCTGGTCCTACATGCTTCTCCCTAATTTTCTGTGCTCCCTCATGCTTCCCCCTGTTCCTCCATGTGTCTCTCTGATGCTGCATGCTTTCCCTGCTTTTCCTTGCTTCGCTGTGCTCACCCATGCTTCCCCTTGTTCCTCCATGTGTCTCTCTGGTCCTGCATGCTTCTCTCTGCTTATCCCTGCTTCTCTATGCTGTCCCTGCTTCTCCCTGCTTCTCTGTGCTCTCCTGTGCTTCCCCCTGTTCCTCCATGTGTCTCTCTGGCCTTGAATGCTTCTCTCTGCTTATCCCTGCTTCTCTGTGCTCTCCCCTGTTCCCTTCTTCTCCCCCCCTGTTACTACATGTGCCTCTCTGGCCCTGAATGCTTCTCTCTGCTTATCCCCCATACTCTGTGCTCTCCCATGCCCCCGCCCCCTGTTCCTCCATGTTTTTCTCTGGTCCTGCATGCTTCTCCCTGCTTCTGTGTGCTCTCCCTGATGCTCTATGCTCTCCCATGCCCCCCGTTCCTACATGTGTCTCTCTGATCTTGCATGCTTACCCTTGCTTTTCCATGCTTTTCTGTGCTCTCCCATGCTACCCCCTGTCCATCCATGTGTCTCTCTGATCTTGCATGCTTTCCCTGTCTTTCCCTGCTTTTCTTTGCCCTCTCATGATTCCCCTTGTTCCTTCCTGTGTCTCTCTGGCCCTGCATGCTTCTCTCTGCTTATCCCTGCTTCTCGGCCCTCTCTCTGCTTATCCCTGCTTCTCTGTGCTCTCCCGTGCTTCCCCTTGTTCCTCCATGTGTCTCGCTGGCCCTGCATTCTTCTCTCTGCTTATCCCTGCTTTTCTGTGCTCTCCCATGCTCCCCCCTGTTCCTCCATTTGTTTCTCTGGTTCTGCATGCTTCTCCCTGCTTCTCTGTGCTCTCCCATGTTTCCCTTTGTTCCTCCATGTGTCTCTCTGGTCCTGCATGCTTTCCCTGCTTTTCTGCGCTCTCCCATGCCACCCCTTGTTCCTCCATGTGCCTCTCAGGTCCTGCATGCTTCTCGCTGCTTCTCTGTGCTCTCCCATGCTTCCCCCTGTTCCTCCATGTGTCTCTCCGGCCCTGCATGCTTCTCCCTGTTTCTGTGCTCTCCCATGCTTCCCTTTGTTCCTCCATGTGTCTCTCTGGTCCTGCAAGCGTTACCTGCTTCTCTGTGCTCTCCCATGTGTCCCCTTGTTCCTCCACGTGTCTCGCTGATCCTGCATGCTTTCCCTGCTGCTCTCTGCTCTCCCATGCTCCCCCTTGCCCCCCTGTTCCTTCATGTGCCGCTCTGGTCCTGCATGCTTCTCTCTGATTATCCCTGCTTCTCTGTGCTCTCTCTGCTTATCCCTGCTTCTCTGGGCTCTCTCTGCTTATCCCTGCTTCTCTGGGCTCTCTCTGCTTATCCCTGCTTCTCTGTGCTCTCCCGTGCTTCTCCTTGTTCCTCCATGTGTCTCTCTGACCCTGCATGCTTTCCCTGCTTTTCTGTGCCCTCCCCTGCTTCCCTCTGTTCCTCCATGTGTATCTATGGTCCTGCATGCTTCCCCATGCTTCCCCTGTTCTGCCATGTGTTTCTCTGGTCCTGCATGCTTCTCCATGCTTCTCTTTGCTCTCCTATGCTCCCCCTATTCTGAACATGTGTCCCTCTGGTCCTGCATGCTTCTCCCTGCTTCCCTGTGCTCTCCCATGCTTCCCCCCTGTTCCTCCATTTGTCTCTCCGGTCCTGCAAGCTTCTCCCTGCTTCTGTCTGCTTTTTTATGCTTCCCCCGTTCCTCCATGTGTCTCTCTGGTTCTGCAGGCTTCTCCCTGCTTCTCTCTGCTTCTCCCTGCTTCTCTCTGCTCTCCCATGCTCTCTCTGTTCCCCCATTTGTCTCTCCAGTCCTGCGTGCATCTCCCTGCTTTTATGTGTTGTCCCATGCTTCCCCTTGTTCCTCCATGTGTCTCTCTGGTCCTGCATGCTTTCCCTGCTTTCCATGCTTTTCTGTGCTCTCCTATGCTCCCCTTTGTTCCTCCATGTGTCTCTCTGGCCCTGCATGCTTCTCCCTGCTTCCCTGTTCTCTCCCATGCGTGCCCTTGTTCCTCCATGTGTGTCCCTGGTCCTACATGTGTCTCCCTGCTTCTCTGTGCTCTCCCAGGCTCCCCCATGTTCCTCCATGTGTCTCTGTGGTCCTGCAAGCTTTTCCCTGCTTCTCTCTGCTCGCCCATGCTCCCCCCTGTTCCTCTGTGTGTTTCGCTGAACCTGCAACCTTTTCTTTGCTGTCTCCCTACTTTTGCCCTCCCCCCCCCCCCATCACTATTTCCCATGCCGCCCAGGTGCCTGCCACAGTGGGTTCATTTTCAGGCTTAGCGTGTTTAGTTTATATAGGAACAATGTATTAATGTGTGACCCGACCTTCACCGCGAGGATGAGCCCAGCAGACCCACGCGGATCCAGACCGACAAAGAACTGACCAGTTATGCCTGCCATCCATGTGTAGGGTGCCTCCAATCAGTGGCGCTCATTTGTGTTGTATATTATGACGTGTGGGGGTTTTTTAAGCCCCTGTTTGTAACTGACAGAGTCAGAGTGCTCTCGAGCAGCAGAGTCCTTTGATAATATTTGTATTCTGTACAATTAAACCTTGTTATGATATGATATGGCATTTATAACGTGTCTATACACAAGTGTTTCAAGGCGCGAGGCGGCAATGGAGGGGAACAGAGGGAGGACAGACAACGATCCTACTAGGCCAGGTATCGTTCTGATTGTGCAAATGCATGGCAGGGACAGTGCAGTAAATGGGAATAGATAATGACAAGTAACGGCCAGCATGTGTCAAGTGCATGGGTAAGTGCAGACATCAGGTGTCAAGAGCTGGTAGGGGGACTGTAGGGATACAGAAACAGTCCCCAAGTGCGAGGGTTGCCAGGTGGGCATTATCCTTGCAGCGCTATCTCCTGGCCTATTTCCCTAGCGGGTTGTCTTCATTCTGGAGTGTGCGTAAGAAAGGGACTTGCCTTCATCTTGTATCCATGCTTGGTCTCGTTTGTGTTCTGTGAGGCAACTAATCGAAGTAGTCTGTCTATTCTGGATTATGTGCACCCGTTTCATGGGATCTGTCCTGCATTCATACTATGGCCAGTATAGCTTGATTATGGCTGCTATTGATGAAATGTTTTCTGTACCAATGCTACAACACAAGTACCCTTATCATGAACTGCTAATGTTGTCCTTGAAATGCTACTTATTTATCATTCTGATTACAGGGAGAATAAAGAGGGTGATGGGGCTGAAAGGGAGAACCTATGCTTATTTTGCAAGGCATCATATCAAGCTCTGAGTGGCTATTGTGATGAGGGGGGGGGGTGTGACCAGATATTCAGATCCCTTATTTCTTTTGGTTCGGTGGAGGGGGGGGAGGGGTCCCACCGGTGTCTGTGCCCCTGGCCCCAAAAGTGCTTGGGATGTCCCTGTCTGGTGTCTATATTTGCCACTATTCCCACATAGGAAATACTCATGTTTGCTTTGTCCACAATGCTAGCAATACTATTCTAAAACAGGTTAATGCTGGCTCTGCCGATACATGCCATTATCCCCATGGAAGAGCATACTCCTGTTGGCTTTGCCTTAATGCCAGTGAAAAAAGCCATGCCACAGTAAGAAACATATCCTTGCTGGCTACACAAATCCCTCACCCTCCATAGAGGAACTCTCATCATGTTGTATTTTCTCCCTAACAGCAGTAAAAAATGTCATGCCACAGTAAAAGAACATTGTCTTGCAGGCTGCATGAATGCCCCCACCCCAATGTAAGAACACTTATGGTGCCTTTGGCCTTAACACCAGTAATAAACTGCAATGCCAAAGTAAGAATACATGCTCTTGCTGGCTAGCCGGTAAGATAGCTCAGTGGGCTGAGCGTATACTGCTGTTGTAATCTGAGTGTGATTCGCAGGTTCAAATCCTGGCAAGGCCAACTCAGCCTTTCATACTTCAAAGTGACCTCCCTGATCTCTACCCTCCTCTACGGACCTTGTACTATTCTGTTGCTCTTGCACCCTGTTACCTCTCTCTTACTCTGTACTGTACTGTGTTTTCCCTGCTCACCAAGTTGCACCAGCGCTGTGATACTGACGGGTTTGGGCGCTGCCAATACATGCAATAAGTAAATAAAACGCATTAAATGAGTGCAAACTTCACCTGGGTGATAACATTTGATGTAAATATGTTCTGTGTACAGCGCTTTGGCGAAAGCGCTATATAAATAACATAGTATCATTACACAAATCCCCCATATAAGAACACTGAAGTTGCATCCATGTTATATTTCCCCATGTAAGAATATTTATCTTGCCTTTGACCTTAACACCAGTAAAATAATAAGCCAAGTCAAAATAAGGAAACATGCGCTCCCCATGTTAGAACACTCACTTTGGCTTTGCCCTTAATGTGAGTACAACATTCCATGCCACAGTAAGACCGAGCCAGGCCAGTCCCACTACAGTATTCCCCACCACCCCCACTCCAACCCCACCATCACATAAAAACACTCAAATTGGCTTCCCTTTGCCCAAAAACGGCAGTAAAACATGCCAGGCTCTTGTCAAAAAATGTTCATGCTCGAATGCCCCTCCCCTCCCCAGGTCCCAGCGTGCATACACACAGACATGCAGACACATTCACCCACCACACAACTGATCTGTCATTCACAGGAGCACCTATAACATTTAGACTGTGCGCTTATTAACACGCGCAGTGTACACCATTCACACTGCATTCATTCTTGCAGACACCTCCTAGCGTACAAACATACACCCACTTACACACTTGCATGCACGCACACATTCATGCATGCATACAACCCCTGCATGCACACAAATACACTTTTTTTTAGTTAATGGTAAGTATTGAAGGCATGGGACATGCAAAAGCTGAGCCAGCAGTTAAGCCTTTAGATGCAACATGGGGAGGCGGGTCTAATGATAAACCCGAAAACCTACACCCATTGACTCTCTGTGTAATCCAGGTGAAGCCTCTAGCCCCGAGGGGTTGGAATGCAAGTAACTGGGGGGCTTCCCCTCTGGTCTGCAATCCTTTTAGAAGTCACTAACAGGCCCTGCATGTCTCCAATAGGACTATTAGCAAACATCTAGAGTTGAGGACCTACTTGCCTGCTGTATGATCCGATTGGTTATTTATAACGCGCGCCAGAGGTTTCTATGCGTGGATCGAACCTGTGGTGCTCCGCGTCGTCTTGCTTCCAAGGCGAGCACGTTGCCCCTGAGCTATCCTCCTGAGACAAAAGGTAGCTCTCTGGCCAGACACAAAGGATGGCCTGCCGCGCAACCACCACCAGGACCAACACCAATTGGCGAGGGGAAAGGGGAGAGCGAAGGAGATGGGGGGGCGGGGCGATGTGGGCGGGGAGAATATAGGGGCGAGGGAGACGGAGAGGGCAAACCAGAGGAAGACTGGGGATAGAGACCAGGGATATGTAGAGAGACAGGGGAGAGGGAGAGAACAACAGAGAGAGACAGAAATAGAGGGGGGCGTAGAGAGTGGAACATGGCGGGAAAGGCAGAGACCGAGCCCTCCCCCCTCTTCCTTGGCCCTTTGCTACTTTCTCCATCCTTGGACGGGGACCTATGTCCCTTTCCGGAGAGGGGGGCCTGCTCTGATCCCCAGAAAGGCAACTGTGGCCTCTCCCTTACCCCCAGGACGCCACCCCTGTTACCCCTCCGGCACCTTATCGCCAGCACTTGCTTAGTGGTGATAACGTATCACTCTTGTGCAAATGTCCCGACCAGATCTCAAGATTTAGCGAAAGTTTAGGCCACAGCATCTTATCTTGCCGGCACAGCCTCCACAGATGGATGCTGACAGCACTGGGGCAAGGGAGGGGCGTTACACCACATTAACGCCCAGGATCCGGTTAGTGGTGGCTTTATTCTGATTTTGGCCTGGAGCCAGGGCGTGTCCCTTGACCTCGTAAATTGATTTGAATTTGACAGGTAAAGCGCTCGTGTTGTCCTCGGAGACCGGAGCTCGCACGGTGTCAAACCCGGATGTGCTGTAACGTGAGCCGGCCTGTTTACACCCGTGCATTTACTGAGCCAGCGCCTGGGAAGAGCATGGGGGCTCTGCGGCAGAAGCACTCGCCCTGCCTCACACAGGCCTGCGCTGGCTTAGCAGAGCAGGATTTTCATATCGCGTCCTTCGCTGGGGGCGGGGACTTAAATCCCCCCTCCCAGTGAGCATTAGTTGACCCCCAAGGAAAGGGTATGCAACCTGGGCTTCTCCAGATTTTTTGGACTACGGCTCCCAGCACTGGTCAATGGGCCAGCTCTTGCCGGGTTGAGATCCGGCATCCGGTGTCTGGCTGGCTCTCAGACCCGGGCTGCCACAGCCCTGACAAAGCTCTACTCTAGCCGGTCGAGATCTGGCATCAGGTGTCTGGCCGGCTCTCGGACCCGGCCTTACAAAGCTCTACTCTAGCCGGTCGAGATCCGGCATCAGATGTCTGGCCAGCTCTCAGAACCGACCTGCTACAGGTCTGACAAAGCTCTACTGTTGCCAGTCGACATCCAGCATCAGATGTCTGGCCGGCTCTAAGACCCAGTCTGCCACAGCCTTCACAAAGCTCTACTCTAGCCGGTCGAGATCTGGCATCAGGTGTCTGGCTGGCTCTCAGAACCGGCCTGCCAAAGCCCTAACAAAGCTCTACTCTAGCCAATCGAGATCCGGCATCAGGTGTCTGGCCGCTATCGGACCCGGCCTGCCACAGCCCTGACAAAGCTCTACTGTTGCCAGTCGAGATCCGGCATCAGATATCTGGCCGCTATCGGACCCGGCCTGCCATAGCCCTGACATAGATCTACTCTTGCCAGTCGAGATCTGGCATCAGATATCTGGCCGCTATCGGACCCGGCCTGCCATAGCCCTGACAAAGCTCTAAAGTTGCCAGTCGAGATCTGGCATCAGATGCCTGGCCGGGTCTCGGACCCGGCCTGCCACAGCCCTAGACCTCTTTTGTAATGGCCACAGCCTTGACAAAGCTCTACTCTAGCCAGTCGAGATCCGGCATCAGGTGTCTGGCTGGCTCTCAGAACCGGCCTGCCACAGCCCTGACAAAGCTCTACTCTAGCCAATCGAGATCCGGCATCAGATGTCTGGCCGCTATCGGACCCGGCCTGCCATAGCCCTGACAAAGCTCTACTCTAGCCGGTCGAGATCCGGCATCAGATGTCTGGCCGCTATCGGACCCGGCCTGCCATAGCCCTGACAAAGCTCTACTCTAGCCGGTCGAGATCCGGCATCAGATGTCTGGCCGGGTCTCGGACCCGGCCTGCCACAGCCCTGACAAAGCTCTACTCTAGCCAGTTGAGATCCGGCATGAGGTGTCTGGCTGGCTCTCAGAACCGGCCTGCCACAGCCCTGACAAAGCTCTACTCTAGCCAGTTGAGATCCGGCATGAGGTGTCTGGCTGGCTCTCAGAACCGGCCTGCCACAGCCCTGACAAAGCTCTACTGTTGCCGGTCGAGATCCGGCATCAGGTGTCTGGCCGGCTCTCGCACCCGGCCTGCCACAGCCCTGACAAAGCTCTAATGTTGCCAGTCAAGATCTGGCATCAGATGTCTGGCCGGCTCTCGGACCCGGCCTGCCAAAGCCCTGGCAAAGCTCTACTGTTGCCAGTCGAGATCCAGCATCAGATATCTGGCCGCTACCGGACCCGGGCTGCCACAGGCCTGACAAAGCTCTACTGTTGCCAGTCGAGATCCGGCATCAGATGTCTAACCGGCTCTCGGACCCGGCCTGCCACCGCCCTAGACCTCTTTTGTAATGGCGCAGATGGGCTAAAAAGGGTGGTGTGGAAGGTTGCCCAGAGCAATGCCAGTGGTTCAGATTAATTCAAAACCGTCCACCCATCACTCCTTTGGTTTTTACAATGTATTTAATACCATTCAGACTTCCATTTTTTGTTTAAGAGATGGCAATATGGTGTGCGTGTTTTAAAGGCCCATGAGAGCGATATCTTGAATCCCCCACACACCTGCTCTACCCCGAGCCTGCGGGTAGCTGGAGACGCAGGGGCAGTGCCTACGTTGCGGCCCACGCTGGTGCCGTGGTGGCCAAACCACGGCTAACTATAGCCTCCTCACCCTGACCACTAAGTGCCTGCAGGGCCCATTAGGCGGCTTTCATGCAGGTCAGCGGAAAATGTGTAACCCCGTTAATTATGATATGCATAGACCGTGTTCAGTAAGCTTTTTTTGATATTTTTTGTTGCACTTTTAAACCCACAAGATAGCTCAGAAGGTTGCGAGGCTGCTGCAGCACCTGCATGTCACGGGGCCAGATCTATGCACGGTTAGCCGTCCCTCCAGATGTTTTGAACTGCAACTCCCATGAACCCTAACCTGTGAGGTGAATTGGGAAGGACCCTGGAGGTCCATGCGCTTCGAGGTTCTCATCAGCCTCGCAGGAACTGTCTGGTGGTCGAGGCGCTAGAGTTGTCATCACCCTCGCAGGAACTGTCTGGAGGTCGAGGCGCTAGCGTTCTCATCACCCTCGCAGGAACATTCTGGAGGTCGAGGCGCTTCCAATACAAGGCGTTCCGAGCATATGCCTGCCTGCCTGGACGCCTGCCCTCCCAGCAGCACGCTCTGTACCCACCAGGACACTGTGCCCGCCTTGGCGTCCCGCTGACGCCCAGCCTGCCTTCACCGTGTCAGCCTCCCTGGCCGCCCAGGCATTATTTAGAAGGCTCTGGACAGCCCTGCATCCGCGACTGCACAGCTCGCACACAACACTCTGCCTTGTTACTGCGATCTATAGCGCACATCGTTGCGATGTGCAAGGCCTCTAGGCGCTCTGCTGGATCCGAAAGAGAGGGGGGCGGATGAGGTTGGTGGGCAGAGCGAGAACATTAAGCAGAGCTTTGCTGCTATGTGTAGTTCGGCAAAACCTGGGTACTGTGTGCAGCAACGTGTCTGGCTGGTCTAAGCTGAGAGCAGAGGCCTGTGTGTCCAGGTGGGGGCACGTGGTAGCGCCAGGATACCTCCGGGTGACAGTGTGCTATAGAAATAACTTACCACGTGGTGCCTGCATGGGGTGTGGGTTGTAGAGTTCCGTTTCATGTCTGTCAGGTGGGATTTTAAATGGCTGTGTCTGAGGGGCAGGGCTGCTCAGCTGGACAGAGCGATGGGGCAAACAGTTCATGCCATGGCCAAACAATCAAGCATGTCAGGGGGCAAAATCCAGGGGGGCAACGATGAAACGAGCCCAAACAATAGAGCACGCAATGAATACAGCGCTGGGGATTACAATCCAGGGGCTGCACAGAGCAAGCCCGTCAAAAGAGGTGCTGGGGTGGGGCAACGGTTCCTCGTGGCTGCTAAGGGGCAGCGTGCAGTGGGGAAGGCGGGATAAGTGCAGTGGCACGAGCCATGCACCCTAGAACGCGACATTGAATGCACTGTCGTCTACAGAGGGGAGTAACGGGACCAGGACCCACAGAGCGCCCACGCCCTGGGAAACCCATTGCAACGTGTGTGGTTGCACTGCCCCCAGACCAGCAGGGCAACAGCCGCTTCTACTCTCTAAAAAAACAGGCGAAAGCTGCCAGCACAAAACAGGCAGCACACATAATCGCCAGGCACAGCTCCGTGGATCTGCTGGGCTCATAAGAGCGCAGGGAGATGCTCCAATCCTGCAGCCTGGCCCAACGAGGGAGGTCAAGGCGAAGTAGGGTTTACACAGAGATATCTGTTTTGGTGCTCAAATATATTACAAGCCTGAAAAATATTCTCTTTGGTTCTGGGAATGCCTTTTTTAACGCCTTAAAAAAAATAATCATGTTGCTCTCGATTTAAAAAAATACCTAAATAGGGAGTGAAATGCCCTCACTTTAAGAGCTTAGCGGAGCCCTTGCCTCAGGGTAGAAATAACAAAGGCAATGGTAACAATATTACAGGGCAGTTTATCCACTGCAAGGGGGGGGGGGTGTCGTTACACCTGGGGGGCCAGGAGCAGGGGCGGGCGATAGAGGGGTAGGGTGGGGGAACTGAACCCAAGTTTGAGGCAAAAGTCTCCTCTTGGGTGCTTCACCCAATTTCACTAAAGTCCATTCCACTGCTTCCCCCATCCTAGTGCTACGAAGCAGCCTTCTCCTCTAGCGGCACCAAAGAAGTCACTTAATAATAGCACGAGGGACAGTCCATCTCCGACCCCCGGACACATGCAGTCAATGCCTGGGTCCGCCCTAGGCCTCTTGTGTTCCTGCCGCACCTCCTCACCCCCGGCCATAGATTGCACCAGCATCTCACATGTTAACCCTCAGGGACATGTACAATGCTCCGCTGCTTCCAAGCTGAGGTTGCACTGGGGGGTGGGAGGGTCTGTATCTCAGGCTCCAGCTACAGCAAAGGCCCATCATGTGGACCTCTGACAGCAGCAACTGGGGCACCACTGAAGAGCTCTGGAAATGCCGCCCCCCCCGAAATGGAGCATTGAAAGCTATAGGGAGCAGGACCACCTTGGCCAGAAACTCTCAGGGTTCCTGGGAAGCTCACAGCAGGTGGCAGGAATGCCCCTGAATTCTGCCAGCCTAACATTGCTAACAGCTGCTTTCTGATTGTTATACTGAGCACCCCTTGACTAAAAATATAGCCCCCCCCTGTCCACAAGCTAGAACTGCTCATGCCCCACACCCCTTTTTATATTAGTTGTGAGGTTTGGCAATAGGTTTCTTAGTATAGGCGCTTTTATTTTGACACAACACAACTAGGACTGCCTTATTATTGTTTGATGGTCAAAGCTTGCTCCCATCTTAGATTTAGGTTTAGATTAGGCATTTTCCCAACCTGCATATAGCATTTATTATTCAATAAACACCCTTGAACTGTGATCACTTGTGTCTGTCTTACTTGTTGCCACCATGCATTCCACACAGTTCCCTTGAAGTTTGTACTGGGAGCAGACTTCCTGTATCTCCCAAATCACAGCCTTCGCTCCTCTGAAAGGGGTATCCTCTGCAGGGACACCTGCGGTAACAACTCGACCCAGACAGGCCATTCACTGCCTTTCATACAGGGAGGTGGGAACTAGCTTCAAGTTGACACATTGCATACCAAAGGGGTCCCTCCTTTCTGTTGTCTCTTCCGGCAACCAAGCCCCTTCAGGCTTGCTTCAATTATCTCGCATTAGTATGCACTGCCACCAGCCGGAGTACAAAAGGAAGGCAGATCCATGGAGCCTTTGATATTTAAACGAAGCTGCTCATGGTTGGAGGAAGGTGTGCCTTACCTCTTCTGGAGATGCTGTGATGTACCCGGGGCTGTCAAATTCCAGCTGAATATGATAGGGGAAGACGGCTCCTGTAGGCTGTCTTCCTGGAGTACTTTTGACTATGCGTTTTGTGCAGGAAGCAGATGGACTGTTTGCGGAAATGGCCTCACATAGTCCTTGGAGGTTGATCTCCAATCATTCGTTTTCATTTATCAAAAAAATCAAAAAGCCCAGGCAAGCGCACTCTCCCTGTGCAGGTGGTCAAATTCCTCACAGTCACCTCCCTCTGGAACAGCCTCCCAGATCTTGAACCAGATCTTAAGTTCTGTAAACTTCTCAAGTCCTTCCTCTTCTCCTCTGCCTTTCCTCTCCCCCGCTAAACTCCATCTGCCACTGGACTTGGGCCTGTTCCCTTCAGAGTCATACGAAGGCCAGACCACCCCCCAACTGTCCCACTCGCCCCCCAGCACTTGCCCTTGGGCTCCCTTTCCCAGACTCCCAACGTAGTCCTCCTGTCCACTGCACTCCTCCTCCCCTCTTTTTCCCTTGGCACTTGCTGCCTCTGCCTAACCAGCACTTACCCACCCCCACCCATGCGGGCACCGCACTTATTTTTTTAAATTTTTAAATTTTTTATTTATTTATACAGATTATATGGTTTCCATATTTGAAACCTTTAACCTGATCATGTCCATTCTTCCGTGGTGTGTCTCCAATTTAGTGTGCGGTGTCCCGTTTACAGTGCTTGGTATCACCTTGTTGGACCTGTATCGTGTTTTTGATTGCCTCCAGTTTCTTGAGGATTGAAATCGCTAGTCTTATGAGTGCTAATGTCATTTTCGTTTTTTCTCCTTCTACAAGAGTCCTCCACCACTCATCCACATTCCTTGTCATATGGCTTCTAAGAATGTCCCCCAAGCACTGCTCTCGCTCTTTCCTTAAACCGGTACACTGTAGTGTGAGATGTTTCAGAGATTCTTTCTCTCCTTTTATCCTGCACATTCTGCAGCTTTCGTGACTGTCCAACCTTTTTCTCCTTTGCAATATTTATCCCGTCGGTAAGATGTTCAGTCTGAATCTCAGAAAAAGGTCTCGGAAGTACCAGTTCGGGAATAAGGTCAGATAACTCGGGATCTGGTTCAGTTTTCGTGGTTGGGCCCAGAAGTCTTCATAGCCTTTGTATTTGCAATTGTCTTCTTGGGTTTCTATCCAGTCTGCCGTGTATAGTTTCTTTTTAGTTTTGTCTGGGTTGATCCATAAGTTGTCCTCTGACTCACAGAGGTTCACTAGGATCGCTCGACATATCTTTTGCCATTCTGTTAAGATTATATCGGATTGATCTTTTAGGGCTTTTTTCAGCACACTGAATCCTCCCGTGGTGTTTTCCTCAAGGCATTTTCGGTAGAAGCTTAGCATTTTCCATACCGCTATTGCTTTAAGTGACGTTAATGCAAGCTCTCTCCTTATTTGCTGTATTGGTACTGATTTAGGCAGCTGTAACACTTTCCGCCAAAACAGGCCCTCCAGGGTTGACCATGTTTGAGATGGTAAAAGCGTTGGTGATTCAACCCCATATGTTAGTAAGGGCACCACTTTCATCCTATAAAAGGATATTAGAGGTAATAAGGTGAATCTGCAGTATCTTTTGCGCAGTATTTGCCCTTGGGCAGCTAAATTAGTTGCTTTTCTTTTTAGCCCCGCTATTCTTGGCGCGTTGTTTTTCGTGTTGTCTATACAGGCTCCCAAGTATGTGAACGCTTCCACTTCCAAGATTTTTTTGTTTTTCAGTGACCATCCTAGTTTTTTACCTCTATTTTTATTACCTCCTGGGCATAACTTCAGAATTCTTGATTTTTCTGGATTTATTACCAGGTCATTTGAGTCCACGTACGATTGTAATGTTGTAAGCTGTCTTTGCAAGCCGATTTGGGTTTGGTCCATCAGGACGATGCCATCTGCATAGAGCAGTCTCCCTATCGGCGTTCCTGCTATTTTTGGTGGAAAGCAGCGAGTGAACTTAAATGAATCCTCGAGGTCTGATGTAAACAGGTTATACAATTCCGGTGCCAGCGGGCATCCTTGTTTTAAGCCCATTTTTATATGAATTTCGTCTGTTAGTGTACCCGCTGTGTCCACTCTAACTCTAATGCTTGTATCTGTATACAAGTCTTTGATGTTCTCCACCAATGACTGTGGACATTCCTAGCTCTCCATTTTCTCCCATAGTTGGGCTCTTTTTATGGTGTCAAAGGCTTTCGACAAATCTACAAAGGCTATTTAGATTACTTGATTTTTATTCCTTTGTGTTCTTGCTTTCATTAGATTAATCAGGAAGATGTTGAGTGCCGTGCCTCTCCCTCTCACAAAACCCGACTGCCAAGGATCACGTCGTCCACTTTGCTGTACCCAGAGGTCTAATGCTTTCAGTAGTGTAGACGCAAAGACCTTCCCCACCACATCCAGTAGTGCGATTGGTCTACAATTGTCTGCTGATGTTCTAAGACCCTTTTTAAAAATAGGCACCACTACTCCTTTTCGCCAGGAATCCGGATTTTTTTCTGTTGATAATATGTATTTGAATAGATGGTGTAGACATTTTGCCCATTCACATGGGTTACTTTTTAGTATTGCGTTCGTCAGCCCATCGGGCCCTGGGGCTCTCGAATCTTTCAGTTTTTTTAGGATGTTTTCGATCGCCTCAATACTGAGGTCTATTATTGCATCTTTTTTGTTTACCAGTATTTTCCGCTTGGGTTCGATGTAAGTTTCCCCTTGCAACTGTGTATGATGCTTAACCCATGTTGTAGCACTTATTGGGTTCATTTGGCTTATGTCTTGCGGCTTCTCCAGATCATTGATGATTGTCCAGATTTCTGGTGTATTTTTAGTTCTTATTTTTTCCAACATTCTTTCTGCATCCTGGTTTAGCAAGGTCTTCTTGTGTAAGTGGAGCCAGTTTCTGTACCTTTGTTTTAGCTTGTTTATCTCTTGACTAGAGTTGTCGAATTTGATCTTTTTTAATCGTCCATTATCTCTCCTTAATGCTTTTTTCTTTTCTCGTATATGACTGTCAACTGGTGTTAGTGGGTCGTCGTTTGATGGTTACTTCCAAGCTTCCTTTCTATAACAAATGCTCTGAAGAGCGGGGTATAGTCAATCCTTTGTTGAACTTGTTCGTTTTCAAGCGTCAAGATCATTTGTTTTAATTTATGGTTTAGTTCTTTAGTTTTCTCTGGTCTGATCCTTAGTTTAATGCCTCTTTGGTCTATGACCAGCTTCTAGTTGTAAGTTCTGGTCTTGTTGTTACTGATGTTTTTGCATGTCAGTTTTAACAAGTTATGGTCACTTTCTACTGTTGGGATTACTTCCAATGTCTGGATGTTATCTGACAGATTGCCTGAGATGCAAATATAATCCAGAATCTCAAGTGATTGTATTCCCCTCCAAGTTGGTTTTGCTGGTTGGTCCCCCTTCACCTTTCCGTTCAGTACGACACAGTCCCTTGACTGCAACATACAATTCCACTTTGTTCCTCTCTTTTCCTTCGTTGTTGCTGTTATTGTATCATGCTCTGATTGTCCTTATTCAGGCATGAACAGTTTAGATCTCCTACCAATATGAACATTGGGTCTATCCACTTTTCTCTCTGTTCGTCGATTAATTCTGCTATTTCATCCGGTAGGTTTTCGTGTAGAGTGTTTGCTGGGTTCCAGTATAGATTGATCAATATTAGTACTCTACTGACTTCTTTATCCGGCTGTATCACTACCATCTGGATGAATGCATTTGGGTTTGTCTCCTCCAGCACTTGCCAATTCAGGTCATTTTTAATGGCTACGAGTAGGCCTGGCATAGGTCTACCTTTTGGGCCTTTGACTGCTGGATTTAGCAAAACCACATATCCTTCCAGTGTCGGTGGTTGCAACAGCCATGTTTCCTGTAGGCACAACACTTTAAAGTTCTCTTTTTGAAGCACTCCATTAGTAAAAAGGTGGTTAGAGCCTCTTGTATTCCAGCTTCCAAGGCTCCATGAACCCACACTTTTTACTGTTTTATGTTATTGGGTGTTTATTTTATCATCGATCATGTTTTTTAACCATTTCCACCTTGCTGCTACATTTTCTTCTCCTTGTTGTTGAATTCTGTTGTTTGAGCTTTGTGTATTCTGGTTGCCCCTTCTCTCTGATGTTGCTCTGTTTGTGTTGGCGCTACTGGCCTCTCTGTCTTTTCTGTTGATCTGTCTCACCGAGTGTTTCTTTACTATCTCTTGGGTTTTTAGAACTTCGTCGGTTTCTTGTAGATCAAAACCCATTGGTCTCAATTGCGGAGCTTCTTCCAGTAGTAGTTGTCTCACCAGGTGTGATCTTGTATGCAAGATTACCTTGTCAGTACGATCTTCATCGACAAATTCCACGATCGCCAAGTCGTCCGTGGTAATTAGTCTTAATGCCGGTATGTGGTGTAGAAGTCTTATTACGTTGGTTCTGTTGAGGATTAGTCCGTCCTCATAATGAAGGATATGTTCCAGGACGAGCCCTGGTTGCTTGTAAGTGTTGACAGCACTTGTTTTGCGTGGTGATCGGTGCTGTAGTTCTCTTTCCCCCTCTTTTATGTACTGCCGGTCTTTTCTTTCGTCCTTCTCGGTTCGGTTGTTGCTGTTTCTTGTTTCTCTATCCCCGCGGGTTCCAGACTTTGGGTTCTCGGACCACCCCACGTTCCTTTCTTGACCTTGATGTTCGCTCTTCTGAACTCTTTCACTTTTTTCCATATTTTTCCTTGTTTCATCTTTTACTGTATAAGTGTTTGTTACTCTTTCTTTTTCTCTTCGTATCTCCTTTCCAGTCTGTGTTGACATTATTGATGAGGTGTCACTCTCACTATAGTCTGTATTCTCCTCGCTCACGGAGTCGTCAACCCCTGTGTTTACCTCGTCGTGGACTCTTATTCCCTGTTTATCTTCATCATCTGATATCGTATATGTAGAGAGGTCCAACAGATCGTTTTCAAAACTTTCGTCTTCTTCGATTTCTGGAATCTTTTGTTCTTCAGTCTTTTGTTCTGGTCTAACTATTTTCTTGTTGTTTCTTAACTGGTCAATTATACTCGATTGTTCTTTTGGTATTGGCAAATTTTTAATGAATGCCCGGCATTTACTGCTGCTTGGAGTTTTTACTGGTGGTTGATTTTTTTGTTTTTTGGTGGAGCCAATGTTCTTTTGGTGCCCCCCTGATTTGTTATCTACTGTCCCATTTTTCTTCATTTTTATTTGGCTATCTTGTTTTTTATCTCCTGTATTTGTGTCTCTTGTTCTGAAGATCTCACAAACATTCCCCTTTTTCTTTCCTTTCTCCAGAAACTTGTCCATGTTAATGGGATCTTCAGGACTTGTTATAGGTCTTTTACTGGTTGTAGCCTCCAGTGTCTCTGTTGAATTGTCTTGCCCTTCACTAGCGATTACATTTCGGGGACTTTCTTTTACCCCTATCTCTGATGATTTCATTGACTCGTATGTTGGACCTGAGGCGGGAGATTGGCTCTTTGGTTTTTCTCCAAAAAGACTCTTACTGGTGATATCCTCAGTCGGGGGGGTTCTGTATTCGTTTTGTTTTACCTCCACCTGTTTTTTGCTATGGGCTGCTCGAGGTCTCGTAACGGTCTCACTTTGGGTTTCTATGTCTTCTTCTGGGCTTGCCTGTATTACCGGGATCTTTTCTCCTTTGTTTTCTTGTTCGTTAGATCCAACGTTATTTTGTTTTTCTGCACCTGAAATTACCTCTTGTACGGTCATTATACCAGAATCTTTGCTTATAGACTCCTTGCCTCTTGGATTTAACCTCCCTAGTTTTCTCTCTTTTAGTATAGGTTCAATTATGTCATGTAGTAGTTGGGTAACGTTGGCGGTGCTGTTGTCCAAGTTATTTTGGATTGCTGAGATGAAACCCTCTACAAATATTCTTTTGGTATGGACCATTGCAAGTATCGTAGAATGGTCTCTTGGTGTATCCGCAATATCCTCATACAGTTTCATAAAAGGTGCTAGTATTCCTGACAAAGTTGCGACCATTAGGAAGTTTTCTTCCGCTGTTCGACCTGGTTTTACCAGGTCGTCGCTTCCCACTTAGTTTAATGGCAACGTCTGCGTCGATTTATCTTCGGTGGCGACTTTGTCAGTCGTTCCTCTCTCTTTGTCAGCATGTTTAGTTCCTGTGATCTTTTCTCTTATCGCGTTCTCCATGTCCATTGACGTCTCCAGCAAAACTGCGTCTGGTATTTCAACTCCTATCGTTTTCTTTATTTGGTTGACACTAGCGGGGTTCCCACTGCCAAAGCTAAAGCTTGATGTCGGCCCGGCATTTGTTGGGGTTACTGTGTTTCCTCCGTTTGTGGTATTTGGAGTTTTGGTCCCCCTTATAATTAGATTTGTTGGCAATGATCCTGCCGTAAACGATTTCCATATGATGTTTCTGGGAACACCATCCTTTTGGTTGTTCGGGTATTTAGTCCTTTTAACTGTGTATCTAGCTGGGGGGCTAAACTGAATCCTTGAATTTGACCCCTCATGGCCTTCCGACTTAGCCGGCTCCTTCCACAGCCTTTCATCCTCTGCTGCGGAATTTGAGTTTTTTCTTTTCAAGCCGTTCGGTATGTAACGCTCCCCTGTTAGTGGCAGCTTCTGTTTCTCTGTCCTACTAGATACCGGCGCTTGACTTTCGTTGTAACCTGTCCTCGCCTCCTTTGGGCTTACCCAATGCTCAATAGTAGAGACGTCCAACGCTGTTGGATTTGGATAACTGACCGGGTTTTGCATTTGGGCTTCCACTGACTTGTCTGTAGTTGTTTGTGTAGCCTGTTTTGTCGGATGCTCTGCATCCGTCTGTAGGCTATCTGCTACGATTTCAGTTTCGTCCATGGCTGGTTCCGTGACTCTGGCTGTTTCCCTGCTGTTCAGTGCCCCCTGCCCATTGTCTATGTATTGAGACGTGCTTGCTCCAATTTTAACTTGTATGTCAAAAGGGCACAGACTTTGGTTTGTTTGTGGATCGAGGGCCACCGGCTGTAGCTCTGCCTCCGCTGCCCACGAGGGTGTGGAGCAGGTCACATCCGTGTCCCCCTCCATACCCTCTACCCCTCTAATCTGTTCATCATCTCTCCTAAGTAGCATTTTATTTTACTTGCACCCCTTCTGTTAGTCCAGGTGACTCGTGAAAATAAGGCTTACCTTCTTTTATATTCTGAAGTTCTTTGACGGCGTTGGTGTCTAGCACTCCACACTCCACACTCCACCCGCCACCTGACACCGGACACTCTGACACACTCCGCTACACTTAGCTTCCGGTTTTTGAAAGCGAGCGGGCGTAGGGAGGTGGAGCGTCAGTGCAGGCAAGTGAAAGCAGACTCCTATGTCTGCTGGGTGTAGCAGAAAGCGAAAAGCAGACTCTACGTAGTTCGTTGGCTGCAAAACGAATTCTAGCAGCAATCCAATAATAATGTCACAGTCTCTGCGGCCACACCGGACACTCTGACACACTCCCGCACTTATGCACTTCTCCCTCTATCCCCCCGGACCGTATCAGATTGTTCATGCACTTGCACGGTAGGATTGTCACAAGACCAATATAACCGTTTCTGTGTTGTTGCATTCTCATGATTTCCCATGTCCCCCCCCCCCCAGGGGTGGACTGGCCTATAGATAGGGAACGCTGGAGATTTCCGGTAGGCCTCTGGACCCTGGGCCTCTTTTGAGTGTTTAAATTGTCTGATAGGGAAAGGATTGGGCTTGCTGAACATGTGTAATATAGGGCCATTTTGAACATTATTTCCAGGGCCTCTTTTGGTTCCCAGTCTGCCAGTCTGCTCCACCCCCCCGCCCCCCCCCGCCACCCCCCTCATCCCCCACGCACCCCTTTTGCCTTGTGGCGCATGGAAACACCTGTTTATAGGCACCATACAAATGTACAACACATAAATAGATGCATATTAACCCGAGCAGAAGTAACACATTTCGCGCTGGAAGTACTGGCAGTATTAAGATCATGGGAGTCCCAGTTCAACACATCTGGAGAGCCGCAGGTCGCAGGCGCCTGATCTAGGAGTTGGAGCTGGCTGTGATTTTTACCGATTTATTGTACTGGATATTTTTATATATATATATATATATATATATATACACACACACACACAGACACACACACTACTCTGCAGACGTTGACTGGTCTTTTCACTGAGGCAAAGGCCTGGATGGCGTAAGGAAGCAGGACCCGTGAGTCATGAGTACTCTCTGAGTTCAGCATGGCCATGGAAGTGCCTCCTGCCTGCGTCACTCTCCAGCTGGACCCTGCCTTCCAGCGAACAGGCAACCGGACACGCTCTCCCGGATTGTTCCGCGCAGAGAAAAAAAGGCAAATCTTCCATTCCTGAGAAGGAAATGATGATGTCATGGAGTAAATAGTGCGCGCCTAATATTTACCGGCATTAATCTGACCTGGCACACATTCACTGCTTTACAATATAAATGTTTTTACAACAGCACGCCAGGAAGTTAACAGGGACTCTGCTGGATTAGCTAAAGGCTAAAGAAGGAAGCTCGATGGGTCCATGCGCCTTACAGTGTGAAGCCTGTGCAGACTGCCAAGTCACTAGCTAAATGCACAAGAAGGTAGCTCAATGGGTCGATGCACCTTTCAGTGTGAAGCCTGTGTAGACTGCCAAGTCACTAGCTAACGGATAAAGAAGGTCGCTCAATGGGTCGATGCACCTTTCATTGTGAAGCCTTAGTAGACTGCCAAGTCACTAGCTAAAGGCACACGGAGGTAGCTCAATGGGTCAATGCACCTTTCAGTGTGAAGCCTGTGTAGACTGCCAAGTCACTAGCTAAAGGCACACGAAGGTAGCTCAATGGGTCAATGCACCTTTCAGTGTGAAGCCTGTGTAGACTGCCAAGTCACTAGCTAAAGGCACACGAAGGTAGCTCAATAGGTCGATGCGCCTTTCAGTGTGAAGCCTGTGTAGACTGCCAAGTCACAAGCTGAAGCCTAAGTGTGGCCCCCCGGCCAACTTAGCCTTTTACCCTGCCTAGCTTCATGAAATAAATGCAAGTACACAGGCCAGCAGATTGTGTAGTTTGGTGTTTGCGGCCACAGTCTCCGGCCCTCAAACTGAAATAAATGCTTGAAGAAGAATTCTCGTATCTAATGTTTTGGGCCAAAGTCTTTGTAAAAGAAATGGACCTGTATTTTCGTCCTGGTTTCAATCTCCAATTCAGTGGAACTGATTTCAGGCTTCCAGACTTTGTGGTGCAAAATACCTAAATGGCACTATTATTACACATGGAGCAACTCCATAGTTAAATAACAGTGTGATACATTTACCGAAGCTCTGAAGTGAATCACGTACAGAGCTGCAGATAAGACACAGTGTGATTAAATCACCTGCCCAGGATCACACACTTTGGTTAAATGGTGAAACAGGGATGTGGACAATGTAAGCATCTTCCCAGGTTTAGTTGATATAGATATCCATTAAGGTGTCCCTTTGCATTTCATGTGCTTAAATCATGCTTAATTTATAGCAATGATTTGGAAGCAGAGCACATTACCTAGGAAACTACCCTTTCATAATTCACTTTACACTATATACATCATCATAGAAATATGTTGAGCAATAAGTGGATGGCTTTAGTTTTATTCTCCCCATCCTGCATGCAAAGTCACAATAGCATCATGCACGTTAAGATCAGCCTAACAAATCCCCCTTGGGTAAAGCCATAGTGATTATTTTACAAAGCCTTCAGCCTTATGCACCCTTCTCCCTGCTGATCACTGCCTCCCATGCACATTTCTCAAGGGGCAAAAGTCCTAGCTAATAGCCCCTCTCCCTCCCCTCAGTGCCTAACAGCTCACATTAGCTCATGGAGCTCCTTGGGACATTGTCCTGGCAGTGAGACACCTCTTTCGTTCTGACAGGGTAAGGTGTGCTGCTGCCAGGACAATGAGTGTGATGAGCAGCACACATTGTCCTCCCAGCGGGACACCTTTCCCGTTGGGCACCCTAATTGAGATGCCGAATGGGAGAGGTGTCCCACTGAGAAATGTCCCTGTCCCCCCTCACACTCCCGGACCCCCACACGCTCGGTATATCACTGTGTAAGATACAGAGGGGCACAGCTGAGGGTTACAGCTGTACAGGGAGGCGCTATGCTTGCACACAGATCTCTGCAGCAGGTGCATTACCCATTAATTCATGAGCTATCCCTAAGGCGTGGGGGCCTCTGCTCACCGAGTAAGCCATAGTGGCCCAGCCTGTGTTAGCAGCCATCTGCCTGGTGCCCGAGTGACGCGGGTAAGGGGCGGACTCACCGCAGCCCGGGCGTTGCCACCCCCTGCACTTGGCGCATGCATGCGCTGCCAGGTCTGCTCCAGCTGTTCCGCGCTGGCTGGGCTTTTCCCTAGGGCTCTCTGGCAAGAGAAGAGGCTGGGCAGAGGCTGTCTGGCAGCTGCAGACAGGGGAAGAACACTCAGCCCAAAATCCCTCAAACGGGCCAAGATGGCAATATCAAACACGTGGAAAGTAGTAATTAAATCAATTCATTTTGAGAGTCTTTTAATTTTTATAATTTACATTTTTATTGCACTCTTTTTCTCCCTCTTTCTAGACAAACACGTGTGTGTGTGTGTGTGTGTGTGTATATACATGTATATATATATATATATATATATATATATATATTACATAGCCTGCGGTAGCGGCCATGTAGTTATGGTTAAGTTGCTAAACACATAGGAAGAGCACTTTTTGGGCTGCTTATGACTTATATAACTTATAACTTCGCTCCCCCTGGACGAATCCTCACCAAACTTTGCAAAAAAAGTATATGGCCCACTCCGATTCTTTTTGCAAAGGTTGGTGAGGTTTGGTCAGGGGGGCAAAGTTATAGGGGAGTCCGAAAATTTCTTTTTTTCCCATAGACATAATGGGGAAAAAACTTTGCTCATGCCTACAGCCGAAACCGCAGAACAGATTTTCACCAAATTTGCAGCAGGAGCGGCGGCTTGCTCCCAAACATTTGGTGACACCGATTGGATAATCGGCTACCGTCATGTCCACGGACATACGACGTGTTCACTGATTAGCTGGGGTGAAGCGTCAGGTGCGTCACATTCTCTCGATGCACCCACCATATTGGATCCGCGGAGATAACGCGGTGTGGAAGTGACTATAAATCCAATTTTGGGGAGTGTGTTGGTGTGTAGGAGTGGTTGGAGAGGGTGGGGGACTGAGAGAGGGGTCAAATGCTGTATTTGTTTAGGTGGGAGAAGGCCAAGATGCGATCGCGGTGTCTGCGGTCATCACAGTTGTCCGTGGACATACTGGGTGCACTACTGGCTATTTTACTTTACTATGATGTTGGTTTTGGGTCGTTAGTAGAGCATTGGGTGAAGAGGGTATGTATTAGAGTTTGTGAGTTGGTTGTAATTATTATTTTAGAATGTTAATTGAAGTGGATAGGTTTCGAGGTGGATGTATTATGTATTTGGGTTGTGGTCATTCGGTAGGTGTTTGCTTCTATGGGTGTGTTATGCTGCAGTGGTTGTGGCCAGGGCCTAGAGTCTTGGGTGCATGCTACCAAACATTTTGACTATGGTATGTTGGCTGTTTAGGGGATATGTTTTAAAAAATGTGAGTACTGATTGGCAGTAGTGTACTAGTGTTAATAGGGTAGTGAGATGATGTGTGTTTGTTTGTTAGATTGTGTTCAGATTCTTGGTGTTGAAGACTCAAGGCATTTTGGGTTGTATTTATTGGTGAGGTGTTCGTTTGCATGGCTGTGTTATGTTGCAGTGTTTGTGAGTCTAATTATTATATGCTTACTGTGTCCTTTGTTTAGGCTTTATGTAGAGTTTTGCCCTGGCCATGCAGTCAAGATTGTAGTGTTTGGACACAAGCGCTGCAGCACAAGATACCCATGGAAGCAAACATTTGGGATTGTGGTCTGTGGTCAGGTGTTTGCTTGAATGGGTGTGTTATGCTGTGGTGTTTGTGTGTCCAATCATTATATACTTACTGTTTGACTTTTTGTGGTTGTATGCTGTTTTTTCATGACATGGGTAATTGGAGCAGACATTCTTTTTCAATCTCTGTGATAAAAGAAAAGATCACATGTTAGTGTAGGTATTTTATAATGAGTATTGCATTGTGTTAGGAAAGATTTCATAGTTGTATGCAATCCGCCCTCCATGGAACCCCCAAACTTTTTGCTGCTGTTTAGACACCACTGACTGACTTTGCCAGAGAAGCACAGCCTTCAGCTGCACGCCTCTGGGCTTTCGCTCACTTTTTATGGGGAAACGAACATGCCCTTAAGACAGTCAGTACTGGGAGACTTTGTTTCCCTTAGTCCTTTTCTCATGTTGCAACTTTTGTGCAACATGTAACAACTGTGAAATGTATCTTATCATACAGCACCTTTGGGTCTGTAGTCATTTCCAAAGTCCCTAGATCAGAGGTCTTCAAACTGTGGGGCCTCCCAGGGGGGGCACCAGAGCCCAGCATGAAATGTAAAAAAAATATTTTTTTAGATTGGGGGAAATGAGAAGGGGCAGCTCACATGGTCAGACTGGAACATAAAACGGTTTTAGGCACCAATGAAAACATGGCCAGCAGTTGCAAATGGATATTCAGTCCTTTAGACACAAACTGTTTGAATAGTACCCAAGGGGTTGTTTTTTGTTTAAATGTAAACAAATTGTGATATTTAAAGAATATTTATTCAGCAACAATGTTAAAACTACTAGCTGCATAGTGAAGTAACTCCTCAAACTGGCCCACATTGGCCAAAAAAGTGGCCCATTTTGACTGGCCTACACTAGCATTTTTCAATGTTGGTATGGTCATCGCCCTATTGCCCTATAGGTCAGTCCAAGCCTGCTGGCTCATCCAAAATGGGTGAGGGGACGTCCACCCACTGGCCACCTCACCCATTGTGGAGGAGCCGAGGAGCCAGCCCAGTGAAACACTGAGCACTCCCTCAGCTGCTTTTTCCAGTTGAGGGAGTGCTCCTGGGCTGGCTGAACTGTCAAAGGGAAACGCTGTTTACCTTTGACAGTTCAGTTCCCCAGCTGCACATGCTCATTGAGCCATGCAAAGCGAGGGGTGTTTTGCTTTGCCAGCCTTGCATAGCTCATTGGAAATGCTGGCTGGGGCACTGCATGTATGTATGTGCGAGGGGGTGCTCCTGCGCCACCTCGCACATACGGGCAGAGCAACCTGGAGCGGGGCATTTTAGCAACAATGCGCAAGCCCCTGCAGAAGGTACGTTTATGGCGATTTTATTTTTTATTTAAATGTGTATGGATGTGTGTATGCTTGTGTTATCGGACTGTGATGGGAGCAGGATGGGTGGCAGCACTGGGACTACTGCTCAAGTCCAAACAATAGTAGGTAAACTTCTTAAATCAAGTTTGTTATTACACCGGCTTCACCAAATAGCCCTTCGGTTCAAAGATCTTTTTCACGTTATGGCAACTGGTATCATTCCACCGTTCTTCAACGTCACTACACTCAGAACTCTTAGAAATCAAAACAGTACAACCTCCTAAACACGGTTCCACCGAGGACGTTATAGTTTTTCTAAGAGTTATTAAAGACCGTATTGCACTATTCTGAGTGTAGTGACGTTGAAGAGCGGTGGAATGATACCAGTTGCCATAACGTGAAAAAGATCTTTGAACCGAAGGGCTATTTGGTGAAGCCGGTGTAATAACATAAACTTGATTTAAGAAGTTTACCTACTATTGTTTGGACTTGAGCAGTAGTGCTACTGAAATCTCATTTAGAGGTGGCTTTTCCCTTTGGATCGCCGTATCCTAACCCGGGATTGCATGGTGGTGGAAATTGTTGAACAAAAGTTTCCCCTGAAAAAAGTTCAAGCATTAAGAAGCTACAAAGAACTGAAACATGTCGGGATATCGTTTTTTGAGAATTGACACTTTGTTCAATATGTATATGTTGTAACTGTCCTGTGTCTATCGAAGCAGTTTATGTTGTGAAATGTCAGTGTAATTTATCCCAATAGGTTTGTGCTATACCCAACCATCTTGGGTTATTATGTTTTAGAAAATGTTTTAGTAGAACTTTTATTAATTTTGATATAGGACGATTAAAATGGTTAAACTTATGAAAGCACTTTTTGTACCAAGTCCATTATTTCAGGACTAAGGTTTTTCTTTATACACCACATCTTAGATAGATGAGTAACTTATCAGATTAGGGTTTTCTGAACCTTTTCCTTGTTATGTAAATATCCAAAATGGCCATGCCACGAGGTTCTTTGTCCTGTCCTTTGGCCATCTTGCCCCTTCACCTTCCCCAGGTCGAGTTGACCTGGGCCAGTCCTTATTTGGTCATGCACTTTCCCGCGAATCCCAATGCTTTCGTGGACTTCTGTATGCCTTGTGTGTGTGCCTCCAGGATGTGGGCTGGGATGTCTGGTCCCAATACACATCCTGGGTGCCAGAGAGTCTGGAGTGTCCTGAATGCCTGAGACCACCGTGGTCTGTGATTGGGCCACGTATGGAGTGTGTGTTTGTGAGTAGATCTCCCATTGGGTCCTCTCTGTTTTGGCGCGTAGGGAACTTTGGATAAGAGGAGGCTGGAAATACCACTACCAGGTCGATCTCCTGAGTTCTCACTGAACAAAGGATAGGATCCAAGTATCCTGCAACTATGAAGCTGAGTCGAGGAACAGCTGGTGACCCGCTGGAAGGTTTGGCACCCTGAGCCCGCTGTCGTCCCATGGGACCCCTCTGCATCTGGTCGTCCTAGAAGGTCTGAGAAGACGCTTTTACCCATTGGAATAGTGGGACCAACTATTCTCAGAACCTTCACCAAAACCGGCAAGTAAGCTTTCTTGACAGTGTCCCTGGGCCAACCAGTGGGCTGACCAGCTTATGCAGAACCTTTGCTCTGTCTCCGCTGTCGTTTTGAGGAGGCCTTCAAAACTTGGTATACTGCTATTTCTGTGTCCATGGCACCCTCACACCGAATTTAGTACACTTGGCATTTCCAGGTCAGAAGTGAGATGAGTGCACTTAGACCGGAGTAAATGCGGTTACCGTGTTGTCCTGCTGCCGCAACGTTCTTTGCAAGTCCGCTGCATTTGTGACCTGCTTGCCCCTGAAGCCTGCTGCAGGGAAACTGGGGTGATCCATCCACCCAGAGCGGAGGAATCGTCACTGTCCCATTTGGGAATCATCGCTGGATCTCAGGAACTAAAAGTTGCCAAGACGTCCTTTTGCCGCATTCAAACCTGTAACCGAATTGGACTAACCTGCTGAAGTTTAGGTCTCTTGCCTCAGGGACCGGTGAGTAATCCATACCCCAACCAGTGGCCCCTAGCACCATAGCCCATTTTTAAGCACAAGTGACCCCTAGGGGCCCCTCCCCTTTCCACTGCTATTGCGAAATAGCAACTCCATCCCAAACTCTCGAACTACCTCTGCCTTCAAGTGGAGGTCCTTCTTGAATAGTGGGAACTTATTCTTCCTCACCTTATCCACCTTCTCGAGCTGCTAGAGACCCCCGAAGAGACCTTGCTTTGCCCATTGGAACAACCACGTGCGTTTGCATTGCAAGTACTATTGAGCACAAGGCTCCCCTCTTCTTAGGGCTTGGACTGCCTCTTAGATAGGTGAATAACTGATGTTAAACTGGGACTAAAGATTAACTGCACTGCCTGTTTCCTTCCCATCTAGGTTGTCGACATATTTCGTGCAGTCACCCCTTTAGACCCCCCTGGTCTTGTATATATATTGTATTGAGTGTGACGTATTGGTTTACTTAGAGTTACTGTGATTCTTTGCTATGGTCTATGTTACAAACGCCTTGTAATAAATGTGTCTATATTTTTGGATATAACACCAGTCTGGAGTAATTTGTAAGTGTCCTTGCTCTGTGTGCTCATTGAGGTCTTTCAGTCACCCTCACCCCTCCTGAGACTTAGTCTTGACCGCCTGCTATAGCTACCCTGATTGGTCTGGCTTGTCCAGAGGTTGCCCTGCTCCAAGAAACTAGGTTGGCCTTCTGAACCTCTGCCCCTACTGGACAGAGTACAGAAATCCTTCTTAACACATTGCATAGTAGACATTTCTGTATTTCGTCGACCCTCATAGTTAGTACTTTACAAGTACTATAGTTCAAACTAGTGTTCTGTGCAATTTGCTCATTTCCTGTGTTTGTTCTTTAATTCATTAGGTCTGTGGGAAGAAAATCCATGCTAGATTAAAAAAAAGAACTTTCTACGTTGTTGTACAATATATTTCATTCACTGATTTCAATAGGAGGAATTGATTAGGTGTATGGTTTTTGATTTGGAAGTGGCGGTAGTATTGTTGCAATTAGATAGTAGTTGGTGTATTCTAATTGTTTATTTCTTGTTTCATTTTAGTGGTATTCATTTATCTGTTTGCTTGTTGCATAATCTTGGGGCAGTTAGATGCCTGTTGGCGTATTCTAACTGTTCATAGTTTTGAAGTTGAAGTTTTGTTGATGTTCATACACAGATTAGTTATTACATTTTGGTTTTAAGAATATTAAGTAAGCGTTTACAAGGTGTGCTGGTAATCTTTGTTTTAATATAATGGTAGTATCATTGCATTCAAACCATCCACAATTCTTTTTTATATGTGCAGTGTAGTGACCTGCATTGGTTGTGGCTCCTGCGTGGTAGATTATACCTATGGTTGTGAAGGTTTCCTTACCAAGTGATACTTGTCCATGTGTGAATCCAGTCAGCTTGCAGTTGTTTTTGGTACCCTCTGCATTGTAACGTAAAAGCATTAGTATTATGTACTTACTATGTGTTTGTATCAGTAAGGTGGAGCGATTGTCTGAATTGCACATAGTACATAATCTGCCATGGTTTGCATTCTGTAGAAGTTGCTGAAATGGAATGGATTCACAGTTAGGTATGGATACATACACAAAGCGTTCATTAAGTACTTCTTCTTGTGCGACATGCCTGCAAAGAGTGCATGTATGTTTCCACAAAAGAACGAGGAACTTAACCTGCTTGAATCTGCCTCCCTGTAAACTCAGACTATTGATTTGGTACATTTGTTAAGAAACAAAAAAGGGGTAGGAAAGAAGCCTCTTGATTTTTATTAAGTATAGATTGTATGCACTTATTAGTCAAATAATGATTTCTTATCATTTATATTAGTGTATATAGTATTTTATATTACTGTATATAGTATTTTATTGTACCTTTGTTGATATTTTATTCTTGCTTGGGTGTATATTTATTTGTTAAAAAATTTTGATCGTTTATTTAAATAATTTCTTTTGATAAATATATGTATTTCTTGTTGAAAAGTCAAGATTTATCTTGATTAAAACAACAATAAATAATAATTTAAAAAGCATGTCTGTTTCCACATGTATGAAATATAGAAGATTTCATTTATAGGTATGTTTTTGTTTTCTAGTACTTGTAGTAAGTCCATTAGACATTCTTGTGGATTTTCTTGCGTGTTTATAGTGAATTTGACCATTCCAGCACAGTAGTCCAAGTCCTGCCTTATTCCAGAAACACCGTAAGTGTTGTCAGGATTGTTGGTTGCATTTCTGGGAAGGACAAATATTTGCAAACACAATTGGTCTGTCCCGTGTAAGTGAATGTTGTCAATAATTGGTGGCAATTGGAATAGAATATTGATTGCTACATTTGCCTAGCAATTTGCACCAGTTGTCTTTGTGCACTAGATCCTTCTTTGGTTGTGGTCCTTGATGATGTATTAGCTTCTTTTAATTTCTTTGGAGGAATTGCTGCGAGATCCTGCATAATTTGAGTCTGAAGTAGTTTTCTTTTACAAACTTTTCCTTTTTGAGGAACAGGATAGGTTTTTAGATGGGGGGGTGTAGAGTGAACGCAGTCTATTGTATTCCTAGAATGCAAGGAATATCAGCGTTTACTTTACTTGCATCAACGTTGATTAGAAATAGTCCATCCAGTGTACGTAAGTGTGATAGAGCTACATAGCTTATGCCTTCTTTACACACTGTGCTACCAATATCTATCAATGCTTTATCTAGGGTAAGACCTTGTGATTTGTGAATGGTGACTGCGTATGCTAGAGTTAGAGAAACTTGTTCTCTCGTACATACATGTCTTTGAAAAGAAGGAAGCGGGCTGTTGAATGCCCTATCCTTTTTAACTTCTGATAGTTTGTCAAAGAGAATATTGATAAACTGAATGTTGTTGTCACGTGGTCCTTGGTCCACGTCAAGGTTACGTTTAAGCATTACTCTACAGTTTAAAAATAATTTTAATATTTTCTCCAAACCAGCTGTGTCAGAGATATAGTTTTCTAAGGTATTTAGCCTTGCTGTGGCTTGTTGACACATGCGTAGCGTCAAACCATGTACGTCCAGTTTATCGGTGGTGCAAATTTGAAGTATTGGTTGCAGTTCTTTTTTCAACATTGTTTCATTGAATTGAGCACAGCTTGCAAGAGTTGGCATCAATGACATACAGTTTACATGTTTGTGTGCTACTTGTTCCATGACATCAGTAGCACATGGCTTATGGCCATAGAGTGCATGGATGTACCTGGTTTTTAATATAGATTGTACTTCTTGAGATAGTACACCAACTCTAATACTTTTTAAAATGTTGGCGTATGTGAGGTCTGCAGACTGAGGCATGTTTTCAGTTAATTCACTGTATTGGAAATGTTGCGACATTTCCTATGCTGCCAAGAGTTTTACGGCATAGTTTGTGCCCTAAGGTTTTAAAAATAGGTTCACCTTTAACTGGTGTTAATTGAAGAAGATCTCCGAAAACTATAATGTGTTTTCCTCCAAAGAGTTCTTCATAGTCTGTTTTCAGGACCTCTTGTAATCTCAGGTGAATCAAGGCTAACATTAGATTGGAAACCATGCTTACCTCATCTATTAGCAGCATTTTCATTTGTTTGAAAACTCTGCGTAGTTCCATTGTAGCTTCTGGAGAAAGTTTGTAATAGTCTAATTTGTTTTGGTGTTCTACTGGAAGGAGATTTAATCGGTCTAAAGTGACACTGCCTATCTTGCAGACAGCTAAACCTGTGGGGGCAGTTACAACAGTTGACAGTTTGTTGTTTGTCAATTGTTGGAGGAATTTGCTGATGATTTTGATTAAGAATGTTTTGCTTGAACCAGCTTGACCACTCACGTATAGCAGTATAGGTTTGAAGTCTTGGCAGGTACAATTTTTAGTTTCATACTGCACACCATGTTCAATTTGTTTTGTTATTTCTTGGAAAATGCTACGCTGCTCATTGTTTAGTTGTGATTTTAGTACAGCAAAGTCTTCTGTAGATTGCTCATACTAACACATGGTGTTTTTGTCATGCGCTTCCTTCGCATGCCCACTTGGTGGCTGTGGAGCGCTTGGAGACTGCGCCACCATTAGCCAGTGCTACTTCTTTCATTTCTCATTTCCTGGTTGCTCGCTCTAGTCTTTTCTGTGCCTTTTCCTTTCTTTCGTATTTAGCCACGCCCCTTTATGCCACTCGGCGCATTGCAACCCCTTTGCTACCTTACTCCTGGGTTTCCACGCTCCTGTTTTCTCCTATCCTTGCATCTACTTGCCTACCCTGTTATTTTGGGGGCTCTTGTTATCTCTAGGCTTTTTTTCGGGTCTCGTACCGGTTTTTGCTCACTCTTCTGTGGATTCTCTCTCTCTACTTCACCCGGTTTCGCCCGTTGGCTTCTTTCTGTCCCTTATCTTCCCCTTCCTTTCTTTCTTTGCATCACTCATCTCTCCGCTGTGTTAGGGGTTATACTCACCTTATTCTGGCACCATTTCTTATCGTCCTTTTTCTGGTGGTTCTCCTGCATCATTGCTCCGTGCCGCTGGTTGTGCCTCTGGGAACCTCTCCTCCCTTTCTGCAGTGCTGCTTCCATCGCAGCTCCAGACCAGGAAGTACACGGCATTTCAGGATTCCAATACACCATTCCGATTGAAGGTTCATGCCTTTACCTGTGAATCCATTTATCCAGGACTCGGATCTTCCGCTGACGAACTCTTAGACTGTCATCCAGTTAAACTTCACTACAAGTGACTGCGGTCAACCCACCGAACCAATGGAGTTTTTTTGCCTTGGGCTTTTTTTCCTCTTGTTGGCACTCGCGGAAGGGGGTCCTTTGCCGATCCTGTTAGGCCGTACCCCTACAAAAAGAAAAAGAGCCAAGACAAGAGGAAGAAGAAACAAGAGAAATCCGCCTCCCACATTTGACAGTTTTCTACTTCAGTCATGGCTAATTCTGCCTCATTTGCTATTAGTGGCTCTCCGAGTGGCTCCTGGCCTCCTGTTACAGAAGGTTGGCTACTGTCAGGAGTGTCCACATCTAGATGTGCCTGGAGTTCTTCTTCTTGTTCCTGTTCATTGTGCAACATTGTTTTCTGTGTGAAGTTTACGTCTGTTATATTGCTTTTATTTGCTTTGAAAGCGTCTTCATAGGCGCCATAGGTATCTAGTAAATCTTCTTTACTCCATGGTTTAAAAAAGTTAATACAGTTCTTTATGTTGAGGAGTATTTAATGACAATTGATATGATTAATTAAGCTTCGTTTGGTAAGTTTCACTAAGCTGCCTTCATGCTTTTCCACTCTGTATCTACTGTTCTTCTCATCTGTTTTAATATTATTTTTGTACGTGAAGTTTTGAGCTATGTGGTATAGACACATGGTTTCTAAATTGGTGCTTCTGTTTGGGTAATATGTGTCTGGTAAGTTGTTTTTGAAAATGTCTTGGCTGTTGTGATCATTTTTGGCTATAGTGTCTATGTCTTCATATGATTTGAGAACTCTTTTTCTAGATTTAGCAGGACCAAGGCTTAGCCATACAATATTTTCAGATTTTCCATACAAGGTATTACCGGTTAAACGGTCTGCAGCTTCATAGCAGGCACATTCTCTAGTGAAGAGCTTTTTTTATGCCTAAGCTGTACAATTTCTGTGATAGTGTTTTGTCAGATCTATCATCCAAGAGGTCTCTGAGCTCTGTTTATTCTGCTTTGGTTAAGTAGGCTGTGGCATATCGTGCAACTGCAGTGGAATTGTCTGCAATGTACTGCACATCCATATTTGCATTCCATAGGAGGACAATGATTGCATTGTAATCATTGATGTATTTTGATCCTTCTGTTCTTCTTATGTAATATGTGTTATTAGGTGATTTACCTTTGACACTATGTCTAACTGAAGAAAGGAAGTTGTTTACTTGACCTGTTGTTGAAACTGGTCTAGGGAAACCAAAGCAGCATTTGTTGTAGTATTTCCCTTTGTTTTTATATTTGCGACGACAATACTTCCCACATTTGTGTCTTTGAAATTGTAAAATTTTTCATGAAGGTCACTATGTGTCATTTGTGAAGGGATTTCACAAGTGACATATTTTTGGATGAACTGCAAAACAGTGGCATCACTGTCCTGACCAAATACAGGAGCATCTTTAATCCACAAAAGCATGTGGATGTGTGGTGCTCCTCTGGCTCAGTATTCTTTTCTCTTTATTACAAATGAAGTGTAGCATAGCAATGAAGTGATGATGGAAATATCTTGATACATTTACAGGATCTAGAGAGCAGATTTCTCCTGGTGTTTTCATATCTATATTTGTTTTGTTTTTCTTTGCTATATGTAGGAAATCATATAAATCTTCCCATGCACATTCTGCACAACTTAATGTAACAAACCAAGTGGGTGGGCCAAGGTTTCTTATCATACAGCGTGCATCTGCATGACGTCGGAATCAGTATTATTTTGTACAACGCATGTTTGCTAAAAGATTTGTAGTGCTCGACTGTAAAACCTCATCTTTTTCTTGCACTTTTTGTAGTAATTGTGTAGCTGACATATTTTGAAAATTGGTACCTGATTTTAATGTGTGTGCAACTTCGTAGCATAGAGTTGCTAGTTTACTTTCAAAGAGAAGGTGGAATATGTATTCCACATTGTGTCTGAATCTGGGGTCTTCAGAATACATTTGTAAAGAGTGTTATTCTGATGCTGTTATTTGTGTGGGTCTTTCATCGTACCTTCCTCCTTTTCCAGTAGGAAAGAGTAGAGGAAAGGCATGTGCTTTGATACTTTTTTTCCCCATATGCTGATTGGAGATCCTTTGGCTTGTCACATTTAGTAAGTTTCCAGTGCATCATATATGCTGTCTTTACAGTGTAATGGGTGAATTGCATAATGGTCTAAAATATTGGATTTTGTAACAGAATCTACAAGTTGAAATTGACCAGTTTCTGACGAGTCTTGAATTCCTTTCGGTGGTTTCCCCAAGGTTTTCTTTAATATTTCTTTCTTACTAGTATTCATTGTTGACTTTTACATATTGTAGGGCTTGTCTAACTTTATGTAAGTCCACGAGTTGTTGCCAAATTATTTTGTCTTTTGTAGGTATGCCATTTACTAAGATAATTAAAGATTGATCTATTGGACGTTGCACTCCAGGAGTGTTTACATTTTCTTTGAGATCAAATGGCAAATAAACGACTTTTCCACGAATGCCTTTCAGTAATTCAGAGGGAGGTAGTTTTGCTGTTTCTGGTTGAAGGTGTATTATTGCTTGAAATGGGTGCACTGTTTGAATTATGATGCTCTCATACAAGTTAAGTTGTTGCAGAGGTTTTGGTAGTGGGGATAATTCCAAGTTATTTGTGATAGCACGTGAAGGTATTTGGTTGTTGTCAAGTTTTCCAGTGCAGTAACTGCAAAGTATTAAGGGGTCAGTCATTTTGTATTTGTTTTGGGCTATGAGATAGAGAGCTAATTGGAACCACTTGGCATCTTCATTGCCTTCTATTTTGTACATTATGTCTACAGATTTTGTGCTATTCTTATAAAAAGTCATGCGGCAACACACACACACACACATAGTTTGGGATTTCAGCAGATGTGGTTTTAAACTATAGTATTTCTTTTTTGTATGTGTGTAGTAGAAGGTTTACATCTGTAAAGTTGTGGCACGTCTATTGTAAAGCTATTGCATGTTGTAAGTGGCTTTCACTTCCAATATATTTTCTCTGGATATGCTCTATTTCTTTGAGTAGTTACTGGCTGTACCATGTAAAAGATTGTTATTTAAATTGGCTAATGCTATAGCAGGACTTCTGGCATAGTACCGTTTATGAACCACATTTCATATAGTTGAATGGTGTGTTGATATCATTTTGATATGGTGGAAGGTGCTTTTGCAGATAGGTCCAGAAATGCAGGCTAATGAATGTCCTTGTAGTCATGTGTATTTTCGCACTGGGCAGGAGTCCATACTTTGTAATAGTTTTATTTTCAATTTGTCTTTGCCTTTCACATTCTGATTGAGGAACTGGCGTAAAGATGTGAAAGATTTTTCGCCTATGTTACACATTGATGTGCATGGCCTTTTGTAGACAGGACGCATTGGTTCAGTGGAATGAAGAGTTGATACAAAGGTTTCTGGGGATAATTTTGTGAGCAGCGTTTCTTGTTCCATAATGGTATTGTTACGTTTTTCATACCCGCGTCCACTGCTATGTATGGCAATTGGGTTTCTTTGCTTTTGTTTGTATGCTTCTTCATTGAAATATGGTTCTGTGCTGGTGGTGTGACTCCATTCACCTGCACAGATGTTTGCGAAGCTATCTTTGTTGATATTCCATTTATTGAGAAGTCTTTTTTGAAATGTAGTAGTTAGTTTTGTTAGTGGTTTCATTCAGTTTAAAACTAAAAAAAATCCTTTCGAGAAGGATTGCACTGTCTATGAGAGCTTCTAGGATTAATTTTCTACAGTAGGTTTTAAGGGTTGTGCTTGATTTCTCTCCTGTTTTTTATAAGGTTCTGAAGGACTCTGTGGCGGAACATTTTTGTAAAGTATTTATTTTTGGTATGCTTACTTGTGGCTACATCGAGATTTATAGGTGCAGTGTTAGCACGAGTGGTAGTTAGTCTTTTTAATAACTTTCTGTTTCGTTTTACATTTTGAAAGAGGAGGCAAAGTGTCTTTACTGGAAGATGCGTTTGTTTCGCTTAGTGACTGTATTGGCTGTTTGTTTGAACTTTTTGTATAAATTCTGCTAGAGGTGGAGGCTTATTTTGGATACTTATTTTGATTTTGTCTACTTCTGCATTGCTTTCTTTAGAGTTGCTTTTTGGTAGGCATTCTTTGGGGTCTGTTGGAGGAAAAAAGAAAGTGTGTGTTGGGATGTTGTGCAGTGCATGTGTGCTTTGTGCATGAGTGTCTGAGTATGATGGTAGGCATGTATGTAGAGGTGTGTGATTGTGCAGTGGGCTGTTACTTCATGTTGGGAAGCCTATTCTCATATTTGTGTGTTACTATACTCGTGTTCAGATGACAATACAACGTATGCACCTGCTGAGGGGCAAGCAGTAATACTGAATCTAATGCTGCGGGGTTAATACAATAGTTTGTTCTACAATACTAGAATTCTACAGTGTTTGAGTAACAGAACATTATGGCACTATTGCACTTACTTTTTTGGATGGAAAGAGTAGGTATCTTCTGAGTTCTGGTTCGTACTTCAGACGGCGCTGGTTTTCAGCAGAGTGGTCTCCACTGCAATTGTGAAAGAAAGAAGTTAGTACATATGTGTGTTAATAGCACTGTTGTTAATGTAGACATGAATTTGTTTTTGCAGTAGTAGTGCTTTCTGATATCTGTGCATAGCATGTAGATGCAGACTCCTTTGTCTATGTGCATTCTGTATATTTTACTTCGAATCCGTCAGTTGAACTTGCCTTAGAAATGATTACAATAGTAAGCACATAGAGCACACTTGGCTATTTAAGGCGGTGTTATTGTTAGGAGAAATAACCATATGCTTTTCTTGCTATTTACACAGGGTAAATGGCAGGAACTGTGGGGAAAAGCATGCAATGTATGCATTTGTGAAGGTGTGGGAAATAAAGCAGAAGGATTTGATGGGTTCTGCAGCGTATTACTCTCCAGGATAGTTGTAGGGGAGAAGGTTCAAATAAGAAAACCTGGAAAAGTGGCAAAGGGACAAAGCAGGTTTACCAGACAGCAGGTGATTAGCAAACTACTGGGTGGTCCTGTGGTGCTTGGAAATGGGAGAGTCTGAAATAATGTTATGGGTTGCAATGAAGGGTCTGGTGCTTGCGTTGCAGACTGAAGGGATGGGGAGATGTTATACGTGTTGGTTTACTACATGATGTGATAGACATGAATGCACCTGTGCATAGTTGAATGCTGTTGTAAATTCTAGAATACAATGGGCAACCGGCTGGAATGGGAGAGCTGTCTACATTGGAAGAACAGTTGTAGAGGCAGTGGTGTTGTATCAGCTGGGAGGCTTTCAAATGATATTGGCTATCTGTATGCACAAATGAAGATGCATGTACTCTCCCTGGCTGCGTGTCACTTTATAACACCCTACAAAGCCTTCTCCCACAATTTTACTGTTATTTCGCCCAGCTTTTAAGATGAAATGACACTTTGTTAGACAGCTGTGTGTGTTGTGTCTGATTACGATCATAATCATTCATAAAGGAAGTTCAAATGATAGATTGTAAGTAAAATATCCAGAATGTCTAGAAAGGAAATTGTATGTGCATCCTATGCACTATAATGCATTAAATGCTATTATGGTTGAAATGTGGATAAATAGGTGGCAGTGGTTACGCAAATGACAGAATAAAGGAAGAGAATAACAGTTTGCACATTACAGTTAGCAATATGGGTAAATACAAATTTGGAGAGCAGACAAGTGATACTTGATCATAGCAGATGAGAGAAATGACAGTAAGATTTCTTTTACAGGTTATGCAGGGTTAGTGGCAGTGACCCTGTTTATATGCATTTATACAAGAGCTGTACATGTACTGTGCAGAAAATATTCATACCTGTAGGTTGTGTTCATGCATGTGGATGTGCATGAATCTTCAAGCAGAAATCTTGGAGAGTTTTACAGTAGTTGTTGCTGTAGGTGCTTTGCAATCACAGTCCAATTGTACTCAGAGTGATCAACAGTACATCTAAAGTGCTGCACTATAATGATGGAGTTAGATGTAGAGTTCTTGGATGTGATTGGTGGATGGTTGTGTGACTGCTTAACAGTAGCCAATGAGGGAATGGTGCAGAGAGTGAAGTGGAAAGGGTAGAAGGGCTGCCCAGTGTTACGCACTACGCGGACACCGCGTGCCACATCCGGGGCTTCTGAGCATGAAATGGGAGTGTATTTTGGGGATTAGCCAATTATGTAGGTGCTGAGGTTCTGCTTTGTATAGAGTGAGGCTGTGTGTAGTGAAGATGGTAGAGGTGGAGAAAGTCAGGGTGTTGGTGGTTGAAGATATATTTGTGAATGGTTTGGAAAAGTATGCTAAATATAGGAATGTGGCTAACAATTTTGACATGAAAGGAGTGGAGGTGGTGTGGAGTACTGCGCCTGGTTTTAATTTGCATGCAATGCTGGAAGTTTGTCAGGATATGGCTAGGTTCAATAGTCCAGATGTAGATGTCCTGCACTGTGGTGCTGTTCATTTGTGCTATGTTAGTGCCCCTACTTTGTTGCAAGATCTGCAAAACTTGGTTCAGGCAGTCATGAAAGTCCTTCCACATGCCAAGGTTATTTTTTCTGGTTTGTTACCTAGGGCAGTATGGGAAAATAGTTCTGTTTTTTGTCCTCAGCAAAATGTTGCTAGGTGTTTATTTAACCAAGGCATGTTTTCTTTTATGATTAGAGCTGGGATGTACTTTTGCAATAATGACAACATTGAATCTGGTAATGTTGTTTACTTAAAGCAGATGGCATGTCTTTATCTTTCATGGGAAATGCCATGCTGTTTTGCAATATAAGGATTGCTTTGGAGAAGATAATGTGGAGATATCTGGAGGAAAATAAGGAAAAAGAAAACAAAAAAAGTACAAAATAAAAGGTGTTTCTGAAGCATCTTCAAAAATAAAATAAGACTCTTTTCAGAGCCAACCTCAAAGGGGAAATGGGACACACTATTAACATGTTCATTCCCCACTCTCAGATTTTACGATTTGTCCGCGGTCACTGCGGTTGTCCATGGACAGCGCGTATTACATATGGGTATTTTTTTATACTGAGAGGCATGCAAATGAGAGTTAGCAGTGCAAGTGATTGGTAAATATGGTTTACTGGGTCTGATGTGTAAGGAGAGACTTTGTCAGAAAGTCATTTTCCTGAGAGATAAGCAGATAGCTATGGCTTTGTCTTTCAGAAGGCAGATTGTCTGGATTTTGGGAGACTTGTGGATGAATTGGTTGGAGGTGCATGTAGATTGCTGTGAAGTGGCTGCACATCTTGGATTCCCTCATGTGGAAGTGCATTGGCATGGAGTGCGTGGAATGAAGTCGCTGGATTTGGTACCTCTTTGTGCTACTTTGGTGACACAGTGTCATCCAGACATTATTATTATTCATTGTGGAGGGAACAGTTTAGGGCATGTCTCTAGAATCTCTTTGCAATTTGCAATGAAAGACTGACTTGGGGAAAGTCATGGACATGTTTCCAAACTCCTGAGTAATTTTTTCTCGTATTGCCAGAGACAAATGTTGCCGCGTTCTTCTTCATTTGGTCCACAAATGGAGAAAGCGAGGTGCAATGTCAACAAGGCTGTTTGTGCCTTTTTGACAGATGTTGGCATGTCCTCTTTTCACAATGAAAATATGTTTCGTAGTAGACACATTTTTCGTAGAGATGGAGTACATCTTACTTATGTTGGCAATCAGATTTTTCAGGGAAATATACAAAATGCATTGCGACCCTTTTTGAATGAAAGCAATCCTTTTTCCAGTAGGTGTTGACCATTTGAATTTGAACTGAAAAAAAACACCACAAAAAGGCTCTTTTCAGAGCCACCACTTCCTCCAGGAGAAAAGTGCAATGGTTTTGATAGGGCAGCACCCCGAAAATGTTAGAAGTTTGCAGACTGTTCGCGGACTTTAAAAATTACAAAGGGCCCTGCAACATTTCATTGGCACTTATATTTTTGAACTGTGAAAGGCGTTTTTTTGGGGGGTTTTTGGTTTTTAGTTTTTTTATATTTGTTTTGGTTTTTCAGACATGACCCATAAGGAAGGGAAGGCAGGGTAAGGAAGGGGCACCAGCCACGGGGATAAGAAAGGTTAGGTGGGGAGAGGAAGATGCAGGGTGGGCCTTAATCAGGTAGTGGCCAGTCCTTCTCATGCTCAGGGACCGAAGCCTCAAAAGCACTTCAAAGGGTGTCCCCCCTGCAGAGTACTGCATCGCAGTACATACACAATACTGCAACCCTTGAAAGGTAAGGGTCAACAGAATCACGTATGGCCTGCGAGGCAGCTGGAGGGATGCCTCTTGTGGTGGCAGGAGTGGAAATGGAGGATGCTGTAGGGGAACTCGACCTACAACGTTTATCGCAAGGTACATCCTTACGAACAGCCCCACCGTGGAACGACCTTAGGTGTCGCTTCATTGAGGTAGTACCGTAGCTGTACAAACCCGGTTTCCCACAACTCAGCACCAACTGGCACTGAGTGCAGCGCACCTTGTTTGCACAAGCTTTCGGTACTCCATCAAGCATGGCAAACAACCTCCACACCCAAGATGCATGGTGAGTGCCAGTAGCAGGGACTTCCACTACCTTATCCTGGTCATCCTCTTTATCCTCCTCTGCATCCTCATGCCTGTTCCTCTCGGTAGGCCCTTGGGGAGGTGGTGGTGGAGGGGGTGGGGGTGGTGCTGTTGTTGAGGCAGCAGTAGCAGGACTCTCCATGGTTGCCATCTTCTCCAAATGTAAAAGAGCACAGCACAGCAAAAGCAGTTTGTGATCACCAGCAATCTGGAGCAATGCTATGTTCTGGAAATCCAAAATGAGAATGAGGATCAGCTCTGTGGTGTGGCCTTTTATAGGGGTGCTGGTGTGTGCTTCGTGGACAGCCACCCTGTCCGCGAACACTTCAAACACCAAAAAGTGTTCAAAAAGTATTCAGATCGCTAGGGACATGGTCTGGGGCTTGTGCAGAGGTGACGTTTCACAGGAAAATACCTTCAATTGCTCAAATAAGCACTTTTTGGGTGTCCGAGGGCCCAGAAAGTGTTCGCGAACAAGGACCCACACTTAGCGTGGGTGCAGTCACATGATGACGTCACGGACACATTTGTGAATGGGACCCGTGTCCGTAGGACACCAAATGCGCAGGGTCGAATGTGTGCGGGTGTTCTATGAACAGTTAAAAGTGCAACACACGTATGGCGGACAGTTACGGACAGGCGCGATATTCGTAGGACCCAAGGGTGTTATACGAATGTGTGCGGGTGTTCTACGGACAGTGTTCAGGTCCCCGAACAAATTAATTGTGCGTCACAACTTGGCGGACGGGCTATGTGTTATAAGGACATATTCATTCTGGTTGCGGACATTGCGAACAGGGGGTGTGTTTATACGACACCTTATTTTGAATAATTACAGACATGCGGACGGATTTAGTGTCCTGCGGACACCTCCATTTTGATTGCGAATGGTGCGGAAAGTTTGGTGTCCTTAGGACACCTCCATTTTGGTTAATTGCAGACATCCCAGACATATTTTGTGTCCTATGGACACCTTCATTTTGATTGCAGACAGGGTCGATGGGCACAGCGTCCTTAGGACACCCCCATTTTGGTTAATTGTGGACATCCTGGACAACCGCGCTGTCTGCAGACACACTAGCAGTCTTTTTTTTTAAAAAAACAGAGGAATATAGTAAAAGCACACATAATATTTTTTATTGTATAAAAATATAACAATTATGAAAGAGAGGGGGAAGCAGAAATTGATACGAATACAGGGGAATTAGGGGTTTGTACATGTTGGATGGTAGGGGAGGAAGGGATTGAAGACTCATCATAAAGTTTTTCATGATGGGGATGTTTTCGGGATAGTTGGCTGGGATATGGAGAAGGGGGACAGGTACATGTGGGAAGTGATATTTTTTTTTCCTTTATATGGTTCTCTACAAAGTTTTTCAAAATAATGAAATTGGTCATTAGTTGATCCATTTTTTGCTCTTAATGCTGCAGATGATTTTCCAAGGTGTCTGTTTCAGAATTATTCTTATTCTCTGTATGTTCTGTTAAAAGAAAAATGTGTTAAGTACACATAAAATAATGTTTATTAATTGGCTTATTTAGAGAAGTGTAGTGTCTACCATTAGTATCACTGTTTTCACACATTTCGTACTGAGGAAAATTTTCTGTGTAAAAAAAAAAAATTTAAAAAAAAAAAAGACTATTCTTTTTCAGTGTACCCTGCTACAGAAACTTTATAAATATAGGAATTAATGTAGTGTACTTACCAGTTTGTTCTTCAGTTTTGCTTTTACTGCTTTGTAGGTGTGCTGTTGATATTTGCTGCTGAGCAGTTTCTGTGAGGTAATTCTGCTGTAGGCATATGTTATTTTTTTTTTTGGTATGTTCCATTATGTTATAAGTATATAATTGGACTGTTTGTGTCTTACATATACAGTTTGCACTTCTTATTTATGTTTTAATGTAATTTATTTATATGCTGCTCTTTGAACATGTTCAGTGTTTTCATTGCATGACAGAGCAATGTAATATACCCCCTGAGTTTTTTGATAGTGTTGATGTTGACCGAGCCTGTCTGCGGACATGTGCACAGTCCGCGGACATCAGAACCACTAGCGCAGGACAGGGGGTTAAATATGTTATATGGTACATGTATTTAAACTAAGGAAATCCTACTAAAACCCTATCAAAGTCATGCTATCTATATCTATATTCAGTTCAAAAATAATTTTTAAGAGGATGTTATAGTTAAGTTGCGCTACAAGAAACTTATGAAATTCAGTGAAAAAACATTGTTAAAGGGACGTTATAGTTAAGTTGCGCTACTAAAAAAAAACATGAAATTCAGTGAAAAACATTTGTTAAAGGGACGTTATGGTTTTAAGTCAAACGGGAAAACCCTAGAAATGTGCAAGTTATGGTAAGCTAAGCAACCATAACTCGCGCCACCACCATGCACTGCTAAGACTAATACCCATGACATCAAAGATGACATCACAAATGACATTCCATATGCATTTAGTTTTTATACGCAGTTTCTACAAGGATTGTTTTTATAATGTTGGTATAAAAAAGTCAAAAAAACATTGGAAGAACTATAATTTGCCAAATAGTTCATTAGGTCATGCACTGCTATAAACATTATTGTGTTACTGACTTCTTTCCAGTACATGAATAAACTTGTATAGAAATGTAGATATTCTCTGCAGCACGCGCCACAGAGCTGCAATATTCAATACCTTATTGTGTTGGATATTAAAATGATGAATCCTTTCATTTAGCATTTTGTGCACTGACACATATACTAAGTACCTAACAATGCCTTCTTTTCTGCATAATTGTAGTAGTACACATACAATATATAAAAGACCACAATGCATAGAAATAGGAGTATATACAAGGAAAGGAAAGTAAGCAAAAAACAGCATTACCAGAAAGTGTTCATAAACTGCCTATTTAAGGTCATGCACAGACATGGTTGCTGCATCTCAAAGCTGTTTATTCCCTTATATTTATGTGCTGTATAATGTGAGTGAATTCTAAGGAAAGTAGTGTAAGTACATAAAAGAAGACTAAGGTATACAAACGTAGTACCTTTTGCAGTTTTAGTTCCTGACTGTTACTGAAAAAAAACACCTGGCCTAGATATGTTGGTGAACAAAAAAGAAGGGGGAATAAGGTATGTAATGTTATCAGTGATGTCATGAATGACCTTTGTGATGTCATCTTTGATGTCATGGGTATTAGTCTTAGCAGTGCATGGTGGTGGCGCAAGTTATGGTTGCTTAGCTGAGCATAACTTGCGAATTTCTAGGGTTTTTCAGATTTACCTAAAACCATAACCTCCATTTAACAATGTTTTTTTCAGTAGCGCAACTTAACCATAACGTCCCTTTAACAAAGTTGTTTCACTGAATATATATTGAACTTTTTTTTCTTGAACAGGCCACTAATGTTTCTTTAAAAAGGTTAACAGGAACACCAAAATTAAGGTTGCCAAATCTAATTAGCACCTGGGGGATTGTGCCAGCCAATCGGGAAGCGAGGAGCAAGGCTTGACCTGCCCGTAGAACACTTCCTTCCGCTCCTGCATCAGGTGCCACTCCCCTGAGCCGCCATGTTGTTTCCTTCAGCAGTTCCAAGCACCTGTTTTCCCCTCTCGTCGTGTGCTCCCCCTAGCCCACAGACACCCACCCTTCCCTCCATCCAGCATCAGTCCAGTTACCTGCTCACTGCTGCCTCCCGCTGTGGCACATATGGAATATGATATGATAGGTCATTTATAACACCCTTAATACCCATTGGGTTCTAAGCGCGGACCTAGGGATCGGACCTGGGGATCGAACCTGTGTTGCTCCGTGTAGTCCTGCTTCCAAGGCGAGCACGTTGTCCCTGAGCTATCCTCCCGAGATAATGAGGGCAAAGTCCTGTTTCTGTTTAGCAGGTGAACTACAACCAAAAAACGGATACGTGGGAGGTTATGAATGAATCTAAACCATTGGCAATGCTCTGGGCAACCTTCCACGCCACCATTTTTTAGCCCGTCTGAGCCATTGCAATAGGGGTCCAGCCATATGCAAATCAGCCAGGTACTGCCACCAATGGTAGCAGCCCAGCCCGAACTGCTAGGGCAGGTCCTCACTGCAGGAAACACAAGCAACCCCAGGCATGCCCCTTAGAGTGGGACCAAGCCAGATTTCCATAGGGTTTTTCCCCTTTTGTAATGGCTTGGCAGGCGAAGAACGAAGGTCTGTAGGGTTTTGCAGAACAATGCCAGAGGTTAAAATTAAGTCTAAACCTTCCAGTCATCACCTCTTTTATTTTGCTTTAGTCACCCAAGTGGGACGGGTAGGCCCAAACGTGGGTCCCTGTACCTGCTGGGCTTAGAAACCCAAGCTACTCCTCACAGATGAGGCCCAGCAAGGTCAAAAATGTCTGGGGATGCTTGTAGTCTCATGCAGAAGGGATGTGGCCAAGCAGTTCGGGCTGGACTGCCCCTTTTGGGGATGGGCCAAGCCTGGTTTGCATATGGTTTTTCCCCCTTTTGTAATTGGCAGGTGAAGAATGGAGGGTTTCGCAGAGCAATGCCAGAGGTTAACATTAAGTCTAAACCTTCCAGCCATCACTTCTTTTGTTTTGCTCTGTTTACCAGGCGGCCATTTTGGTTCATAGTTTTTTAGTTTCAACCATTGGGTTTAGCGCCACCTATAAGCCATAACTATTGCAGTAGAGTACCTATAGGGAGAAATGGCCTATGAGGAGGCACACAAAGCTTGTAGGTGTTGTTTGATTATTTGCCTACTCGCCCAGTTCCTGCCCCTCCCTGCCAAAAACACATCCTCCTTGGATGTCTTTCATCTGGCTTTAATCAAGTCTTACAATCAAACTTTGCACTTGAAGTGCCTGCCAGTGTTTTCTCAGAGCAGTCTTCTGGGAACTAATAGTTATTTGGAGCTGTAAACCTGCTAATGGTGTAATAAAAATGTCTTAACCTGGTCTGCCTTTGGCCACTCGAATTACAAGCATGGTGTGCGTGTCGTTCACTGAAGCCCTGTTAAAAACAAGCATTGGCAAATCCAACGGTTTTTGCATGTGTAACTATTAGGCATTTGTTAGGGACTGCCATTAGATGACCAGGCACTCGCACCTATTTTTCACCTGCCACCATCAGTTTCCAGTTAATACCGCTATGGCAGTGCCAAGCAAGCACCTTTCCCATGCCTACACATAAGCCAAACTGTTGGCATTGCCACTGCATGTTTTAATGAGAAACGAGCACTGTCCTCCGTCAGTATTCTTACTTTGTGCCTTACGTAAGGCAGAATAGAGGTGGGGGGTGGTGGGGGCTTGTGGCACTGCCAGGGGCACTTCAAGGCAAGACAAGCTTTCCGGGAGGAAAAGTACAAGGGGAGGAGAGGTTATAGGGCCTGACCCAGGAGATGTTTCTCATTCCCTCCATAAATAAGGATTTATGGAGGGGGGGGCGGGGGAGCGGGGGAGGGGCTTATTAATACATTACTAGCAAGCAGAAACGAAACCAAGAAAGGAACAGCATTTCCTATAAATGTTGCAAGGAAATTATAAAAGGTGCGCAGCTTTTATTGCACTTGAATAGTTTCAGCAGAGTACAATATTAACAGCCATATTCACAGGAATTGTTATCAGACGTTTCAGCGTTCTAGTGGGTGCCTCTCGACTGCGGTGCAGACTCGGTTCGAGGTCCGGCTTTGGTAGCAAAACCAGATCAATTGTGTGACTGAGAGGACACACATATATTTTCAGGGGCCCAAGAACCAGGGAAATATGCTTCCCGTGGTCCAAAGAATAGTGCTGGCCACAGGTATTAAGACGCTAATGCTCGTGTCCTGGCAGTAGGAGCAATGTGGGTGGTGCACGGGACAATGTCAAGTAGTAAACCCCTGATACCCCCATCCCCATGCAGCTCATGGCTCTCATGACCTCGTCACCAGCCACTGTGTGTTAACACCACATTATGGCCCCATAAGGCTTTTAATGAACACCTTGTCATTTGGAATCGGCTGCATACCACGCCTGGGCCTTTCCGTCCCTTACACTTTGCTCTTTCGATTGGTTATCAGCTGCGCCTTGGCTTCTTATCTCACTCTCAAGTCCATTCAAAGGTCTACATGTTCCCACTTAACCACACTGTATTGTTCGACCTACACATTGGCCCAAGCCTGTGGTCTCTTCTCGCGCATTAACCTTTATTCCTTTTGGAGGAAAGTTTTAAACCTGCCTCCTTCCAGGCCTGTGGCCTCAATCAGGAGAGAACTGTGCCTGGTGTCTTTAGACCTAAACGGCCACCCGTGGCCTCAATCAGGAGAGAACTGTGCCTGGTGTCTTTAGACCTAAACGGCCACCCGTGGCCTCAATCAGGAGAGAACTGTGCCTGGTGTCTTTAGACCTAAACTGCCTGATGCTGTTTAGAAAGATCCCAGTCCCCAGACAAAAAAATCTTCGACGAAATGGAGAGCGGTAAAGACAAAATGCTGTCCCAACGGGGGAAAAAGACCTGATGATATTATTGGATCAGATTGGAGGTGCAGAGGACAAACTCGAAAACAACCCAACGAAAACCAAAAAACGTCTTAAAGAGTGGGATTGGATCCCAATGCTAGAGACTGCCTCTAAGAACAAGCTAACTACCCATTTACCATTAAACACACACAAACTGAACCCACCAATTGAATACTTGGCAACATTTCCAAACAAGACCATAAGGACAAGGGTCTTGAGAGCACGACTAAACTTACCGAACAGCAACGAGATTTTTCAAAGGTGCACAGACCCTAGAAGAGGTGCTCAGGTGGAAACACCTGATGAGCGGTCAAAGCACAAGACTTACGATCGCAGTCGGGCAATTTTTTCCGAACCTTCGTCTAAAGACAGTGGGAGCTAACTAAAAATTGTGGAAACTGGAAAAGATCTGTTAAACCTGGCAGGACAAGTCGGGAGGATTCGATGAACTAACCAACCTGCATTGTTATCGAACTTTTAAGGTAACTTCTATACAGGAAAATGAGGAATTTTCCAACCTGTCTTGCAAAAATTGTTACAACAATTGAGTCAAGTTAAAAAACAAAAAACAAAAAAAAAACTAAAAAATTAACCTTTATTTTGGAAGTGTTTCGCGTTTGCACCTGTATTTCATATTTATTAATTTATAAAGCGCTTTTGCCAAAGCACTATGCAAGGGTAATACAGTGCTAGATTAAGAATAACTCCATATGATATGACCAAACAGAAAGGACAACAATATTGATGAGGAAAGCCAGTGAGTTTTGAGGGTGGAGCGGGAAAAAGACGGAGAGGTGAGGATTTCCAGTACTTGGGGGGGCTAGTGAAGGTGAGGATTGGAAGTGTGGTTGCACGCAGGGTGGTTTAGGGGTTCTCAGAAGATAGATAGGGCGAGCAGAAACATTAGAGACACGAGAGGGGAGACATGGAGGGACATGCAGGTAAAGAGAATGCAAAGGAAATGAAACGGAAGCCGGGAAGGAAAAGCCAGCCAAGAGATGCATGGACGAGAGGGAGAGATAGAAGTGCGAGCAGAGGGGGTGGGGGGGGGGAGTATAAATAAAAGAGTTGAAGACAGAGCGAAAGAGAGCAAGTAGACGGGCAAGACGACCTGCCAGCTTAGTGGCTTCCAAGGAAAGAAAGGGGCCGGCTTTCCGAATGTTATAAAGTTGTACACCACAAGAGCGAGTGATGCTTGTCTCGATAGCTCCGGAGCAACGCGCTCGCCTTGGAAACAAGAGGATGGAGCAACACAGGTTTGATTCCCGGGGCGCGTTTAGAAACCTCTGGGCATTAAGTTATGTAAATAACCAATTAAAATATAATAAATATGTGTGGAGTCAAAGGTAAGGCTGCGAGCTTGATTGTGAAAGTGGGATAAGAGAAGGAGTGGAAACAGCTGAAGGGGGAGAAAGGGAGGCAAGACTAAACGAAGGAAGCAACAGAGGTTCCATCCTGCACCAGAACATAGGCCGGCAGGAACTGTAGAGTGAATCGTGTCAGAAAAAGAGGAAACAGACAGAAAGATCTGAGAATCGTCTGCGTAAAAGTGACTGAGAGACCAAAGGAGTTCATCTTTTCTGCCAGCGATGCAGTGTGCTGTGGCAAGTCAGAAGGAGGACACAGACCTATTGGTGCCATTGTATTAATATGGCCCGACTTTCCCCTTCACTGTGGGTGTGCCCTGCCCATGTTATTAACTAAGGTGCTCATCAGTCAGTCCAGATTGTCCAAGTAAAAAAGTCCACTGTCCAAAAACGACCCTTACTGACCCTACCACAATGCAAAAACGAACTTCGGTCAGGCGAATGACTCACTTCTCCTGAGGGTACTTCTAGTGCCAGCCTTTCACGAAGTGATTCAAAACTAGTCTCTTGCAAACGATCCTTGAAACTGACGCCACTCTTCTGAGGGTGTTTCTAAGACCAGTCTTTCACTCTCTAGAGCTTGAGAATAGTCTCTTGAGACGGTTTCCATTGATCTCTTCAATTCCTTAATTGGATGACTTTGCTTTCTCTCCTGGGGTTGGACCCCCCTAGGGATTGTCTTGTGAATCCCTGTTTCTTGTCTGTTATTCTCAACGTGTGCTTTTATAGTCTCTCGGCATACTTTATGTAACGTACGGTTCAATTGGCAATTTTCTTTATGCTCTTCCATATCTTGCTTCCTCTTCAAACTTAATTTGTATTTGTACAGGATGAGGAGTTATCTTCCCCTTTGCCGGGGGTAATTTTATCTCTTCTACTTTTTTTTGTGATATGTAACCATTTAACAGTTCGTTTTTCACAATTATTATACTTGGGTACTCTTTCTCTCCAATTCAACTCCATTTCGATTTTTGTACTGGGATATTTTAACTAGCTGCAATAATGATTTTGTAGGGATTTCCCAGGCTTCCATCTTTCCTTGCTACCCAGGGGCACCACCAAGGGGGGCCACGGCCACCCTTATAAAAATGCTGCCCCCCCCACTTGCCCATTCAGTTATGTGTTTGTTTTGGTGTGCCACCCCAATATTTCCAGTGTGGCCACCCCTATAAAAAATGTCTGGGGGGCACCACTGCCGCTACCTTCCTGGTGATAGTAGAATGTCGGTGAGAGCCTTCTTTGTTGCGGGCCCTCGTTCGATGCACCGACTGCCAGCATGTTTCCTCCTTCTGTATCTCTCTCCTCATGGTAACGCGGATGTTCAATGTTCGACCGTACGGACTCTGGTTTCCAGTTTGCTCTGGGCCTCGTCACCACCTTCAGAGGGGCTCTAGTCCTCTTGTATTCTCAGGCTCTCTTCTTGTCCTTGCTTCGGCGTAATGCTTTGCAATGCTGTGTGAGTTTGAAACTTGCAGGTTCCGTCGTCTCTCTCTCTCTCTCTCTGATTCGGTGTACATGGCTTGGGGAATTCCACAGTTGGTGTACAGGTCTCTCTCTCTGCTCCGTGTCACACAGCTCAGGGCTTTTACTAGCTGATCTGTGGGTGTTTCTCCCTCTCTGGGTCTCTCTCGTTTATCTCTCGTTGCAGTTAGGTTCATCCACCTCTTTGCGGATTGGATCTTGCATTTTAAAGTTATATGTCCTTTTTCTTTTCGACAATAATATCTGTTAGGATTCTCCTCGTCACAGTATAGGTGATTCACAGTTCCTGGTATTATGGCTTCCTCGTCACAGTATAGGTGATTCACAGTTCCTGGTATTATGGCTTCCTTTTCACAGTATACGTGATTCACAGTTCCTGGTATTATGGATTCCTCGTCACATTATAGGTGATTCACAGTTCCTGGTATTATAGTCACAGTATAGATATTTCCCCGGAATTAGGCCTGCCTCAAAGGCTTTCATTGCCTGTCTGGGCCTGGGCACACCACCATCTGTGATCTGCACCTCGCTTGGAAGACTATCCTGAGATGAGGATCATTGTTCATTAATCCTCAGGCGCCTATGCACCACTTAAACATGGCTACCAGGATCTCCGACAAAACTGCACTGGCATCACGAAGCTGTGGATCAGCTGACCACGAAGCCCCTGCTGCTGACCCTCCCCATTGGCTGCCTTGTGTTGGAAATAGCCCTGCCTCGATTCGCTGGCTGGCATACCCAGCCTCACTCAAAGGCCTGCCTCAAAGGTCTTCATTGCTTGTCTGGGTCTGTCTGTGATCGCCCACACAACCAGTTACAGAGGTAAGTGCCCAAGTCTACTTTCTCCCTCCCTGCAACACTTTTCCTGCCCAACCTTCTCCCCCATCATTCCGGTATGCCATCTACCTATTTTCTCCCTCCAGGTGCTCCTTCATCTTCTGCTACCAGTGTCTTAGCACCCATCCCTTCAGCCCATCACCTCACTGATGCCAAACTAATCTTGCCCGCAGCAGTCACCAGCGCACCCTGCCTAGTTGATGCAAAGCTATCCCGACTTGGTGCTCGCACTTTGCCTCCATGCATTACCTATGACAATCCCATCTTAATGCCAATCAGGAATACCCGATTACGTGCACGCACAACCCCCCATGTTGCAATCCCTGCTGTATTGCAAACCCTCAAAACAGTTCCCCCAAACCCCCAATCAGGTGCCCTAATCAGACTTTATCCAGCACAGCTGTGCCTGCCTTTCCATTGAACTACACAACCAGCCAGACGTTTGCCTCCACTGCCAACACCAGCGGGCTAACCCTAAGGGCTTGACCTCTAATTGGTGCACTGAATGGCGCATCCAGCCTTAGGCCTTCCAGTGTGAGCAACGTCAGCTTAACCAACCCTCCTGACTTACCCCCGCCCAATGCCTCAAATGGCATCACAAGCCACACATCCATTAGTATGGCGAGCAACCCCAACCCAATCATCCTGCCATTCCACTGATTAGCACCCCTGGAATGCCCCTTTAGCCACATGCCTACTAGCAGGGCCAATAGCAACCTGTCTAGCCTTCCAGCTACGCCGCTGAATAGCACCATGGAATACACCTCCAGCCACTTGCATGGCTATCATCATCCTGCCCAAATCACCTTGCCTCATGTGAGAAACCTGAAGGTGTCTCTCCCGCTAGTCCTCTGGGATCTGTCATCCAGGTGGCCAGGACACAGCCATCGCTATTGGATCCAGTTCCTGGGGGTGGACCAGTGCAGGAGAATCACCTGGATGGGTGGTCCTCAGGGAGTGGAAGTGGGACACCGACCGGTGAGACGTGGTACCCCCTTTCCTATAACACCTTTTCCCCATCCTACCCCGTAGGATATTCAAAAGTTTTACACCCCACCTGTTCCGACACAAACACTTTCTTACACTGTGAAAGACAACTGACTTAACACCAGAGGAGTTTACCTGACATGTTCCAACACAAGGAATAAGAACTACAATCACCTGACGGCTCTTTCCCTTCCCCACAGGGATAAAAGGCAGAGCACGAGAGCACACGTTGAGCAAGGCCAAATGCACTAGGAAGCAGATATTCCAGACCAGCAGTTCAAACGGAGGTGTAACGCTTGCCTGACTCCCACGGAGGCGCTGGCCTGGTTCGCACTGCTGTGACCTCTTCTAAGGTGATGCGCAGGGTTCGGAAGACGTACTGGACCGGGCCCCCAAATCTGGCTTGTCTGGCTCGCAGAAGTATCCTTCTGTAGGCGAAAATAAGGGATTAACTGTCTGTGGGGTAAAGCAATCGGCCTCCCACTTTCCCCTCTCACCCTCCCCGAAACCCTTCTGTGATTCCTCGTAGCATCTCACCTTAGGGTCTGGAAGGACGAGCTCTCCATCCTGCTTCTGATGCAGGGGCGCGTTGGTATCCAGTTACTTCACTGGATTTTTGGATTGGTGAGAACCAAACTTGCTTGGCTTCCAGGTAAGTTTTTTGATAAGAGGTTCCCCTTGTGTCCATGCATTAATGTACTAATGCTAGTGTCTTTTTCCCCATAGGGGCCGGGGTACGGAATGCCGGGGAACAGGCACCGACCCGAGATGAGAGGTGAAATCCTTGTAGAAATCAGGTAAGTCTTTAACGAGCGTTTTTTGGTAATGTCTTTTCATTCGCTCATTAACGCTGATATCTCTTTTTCCCCTTAGGAGCCGGGGTCCGGAAATGCCAGGATGCGGCGCGGACCCGAAATGGAGAGGGAATGAATCAACAGGTAAGTCTTAACATGGAGATTTAGCTTTCCTTATTCCCTTCTCTCTCTCACCTTTTGTTCTGGTCTTTTTCTCCCTAGGCGCCGGGGCGTGACTGCGAATCCGGATGATCGCTGCTGAACATGGAGGCGCCCTGTAAAGGTGAGTGGAATGCGGCGCTGCAGCAATCGACGTGATGAGCTTTTAAATAAAAGTCTTCCTTTTCAGGATTGTCGGCGAGATGTCTCCGGGATGCGGTTTTAGCAGGTAAGGACTTTTCCTTCTTCTGTACTCTTCTTCTCTTCCTTTGCAGGTGATTCAGGATGCTGGCAGGCGTGGCAGAAGTCAGAATGCAGGAGCAGACACGGTGAGCGTCCTGCTGCTACATGCAGAACAACGCGAAGCACGTGTGGCTGTTCGGGTGGGGTTTAAATAGCCTTGGAAGAAGTTCCAGGTATGTATCCTTCCTCCAATCAGGTATGTATCCTTCCCTGACCACGCCCGGATGGTAAATTAGTCCCACAGGTAAAGTAGTTCCTTTCAGGCCTCAAGGAGGCCGGGATCCTGCAGCATGGTCTGCATCAGGTAAGTGCACCAAAGCACTCCCATAATGAGCCTGGCACCCATGGCGCCAGGACTGATGTCTTTTATGAGCCTGGCGCCATAGGCGCCAGGACACTGTCCAAAGGGCCCCTCTATGGGGTTGCTGGGTCCTTCCTTGGGGACTGGATGTCCGCTTTCGGGGACGCAGGGCTTGAACCGGCTCCCCGGGAGCGGGCATCATGACAGCACTCCCCGCCCCTTCCAAGGTTGTTCCCTCCGGGGGTTTTGGTTTGTCTGGGAAGAGTCGGTGGAATTTCCTGACTAATCAAGGTGCATGTAGATGGTCGCTGGGTTCCCACGACCTCTCCTGAGGTCCGTACCCCTTCCAATCAATTAGGTAGAACAGTTTTTACCTCAACATTTTTGAGTCTAAAATGTTCTTCACTTCGAATTCGGGCTCCCCATCTATTAGAATAGGTTCTGGAGGTTTGAGTAGTCGGGTTCCGGGTACCACTGGTTTCAAAAGTGACACATGAAAAACAGGGTGAATTCGCATAATAGCTGGTAAATCAAGTTTAACAGCCACTGGGTTAATTATGGCCGTAATAGAATAAGGTCCCAGATATTTTGGGTTAAAAGTTCGAGGCCCTTTGAGTGGTAAATGTCTGGTAGCTAACCACACTTGATCCCCAATCTGATACGGAGGTGCTTCACTCCGATGTAGATCAGCATTCTCCTTGTATTTTCTCTTGGCTTGTTGTAAATTTGTAGTTGCCTCTTTAAAGGCTTGGGTAATTGTAGAATGCAGATGTTCTACTGCAGGCATTCCGAGGTTCTGAGGTGAGTCAAGGTTTGAGGTTCAAAGTCAAACCTTGACTTGACTTGGGGTGATGCCCAAACAAAGTATAAAAAGGACTGTGGCCAGTTCCAGAGTGTACCGAATTATTATGTGCGTATTCGGCTATCCAAAGAATGTCTTTCCAGTTGCTTTCAGATTGCTGTAACATACACCGTAAGTACTGCTCAAGGGTCTGATTTGTCCTCTCGGTTTGACCATCGGTCTGAGGGTGGTGACTGGTCGATAATCTTACGTCGATCTGCGCCATTTGACAACATTTGCGCCAGAAGTGGGAAATGAATTGGCTTCCCCGGTCAGAGATTAATATAGATGGGAATCCATGTAGCCGAACAATATTTTCGAGGAATTCTTTGGCTAGGACAGAAGCTGAAGGTAAACCTTTCAAAGGAATAAAGTGGGCCATTTTGGAAAACAAATCCACAATTACCAGAGTAGTATTGTACCCCGAACAAGGAGGCAGGTCCGTAATAAAATCCATTGATAGGGTGTGCCAGGGTGCTGGCGGTATGTCTAGAGGTTGAAGGAGACCGGCTGGTCTTTTCTTTTGACTTTTATTTTGGGCGCAAACACCACAGGACATCACAAAAGATTTAACATCTTTTCGCCAAGAGGGCCACCAAAATTGTCATTTCACCTTTTCCTCTGTCTTGGCAATACCGGGGTGTCCCTCTATTAATGTATCATGATAACCGGAAATAACTAGTTCGGGTAATTCCTTATGTGGCAGGAATAAGCGTCCTTGGAAATAAGGTAAACCATTCTTTATGGTAAAGTCTGATCCCTTTTGTATCCAATCCTGTAAGGTTGTAGGGTCCAGGAGTTGTTTCACTCTGGCTTGAATGTCTTCAAGCGTGTGTAACAAAGTCATGCCTAGAATCCTCTGTTCGGGAAATATTGGTACTGGTTCTGAGTTTGTATCAGATTCTCCCATTCCAATTCGGGATAAGGCGTCTGCTTTGCCATTCTTGCAGCCAGGTCGATAGGTAATCACGGAATCAAATTCAGCGAAAACAAAGCCCATCGGAGCTGCCGTGATGACTGAGCCTTGGCGGTTTTCAAATACTGTAAATTCCGGTGATCAGTGATCACTGTGATAGTATGTCGAGCGCCAAGCAGATAATGCCGCCAGGCTTTAAAAGCGTACTTAATGGCTAACAGTTCTTTGTCCGTGATTGCATAATTAACCTCGGGTGCCGAGAATTTTCTGGACCAAAATGCTACGGGATGCAGTTGGTTGGTTTCGGGATCTCTTTGGGACAGGACAGCTCCCATGGCTAGGCTGGATGCGTCAGTCTCGACGACATAAGGGAGATCTGGACGCGGGTGTTTCAATATAGGTGCAGAGGTAAACTTAGCTTTTAAATCCTGAAAGGCCTGCTCGGCTTCTTCAGACCATTCAAAACGTTTATTTTTCCTCAAGAGTGCAGTAATGGGTTGTACCACGCGTGAAAATTCCGGGATAAACCTGCGATAGAAATTGGCAAAGCCGAGCATGCTTTGAACCCCTTTTACAGAGCTAGGTGATGGCCATTTGAGGATGGCATCCACTTTTCTTGAGTCCATTCGGACTCCTTTGGGTGTCAGGATGAAACCTAGAAACTCGACTTCTGTGGTATGGAAAACACATTTCTCCAATTTAGCAAATAGTTTGTGTTGGCGCAGTTTTTCAAGTACTGCCGTGACGTGTTTTCTGTGATCAGATTCCGAAGAGGAGTACACCAGAATGTCATCGATATATACGACAACACAAACATCGATGAGTTCTCGAAGGACATCATTCATGAAGTATTGGAAGGCAGCCGGCGCGTTACACAATCCGAAAGGCATCACCTGGTACTCGAATAATCCGTATTTAGTACGGAAGGCAGTTTTCCATTTGTCGCCTTCTTTAACTCGTACCAGATGATAAGCCCCCCCGGAGATCTAACTTGGTGTATATGCAAGCGTCCTTCACCTAGTCAAGGAGTTCAGGGATCAGAGGCAGAGGATAACGGTTTTTAACCGTTATCTGGTTCAATGCGCGGTAATCGATACAAGTTCTAAGGTCGCCTTCTTTTTTGGGCACGAAGAACAAAGCCGAGGATGCCGGGGACTTTGACGGGCGAATAAAACCATTAGCTTGGTATTGATCCAAATATTGTCTCAAATGCAGATTCTCAGGTTCAGTAAGGGCATAAATCCTGCTACAAGGGGGTTGTGCACCGGGCACCAGATTGATTTGGCAATCGTACGATCTGTGAGGAGGTAACGTGTTGGCCTGTTCCTTTTGGAAGACGTCCTGAAAGTCTTGGTATTCCGGAGGTAGTTGCATGGAGGCTGAGGTTACAGATGCTAGATTAATCTTCAGGTTTTCTGGGTAGCAGGTTTGTGTACAATCCGGGAAGGTTATTCTCTTAGCTCGCCAATCAATTCGAGGATTATGTGTCTCTAACCAAGGGATTCCAAGAATAACCTGAAACTGTGGAGCCTTGATTACATCAAACACAACACCCTCCCGATGGCTGTCGGGACCAATAAGAGTCACCTCAGTAGTGGAATGTGTTACCGGTCCAGAGGCAATTTCAGTTCCATCGACTGTGGTGATGACATCTTTGCTGGTTTTAGGACGGAGAGGGAGGTTAATCCTAGAGACCAATTCACGATCCACATAGTTTCCAATAGCCCCACTATCGATGTATGCCTTTATTGAATGCAACCGCTTAGGCTGTTCTGGATCCACGAGAACCATTGGCACAATGAAATGTGAGGTCTGAGAGTTAGTTTTCAAGCTCGGCAAGCAGACCCCTACACTTGTCGGGCCGAGTCGTTTCCCGAAACAGAGTCTTCATGGTTTTTTATCAGCGGCTCCTACCGCCTTTCAGTGTGGTTTTGCCGGGCAATCTCGTAGAAAGTGTCCAGAATTCCCACAATAAAGACATAATTTTAACTGCCGCCTCCTTTCACGTTCCTTTTGAGTTAAGGGTCCTTTAACCCCTCCAATTTGCATAGGCTCAAAGACATCAACTCCCTTGGGATTAGCATGGGTCTTGACCAACACCCGGGTCTCAAACCTGGACCGATCTGCTTTTCTGTTTTGAAGTCTGTGATCCAATTGGACCACTAAGTCTATATACTCTGTGCATTCTTGGGGCGGATTTACAACTTGGGCCAAGACATCTTTAAGTTCTCCGCGTAGGCCTCGATAAAACAATGTGACTCTTTTATCCTCTGGCCATCCCGTTTCCACAATTAGTCTATTAAAGGTTGCAATATAGGATAGGAGGTCCTGATTGCCCTGTCGCAGGGATAGAAGTTCGTCATCCAGAGCCTGCCCCTGGGAGTGTCGAGCAAATAACCTTTCCATGCTTGCTTGAAACCTTTGAAAATCACGGAGAATCGGGTCATCTTGAGTAACCAGTGGAACTGACCAATCGGCAGCGCAGCCGCTGATATATGACAATACAAAGGCTACCTTGGTCTGATCATTAGGGAAGGCTCCAGGTCTGCATAGGAAGTGCAAACGACACTGATTCATGAATACGGCGAATCGTTTGGGGTCCCCAGCAAAACGTTCGGGTGGGGCCAGCGGCATGTTTCCAGGTAGATTAATCTGCACAGGGTTACTGGAAACCACAGGAGCGGGGTTCCCTCCGGAACCGGGTAGAGGAGTTTGCCCAGCTTGACCTTGCAAAAGCTGTCTGGCCAGGTCATCAGTTCTTTCCTTTGATATTATTAATTCCCTCCTGAGGGCATTAGTCTCTTGACGAGCGGCATGTACTTTGGCCCGTAATGATCAGTCTCAGAACTTTCCATAGCGCCTGGGTGGGAATTTGTAGGAAGTCTTCGCGTTCTGTAACGCTCACCTGACTCCCACGGAGGTGCTATCCTGGTTCGCGCTGCTGTGACCTCTTCTAAGGTGATGCGCAGCGTTTGGAAGACGGACTGGACCGGGCCCCCATATCTGGCTTGTCAGGCTTGCAGAAGTTTCCTTCTGTAGGCGAAAGTAGGGGATTAACTGTCTGCGGGGTAATGCAATTGGCCTCCCACTTTCCCCTCTCACCCTCCTCGAAACCCTTCTGTGATTCCTCGTAGCGTCTCACCTTAGGGTCTGGAAGGACGAGCTCTCCATCCTGCTTCTGATGCAGGGGCGCGTTGGTATCCAGTTACTTCACTGGATTTTCGGATTGGTGAGAACCAAACTTGCTTGGCTTCCAGGTAAGTTTTTTGATAAGAGGTTCCCCTTGTGTCCATGCATTAATGTACTAATGCTAGTGTCTTTTTCCTCATAGGGGCCGGGGTACGGAATGCCGGGGAACAGGCACCGACCCGAGATGAGAGGTAAAATCCTTGTAGAAATCAGGTAAGTCTTTAATGAGCGTTTTTTGGTATTGTCTTTTCATTCGCTCATTAACGCTGATGTCTCTTTTTCCCCTTAGGGGCCGGGGTCCGGAAATGCCAGGATGCGGCGCGGACCCGAAATGGAGAGGGAATGAATCAACAGGTAAGTCTTAACATGGAGATTTAGCTTTCCTTATTCCCTTCTCTCTCTCTCACCTTTTTGTTCTGGTCTTTTTCTCCCTAGGCGCTGGGGCGTGACTGCGAATCCGGATGAGCGTTGCTGAACATGGAGGCGCCCTGTAAAGGTGAGTGGAATGCGGCGCTGCAGCGATCGACGCGATGAGCTTTTAAATAAAAGTCTTCCTTTTCAGGATTGTCGGCGAGATGTCTCCGGGATGCGGTTTTAGCAGGTAAGGACTTTTCCTTCTTCTGTACTCTTCTTCTCTTCCTTTGCAGGTGATTCAGGATGCTGGCAGGCGTGGCAGAAGTCAGAATGCAGGAGCAGACACGGTGAGCGTCCAGCTGCTAGATGCAGACCAACGCGAAGCACGTGTGGCTGTTCGGGTGGGGTTTAAATAGTTTGGAAGAAGTTCCAGGTATGTATCCTTCCTCCAATCAGGTATGTATCCTTCCCCGACCACGCCCGGATGGTAAATTAGTCCCACAGGTAAAGTAGTTCCTTTCAGGCCTCAAGGAGGCCGGGATCCTGCAGCATGGTCTGCATCAGGTAAGTGCACCCAAGCACTCCCATAATGAGCCTGGCGCCTATGGCGCCAGGACTGATGTCTTTTTTGAGCCTGGCGCCATAGGCGCCAGGACACTGTCCAAAGGGCCCCTATATGGGGTTGCTGGGTCCTTCCCTGGGGACTGGATGTCCGCTTTTGGGGACGCAGGGCTTGAACCGGCTCCCCGGGAGTGGGCATCATGACAGGAGGAGTAAGGCGGAGGGACGAGGAGGAGGGAATTGCCTTTGCCCTTTTCAACTCAGACCCACAAAGCCTCCTAAAGAGAAATCATAAGACCGGGAAGTACAGCTGGTGTATGGTGTGACAGGTGTCAATCGCACACAGGGCCCTCCCGCGCTGATAACCAAAGTGAGAAGAAGCGCTTGCCATTGTGGTGCCGTCCTTGACTCTCGAGACAAAAATCGCCAACAGTTCAGCACAGCCGTTGAGTCAGGGAAGACAGATAGTAAAATCAAACTGCTGAGCCCAACGTGGCAGGCGACAACCTATGTGTACAAAGAACCTGTGTAATTGAACTTCAAAGAAACCCCAGTAAAAAGTTCAGAAGCAGAGTTGTCAGGCGTCGCAGGGCACTCATTCAAAGGTCTCTGACGGAAGCCTTTTTTGGGTTGTGTTGTTTTGTTGAAACTAGGAGAACCAAGGGGCCACAGGAGAGAACAGTGTGAAGTGTGAAAGTGGTCCTGCAAGGGTCGGGCAAAACCCCTTGTACACTCAAAAGTCTTTGACACATTGGAGAAAACTGATTGAACTGTGAAACTGGAAAATGTGAGCCCGACAGAGGGATGCCTGTGAAGTGAGGGTAAACAGTGATATACCTGTCAGCATTGTGATGACAAGTGTGAACCCGGCTGAGGGATATCCACAATGGTTAGTTGTTTAAGAGGACATTGAGACTGTTGAATGATAGGTTTCGAGTGAAAGGCCATAGTGAACCCGAGTGAGGGAGGCTAACATTGCAAGAAGGATCAGAGCCCGGCTGAGAGGGATCCAAGGGGCGAAGGTTAATCGCCCAATGTGAAAGATTACCAAATGAACTTGTGTTCGTTTATTGTTTATGGTTAAGCAGGCCTTCTAAGGCAAGAGACTTTGCAGGAAAGAGACTTGGCCCCAGAAGGTACTGGTCTTGTTGAAAGGAACTGTAACCTCATGCTGACAAGGCTTGTCCCATGTTAAAAACGTGGGGAATGGAGACCCCAGCCATACCATCCTGACTCATCATTTGGTGAACTGGATTGGCAATAGGGTTTTTTAGTATAGGCCCTTTTATTAAACAAAATGCCACTAAGACTGCCTTATTATTATTTGATGGTCGTAGTTTGCTCCTATCTTAGATTTAGGTTTAGATTCGGCGTTTTCTCACCCATTATACAGTTTAATAAACACCCTTGAACTTTGATCACTTGGGTCTGTCTTTACTGTTGCCACCATGAGTTCCTTATACTCATCACTAAACAGCGACATGCCTACTAGCACTGCCGACATCAGCCTGCCTAACCTTCCTGCCAAACTACCGTATAGTGCCCTGAATGGTGCCTCAAGCGACCTGTCCACCAGCATGACGAACATCATCCTGCCTAATCCACCTGTCCCACCACTGAATTGCGCCTTAGTCAATGCCAGGTCTATACATGGTCACCCCTGGACATCCAAGACCTCATTGCTTCTTACAATCTGGACCTCCTAGCCATCTCCGAAAACCTGGCTTCACACTGCCTCTGGCCCAGCCCTGTCCATAGCGATTCCACCGGGATTTACCATCTTCAGACAGTTCAACGCTACTCAGATACCCAACTGTGACACACTCTCCTTCAAACTATCCCACTACCACACCCCCACCATGCACATCATCTATCACGCCCCTGTCTCCCCGGCCTGCTTTCATCTTTCAAAGAGGAACTTCCTGCATGTCCTCAGCACTAACATCAAGCCAACTTTGAAACTCATTCTCCTTGGCGACCTTAACCTAGGTCTCAACAATGAGGAAGATATTTGTTCTCTCCAACCATCCATGCCTGTGGACTGATCACCATGTCATATCCTTCGTCATTCCCACCAGCAACTGGCCCCTGTACACACTCCTCCCCGGCCACCCTCCCTAGCCTGTAGATCTCCGAACCTAGCCAACGCCCAGGTTCTCCCTCTGCTTGGCAAGCTACAATCAGCACAACTCCCACACACTAATCCCGCCATGCTAGCCGGCCTACAGCTTAAAACGATCAATCATGCCGTCGACAATATCACCCACCCCTTGCGCCACGTAAACCTAAACCCACAAAACACACCTTAATTCGTGGTTCATGATGGACATGCAAGCTCTATGCTCCAAAAACGTGAGGCCAAGGCCAAATGGAGGAAAACATCCCCCGACTCCAACAAATCCTACTCGTCCTCCTCAGCCAAAGAGTACAACATGAGAAAGTCACCACCCACAACACCAGAACCTCCGATGCCAAGTCCAACGCACATGAGCTCTTTACAATCCTTAGAGCACTAGAATCCCCCTCACTAACCTCTCCAAACATGAGGCCTCGTGCACCAACATCCCAAACGCACTCTTACAGAAAATGTTCACTCTTCAGAACAAAATCCAATTAAAACAAGACACCATTAACATCAAGGCACAACATTTCCTCAACTACCCGCCCCCATCACGCTGCGGGACAAACCACCTTTTCGCCTTAAGCTGGTTTCTGAAGCAGACATTGCCCTCCTGAAAGGTCTGAAGCCTTCACGGTTCAAATGAGACACATGCCCTACCATAATCATCAACGACTGCTCTAACGCCCTAATTCCGTTCATCACAATGTTCATCAACACCTCCTTTACTGTCTGCTCAATTCCCAGAAGCCTTAAGGAAGCCTGGGTTATTCCGCTGCCCAAACATTCTACCTTTCACCCCCCTATCCCTACCAACTTCACCCCAGCACCACACCTCAAGATTCTAGATGGAGCAGCTTGCCTCTAAATCCAGCAATACCTTGAGGCCAACAGCATCCTTGGAATCCGTCATGGTACGGAATCGGCTCTGCTTGATCTTAAAAACCAACTCAACGATCTCAAAGATGCGGAAAAGCCTCTACTCCTTTTATTCCGAGAACGTTCCGCATCTTGTGACCTGGTAGACCACAAGATCCTCTGCTAACACCTCACAACTGTGGCTAACTTCTTGCCAGAAGCCACTAGCTGGGTTACTTCCTTCTTGGCCGCTGGAAAGATCGGAGTCTTCACTTACTCTCTACAACAGTTTCACTAAACCACTATTCGACCTCCTGGACACACATGGTATCTCCTACACCAACAATGCAGATGACACCCAAATCCTCCTTCCCCTCTCAGGTGACTACTCAGCCGACTCTGCCACATTACACACAGTGTACCAAACGATCCAGGCCTGTATGGCCTCTCATAAACTGTGCCTCAACAATGAAAAAAACTGAAATTCCCCTTGTGGGATCTAAACCAACTATACTGCTCTTTCCCCATTGATGACATCTTGATCCTTGTTTCCCCAGCAGTAAGGACCCTGGGTGTACACCTTGATGCACCCTCTCCTTAATGAGCCAAGTCAATGCTACTGCATGCTCAGCTGCCCACATTGCCAAACTTGTCAATGCTTGCAGACCGTGCCTATCCACCAACAGCTGCCTGACCATCGCCATAGCAGTGATCGGCTCCAGGTTAGACTACTGCAATGTGATATTTGCAGGAACCTATACCTGAAACATCCATAAACTTCACGTCATCCAGAATAACGCACTCTGAGCTGCCCTAAATATTCCCAGGCGAGAGCATATCTCAGCCGCTAGAAGAGAAGTTCACTGGCTCACAATATGAGAACGCATCACCTTTGAAACTCTCTCAATCACCCACAGATGCCGGTCTAACTCTGCCCACCTATCATTCACGTAAAAAAACAAGCCCAATCATCAAGACCAAGAATTGAAGATCAGGGAGGGCAACTCGCACTCTGTTTATAAGTTAATCATAAGTTGACCAACATATATTATCACACAAATCTATAGTATCAGAACATTTTCGTTTATTCCACATGTGACTACAGCAGTACAGCCGACCCGTGTTTCGACCTTCTAGTCGTTTTCAAGGCTGTTCACAATTGAATTACATTGAAATTTTAAAAGACTTTGACAGAAAATGGACCGCAGATATTCCCATGGTTACACAATATCAATAACCATGGTTCACGTATGTATATATGTTCAAGAATAAAACAACGCAAGAAGGAAAATATACATGCAGAAAAAGAAAACACCAAAACATACCATATTTCAGGATAGAGGCGGAGCCAGTGTTTCTATTTCCGCCTGCAGGCGGGTGGTGTTAAACCCGCCAGGTCAGACCTGGCGGGAGTGACGCCTCCCACCTGCAGGACTCCTGATCAGCCGGTCTGGAAATGACAGTGGCAGGGGTTTTACCGCCACCGTTCTTTCTGGACGGGCAGGGTCGTAATGAGGCCCAAGGTATCTGAAATAAATATGAAATCATTCAAATCAGCTTAAGTTAAATATCATAATTAGAACACATGTTAGGTGATTAAACATGCCATAAGTATGTGGAACCCAACGGTTTTCCCTTAAATTGAACACCCTATTATGTGACCATCCTCATAATTTTAGACTGAAGCATGCTCTCATCTTTAAATAAATATATACCTATTATGATTGACAGTTTATGCAGTGTTGTCCGTGTGAGAAACTATATTACAATAGTGCACAGAATGTTGAAATGTGTGCTTACTGTAACGCTCACCTGATTCCCGTAGAGGCGCCGGTCTTGACTGGGCGTATACCGTATCTTCAAAGGTGATGTGTAACACATGGCTGGCTCTTTGGGCTGGACCTCTGTGCACTGTATGTCTGACTCGAAGGGTAAGATGTCTGCAGATAGAAAATATGGGATTAAGGAACTGGGTTATTGAATGTCTCTCTCTTCTTCCCTTTCTCTTCTCCTGTAGAACCCCAAAGGTTAACGCTCTCACCTTAGGTAAGTGAACGCCGTGCTCTCCATCTGCCTCGGGGCAGGGTGCTGTAACCAGTTTCTTCACTGGATAAGGGGAGCAGGCCAGAGGACTGCTGTCCGTCGTTTACTGCACGAACGGTAAGTTTCGAGTAGTTCTAATGTCTTTAAAGTCTTTAGTAATGATGTTTCTTGTTTTGCAGGGTTCCGGCGATGGCGGATGACGGGCTGAAGTGAGTTGAAGATGGAGCCCGTGTGATGAATAGAAGCGCCTGGAAGCACGTAAGTAAGCGGTTGTTGCCTGCTTCACGATGCGCTCTAACTGTCTTTTTATTTTGCAGGTACAAGTTCGGAGCGGCTGCAGGGTGCCGGAATACCCACTGGGTTAGATGTGGAAAGGAGTAATGGCACGTGAGTATTAAAGTTCCCCAATGTCTTTAAACGCACCTTGTTTTGTCTTTCAGATGCGGGATGCAGCGCCGAAGGCCTCCGGAGCGTGCAAAGAGTTGGTAAGCTTTTGTCTTTCAGATGCCGGAATGCAGTGTGAAGACCTCCGGAGCGCACGAAGAGTAGGTAAGCCTTTGTCTTTCAGATGCCGGAATGCAGCGCGAGGCGTTGGTGACAGCCGATGGACCAGGTAAGTGAAGAGCTGTCACTGAAGACCGTAATGCTAACCTGTTCTTTCTTGTCTTTATAGGTGTTGCTGAAGACTGGATTCAGGATGGTAAGCCTTTTTCCTTAGGCCCAGGATCAGATGCAGAAGACACGATGAGCGTTCTGCTGCAGAGGATGCAGAATAACGCAAAGCAAGATTCATCCATCGGGTGTGGTTTAAATAGCCTCCTGTAGTGCTTAGGTGTCTCCTTCCACAGCCACGCCTAGGTAAGAAAAGAGTTCCTGCTTTCCAGAAGAGTTCCAGTGTTCTGAATCTAGGGAGTGGCTCCTGCCCCACCCAACAGGAAAAGTAGTTCCAAACAGAAGAGGATCAGAGGCTCAACTGGCAGGCAAGTAAGCAGCATGGTCTGCTGCAGGTAAGTCCACCCAAGCATTATGAGCCCGGCGCTTCCAGCGCTGGGACTGGGCATATTTATGAGCCTGGTGCCACTGTCACCAGGACTGGGTCCAAAAGGTCCCAATTGGGACTGGTTGGCACTCGGAACCTGGGTTATGGATCTGCTTCCAAGGGAGTTGGGAAAACCCTGACCTTTTGGAAGCAGAGATCATGACAGTTAGCCTCTCATGGACAGTGGACTTCATGACTCATCTATTCTGGGATGGTTCTGGAGTTTCCCTGGGGCTTGATCGGGGCGCTATTGGATGGGCTGGTTCTGTAGGTCTTCCCTGAGCTGGTTCTCGTGTTCTCTCCTGCATGAATTTTGTGGATCACACATGGACTGGATGTGTGAGCCTCTCATGGGCTTTTTGCTTGGCTACTTCTGTGAGACTTTCTTCAGCTGGTCCCTTGTTCTCATAGACTTGCATGAGCTTGTTCCAGTTGAAGATGGTCGCTAGAATATTTTTGTGGGGCTGCTATGCAATAGTTGTGTGCTCACCTATAGTTAATTCAGGTGCTCTCCTTTTACTGGTTCTGGGGGTAACCTGTTGGCTATTGTGTTAATTCTGGAGTCATTAATAGGCTTTTTCAAGGGTTCTCATCCTCTGCTTTGTTTTAGAGGGTCTTCCCTGTACTGGATTCACCGACCTCTCTCAGGCTGATTCTGGGTAAAGCTCTCCAGGTTCTGGGCTTGGTTTTTGGATTCTCTTCTGGGCTGGTTATAGGGAGGTAATGTAAACAGCCTATATGGGTCTCTCCTGGGACAGTTCTCGGGGTCTACCCTGGGCTGGGTCTGGTGGTATGTGAGGCTCGTTCTGTGGGCATCATAGGTTAGTTTGGGTGGTCTTGTTTCCGTGTTGGAGTCAGTCTCGTTGGACTCTATCCTTCTTTCATTCTGCAAGGTCTTCCATAGCTGTTCTGCGATCATAGCTGGGTTAGTTCTGTGGCTTGACCCAAGCTGTTGCTGGGGGGTCCTCTAAACTGGCTTGTTTGGGGCTCTGCGATCCCTCCAGCTTGCTTGTGGATGCTCCTGTGCAGACGGTCTTGGTTCTAGAATGTCACTTGAGCTGGTTCTGGGCTGGCCATGGATGGTCCTCAATTGGACTGATTCTGGTGTTCTGCCAGGCTGATTCTGCTTGCCATGTTGTGGTTGGATCTGAGCTAGTTTGGGGCCATTACATATCTACTGTGTTGGTTCTATGGGTCCTGCTGAGCTGGTTTGGGGCCATGACATCTTTCCTGCGCTGGTTCTACGGGCCACGCTGAGCTGGTTTGGGGACATGACATCTTTCCAGCGCTGGTTCTATGGTCCCACTGAGCTGGTTTGGGGCCATGACATCTCTCCTGTGCTGGTTCTATGGGTCCCGCTGAGCTGGTTTGGGGCCATGACATCTATCCTGCACTGGTTTTATGGGGCCCGCTGAGCTATTTTGGCAACATGACATCTTTCCAGCGCTGGTTGTACGGTCCCACTGAGCTGGTTTGGGGCCATGACCTCTCTCCTGCGCTGGATCTACGGCTCCCGTTGAGCTGGTTTGGGGCCATGACATCTCTCCTGCTCTGGTTGAATGGGTCCCGCTGAGCTGGTTTGGGGCCATGACATTTCTCCTGCGCTGGTTCTATGGGTCCCGCTGCGCTGGTTTGGGGTCATGACATCTCTCCTGCTCTGGTTCTATGGGGCCCTCTGAGCTGGTTTGAGGCCATGACATCTCTCCTGCTCTGGTTCTATGGGGCCCGCTGAGCTGGTTTGGGGCCATGACATCTCTCCTGCTCTGGTTCTATGGGGCCCGCTGAGCTGGTTTGGGGCCATGACATCTCTCCTGCTCTGGTTCTATGGGGCCCGCTGAGCTGGTTTGGGGCCATGACATCTCTTCTGTGCTGGTTCTATGGGTCCCGCTGAGCTGGTTTGGGGAAATTACATCTCTCCTGCACTGGATCTATGTGTCCCATTGAGCTGGCCATGACATCTCTCTTGCACTGGTTCTATGAGGCCCGCTGAGCTGGTTTGGGGCCATGATTTCTCTCCTGTGCTGATTCTATGGGGCCCATTGAGCTGGTTTGGGGCCATGACACCTCTCCTGCACTGAATCTACGGGTCCCGCTGAGCTGGTTTTGGGCCATGACATCTCTCCTGCGCTGGTTCTATGGGTCCCGCTGAGCTGGTTTGAGGCCATGACATCGATCCTGTTCTGCGCTGGTTGCATGGGTTCAATTGAGCTGGTTTGAGGCCATGACATCGATCCTGTTCTGCTCTGGTTGAATGGGTCCCGCTGAGCTGGTTTGGGGCCATGACATCTCTCCTGTTCTGGTTGAATGGGTCCCGCTGAGCTGGTTTGGGGCCAAGACATCTCTTCTGCTCTGGTTGAATGGGTCCCGCTGAGCTGGTTTGGGGCCATGACATCTCTCCTGCTCTGGTTGAATGGGTCCCGCTGAGCTGGTTTGGGGCCATGACATCTCTCCTGCTCTGGTTGAATGGGTCCCGCTGAGCTGGTTTGGGGCCATGACATCTCTCCTGCACTGAATCTACGCGTCCCGCTGAGCTGGTTTGGGGACATGACATCTCTCCTGCGCTGGTTCTATGTGTCCCGCTGAGCTGGCCATGACATCTCTCCTGCGCTGGTTCTACGGGTCCCGCTGAGCTGGTTGTATGGGTCTTACTGCGCTGGCTCGGGGAACCCTCTGATCTGGTTCTGCTGCCGCCTGGTTTGATTCTGGGGACCTGCGCCGCTGGACTTGTTCTGAAGTGCGGCCGATTCTTCTAGACTGCCTTGTGTTTCAGAGGATCGTCTCATCTGGTCTGGGGGCCCTGGGGTTTGTTCTGTGCTGTTTGCAGGGCGAGTTCTGGGGCCTGGGGCTCCCTGGCTGGTTGTGGGCTCTCGATTGGCTGGCTTGTGGCTCCTGTGGCTGTCTTTGGCTTACACATGGCTGGTCTCTCTGAGCTTCTGTTTTTTTCCGGTCCCGTTCTGCAGATCTTCATTGAGCTGGTGAGGGGTTTCTCTGGCTGGCTCTGGGGGTGTTCTGTGGGTTGCTTTCTGCTCTGGTCCCTCCCCTGCTATCCCTCCCTGTCTCCTGCAGACACTCGTCCCGCCTCCTCCGGGCTTAGAGCGCATGCGCCGGCAGGAAAGTTTCACTCGAGATCAGATTTAAAAGGCTTTAGTGAGGCTGGTCTGGAGAGCAGGAGGGACCGGCTCCGGAACCGAGCGGGGCCGGGCCGCTGATGCCAGGTAAGGCCCGCTCAGTCACCCGTGCGCTTCTTCCGGCCCCTTGCCTCTCCACCCAACCTCGGGGGCCAGAGCAACAAGTCGAGTCTTCCCCACCGCTTGGCAGGGGCCTCGCCTCGGATGACATGTAAACGACCCCCGCCCCCGGAATGCCCTCTGTGCCAGGTGAGCCAAGCACCCCCCCACTTGTCTCCTCCCTCATTTCGTCTTCTGCGTGTCCCCTCCCAACCGCTCGGGCTCGTATTCCGCGCTTCCCCACCCCTGCTGAAGTTCTGATGATGACGGGTGAAGGGGTGTCCCGGTGCGGGGGCACGGCGGACACCTAACCACCCTATATTTTAACCTGCCATACCAGCCCCCCCCTCACCCGCCCTCCCGGAAAGCTCTCCCAAGGGTTAGAATGCCTAGTTACCCATATCCAGCCCTCAACCCAGATGCCTCCGATAACGTTTGATTGGGGTGGGGGCTGTGGGAAGAAATGGGAGGGTGGGGGGGCTTAATAGTGGGGCCCTGGGGGTTCGGTGTTCTTGGGGCCAGGGAAATAAGATATTGCTGCTGGGGTAAGTGGGTGTGGGTTCTTTTTCTGTTCTTTTGTTGTCTCTTTCTTTTGTAAAATAATAACAATAATGGCCCTCCCGGGGCCGCAGGGCATAAGGCGGCCTTTCATGCCGCCCTGCCCCCCTCCCGGGTCCAGTTTCAGTCTCTCAGACGAGTGGGGCAGCCGCTCCCCACGGACTCCCTCTAGGACCGGGCGGTGGGGGTGTCAGTGTCGGATCTTGTGTGTGTGTGTGTGTGTGTGTGTGTGCGCGCGCGCATGTGTGTGTGTGCGCACACAGGCATGCATCGGGCATGTGCAGCACCCCTGCAGTGTCAGCGGTCCACTGCCAGGCGCATTATCATTCCCCCCCCTGGGACTGGTCATTATTCCTGGAAGTGGTTTAGGTTTGAGGAAGCACTGAGCGTTGGCTACGTTGGTGCTTCGCCCCCCAGTGAGCTCGCACAACTGAGTGAATTACTCCTTGCCAACCCCGGGCAGTGGGTCACTTGGCACATTACTCCTTGCCAACCCCCGGCAGTAGGTCACTTGGCACATTACTCCTTGCCAACCCCCGGCAGTAGGTCACTTGGCACATTACTCCTTGCCAACCCCCGGCAGTAGGTCACTTGGCACATTACTCCTTGCGAACCCCCGGCAGTAGGTCACTTGGCACATTACTCCTTGCCAACCCCCCGGCAGTAGGTCACTTGGCACATTACTTGTTTTGGAAGCTCCCAGAGTTGGGGGCACTTGGCGCATTACTACTTCGGATGCTCCCAGCATTGGCGCACTTGGCGCATTACTTGTTTGGAAACTCCCAGCGTTGGGGGCACTTGGCGAATTACCTTGCACGGTACTACAGCATTGGGTGATACTATGCATTAGTTCCTGTGCTTTTCTACGTGTTGGGTGGATCAGAGCATTACTGCATGGGATGCTGCCACTGGCATGACTCCTTAGAATGCATGTGGTGATGGGTGGGCTGGCGCCTTTCCTCTTAGGATTCTTGGTCTTTGGTGCATTGGTGGTCCGTGTTGGGTGGATCCATGCATTACTGCATGGGATGCTGCCACTGGCATGACTCCTTAGAATGCATGTAATGGTGGATTGGCCGGTGCCTTTCCTCTTAGGATGATTAGTCTTTGGTACATTGGTGGTCCGTGTAGTGTGGTTCCAGTGTTGGGTTTATCAGTGCATTACTCCATGGAATGCACCAGGTGTTGGGTGGGTCTATGCATTAAGCCCCTGCCATTCATTGCATATTAACACAGCAGGGGTGCTTACATTTGTGGGGGCTGCAGGTGCCTATGCTGGGTGCTTTTAGGAAGGGGGCTATCTGGGGTGCGTTTGCGGTGCTTCAGGGTTGTTTTCAGGGGTTCTTCTGTAGGATGTCTCTGGGTGGGCGTTAGGGGTGTTCCTTTTGTGGAAGGGTGGGTCACGGGTGTCTGTTACCTTGTTCATTCCGAAACGTACCAGGGTGGCTATGGGACTAGAGGGACTGTTGGAGTTGTCTGGGGGCGCGGTTGATGGGGGGGGGGGGGTTCTGTTGGTTGCATTTGAGCCTATGGGTGCCGTTTTGTGGTTGGGGGGGGGGAGGGGGAGGGTTGCCATGAGTGCTGCAGTGTACACCCTTCTTGGATGTGTGCCTGTGCCCAGTGTTGTGGGGGTGGGTGGTTGGTGGTCCAGGTAGGGAGGGGTGGTTGTGTTGTATGTGTCTAAAGTGCCACCAATCTGGCCAGTTCGGTGTGTGGTTCCCATCGGGGACGGTCGAGGATGCTGGCCATGCATAACATGTCTGCCTTTACCGGCCCCTAGAGTTAAGAGAACGCACGCAGGTGCCCGGCTTAAGAGCCACACACGAGCCGAGGTAGTCGGAGGATTAAGTAAATCGCGCCTGATAATAATTTGTCAATTAGATGTGGCATAATGCAAGAGTCTTTGTGCATCAACCCAAGAACCTAAACCACCTGAAGGCGCCCGTTTTCTATACAATGGCCAGGGTTGAACTATGTCACACAATTAAATCTCAGGTAATTTTAGTCTTTATCATTCACATATTTACCAAAGGTGTAGGATCCTCCCCATCCTGCCCTCCTACCAAACTATTTGTTTTCTATGCAAAGCAGGTATTTGAGAAGTCTCTTAAACTAGTTACCCATCTCTGTGTTTGCCATAAAGTCACAGTAACAAAGGACCGAGTTGTCTCGGTGTTGGTGCCCCATACACTATACCTGAATCTTTGTCAATTTTGGACTCTTTGCATAGTGTGGAGTATATTTCTCAACCTCTTCTGTCGTTTATCAGAGGATAAATCGGCGACCTTTCACCATATAGCTGGTTATTCTCTTTTTCACAGGTCGGATTAGGCCTACCGGTTTCAGTGGTGTATTAACAAACTACCACTTTCTTCAGGGCCAGTAGAACACAGCACTATTTGCTTCTTTGTCGGACGTGCTCGCTGTTGCCGGTCTGTTTGCACAGCTGTTGACTGTCTACTTGCGGAAGTAGACCGGCAATAGCGAGCATGGAGATCACACACCACCGCCCCACAACCGCGAGGTTTTCCGGGACGCACTAGTCAAGGTGTCCGACAAAGTAGCAACTCTTAAGAAAGTTTAAGCTGTCCTGTCCAGATGGATGCGAGACTCCGGTCTGCATTGAAGGTCGGGCAGAGTTCGAGTGCATGATTTGACCCGTGGACAGTTCCAGCACGTCGACAGCCATCGGCTTCAGGTTCATTCTCCTGGTAACTGCAGCAGTTCTTTTGAACAAACATCTTGTGAGGTGCGTCACCAGCACCACCCATAGGTCTATTGTGACCCGATCCCCCTGGGATTGAAGTATCAAGTGCATTCTTCTGCAAAAGCAGGATCCCTAATCTGAAGGCTGCCAAATCTTCATGACAGCGGTTTCAGTTCTGTACAAATACACGCCACGGATTGACTCTTGTTGGTGTTTTCAAGAAAATATATTACTATCTCCTGATGAAGACGTAACACAAACAACGTTAAAACGTCGAAACCGGTAGAGAAATTGTGGATAAAGCTATTTGTGAAGATCTTCCATTCTTCGCCTATCCGAACTGCTGACCACCCACAAGAATCACGGTGGTCATGCTGTTTGTTGTTTTTTACAAAATGTGAATGAATTGTGATATTTCTTATGTGTTTTTATCTTGTACTTATTGATGTTTTGTACGAATGGGCTGATGTATGTTGTATGGCTGAGGACAAATGTGTGAATGATTCAAGAGTATGAATTTTATGCAATTATGATGTGTTTTTAAACAATTTTGCTTCTATGTTAAATAAATAATTGCTTGAGTGCAAAATAAAATTGTGATTAAACTCACACAATAATAACTGTATTGGGTTTAATAAAATCCTTAATACGAGAATTTCAAACTGTATCCTCTGGATGTTCTGTCTGAGACTAGTTTCTGTCCAGATGGACAGACACTTTGGGGACTGAATATACCAGGGTGGGGCACTTGTAACGATTACAGAAATGAATGCCGCAAGTAAGCGTGATGCAGCACACCACACAGTGCTGTGTTCTATTCGTCCTGAAGAAAGTGGTAGATCCGACCTGTGAAAAGAGACTAACCAGCAATTTGGTGAAAGGTCGCCGATTTACCCTCTGATAAACAGAAGAGGTTGAGAAATATACTCCACACTATGCAAAGAGTCCAAAATTGACAAAGATTCCGTTCTAGTGTATGGGGCACCAACACCGAGACAACTCAGTCCTTTGTTACTGTGCCTTTATGGGTAACTAGTTTAACAGACTTCTCAAATACCTGCTTTGCATAGAAAACGAATGAAAGTGTAACCATGTCATTTGCATAGCAGATGACGCAGGCTACAGTCAATTAGACAATTATGTTAAAGAAGTGGCAGGGCAAGCTTGGCAACACGTGTGTTGTTTAAGGGTTGAACTATAGCATGCCCGTTGTGTGTAGTGCCTCTTTTGCGCTTCGCCCCGCCCACGTCTGGACCATAACCTGTGTCCGTTATATGTATTTGTCCTGTAATATATCTGGCCTTTTAAACAGCGCACTACCCCAACAGGCACCTTTAGTGATTACAGTTTGGTCCTCCTTCTTGCCCCCCGCCCTTTTTGTGCTGTGTAGCGTGAATTGGCTGCAGCACATAGTGCCATTTTTATTTTTCCGACCAATTAGGAGCTGCTTTAAGTGGGTGCCTGCCAATCGGGAGTCGGGATCTAGGAATATTATCTGTTCTGCTGCACACTTTTGCCAGCATATCTGAACCCAGGCAAGAGGAAACAAAAGAAAAGTCCTGTAACTTGTACAGTGTAGGTCAGTCCCATTCGTTATTGCCTCGACTACTTCTAATCTCTTAGCAATGTAAATCGCCCCATTCCTTCCTTCGATTATCTCTGTCCCCTCTCACTGGAGTGTGAGGGGAAATATAGTGAAGAGAGAATTCAAGGCTGCTGAATTCTGCAAAACCTCAAATGTGATCTAACTGGCAGATTTTGCTCACACCGCTCCCCTAAACTTTTATGCGGACCTGTGTCAAGTGTGGCTACATTTTGCAAGTGGGGGGGGGGCGGGCTGGGGACTGGGGGAGCATTTAGTTGGAGGTTATGGGGTTTGCTTTGAACTCGACAGTGCTGTGAAATTCGCGGGAAGCACCGAGCAGAGTCACTGCTTGCTTTGGTTCGGTGGTAGCTGGAGAGTGAACGGGTCCTTGGTGGTCTTCCTGGGTCCTGGTGCCGTGTGATGTTCTCCAGCAGTACACGCTCCGCTGCACGTGGCCTTGCATGTTTGGAGCGCCGCAGTCTCTCTTTTTTTTTTTAAGCCTTTGCTGTTTCTGTGGTAACAGTATAGTGGTAAAATGTTTGTTAACCTTACTTTTCCACTGTATGTTTCAAGGGGCATTGGTCCATACGGTAAAGAGATGGAAAACATTTAATGGGCCTCCGTAGGAGGCTTCTTTGTGCCTCGCTGCCCATGTTCAATGCTACCAGCTTTTCCCGGCGACATTATATATGGGGACATTATTACCTGTCTGCCAGCGGAGGCTGCCACTTGCTCAATGCCCCGCCCTTATACTGCAGTCTTCTTTGAGCTGCGCCGGTCCTTTTGCAGGGCAGCCCAGCTTCATGGCTAGGACTCTACATGCAATGATCGACTGCAAATGCTCATTGCTATTGGCTTTGCCAATGCTTGTTGGCAAATGTTTGTTTTGTGAAAACCATTGTTGGCATGGTATGTTTTTCTTTGTATCTTAACTAGGACATTTTAGAGTTTCTGCTAATTAAAAGGGTTGCCCCTCCCCTTCCGTGTGGGCCATTTTGTTGTGAATTCTTTTGTATGTATTTCCTGTTTGTATTGCCTTATTAGCAGACTATATTTAACACCTGATGTAAACTCGTTCCGTGGCCCACGCAAGCGCTAATCGAGACTGGCAACCAGGTTGGCCGGTGGCCAAGTTCTCCTGAAAGCGATTATTCTCCGCCCCTCTAACCTTTCACCTGTTGCCCAGGTCTACGCCTGTTTTGCATGCAAATGGCAAAGTTTTGATCCTATTTGTGTTGCATGCATTACTTGGCGTGTTGTCTTGTAACCTAGCGCTTGGCGCTCGCTTCTGACCAGCCTGAGTAGGGCTGGCCTAAATGCAGTGTTACTATACTATGATGCCAAAAGCTGAGTAACTTCACCCTCATTTTGTTTTAGCAGGATGTATTACATGCAAATGCCTCAAAAGAACACGTGCTATTTCATTAATTCATTCATTTGTTTGCCGCCTTTCACCATAATGATGGTTCCAACGCGCTGTTGGTTGAATGCCCTCGGAGGGACCAGAGTCGAAACATGTGGGATGTGCTATTATGCGTGTGTGCATTTCAGCTATTAAAGTTATGCGAGGGTGGCCAAGCCCTGGTAGTCTCCCATGTCTAAATGGTGTGTGTATGTGCGCATCAGAGGTATACTATGGACTAAAGGAGGGGGGGGGATATTGTGTTTAAGGCATGGAGTGATGCAGGAGGCTACAGTTCGCATTTTTATCGTTGAAAGTAGCTTTGTTCTTATGGCAGAAGTGATGTGCAATAGTGTTTGTGTTATATGTTATCTTTCAAGGAGCCTTGCTGCAGAGTTTTGAATCCTTTGAGCTTTCTGAGTTGGTCTGTGTGCATGCTTATGTAGAGAGAGTTGGAGTACTCTAGATGCGGCCGTGATTGCGGAAAGTTCCGCTTGAGGATGCAGAGGTGGGCGGTGCACCATCTGCAGACTGCATTGATGTGACGCGAGAGGATCAGGTCTGAGTTTAAAGTGCATCCTAGGTGTTGGATTGAGAGGGATGCAATGCGCACGGGTCCTATGAGTGCGGCCAAGGGGTAAATTGGGGAATGAGGGCTGGTTTGCCACGGATTAGGATTTTGTTTTCTCTGGAGTTGAGGAGCAGCAGATGGTGATTGGTCATCCAGAGGTAAATGTCTGAGCGGCGGGAAGCAGAGTCTGGGGGGGGCGCAGAGTCTTACTCCTGCACCCGTAGACTGGTTGAGGTGTTCCACTACACCCTCCGTTTGTGGATGATACTCCGGATGAAACCATTGCGTATCTCCTTTACCTCTGCCATCAACTTTGACGTGAATGTACTGCCCTGGTCAGATAAGATCTCACAGGGAAAGCCTACCCTGGACACAAATGGAAGGAAGTGCTTCAAAATGTGTTGGGAGGCGTTGGTCTTAAGGGGGAAACGCTTCGGGATATCGGGTAGCATAATCGAACTACAATTTTGAAGGCTCTATAGGCCCTACTATATCCATTCGGATCCTGATGAAAGGTAACCTCCATCATGGCAACAGTCTGCAGAGGAGCTCGTGGCACTGCAGGGGGTGCTGTCTTCTGGCACAAGGTACAGGGGGCAACACAATTGTTATTCAATATAATCTTTGGCAGAACTTTAAAAACTTCAGATCCGTATCGCCCACCAAATGTGTAAAATCTAGCCTTTCTGCTTCTCCGGCAGGCCTAAAATGTGAACCTCTCAATCCCAGGAAGGTGTCCTACATGTTCCTGCTCGTTTATTCCTAGTGGCACCTCCAGTTCCTGTCACCATGTTGACCTTCCTTGATGCGACACTTGAAGTATGCACAAGAGTCATGTATGTGTGGCGCCTGCGTATATTTCATTATATTAAAATGCATAGTTGCCATGACCCACTTCAGTCGGTAGGTGCTTATCCAGTCCTGGTTTTTTCTTTATATTCTGGGACTTGTAGTCGAGTTTTACAATGGGAACAGTGGAACTACAAGTGCCTGGATGCAAAGGAAAAACCAGGACTGGATAAGCACGTGGAGATTGGAATGGGTCATGCGGGCAAGTATGAAAATGTCTCTCCTATATTTAATTTTGTATATCTTGGCGACGGGTTTTTAGCAGCCAACCTTTTTAAATGGAATCGACGGTGCTCTTGGACTTGTTTGTGTGTGTTTTTTTTTTTTTGTTTTTGTCTAGGAAATTATTGCGCCTCACTGTTCACGTTGTATTTTAATTTAATTCTTTTTACCTCCCAATCCATGTATCGTTCATCCGAATGTTTATATTCCAAGCTGCCACACTATGTAGTCCTTGTGAAAAGAACGGACAGAATGCGTGTTTGCACTACCCATGCTACATCTGACTCAGTATATGGACCCTGAAGGTTTATTGCTTATAGTGTGAACCTAAATCTAGTGCATCCGAGTGTTTTTCCACAGGAGGGTGCCAGCGTTGTGCTTGGCATTTTATACGATAGCTCTGTGCTGTTGGTGGAGGAAGGGAGAGAGAGGGATTTTTATCCGTCCGGCAGGTATTGTTGAAAGAGCCACGAGTGTTTTGAGGACCGGCAGGTTGGTGGGGGCATTTTGAGCCTCTGCCACGATTGGGTTCCAGATGGTCTGGGTGTGGCAGGAGGAGGACTGCTTGCGAGTCGTTTCTTCATAGGCTAGCTTTGACTCCACCCTTTCCATAGCTTTGCTACGTGAGGTGCGGTAGCCTCCATAGATTGGGTGTTCAGCCTCCAAGTATGTTGGTGTGCCGTTTGCGACTGCATTGGAGGTGATGTATGCACTTTTGAATATCATACGGAGTGTGGGGGGCAGTGAAGTGTGCACAGTGTTGGGGAGATATATAGAAATTAGTGTGCACCTGTAACAGCGTTTGAAACTAAGATTCAATGAGCAGGTGCTAAAACCAGCTCTTGGGTGTCGGGCATCACCCAGTATGCAGAAGCTACCGCTGGGGAACCAGGAGCGAGTATGCTGCGCACCATGCATCTCTCTTCCACATGAGCTGCACGCTAACTTTTTGTCCATTTTTGTATGATTCATTATGTTTAAATGTGTACTATATGTGCCCTTATTCTTCCAATACTCAGAAGTTAATGTCGCGTATGGATGTTTGTAAGGCACCAGTTGGCCTGGGGAGCCAAAAGTAGCGGTTGGTTTTAAGCTAACCAGACTCTTCCCAGGCTAGAAGCAGGAGCTACGTAGCTCCCAGCTCCCCTCACTTTTGAACCCTTTGTAATCGGGCGGGCTGCTGTGTGGTGGGCTACCTTGAGTGGAACTTAGGGTGTGGCTGGAAGTCCAGTAAGAGGGCATTTCACCCATCAATGTGAGATGAGGAGGGCTTCGACTACCATGCAGAGGATAGAAGAGTTTGCTTTTTTTAATTTGTATGTTTTTTTGGGGGCGGGTGTATGTGCTTTTGGCAGGAAAGACTACTGTTGAAAATGAAGCCCAGGGATTTGACAGAGTTTGACAGCTGAGGGGTGAATCTTTCCAGGCACATTTCATCCAGCTCAAGCTGTTATTTGGTGTGGGGGGCGGGGTGGTCTGGTTCAGTTTGAGGTAGGTGTTTGACAGTGGATGGTAGCGGGGCATTCGTGGAGGTAAGCGATGTCCTAGGACAAGGGGGCGGGGGCGGGAGAGGTCCCCATCCTTTTGTTAGCATTGAGCAACATGTGCAGGTCAGATGGAATGCTGAGCAACCCCAGTACTTTGATGTGAAGTATTGGTGCTCAGTAGATGGTAAAATGATTGCAAGTTATAACTGTACTGAGCCCAGTACTGCGAATAGAACATGTTAATGAAAGAGAATTGTGATTTCATCCAGGTTTAAATTTGCTCGAGGCATTTAATATCATGTGACATTCTGCTGATTTTATAAATGAGAAGTTTAGAAAATTAAGTGGCAAACACTGCTTTTTTTCGTTTTCTTTTTTTACATGAAACAAGCAAAATTATTCAAAAACATCGCAGAATTGAAACCCATATTACAGAGTGCCTGTAATTCTGCCCCAGGAAATGTAAGGCCTTTCATGGTAAATATTGAATTTTAAGCACAAAAGTGACATCACTTGTAAATTGGCGCATTTAAACGAAAATGTAAGGGCTTATTTTGGGGTCTCCGGATGAGATTGCTGGGACACTTTAGTTCAAGTTGGTGCATTTTTAGGAAGCTGGGATGAGTGCCACTTGACAGAATATGGTAGAATTTAAATCACTCCAACCAGGCTTTGGGAGGAGGTTATCTCGTGGAAAATAGTGTGTCTTAAGCATCCAGTGCCTGCTACATTGAAGGCAAGTGATTGGGGATAAAATCATGTTTCTGTTACATTTGGGTACTAACACACTGGTCACAAATTGGCACTTTAAGGAGCAGGGGTGGTGGGTTTTGATGAAATGCGCATTAAATGTTCATGGGTACCTAACTGGCGTAAGTGCTTATCCTGGATATATGGTCAGTCTCATGGCAGGGCTGACTTGGCCATCCATCTTTTGAGGTCCATAAATTAAGTAATAACTTTGGCTAATCGACTGTCCTTACAGCATTTTGAAGCACCATACCAGCTGTGCCAAAACACAGAAGTTGGACTTTTTCACCAGAACCCACACTTTGGCGTTTGGTTTTATATTTAACCAGTTAATGCACTTCCCACCTGAACAAATAAACAGAAGATTTTACATTTCTTCACAAAGTAGTGAGGATGTTGGGCAAAAGAATGCACAGTTGCCTTATGGCAACAAATGCAAATCGTGCATGTGCAAAAGAAGCTTATTGGAACGTTCTTGTCAGCGGGCTTGCAATCCCTTATTTGCCAGACTTCGTCAATTTGCCCATTTCCCCGCTACCAGAGCGCAGCAGGGAAGTCTCAGTTGAACGTTTTCTGTCCGGGTTGTGTACCCGATTCAGCCAGCATTGCACCTCAGAGTACCGGAGCTCCAAGTGGTGCAGACATTGTAGTGCTGTAGACTGGGACTGTCCCAATAGGTGCAAGTTCAGTGGGGTCCTTTTTTTTTTTTACCTCTGACTACAGCAGCAGCTCAGTGGATGACCAGGCTGGCCTAGTTCTTGGGCTCATGGCGGTCTTCCACAGTGGGATCAGTCGCATCTGAAACCCCAAGATTCTTCTCAGCAGCCACCTCCCTTGCTCGCTGCATGCCTCTGTCCTTCCAGCCCACTCTGCTAAGCCAGAGCAGGCTGACTGGTTAACCGTGTTGCACAAGCCCGGCACCGGGTACACTGCAATTGATCTCATCCCAGCGTTTCCTCCTCCCTGGCCTCCACACCATGGCCCAGAGCAACTGGCAAGCAACCTTTTAGGGCCGGGAGAGCAGCATGTTGCCCTCGAGATACAGGTTGGGGGAATCGCTGTCGTAGTGCCACTGACCTTTAGGTACAGATGATGGTTCAGCGCACTGATGGATGCTATGTTTGGGATGGGTATCGGCGTACCGATGGATGCTACGTTTGGGATGGGTATCGGCGTACCGATGGATGCTACGTTTGGGATGGGTATCGGCGTACCGATGGATGCTACGTTTGGGATGGGTATCGGCGTACCGATGGATGCTACGTTTGGGATGGGTATCGGCGTACCGATGGATGCTATGTTGAGGTGGTTATCGGCGTGCCGATGGATGCTACACGGATTGGGGGGGGCGGTTATCGGCGTGCTGATGGATGCTACTTGGGGAGTGGCGGGGGGCGGTTATCGGTGTGCCGATGGATGCTACGCAGAGGGGTGCTTATTGGCGTGCCGATGGATGCTACGCGGGGGAGGGGCGGTTATGGGCGTGCCGATGGATGCTACACGGATGGGGGGGGGCGGTTATCGGCGTGCTGATGGATGCTACTTGGGGAGTGGCGGGGGGGCGGTTATCGGTGTGCCGATGGATGCTACGCAGAGGGGCGCTTATTGGTGTGCCGATGGATGCTACGTTGTGCAGTTATTGGCGTCCCGATGGATGCTACGTTGGGGTCATTTAGGAGAGTTCCCAAGGGTTCCATGTAGAGATGGAAGATAATTGGGGAGAGGATGGAACCTCGTGGGGGCCTCACATGTGACTGGGATTCTATTGGATCGGAAAAATCCATTCGTACAGCCTAGCCTGCGGTACAGGTATGACGCAAACCATTTTAGGACTGTTGCATAGAAGCCCATCTGGTCAGTGAGGACGTGGAAGAGTGTTTGGTCAAGTGTGTGGAAGGCAGCCAAGAGGAGTAGGTGGCATGAGTCCCATGTGTCTGTGATTTACAGTGTAGTCGCTGTGCTGCTTTGAGGTGGTAGTCATACTGGCAGTGGTGTCACTAGGGAGGGGCTAGGGGGGGGCCTGGTCCCCACCCTCTCTGAAATCCTGGTCACCACCCTCTCTGAAATCCTGGTCCCCCTCTTGTTCCCTCCCACCTAAGGCGAGCAGTGACCGTGTTGTCTGTCTGTGGTGTTATTTGTGACAGTCACTTACGCAAATCAAACGGCAAACGCTCCTTTGTCTCCAAGCGAGCGGTGATCTTGGTATGCATTCTGGCATTGGTATGAACATGAGCACGAGCCACTTCTCAGGTGTTCCTGCCCGGCTTCTGCACAGGGACCTCCATAGTGTGCAGAGCAGCTTGCAGCCCCTCCCCTCAGAATGTAGTGCACAAAACTGCTAATGATGGGCCATTAGTCACTGAATGGTTTTGTTCCTGCATTCTGATGGGAGGGGAGGTACAGTGGGGTGTGGGTAGTTGGTGTGCACAAAAGCCTCTGTGCAGGAGTGCTTGTGACGTCACACATTACTTCCATAGATGCCCCCCCACTTTTAACTGTGGCCCCCCTACTTTTGTCTTTGGCCCTCTGTGCCCCCCCTAAATTTGATTCCTGGCGACGCCACTGCGTACTGGTAATGGTGGAGGAGGCCAAGCTGGTCTATTTTTTTTTTTTGGGCGGTTTTGTTGTTTTCTTTAAAAAAAAAAATGATTTAGGTGGGTTGCAACTACTTTCTTGACTTTGCTGGGAGAGGTTTTTTTTCCCTGCAGTTGATGAGCGATTCGGGCACTACTTTGTGTTTAAATTTGTCAAACGTACCACGCTTGCCTTCGTTCGCTCTTGGCTGGGAATCCTCTGCGTGCACGCTGGACTTTAAGTCTTACGACCCAGAATTCAATGGCATAAACAGCAAAGAAAGACTGTAAACACAGTCCTGCTCCCTTGCCGACAAGCAGCGTTTAAACACTTAACTGGAGCCTTTCTCTTGAAGGGCTGTAGACGATCTGAGAACCTGATATTTATAAGGACTCCGATGTAGTAGTTCCGCATAGACTTCCTTGCGCAGGATGTGCGGGGCGATGCGCCCCTGCGTAAGGCTGACCATTTAAGTGCATCAGGATGGTCAGTGTTGCGTGCAGAGTAGGTTTCTTGGAAGACTGCCACAGGACTTGTTCCTTCTGCTGCACGGAGGGGTGTGGTCTGTAACCCCGCCTTCCATCTTTTGAAAAACTCACCTTTCTGACATATTGTTTTGTCACTATGGAACAAAAAGGGCTCCAACCACAGATAGGACTTGTCAACACTCTCCTAATGTTGGGGTGTATTAATAATTCTATTTTAAGGAAACTTGAACGTAGAGCTTCAAAGCGTAAGCCCAATATCCTTTACATATCTTGTTAAGCCATCAAACAATAAAAGCAGAGTCAAAAAAATCCCTCCTACTCAGTAGTACTTAAATACAATTTATTGGTTTTTTCAAATTCACCAAAAAGAAGTAAATAAAAATCCAAAACTGTCTCATTCCTAAACAGAAAATATTGTTTTGTCACAGCATTTGTGGAGAATTTCTATTTTGTGTGTGTTTCTTGCGAAACTCATTATTTGTGTAAACCTATGTTGAATGTTAAAGGTATTTGTACCGCGCACCGTCACCAACGGAATTGGTCCCCAGGCGCTCAGGCGGATCTGTAAACGATAAAGGTGGGATGGGTTAGTAGGTTGAAGAAGGGAGTAGGATAGTGAGAGCAGTGGTGTGCTGTTGGCAGCTTCAACTCGTATACACCAGGTGCTGAGCTTTGGTGCAGGTATCGGATCGGAGTCAGTCCGGGTGTGCTGTTGTTCCGGCTTATGTGTTGTTGCATTGTTGTGAAGTGCGTGCGGCTTGTTGTGCGAGAGATGGTTGTGTGAGTTTTTTGAGTGAGATAAGTATGCAGAGTTTGAGCTTATATTGGTTAGTGGGTTACCTGACCTTTACCAGTGCTAGCACTCGCAGTTCTGGGGAGTGTGGCACTTGTTGGCCCTCACATTCCCATCTAGACGCGGCGCAGGCCAATGATTAGGGCTCCATACAGGTGTGGTCATGCCAACATTACACTTTTATCTAGACGCGGCGCAGGCTAGTGTTTAGAGATCAGTCCAGGTGTGGGCAAGCTAACATTCACAACTCCATCCGAACGCCACGCAGGCTGGTGTTCACGGCTCTGAGCGTGGCACATGCTAGCATTCATGTTTTTCTAGGCGCGGGCATGTTATCCTTCGATCGATCCTATCCACATGCGACGCAGGCCAACGTCTATCTAGATGCTTCTGCCGGTCTGGGTGTGTTCGTCCGGTACGTACGAGCGGGAGAGTCTGTCTAGGTTTCGTCTGGGTCTAGGTATGTGGGGGGGAAATGTCCACACACGTGTATGTGAACTGGAAACTCAGTTGAGTGTCTGAGCCAGAGGTATTTATTTATTTATTTTTTGTATTTGTAAAGCGCACTGCAGCCCAAAGGCATCGAGGCGCTGTTGCAAGCAATTGACTTAGTTACTGGCGTGAGGGATCGCTAGTGGGTTAGTACAGTGTGTGTGGCGCGACACGTGACTTCAAATTGTTACTTGATTGCTGCATTCCTTAGTTTTGTTAAAGTAGTTGCTGCTTTGAAGAAAAAATATGTGGAAACGATGTATGTGTGTTATTTTGCCGTTCTTAGGTTTGCATTGCAGAAGAGGAGCGCTCTAAATCCCAGTTCTGAAAATGACTTGCTGTGTGTTCTTGTGCAAGTAACTGGGTGCTTATGTCGTGTTTACGCCACCTGGGTTGGCAGTGCTGAATTCGGCCATGGAAGCATAATGGCTGCACCAGATCTGCTGGGATTCGAACTCCACTAGAGACCGTCCAAATCTGCGGGCCACATTGTTCTGCAGAAAGTTGTTTTCCAATGTGGGCAGGCTTCCAAACTGTTCGGTAGATTTCTCCTATGTAACTATGGAATTTCCAACCCTGCAGAAGTGCAAAAAATATCTCTGCAGGTTTTCGCAAACTTATTGGTAGATTTTGGATTGCTGCTAATTGTGGCCTTCAGATGCCTGTGGTAGATGCACGAGTCCAATCTTCCCAAGTTGGCTCGTGGTTTTCCCTTTGCTGTAAAAACAGGAAACCCCTTCGAAGTATTATGTGGCTGGAAAACTTAATTTTCCTTTTTCCGGCACTCTTCTGGAAATTCTATCTTTAAAAGTCTGAGTTTTCTTCCTGCGAGTTTGTTTGGAGTAATTCACGCCTGGTACTTACCTCTAATATGATATGATTAGTAATTTTATAACGCGCTTAATAACTGGAGGTTTCTAAGCGCGGACCCGGGATCGAACCTGTGTTGCTCGGTGTCGTCGTCCAAGGCGAGCACTTTGCCCCTGAGCTATCCTCCCGAGACCAGGGTTTGTAGCCTTTGGCTCTCCAGAAATTTTGCACTACAACTCCCATCAGCCCTGCCCGGCTTATTCAGTGGTCATGTGACTTGTCCACAACATCTGGAAAGCCAAAGGTTGTAGATCCGTGGTCGAATCCAACCGGGTATTATTATGCACCAATCGTAGACAATTTAAAATACTGTCGCATGTTTGCATCGAGGTTTTTTTAATTTTTTTGTCGTTACTTTAGAATTCGTAGGTGCACACACAGTCTACAAGTGCATTTGAATGTTAAGTAAAGCCACATTTCCCCTGCAATGAAATCTTGCAAACAGTCCTCAAGTGAGCCCATGCTTTCATGGACGCAGTAGCAGGCCAGTGTTGACTTGACTGTTTAGTAACCCTTGTTGGCTGTTTTTTTCTTATTCCGGGGGATGTGGGTTGCACGGGCACTGTTTCGCAAAGGAGTGGTGGGGTGTCGTGTGCTGCTTCCCCGCTAATGTCCCAAAGAAGCCCGCCTCTCAATGCGGAGGGAAGCATGCTTGACCAGCCCGCTTCCTTATTCAAGCAGGAAGTGTATAGGGGTGGCACGTGTGCTTGCAGTAGGAAAGGTTTTCTTGCCAGTGTTTTGGGGAGGGGTCGGCGGCTGGTGAACACCTGAGGTGTAGGCTATGTCCGGTGCAAGCCTAGTTCAAAGTTTGAGCTAATCGTGTTTTACATGACCGTGGGGATGGGTACAGTTGACTTTTTTTATATATATGTATTTTTTATCTCCATATCAGAGCCTTTGTAGCGAGTGTAGAAACGTGGGAGACAGCATCGCTTAGGATACTACATGAATCTTTACTGGATCCAATCCAAGTCATTCCGCCGACAAATCGCGCTGTAACTTGCCCAACAGCGCTCACTACTTGCCAAGACTCCCTGGACTTCACTGCTGATGTTAAATTCCTATAATGTAAAGTGGTTGTGAAGTAATGGAGTCTTGTTTTGTGTCTTTCTTGTGTGTGTTTGCCGATAAGAGACCCTGATGAATTTCTAAGCGCCTTCTCCTTATTGGTGGGTATGTCTGCAGTCGTGTATTTGTTGGCTAATTGGCCGCCGGGGGGGATGTGGTGTGTGTGTGTGTGTGTGTGTGTGTGTGTGTGTGTGTGTGTGTACACACACTCCAGATATCTATAGAAACGTATCTTTTCCACTATGAAAAAGTGAATACCTTGTGTCTGTTCACCTATGCGGATTATTTTTTTTTTTGAGGTGCACACCGGTTGCAGGTTAGAATTGGGTGCAGTTGGTAAATCAAGTGGACACGTGTGGGGTTTTCTTTGTTTTTTGTGTGTTTGTGTGTGAGCTTTTATTTATTTTTCCTCCTGCCTTAATAATTGCACACATTTGAGTTGTTTGCTGAATACAAAATGTAGAGCGCTTTCCTTGACTAGACACAAAGGAAAACCTACTCCTCTATGTAACCGTCATGTATCGGGCTCCCTTCATGATCCTGTTGCTCTGGTTGTTGTATAATTTTGGACTGTAATCCCCAGGGTTTGTAGTTTTACTATAAATGGTTCTGTTTAGCCTGGCTTGGAAAAGGCTTTTATTCTTTGTGACTGGAAATGCTTGCTAAACTCAGGGAGTTGATCACACGTGCTGGTAATCTGTGGTAGTTTTACTGCATGCTAATGGCTGAGTGCAGCCAACAGTGGAAAGCGCCGGGTGAATGGTTTGCTTTCCTCTAGTTGGGCTCAAGAGTAAGTGGGGAAAGTAGGCCTCTCGTTGCAATGTGCAGCAACACACCGCTACTTACCTGGGGTCCTGCTCCCGCAAGAAGGAATCGCGTTCACTAGTTTCAGGTTCCAGGGTTCCTTGCTTGAAATCTGGGATTTCAAATGTACAGGATTGTTTATATTCATAATTCATAGTATAACAAGTTATGGTATGAATTTTTCAGGGTACATTATTGGGTTTGAAGCTTCCGCTGTATGTACAAACGTGAAAAATATGCATCTTTTGGCCAACGTAGTGCCTGTTAAAAAAATTATTTGGGTGAACTTTTTATTTGAGAGAAACACAATTCTCGGCACACCACAATGTATAAACTAATTGCCATAATCGTGAGGATACAGTTTGCTCCACTTTTCAATGACCTTCAACGTAAGTTCTTACTTCTAATCCTTGGGACCCCCAGAAAGAGTTGCCGGGGGGAGTACTTTGCGGTTTTGGTGTGGGTGTGGGTGTGGGTGTGGGTTTTTGAAAATATATATTGGGTGGGTGAGTAGAACTATTTATTTATTTATTTTAATTGTAAGCAGTTCTTTTTCCAATCCATGCTTTTTGTACCCAGCAATGAATTCTTTATTGGTGCCCATTCGGGTGAGGATGTGATATTAGTGGTGCTTTTTCCTGTGCCACTGCTGTGCCGGTACTGCTGGTCCAAACCTATCCCAGGCGAGCAGTAAGTGGGTGCTGGAGGGCAGGCTCATACATGCCAATGTATTTCCCCCTACACCAATGGGGTGGGGCTATTTGCTTACTGGCATGCTTACGGAACCATACCCTCGCGATACAGTTGGGTTGGGGGGTGGTGGTATAGGAGTTTCCATTGGAAGATTTGCCTTAAGTCAACACTGTTGCTGTCTTTATCTCCTAAAATGTTCCAGCATCCTCCATTTCTCCCCCAACGCTGTAATTGTTTGTGGCCATTTGTAGCAACAGACCTATGCCACATTGCCCCTCATGACCCCTTTCCTGGGAGTGCCACATATTCTATTTTCTAGCCCTCTGGCATGGTACGAAGTCCATGGTTAAATCCCAATGCTGTTTTTTTTTCCTAAGTGGCATGAAACGTTTTGTGTTGAACATTCAGAGTGTGATCTGCTGCAAGGCCATGTCCCAGATTCCAGGATGGTCCTCGCCCATCTTACTAACTAAGGTGCTCGTCTGTCAGTAATGAATGTTCAAAGAAAAATGTGTCCGTACTCCAAAACGACCCTAACCAGCCCTACTACTAGATAAACTAACGTAAGGTAGGGTAATGGCCCCCTCTTCTCCTAGAGTACTTACTGCTAGGAGCAGTCTTTACTATCCACTTCACAGATGCTCTCTTGTGACCGTTTGTATTAATCACTTCAATTCCCAAAGGGAAAACTTGATTTTTTCCTTTCTCCAATTGGATTCCCTTTTGGCTCTTACTTATGAGTAGAAACTTAATGGTTCTTTTGAGAGACTATTCTTCAGGATTTTTCTCTCTTTAGAACCTTTCCAGCTCTCTTGGCTGGTTTCTGTATCTGGGTTACAGGTTTAGGCTCTTGACAGCGTCTTTCTTCCCCGTTAACACTACAGTACTTATGGTCAGGATAGCATTGTCTCATTTTCCCAAGGTGGTTTCTTCTCCTTAACTAGTTCTTCCTCAACCTGTTCTCTTGGTTCACAGCTTTAATATCTTTTAAAGGTCCCCTCGCCCAAGGTGTTTTCACGCATTGTCTCGTTTGCTAATGTCCCATTTTACATTAGCCTCTGCTCTTGTATTCCAACCTTCATGGATATTGGCCATTGTTTTTGTTTCACAATTTCTACGGAGACGAGTAAAACGCGATGTGTAATAATTAGTTTGAGTCTTCCTATGTCTCCTCTTCTTTCTGGGGGAGATCTGATTCGGAAGTCTAACTTCTTGGGTACTCGGTTACCTCTGTTGGAACGCCGATTGCGTTACCTCTATGGTGCTCGTCTCCTCACTCTCTTGTATCTCCGGACAGCATCCCGGTGCTCTGCTGTACGCCACAAAACCTTGCGACCTTCGGTTGCTGATGGTATCTGCGATGTTCTGTGCACTACACGTCCACCCCGGTCTACAACCTTCAGTTGAGCCCATGCCATGCTGGGTTCGTTGCTTTAGGATTCGCCACCACTCCGTCATGCCGTGGAACACTTGCAAGCGATTTTGTATCTCGCAGGTTGACTGGTTCTCGCTGTCACCAGTTGCTATGCAACTTTGGGTGTTTCTGGCTCTCGAGCTTTATGTATGCCGTTGACCTTACTCGTCCCAGTAAAGAGAGATGTGCATCAAATTTAGAACTTGCATTTGCTCAATCAGAGGGGGGGGATGACTGACAGTTCACTTGTACCGTTCCGCAGTGACTGTACCTTGCGCAGGTGCCACACAGTAGCATGGGGTTCGGGGGGGGGTGGGGTGTTGCAGGTTAGGACTGAGGTACACCGGCAGAATTGTGAGCGAGTGCCAGGACTGAGTTGCACTGTGGAATCTGTGGAGGCACCAGTGCTGGGTTAGCCGGTGGTGCTGCAGTTCTGGTTTGCGCCCCAGGTCCCAGTATTTTGGGTAATGAAAGCGGTGCCGCAGGCTCAGGGTTTGGGGGGGGTGTGTTACAATGGTTTCCCTCTTCCTCTTTCTCTCTGGCCAAGGGCTTCTCCTCATGTACACTGTGAGTAATTTCAGCCCCCTGGAGTTTAGATTTTTTTCCCCTTCTAATTCCCACACAACACCCCTTTGTTCCGGAGAGCAGCCGCAGCCCGCTCGGCATTAATCTGGGAATGCATGTAATGAAGCCGGACGACGTCTTTCTGCAGGTGTGGGAGACGTGGGCCTGCTGCTGGGCCCGGGCCACACCTGGCCTATGTGGCAAGAGCCCTCAGTGGCCGGGTGCACTTGGCACCGGTGCCCCCCGCCCCTGCGATCACTGCCTGAACCGGTTGGTCTTCGTGTTGACCAGCCCGAGCGCTCCGGTTTCTTGCCTCCCAGGCCCTGTCCTGCCCTGTCCTGTGCAGCTCCCACCGCTGAAGCCTTGAGCTTACAGGCGCATGAGGGCGAGCGTTCTGGATGCATCCCAAACCTTTGCCTGCCTGCGCGCGCGCGCACAACTTCTCTTCCTAATAAGATGCCCAGGGCTCACGTCCTACAAAAGTGGGGGAGGGACTCCTCATCAAACGCAATGGCATGTGACGTCCCCAGAAATTAGCATATCAAGGTGAAACATGCACATTTCATTACATTGGCTTTGAATGACCACCCAAACTGCACAGGACGAATGGCATTTGCCTTTCATAAAATCAACACACACAAAACCACAAAACTTTGAAAGGTGTGCAAGTTTTAAAGTCCAAGAACCAATACAAATACTTTCATTGGGACTTCCAGTACCGATTCCCCTTTAGTTGTTTGTTATTTTTCATCAGGTTACATAGTGCAGTGGTGAAGTCTCCGGCCTGCAAACCTGAGACTGGGGTTTGATCCCCGAGGTCATCGAAACAGGTCATCTTTAGTTTTATACATCCAAAGAGGTCATTCAAGGTTTCTCATTTTAGCTGGGGGGGAGGGGGCGGGGTCCACCCGTTGAATAAAGGGGTTATTCTACTCCATTTAATCAATGGGGAGCGCGCCGTAGGTTTGTTTCGGGGTGATTTATACAATTGTCCATAATGGCCGATGGCTTGCCGTCCTTTCTGGAAGATCCAATCCAGGGCACCCAATAGGAAGCACTTGACGTGTTCTCTGCCGTAGCCAAGGAAGTACACCTGGGCCGGTTCTGTGGGAAAATGTTGGGGGTGCAGGCTGTGGTACTGCTTAGCCAAATGCGTGGGTGGGGGGGGGGACACTACTACTGCACGTTCAGCTGCCCTGGGTGTGGCAAGATGGTATCACTCTGGCTCTATGGCCTGTCAGAAAACAGGATGCTTTGCCTGCATTCTGTTTTCCTGGTGTGTGGGTGCCGGCGTCTGGAGTTAAAAAGAAACTGTGTGTGTGGGGGGGGGTGGGGGGGCTTGTTATCGGTAACATCTGACTATTATGCGTGCAGTTGATGTGTATCTGGACTGTGTGTTCCTCTGGGCGTAAGCTGGCTACATTGGTGCAGCCAGCATGGACCCTCTTTCAGTGGGCGTAGCATTTTACTGGCAGTCAGGCCAAGCAATCATGACTGTTCTTATGTGGAGTGGGGGGGGGGGGCTATGCTTGTGCACACATGGCTTATTTATTTTTACTGTCATACATAGTGGGCGAAGGCCACATGAAACTACTCTGGTGGACTTGGCATCATATGTTAACAGAACTGATCGTAAACTGTGTAGCTCTTTACCCAATGTCTTTCACTGTAAGTGTGCCCAGGTATCCCATTACTTTAAGCCAGTGGTCTTCAAAGGTTCTTATCGCCCCAGCCCCTTGAGTATGAATACTGTTGCCACCACCCCCAGGTGCCATATCGCGCCAATACTTTCTACTGGAAGCAGTGACCGGATACTTGCCCCTGCCTCCCGGGCATCCTTCGGTCCACCCTGAGGTTGGTTGGGGTCCCTCGCTATGCTTGGTCCGTCGCGCACAACCGTGGGAAATGTTTGCACCCGACCCTACCCATGAATCAAGTAGCAGATCTCCCCTTGGGCAAATATGCTACCTCAAGAAGCCCAGACCCGTCAACCTCCTTATGCCAATAAGCTTATATCTGCTTATTCACGTGCTTCCTGCCAAGACGTGCCCATTCCTTGCGAGGCGGAGGGAGGCCGAGCGACCTTCTGGGTGTGCACTCCCATTGCCAGCTTATTGTTTTTCTGGTCGAGTCTGCACGATTTCCAAGCTTTTAATTAAAGGGCAGGTACACCGTGCTCCTACTGTGCGCTTTCTTATGGGTTGGCGCTATGCCGGTCCTGCCTCCGTGCTCCCATTATCCTAAATTTGTTTCTGTGAGAGAGTCATCAACCTGCCACAATTTGCCCCTCCCCCCACCCCCTCTCGAACCCTCCCACCTTTTTCCTCCTAGAAGAGGATGTGCCACCTTCATGCACGGGCTGGGGGTTTGTCGGTACCTGGCTGGTTTGTGGTCAATCAGCGGGGTGCATAGTGTACGCATAAGGGCACGCCCAGTGTTGGAACCCTATGTTTTCCCCACCCTCACAGTAGTCTGCTTCCCTAACCACTCCCCTGTCCCGGCTTTCAAGTGGGCGGGGTATTTTTGTTTTTGAGAAGCAACCTCCCTGCACAGGTGCCAGGCTAGCCCAGTATGTCTCTTGCCGGTCTAAGATGAAAGGTGACATGACCTACATCCGGTCTACCACCCGCAGCTCTCCAGATCTTCTGAACTACGAGTTGCCTTCTCCCTCACCATTGACTATGCTGCCTAGGGCTGCTGGGTGCTGTAGTCCAAGGCCTCTGGAGTAGCAATTGATGCAGAGCCTTTTACATCTTGAAGAGCTTATCTAGCTGGGTGAAGAGGCCTGTTTCTCCGGCATCGGTGCCAACGGTGTGTGTGTCTCCAATGAGCAGCACTGCTGTACCGCTGGTGGAGCCTGAACATGGGGCGTCTCGGGGTGCGGATGTTGGAGCAATGAAGTACAATCGGTGTTAACACTTATTCCGTCCTGCATAACGTGCGACGATGGCTTTTATCATTCTTTGAAAGGCGGTGGCTCCGCCCCCCCCCCTCCAAAGAATGTGCGTGGGGTAGTGCCATGTGGCTGGCAAGACTGGCTGTATTATTGGGCGTTTCTATTCCACTTTAAAAGGTGGCGTTGTGGCTTCGCCCCAAAGGAATTTTGGGCAAATTGTCGTCTTTTTTTTTGTTTTTTTTATACCATATTTCTGGCAGTAACACTGGTTGCGGTCTAATCAGTCACGGCCAACCTTCGAGAAAATGTGGTAAGGTTTAGGCGCGTCTTAACCGGTTGGGGGAAGTCAATGTTTTTATTACCAAGCCTAGCCTCTTTCCCCCCCCCCCCCTCCCCCTAGAATGTTGAGTGATTTCACTGGGTGATAATCGGTGCATTTTTAAGCACACCAGGCAGTAACATTGGACATGACTTTGAGCAGTTTTTGCAGGGCGTTTGGGGAGCTTAATGCTGGTTGTGTGGGTATTGCGCCCCCCCCTGCCACCCCCATGCATACAGCATGGTGGGTTCTGGCGATTGTGGCATTTGGGCAGCCTGACGGGCTGCCGGCCTTTTTACCATTGGCAAGACTAGATGGGCTTTTAGTGGCTTTCTGTGTGCTTTCCAGCCCCGGCAAAGGATCTCTAGGTGTCAAGCTAGTACCACAAGGCTCACCAGGACACAGGATTGGCTAATCAAGGTAGCCTCGGCCTACAATCACTGGGGCCCAATTTGACTTTAAAAGGGGGCTGAGCCCCTCTTTTGGGCAGATCCTCTGAAAACTTTCCAAGGAATAACAAGAACTCCGCATTGGACCCTGGCTGAAGGTACAGTCTGCCTTACAGCTTCTACCAGTGAAGGAAGGCCAGGATTTCCAAGAGGGAAGCAAGATCCCTACCCTAAACATCTCCCAGGGAACAGAGGGAGATGCTGAATCCAGAGACCTTCTAGCATCTCCAGAACCGGTCCCCAGCCAGCACACAGCATGCCCTGCCAGATGGCTTTCTAAGTGGGAAGTGCCAGAGAGTCTCTGAACCAAACAAAGGACAAGGCTGTTGCCTGCAACACACTCCTCAGCTTTGGGCCGTCCGCCTTAAAGGACGGCACAAGCCCAGCAAAGAAGCTAGGAGGAGTGCATCAAACAGCGCCCACCTTAAGGGCATTTTCGGAGCACCTCGAGCTGCAACCGACTGCACCGCTGACTGTTAAGCTGCAGTCGCTCACACCGTCTGAGATGCCTTGACCAGTGCTTCAGACCCATCGGACCAGCACTAAGATTCCTGACCCCCGAGCTACTGTCTGTCCGTCAGCCTTGCTCGCTGAACTACCTGCCGTCTGATACCAGCAGCTGTCTCCCATGTTGAACTCTGTCGCAGAAGCTGCAAAGCGCCCTGAAACAGACTCGACCCTGTCAAGCCCCTAGAACTTCTACAAGCACGAGGTACATTGTGGTTCTGTCCCCCTGGTCCTTCTCCAAAGGCCCCTAGTGACATTTTATGACTCATTGCTCCCTTTGTGTTGAAACCAAGTGTCCTTGAACGATTGCGATTAATTACTTTACCAACTACCCTCCTGTCAGTATCCAGAGTGCATCCCTTTTCCTTCTTGAAACTGTCCATCCTCTGTGCTCCTTTACAGGGTGGGTTGTATTTTGTAATGTGCTAGAACTGTCTGTTATAAGAATAAATTAGATATTTGTCTACAACATTGACTGGAAAGTCCCTTTTTATCATTGGGTAATAATTGTATTTTCGCTGTGTTGCAACTAACCAACGATCCACGACCTTGCGGAGATGAGCCGGCGGTTCTGTCTGCGTCACCAAAATTGGACAAGGTTTATAATGTTCAGACCCCTTCTGGTGTACTAGAATTGTGGGGCTGACTGATGGTTTAGAAACCAATATTCATCCCTGGACCTCTGGTGCCCCGGAAGTGGATTTGTCACAGTTCATGTTGTATCGCAACACTGCAAGGTGTATGGAAGATTTGGGAAAATGGCTGCAGTGGGATCAAACGCAAATGCACCCACCTGCATAAACAAATGCAAGTTATGTAATTGTGTACTGGCGGGCACGGTTCTCACTTCATCTGCCTGCTAATCCAAGGAACCAAAGGGAAGTTGTTCACCAGGGCACCAACTTGTGCAGGTGTCCTTCATTGTTCCGTTAAGGCACTTGCCAGCCAGGAAAAGCAACAGAAGATGATCATTCAGTCTGCCCGGGCAGTGCACAGAGCATCAAACATTTCTACAAAATATGCAGCGTGGCATCAAATGCAAGTCTCACTCATTCGTGCAGTATATAGGACGTGTGCACTGTGTGCCATGCATTGCACTGGTCACTTGTGCTGCGGACTGGCATGTGCAAGGTCTGATGACAACCAAGTGCTACTTGTGATCCAATTCCATAGTCCTGTTCCTTACTGCTGACTAGAGGAGTCTGGCTACAGCAATGGGGGCCCAATTCGCTACCGCACACGTCTTCTTACCCACGCCCGCCAACTGATTTCCCCCCCACCCCCTTCCCCTAGGCTTCTGCTGTGACCTGTGCCATCAATATGTAGGCCTTGGTGGCCAGGACGTGCTGGGTGCAGAAGACTTGGGTGGTGATGGCGGACTGGCCACCTTCTCGTAAAGTACCTGTTTCAGCAGAGGTCAGTAGGGTATCTAATGTTTTCAAGTGACAGCTGCCCCGGTAGTCCCCTCTTCCCACCCACCCATTCATGGACATGGTCGGACTACCAGTGACTAAACCAACAGGTGAGTTTCGGGGAATCTGGCGCTCTGTGAAGGGTTCCTCTCTCCCTCCCTTGCCCAGTAGGATAGCTGGGGGCGGCAACGTGTTTTGTCTTGGACGCCAGACAGAGCAACACAGGTTTAGCTGGCGCCCTTGTTTCTGGGCTGCTGAGTTTTGAATATGAGTATTTTTGCCTCTGCCTGGCTTTTGGTGCTTTGAGGAGCATCCTGTTGGCTTCCTAGGTCTCTGTACTACAAGCCACCTAGCATTTTCATGTGAGGGCCCTAGGCATCTCAATCTGCACTCGCCCACAGACCGTTCCCAGAGTACACCACCATTGGTGCAAGAGCGCCCCCATCTGGCAGGGCGAGCTATGGTGGTCACTAGCTGCCTGGCGCATGCGCACTGCCCATGGGTGAATGCAGGAATGCTGGACACGTTCATTCCCAGGAAGCAGCAACACTGTAGGGGTTTTAATGAAACGCTGCTTTATTCTAGGACCGCGGGCTGCAAGTCACCTGCGTTTCCATGCAGGGATGATTTTGGTAAGGGGGGGGGGGGGTTCTTAGTTTCCATCTACTCGCCTTTTATCCACGAGCTGGGGATGATTCACACGTTCCCCTCGTCTTCCCAGGGCCTTCCTATGAATTCCTGCCAGGATGGAACAGCGTGTCATCGGATATTTATAAAGTTCTCCTGTGCGCTCCGCTGGGCCCGCAGGGGGGAGTCCCTGTAGGACCGATTCTTCGTATACTTCATCTGAGCGGTAGGAGGGGGGGGGGGGGGCAGAAACTTCAGATGGGGCTATTACACCACCTTTAAAATCCTGCGCTCACAGGGGACTTCCAGGGTCCAAAGGTATGTGTGTTGCTTTCACAGGACCCTTGTAATCTCTCCTTGGCTGAGGGCTTGCCTCCCCTTCCGACCCCTGCCGCGCCCCCGACCCCACCCCAGGTGGTTACTAAATCTAGCAGTGCTATTGGGATGTAACCAACACTGACAAACCCAATAGGTCTGGCTTTGATGGCGCGCGTGCGTGGAACACCTTTTCCGCCCCTCGAACAAAAGGTGTTCTATGGATTCTTTAAGATGGCAATCGGATCGCACAGTGAGATCAAAGAAAAGCTCCACCTGAGCGTCAGGTTTGTATAAACGCGCCACATCTGCCGCAGGCACGGCTATCCATCCATAGACTCGAGAATAGAGCTACGACACATGGCGCTCTAGCTGGACACGTAATGGTTGAGCCCATTACACCAGACTTGCCTCAACACCTCTGCCGTTGGAATACAGTGACAACCTAGACAATTTGCAGTCTAGCGGGGGCACCTATCGAGTCTCTTGCACTAGCGCTCTGTCGTGACCTCCCTCAGCACCCACCTACATACCTGACCTTGTGGGTTGCTTGCTGGAGCCTAGCCAGCCCACCTAATTCCTAATCTTGGCCAAATGCACACACATCCTAAGCCTTTTATGAGCATGTTCCCGTACTTGGCCTTTGGTCCCCGAGGGCGTTCTACAACAAAGCACTTTGAGGCAATACAAATGGAGGTGGGGGGAGGCGCTATATAAATGGGAATTAGTACTACTTATGCATACTATTCATATACAAATACAGGGTGTGTTATAGATCTGGATGCGTGCACACATTCTACAGAACTGGGCATGCTCCGCGTGTATGGGTCTATTCATTTATAGCCCTTTTGTGGTGCGCCCCGGTGGCTGGCTGTTCGGCAGAGAGCACGGTAGGTAGAAGCCAGCCGAAGATGGCTGCAACACTGCTACATCCTTTGGTGAAAGGAAATGAGGGTGGAGCTTGAATAAAGGTTACTCCAGTACACACTAGAGGCAGTAGTAGGAGTGCCACTTGAGCCTGTCCAATCAGTTGAAGGGAGTGGATGGTGACGGATGGGGTGATCTGAGGAGTATCGGAGAACTCTCATCGCTGAGAGCGAATTTGCTGTTGTTGAATCCGTGTCGGATGAACATTTGATCTCCTTCCAACAACCACAAGGGGCCGCCCAGGCTGGATGGGTGCTTGGAGGTCTTGGGACTTCGTACATGCCCTGAGATAGGTGTCGTCTGTATAAATCGCAAGTCCGATCTCTTCAAGTGGGCAAGTTTTGTAATGAGGAGTGATGAGTTGTGGAGGAACTAGTGACTCTGCAATCAAGCGTTCTACCTGAAGAGGGGGGGGTGGGATTGGAGACACCTGCTGAGATCTCCAGGGGCAGGGAGGAGCTCAATTAGCTGTGGCTAGAGCTGGGAACCGATCCTCGGTGCATTTGGGGAGAATAGGGTGGTCCACAGAGTGAAATCCAGCTGTCACGATGCCTGCCCCCGGAAAGCCAGACCAGGCCCAGCAACCCCGGAAGCAGGCATCCTGCCACTTGAAGCATGCCCAAAAACCCCAGTTAGGGGCTATTTGGCTACAGTCCTGGCGCCCATGGCGCCAGGCTCATTACTGAAAACTTACCTGATGCAGACCATGCTGCACGAAGCCACAAGCCAAATGAGGCTTAGAGGGACTATTTTACCTCAGGGACTCCTTTCCTCTCGGGTGGGGCTGTGGAAGAATACTTACCTGGAACTTCTTCCAAGGCTATTTAAGCCACACCCGGACAGCCACACGTGCTTCGCGTTATTCTGCGTGCTGCAGCGTAACGCTCACCGTGTCTTCAGCAGCTCCAGTCTTCAGCCACGCCCGTTTCAGCCCTGCAATACCTGGAACAAGAAAAGGAGAAGGAGAAGAGATCAGAACAAAACCCTTACCTGAATCCTTGATCCAGCACATCGTCAATCTGGAAGAGAGAAGCCTTCACAGGTGCGTTGCCACGCACCTCGCAGCGCCGCGCTGAACTCACCATCCGGGGCTGCATTCCTTTACTCCATCGCGAACCCAGCATCTCCAGGCCATTCTTCAACACCTGGGGGAGACCAGAAAAAATAGGTGAGCAAGGGCAATACAAACCACCCCCAAAGACTTACCTGATTACCACAGGGGTGTACTCACCTCATCTCGGGTCGGCGCAGTCAATCCTGCATCACCGCTGCACCCCGGCCCCAAAAGGGAAAAACAAGGACAATACAACCTAACCCCAAAGACTTACCTGATTTACCACAGGAGGGGTACTCGCCTCATTTCAGGTCGGCGCAGTTAATTCTGCATCATCGCTGTACCCCGGACCCAAAGGGGAGAACCACAATAGACTTACCAGGATCTTACCAATTGCCACTTGGAACTCTTCTAGTGGTTTAAATCTGTAACCTGCAAGGAATCTGGCAGTGTGAAGATCAGACTTTTGAACTCTTATGAACGATTGGACTTTAGAGTCAATACTGGAATTCGCCAATTCCTCCACGCCAGTGAAGTAACTGGTCGTCTACGCGCCCCTGCGCTCGACGCAGGATGGAGAGCTCATCTTTCCAAATCATCAGGTGAGATTAAGAGGGGACTTCAGGAGTGTTCTGTGGGCAGACAAGGGGAGTGGGAAGGCGGGTTAACGCTCAGATTACGGGAGGTTAATTCCTCTTCTCCATTGCAGAGAGAGATTCGTACGAGTCCAACAAACGAAGCTAAGTGGGTCTGTCCAGTCTGTCATCTCGGCTCTACGTGTTACTCTGGTGGAAGCAACAGCGGGCCAGTCCAGATCGACGCCCCCGTGGGAATCAGGTGAGCGTAACACCAGCGCAGGATTTGGGCGCATTAATCATACCCATTGACTGGAGAAATATGGCCTGCGTGAGGTTGGATTCCTTGTTGTAGGGTGCTCTGAAGCCCAAATCAAAACATGTCTCTGAGTTTTCCTTTTTTAACCGTTTCTGGGGTAGAACGTCACTTACTTTGCGCCTTCCTAATGCATGAGAGATGAGATGGGGGCGATAGGTGGCGGCATGGGCAGGCAGAGGAGGTTGTTTTACTTTTGGCTGTTAGGAGGTGTTGTCAGTGCTCACTATAAGCAGAAACTATTGTCATGGGAAGTGAAGATGGGATTCAGGAGAGGGACTCAACAAGCTGGTATTTGGCTTTTTACCCAACTATTCACTGCCATGGCCATGGCAGCCCCTATGCCCATTCCTGCCCGGTACCTGACCTCCCGGAGGAGAGAAGTAAGGCGATTGAATGCTTCATCCAGTGAGGTTCGTTGGTTGCCTCGAGTAGGGCGTCGGCTGATATCAGTAGCAACTGAAGCCGATTTTACAATAGTTTCAAAATTGTCCAATGAAGGTTGGAGTAAAAAAAAAAAATAGGAACTTTAATGAAACGGCCAATGCAAACCGATTGCCCTACTCCTGAAGGCTTGGGGTGTGAGAAATGGCTTGACTTTGCGACCGGTTGCGCGGGATCCTCGTAAGGTCTCATATTGACATGGGTAACGCCCTCCCAGCGGCTCGCCGGCCGCCCTTCAGGTGCCACGCCATGCTGCAGCTCACCTCCTCGTCACTCTAAGAAACTCCCCCCATGCGTGAATTACACTGGCTCCCCATCCTGGTCAGGATCTGGTTCCAAACTGCATTACCCACTGCAAGGGTGTGGAGAGAGGAGTCTGACACAGGAAAGAGGGAGTCTTGGCTATAGACTTTTATTTTCAACGAAAGCAAAGAAAAACCCTATTGTGCCCTACTCCTAAGAGGGGCTTTCTTTTCTTTTTTCTTCACTTTTTTTTTTTTCTTTTTCAGTGTTTCCAAAAACCAGGAGGATTGATATACTGACGCTGGCTTCTCTTTGCCTTGCACAATGTCGGGGGTATGCCTCTTCCCTCACCGAGGTTTTCACAATGCCAGGGGGTGCGGCTCTTCCCTTGGCCTTCTTAGGATTTCCCTTTTTGCCAGGGGGTGTGGCTCTTCCGTTGGCCTTCTTAGGATTTCCCTTTTTGCCAGGGGGTGTGGCTCTTCCCTTGGCACTGGCTTCCACAATGCCAGGGTGTATGACTCTTTCACTAACCTACCAGACACTGTGACGAAGGAGGTCAGTGGAGTCCTCTCTGAATAGTGGGTTGCAGACTCTTCTTTGTGGGCTTTAATATGGTCCCCCGACCTTGTTACTCTGGTGTTGGTTCTCATCTAGAACCCGTTTCCTTGGCTTTTTGTGCCTTCCTGGTTCCCATATGGGTCCCAGGTGCCTTCCCCAATGTCCCTCGTATCTTCCGACTTCTCGTTGGGTCTCTGGTATGAGCACAGGTTACCTCTGCTGTTTCTTTTGGTTGCCATCCCTGGCAGGTTCTGCACATGCTACGGCGGCTCTGCAGCCAAGGAGTCCCCACACACGGGTGGTCGGGTAACTTGATATCACCTTGCTCCTTCTCCGGTTCTGTTCTCGGGACTGCGGACCAACTAGTCTCGGAAGAAACTCTTACGTCCCCGCGAGCGTTCTCTCCCCAACTCCAAGGCGAACATCCTTCTGACTTGCGGTTCCTCTGGGGTGGGACTGACTGCTTACCAAGTCCTCCTTCCCTTTTTATTATCTGTATTTGTTGGCTGGTCTCCCATAGTCTGGACCGCTTGTTGGTTCTGTGGAGTACTCTGCATTGCTTTGTCGCGCCTTGAAACACGTGTATATAGGTGCGGTATAAATGCCATATCACATCTCTTCCTTGTGTCAGTATTAATGGTTTTACCTCCAAGTGGGTTTCTTGTGAATTTTATCCGTCCCAGTTTTTATACCTGCTTCACATAGGTAGTCCCTATTCTTCTTGTCCCCGTACTGTCGGTGGTGGCTAAGTCCTCCATTTTACAGGAGTATAGCTAGTTATGGTGCCCTATAGGGTTCGATGTAGGGTATGAGACTGAGGGAGGAGTGGATGTTTTTTGGGTGTGCTGCATTCTCCCGGACAGTCTTCCCCGGTCCCAATGGTGGGGTGAGGGGGGGGGGGCACTTGCTGATTGCCACCCCCAGGGGGACTATTGGGTAGCCGCCTCACCTCCCTGGCCTCATTGGGAAAATGGCTCCCCTTAGGGAAGCAAGGACGATACCCTGGGATACGTCGCACCATACAAGGCACTACCCACTGGTATGCTAGCCTACCTGATAGACAAACTATAAACCTTTGGCAGCACACGGTAATCTCGGAATAAGACCATAACCAGATCAGAAACGTAAGTGCCAGTCGTTTTCATGCTACTCACCGGTCCTCTGGAACTCTGTCATGGTGGCAGTGCTGACTGCAGTCTCCTTCTTTCCTAAACTGACATGAAGACCCAGCTCTTCCAAGAACACTTTGGTGTAACCTAGATTCCACCTAATTCGGGCACACCCGTATCTCTATTTTACAGTGATAATTACTAATGTTTACTTGATGGCTTGTTAAATTCTCCCTCCATGTCACAGATCCATACAGTGCACTGTTGCCCCAGAACTAGGTTCGCACTGTAAAAAGTACCTAACCATTCTCTTTGTGCAGGGAGAGGGTGATGTGCCACATGGCAGTGTCTGGTGTAAGGATGGTGCGGTGGCAGTCTGGCATTGGAGACGCAGCATATGGTGCCGTGTACACATTGTGTGTGTATTTGTCGCTTGTATGTACTGGGTCTGTTTGTCGCAGATGCCCTTTGCTTTAGTAAATACAGCTGCAGATAAACTTGCAGAACCAGGAAGAGGCAACTGGCAAGTTGTGGCTCTACGTGTCACGCACAGGGGGCACTGCTGGCAACGGGACTCTGCAGCTGAGCGGGGTGTGGCTCCTGAGGACTGTGCCGGTGCGGGCTGAGGCCTTGAATTGGTCACTGACCTTGGTACCTGCACCCTGAGCTTGACGAGTTGCGACTTCCTGCTCCCACCGCCACCCTCTGGGTTACCGCAGTACATCGAAGACCTTGCCTTTGCTTCCACACCGCCTGAAGCGTTCCACTTTCCTCTCTGCATCCTTGCAAAGGGTAGCCAAAAAAGTGCAATGGCGGTCTACTATTACTGCTAAGCACCTGCTTCCCTTTTCACCATGTCTGGTATGAGGACTCTCTTGGGTCAATTCCAATGCTTCTTGATGAGGGAGCCAGGGATTCCCAAGCCCTCCACCCTGACAGCCATCGAGGTAGCCAGGGTTTCCCCTGGCCTGCTTCGCTGACTGCTTTTGAGGTAGACCAGGTTTTGCCTAACCATTCAGGTAGCCAGGGTTTCCCCCCAGTCCTCCACCCTGGCAGCCATTGAGGTAGCCAGGGTTTCCCCCCCAGCATGCTTCGCTGACTGCTATTGAGGTAGACCGGATTTTGCCTAACCATTGAGGTAGCCGGGGTTTCCGCCAGTCCTCCACCCTGGCAGCCATTGAGATAGCCAGGGTTTCCCCTGGCCTGCTTCGCTGATTGCTATTGAGGTAGACCAGGTTTTGCCTAACCATTGAGGTAGCCAGGGTTTCCCCCAGTCCTCCACCCTGGCAGCCATTGAGGTAGCCAGGGTTTCCCCTGGCCTGCTTCGCTGACTGCTATTGAGGTAGACCGGATTTTGCCTACCCATGGAGGTAGACCGGATTTTGCCTACCCATGGAGGTAGCCGGGGTTGCCTACCCATGGAGGTAGCCGGGGTTGCCCCAGTTCTCTGCACCAGCAGCCTTTAAGGGTGTTGGTAAAATGGCTCAGAAGGCATCATGAGAGGGCTTCCTTGCTGCCTATATTATAAATAAGTGGGGCTCTAATATCAATCTCAGATATTGGGTTTGGTTCATCAGAACGGCGTGAATATTGCTCACCTCACTGTTTCTCACTCGATAGGTCCAGCAGAGCAATTGCCCCCCTCTTCCCCCTCGTGCTATTCACTTTAGACTGGCTGGGTTCATACTAGTCGTTGGTTTAGAGCCTCTGTTTGCACTAATACTCACTTGGTATATAAAACTGTTAGATGAGCCCACCCATCCCCAAAGAAATGTGAATGTGACCTACAGGAGGACGGGCCAACAAAATAGTGCTGCATTGGTCGGCAAGAGGTGTATGGGGTATCTCTAATTGTAGAAGCAGAGCTATTGCATTCGAGTGCAGATGGGGAGAAATGCATATGAAGGGCACAAAGCTTGTAGGTGTTTATTTACTCACCCAATGAGTGCCCACCGCCATGCTAATCCCCATGGCCACCTCTACCCAGTTCCTGCTCCTCCCTGCCAGAAGCAAAACCTCATGGGAACTCTTGGAGATCGCTTTGAACCTTGTGCTCAAAGGGCAACCAGCAACTGACCTGCCATTTCTGCTGCCTGATATCCTGGAAATTCCGGGATATTCCAGGTTGCAGCAAGGGCAGTCTTTCCCCATTCCATGGAGTCACGTGGACTCCATGGGGGGGGGAAACGCTGGTGTGGTAATACGGCAGCTTTTTGCCAGTAAGGGCCTGATTTACATCCAGCTCTTGACTGGAGACAAATCTGGTAAACCTCCCACCGGCAATCCCGCAGTTGTGCGGTAGAAGTGCCGGTAGTGGATTTACCCACACTGCCAAGCCTGTAATGACCCCCAATGACTTTGTAGAGTTGTAAATGCGCTACTGGTGTAATAACAAGGTCCGGCTTGAGCCGCTCTTTTTTCAAAGCACTCTTCACGTCCTTCACTGAAGTCCTGTTAAAAACATGCATTGGCAAAGCCAACAGTTTTGGCTTGTGTATAAGTATTAGTCATTTGCCAGGCACTGCTATTATATGCCCAGGTACTGGCAACATCAATGGCCAGTTAATACCACTATGGCATTGCCTGCAATTGCCTTTTCCATGGCTACACAAAAGCCCAAACGTTTGGCATTGTCAATGCTTGTTGTATCATCAACTACATTTGGTGGCCAAAAATAGCACAGTGTCCTATGTTGCCTGCTTAGACCAGACTGCCTAGGTTGTGAGGGTAGTTTTAGGTGATAGATTTTTTTTTTTCTTTTCTTCTTCAAGAACAAAGGGGACCTGGTTGGAAGAATTCCTTCCATACTGTGCATGAACAATGCAGGTTCATTGGTGCAAAAACAACCAAGTTCAAAGACAGAAATTCTTGTGAGCTATATTACTCGGCGGTTATTACTTTGTGGCATACAATTGGCAAGCATATGTTGATGGGAAGGGTTGGTATGGGGTAGTGGGGGTATGGGGCAGACAGTTCCCATTTATAAGAAGAAAAAAAAAGGGGGCAAATAGGCCACTAACCAAATTTCCGTCGAACGCTTAAAACCATTTTGAAAAACGCTGTTGGCTGGAAATGCATGTTTTGCGCTTCGCGGCACTCGTCTGCAGTTCAGAGATCCAAATGGTCAATATCAATAAAATGTTTGTTTCCAACCTTTTGTCAGTGACCAGTCCTGGTGGTGGCACTTAAACTGCTCTGTGGTACGCATCCTCGTCCCCCAAAAAACGAGATACTGGTGCTTTTTTATCAGGTGTAAAACACGCAGGTGTGCCTCCTTGAAATCTTAACACATTTGTATTTGTGTCGTTTTGGGAGGATTTCGGTTCGTGAAGCTTTTGATCTCGGTGTGCGCCAGTTTTTTCCTTGGGAGGATCGAGTGAGGGATCGTGGTCCTGGTGCTCTGGACGCAGTGCCCGGAGCGGCTGGAGCAGCACGTATTCAGAAGTCGAGAAGGAGGAGCGGGTCGTCTGCAGGGGAGGCAGTAAATGGGAGCAACGACCTTGAAACTGGCGCGGAGAGCTTCAGGAAGTGCGGTTCCAGAAGAAGAGGATCCGGAAGCAGAGAACTAGCAATACCAGTGGTCCCCGCAGGAGGAAACCCGGAAGCACTGGAGGGGACGAGAAAAGGCGAGGCGACGTCCGGAGCAGTCGGCGGTTCAGGAGGAACGCGGAGCAGTACTGGGAAGGCGTGGTGTGCAGCGGGTAAGGAAGAACGTGGGAAACAACTGTTTGACCGCAGGTACTTGCAAAAAATAGAAGTCCGGCCCGCCGATTTGGGGTGAAAGAGTGCAATTGAAGTAGCGGTTCAAGTTAAGGAACACTAGCAACCGGCAAAACGAACATTTGTTGGCAAGAGAAAGACTGCCATTTAACAAGAGCTGCGCTAAGCGGGCCCTGGTTGGAAGAACTACATTGATAACAGACTGTAATTGGTTGAGTACTGAATATATCGAGAGCTGCGCTAAGCAGGCTCACGGAGAAAGATAAAGCAGTAAAGGACATTTGCTGGAAGTTGACGAATTTGGGAACTTTTTGTCACGACGAAGGCCAAGTTGGAGGAGCACTAGGGAGAGCTGCTCATTTGGGAAAGCAGCCGGAAAGGTCAGCGGCTGGGAGATGGAAGCACAGGCTGATCAGGGGTTGACTTGCCCTCTGAAGGATCTGGAGACCTTCCTCGCCATGGCGCGGATGGCGGCCGACAAACATGGCACAAACTGGATGGAGCTGGTCGCATCCTAAATGGGGGCAGAGGTTGCTGGCCACAACCCGAGGGTGGATTCACCGCTGTTCCCACCCACGGCCAACGAGGAGGCTTGGGTTGAAGTAAATGCCCAGGAAGAGGGTGAAGAACTCACTGAGGAGGAAAAGCCAGTATCCAAGAGGGTCATGACGGAGAGAGCCAAGGTCAGCAAGCAACAAGCTGAAACTGCCCGGAGACACACAGCAGCAGCGCCTAAAGGAAAGGGGAGGGCACAGGAGCTTGTAGCCGCAACAGCGCCTGTACCTACTGAGGCTCCAAGGAATTGTGGAGGCGCCCAAATGCACCTGTAGCAGCAGAGGGCCCCACCACATTGGAGATGGTTAAAGATATGTTCATGCAGTGTATGCAGGCATGGGGGAATGGTAGCAATGGGCAGTTGATGAGAAGTAGTAATATTAATGCATTCAACCAGTTGGGTAGAAATGCTGAGGCTGTTCACCGACAAGGGGAGACCCTGGCTTCTAGGGAAGCGCCCCCCTGGGGTGCGGCAGGTATTGCTTACGCCTGGGTCAAGTAGTAGGAGTGGGGCAACTGGCACACGGAGGGCTAGCACTGACTGCCTCTCAGGCGGTAGGTCCATCTTGGTGGGGTCAAGGGTCAGCAGTAGTGGGGTTTGCTTCACGGAACCCCACGTGGGGGGGGGGGGTTGCTGGGCATGGAATGCAGCCAGTAGTGACACCAACAGCCAGTGAAGCTCAAGGGGGAACAAGCAACAACATTACAGTGTACGGGGGCCCATGCCTGGCTCTTCCCCTGCGAGAGTGGCAGTGAATGCGTTGGCTTGGCACATACCTTTGGCATACAAGGAGAGGGTATGGCGGAAGGCATTCTTAGAAATTCTGGAGTTAGTGTGGATGTAACCCACGGGCGAAGGGTTAAGGGAATTAACGGAGAGAGAGCGAGAGAGGGAGAAAAAAAGAGGGCGAGAGGCCAAAGGTGGAGCCCACTATTCACAATTGGCTGAGTTCTTTTAGGATGTATGCTACGATCATGTTAGAAAAATTCCCGCAGGATGGGGTGGCAATATTTGCGTATGAGCAATACATTCATGAACCGTATCTAAACCATGGAGGAATTCCTGGCTCAACTATGATAGAGGGTTTAGACTGAAGATGCAGGTGTGGCCTGCTATGACCTGGGACGAACTCTATGTGGGCATGTACATAGACAAGATGATACCTGCCAGGGCATCAGGAGAAAAGGTTCAAGGGGAGAAACAACAATAGGGGAAAAACAGAGGGTCTTACCCACACAGAGGCAGGGGGTCTTTTCGTGGGAACTCCTCCTGGAACAACCGTTACAGCTTCCAGGGGGAGCAGCCAGAATGCTGGGGGTTTGCCGAGGGGGAAGTGTACCTTCGGCAATGCTTGTAGATTCAAGCACACGAAAGGAAAAGGCTCAGGGGGACGCAGCTCCACAGCCGAGGAAGGGAAGCAGCGGAGCAGATTCAGGCCCAAGGAGAAAGTAAAGCACGATTAAAAATCATTTACCCACACCTGTACGATTGCAGGCCATGATTCCGTTTCTAAAGGTTTACTATGACATTAGCGATGCTAAAATGCTATGGGAAGGTTTTAGGTGGGGGTTCAGGATTCCCTTCACTGGGTCGGGAGAATCTGTGTATGATGGCATAGCAGAGGATCAATGCAGGGTGCGTTATGCATCATTTGATGAGGCAGTAGAGATGGTGAGGGCGACGGGGAGAGGGGCACTGATGGGTAAGGTGGACATAGAGTCCGCGTTCCGGCTGTTCAATACACAAGGAAAGCTATCATTTGCTAGGTTTCAAGGTGCAAGATGATTGTGGGTTGTGCTATTTCATGTGCATACTTTGAAAAGTTCTGCAGCTTTCTGGAATTTGCGGTACGGCAAAGGTCTTCGGTGGGGGGGCGTATTGCATTACCTGGATTTCCTGTTTATCAGTAAAAAGGGGACAGATGAATGCGAGTCACTCATGGGAGTATTTCAGGGTTTCATGGATGAAATGGGAGTTCCGCTGGCCAGTGGGAAGATGGTCGGTCCGGCCACAACCTTGACTTTTCAGGGGATTAAGACTATACGATTGCCGGCGAGTGCTAGTTGCCTAGGGATAAGGTGCTGAAATTGAAAGACCCAGTCAGGGGGCTGAGGGGTAAGGTGAAGGCCACCCTGAGGGAGCTCCAATCACTGGCGGGCAACCTTCATTTTGCGGGAAAGGTGATCCGGTGGGGAAGGTGTTCGCTAGGGGCATTGAACTTAAAACACTGGGGTTACAGCACGGGGGTCAACATGCCTGCCTGGGGGCAAAAGTCAAGGAGGAACTCAGGACATGGTATGCTTTCTTTAATGGGGGCGTTGCTCTGGAGAGAGGAACTAGACAGCGGCGAGGGGCTCAAACTGATCAGATTCATCGGGGTCACATGGATTTGGGCCCATTTTGGGGAGCGAGTGGTGCAGTCCGGCCTGGACAGAATCATGGCAGCGTGAAGGGAACTCAAGGGATATCACACTGTTAGTAGTTTCCAATAGTTCTTGCGTTTAAATTATGGCCTAAACAGGGTGATCTGGTCTGACAACCTGGTGGTTGTGGAGATCATCAACCACAGCACGTGCGGTAGCCACAGAGCGCTTAAGCTGCTTAGTAGCTCACAAGGAGCTACTGAATCTGAACCCAGAAGTGAGGGCACGGCATGTTCCAGGGATGAAAAATGTGTCGGCTGGTTCTCTTTCTCTCTTCTGCAGTGGTAGAAGTTTCGGGGGAGCTGTCCAGAAGCGAGTGTGACGATGACCCCTTTCAAAATACAATGGTGGGGCATGATTGGGGCGGGGGGCAGACCCTGAGTTCTCTGGCACGACAAGGAGATACAAAGGATACTGGGAGCGGTTCTTGGTATTTCAGAGGGATTTGCCTGTATGGGCTTTTGTGGGATGGTGTTGGCAAAATGGGAGGTCCAGATCTTGGGTGCCATACCACTTGGCGGCAATAGCTCACTATTACAAGTTGGGGGGGTAGAATGGATCCCATTAAAGAGCACTACATTGTCATGGATATGAAAGGTTGGGCCAAACGGGCTGAGAGGAAGCCTGATGACAGGCGACCCATCGACGTGGGAAAATTGCACCGTATGATCAGATGTCTAGCAGGAGTGTGCCAGAATGAGTATGAAAGGGTCTTGTTTACGGTGGCCTTCACATTGGCTTTCTTTGGGGCATTCAGGGTGAGCGAGTTGGTACCAGAGAATAAGGAAGGCAGGGGTTCTGGGTTCCTTGGGATGGGCGACGTGCGCTTAGAAGGGGGGCGGCTGAACAGCCTCCTTAGAAAAGCCATAACTGATCAGACAATGAAAGGTAGGATGATTACACTCGGCAGCACACAGGGCAGCACACAGGGCAGCACGGTGTGTCCGGTAGGGTGTGTGGCGGTGTATCTACAACTGAGAGTCCCTACAGGTGAAGGATCCCCGTTTCTCGTTCACAGTGATGGGGCGGCGTTGAGCCGTTTCCAATTCAGGAGGGTCATGGACATGCACTGGTGAAAGCAAAGCGGGGGGGGGGTTACAGGAGGGGTGTTTGGGACAAACTCCTTTAGGATAGGGGCAGCCACCTCAGCAGCAGGGATGGGCCTAAGTGCCGAGGCGATCAAGCAAATAGGGGGGATGGAATCGGTATGTTTTAGAGGTACATCAGGCCTGATAAAGTATAGTGCTAACGGCTTCCCTCTCAGTAGCTTCCTAGTACCTGCAGCACAAAGGAGGCGGTCCGTCTGGGTGGTGGGCCATTGATTTGTGTCAAGGGCCGGGGTGAGCTGGATGGCCGAGCAGGAACAGTTGACCGCTGGCGAATACCGGATATGGTGTCATGGGGTGCCTGGCATGAGATGGGCACAACTGCAGGGGCATGAGCGCAAATAGCTGGGTAAGCAGCAAAAACCTGAGGTTCTGGTTGTGCATCTCAGGGGCAACGATTTGACAAATCTGGGGAGAGGGAACCTGTTGAGGGAAATGATGTCTTCTTTGCAGCACAGCTGGGGGAGACCGAGATTGTATGGTCAGAAATCATTCCAAGGCACGAATGGAGGGGTGCCGAGAGTCACTCAGCTGTGGAAAACTGAAGGAGGAAGTTGAATTGCGCAATGGTGTAATTCTACAAGGGCAGAGGTTTCCCACTCATCAGACATGGATTGATAAATCTTAAAGCACTGGAATGCTATTTGAATGATGGAGTGCATTTGTCAGCCTTGGGAATGGAGCTGTTTTTCTGGAATGTGTGAACAAAGCCATTGGAACTATGAAGGAGGGAAGGGAGAGCTGCGGTGGGTGGCAGTGTTTTGGCAACCTTCGGTGTGGCAGTGTTTTGGCAACCAATGTGGAGAGACAGACTCCAAATGAGCCATTGCTAAGCCGGAAGAGTCTTTGCTCTTTCGGACAGCGCCTCTTGGGAGCCTAAGCGGCAGAGCCGTCTGGTGGTAGCAATGAGGGCTCAGCTTCCCCCCCCCCCCCAACAAACTGCGCTCTCTCATCCCAGGAACACCTGCAAGGGCAGCCCCCCAACAAATGGCGCTCTCTCATCCCAGGAACACCTGCAGGGGCAGGCGGGTCTCAGGCACGAAGGGTTTGGGGGAGTTATGCCTATTATGGACTTTGGGGAAAAAAGGGGAAGCAGGTTTTGGATACGGAGCAGTCGCCGCACCTTCGGAGCTATTTTCACTATTGTTTGCTGTGTTATGTGTGAAAATAAATCTGCGGCCTTTTTATGCCAAAAATAAATACATGTTCTCATTCTGCACCTTACTGGAGGGAAAAGGAAGGGGCAAAATGAATGAGCAAGGGTCATGTACATTGGCATAGCAAATGGACAAATGCCCAGGTTATGAAATGGAGAGTTATAATGGGCTGGGAAAGGGCCATCGGCATTCCAAAGCCCCTCATTCTGTGTGTTCTCCACGGTAAATGCCTCCTGCACCGTGTAAGCCCGGAACATTGTAATGCGTGCACACTTTACTCAGAAGGTGCTTGTGTAACACAATTCTGTGATGTGAACACCAGTTAGGGAATACACAGAGGTGTCTGGTTGTCTTGTGCTTTTCCAGTGTTTGGGTGTTGTAAATGTTTGCGGACTATCCTTGATTTCTAGAATAAGGGGTGTTTAAAATGAATGTTGAAAACGAGGAAAGTGGGTGGTTTGAAAAATGGAGACGTGCATGGGTGCAACTTTAAAACTGGGTGGCAGCACCGGTGAGCACTGCATTCTGGTAATGGTAGTCCATTTCAAAGATAGTATAGAAGCAGTGATTTGATAAGTGTGCCTAAGCAATGTGGTAGTTCTGAATGATCAAATCATTTGAATATGGTAGTTAATTGCGGCAGGGCTATTCCAGAGTGAGACCAATAAGGTAGGAAGTCACCTTTTCAAGATGGCCGCCACAGTTACACAGTAACGAGCACAGCCTGTCCTGGCATGGTGGGCTAGAGGCCAAGAGATGCTCTTTTTTTGGGGAGGGGCCTGGGGGGGGGGAGGGAACGGGGGGGGCGCATAGCATCAGGTACAGTAAACCTGTTTTAAAGGGCTTACTGGGATGGCAGGACAGGAAATGGCTGGTGCTAAATAAACCCCTTCTTTTTTTAGCTTGGGGTCTGTTCCATCTGGATACAGAATGCTCTTTTCACCAATACCAGGAATGTCTATACTCCAGTTGTGCTTTTTGTAGAGCCACACGACTTTAAAAAAAAAAAAAGAAAATGTTTCCACTTAAATGCTCCTTGAAGTCCCTCTCGTCACAGAGCATAAACCTATCTTAGTAGTTTCTTTTTGGTTTTGTTTCTGTTGCTTGGACTGCACGTCGCTGCCACAAGGGTTTTTTGTTGAAGTTGTGATCTTGGAGTACGATCCTACCAGAGTAGGACGTTGCTTGGCTCCACTAAACTAAGTATTCCATGCAATGGGGCAAACGCTACTTTTTGGCGTTAGTGCCCAAAACGCCCCTTGTACATGAATTATTCAGCCTCTCCCAGCTGTGGTGGCGCCTAGAGGTGCGCCGTCTAGCGGTTTACCACTAGACCATAAATTGGAGCGCTTTCGACTAATCGCTCGCTCCAGTTGAACTTAATTTCCCTGGGACTTCAGTAAAGCCCTGCTTTGAACCAGGCTCCGACTGGCCTATAAGGCAATGCATGAACTATAAACACAACATGCTAGTGTGGCCCACTGTTTTGGCCCATGTGGGCCAGTTTAATCAGTTGCTCCACTATGCGGCTAGTAGTTTTGACCATTGTTGCTGAATTAATATTCTTTAAGTTGCACAATTTTCATCACAAACACTCCACGTTTGGTACTATTCAGTCTGTCACAAAAGGAATGAATTGCCATTTGCAACGGTGGGCCACTTTTTCCTTGGTGCCCGAGACAATGTTGTGCCCCAGCCCGACCCTGCTTTGAACTGTGGTTTTGGTCTCCATCTTCCACTTTCTTGTGTGTTGCATCTCGACTTTTAAATCTCCGTCCTCGCAGAGGGTGGTCTTCAGTTCTACACACATTTATAGTGTTTTGTGAATGTCATGTTATAGTGCATTTGTGTAGCACTTGTATACCATTTGGTATGATAATGACCTCAAAGCACTGTGTTGAACGCCCTTGGGGACCGTAGTCCAGGTCAATGGAGAGAGTAGGGTAGTATATAGTGCTTGGGCGCACTCGGTCGGTATGTGTGCAGTCTGCGCGGTGAGTAGCTGCATTCTAATGTTGGGTGTAGTGCGGTGCAGTGGTTGTGAAAGATCAGTGGAATGTGTGCAGCAAGGTAGTTGGCATCCTAGTCTGCATTCTGGCGGTGGTGGAGTTTGTGTATACGATTGTGTGCAGCTACGCCAAATTGATCGAGGGGTATAGCTGCGTTCTGTTGTTGGTGTAAAGGAGAGCATGCCCATATTGGTAGGAGTGAGTGTCTGTGCTTAATGGTGAGAGACACCCTATTCCTGGTTACTTTCCTGAGCTGACAGTGTCTGTCCTGGTTCTTCGGGGTAGTGGATCTCAGAGAGAAATTCCTGACTAGTGCAGAGTATGTTGTGATTACCCGCTTAGAGAGGGTCCTCTTTTCTGAAGCTCGGTTGCAAGTGCCAGAGGGCTCATTGTGACGAATACTTCTGGGGCTCCACACCTCTAGTACACCAGAAGGGATCTGAACAGATAACTATATACATCCTTGTCCAATTTTGGTAACGTGGTCAGAACGGCAGGCTTATCTCTGCAAGGTTGTGGATCGTTGGTTAGTTGCAACACAACAAAAATACAATTTATTACCCAATGATGAAAGGGACTGTCAGGTTTTTATTAAAATATGTACTTTGTATCACAGCAGGCAGTTCTAGCACACTACAAAATACAACTCAGTAAGGGAATGCAGAGGACAGACCGTTTCAAGAAGGAAAGGGATGCACTCTGGATACTAACAGGAAGGTAGTTGGTAAAATAATTAATCGCAATAGTTCAAGGATACTTGGTTTCAGCACAAAGGTCGTAAAATGTCACTAGGGGCCTTCGGAGAAGGACCAGGGCGACGGAACTACAATGTACCATGTGCTTGTAGAAGTTCTTGGTGCTCAGTCAGTTTCAGGGCACTTTGCAGCTTTTGCGACAGTTCAAGACGGGAGACAGCTGCTGGTATCAGGCGGCAGGCAGTTCGGAAAGCAGGCTGCACGGGTGGCTGCAGGCTGGCCTACACAGCTGCTCAGGGGTTAGGAATCAGATCTGTGCTGGTTGGTGATTCTGAAGTACTGGTCTAGGTGTATCGGATGAGGTTGGCAACTGCGGCGTGATAACATTCAGTGGTGCATTCTGTTGCAGCTCGAGGGGCTCGACTGGCTCGAAAATGCCCTTTAAGGCGGACGCTGGCTGATGCTTGTCGATGCGCTCCTCCTAGCTTCTTCATTGGGCTTGTGTCGTCCTTTAAGGTGGATGTCCCAAAGCTGAGGAGAGTGTTGCAGGCAACAGTTCAGAGACCTTCGGGCACTTCCTATCGAGGAAGCTTTCTGAGGATCCTATCGAGGAAGCTTTCAGGGCATGCTGTGTGCTGGCTGGGTACAGGTTCTGGAGCTGCTGGAGGGTCCTCTGGATTCAGCATCTCCCTCTGTTCCCTGTGAGAGGTTTAGGGGAGGGATCTCGCGTTCCTCTTCAGAAATCCTGGCCTTCCATCACTGGTGGAAGCTGTAAGGCAGACTGTACCTTCAGCCAGGGTCCAAATTAATTCTTCTTGTTACTCCTTGTAAAGTCTTCAGATCTGCCAAAAGAGGGGCCCAACCCTCTTTTACTTCTTTTTTTATTCTTTTTTTATTTTAAGGTGAGATGGGCCCCACTTATTGTGTAGGCTAAGCCTACCTTAATGAACCAATCTTGGGCCCCAGCAACAACCTCCTGCATGCGTGAGGTCATAACCAGAGTGCTTTGCAACAGGAAAGGTAAAAGGGTGAGAACATGTGCTACTAAGTCCCACCCATCTTCCTGTCAGTTGTGGATCAAAGGGTCTCTCTGGTAAATTGAGCTCTGTGGTTCCTGATTAAAGTGGCAGGTCTCCCTTGAAGTTTGTGGCATGAACAGACTTTCTGCCTCCATCACATCACATACTTCTACCCTCTCAATGGGTTCCCTCTGTGGGGGGCTGCCTACTGTAAACACATGCACCAGACGTGTACTGGAGGACTGAGTGACCTCTGAATGGGCCCATGAGATTCAGAGCTCGCCCTCCGGCACCTTAAAACGAGATAGCTGCACCTTGAGGAGGATGGGGTGCAGGATTCTCTTACTCCGACACCAATCAATAAGGACAAGTCAATGGTTTGGCAAAGAGAAGTCTGTTTAATGAAGAGTACAAAAACAGGGGAAACAAATGGAAATCAGCAGTGATGCGAACGCTTGTCTCGCTTCAACTTCCAAATTCTTCATTCAGACAGAAATCGTTATAGTACATTCTTCCCAGAGGGCTGCCCTGGGAAGTGCAGTAATGGCCTGAGAAAGGAGGCCGGATTGCCAATCAGAGGATGGTGGGCGGGTCGGGAGGTGGGCTGAAGGGAACCAGGAAGCGGGGATCGAACGCGGGCTGCGGGAAGGAGGGATGGAATCAGAGGGAGAGCAGTCTGGGCGCACACAAATGGCAGACAAAGCTATCACATTGGGAAGCACTCACCAGATGGCGTGTGAATATTGCATCTCTCCCCTCGGCTTGTGAATATTGCATCTCTCCCTCTGCATGTGAATATTGCTTCTCTCCCTATTGCATCCCTCCCTCTGCGTGTGAATATTGCATCTCTCCCCTCTGCGTGTGAATATTGCATCTCTCCCCTCTGCGTGTGAATATTGCATCTCTCCCCTCTGCGTGTGAATATTGCATCTCTTCCCCCTCGGCGTGTGAATATTGCATCTCTTCCCCCTCGGCGTGTGAATATTGCATCTCTCCCCCTCTGCGTGTGAATATTGCATCTCTCCCCCTCTGCGTGTGAATATTGCATCTCTTCCCCCCCTCTGCGTGTGAATATTGCATCTCTCCCCCCTGGCGTGTGAATATTGCATCTCTCCCCCTCGGCGTGTGAATATTGCATTTCTCCCCTCGGCGTGTGAATATTGCATTTCTCCCCTCGGCGTGTGAATATTGCATCTCTCCCCTCGGCGTGGGAATATTGCATCTCTCCCCTCTGCGTGGGAATATTGCATCTCTCCCCTCTGCGTGGGAATATTGCATCTCTCCCCTCGGCGTGTGAGTATGGATTCTCTTGCAATTGGAAACATGTCCATTCAACTCGTCTGTGGACTTGCGCTTATACCCTTCTCTCTGGCCACAGACACAGGAACGGGTCCACTGCTTAACTTTACACGAAATAAAAAAAAGCCTTCATGGACTCCGACACCCAGAGCTCACGGTACTTCCAATCTGCAACATGAACACCAAGCACTACAATCTCGCCTTTCCCTCTCCTCCCATCTAACACCCCCCTCTCCTCCAGAGCGCCTGGAGCCCAGACAAGTGCCAGCGGTGCAGACCACGTTTAGGTTATGACGGCAGTCTGTCTCGCGGCGGGTGCTGCATGGCTGTGGGGTGTCGCCCAACCCGCTCTTCAGATTCCTACTGCTTCTAAGCGCTGTAATAAGTAGTGTTCTTGTTATTACCCAGTTCATTGGGTCGGGCTCTGTTGTGGGACTTAAACTTGGAGAGCGATTGTATGGTTCCTGAGTGGGGGGGTGGGGAGGGGGAGGGGACAGTATCGGGCGATCTGCCCGCTTGGCCCTGTGAAACACAATCTCCCTGAGGCCGCCCTCGTGCTGTTCAAATGTTTAGTGAATAACCCTGCGCTGTGACGCACACCCTTCACATTCTGGTACGTGACCTGCTCATTTGGGCGTTTGCGTCAATGGGAGTGGGTGTGGCTTCATTTCAGTCTGACGTAATGTGGTGTTGGAACCACTGTGTGCACGCTGCACGGTGGAAAGGTGTCGGCTTGGGTGGGAGAGGTTGAGTTACAGTGTTGCGGTGAGGCTGGAGTTGCCCTTTTCCTTCTCTGTTGCAGTGCGCGTGCGTGGGGCAGCCGGGCGCGTGTGCGGTAGGCTGGGTGCAGCCTGCCCCGCCCCCCCTCCCCCAAAAAAACCCTCCCTAGGAGTGGAATTCTAGCCCGCGTCATGGGTTAGATAAATGGCGTACGGTCTTCTTGGCCAGAGGCGTCGCTGGGGGGCGCTATTGCCCCAGGTATTTTGATTGTAGCCCCGGATAGAAACTCCGAGGCTACTACAACCAAAAGGCTAGCTAGCCCGGACTCTCGCCGATCCCGACATTAGCGTAGCCCCAGATCTTTTTCCAGACCTAGCAACACCCCTGATCTTGGCCCTTCACAACCCCACTCCTCTGGTAACACATTCAGTACCACTTTGAGGGGCGTAGTGATGGTAATATTGAGTCTGGAGGATAGCTCGGGGGCAACGTGCTGGCCTTGGAAGTAAGGCAACGCCGAACAGCATGGGTTTGAAACCTGGCCCCATGCTTAGAGGCTGGACTCTGGCATGAAGCGCGATGTAAGGAGCCAATTTAAATTGCCTTTTTTTTATTTTTAAGAAAAATGGATCGGCATCCGTTCCTGGTTGCTCTGAAACTGGATTCTGGTGATAGCAGCACTATTACTCTGAAAAAAAAATTGTAAAACCTTTCACTGTGTATATACTTGCAGTGAGCACGTGTTACAGAATGTGAATATTATGGCAAGAAGGGCCTGTTCGTGCGGCTTCATTGGCTGATGACGGCCTGGGGTCCAAGTTATAACACCATGCCACAGAGACTTTACCAGCCGGTGAAGGCCCCCCACCCCCCCTCACCCCTCCCACAAACGGGTGCTTATCGCTATTGGCACCCACAGACTAACTTTAGTGGTGCCAACAGCCACACGTTTGTATGAATTAACGGGATGCAGCGAGTGAGCAACCCGCTGATTCATACAAGGCAATCATTTCTAATCTAAGATGGCCGCCATGGAACTGTAAACCGGGGCTCTGATGCAGACCCTGCTTCCATTGCCATTTCCATGGCGGCCATCAGTGAAGTTGGGTGAGGTCCACGGCCCTGAGTGGGCAGGAAAGTGGCCGGCGGGGGCAGGGCTGGACTGGGAACTAAAAGAGGCCCTGGAAATAATTACTGGGGACCAAAAGAGGCCCTGGAAATAAAGTTCAAAGTGGCCCCATATGACACATTTTCAGCAAAACCAATTCTTTTCCTATGAGAAAATGTGGAAATGCCACAGAAAAGAGGCCCAGGGTGCAGAGGCCCACCGGGAAATCTCCAGAGTTCCCTAAAGGCCAGTCCACCCCTGGGCGGGGGCCTTCACTACTCTGGTTGCTCAGGACCCTAGCTTGGATTGTTGGATTCAGCCCGGTTTTGAGCAACCTGATTGGTTGACGCACCGGCTGAGGGGCTAATGGACTGCTCCGCAGAGGGCCTAATGAACCTTATACATCTGTCCAGACTTTGTGTAGACAATTGTATCGGTTGTCAACACTCAACGATGTGTATCCACGGCTCAAAGCAGTCCCACACGCAAAGCCAACCGGTGATCGAAAGCATCGCGTAGCTAGAAGCGCCGGAAGCTGCATCCATAGACGGTCATGTGACCAAGAAACCTTGTTGTTCATTTACCATTAGTCCGTCCTGAGCACTAACGCTCCTTCTAAGCGGACCTAAAAGGGTCCTGTAGTTAAACCTGTGAGATTTTGAGAGCTGCCAGGTTTGCCTCTGTGAGGGAGACCCGCATTTCCACATTCCAGGCCCCATTGAAAATGCGCAGTTTTTTCTTCACTTGACAGGTAGAAGTGATGGGGGGGGGAGGGGGTTACTTTTTGTAACCATTAAAAGAAATTCCAGGCTGGGGAGAGGGACACGTGACGTGTTTGATCTCGGTTTAAAAATGACACTTGGAGCCCCCACCACGGGAAGTTGCTGAAGGGTATCGAGGCGCTTTGGACATTTGCATAAGGCCATGAACGGGCGTCCACAGTAGCACTTGAAACGGCGTATTCTCCATTATTGCGGATGGAATTCTATTCCCGTGTGTGCGTGTGCGCAAAACCTCAGCGTTTCATGTTTAAGTGTGCATTATTAGCTGCACAGTGATTTCTATGCACGTTTAATAATGTACCTTGAGCATAGCTCAGCGAATTAAGCGATTACTGCTAGTTCCTGAGTGGGCCCACATGCCATCAAAATAAATCCTTGATTTTCCCAACAGGTTTTGGTAAATGTTTGTAACGTGTTAAAATGGACTGCGGCGTGGTTTGGTGCATCACATCTGCTTTATTACAACAACAACAAAAACACTGCTTCTGCTGATGATATGATGTAGAAATCCATTAGAAAAACTGAAACGGGCACACGTCCTGGCTTCACCACTCGGCTAATGCGTGTGATTCTAAGCAAAGCACTTTAACTCACAGGCCCGAGTTTCCCTTGAATGTTAAAAATCAGATCAGTACAGGAGGGGACGTTGCTAGGTCTGAAAAAAAAGATTCAGGACTACACTAATGTCGAGACTCGGGGCTAGCTTGCCTTTTGTTGGAAGACCTTGAACTTCGATCTGTGGCTATAAGCAGAAGACCCGGGATTATAGCCGCCTCTATTATCCCCACCCAACCCCCTCCCCGCCAATGATGCCTCTGGATCATCAAAGAGATTGAGTTTAGTGTGCACAGCTTTCCCGCCCTAAATACCTCCCGGCCACAACTCTGCAGGTCAAACGTTTCCCCAAGCAGAGAGTGGGAGGTACATCCCTTTTCTCTGCTGGCTCCTCCATCTGCAACGGCCTCCATGCCCCCCTCAGACTTGAGCTGGATCTTCAAAAGTTCTGGAAACTTCTCAAGACTTTACTGTTCTCCTCTGCCTTCCCTCTTCTGTGCTAATCTTTCCCTCTGCTGCTGCGACTGGGGCCTGGTCCCTTCAGAGTCGCACAGGGACCAGACCAAAAGCCCCCTTGCCAGCTCTTGCCTTTAGACTCCTTTGCCCAGACTAGCCCTAAACCTAGCCCACCCTGTCCACCGCACTCATCCTCCCTTCCACCCCTATCTGTCCCCTGGCACTTGCCCACCCCACACCTGCCCTTCCCTCTCTACCTGCCCACCCTGCGCTTACCGCCTTGTCTTGCACTTGCACGGTAGGATTGTCACAAGGACCATATAACTGTTTTTTTTGTTCTACTTGCTCCCTGTCCACTCCCCATCTTGTCTTGTGGCGCTGGAAACACTTGTGTGTAGGCGCTATACAAATCCAATAAATAAAAATACTGGCCAATGATGGGTGCGTGCTTGGCATATCATGACTGTAGCCACTACACATTGGGGCACTGCCATTGTTAATATGTGGCTGAAAACTAAAATAGCCTTTTGGGCTGTTTAGTGCGATTTGTTTGATTTTTTTAAATGAATTATGCATATATATAACTTTTTTTTTACTTATGTGAAGTCGCTCCCTGTGATGCCACCAGCGCGAATAATATGACCTCACATCCTAGGATATTGTCGGTTTGAAAGGTCATGGAATGCCACTTCCTGTCACTTCTGCGGCTCCTGGAGTTTTGGTGCGTCATCGTCCTTGCACCCCGTGGATTGGAGGGAGCCTTGTCCCTCTTCGCCAGGGTCGGGTGTCCCAAGAACTGTCTTCTGGGTATTGAACCACCAGAACTGTTGTCAAGCACTCCATTACATGCTGGGCCTTTTCCACTGTTCTCTCATTCTGCCCACTACCCACAGGGTGGGCGTTCCCACAGAGTACTGCAATGGGCAGGTTCCTAACTTGCAATTTGCCCTCTGGCTCCAAGCTGACCCTGCGCTGGCCCGGGCCCAGGTGCGCCCAGCTGAGCTGATCGCAGGTAAGTGCTTTCATCCCAAGTGCCGGTGCTCCAGGGCTTGAGTTGCACGGAGCGTCAACGTGCGCGCAGTGGGGTTGGTGGAAGTCTAGATGGGCGGGCCCAGCAGCAGCGTTTCCCGCCCTCACCTGACCTCATGCTATCGGGGACCCTTTTGGACCCACGCCCGTTGGATGCGTCCTGGGTGATGTAGGATTACACTAGAGCATAGGTTCACACGCTCACTGTGCACCGCTACCAGGCAGGGGCAGTCTCCAGGCGCTATGTACACTGGTAAAATTAGCTATGTGTGTATTGTTTGCCATGTGAATCATAGCAGAAATTCCCACTTCAGAGCACAAGGGCCCCTCTGGGGAGGTGGGGCATGCGTGTGCACGGCATGGGGAGGGAGGCGATACCCTGAGCCACATGGAGGGGTGGAATACTTGAGGTGGGTGCACACAAACGGGGATGTTCTGCGGCTTGTGTGGTCGGGTGGGCGGAGAGGATGGGAAGCGGGGCAGCGCCAGTCCCATGGGAGGTTCGACCACTTGGCGTTTCTAGGCTCGGCCCACCTCGGACCATTTTTGGCAGTTTTTCCTGTTCTTGGTTCTCCTGACCGCGCCCAGCAGGTTCTCGGGGCCTCTATCCTCCTCTAACTGCTCCTGGCAGGTGGGCTCTGTCGTTGGGTTCTTTTGGTGTGGTCCTCCCCTGACCGCGCCCGGCAGGTTCTTTTGGTGTGGTCCTCCCCTGACCGCGCCCGGCAGGTTCTTTTGGTGTGGTCCTCCCCTGACCGCGCCCGGCAGGTTCTTTTGGTGTGGTCCTCCCATGACCGCGCCCGGCAGGTTCTTTTGGCGTGGTCCTCCCCTGACCGCGCCCGGCAGGTTCTTTTGGTGTGGTCCTTCCCTGACCGCGCCCGCAGGTTCTTTTGGTGTGGTCCTCCCCTGACTGCCCCCGGCAGGTTCTTTTGGTGTGGTCCTCCCCTGACCGCGCCCGGCAGGTTCTTTTGGCGTGGTCCTCCCCTGACCGCGCCCGGCAGGTTCTTTTGGCGTGGTCCTCCCCTGACCGCGCCCGGCAGGTTCTTTTGGTGTGGTCCTCCCCTGACCGCGCCCGCAGGTTCTTTTGGTGTGGTCCTCCCCTGACCGCCCCCGGCAGGTTCTTTTGGTGTGGTCCTCCCCTGACCACCCCCAGCAGGTTCTTTTGGTGTGGTCCTCCCCTGACCGCGCCCGCAGGTTCTTTTGGTGTGGTTCTTTTGGTGTGGACCTCCTGTGACCGCGCCCGGCATCTTGTTCCGGTGTTGTCCTCCTGAACGCGCCCGGCAGGTTCTTTTGGTGTTGTCCTCCCCTGACCGCGCCCGGCAGGTTCTTTTGGTGTTGTCCTCCCCTGACCGCGCCCGGCAGGTTCTTTTGGTGTGGTCCTCCCCTGACCTCCCCCGGCAGGTTCTTTTGGTGTGGTCCTCCCCTGACCGCGCCCGGCAGGTTCTTTTGGTGTGGACCTCCAGTGACCGCGCCCGGCAAGTTCTTTTGGTGTGGACCTCCTGTGACCGCGCCCGGCAGGTTCTTTTGGTGTGGACCTCCTGTGACCGCGCCCGGCAGGTTCTTTTGGTGTGGACCTCCCGTGACGGCGCCCGGCAGGTTCTTTTGGTGTGGACCTCCTGTGACCGCGCCTGGCAGGTTCTTTTGGTGTGTACCTCCCCTGACTGCCCCTGGCAGGTTCTTTTGGTGTGGTCCTCCCCTGACCGCCCCCGGCAGGTTCTTTCGGTGTGGACCTCCCGTGACCGCGCCCGGCAGGTTCTTTTGGTGTGGACCTCCCGTGACCGCGCCCGGCAGGTTCTTTTGGTGTGGACCTCCTGTGACCGCGCCCCGCAGGTTCTTTTGGTGTGGACCTCCTGTGACCGCACCCGGCAGGTTCTTTTGGTGTGGACCTCCTGTGACCGCGCCCGGCAGGTTCTTTTGGTGTGGACCTCCTGTGACCGCGCCCGGCAGGTTCTTTTGGTGTGGACCTCCTGTGACCGCGCCCGGCAGGTTCTTTTGGTGTGGACCTCCTGTGACCGCACCCGGCAGGTTCTTTTGGTGTGGACCTCCTGTGACCGCGACTGGCAGGTTCTTTTGGTGTGGACCTCCTGTGACCGCGCCCAGCAGGTTCTCGGGGCCTCTGTCCTCCTCTAACTGCTCCTGGCAGGTGGGCTCTGTCGTCGGGTTCTTTTGGTGTGGTCCTCCCCTGACTGCGCCTGGCAGGTTCTTTTGGTGTGGACCTCCTGTGACCGCGCCCGGCAGGTTCTTTTGGTGTGGACCTCCTGTGACCGCGCCTGGCGGGTTCTTTTGGTGTGGTCCTCCCCTGACCGTGCCGCCAGGTTCTTTTGGTGTGGACCTCCCGTGACTGCGCCCGGCAGGTTCTTTTGGTGTGGACCTCCTGTGACCGCGCCTGGCAGGTTCTTTTGGTGTGGACCTCCTGTGACCGCGCCTGGCAGGTTCTTTTGGTGTGGACCTCCCGTGACCGCGCCCGGCAGGTTCTTTTGGTGTGGACCTCCTGTGACCGCGCCTGGCAGGTTATTCTGGTGTGGGTCCTCTTGACCGCGCCTGGCAGGTTCTCATGGCCTCTGTCCACTCCTGGCAGGTTCCTCTGGTTCTGGCTGGCTCCTCTTGCTCAGGGGCTGGCATTCCAGCCTCTGGACTCCTGCCCATCCCGTCCAGCAGGAAAGGCAGAGATTGGCATTTTCTTTTATGGGAGGTGCACGTGTAAAGCGCACATGTCTCGTGTGTGCTGTGATGATCGTGTGTGGCACGCCCTTCTGCCCAAACAGCCACACAGTGTCCCCATCCCTGAAACCAGCCTTTCCACCCCCGAGTTTATGCTGGTGAGCCCCCGCGCGCTGGAATTAAAGCTCATTAATTAATTGTAGTTTGGGAAAGGTTTGTCATGCCCGCTGGTTCCCGCAGGACTGTGCCCTTTGCCCATCTAGCACGGTTCTGTTCCAACTATCCATCGTCCGACTCCTCAATATTGGGCTCTCCAGATTTTGTGGACTACAACTGCTTTCTGCCCTATACCGCACACTCTACAGTTCATGGGATTTGCAGTAGGCCAATGCCCGTTGCTCTGAGGTGAGAAATGTGACGGTTCTAGTTGTCTGACCCCAGGGATGGGCGTAACGGCAGAGTGCTGCCTGCCGCATCAAAGTGGGGGCGGGGGGGTGGCTTTAGCCCTGGCAAGCCCATGCCTGGCACTGCCTCGGTCTCTCCCGGGGCTCGCTGGGCACTGTGATGCACCAGCCCCAATTTTCGGGCCATGCCCATCCAGACGAAAGCTTCGGGTGAGAGAGAACGCTTCCATTTTAGGCTCAGTAGTGTGGGCACTCGTGCTCTTTCATCCCCCTAACTAGTAACCAGACCCCGCTGCTGCATACCATTCTGTGTGGAACACCCGTTGGCTTGTATTACTATTTACAGCACACGATAGAAGCAGGTGTGCTTTTGGACAGCCCGCGTCCAAGGTGAGTGATGCCTTGTGCCGGCGATGATTGTTCTTGAGAGCTCTCGGTCTTGCTGTGTCCGTGGTCTTTCCACCGTTCTTCGAGCGCTGCCGGCAAGTCCTTTTCTTTGCGTACCTGCAAGCCGGACTTTTGCCTCTATCCTTGGCTGGTCCCTTTTCTCAGCCCAATTGGCATCTTCTCCTTAAATGCGTGCTGCCACACCTGAGTGGACGCCCCGGCCGCACAGGTTCCCCCAAAAGTCCCCTTATCTGCACCCTCCTATTCTCCACCGCCCTAAAACTGCTAGCCGTGAACTCCCCATCCCTTTCTGCGACAGGTGCACCCCATTGTGGTTTTTCGGGGACAGGCCGTGCCTGATGGAATGTAGCCCTGTGTTGCTGTAAAACTTTTCCAGGACTTTGTTCAGCTTCCTCCTGGATGTTTCTAATGACTTCCTGCAACTGTGCCATGCCATAACCTCCTGAGCACCATTTCTGACATGAACATTTCAGTACTCCTCCAACAATGTGCTATGTTGTGTAAAGCTGATGCAAATCTCCCTCTGCAATGCCCCTTCCCATCCGTGCCAGGTCATTGCCCCCCAGGTGTATTGCCAAATACTCTGGTTGGGGGAAGGGGTCCCTGAAACCAATTGGATCTGACAGTCTTTTGTTTATGTCCTCCCAATGCATTCTGGGTATCCCCAGCCAGAAGCGATTGTTTTCGGGAAGTGCAGTCCTAGCTTCGTATCCTCTATCCAACGCCGTCGCGGGATCATGAACGAATGACCCACTATCCATGCTGATCTGTATGGGCTGTCCTCTGTGGGGGGGGGGGGACGCAATGCTTTATTTATAAAAGTGCCTCTCTTCTATAGCTTTTAAAGCAGTTGGATTTCCATCCCCCGATCCTTTCGACCCCACTGGCGCCCAAACCCCCGGCCCAGGCTGAAGTTGACCCCCCCCCCCCCCCCCACCATACTGAATGAGTGCATACTGAAATCTGCTGGGTCCCACCCGGATTGCCCGATTACTTTCTTCAGTACTGCCTGGGACTGGTACCTGCTGAGGGGTTTCCCAGCTGCCCCTCCGCAAGGCGGTTTTTCCAAAAAGCCACCGTGTGGTGCATCTGGGGTCGTGGCCCTTCTCTGATGCATCCTAACTCTATCGCCCTCCCTTTTCCCACTTGGCTGGTGTTGGATTTTCTTAAGAATAGCCTCGTGCCTTCTTCTCCCGTGCTTATATCCCCCAGGGGGAGGACCTCTCCCGCTGCAGTGTTCCGTGCTACTAGTTCCCCAAAGTAAGCCAGCTCAATGCTGCCCTGAACAGTGCTGTTTCATGTGTGTCGAGCATGTTTCCTCGAGCCCTGCTAAGAGGCACACTAACTTCCCAAAGTTCAAGGGTCTCCTGGTGTCTGGCTTGCTCCCTTCTACTTTGGCCCACCCCCTTTATTGTACATTTTATCAATGGGCTGTCTACAGTTTAAAAAAATATATATATTTGATTTAATTGCATTGCAATTTTTACAAAAACAACATTTTTTATCTCATTGTGATTCCCAATGGGAGCTTTGTCCACCTAATATACCAATAAATGGCTCCCCACCCCTGGTTAATTAGGTAATGGCTCCTTTGCCACTAGTCAATCGAAGTTTCTCCAACTGCTACAACAAAGACAAAGGTCAAATGAGTTCAAGTGAAGAAAAAAAAACAACAAAGAAGTAAACTGCTAGAGGCCAAGCCCAGGACCCCAAAAGGCAGGACTTTCCTAAAGTAAGTATTTTCCGATTTCAATTTCACGCCCCTTTGCATCTTGGTTCCTTTTGGGGTCTTGGCCCCTCATTGTTCCTCATCCGGCACTGCAGCAGGACTTTCCGTATCGATGACCCAGGTTGTTTTGTCTCCATTGATCAGTGCGGCACAACAGCCTGAACTTTCTCGTTAACGGATTTAGGTATTTTTCTCGCTCCCTACTCAACCCAGTACATTTGATCTACCGGTGTTTGTTTCTACTTGATCCAGTTCTGGACAGAATCTGCAGAGATTGTTTTCACAGGTGCCGCGGCCGTCTACTGGATCTGTCCCCCTGCTACCTAGACCGCATCTGCCATCGCCACTAGCTGCTGCCGCCCAACTTTTCCTTTTCCCCTGTGAATGCCCACTCCAAAAATCTGCACATGGCGCCCGCTGTTATGTCAATCTCGTTGTGTTCTTCAACCACCCTCTTTACATCCAGGAAGTGTTTTTCATGTTGTGTACCTGTTTTCTGGGCCACAGATTTTGGTGAGGTTTTTCCTGATCTGTTAGGCTGCCTCACCGGCCTTTCCCGGCCTTCCATTGACCTTTTCTCGTGGCCCTGCCTGGTTTTGGGCTATACGGTCCTTCTCTTCCAGCAACAGTAGCGATGACATTTACCTCGCCAGCGATGTGCCTGGCTCCCGAACATGTTATTTTTCAATGTAAATGCCCTCAACAGCTCGAGCACCAGATGACAGTACACACTCCCTTTACTCAAGGCCTGTACTACTGCCATGTTGTCAAACCACACTGCCACCTCTTTGTTACTTGGCTCTACACCATGCGCATACCGCCACCTGTGGTGGGAACAGCTCCAGTAGCATCCTGATCTTGGTCCATACTATTGCATGCCATGTCTCTGGCCACTCCTCTGCGCAACATTTGCTCCCCAATATTGCGCTGAAACCACACGCGGCAGCTGCGTCAGTAAACGGCACTCTTTTCCCCTCCTGGTTGATAGGCGTTCAGATAACCGAGCCATTGAACTTTCAAAAATTCCAGCAACCTTTTCCTGAACTGGGTGTACTTGCTTTTCATTGACAAAATATCGATCGGGGAAATGTTCTTGCTTGGCCCATGCTGATTGTACGGGCCACCTCCGTAAATAGAAACCCCTTTTTGTTATCCTGGTTACTAGCCGTACACCAGATAACCGTACTACTATAATTGTGTAGGAAAACATTCTTGCTTTTCAAGGTCCCTCCTAATGTTCCTGCCCATCCTTCCTCTGTGGCATTGCTGTAAGGTCCCTTCAGATGTTCCTACCCATCCTTACCATGTGGTGTTTGTGCTGCCACTTTGGTCTTTCGTTGCCTTCTCGTTTGAAACGCACACTGCCCTAACTTTTGGCTTTGCCAATGCTTGTCCCTTTTTCTGATGGTAGACCTCCAAAGTGCTGATAAATCGAGTGAGTGAGTGAGTACCTTGTCAAGGCATTTTGTATTGAGCCGGTAACGAGTTGACTATGCCTAATGAAATCCTTGGTTCACGCGAGACTGCTTTATTCTTACCCCCACCTTACCTGCTGCCGTTGACCGAGGACAACACCTGTGCTGGCTAGTTATTTGAACTTGGGCAAGACCCTTATCCAATCAACCCTACCTATTTTATTTCCCTTCGTCTGCTCCCTTTCACCCTTTCCCCCACTTGCAGCTTATCCATAACCATGTCTCCCCTCGCTTTTCTATTTCGCCTGGCGCCCCCTCTCTGTAGCCTTTTTGTCAGTGCTTGGGGTGCGAGATGTTTTGCCCCTGTTTGTGACCTCAAAGATCCTCGTTAGCTTGACGCCAGCCCTGCCGGACCTACTAGCGTCTGTCCATGTGCATTCAGATGGACACGCCTACGTTAATACGTTAATTTAACCTTGCACCTCTAGGCTATTCTATGCAACACTTGGAGCACCTTCCTACGAACTGGATCGCAAATAATGGCGAAAATGCTATGTCGTATCCTCGGGTATCTCCAGGGCTCAAGTCGAGGGTACACGCGGGGGGACGGAGCCCCCCCCCCACTTTTTTCAGAGGGTGGGCTCATTCCCCCCACCAGCTAAAATGAGAAACATTGAAGTCTTCCTTGAATTAAAGCCGACCTCAGGGATTGAAGTTAGTCAGGTTTGCAGGCCGGACATTTCACCACTGCACTATATAACGAGATGAAAAATAACAAACAACTAAACATGTCTCATTTCGTTACTTCATGTTCCAGGGAAAACATTTGTAATGGTTCTTGGTGTTTAAAACATGCACACCTTTTAATGTTTTCAAAAACACTATTAGAAGAAAACATCCCCTCTTGCTTTTGTGTGAGTTGGTTTTTATGAAAGGCAAATGCCATTGGTCCTGTGCAATTTGGGTGGTTATGCAAAGCCAATTGCATGAAATGTGAATATTTCATCTTCATTTTCTAATTTCTGGCGCCGTCACATCCCATTGCGTTTGTTGATGAGTCCCCCCGAGACTTGACCCCTGGGTATCCCTAACTTTACATCGACCTTAGGACGCCTCTATGCGACATATAAAGCATGAGGTGTCGTCATTAACTGCTGAGTGTTCCTCTATGAGCATTCCACTCCTGTGACATGTAAAGCATCGGAGGTCCGGAATGATGGCCACATTGCTTGTTTTCATCGGCAGGGAACTCTACCTATTAATCCAGACCTGGGACACATCTCTGCGACACCTATAGCATGCACGCTCGTCCATACTGGCAAAATGCTAGATTTCCGTTTTCCGGTGGAAATTGCGTTCGCGGACATGCCAGTGCCCTGTAACCCCAGACCTAGCTCCTAGCCGATTGATACTGCAGGATAACCCCAGGAGCTGCTTTTAGCTGCTATTTAACCAATCTTACTTGGAAACCATGTCTTTATGGCCCGCTACGCAGTGGCCAGTGCAACTGTGTCCGTGTTTCTACCCCAGGGGCACATCTTCATCAGAGCACATCGCTGTGGAAACCATGCAGGCCATGCAATCACTTCTCCTATAACCTGTGTAACGGCAACAGCTGCTGGGTGCCATTGGCGGCAATGAACTGCAGAACGATCGGTGCCCGGCCTGTGGTGCAGAGCTATGCGTTCATGCCACCCACCGCCAAGTATGCGAACCTGGGCAATTCATTGATGGCGAGCTGCACTTCCTGCGACATTTTGTTTCCTAGTCCCATGCGACGTATTCCTTCGCCCTGAGTCATGTCCTACCTAATACCTTCCCGCGTAACTCAAATGTAGGCCATGCACTAACCTGTGCCCCCCGCTGCAGGATGAGGGTATGTCCCAACTTCTTCTCCCCCGAACAGACACTTTACTTGGAGAAAGGTTACTGTATAGCGTCTACGAGTGGATTTTGTGTCTGAGCCCTACGTGTACGCTGTACTTGGGGTGTGTGTCCTAGGGAATGATGGATGCTCCCGCATTGCATTGCTAATGCAGCCAAAAGTAGCATGTACCCTTAAAAATGCTGAGCGCCTACCTCCCCCTACCAAGACGTAGTTCACCAAAGCTGTCGTTCCTATGAAATGTTCTTCCAGCCGATATCTAGACTTTACATCGAAATCCAATTTCTCAAAGTCGTTTCCATCGAATTTTATTAATCAAATACTTTCCATCGAAATGCATTTTCATTCAATAAAATTTGATGGATTTTAGGGTTAGGGTTAAGGCAAGGGTTCGAAATAGGGTTAAGGTTAGGGCAAGGGTTTAGAATTGGTGTTAGGGCAAGGGTTAGAATTAGGGTTGGGGGGGTGTGGTGGGCTGGGGGGGGGGAAACCCCCACCCCCAATATACAATAAACATTAAAACGTTACAAGGAGCTGGCCAGTGCCGAAATTGCAGCACTGACAGCTCCATGTAACGTTTTAACATGGGAAATAAAAGCTTTGAAATGCTGTCTTTTACATTTAAAAGCACATACCCATGAAACTTCTCCATCCCCATATTCGATGGACAAGTTTCGATGGAAATTTACTTTTACATGTAAGAAATAGCATTTCGATGGATTTCCACCGATGCATTTGTCTTTCGATGCAAAGACCATAAACCCTTCCTAGCACCTCTTGTATTAAAATGTTTCTACACTTGTGGTTCTTTTTTTTAAAATTAAAAACGGGGCCCTAACAACATTGTTCTTGGGGAGTCAGGGAGTCAGTGAGCGGTGAGTAACCGCCTCCTGTTTCTGAGGTACGGGCAGGAGAGTGACGTGGGATTTGCTAAAACATAAGCCCCCTTCTGAGTAGTAGCCTGAAAGATACGAGCCTGTAGCTGAATAAACTCTTTGCACCGATTGGTCGCCCAGCCCCCTACTACAGCATGCCTCCAGCAGAACGTGCGGGAAGGGTATGGGGGTAGCGAGTGATGGAGAAGGAGCTGGCTTCCATGCATTAACGGGATCCGATCCTGTGTCTTTCAACCTGTTGACAGATGGATTGAAATAACTGAGCTATTTCACAGCCATCCAACTATTAACCATATCATGCTGGCTTACATATGTAAAAGCTGGCAGACAATGTGTCATATTGGGGGCACTGCCCCTTATCGTCTTCCTCTGGGCAGCCGCCAGGGCCCACATACTGAAAGCTGCTGCAGCGCATCTTCCTCTGGGCAGCCGGCAGGGCCCACATACTGAAAGCCGCTGCAGCGCGTCGTCCTCTGGGCAGCCCGCTGCAGCGCGTCGTCCTCTGGGCAGCCCGCTGCAGCGCGTCGTCCTCTGGCCAGCCGCCAGGGACCCACATACTGCTGTTCGCTCGCTGGGCCACAAGGCATTTGTAGGCTCGGAAGGCCACAAGGCCACAAGGCCCTTCAGCTCTGTGAGCTGAATACGCCCAAGCATTTACACCTGGGCTGAGCGCTCCCGTTCCCCTTCTGGTCGAATATGCCCCAGGCCCCGGGCCGTGCAAAGTACGGCCCGAAAGAGGGCCTGGGGGGTTAGGCGCGGGATGGGGGCGAGATGGCGCGAAGAAACATGGGGAGGGGCAGCCAGTTGGCGCCACTGCCCCAGCGTTGCCAGGCAACGGTCTCTAACAACAGGCAAGGTGTGAGGGGAAACTTGCAGAGGGGCTGGGCAGGGCCCGGCCCCCAGGAGAATAACAAAAGGACAGAGGGGTATAAGTATGGCCAAAGGACAAGGGAGAAAAACAAACCGGGCAAGACGCTCACCTCGTACGGGTAGGCGTCTTGGGACCTGGACAAAGGAGGAAGAAGCGTTTTGCCTATGCAGGCTTTTTGTGTCTTTTTTTCTTTCATTCCCACTACAGCTGAGAGGACTGCAGCGGCGTCTGGAGCAACGGGCGGAGGGTCTGGAAGGAAGGAGCTGCGGGCGGCACCCAAGAAACAGCCCGTTTGGCGTGGCACTGGCTTGACAGGAGCAGCAGGAACAGGACCTAGAAGCCCACCGAGAAGCGAGAATCATTGATGGCAGGAGCAAGGAGCCCGAGGAGGACTGAATTGGGGTGCGTGCCATAGGCAGTCTTCTTGCTCATACTACTTCATGCCAGCCATTCTCCTTCGCTTTCTCCTGAAGTCAAGCTGCCCGTCCACATCGGTGCCATTGGGAACGCTGCCTTGTGTGACCTCTTCTGCCAATTCGGGAGTGTTACCCAACAGCAGCACTTTCAATACCAGGATCTTTAGTGAATATTCACAAAACTGCAACTGCAAGTCCCAGGATGCACCGGGATGCCAGCTGTAAGTGTCACTCCTGGGGTATAGTGGGCTGAGCAGGGTGGAAGTATTTATTGAACTAATTTCTTGGCCGCCCCTGAGAATGTTTGCAAAGTCACAAATACTCGTTTTCGTGCGTGGTAGCCACATTTGGAAACAAACAGTAGTTTTAATGAAGATGAATTGCAAAAGGATGTCCACTCCCTAATAACAACCCAGTATTACCCGATCGTCTATTTCGTTTATACAGCTCTTTGGGTAAAATCAAACCATTTAATATAAACATACAGACCGGGAGACAGAACGCGCACACGAGCAAGAAAGGAAGGCGGGTCCGGAACATTACACCAGGGAATCGCTGGAGCTGCGAACACAGAGCCCTCGTAGCGCAGCAAGCAGCACGTCAGTCTCCTAAGCTAAAGGTCATAAGTTTGAGCCTCGGAGAGGGCACAAAAATTTAATTTTTCCCGCTACGGCAAATTATCTAGCTACGGCTCAGCACAAACATAAAACAGGAGGCGGGGCTCACGGAGGACACAAGGAGAGCGGGAAAACCCGATAAGGATTTTGCCCGGACCAATAGCACAGCGAGTGGAGTGCTTGCCTTGCCATCTGTGCAAAGCCTGCTGATACAGGTTCGAATCCTGACAGGGCCAAACTCAGCCTTTCATACTTCCGAGGTTGATAAAATGCACGCCACACTCTATGGGTAGTAATAAGCAGCGCTCCGATGCCTGAGGGTTCGTAGCGCTATATACATGCTAAGTTATTATTCACACGGCTAACAGCGAACGTGTACAAGAAAGGGGAAGGACAAAATCCGGGTGCCGGCAAGGTTACTACTCAAAATACAGGCGACCCGAGTTCAGATCCCACGGTAGGTGTGTCGTTAGCGTTTTTGACCACTTTTGTCACTTTGGAATTATTTCCGCAGAAACATGAGATCGATGCAGAATTGGTACTCACAGCTTTAGAGTTACTAAGAATATGAGCCCACGATAGGTGTGTCGTTTTTGTTGTGGTCATTTTTTACAAGCATGAGAGTGATGCAGAATTGGCACTCTCAGCTTTAGAGTGGCAGTAAAAAGAATTGCTGTGTGAGAGGACAAGACCTTGAAAAAGCTCAGTTGGAACAGCCCTCGGAAGAGCATCAGACAAAAGAAGAGCAACATAGAGAGGAAGATCCCAGAGCAAAAGAGTGTGAAGCAATGGCTGAAGCCAGGGCAAGAAGAGCGCAGGAATTTAGCGCATGGGCTAAAAAAGCAGAAAAGGAATGTGGAGCACAATGGGTACTGGACCTGATGCAGAAGGAGGAGAAGGCAAGGGCAATGTCGCCTTTGCTACTAGAGGAGACAAGCCGCAGCGAAGATGAGGCAATAATACCACAAGGCCAGAAACGGGCGAGGGAAGTAGCAGAGGGGCCACAAGAACAGCCGGAGGAGCCCAAGAGGAAGCAAAAGAAGATCAACAAAAAAGGTAAAGAAAAAATTGATAATAACATTGGGGAAAAAATTGTCAAAATGTTGAAAGAATGCATAACGGTTCAGGGTAAGTCGCCCAGAGCTCAAGAGGGTAAAGAGAAAAGACACAAAAACCGCAGGGCCGAGCAAACGGCAGTCACATCCGACGAGGAGGTGAGTAGCGAAGATGAGGGAAAGAGAACATTTAAAGGCTTGGGTGAGATGGAAGGGGGTAATACGCAAAGATAGGCAGAAGAAGACCAGGGCAGAAGGGGCTGGAGGCGGTCGGGGAGCTGATGGATCAGGCACGGCAGGCAGCGGGGTACCCACAGGGGGATGGTCAAGGGGTGCTACCAGGAGCTAAAAAAGCAGAAAAGGAATATGGAGCACTGTGGGTGCTGGAGCTGATTCAGAAAGAGGAGAAGGCAAGGGCAATGTCGCCTTTGCTACCAGAGGAGTCCAACAGCAGCGAAGAGGAGGCAACTATACCGCAAGGCCAGAAACGGGCGAGGGAAGTGGCAGAGGGGCCACAAGAACAGCCGGAGGAGCCTAAGAAGAGGCAAAAGAAAACCAACAGAAAAGGTAATGAAAAAAAAAACATTGATAATAACATTGGGAAAAAAATTGTTAAAATGTTGAAAGAATGCATCACGGTTCAGGGTAAGTCGCCCAGAACTCAGGAGGGAAAAACCACAGGGCCGAGCAAACGGCAGTAACATCCGACGAGGAGGAGAGTAGCGAGGATGGGGAAAGGGGAGCACTTGAAAGAAGACCAGGGCAGAAGGGGCAGAAAAAGGTTGGGGCGAAAGGGGTACTGGACATTCTGCGGAAGGAGGACAGGGCAAGGGAAAACGTCGCCTTTGCTGAGTGAGGAGGACAGTGGCAGGTGAGGGCACTGCCACCAGGACAGAAGAAAGATTGGAAGCACATCGCAAAGAGAAGGGGCAGCCAAGAGTGCAGGGGTAGGTCCAATTCCACAACCAAAGTAGAGAGCAGCAGGGGGGGAACAGTGGGATCCCCGGGAAGCATGGGTAAAACGGAAAGGAGTAATAGTTAAGGAGAGAGTTAAGGGCTCTGGCGTAGAACGGGCAGGCAAGAGTGCATGGGCAGGTCCATTTCCACGAGGTGACCCAGGGGATACGGGACACAGCCCTCAATAGGCACCGACGGTATTGCAACAATACCCAGAGGATGGAGTGGCATTGTAAACTTAGCAACAAGGGTCTTGAAGGTATACAAAGCATTGGGGGGAGGGTGCATGAAAGGAATACGAGATGGAGTGGGAAGGAAATGAAAGGTTACCCGGACAGAGGGTGGGACAAGGAGAGTTTTAATCGGTACATGTTTAACGGATTAAAAGATAAAGGGGACCACAGGGTCCACAGTTCAGGAGGGCAACAGGTATAATGGGAAAATAATGATAGAAGCAAAGACAGGGACAACAGGGGATACGTTAACAACGACAAGGAATCGTTTGCGGTCAGGGGAACAATACCTTTGGGGCAGTCAATAGGGGACACAGAGAGGACGGCAGAGTAGCAAAGTAACATACCACCCACCAACGGCACAAGGGCGTGGCAGGGGAGATATCGGAAAAACATAGCTGGGAGCATGGAGCATAAGCAGAAGGGCAGAAAAGGGGGAATTCCAAAGTGTTCAATAAGAACAGTCATATGGCAATCGCCTATCAACCAGGAAGAAAAGATGGCTCTGGGGCAACAGTAGGCAATCGTACGGCAGAGAACGCCCACACCAGGGAAGGCATGGGTTCCACGAGTAAGCACCGGAAATAATGAAAAGGTTAGCCATAAGGCTGACTAGGGGAAGGAAAATATGGTCACGCATATAGCAGGGGAAAATAACGCCCATACCTGGAAAGGCATGGGTTCCACGTAGAAGCACCGGAAAGAGTGAAAAGGTTAGCCATAAGGCTGACTGGGAAAGGAAAATATGGCCACCTGTATGGCAGGAAAATAACGCCCATACCGGAAAAGGCATGGGTCCCAAGAATAAGCACCGGAAAGAGTGAAAAGGTTAGCCAGAAAGGCTGACTGGAAAAGAAAATATGGCCACGTGTATGGCAGGAAATAAACGCCCATACCAGGAAAATCATGGGTTCCACAAATAAGCACCGGAATTAAGGAAGAGGTTAGCCATAAGGTTGACTGAAAAAGGAGTTTATGGCCACAGGTATGACAGGAAAATAAACACCCACACCGGTAAAGGGATGGGTTCCACTGGAGGAGAAGGGAAGGTTGGCAACAAAAAGATATCCGAGAAATAAGTAAAACTAAAGGAAACAGGGCGAGTCAAAGGAAACCTGGGCAGGAACGCCCAAAAAAGTTACGAAACAGGTAAGCAACGCAGAAAGCATGTGCAGAATGTAAATTTTTAGACGGGTGTAAAAAAATGAAGGGAAGGGTCAACAACAAAAAATGTGAATCCTTGGAAGGGGCTTTTTGGCCAAAGGGAAAAGGTAAAAATTGGGAGGCAGCACACCTAGACGCAGCTACACACACACACACACACACACCACGGAAATAGCAGGGGTAATAGACCCAACAAACAGCCCACTAATAAAGTATGAGTTGAAGGGTTGGGGCTAGGTTGAAGGGGCAGATAATAAAGATGCAATAGCATATTAAAAGGGCCTGTAGAATAAGGGAGCCAGTAGACCGGAATACTGTAACAGGGGATGGCCTGGAAAGAGGGAAGGTTAACAGGGGATCTAAAGGGATCTCGGGCTGAGGGAAACAGATTTTCATGTCAACAATAATACCACATAGAACATAGGATGGGGCATTTTGCAGACACTAATTTGAAGGCATTAGAGGAGAGGGGACGCAGACACGGGTACTTTTGGGAGGGACCTGAGCAGCTGAGGCAACACCCACTCAGGTGTGGCGGCACGTGTTCAGGAACGGATGCCCGAGGGTAACCGAGACTGACCAAGGAGAAGGCTTGCATCGCTAACCCTGGACACGGTGTGCCCAAAAACACAGACACATGTTATCATGATTCTTGTTTGTGTTATTTTCTGTAGAAAATAAATGCCTACGGCCAATCATTTTTCCACAACAAATCTGTCTGTGTCATTCCATAGTATAGGAGGTAGGAAACAAGAGCAAGGAGAAGCCCACACTACACAGCCTATGCCCCAGGCCCCGGGCCGTGCAAAGTACGGCCCGATAGAGGGCCTGGGGGGGGTTAGGCGCGTGGTGGGGGCGAGATGGCGCGAAGAAACATTGGGAGGGGTTAGCCAGTTGGCGCCATTGCCTCAGCGTTGCCAGGCAAGGGCCCCTAACAGGCAAGGTGTGAGGGGAAACCTGCAGGGGGGCTGGGCAGGGCCCGGCCCCCAGGAGAATAACAAAGGACAGAGGGGGTATAAGTATGGCCAAAGGACAAGGGAGAAACACAAACCAGGCAAGACGCTCACCTCGTTCGGGTAGGCGTCTTGGGACCTGGGCAAAGGAGAAGGAAGCGTTTTGCCACCCAACCCACCCTGCAAAACTTCAGGAAGAAGGAAACGAGCGGAGAGAGGAGCAGGAACGCCGAGTACTTTCTTTGGTACACGGTAGAAGAAAGTCGTAGGCGGCACGTGTCCAGGAACGGATGCCCGAGGGTAACCGAGACTGACCAAGGAGAAGGCTGGCATTGCTAACCCTGGACACGGTGTGCCCAAAAGCACAGACACATGTTATCATGATTCTTGTTTGTGTTATTTTCTGTAGAAAATAAATGCCTACGGCCAATCATTTTTCCACAACAAATCTGTCTGTAAGTCATTCCATAGTATAGGAGGTAGGAAACGAGAGCAAGGAGAAGCCCACACTACCCAGCCTATTAGACTTGTTGCAAAGTCTCACCTTTCTACTCGCCCCTTCCTCCAGCGATCACTCGGTCCAATGTCACAATGCTTGCCCGGGACCTCCAGGGCGGTTTGGCTCGCCGTGCCTTTCAGGCGGGCAACAAAACCTCCTGATCCGGCTGCCCCTCTAAAAGCCTGATCCGTCTTGAATTCACATGGGCCCCCGGAGGTGGAAGGCTGAGAGGCATAAGGTGGGCCTGCAGGAGAGCGTACCCCTCCCCAGGGGGATATGGGCAACGCCGGCGCTTGTCCAGTTGAGCAGGGAGGGACACCAGGCCACCCAGAGAAAGGGGACCCGGACTACTGGGCGCCCGAGCAGGCTGGAAGGTGGCAGGGACAATTAACATACAGGGCAGCCCTACAAAATATCTCCACCAAAAATATTGCCATGCATATGGCAGTTTCTCGCCATAGGCGATATTTTGGGGTGGAGGGGGATAATTTGTGGGAGCTTGGGTTGCAGGGGTGTCCACCGCAGGGTCCATGGGTCAATAGCGCTGCAAAAATATGGCGATATTTTTGTATCGCGATATTTTTTGCGGGCATGTTAACACATGGAACCTCAAACAGGTGGTCACTGACGGCTACATCAAAGGCCCGCCTCCCATCCGCGCGGAAGGGAGGATTCAGGGCCTTTGATGTAGCAAAGGACCTATATCTGAGGAGGAGGGCAAGGTAGCACCTCCAGCACGCTCATTCCCACCCCCCCCCCCCCAGCACGTGCGCTTCGTGCTTTCAAGGACGGCGCACGTCAAAAGAAAATGGAATATACAATCTCCCTCCCTTACATAAGTAGTGCTGGGTTGAAGTAGCACCATCAATAAAAGACACAATGCGACAGGTACCGTGGGGATAACTGTAAAGAGTTAAAACGGACACCACTAAAACTCTAATGTCTGAAACCTTAAGGAAAGAAACCACTAACCAAATGACGGTCACGTGTTGCCACATGGAGCTTTAAAAGCCGGTAGTTCTGGGTAAGGCTGGGGCAGAATCAGTCATGCTCCACCTTGTATCCTTCTGCGGGAGACTGACCACCTACTTGGATATTAAACGGGCACCTCTTTAACCCAAGCGGCGCTTGGGAACACTCGGTGATATTTCGGATGTGGGTGCCCACCTTTTATCTTCCAGGTGATGCAGTGAGCATGGCTGAGGGTGGGGTGGTGATGGAGGGGGGGGGAGGGGCGAAATAGTGAGACAATGGCACAGGCTATCTGAGAATGGACTGCATGACCTTGTAAGATGCTGTCCTTTTATTTTTTTTGGATGTGGCCGACTCCGCCTTTTCACTTTTGGTGGTTGATAAAAATCAGAACGTTACTTTGTTAATGGTAGCATGTTTTTCAACTAAAAGCCCCACGAGGGAATTATCCTTTTATAATGCGCTCTTCTAATTCTTTTTTATTACAATTTTTACTGTAAAGGCCTCCGATGACGGCGAGTGTGATTGGCAGAGCGGCTGGCATTATAAGGCTGGGTTTCTGGTCTGAAGGGCGAGGGGGGTGCCTAGATAGAAGGCTGGTTATGGGGAGGGGCAGGCCCGGAGCATATGTTTGGGGTTACACAGGCCTGATGCATGGGGCGGGGGAGGACGGGGTGTTCAGTGAGGGCACTGATGGTATGGCCCTGAGGGTTCTGGGAGTTGAACCACTTGGATAAACCGGGGCAGCACGGTCGCAGTCATGGGTTGAAGCAGGAGGGGGGGGGGGTGATTGGGTGGGGGATGATGATGGGGGGGGGGGGGGGCACTGCAGCTCGTCTCGCCCAAGACGGAGTTTATTCGCGAGCAAGGGTCTGGCTGAAAGCCGCCCTCCTTTTCTTTCCCACTCTACTACTGTCTGCTTAATGGGGTCAAAGGTCAGGCGCGTCAAAGGTCGATGGTGACCCCCGGGCTGAACTGGTCAGGCCTCCTTGATGTGTATGATGCGAGATGAAGACTCAACCCGCCCCCGCCCCCCCGCACCCATAGGAAGGGGCTGGCTGGCTGGATTGCCAAGGCTAAAAGCAGGGCTCTTGCTATGAATTTAAAGTCTATTGGGGGCGGGGGGGGCAGTCTTGTGGGGCCGAGGGGTCGGGAGAGTTCCACGGGTTCCTGGGGCGTGTGTGGGGGAGAGGGGGCTTTCTCGGATTTCCTCATGAAGGGGGGGGTGCTGTGGGAGGGGCTTGCTTCTTTAGCTTCTGGGGGAGTGTAGAATGGTGAAAGGAGCTGAGGGTGAAGCTGCAACAAAATGGGCCCAGTTTTGTGCCTACGCAACAAGATGGATCCTAAATATTGGGAGCGCCCCAGGAGGGCACCCCGAAAAATATACCGGGCTAAAGTGCCTAGATTTATATCGCTGGGAGAAAGTTTGCTGACAAAGTTTTAGGGTATACATTTCCGTTTTTATTGTAATAGGGCAGAAATCAGTATTGTGCTCCAGTGTGAAAGTACATTTGAATCCCCGGGAAGTGGTGATTACTGGGCCTAGGATACTGATGCGATTCTATTCTGTGTAAGGTTTGGAATAACCCGAAAACAAATACAAAAAGAAATGCAACATGCTTAATGCATTGGAGGGTTCTGTATTCAGGCACTTTGGAGACTTCCAGAATGTGCGTCGATGCATTGATTAAGAGCGGTGGTGCTGAAGCGCAGAGTGGTTGAGAGCGGTGGTGCTGAAGCGCAGAGTGGTTGAGAGCGGTGGTGCTGAAGCGCAGAGTGGTTGAGAGCGGTGGTGCTGAAGAGCAGAGTGGTTTAGAGCGGTGGTGCTGAAGCGCAGAGTGGTTTAGAGCGGTGGTGCTGAAGGGCAGAGTGATTGAGAGCGGTGGTGCTGAAGGGCAGAGTGATTGAGAGCGGTGTTGCTGAAGGGTAGAGTGATTGAGAGCGGTGTTGCTGAAGCGCAGAGTGGTTGAGAGCGGTGTTGCTGAAGCGCAGAGTGGTTGAGAGCGGTGTTGCTGAAGCGCAGAGTGGTTGAGAGCGGTGTTGCTGAAGCGCAGAGTGGTTGAGAGCGGTGGCGCTGAAGCGCAGAGTGGTTGAGAGCGGTGGCGCTGAAGCGCAGAGTGGTTGAGAGCGGTGTTGCTGAAGCGCAGAGTGGTTGAGAGCGGTGTTGCTGAAGCGCAGTGTGATTGAGAGCGGTGTTGCTGAAGCGCAGTGTGATTGAGAGCGGTGGTGCTGAAGGGCAGAGTGATTGCGGTGGTGCTGAAAGGCAGAGTGGTTGCGGTGGTGCTGAAGGGCAGAGTGGTTGAGAGCGGTGGTGCTGAAGGGCAGAGTGGTTTAGAGCGGTGGTGCTGAAGGGCAGAGTGATGAGAGCGGTGGTGCTGAAGGGCAGAGTGATGAGAGCGGTGGTGCTGAAGGGCAGAGTGATGAGAGCGGTGGTGCTGAAGGGCAGAGTGATGAGAGCGGTGATGCTGAAGCGCAGAGTGATGGTTGACCCAGGGAGCCACACAAGGACAGTGTTTTGGGGAAAGTGCAACGTGAGAGTAAATGTGCAACCCTGGGGGCTCTTTACAGGGACAGTTGTGCATGAAATAAGACCCCTGGGAAACATTGCAAGTTTTGGAACAGGTGCTCCAAAGGTCCATTTTTCTGGACAGCAGCGCAGAGATTTATTTTGTAACTATATGAAATGAGTCCCTTAGAAGATCAACACGTTTCCCTTTCTGTAGTCATTCACTGAAATATTGCAGGCAGTTCCCTAGTTAAGGGAGTTGCAGAATGAGATTCCGTTTTAATACATTAACATGTATGCGATTAAGAACAGAACATTCATAGGAACACCAGATCTCGTAGGATCTGTTAAAAACAAAACCTATTGAATCCTACTTGGAATGTGAAATCTTAAATGAGGGATAGTTGAGTCGATTTGTACATAATTTGATATTATTCAACCTTAAACTATTAGGGTGGTAATCGTTGTTTCTGGGTAACTATTAATTGTAAATATTGTATGCAATAGTTGAATAAGGTAATTCTGGCCAGGTGCATTACTGTATTGCGTTTACGGCTGTAGTAGGAATTAAACGTGTGTGAAAGTTACGTGTAAATGTAAAGTACTTATTTTTTTACAGTGTACGGTCTGATTTTGAACTAAGTACATGTAGAAGCTTGTGAGCTGCAACAGCACCCCACGACTTGTAACCATGTGGGGAAGCCTATGGCAGGGCTGTCGGGCAGTCTCTGAAAGATGGGGCGCGGTTGCGTCTCGGATTCATTCCAGAGAGACTTGCCACCCTGAGGTCGTGGTACCGTTCAGTGGGACATGCTTATCGGTGGAGGGTCTATGTATAGGATTGTGGTTTGGTGTTGTGTGGTTCGCTCTGTTGGTTGGAGTATCTCTGTGGGTGGGTCACAGTGGGCATTTCTCGTTGGCGGTGTGAGTCCTAGTAAGAGATCCCTATGGAGGGTCTTTAGTTGGTGGAGGAGGTGAGTGCCCTCCTTCTGGGGAGGTACATTATGCAGGTGGGTGGGGGTGCCCTCCTTTGCAGGGGTGGGGTTCTGCTCTTAGATGGGGTTGGCACGCCTTTCCCCATTGTATTGCGGGATTCAAGGTCTTCCTGCCTTCACCCTCTACAAGTGGGTGTGTTCAGGGGCAACACATTTGTCTTGGCAGCAGTGCCATGCAGAGCAACACAAGTTTGAATCCCAGTCCCGCTCTTAGAGACTGGTCTCCGTACTGAGGAGTGCATTATAAAAGGTTCAAGGAATCGGTGGGCACAGATTCTGCCTTGCCCCTCTCGGCCTCATTTTAATTGCACACGCTTGTGTGCTCTAGCACCTTGGAGCATCTCATGTGCTAGATGGAATTACCAGTAATTAACTCTGACCCAAATAAGCGTACAGACTCAAAGAATATGGCTAAGTACTACTTTATTTTTAGCATAAAAATAAGTAGGGCAATCTGGAGAATAGCAGGCAGTAATTCTGACACCCAAGTGAGGTTGTACAAAGGTTTTATACCTCGATATGCGTCATCTATGACGTCATCCTACGTGGCAAACTAAAAGCAACTGAAGGGAAGGATTGGTTAAGGGAACACAGGTACCTATAGTATAGAGTCATTGGCTGTCCCTTATCTGGTGGGCATGACTCGAACCACCTCTAAATACCTATACTGATTATAGCGGAAAAATGGCAGCTGGTTGGTGTTTGCAACATTGTATAGCATGTTGCTACATATTCCCTCGGATTGGTTGGCATTCTCTCCCAACCTTGGACTTTCAGCTTATTAGCAGCACGTAAGCAAATCAAAACTCAGGTGCCTCAAGCAACGTCAGACTAGTCCCCATTTACCCAATTAGTCAGTTTCATTGGTCAGGCCCCAAGCCAGGGCTTCTCCTTTCTATTTGACCTCAACGCCTGCTCTGGGACATTCAAGGGTGTGTAGGAACACCATTATCTTTGTGCTGAATGAATAAACTTCTGAATCACGTGTGAGGAAACCACAAATGTGTCCATCTCGACCTTCTATTTACTACTTATTGATTCAATTGTACTGGGTGTCATTACACCTCTCGGGCATCTAGAGACTTGCTCACTCCACCTTGCATAGGTTTTCTGCATCTTTAATTATCCAATACTTGGCTCTTACAGATGGCTTTTCCTTCGTTTAATCTAAAAGAAATGTCATATGTACACGGCTTATCCTTTTTGACTCCCTTTGTGCCTTGCAATTATTCTTTGAGGTAGCAGCCTTGATCCCAAGCCAATGGACTCCTCTTTATTCCTCACACAACAGTGTTTTTCCAGTGTCTCCTGACTCTGCAGCCTTGATCTGTCTCGGAGGTAGCTTGAATGGCACGAGTCTGATGTCCATCTTTCTATCATGGCCGCTCTAGCCATATGTTCTTCTCTGCAGCAGGCTTCCATAGGTCTCATCTACCTTGCGTTTCTGCGTATATATGTGTATTAATCAACAGGTTACTTTATCTTCTTTGCTTACACAATTTCTTCATATTTGATTACATGTTTCTCTTGCTACTTAAGTTGCATCTTTATTTCTTAAGTATTTGCATATTGTTTCAGTACGTCTCAGTATCTTCCCTCCATGACGTCAGTCTGCCTTTGTCAGATTTGGTTATGGGTCTGATATCCAACTGTGTATGCTTTCCACCCTTTCAGTGCGAGGGTACATTCAGTACGGTTGTCTGAGTGCATAACGTCCCTCATACACTCGATGCGGTAGTGGGATGATACCTGGTGTCCCACATAGGGCTCTTCTCCCAATGTTCCAATATGACAGATGTGAGGGGGGTGGGAGCTAGCGATAACCTGTCCACCTGCTCCTCTACACTCACAAGCCGGCACCTTCCTAGCCATCCGGTTTGTAAACCATGCAGCAAAACTCAAACGACTCGCGCCTTAACCTGATGAGCCATCTCTGGAACCTGCCAGTCTCAGGTTCCAAACAGGGACGATATCACAAGGGGTGAATTGGGGTGACCAGACGTCCCGGTTTTCCTGGCAAATCGCCCTCTGTCCTGGGAGTTAATTTTTATAAACCCCGTCCCAGGATTGGAATGGTGGATGGCTACGGTCCCGATTTCGAAATTGGGCCCGGCGTGACTCTTCCTGTGCATGAATGGGGTTGCGAATACTTTTCATGCGCCCATTTCCTCCTCCTCCCCAGCTGCTCTCCTCCAATGAGAGTGTGTCTGTGAGCACCCTCCTCCCCCTGCAACAGGCCAGTGACATAGATCAACTAAAGTAAACCTAAATAAAACTGTAGTCCTACTTCTATGTCTATGGCCTGTCCGAGGTTTTTTTCTTCTTAATCTGGTTACCCTGAGGGTGAATGCACTGAAATGGAAAGCACTTTGTCTAAACACCAGTTAATACATTCCAGCCCTCACGGCTCTTTCTCAGCCGTTAATCCTTGCCTGAGTGAGTGCAATTTGCGTTGAGCAACAGTTACATCTGTTTTGGGGGTTTAAAGACCTGGGCAGGCCTGGGATTGCATGGAAGTTTGCGCTCCAGCTGTTTGCGGCTCTAAGGTATGGCACCACCAGGCAGGTAACAGCTGGCCACCACTGTGGAGTGCGCGGGGGTGTGGGCGCATAAGGGAGTGGGCTGCACTTCCCCGCTTTTGCATCTGAGGCTGTGGGAGCGGTTTCTGTGCTTGCATGGGGACACTGGTGCGTGTTGGGGTACCTCATGTCTTCCCGTTGTCCTTAGGTCGTAATGGGGGTGCTATGGCTCACCTTTCTATACCATTGTCAGTGCCGTCTATGTTTATATGGGTGGTTTGGGGGTGTTGAGTGACTTGTGACCCATTTAAAAATGGAGGCTGGGTGTACTTGGAGCATGGGAATTCTGGGTAAAAAGGGCCAAGACCCCCTAGCTAGAGTATTGAGTATTTACCCAGGTTAAAAGGGATTGTGTTACCAGCCACTGCACAGTTAATGGAAGCCCCGCCTATAAAGAGGCGGGCGCAAGGACGTAAGAGTTCAAGGGGGGGAAAGGGTGAGTCTAGAGGGGAAGGCGCGGTTGGCACCAGTTCACTGACGGCCGTTAAGGGTTTATCTCCAATTCTATAAACGTGTGTGCGTGTTATTCCTGCCCGGTCCCGGGCAACACTGGCGACTAGGATTGTCCCAGCGCACACGACTGAGTCCTCCCTGCTGGCAATCCGCCAAGCCTCCTTCACCTCCACTGGCCGCTTCCTCCTCCTCCCAGCGGACGCCGGCGATCCCACTGAGCATGCTCCGCTACGAGGGCAGGCCGCTCACCATCCGCCTCCTCCTGTGCACGCCAGTAATCCTACTGGGTGCGTCCTCCGCCGCGTGTCCTCCTGCCCTGCCTGTTTCCTCCTGCATGCGCCGGCAACCAATGCCGAGCGGAAGGCTCATCACGGGCAGTCCGCCCGACTCCTCCACCAGCCGCACTATCACTGCTGCCTCAGGACGCACAGCGAGACGCGACCAGCCCACAAGGGGATAAATAAATCACCCGTTCCCAGTACAACACACGCAATACTAGGGTGACTGACAATGAATCCACCGCCACTCGTTTGTGCAGCCCCTGCTTACCCAGTACAAAAGAACAATAGCTTTGCAGAAGGGCACGAGTCACAGGACATCTGGACCCGACAGACCCACGTGGACACCTCTGCCTCACGGTCACGCTGCCATTTTGGAGTCCCATTTTCACTTGGCAGTGTGAGTCCATCACCTCCAACTACACGCCCAATACCACCAACAGTCAAACCAACCCCACATGATGAGCAATCCTGCGTCACCCCAGCCAGCTTGTACTGTCCAGTCCATCCAGCTATGGATTCTGCCACCTTTCAGCACGACACCCCAGGCCACGAAGGGGCCAAGATGGAACGAGTGGATGGAGGATTTCCAGCACTTCGTAAGAGGGTCTGGAGACAGCGACTCCCCAGACATAAGGGACATTTTTGTCAACCTTGTAGAGGGGGAGATGAAGACTGTTAAGATAATCCCAGCAGATGAACAAAATGACTTTGCAGCGTTAATTAAATCCCTTGATAAACTACTCATAATCAAACCGAATCGCGATTATGAAAGAGACCTTTTCAACCAGTGTACGCAGAAACCACAAGAAACAGTAGATTAATTCATAACACGCCTGAGAGTGAAAGGAGCACACTGCCAATTTGACGCGTTCTCTCTAGAGAAAGCAATACGCCTCAGAGTCATAGGGCCTCATGCCGACCCTGGCGTTAACCAAGGCGCTATTAGCGCCTTGGTTGACGCCGTTATCTCTCCGACTCCGCCATGGTGAATGGCGGAATTACCGCCCCATTCCAAGGTTGCCGGGGTCGGTAATTCCCCATTCACCATGGGCCCTTCCCCATTTTTGCCCCATAGGGCTCAATGGGAATGGGGAAGGTGCTAATTACGGCACCGTAAATTACGGTGCCGTAATTAGCTCCAAGGTCCCTTTGCGGGTTGGTTTTTTAACGCCTGCAAAAAGCAGGTGTTAAGTTCCAACCCGCAAAGGGAACTCGGAATAGGGCGGTAAGGGTTTAACGGCACCGGTCTCGTTACCGGTGACCGTTAACCCTTACCGCCCGACTCGGAATGAGGCCCATAGAAGGCTGCCTATCGCCTGCACTCAAAAAGCAGCTGTTAAAGAAGCCACTCACCATTCCCGAAGTCAGCTCGCTCGCATATTTGAAAGAGTCTACATTGCCGCTGTCCAACCACCACGCCAAAACGACAGAAGCCAATACCCATACGGACAGCATACCCAACAAATACCACACCAACAAAGACAATGCCATCGCTGCAGCATGGTATTTCCACACTCGGGATCCTGCCCAGCACTGTCACGGTGATGAAAGAACTGCGGAAGGGAAGGACATTTTGAATCAGTGGGTAGAGAAGGGAAACCTTTCCCCACGGTGCCGCCCCAAGCACTGATCAGAATGCCGTTCTACCCGTCCTTTCCTCTGTACGGCGCACAGAGATACCACCAACAAAACCAACGGCGATACGTAAGAGCTGTTGATCAATATCAATATCAAGAGCACGAATACCCACATACACCTGAATACACAGACCGGCCGAAACATTTAATGGACGACTATGAGAACCCACCAGAAGGGTATGGTGAGGATACATACTACCACGAGCCACCAGATGCTGCATACAACATGCATTATGACCAACACAATCAAGATGAGTATGTCCACCTCATGCTCGACAATGAAGAAGCCAGAGAAGCCCCAAAGATTCCAATCCAAATGGAAAACTGCTTGTTTTACTTTATGGTAGACTCAAGCCACACTGTAAACATTATGGGCGCACAAGACAACATAAGAATCCCAAGTCCACTGATACTCGAGCCCTCACAATTTTTCAGTGGGGCGCTGCCACTCCATTGCAGACAATCGGACATTTCACACACCGTTTCCTTCTGAATGGACGTCAAGCTGACCCTACCATCGGCGTCATCAGATCTCTCACCAAAGGCAGATGCCTCCTCAGTTACCATACGGCATCTTGCTTAGGCTTGATCGAGATCCACATAAGGGCCGGAGACACCATCGCATCATCCACGATCCGCCGAGAATCGATCAGGACAATGGCACAAGAGCAATCACAAACCCTAATCTTAAAGGAGGAAATCGCACACAAATTCCCAAAGATATGCTCAAGCCTAGGAAAGCTCAAAGGTCCCCCAATCAAACTACACATAGACACCAATGTGAGACCGGTACCTCAACACCCAAGAAGAGTTGGTTTCCACCTCCAGGGAGCAGTATCAGGAGAACTTCAACAACTACTCAATGACATTATTGAACCAGCAACAGGACCAACTCCATGGGTCTCCCCTCTAGTCATATTACCTAAAGGAGGTGGCAGGCTACGTCTGTGCGTCGATATGAGGGTTGCCAACACCGCTATCCAACGCGAGAGACACCTGGGCCCATGCATCGAGGACATGATGGTACAATTAAACAATGCCCACATGTTCTCAAAACTCGATCTAAGACGGGGCTACCATCAACTGAAGCTTCACCCTGAATCCAGAGCCATAACAACCTTTGCAACCCACAACGGCCTATTCCGATATCGCAGTCTAAACTTCGGCATCTCTTCAGCTGCTGAAATCTTTCAGGAGGCGGTGCGTCAAATCATCAGACCAATACGGGGTGCCTTAAACTACAGCAACGGCATCCTCATCTTTGCCTCATCAAAAGAAGCACATGATGCTGCCCCTTTCGCCACTTGTGAAGCAATACAAACCGCCGGCTTCACGCTCAATATTGAAAAATGCTGGTTCAGCAAGGCAAAGCTCAAGTTTTTCAGACACATTTTTTCCACAACAAGCAGCTGACGTCCGCTCCTTCCTTGACATGGCCGGTTATTGTGCGAGGTATATACCTCACTACGCATCTCTCATGGAGGTCCCCAGGAAATGCCTGCAAAAAGAGGCGATCTTTGATTGGACCCCAGAGTGCCAACAAGCCTTCAACGACATAAAGCAGGCTCTCACTGAGACCCATCGCCCTGGCCTATTACACCCCGACCTGGCATACAGAAGTTATTGTAGATGCGAGCTCTGTCTGACTAGGTGCAATCCTTGCACAGACTAGTGGAGCAGACGTCAACCCAAGGCATGTGGTAGCATACGCAAGGAGAGCGCTAACCACCCCTGAGACTGCATACTCCCTGGCCGAAAAGGAAAGCCTTGCCGCAGTCTGGGCCTGCAACCATTTTCACAACTTCCTAATCGGAAAAAAACGGACCACCAGGCTTTACTATCTCTATTTGGCAATCCACACCCCAAGATGCCATCCAGAATAGAACGATGGGGCATTCGCCTCCAAGAATAGGATTACAACATCATTCATCGACCCGGGGGTGACCTGAATCCCACTGATTACCTGTCATGACATCCAGTGGGGGCCCCACTGACACAGAAAGGAGACTTTGCATGCGTCAACTACGTAGCGGCAAACTCTCTCCCACCTGCACTCTCGATAGACATGGTTGTGGCAGCAGTCGCCGCAGACCCCACCGTTGCACTTGACATTAACCTCATGTCAGCCAACAAGTGGCAGGACCACCGACGAGCGGTGCTGGCTCACCCGGAGGTGTGCAGAGAAGAAATCTAGAGAATAGCCAGAATACACAACAAATTAGCGGTAAAAGACCAGAACATTCTACTCAGAGGTTGTTGCATTGTAATCCCAGCGGCGCTGAGAAAAGATGTTGTCCGCAGCGCACACGAAGGGCACCGAGGAGCCGAACCTCCAGCTCCTTTGCAACATACACAAATACCAGACCGCCCTTGGGAAAGAGTAGCCATAGATTTTTATAGACCCACAGAGTCAGGCGAATACCTCTTACTCCTGATAGACCAACACTCCCGGTTCCCCATAGTTAAGAGTAGCCACTATAGCCTTCCCACAAGTAGCCGCAGCGTTGGAGGAAGTCCTTGGCGAATGGGGAATCCCCAGAGTAATCAAGTCAGACAATGGGCCGCCCTTCTGTGGATATGATTTCGTAGCACTAGCAAATCATCTAGGATTCAAACGCATGAAGATCACACCTCGACACCCGCAAGCAAATGGGATGGCGGAACGATTCATGGCATCAATAACGAAAACAATCCAACAAGCCCGAATTGAAGCAATCAACCCCCATCAAGCACTATGCAGGCTTCTCAGAGACTACAGAAATACGCCACAAACAAAACGCCCGCCAAACTCATGTTCCGATACGAGGTCCACACACGCATCCCACGAAACCCGTCAGATGCTGAGTACCCAGACACAGAAATGCTACAGAGAGACGCCGAAAAGAAACAAAGCAAGACCAAGACGCAAGGCAACTCTCAAAGACTTCCAAATCGGAGCTGAGGTGTTCGTACAACAACCCATGACACGGAAGACAGATCCTTGATTTGCTCCAAGCCCCATGAGTCACAGCAATAAAAGGAACAATGATAACCGCACAAGACCACGACATCACGAGGAACTGTCAGCACTTCAAACACTACATCAAAAGAGAGGAGTGCGAGTCTCCTCCGAGACCCAGCACTCCGGAGCCAAGGACCCCACAAGACGACTTGTGGATTCCACCGAAAGGAAGCACCGACGCAACAGATCATTGTGAAGATCTCCTACACGAAGGAGAAGCTGAAACTCGCCGCGACAGACCGCAGCGAGCAATCAAGAGACCAGCACGACTGGTCAAAGAATGCTAAAGAGACGTTTGGACATTGTGTCCGAGGGTGGTGTTACCGGCCACTGTACAGTTAATAGAAGCCCCGCCTATAAAGAGGCGGGCACAAGGATGTAAGAGTTCAAGCGGGGGGGGGGGGGGGGGCGGAGTTCTGAGGGGAAGACGCGGTTGACGCCAGTTCACTGACTACAGTTAATGAAGGTTTATCTCCAATTCTATAAATGTGTGTGTGCGTTCTTCCTGCCCGATCCTGGGCAACAGATTACCTTTTTTTTGGCCTGGGAACGCGGATGTAGTCCTTCTGGAAGCTGGGCGTATATCGGGATTTATCACGTGACCTGGGGAGGCACGTGGCCCCGGTGTGCATGATGTCGAGTTGCGATCAGCACCTCAGGTGAATGCAACGCAAAGCTCGGAACCAGCCAGCGTGCCTGCGTGCGTGCGTGCGTGTGTGTGCGTGCGCCTGCGGAAGTGATGTCAGGCCCCACGATTCCAAAGCGTGCTCCCGTTAGCCTTGAGTGCCTCATAAGAGGCTCCTGGGTGTTATGGTATTTGTATTCGTGCTATTTATAAATACTTTTTTTCTCTTACGGATCAAATAGAATTAAGTGGCCACTAGCGCTTTTCCGCATTCAATGGAAATGTTAATGTTAAAGGATTTTTGTACCGCGCACCACCGGAGTGGTGCCCTGGCGGCTCTGGAAAGTGAAGGGGGAGGGGGGGTGAGTTAGTGGGAATAAGTGGGGGGGAAAAAAGTGCAAGAGAGCAGTGATGAGCCGTTGGCAGCCTCAACCCGGTTAACACTGTTCGCTGGGTTTGGGGTGTTTTCCGGTCGGTAGCCACCGTGTGCTGTTGTGCGAGTCTGTGTGGTTTGTTTTGTTGTTGTAGTGTGGTGAAGTTTGTTGTGCTAAAGGGTTGTGGTTGTTTGGTTAGAGTTTCAGAGGTGTATGCAGAGCTGTGAAATTGTTAGCGCTTTGATGCCTGCAGTAGGAAGCGCATGGCGCGAGGTTCTTCCTCATGAAGCTTAGAGCCCGTTTCACTTTCTCAAATAACCAGATGCTGCCTGATGAACCTCTCAGTGGCCTTTTAAGCAACTTCAAAGGGAACTCCCCCAGCCACTCCATGGTATTTAGCTGCACGGCCATTGGCTGCAGGCATGATGGACTCCCTCACAGCTGTATGTCTGCGTATTTCTCCATGCGCCGCCGTACTGTGCAGTCAGACCTCGGGTAGCAAGGACTCTTTCATATAGTGTAGACGCCCTTCCAGGCAAGAGTGACCGCTCGGTATGTGGGAGGAAATGGCTGCTCCTTGGACATTCATTTCACTCCACTTTCATTCTGATTAAATGAAGCCTCCGCCCTCTAGATCCTGCCGCTCGGCGTATACGGGGTGGACTGGAAAACAAAAGGGGCCCTAGAAATGATGTTCACATGGCCCCGTATTACACATGTTCAGCAAGCCCAACCTTTTCCTATGAGGACATTTGGAAGCAAGAGGCCGAGGGTGCAGAGGCCTCCTGGGAAATCTGAGTTCCCTGTAGGCCAGTCCACCCCTGCCCAGGGTGCAGAGGCCTAGCAGAATTCCCTGTAGGCCAGTCCACCCCTGCCCAGGGTGCAGAGGCATAGCGGGAATCTCCAGAGGTCCCTATAGGCCAGTCCACCCCTGCCCAGGGTGCAGAGGCCTAGCAGAATTCCCTATAGGCCAGTCCACCCCTGCCCAGGGTGCAGAGGCCTAGCGGGTATCTCCAGAGGTCCCTATAGGCCAGTCCACCCCTGCTCTCATGAGAGCACACCTGGGCCCTTGGTTTTGTTCTCTGCCATGGGGGCGGGGGCGTGGGGGTCAGCATCCTGGGGCTCTCCAGATGCTTCGAGCTGGGACTGGCATGGTCCCGCACCACTGACTGTGCACTCGCAAGTTTGAGGCCTCTGCAGAGCCGAGGTCGCAGGCCAGTCTCCCATCAGACGGTGGAAGGGCACGGATTGCTTTTATGAGAACCTTGAACTGCGAGGGACTGAGGCAAACTCTGACATATTTAAGCCGTTTTTGCTACAAATACCCATTGGGAATTTCTAGATGTGAAATAAGCGCGCGTCTTGGAGGGAACGGCGGTGCTGTCTGTCGTCCTAGAGCCCTGCCCCGGCCACGGCGTTCGCGCCCCTCCGGTGGGTTGTCACTTGGGCGGTTGTGACGGGAATCTGGGCACCGATTACTATTATTTTTTTCTGTTGGTAAGCCGTAGTGACTCGGTCTAGTGGATAGGCTTCTTGAAACCGGTGAGCAAATCCCGGCCTCTTCCTTTACAACGTGTGTAATCGTGGGCGAATCCCTTTAATATTGTGGGCCTCACTTACCTTATTTGCCAAAATGTTACATGTGGTGAGAAATGACGTTTCTAATTAGCGTGGAACATCAACAGACTCTTGGGAGCAAAACCCTAGAATGCGTTTACGTACTACACCCCCCCCCCCCTTATTACAAATTGTTCTGTTCGGAATCCTTCGATTTGAATTCGTAACTTGTGGCAACGGTGTCTGGGTGATCCCGTCTGAGCTTTTTTGGGGGGGGGGGGGGGCTGGCGCCCCGATATCGCGAATAGACAGCGCCTCGACTGTATTGGCAAACCCGTATTGGCGCTGTTTTGCTGAGATGGACCTCGGGCAAAGCTATTCCCTGGTTATAGATGACCCTTTATTGACCCCAACCAGAGCATTGACACATGTGTGCCACGTAGCTCCACTCCACAGCAACCGCCAGGCCAGGGGTGACTCACGGTGAGGACCCGGGCGAGAGGCTGCGAGTCCTGCAATACCTGTCGGCCCGGCCCAGCTTCCTGGAGGACCGCTCTTTCAAGGAAGAACGGACGTGCCTCCGTGGTGGAGGCCCCACCCTCGAGCTCTGCGCCTCCATTCCCTTGGGCAGGTAGGTGTGGACTCACGGTGAGGACCCGGGCGAGAGGCTGTGAGTCCTGCAATAGCTGAAGGCCCGGCCCAGCTTCCTGCTTCCTGGAGGAAGCTTGGACGAGCCTCGTGGTGGAGGGCAGAGGCCCCTCCCTTGCGCCTGCATTGTCTTGGGCAGGTAGGTGGGGGGACTCACGTCGTAGGGAGGCCGGTGCCGGAGCAGTCGGACCGGATTCCTTTGCAGTGACACCGCCGAGGCTGTGTTGGCATGTGGTCAGGTGCGCAGTGAGAAGTGGAGCAGACTGGAGGTGGCGGTCTGGGGAGCCACTCGGGACCACTGGAGAGCCCCGGACCCCGGGGAAGCCGGCATGGGCGCCTGGGGGCCGCGCGGGTAATTATAGCCCGCCACATTGCCTCATTAGAGTATAATTGCAGGGGGGGGGGAGCGAGAGCGCGCGCGCGCTGGGAGGCCTGATGGGACCTGGACGTTACCTTACGCACCCTTTGGTCCTCTTTGTGGACGTGGAGGATAGGCGCTGAATCTGCAATGCTGCTGCTACCATACTGATCCAAATATGGGGGGGGTGGGGGGTTATAGCGAGCATAGGAGTTCCTCTAGCACGGAGGTCTCTGGCCAGGAGCTGCTCACCACATGGATGTGATCGAGGGAGCGGCCTCCGGTGTCTAGCCTCTGTGTAAAGCGCTGCGAGGTCGGCGAATGTTTAAAGCGCCGGCATGCAGGGATTCAAGCGGCCGAGTGATGCACGAGTTGGCAATGGTAGCTCCCTCCGCCCTCGAGGGTACCTGCCTTGGAAGTGTAAGGGTTCTCTCTTGCCCCTCCACAGCAGTTTGCTATGCATTTTCTGAGCTTCCAATGCAGCGAGAGTCTTTGCATGGTGCGTAAAGGGGACTAAATGCGCGTACGAGTTCTAGCTCGGTGGGTAAACGCGCCAATGTGAAGAGTACATGCCAGCGTCGAAGGCTCTTGGCAGGCGCCACAGCAATGCCTTTCTCCATAATGAGACGAAGTGCTGTTGCCATAACGTTGCTTAAACTCTACATAGTTTGTTGGTTATTTTTAATGCGCGAGAGTACCCGGGGGTATCAGGGCGCAGCATTTAGTGGTTTGTTACCACCTTTCCGGTGGTTCATTATTTAGACCTGGGTTGCTTGTACCTTGCCTCCTCTTAGGCTCTGACTGGCCCATTGGGCAAAGGGGGGAATTCCTGTCTGCCATGGCAGTGTGGGCGACTGAAACAACTTTCCGGGCAACCAGTAGTGCAACTATTGCCACTAGCCCAATGTGTTGCAGAATTCAACATTTCGAGTACACCCCCCCCCCCCCCCACAAACCCCGCAACCCCCACCCACCCTCCGCGTCCCAAAACTGCACCTCCGAACCACTGAAGCCGAATAGTGTCAAGTCAAGAACGTCGATGCAAGATGAGGCCCGTTTTCTATTTTTTAATGCCCAGGTTCCAGGCCTACCCAGGGTCTGCATACATTGCGTTTTGTCCTGGTATACACCAATTTTGAGAAGGCAACTTCATTGCAGGGTGTGGTCTTGGTACACAACACGTTTGTGACTCGGCTCTTGTGTAATGCTGCTGCCTCTGCCTGCTTTGTCGAGGCGGTTCGTGACTACCCCGGGTGGAGCGAGAGAGGGGGGCGAGTGAGATTGTGCTGGTCCAGGATGGGTCCACTCCACAGGACCCTGAGGTACGTACGTTGTTTCCCTGGGCTTGGCCTGTGGGCCAGCACCTAGGCCCGGCCTGTGGCGCTGGCCCTTTTATTTGTTTATTTATTATTTTTTACACCACTTTAACTCACTGTTTCACGTTGACTTTAAAGTGGAGGAGGAGTGGTTTAAATTATTTTTTTAATGGAAATTTCGACGCAGGCACTGCACTGCCACCAGCCTCTTACATTTTGCTTTCCTCACAGATTTAAGGTACCCACTCTAAAACTTGCTGCACGTGTCTTCCATTTGTGGAATTCGCAGGTGGTCTGATATTTCTACACTATGATTTTAATCAAGTTAATATGAAGCTGTTACTATTAAAGACCAATATCCAATGTTTGGGGCACTTCTTTAGTTCTACTGGACCTGGCTAATTGCTACATGAGAACTTCCTCATAGTGTCTCTATCAATCCAGGCCCTGCAACTAGGTTGAAAAAGCGCAAGGGATCTGCCCGGTGCAGAGCACCGAGTAGTAGTGTGTCCCAACACGACCACTGTATACACTACTTCCCAAGCGGCTGCATATACAACTTTTCAGAGTTCCCTAACCACTAAATGCCGTGGAATTGCTGTTTTCAAACTTAGCAAGACGAGCGCGGCCCCCAGGCGCACATGCCGGCTTCCCCGGGGTCCGGGGCTCTCCAGTGGTCCCGAGTGGCTCCCCAGACCGCCACCTCCAGTCTGCTCCACTCCTCACTGCGCACATGCCAACACAGCCTCGGCGGTGTCACTGCAAAGGAATCCGGTCCGACTGCTCCGGCACCGGCCTCCCTACGACGTGAGTCCCCCCACCTACCTGCCCAAGACAATGCAGGCGGAAGGGAGGGGCCTCTGCCCTCCATCACGAGGCTCGTCCAAGCTTCCTCCAGGAAGCTGGGCCGGGCCGGGCCTTCAGCTATTGCAGGACTCACAGCCTCTCGCCCGGGTCCTCACCGTGAGTCCACACCTACCTGCCCAAGGGAATGCCCCAGGCCCCGTGCCATACAGGGTATGACACGATGGAGGGCCTGGGGGGGTTAGGCGCAGGGTGGGGGAGACGAACGGCGGGAAACAAAGAGGGAGGGACAGCCAAAGCGGCGCCCCCACCCTCGGTGCTGCCAGGGGAACGCACCAAAAGGTGTGAAGGAGGAAGCAGGGGGGCAGGAAGAAGCCCGGCCCCCACCAACACATCAAAGGGGACAGGGAGGATAAATACCCCTGTGAAACCCACTTTGGCTGCCCCTCCCTCTTTGTTTCCCGCCGTTCGTCTCCCCCACCCTGCGCCTAACCCCCCAGGCCCTCCATCGTGTCATACCCTGTATGGCACGGGGCCTAGGGCGTAGGCTGAGTAGTGTGGGTTCCGCCCCTGCTCTTGTACCTGAAACCTGTCACTTGTGATAATGAAATGATAGTACAGACCATATTCTAGCTTTGTGGAAAAATTGTGGCTGTAGGCCTTTTTTATTTTCTACAGAAATAATGCCTTACAATAATCATGACAGCCAAACATCCTTATCAATCGCTTTTGGGCACCTTGTGTCCAGGGTTATGGATGCCGAGCCTTCCCTTAGGCTAGTTTTCGTTGCCCTGTGGCATCTCTTCCTGGACACGTGCCGCCACGCCTGAGTGGGTGTTGCCTAACCCGCTCAGGTCCCCCAAACAGCGAACCTATTTGCATCCACGTGCTGCTAACGCTTGAAAGATGTTGTCCGCAAATCTGCCCATCCCTTTATTGGATAAGTGCACCCCTTCCTGATGAAACCACTCTGGGTCATTTTGTGACAGCCCATGTCTTATGAAATGGAGACCCATGCTCCTACAGTATGTTTCTACAGCTTTGTTCAGTTTTTTCCGCGCTGTCTCAATGGCCTGCCGTCTGTGTGCCCCATACCAAATTCTGCGGGTAATTATCTGACATGAAAATTTCGGTTTTCCACCAACAGTGGGCTATTGCCCTTAATGATTCGCATATGCTGCGCATCAGCTCACCCCTATTTGTCTTAACCAAGTCATTTCCCCCTAAGTGGATGACCAGGTATTCGAGAGGGTCCCTGAACCCGATCAGGTCCGATAGCCGATCGTGGATGTCCTCCCAATGCATTCCTGGGAGGCCCCACCAGGACGTTATTGTCCGCTTAAAATGTAATCCTTCTCTGAAATCTTCGATCCACCTGCCTGCTCGTGTCACGAATGAATGGCCGACTATCCATGCTGACTTGTAGGGGGGCCTCATCTGCATGGGTGGATGGGAGATGAATCATATCAAATACTCTCGCACGTATTTTTTGAAACATTGTGACTTCCACCCCCCAATTTTCTTTACTCCTTTCGCCCCCTAGTCCCCCTGCCCATGCGGAGGTGGCTGCCCCTATCCTGAAGGAGTGGGTCCCAAACTCGGCTGCGTCCCACCCTGCTTTCGCTATGGTTTTCTTTAGCACGGTTTGGAATTGATGCCTGCTGAGGGCTTTGCCGTCCCTATGTATCAACAGCTGTCCCCCGATCTAGGTCGTACCTTGAGAAATTGCTCAGTAATGCACCTGGGGCAGTGGTCCCTTTCCTTAATACAATTTAGCTCGATTGTTCGCCCCTTCCCTCCTTGGTCCGTTTTTGATCTCCTTAGTAGTATGGACATACCCTTAGAACCTATGCTGACGTCGCTGCTTGCTAGCCCGTCTCCTGCCATCGTGCTACTTGCTACAAGCTCCCCGACCCTGAATGCACCATAATATGCCAATGCAAATGCCGACCTGAACAGCATACTCTCATAGCTGTCGCTACATGTGCTATGCAATAATTGTAACAATTTTATTACTTTCAAAAAATTCAGGGGCCTCCTGTTGTCTGGTTTCCTGCTTTCTAACCTAGCCCACCCCTTCATTGCGTATTTCAACCGTGGGCTTGCTGTCGGGTCTGCCAACCCAGCAACCTTTGCTGTATACGCGACTGCAGCCAAATGTGCTGCCGCCCAGCTTTTCCTCTTCCCCCTGTGTAAATGCACTCCCCAAAAAGTCGCACAAATTGGAGACTGTGATAGCCCCCACCTCTTTCACTCTTGATTCTCTCAACACATTCACATGTTTTTTATATTGCTCACCAGTTTTGTATGGTATGGCGTTTCTGGCCAATCTCTCTACTACTTGCTCTCGTGGGCTTTCCTCCTCTTCCGAGTCAACCTTGTGGCTAACCGACCGTTTTGCCATGCTTCCAGTGGTACCCATGCCTTTTTTGGCGTGGGCGTTTTCATCCTTCTTGCATCCGGCCGTAGTTCTCTGAACCTGCTCCACTGAAAACGAGACAAGGCATCAGCGACCATATTTGCTTCACCGGCGATGTGTCTCGCCCTTATGCTAACATTATTATTCAGACAAGCCAGCCTTATTGCCCTCATTAGCTCCAAGACCAGCGGGCAGGCAGCGTTGCCGTTATTTATCACATGCACTACCGCCATGTTATCCGACCACACGTTTAACTCTTTGCTGTTTAGTTTTGTTTCCCATGCACACAGAGCTACCCAGATCGGAAATAGCTCCAAGAGTGTAATGTTACTTGTCCATGCAGCCTCATGCCATGCCTCTGGCCATCTTTCTGCGCACCATTCTGTACCCAATATTGCACCAAAGCCGAAACCCCCAGCTGCATCCGTGAATAACACCCTTTCTCTTTCTTTGTTTATAGGTGTGCGCCAGATCACTGAACCATTGAACGATTTTAAAAATTCTTCCCAAACCTCCAAATCTTTCTTTATTGCTCCACCGATCCGCACCCTGTGGTGCCCCACCTTAGCACCCTTTGTTCTTTGTTCTACCCTTCTCTGGAATATCCTGCCTTGCGGTATGACCTTCCCTGCAAAGTTCAATTTCCCTGCTAGTGATTGCAACTCTCTTACTGTGGCCTTGTTTCTCCCTTTCAGGTCTGTGATTGCACCTAGCAAGTCCGCCACCTTCTCCTCCGGGATCCTGCACACCCCGACCCGTGAGTCAATTTCGATGCCTAAGAATTGTATTACTTGAGTTGGTCCCATCGTTTTTTCTTCTGCAAGCGGAAAACCCCACTCTTCTGTTAATGTCTTAAATTTCTTCAATGTATTTTTACACAGCTCGGAACCTTTTGGTCCCACAAATAGAAAATCGTCCAGGTAATGGACTACCTGTGCCCCCTTCATTTCCTTTGTAAGAGCCCATTGCAGGAAAGAGCTCACTTTCTCAAAGTACGCACAAGAAATGGCGCAGCCCATAGGGAGACATTTGTCTACAAAGTATTTGCCCTCCCAGTGCATGCATAGCCATCTCTGTGATTCGCTCTTCACAGGCAATAGGCGATATGCTGACTTAATATCTGCTTTCGCCATCCAAGCTCCCTGCCCCGCTTTCCTCACTAACTGCACTGCTTCCAGGAAATCTGAGTAATTTACCGACGACGCCTCTTGTGTGATGCCGTCGTTAACCGAGCCCCCTGGCGGATATGACAGATGGTGAATTAGCCGAAACTCGCCTGCCTCTTTTTTTGGGACTAGGCCCAAAGGTGAGCATATATATTCTTCAAAAGGAGGAGAACTATACGGGCCTCCTATCCTCCCTAGTTCAATTTCTTTTCTGATTTTTTTTGCCCACCAACTCCTTATTTTCTAAAGCGGATTTCAGGTTTTTTTGGTGTGTTCTGCGAATCTTGCCCATTAAATGGTATCATGAAACCTTCTTGGAAACCTCGCCTTATTATTTCTGCTCCTTCCTGGTCTGGAAACACCCTTAGCCACCTTTCCATATTCTCGATTTTTACTGGTGTGGCCCCTTTCTCTTCTTTGCTCCTAGTTCCGTTTTTCTGGGACCCTGTACTTACTGGGCGCTGCTCTGGTGCATTTGGTGGTAATATGCTCTCCTCCGCAGTTCTCGCATCTGTGATTGAATTTACATTTCTTCCCCCAGCTGCATGATATTCCCTTCTCAAAATTACGGCATTGTGCTGTCTCTGACCTTGCCGTCCCGTTACTCCCTTTACCACCCCCTTGTGCTGTTGGGGGTATGTTGCTCTGCCACCCTCTCTGTGCCTCGTATTGTCTACTCCGAAAATTCTGTTCCCTTGCTCTGTCATAAGAGTTATCGTATCTCCTGTTGCTGTATCTGTACTCGCTTCTATAATCGCTTTGGCCATACTGTCTCCTATAATAGCTCCCCGCACTATACTGATCCCTGGTATCCCATTTCGAGGGGATTGGGTCCTCCGACGTATTCCATATCTATGACAGGTAATCACCACAGCTGTGCTGCTTCGGAAACTTTTCCGGCGTCTGCGTCCTGCGTCGATGACGTCGATACGCCGACGTCTAGGACCTCCTCCGACGTCCGACGTCATCCGATGTGATAAGTAGGACGCACGACGCCTGTAGCCTCAGTTCCGTTTTTTCCGCGAACGTGTTGCTTCGTGTTTCTCGGTTCTAAGCCTCGTCTCTTTGGTGTTCTGTTCTTTCTGGTTCTTCGAACCTGTTCGTTTGTGAATTTCGGCGATGTCTTCTACTTCGTCTTCAACCCCGCGTCCGGGCTTTAAGAAGTGCGGGGAGTGTGGGTCCAAGATGTCGGTGACTGACTCGCACGACGCCTGCCTCTTGTGCCTCGGGGAGGCCCACGACACGGATGACTGTGTTGACTGCCTGTCGCTCACGTCCAAAGCCTTACGCGAACGTAAGAAGAAGTTGTCGGTAGGTCGGGTGTCCAAGCCCCGGAAGTCGAAGTCGGCGGGGCTTTCGACGGATGATTCGAGGGGTGACTCTCCGCGTCATCGTCGGAAGTCTCGTCGGTCTTCTTCTAGGAGTAGGTCTCGCCACTCCTCAGCCTCTTCGAGGCATTCTCGGAAGCGCCGTCACCGGTCGCCTTCCAGGTCCTCTTCCGAGGATTCTGCCCAGCACGTCGGTTACCCCACCAGCCGTGCGACGCCGGAGGAATGGGCTTCCTTCGGGAAGAAAATGTTGGCGATTCTTGAGTCGCAGGGTACTCAGCCGTCCGCGCCCCCGAGTGGGGTCGGCCGTGTGAGGTCGAGAGACACCGCTCGCAAGAGTGGTCGGCACGAGTCACGGGAGCGGTCCCGTTCGGACAAGGAGGCTCGTTCTCGCCGTACCCGTTCCAGGTCCCGGTCCTCGACGCGTTCGAGACCGTGTGCTCCTGTGAAGTCTTCGAGGAAGACGTCGACGTCTGAGGCGTCGAGGGCGTCGACAGGCTTTCTCGAGGCTCCGGCTTCGAGGACGTCGTCGAGGCCGTCGACGTTCAGGTCATCGAGGGACACGCTCGGGGCTCCGGCCTCGAGGGCTGTGTCGACGCCGCCGATACTGGAGGCGCTGCATCTGACGTCGACGCCGATTTCCTCGACGCCGATCCTTTCGGCGCCGTTGCCGGTTTTCTCGGCGTCGGCGCCGGTTAGCTCGACGCCATCGACGCCTTTCGTGTCGGAGGTGCCCCGTGTCACGGGTGTACCCCCTAGGAAGGCTCTGGTTAAGAGCAAGCACTCTCGGGTGCCTTTTCGCCACCTGGAATTTATTTCGGAGGCGGATGAGGATTCTGATGGCCTGGTTCCTAGTCTGGTGCCTGATGAAATTGTCTCGGGCCATAGTCAGTTTGACGATTTGAGGCAGTCACTGCATGATGCCAGTGGACTGGACACCTCCCCGGAGGTGGACTTTTGTAGGCCTGAGCCTGGCTCCCATGCCGATTCCTCGTACCGGCGCCTTATGGCTAGGGTGTCTGAGTATTTGGGATGGTCTGCTCCCCCAGGGGAGTTTGTGCAGGATGATCTGACGGACATCCTTGATGTTGGTCCCCCAACTGACCCGGTTCTGCCGTTCCATATGGCTTTACAGAGAAGGGTGGCGGCGGCTTGGACTGCTCCGGAGAGTCTCCCGGCGGTGGGCAGATCCTTGTCGCGTAAATACCGTCCAGCCAGTAGCGACCCCTGCTACTTGACCAGGCACCCCACTCCGGAGAGTTTGGTGGTGCAGGCGGCCCCGGCAAAGCAGGCGTCGTACCCTACCATCCCTCCTGATAGGGACGACAAACGTTTTGATGGCTGGGCGAAGAAAGTGTTTTCTTCTGGTGGTATGGCGCTTCAGGCGGCCAACTCCATTTGTGCCTTGTCACGTTTCACGCACACTCTGTGGAACTGTGTTGCGTTAGCGGCTGAACATATTCCCGAAGGGGTTGAACGGGAGGGTTTCCTTGCTATGGTCCAGGATGGTAAGGATGCCATGTGTGAGTCCGTTCAGTCGGGTCTGGACTTGGCTGATTGCGTCAGTGGGTCCATGGCGGCGAGCACCGTGATACGCAGGTTTGCGTGGTTGCGGAAGTCGGGGTTTGCTCCTGATGTGCAGTCCCGGCTCCTCAACATGCCCTTTGATGGTGAACGCCTTTTTGGCAGCAAGGCTGACGAGAGCCTTGAGAGGTTGCAGACCTCAAAAGCTGCAGCGAAGTCGTTGGGCGCTGCAGTTCGCCAACCTCCGCCTTTTCGTCCTAGGGGACAGCAGTGGAGGGGTGGTTCCTTTCGCTATTACTCATCCTTCAGTAGAGCGAGAGGAGCTGGCAGTCAAAGAGGCCAACGCAGGGGTACCAGAGGTGGACGACAGGGTACCCGTGGTGCCAAGGCCGCTCGGGCAGTTACCTCTTTGCCCTCGGGTAACGCCGCAGCCGCTCCTACTCAGTCATGAGGCCATGTCCCATGGTTCGCCGGTTGGGGGAAGGCTGGCGCAGCATCTTGTAGAGTGGCAAGCCATTACTTCAGATGTGTGGGTTCTGGAGATCATAGCCCACGGCTACTGTCTTCCCTTTCGGCACAGGCCTCGCGACAATCCACCGGGGAATCTTTGAAGTGTCCGGATCCGCTCCTTGCGCAGGAAATTCAAGCCCTGCTGGAGAAAGGCGCTATAGAACTGGTGCCTGTAGCGGAGAGGAACAAGGGATGGTATTCCCCTTATTTTTTGATTTCCAAGAAAGACGGGGGATTGAGACCCATCATGGACTTGCGCGGGTTGAACAAACTCCTCAGGAAGGACAAGTTCAAGATGGTTTCTCTCTCTCAAGTCCTCCAGGCCCTTCAGCTTCAGGACTGGTTGGTGTCACTCGACCTCAAGGATGCTTACTTCCATGTGCCGATCCATCCCAAGCACAAGAAGTACCTGAGGTTCGCGGTTGGCGACTCGCACTTTCAGTTTCGGGTCCTGCCGTTCGGATTGACCTCCGCCCCGAGGGTTTTCAACAAGCTCATGGTGGTGGTGGCAGCGCATCTCAGGCAAGGGGGGATTCACGTCTACCCCTACCTGGACGATTGGTTGATCAGGGGGAGCTCTCCCGAGCAAGTCCTGGATCATCTGTCCGTCACCTGCCACTCCCTCCACAGGCTGGGCTTCTCCCTCAATTTAAGGAAGTCCCATTTGACGCCAACGCAGAGGCTCCAGTACATCGGAGCAGTGCTCGACACTTCCCTGGGGCAGTGTTTTCCTCCCCAGGTGAGGGCTCTTCACATTCAGCAGATGGTGCACAAGTTTCAGCATGCCCAGACGCTCCCTGCGTTCGAGTTCTTGAGGTTGCTCGGCCTCATGGCATCCTGCATTCTTCTGGTGCCAGAGGCTCGCCTGCGCATGAGATCTTTGCAGTGGGCACTCAAGATGCAATGGTCGCAGTCCTCCGGCAGGATGTCGGACCCGATTCAGGTGCCGCCCTCGGTCGCCCAGGACCTTCTGTGGTGGGCCGTCGAAGGCAACTTGATGAAGGGGGCTCCATTTTGGCTTCCCTGGCCGGAGGTGACGATCGTGACGGATGCATCCCTCACGGGATGGGGAGCTCATGCCAACGAGCTGACAGTCAGCGGTCGTTGGTCTCCGTCGGAGTCCAGACTCCATATCAATCTGTTGGAGCTGAGGGACGTCAGGCTAGCCCTGAAGGCTTTTCTGCCGACTGTGCGAGGAAGGAATGTCCTGATCCTGACAGACAACACGGTGGCCATGCACTACCTCAACAAAAAGGGGGGGGCAGGGTCACTTCCTCTGTGCAGGGAGGCGATGCAGCTCGAGTTCTGGGCCATCCAGCAGGAAGTTTCGGTCTCGGCAGTTCATCTGGCCGGAGTCGAAAACGTGACGGCGGACGCTCTGAGCAGGCAGAGCGCGATCTCTCACGAGTGGGAGTTGGCTCAGGAGATTCTCCTGGAGATCTTTGCCCTTTGGGGGACCCCTCAAGTGGATCTCTTCGCCTCCAGTGTCAACCGGAAGTGCGGGAGGTTCTGCTCGCGGGAATTTCCTCCAAAAGGGGCCTTAGGAGACGCGTTCGTGGTGGATTGGTCGTTCCCGCTGCTGTACGCGTTTCCTCCAGTCCCCGTCATCCCGCAAGTGCTGCGGAGGTTGCGGAAGTTCGGTTCCCGGATGATCCTCATTGCTCCGGCGTGGGCTCGGAGGACGTGGTACCCGGACCTTCTCGACTTGTCCATCTGCCCTCCACGTCGTCTTCCCTACCGAGACGATCTGCTCTCACGGGAGGGGGGTCTGGTTCTCCATCCAGAGGTCAGATCCCTCAACCTTCACGCTTGGCTTCTGAAAGGTTGAGGTATAGGGATTGGGACCTCCCTGAAGACGTGATGGAGGTGTTGCTTTCGGCCCGAAGGCCAGCAACTAAGTCTCTGTACCGTTGCCGTTGGCGTAAGTTCTGCGACTGGTGCAGAGTTCGGAATGTGGATCCTTTTGTATGTGACATCCCCATGGTTCTGTCCTTTTTGCTTTCTTTGGCCCACAGGGGCTTGCAAGTGGGTACCATTAAAGGTTACCTGGCAGCGCTGTCCATCTTTAAGCGCTCGTCTGATGAGTGTTCTTACTTTAAGATCCCTTTAATTTCACAGTTTCTGAAAGGGCTCACTAATGTGTTCCCTCCGTCACCTTTCCTGGTGCCCGGTTGGGATTTAAACCTTGTTCTTAGGTTTCTTATGGGTGCTCCGTTTGAGCCTTTACATTCTTGCCCTTTGAGGCTGTTAACTCTGAAAACTGTGTTTTTGGTTGCGGTTACTTCCGCTCGCAGAGTGAGTGAGTTGCAGGCACTTTCAGTTAAGCCACCCTTCACTGTATTTCACAAGGACAGGGTTGTCCTTCGAGTTCGTCCTTCTTTTCTTCCGAAGGTAGTGACGGAATTTCATTTAGCCCGGAAGGTTGTTCTTCCGGCATTATATCCTCCTCCGCATCCTGGTAAGGAAGAGGAGAGGCTCCATAGGCTTGATCCTAGGAGAGCTTTAAGCTTTTATGTTTCACGCATGTCCCAGGTCAGAGTGGACGATCAACTCTTTATTGGTTACGCTGGTAAGCGTTTGGGGCAAGCTGTGACGAAACAGACTTTGTCCCGCTGGATTGTTTTGGCCATCTCGGAATGTTACCGCTTGGCGGGTAAGGACCCACCGGCTGGCTTGCGGGCCCATTCTACCAGGGGCATGGCTGCATCTACTGCCCTGCAGAGGGGTGTTCCTATTCGCAACATCTGTGATGCAGCCACCTGGGCTTCAGTACATACATTTGTACGGCATTATTCCCTCGATTCCATCAGAGGGCAGGATCTATCCTTTGGCAAGGCGGTCCTTTGCTCTGCTATTTGATTGGCTATTCTAATTTTGTTTATAAATTCTTTCCCTCCTCCTTGCTCTGGTACTGCTTTGGGAGTCTGTCATAGATATAGAATACGTCGGAGGACCCAATCCCCTCTAAGAACAAGTTACTTTCTTACCTGGTAACGTTCTTTCGATGGGATGGTCCGACGACGTATTCCATATCGCTCCCGCCCTGCCTTCCCCGCTGCAGAATTTCTTTTGCGATTGCAGCTTACGTTCCGCAAGGCTTTGTGTCTGACTGGCAGTTGACTTCTGTCACACGTTCTGGGGGAAAAAACTACAACTGAGGCTACAGGCGTCGTGCGTCCTACTTATCACATCGGATGACGTCGGACGTCGGAGGAGGTCCTAGACGTCGGCGTATCGACGTCATCGACGCAGGACGCAGACGGCGGAAAAGTTTCCGAAGCAGCACAGCTGTGGTGATTACCTGTCATAGATATGGAATACGTCGTCGGACCATCCCATCGAAAGAACGTTACCAGGTAAGAAAGTAACTTGTTCTTCTCTTTTAGTACGTTAAATATGTATAGGTTGTAATTTTCTTCATCCCACCCTATGTCCGGGAAGCAATCCATTTCTTTCCTGAATTCATGGTCGTATTCCTTCCATGCATCACCCCCAAATGCTTTGTACACCCTCAAGACTCTCTGTTGATATGTTACTAGTGATGGGCCGTCCTCGGGAAATTTCTGCAAGATGATTGAGGACATAATCTGGAATGCTGCTGTCCAATTGTCAAAATTCCTTGACACTGTTGCTCTTTTTAATAGGCCCTTTTCATCCTCTCATGTCTTCCTTTGATATATCATGACCCCTTTTCTGTACCTCTAGCAGGGAGAAGATATCGATCAACTCTTTTCTCCATATCTTCTCCTTCACCTTGTCACAAATGTACCAAGCTTGTGCTTTTAAGGACCGACCTTGTGCATCCTTGCCTATCGTGGGCCTGCCATATTTAGTCATAACTGTGGTAGGTTCTGTTGCTTTTACTAAGGGGGGTTCTATCATAGCTACTGGTGTATTGGAAGGTGACCCCTGGGGACCAGGATTTTGGGGAAGCCCCAGAGCGATAGGAACCCCGCTGTCTGTTGGCCCTTGCCCTCCTGCCCCCTGATCTACACCTGCCCTATCTGTTTTCTGCTTCTCCTTGCTTATTACCCCCTTTGTTTTCACCCAGGCCTGAAGGTGGTCCCTCTCCTCGTCTTCACTACTTTCTGTATCAGATGTCACACTTGTGCTTTTTTATTCTCCCTTTACCGGCTCTGGGCGACTTACCCTGAGCCTTGATACATGCATTTAATACTTTTACCATTTTGCCAATATTGTTATTCAATTTTACGATACCTTTCTTGGTTCCTTTCCTCCGTTTTATTTTAGGCATCTCTGGCTCTTGTGACTCCCTTGGGATCTCTCTTAACCTTTTTTGGCCTTGTGGTACTGCAGCTTCTTCGTCGCTGCCAGCGGACTCCTCCAGCAGCAAAGGCGACATTGCCCTAGCCCTTTCTTCCGCCTGCACCACGTCCAGCACCCATTGTGCTCCATACTCCTTCTCTGCCTTTTTGGCCCATGCACTGAATTCCTGTGCTCTTCTCGCTCTTTCCTCTGCCATTCTTGCCTTTTCGCCCCCTGCTTTTCCTTCCTGGTTGTTGACTCTGGGGATTGACTTTTTTGGCCCCAAGGTGGAGGGGACACCCGGATTTGAACTGGGGACCTCTTGATCTGCAGTCAAATGCTCTACCACAGAGCTATATCCCTGTGCTGTAATCCGGCCTGGCGCTTTTAGCTCAACTCTGTTAAGCAAAAATGTTGGAGCTGGGGGTTTGACTCGAACCCCCAACCTTTCAGGTATAAGTCCCAGCACTTATTGACTATGCCGCATAGCCAGCGTTACAGGCTCACTCGTTTAACAGCTGAGCCTCTGCCGGCTTTGTCAGCCGTAATAAAATACACGCCGTTCTCTTCCGGCTACGACTTTAATTCGTAGCCCCGCCCCTTTCTCTCCGTACCGAGCCCTTTGCCGGCTCGTGTTCTCATGTTGGCGCCGGGCGGGCGTGCCTGGAGCTGCTCACGCCGCGTCCCCGCTCCAGCTGGCGTCCTTCTTCCTGGTCCCAAGCTGCTTCTGAGAACGCCAGACTTGCGAAATCTTCGTCGTCGCAGCTCGCCGATCCCGCTCGTCTCCCGCAGCACCACGTCTCCTCCGGCTTCTTCGCGCTGTTCCGACGGGCTTCAGCTGCAATCCGATGAACCGTCACCTAGAGAAGGGGAGAGAAGACACAGAAACGGTAAGCCCGCCGAGGCAAACGTTTCCTTTTCCCCTTTCCCAGGTCCGGGGAGCCTACCCGAGTGAGGTGAGCTCCGGAACTGTTTGTGCCTCCTTGGGTTTCACAGGGGTATTTATCCTCCCTGTCCCCTTTGATGTGTTGGTGGGGGCCGGGCCTCTTCCTGCCCCCCCTGCTGCTTCCTTCACACCTTTTGCTGCGTTCCCCTGGCAGCACCGAGGGTGGGGGCGCCGCTTTGGCTGCCCCTCCCTCTTTGTTTCCCGCCGTTCGTCTCCCCCACCCTGCGCCTAACCCCCCAGGCCCTCCATCGTGTCATACCCTGTATGGCACGGGGCCTGGGGCATTCCCTTGGGCAGGTAGGTGTGGACTCACGGTGAGGACCCGGGCGAGAGGCTGTGAGTCCTGCAATAGCTGAAGGCCCGGCCCAGCTTCCTGGAGGAAGCTTGGACGAGCCTCGTGGTGGAGGGCAGAGGCCCCTCCCTTGCGCCTGCATTGTCTTGGGCAGGTAGGTGGGGGGACTCACGTCGTAGGGAGGCCGGTGCCGGAGCAGTCGGACCGGATTCCTTTGCAGTGACACCGCCGAGGCTGTGTTGGCATGTGCTCAGGTGCGCAGTGAGGAGTGGAGCAGTCTGGAGGTGGCGGTCTGGGGAGCCACTCGGGAGCACTGGAGAGCCCCGGACCCCGGGGAAGCCGGCATGGGCGCCTGGGGGCCGCGCGGGTAATTAAAGCCCGCCCCATTGCCTCATTAGAGTATAATTGGGGGGGGGGGGGGGGAGAGAGAGCGAGCGCGCGCGCTGGGAGGCCTGATGGGACCTGGACGTTACCTTACGTATCGGGGCTCATGCTATGTTGCACCCTTTAGCGCCTCTTTGTGGACGTGGAGGATAGGCGCTGAATCTGCAATGCTGCTGCTACCATACTGATCCAAATATGGGGGGGGGAGGGTTATAGCGAGCATAGGTGTCCCTCTAGCACAGAGGTCTCTGGCCAGGAGCTGCTCACCACATGGATGTGATCGAGGGAGCGGCCTCTGTGTAAAGCGCTGCGAGGTCGGCGAATGCTTAAAGCGCCGGCATGCAGGGATTCAAGCGGCCGAGTGATGCACGAGTTGGCAATGGTAGCTCCCTCCGCCCTCGAGGGTACCTGCCTTGGAGCTTCCAATGCAGCGAGAGTCTTTGCATGGTGCGTAAATGGGACTAAATGCGCGTACGAGTTCTAGCTCGGTGGGTAAACGCGCCAATGTGAAGAGTACATGCCAGCGTCGAAGGCTCTTGGCAGGCGCCACAGCAATGCCTTTCTCCATAATGAGACGAAGTGCTGTTGCCATAACGTTGCTTAAACTCTACATAGTTTGTTGGTTATTTTTAATGCGCGAGAGTACCCGGGGGTATCAGGGCGCAGCATTTAGTGGTTTGTTACCACCTTTCCGGTGGTTCATTATTTAGACCTGGGTTGCTTGTACCTTGCCTCCTCTTAGGCTCTGACTGGCCCATTGGGCAAAGGGGGGAATTCCTGTCTGCCATGGCAGTGTGGGCGACTGAAACAACTTTCCGGGCAACCAGTAGTGCAACTATTGCCACTAGCCCAATGTGTTGCAGAATTCAACATTTCGAGTACACCCCCCCCCCCCCCCCACAAACCCCGCAACCCCCACCCACCCTCCGCGTCCCAAAACTGCACCTCCGAACCACTGAAGCCGAATAGTGTCAAGTCAAGAACGTCGATGCAAGATGTGGCCCGTTTTCTATTTTGGAATGATTGCGTTTTGTCCTGGTATACACCCATTTTGAGAAGGTAACTTCATTGCAGGGTTTGGTCTTGGTACACAACACGTTTGTGACTCAGCTCTTGTGTAATGCTGCTGCCTCGGCCTGCTTTGTTGAGGCGGTTCGTGACTACCCCGGGTGGAGCGAGAGAGGGGGCGAGTGAGATTGTGCTGGTCCAGGATGGGTCCACTCCACAGGACCCTGAGGTACGTACGTTGTTTCCCTGGGCTGGGCCTGTGGGCCAGCACCTAGGCCCGGCCTGTGGCGCTGGCCCTTTTATTTGTTTATTTATTATTTTTTACACCACTTTAACTCACTGTTTCACGTTGACTTTAAAGTGGAGGAGGAGTGGTTTAAATTATTTTTTTAATGGAAATTTCGACGCAGGCACTGCACTGCCACCAGCCTCTTACATTTTGCTTTCCTCACAGATTTAAGGTACCCACTCTAAAACTTGCTGCACGTGTCTTCCATTTGTGGAATTCGCAGGTGGTCTGATATTTCTACACTATGATTTTAATCAAGTTAATATGAAGCTGTTACTATTAAAGACCAATATCCAATGTTTGGGGCACTTCTTTAGTTCTACTGGACCTGGCTAATTGCTACATGAGAACTTCCTCATAGTGTCTCTATCAATCCAGGCCCTGCAACTAGGTTGAAAAAGCGCAAGGGATCTGCCCGGTGCAGAGCACCGAGTAGTAGTGTGTCCCAACACGACCACTGTATACACTACTTCCCAAGCGGCTGCATATACAACTTTTCAGAATTCCCTAACCACTAAATGCCGTTGAATTGCTGTTTTCATGTTTTCAAACTTAGCAAGACGAGAATTTCTATCCAGTGCACCCCTTTCGCGTCTTTCGTCATGGTGTCGGTACCCCTAATTTGATGGGGGGGTGGGGGGCAGGGGGAATGTGTTGTAATGCTAGTAGACGACATGAGAACAGGATATGCACACAAAGGCCACCCCAGTTGCAGAGTAACCGTGTATATAAAAGTGGCATTAGTGGGCGTTTATAGTGATAAAGGTAATGTTAGACGTGTTTTTAGGCGCCTGGCGCACCTGCGACAAGATGGGGTTCTGGGGTATGATGTGTCATCAGGAAGGGTCTAGTTCCGGTTCTGCTTTCACTTGCAGGTCACATTCCTTCAGCAAACCTAAAGGTTAATGACTGGAAAAAGATGGCCTGGAGGGATACCTAGAGCAATGCCTGTGGTTATGATTAATTCAGAACCTTCAATCCATCAGTGGTCACTTTTTGTAATTTAACTCTGAGTGGGCCATGTATGCTCGGACTTGGCCCCTGAGTTTGCGAGCCTAGAGACGCCAGGTGGACCTCGCTGACGATGCAGTGAGGCCGGCAAATGCTATATCGACTGTCTGTCTGTTCGTCTCTCGTCTTGCTTGTTGTGGGCCCTTAAGCCTACGGGTCCCTGGTTGCACGTTATAAACTACATAAAGTAAAAGGGGTAGCTTGTGGTCTTGTGCAGAAAGGATGTGACTTGGCAGTCCGACTCCAGCAAGGAAAAGGAAAGCAATCCTAAAATGTTTAGATCTGCCCTGTACTATAGAGATTGATGGACTGGGAGCATTTCGAAGACTGGCTGAGGCTGGTGTTCAATCTTTGTGGTTGCCACACATTTTAAAATATGAAGGCTTAAAAAAGAATGGCTAAAATCTACTTGCAAAAATCTGAAAAAGAACTACTGGTTGAACTCGAGGGGTTATTCGGAGTTTATAGGAAACATATAAGGCTATGGGAGAAGGAAAGGAGGATTCGCAGACAGACGTGGAGCAGGAGAAAGATACAAAAAGGTTTAGAAAGCTAATTGGCAAACATGCTGTTGGCAGCTTGACTGCTAACACCCACGAGGTACAAGCTCGTTAAGCGTCTGGGAAAATAATGTAGTTTGCTTTATGTAAGAATATGGGAGGGAACCTTTTTGATTCTTAACAGAAAATGACTGAGACTTGATCGGGTGTTGTGGGGCCTTGGTTCATGGGTGGATTTAATTCCATCTCTATTGGTGAGAATGGACCTGGCATGGCTGCCAATGGGAGACCCAGACCTGCTGGATGAAGTGCCTATTGAAATGTTTTAAGAACATTCCAGAATTGCATGCCCTTACTTTGGCTGAAGTATTAAATTCTATTTTAGGGTCGGGTTCCAGGTCTCTAGAAAGCTAGAAAAAGGGACAAAGAGCACTATTGCATCTACATACTTCAGTGTGTTCTCAAATTAACATATTGATTTGACAAGGTCCATCCCACCCTAGCCTACTGAGAGGTCACACTGATAGTAACTTGTCAAATCTTGAGAAAATGGGGTAAGTCTGTGAGGGATTTGACCATCCGCACGGGAAGAGTGCGCTCGTCTGGGCTTTTTTTTTTGTTTTGTTTGTTTAAAATAATGATTGATGTGAGATCAACATGCGAAAATGTGGGGCCTTCCCGCACATATTTTCCACATTCAATGCACAACAGAAAAATAGTCATGTACTCTGGGAGGACACAGCTTACCAGTGCCACCCTCACCTGTCATGTGTAACTGACACCTGACAGCTCTGGGTACATAAAAAGCCTCTGGCCGTGGGCAGCCTGATTAGAATTTCAAGGCCCCATAGATTTGCATCTCCATTGTCAAACCTTGCACTGAAGAATGTTAATTAGCAGGCCTCGGGGAAGTCCTGCATGCAGGAAGTGACAATGGAGACCAGACGCCAACACCTCTTTGTAATGCAATGTGTCAACTTGGTACAAACACCCCTTCTTGGTATGAAAGGGCAGTGGATGTCCTGTCTGGAACCACTCCATGTAGAGTAGGGATTTATGTGAACTGTAGGAGACGAAAGTCTGCCTGCAACCCCCTACTTCAAAGGAGGCCCATTGTCATTAGGGAGACTCTTTGATGTGCAGCAGACAGGAAAATGGGTGGGACTTGGAAGTATATATTGTCATCCTTCCCATGTCTGTTGCCAAGGGCTCTGATTCTGACCTGAAGCATTACTGAAGATTGTTTGTGGAGCCCCAGGATTGTCTCACTTAAGTTAGGCTTGGCTGACGCCAATTCCTGGACCTCGTTTGGCTTTAAAAAAGGGCTGAGCCCCTCGCTGATCAGATCATCTGAAGACTTTGCAAGGAGTAAGAAAAAGGACTAATTTGGAGCTAAGCTGTAGCTACCTTACAACTTCTGGCAGTGAAGGAAGGCCAGGAGTTCCAGAGGGAAGCAAGATACCTCCCCTAAACATCGCCTAAGGAACAGAGGGAGATACCGGACTCTGCTTCAGTACCCAGCCAGCACACAGTGTACCCTGCTAGATTCTGACAGCAAGCTTCCTAGGTCGGGAAGTGCTGGAGAGTCTCTGGACAAAGGACAAGGCCATTGCCTGCTAACACCCTTCTGAGCTTTGGGCCGTCTGTCTTGAAAGGATACAAGCCCTGAGAAGAAGCTAGGAGTGCCACACAAGCATCATTCAGTGCCCATTTTGTAAGGACCTTTCGAGACAGTAGAGTCCTCGATTCGCACCAGGCTGCACTGTAAACTGTTGTCACGCCGCAGTCACCAGAGCCGTCCGAGACGTCTCAATCAGCATTCCAGATTCACTAACCAGCACAGAGAAGATTATTGGCCCCAAACCACCATGCCGGACAACCTTCAGACGTCCGCCCAGCCTTGCTTGCTGAACTGCCTGCTGCCTGGTACCCGCAGCTGTCGCCCACCACTGTCTCACGGGCTGCAAAGCACCCTGGAACTGCCTTGATGCTGTCGAGCACCAAGAACGTCTTCAGCGCTAGGTACATTTTGGTTCTGTGCCCCCCCCCCCCCCCCCCCCGTCCCTGAAGGCCCCTAGACACAGGTACGACCCTTTGCCTCTTTGATGCCGGAACCAAAATAATCTTGTTCAGTAAGACTGATTACTTTACCGACTACCCTCCTGTCAGTATCCAGAGTGCATCCCTTTCCTTCGTGAAACTGTCTGTCCCCTGTGTTCCTTTACAGTGTGGGTTGTAATTGTAGTGTGCTAGAACTGTCTGTTGTAGTAATAATAAAATGGATATTTTTATACAACCTTGACTAGACAGTCACTTTTATCATTGGGTAATAATTGTATTTTCTCTGTGTTGCAACTAACCAACAACCCACAACCTTTCGGAGTAAAGCCGCCATACCGTCCACCTTACCAACATTGGACAAGGGGGTCTTATACTTCACTTGTATTCCAATCTGTTCGGAAACCTTCTGGTGTATTAGAAGCGTGAGGTTGATTGATGGTTTAGAAACCGATATTCATTTCTGGACCACTGGTGCCCCGGAAGTTGATTCGTCAAAGTCCCAAAATTATTGAAGGCTGTGGAGGCCATTTACTAAAAGAATGCATGTTCCCTTGTGAAATATTCTCCCCCTCTCTCCTTCTATCCTGGCTTTCCCCTATGCCCGCCTATCCGCCCCTGTCTGCCCAGAATGTGATTTTTCGCTGCAGTCCTGTTGAAATAACATGGCAGATCCACATGAAGACGGGATTTGGGGTTGTACACTTCCCGTGATAACCTGGGCCTTGGCACACTGCTACATATGATGACCCATTCTTGTATGAAGTGCATGTCATATTACATTGATATCGCAACCATATTTTTCTTAGTGTACAGAGGGATAATGCTCTATGATGCCACTGCCTGTGTTGTCACTCGGGGCGCGGTTGTGTGATGTCTATTCCGCTCCCCCTGATATTTTGGTGAAATGACCTCCCTGCACACAACACACATACCAAATAAGCCAGCCACGCTTGGACGTTGAACACTACTTCCGATACACCTCAAACTCTCTACATCCTTCCAACCATCTTGTAAATCGAAGTCTCGGCAAATGCATCCTCACACTTGGGGCGCACATGGCCAGTGTATTGGTTCTGAAGAAAAGTCGAGCTGTGAAAGAGTTGCTGCCCTATTCTCCATGGTACTCGGATGCCCCTCCAGCAAAGGAGGAGCAGGAAGGGGGACTTTGGGCTAGGAGTACAGTTCTCATTCTACCTTGGCTAACGTTCACTAAAAGTTCCAGAAATGGGGTGCTTGATGCCCGAGGGGTGCAAGTGGGGAGGCACAGCTTTTTGCACTTTTGAATGTTTAGGGCCTTGGCGGCTGCTGGCTATTAGGTTGGTGACGTTGCAACGCTGCCCATGTTGCAGATGCGGTCAGACTTTTTTAAACGGGACTGATGTTTTTTGCCTCTGTTCGCAATGTTGATAACCTAGGTTTTGTGCAAGACCATACCCAGATGAGTGTTTAAAAAAAAAATGTATTTTGTTCTTTTTTAGCTTCTATTAGGTGGTGCTTTGGCTCCGCCTATTGACATCCGAGTACAGCTACGAGGGAGATGCACTGAGAGGAAGGGCACGCAGCCTGTGGGTGCTGTTTGCCTTTTTAAACCATGGCTATTCCCACCCACTACCTGCCTCCTCTTTCTCCCACTCCGCTTCCAGTGGGGTCTCTACTGCATGGTAACCTCCAACTATCGAAGTTTGTGTGGCTGCCATTCTTATTTCTCAGCAGCCTTCTGAAAGGTAGTGGCTTAATTGCAGGTGTTCGCCAGCTCCTGGTGAATTTAAAAACTTCAGTCGTTTTGATTTTAAAGCAGTGTGTGTCCTCTCCTTTGTTCCTTGTATTGAATTTGTTCGCAACCTCGCACTGGCAGTAGAGTTGCCTCTTTTATAGACATCTACAAAGCACTGCTGTCTTTGGCCAAGGTACTCGTACCATTTTGCATCCGTTGCTAAAAGGTTTGTGGCAACATTATATAGGTGACCATATATATATCAGGACCAGGGGTGTCTCCTGCATGTTCCATGTAATAATGTCTCTGCAAAAAAAGGCACTTTTTCTGCGAATTTTTTGCATGGCGACATTACATGGAACGATGTGGTGTCTAGTCACATGATCGACAGACAAATGGTCCACACAATTTGGTCGACAGGTCAAATGGTCGAATTATTTTTAAATGTATATATATTTTTTAGGTTTTCGTTTAGGGGAAAAAGGGTTTTTTAGCAAAAAAAAGGGGGTTATCCCCCCCAAAAAAAGTGAAAAAAAACATTTGACCATTTGTCCTGTCGACCATTTGTCCTGTCGACCATTTATATTCGACCAAATGACCTAGAACCGAACGATGTCTATCCCATGCCAAAACAAACCAGCACTGTTAAGCTGTGCCAATGCAGACCAAAGTGGGTATGAGGTGTGTGTACCCGGAGATCCGTGCGTATCGCTTACACGATGGCAAGCAGGACCTGCTTCCGGCATGCGCCTGACGGCCCTGGGGTGCAAGCAGTGATGGGGCCCAGCCATTGCCTTGATCCAGCCTGGGCGCCAGCCCGAGGCTCCTGTTTGCTCTGGGTGTGGACCTGTGGTGTTGGCCACGCATTGAGCACACAGTGGGATGTGAGGGGGCTGGCTCGGCACCCTCCTAGTCCTCAGCTCGTCACACGCCCAGCCCTCAGCTTCCAGCAAAAGAATACATGCATATCAATTAGTACTGGCGCTAACCCTTTCCTTAAACAAAAGGACGAGTGGGACCTGTTGGGGTTGGCGCCTGTGACTGCAAACGGATGGCTCTAAGCTAGCCTGGCACCCTCGGGAGCTGGATGCCCTGGGGGTAGCCGGATTGCCTGCCTCAGGGTGGTCTCTGGTGTCAGCTGCCAGGGGAAAGCCGGAGAGGAGCGATGGGTGATCGTGGCTTCTCAGCCGGGATTTATTTAACCACCAACATTAAAGGGCTGCCTGGGGTCCTCCACCGGTGTCCATCCAATATGTATTCCTACTGCACCTTAGTGGTGCCTGACTTTGTCCCTGGGGGTGCGTAGAGTGGCCCCGCCAGTGTCTCCCCAGATCATTTAATCTATGGGGTATATGATTTGATATGTAATTTATAACTCGTTTAATACCGAGAGGTTTCTAAGCGCGGACCTGGGGATCAAACCTATGTTGCTCGTTGTGGTCTTGCTTCCAAGGCGAGCACATTGCCCTTGAGCTATCCTCCGGAGACTGAGGAGACTAAGGGTTTGGAGTCGGGGTGAGTGGCTAAAGGCGGTAGACATTAAGATAGAGGCAAGACTTTTGGGGGTGGGGGTGCGCCTCTTATAATTCAGCTGGGGGGTGTGGGGGTGGGGGGGTGTGGGGGTGGTGTGTGTGTGTGTGTGTGTGTGTGTGACATGTGGCTGAAGCAATGTGTAGTGAACTTTAATGAGGCGGCCATAGCTGGACCCGCTGCAAGTGCTTACCCAAATTGGTGAATGGGTGCGGGGTCCAGATGGTTCAAGTATGCTCGAGCAGTGTGGAGGCTCTCACCTGGTCTGATTGCAAGAACACAGTGGAATCGGTGTGTTTAACGGGGAAATAAGCTGTTGGTGGTTGCGTCGGAAACAGCAGTGAGTTGCCACCCGGGAGTGACTACTATCTGTTGCATATCTCCCAAGAGGTTTGCAAGTTGGGTGATTGGAAAGGAAAGTGGCGCCGAACAAGCTGCAGTGTGTGTATGCATTGTGAACAGTTTTTCTTTGTTGCAACACGTTTCTCAACGTTTGTGGTTTCTAAGTGTGTGGTTTGCTGCGAACGTCTAGGTTGTGTTTCCAGTTGATGCAGGAGTGGAGTTACAGTAGATCGGCGTCTTGACGGTCTTGACTGGCTGCTATTCACTCATTGTTCAATTATAGGTGCAGATGCCATCAGGGGTGGACTGGGAACCAAATGAGGCCTTGGAAATAATGTTCAAAGTGGCCCCATATAACACATTTTCAGCAAGCCCAATGCTTTTCCTATGAGACAATTTGGAACTACCCCACAAAAGAGGCCCAGGGTGCAGAGGCCCACCGGGAAATCTCTGGGGTTCCCTATAGGCCAGTCCATCCCTGGATGCCATCCTTGTGGGCACTTCACATGTTGCCTAGAAAATGCCCTGCCCCAAATGAACACTAAATGAGGACCGCCTCGACATGTCACTGTGCGCTGGGATGCGCCTGTTGCACCTCCAGTGGACTCGTGCATCAAACTCGCGCCTGTACATTGAGTGTCGGCGAACATAGCTCAGTGGGTTGCACACCCACTGCAGAGATCTGTGTCCAATCTTGGCAGTACCACGGCAGACTTGCATCCATCAGCGGTAAATCGAACACACCCTGCTGATTTGCAATTGCTTATTTTGTTTGTTTTTGGATGGTTGGTCGTAAGGACTCTGAGATTCCAGTTCTCCGAGGTTTCCCATCTGGAGATTCCAGTTCTCCGAGGTTTCCCATCTGGAGATTCCAGTTCTCCGAGGTTTCCCATCTGGAGATTCCAGTTCTCCGAGGTTTCCCATCTGGAGATTTCAGTTCTCCGAGGTTTCCCATCTGGAGATTTCAGTTCTCCGAGGTTTCCCATCTGGAGATTCCAGTTCTCCGAGGTTTCCCATCTGGAGATTCCAGTTCTCCGAGGTTTCCCATCTGGAGATTCCAGTTCTCCGAGGTTTCCCATCTGGAGATTTCAGTTCTCCGAGGTTTCCCATCTGGAGATTTCAGTTCTCCGAGGTTTCCCATCTGGAGATTCCAGTTCTCCGAGGTTTCCCATCTGGAGATTCCAGTTCTCCGAGGTTTCCCATCTGGAGATTCCAGTTCTCCGAGGTTTCCCATCTGGAGATTTCAGTTCTCCGAGGTTTCCCATCTGGAGATTTCAGTTCTCCGAGGTTTCCCATCTGGAGATTTCAGTTCTCCGAGGTTTCCCATCTGGAGATTCCAGTTCTCCGAGGTTTCCCATCTGGAGATTCCAGTTCTCCGAGGTTTCCCATCTGGAGATTCCAGTTCTCCGAGGTTTCCCATCTGGAGATTCCAGTTCTCCGAGGTTTCCCATCTGGAGATTCCAGTTCTCCGAGGTTTCCCATCTGGAGATTCCAGTTCTCCGAGGTTCTAAATTCCTTGCCATCAGAATTGGCATAGTTAATGCTCACTCATAATGTTCGTTCTTGGCCATAATTAAGCCGTCTTCTATAGTTTGGTTATGAATACATAGCCTTCCTGATCTTTAGCAGATAAAGGACTTTCCCAGGTTTGTGTAATATTTATTTTTCTCTGATCAGTTTGTGTAGCTCTGGTGTAAACCCTGATTGTTCATTGGAGGTAATCCAGATCTTCCGATCTCTTGATGGAGAAATCTTCTCAATAGCGGATGCTGTCTGGTGGTAGTGGTCGGCAAGGTCTTGCGCTGAGGAGGGTGAAGCCAGCCTTTCAAGAGTGGGGGTCGGGGGGGGGTAAGAGAATCCTTTGCTCTTTTGCACACACTGCGTTTAGTGACCGTGACGTGAGTAGGATGTATTCAAGGCTTAAGATCTGGACCAGAAGCCGCCAAAGCCTTAAGCCCACAGCCTAAGAAGACCACCTCTTTCCAGCCCTCATGTTCTAACCCTGCTGGGAAGCCACTGGCCGCGTTTCCATATCATTATGGCCTCCGCCCAAGGCATTGAAGACTAGCCTGATCATTCCCCTACCAGAAAAGACTACACTGGGCCTCGGTGACTTAATCAAATGCTGGTTCCTCGCGCACACACACACTCTTCATTGGAATGAAAAGGCGTCCGTCTTGCCGTTACACTAATGGATCATCCAGAACCACCACGGGCAAAGATACTGATCCCCCCCCCCCCCCACAAGGCCCGGCCCTCGAGACCGCAATCATCCCAGTTATAAGAGCCTCACTTATGGATGCAGCTGACCCCTGCCTGTGGGTTCTGCTTCATGCTACCACCCTTGATGGGGCCACAAAGCCCTTCTAAATCTATTTACCCAAGTTCTGGGGCTTGTGGAACACCGTTCTGCATTGGGTCGGTCCCATACCCCGATCCCAAAAGAATCGTACAGCCTTTGGTGTCCCACAAAGGTCCCTCCCACGTGGCACCACCAGTGAACCCTTGCTAGCCTGAACATTGAGAGCCACGGATAGAACGATGACCTCCAACTCTACCCAGAGCACACATCCGGTCAATGATGTTCAAATAGAACTCCCCCCGCCCCCTTACTCCGTCATGATTGTTGAGTGCCTATCTGAAAATATGTAGAAGGGCCAAACTCCTCTTCCTCGGGGGCCTCTAGCAAACCTGCTCAAATCCAGAAATGGCTGACGAAATGTGTCTTGATCTCTCCTTCACTCCCATCCAGTGCTACATCTGCCAGCATCACCCTAGACTGAAACCTTTCCTTTTAGGACCCAAACTGTAAAAACAGGGACGCCCAAAGACTGGGACTGCGCATCAAGCTGGTCCCATCTCTTCTGCACTTCAAGAAGCAAGGGGGAGACCTGCTAATTAAATGAAGGAAGCAAGGGGGAGACCTGCTAATGAAATGAAGGTAGCAAGGGTGAGACCTGCTAACGAAGAAGGTAGCAGGTCTCCCCCTTGCTACCTTCTTCGTTAGCAGTTCTCCCCCTTGCTAACAAAAGGTAGCAAGGGAAGACCTGCTCGTGAAGAAGGAAGCAAGGGGGAGACCTCGGAAGGAAGGAAGGAAGTTAAAACAAACATATACACCAGTTTAATTCAGAAATTATGCTGAAAAAAAAATGTCTCCAAAAACGAATATGGCAGTAAAAAAAAAAAGAGAACCTGAATTTGAAATCGAAATGAAAAAAGAAAAACAAAAATATTCAAATGCAATTAAAGCTCTAAGACAACAATCCGATGCAGAAGCAATTCTAGCTGCGCTCAAACAGAACTATGGTCATTGCTAAATGACTCACCAAAAGCATCTCTTATGATTCAAGAAGTTGAAGCTCAGGAATGGATTAATCATTTTACAACTCTTTATAATCCAAATCCCAATGTCCCTGCAATTGATTTAGTACAAGAAGATGGTGCTTGGAATTTCAACTGGGACATATTAGACCTAAGAAACACCATCATGGCCCTAAATCCATCTCGGGCCCCCGGACCCGATGGATTATCAAATGCTGACCTCAAAGCAGCTTCAAATGAATGGGTGGCCTTCTTCGGCTTATTGAAAACACAAAGAAAATACCTCACAGTTGGACGTTGGCTGTGCTGATTCCAATTTACAAAGCTGGTGATCGTAAAAATCTGGTAAATTACAGACCTATAGCATTACTGGATCCCCTAGGGAAACTATTCGCTGGCTATCTTGTAAAAAAGCTTAACACCTGGGCAGAGGAGAATGCAAGACAAGAAAAAAGACAAACTGGTTTTGTCAAGAAAATAGGAACGAATGTCAACCTCCTGTTATTGAACTTGATAAAATGTGAAGTGATAAGTAAGAAATATCAAGTATACGCCATCTTTGTAGACTTAAAGATGGCATTTGACTTGCTTAGCAGGCAGAAGCTTTGGTCTAAACTCGCAGCCTGGGGATGTCCACCTTCTATTCTGAACCCGATCAAACAACTTTATTCAAATACCTCTGTCAGAGTACGGTTAACCAACGACGGGATGGTGACAAACCCCACTGCTACCTGTAATGGCTTGAAGCAAGGATGCCCTTTGGCAGCTTGCTTATACAATCTGTATACTTATGACTTTTGTGAAAAAATCCAAAACATAGCGGCTAATCCTCCAAAGATTAACAACGAGCCTATTCAAACGCTAATATACGCCGATTACATCATTATTTTAGACAAAACTGTATCAGGGCTAAAAAAATCTTTAGACAAAGCTCAAAATTACATGCTGGATAAACGGCAACAAAACTAAGGTAATGAAACTTACCTCTCAAAAAAATAACAAAACGCGACATACCTTAAAGATTTTTCTAGAAAGAGAAGAGATTGTGATAACCAAGGCAATTAAATATCTGGGTGTAATGATTAATCCGTCCTTAAATGAACAAGAATGGAAGATCCATATTAAGGGAAAAGCTAGATCTCTGGCCAGACAGGGCTTTTTATTCCATAGAAAATACGGAACGTACTCAACAAAAGCTACAATTGCTTTGTATAAGCAAAAAGTAATCCCGATTTTGACGTATGCCACCGAATCACTGATCAATCAACAAACCATGAATTGGCCCAGGTATGAACCGTTATTTTGGAGGAAAACACTATCTCTTCCAAGGTCGTTTCCAATGCCAAGAATCCGCTATGAATTAGCTATCCAATCCATCAAATCCATATTGCTTTGGAAGCAAATGGATCTCTTCAGGAAAATAATTTCTGAGGACAAAATACCATCGTTCGATATCCTGAGAGAAAATAATTCAGCATTTAATATCACAGCCCTGACTAAATGGACTTCTGAAATCAAGCGGAAAATGCAAGCTGAAGATATCTCTGAGGAAATGCTGATCAACAGGCCACAGTATGCAAAGCGTAAAATACAGACCAATGACTGGATCAAAACCATCGCTGAACAAAGTAAAAACAAACAATATTTAAAATGTTAAACTGAAACAAGAGCGCTCAATGAGTTGCCAGGTTACTTAAATTATTTCCCAGATCGTAACATACGTGATCTGTTTTTACGTATCCGGCTTAACATCTTACCGACCCGGGAATATCAAGCAATGACGGACAAATCGAACAAAGTAATTTCTGATTATCACTTTTGTAAAGCTATAAACATCACGGAAACTCTATTTCATCTGATCATGATTTGCCCGGCACTGAAGGATCAAATATCCTTGTACAGAGACTACTTTGGGATATTGTATGAACAATTGACAACTCAAGATGGGACAATTTATTAAGAGGACAAGACAAACGTCTAATTTTGACAATAATCAAATTCTGGCTGGAAATCAACAAAGAAAACAAGCTGAACGAGTGAAATGCAAGCAAATAATGTTTTCTGAATAATGTTCTCCTTTTATTTTCTTTTTTTTAATGTAATATATCTGCAAAACAAAAGAAAATGAAAAGTTTGTAAAATTCAAACAAAACATTTTAATAAAAAAGGAAGGAAGGAATCCTGTTCTCGTCTGTGCTCTTCCCCCTTTTTTTTTGTAGTGGTGGCCCAAGACAAAGGTTGGACAGGGTGCTTAGGGGGGGCGGGGGTTGGATTGCAGAGGAGAAATGACCATAACGGCCTCCCTAGGCAATGTGTCAATGCACCCGTGCAAGTGCAAACACTAGAAGTGCAGGGGGGAGGGCGGTTGATCGGGACGAGGAAAGGGAGAGGGGTTCAGGGAAAAGTGAGGGAGGGGCACCAGAGGCTGGGCAAGTGCATGGGGCAACAGGGGGGGGCGGGCGATTAGTGTGGGCAACGGGGTGTACCAGACTGCAGGCTAGTCTGGGGCGGGTGCCCACAGGGCAGTGCTAGTAGAGTGCGGGTTAAGGCTGGTCGAGGGGCCTGACCCCGGTAAGGCTCATAAGCAGTGCTGGTCATTGGGTCGACTCTCGCTGGAGCAGAGATCCGGCTACACATCTGGTGCCGGATCTCACGATCCGGCCAGAGTCGGCCACCCCCAGCCCATCTGCGCTGGAATACTTAAAGGAAAAAAAAAGCACCCGCGACATCAGCATTGCCTTTTACTGCCTGCTTTGGCACTGGACTTTAAAGCGCTCCTGGGACTTACCTGCGCCTACTGTTCCTGTCAGTGCGGAGAGATGACCGTGATGGGCCCAACGTGTCTGATCTGACGCCTTCATTGACACACTGGCCCGTCTTCAAACACGTGTGCAAAGGAAGGAGCCTTGAGATAGTAATGGGTCAGTAATGGCCTGCCAGTTTGCCTCTATGGTTTGCGCACAGATCTGCACCTCCTAAAGACCCAACAGCTCACCCCACAACTCCTACAAATTAACACCACAACGAGATCAAAGCACCACGCCCCCCCACCCCCCCTTTTCTTTCTGCAATTAACTTAACTGCTTGTAGGGCTGAGCAAATGAGTCTTGCTTAAGCTTTCACTGTCCAGCTCGGATCTTTCTTTTGTGCAAAACAAGGGGCGCTCTCTCTGCAGGAAGGAAGGGTTTCAAAGCAAAACCGTTTTGTAGGTCCAGAGATTTAAAACGGTTTGAGAAAGAAAGAGACTGGTGTGTAATGCAGAATGCTCGCTACATGCACAACTTGTGGCGAGCATTCTGCATTACACACCAGTGCCAAAGCCGCGGCAAAAGGCAATGCTTCCATCGCTGGCACTTATTTTCTTAGTATTCCAGCATTGCTAGATGCAAAGACTATTTTCTGTTACACTGCTTTGCATTCAGCTTCTAAGCTATCAATTTTATTATTATTTTTTATTTTGTTAGCAACCCGGCCATGGCTGTTAAACAATTCTTCATCAGAACAGTTATATGCCCCGATTCACAGAAACGTTTTATAAAGACAAAACCCCTGTGAGAAATGCTCTGTGAATTAGGCCCAAAGATTCATTTGATCGGAGGTCCTCTACCAGCCCCGCCCCCTCGGGCACCGCTCACCCCCCCCCCCCGACTCCTCCCCCACCCTGGCCCTTGTGGGATCCCCCACCACATTTTTTCCATTTCCACCGCTGCTCATAAGGGACACAGACAACTCGTGCTTTCTAGCTAGTTCTGTGGTCTAAAAATCCCCAATACTTGTGTGTAATAACGCTTTCGTTATTACTTCTGATGCCTTTTTGAGTTTCCGTCCTTCACCTGGCAACCATGGGTCCGTTCTGTAAAACTTGTCAGCTATGACCATTTTCTCGAGGCAAACCAGGTTTCCCCCTATACTCGTGCACTGTGTGCGTGCTGATGACTACCTTCTTCTGGACTGGCACGCTTCGGACCGACGCGCTTCAGGGGGCCTTGAAGTGAATGCCCTTGGAGGGATGCCTTCTTTTGGGTCCAGGCTTGCTGTTGGAAGACCTGCACCATTCTGCAAGGTGAATGGCATGCCGCATGACTCCTCACAGGGAGGGCCACCACTTGGGGTTGGTGGGGGGGGGGCGGGAGGGGAGGGGTGGGGTGTGCTTCGGGGTCATGTGTGCTAGCGCACGGATGGGGTCTCTACTCCATGTAGGAGTAGGTAAGTCTGCATGCCTGAGGGGGTTTGCGGAGCTTTGCCAAGAGAATTGTGGGCGGTTAGTCATTAGAGCTTCGGGAGGGGATATGGGCAATTGTGGTCCCTTGACAGCGCCCCCTACAGGCAGTCGGACATATAGAAAGTTATGCCCTGTACATCACTCTGTAGGGGGTGTGGCCAGGGGAAAAGCTGGCAGAGTTTGGGAACAGGCTGAGGTAAGTGGGGGGGGGGGGGCTGGAGAGTGTGGCAGCGGGTCTGTTCGGTGGGAGGGGGTTGAGCAAAACACCGACCCCTTGCTGAGGAGGCTTTCTCGGTCAGTCTTGCTTACGCAGATTTAGACCCCAAATCGACATGGCTCTGGGTACCCCTTCTCCTAGTTGTCTTTTAGGAGTTTGTAGTCCCAGACCAGGTACTCAAGTTGAGGGTCTCAACTAGAGCATTTGATGGCTCCTGGCATCTTCTCCACACCTGATGCGGCTTACTTAAACGGCGCTTCCCCCCTAGAAACAAGGGTGCGGCTGTGCTCTGAAAAGCAGGTCCTTCAGAGACCTTTCCTGTACTCTACCTAGTCCTACCTGACAGGACGGCTACGCTGTCCCCCCACGAGAGGGCTGGAATTAGCAGGGCTTGCATTAACCTTCTCCACTGACCTAGCCTTTTGAACAATGTGGTCCTCCCAAAATTGTATCTTTCAAAAGAGGTTGCATCTAAATATAAAATGATGCTAAATTAAATTCATGAAAATGGAGATCCCCCCAAATATGAAAAAAGTGTACCAGAAAAGGCTGCAGTTATCCGGGGTGGGACCTGATGGTGTCTGCTTTAATAATGTAAAGAATTAAATGGTGGGGGGGCTGATCTGGAAGGAAAACTGAGATGTTTCTTTACAAACCACAGGACATGGTCATTGAGAATTAATTATAAATGAGTAAACGTACAGCGCAAGCAGACGAGCAGACGCATGGCTGCAAGGGATGGCAACTTTAGCACATAACCTGTTAAGATGGTGGAGTTTCCCAGCCCCCGTAGCTCATTGTCTGCCTAAAAAGACAAGTGGAGGCCTTAAGCGCATGCCTTGCACAACCCGAGCTGGGAGTGCACTGTGACCAAGCCCGTGAGATTATCACTAGGAAGCTTTAAAACATTACCTTTGTGTCCGTCTCGCATTTCTGATCCCTCGCGGGTGGCGAGAGAGTAAAAGATACGCCAGGGAGCTTTCCCTGTAACCTTTCTCCTGTTCCTGGAAACCGTTGTGCTGCGTCAGAGGCACTGCTGAGATGGCATGTTCACCCCAGCCACTTCTAGGTTTTATAAGTGATATTCTGCACTGCTATACAAGGTGCTGTAATGGTTTAAAATTCATATAGGCCGGGATCGAAATGAATGTTGGATAAGCAGGAGCTGAAGGCAGCTTCTCGGTATTGTGATGAATCGTGTCAATCTGTGATCGAAATGAATGTTGGAGAAGCAGGAGCTGAAGGCAGCTTCTCGGTATTGTGATGAATCGTGTCAATCTGTGATCGAAATGAATGTTGGATAAGCAGGAGCTGAAGGCAGCTTCTCGGTATTGTGATGAATCGTGTCAATCTGTGATCGAAATGAATGTTGGATAAGCAGGAGCTGAAGGCAGCTTCTCGGTATTGTGATGAATTGTGTCAATCTGTCGCGTCGCTCCAGGGGGGTGGGGTTTTCCCTGTGAGGCTAGAGAGGTGAACCCGCTTTGCAATACCCCTCGCCCCTACGGGTAGAGGCAGCTGACTTCACTGGGAGACCCCGCCCCCATCCCTTGGGGACAAGGACTCCCACTCTTATGAGGAACTCCCTAAATATATCACTAACCCACCTTCAAAAACATTAAGTGAAGCCAAATGAGGAACCCACTCAAAAAGGTTTGTTATCCAAATCCATTACTCGTGCCTGTAAATGAAAACCTATACAGTACTGAGAAGAAAGGCAGTTGCAGAATACAGAGCGTGAACCAAACAAAGTGGAAGGACTTTGACATTGCTCTGCGGGATTCTCAAGGCAGCGTTGAAGGCGGAGACATTGGGGGAGAGAAGCAGCGAGTTTCAAATCGTCTCGCAGAGAGACGCTAAAGGAAACCTTGATGCGTTGTGTCCGATGCCAAAGGGAAACTGGAGTGTTGCTTCTGACGCGTAGTGTTGCAACGGAGAGGAGACGTGAGAAACTGATCTGGTTGCAAGGCTTCCTGATCAAGAGTGAGAGAAGGGGTGGACCATTGGGTCTGTGAACAACGCTGATACCGCTTCCTTTCAAGCAGTTCAAACCGGATGGACCGAAAGAGGGGAAAACGAGAAGCCAATCTGACAAGGACAGGAGGTCTTCCAACCTGGGAGTCCTGGTGACGTTATCGCTGAACAATCCAGGGTACTGGGAAGGCGCAAGACTCTGGAGGGGGACCCAAGATTATTACTGGCACGCTTATACTCATCCCAGTCAAGATAAAGTGCTAAGACTAACTGAAGAGAGTTGAGAATCCTTACTGGAACGCTCCTACTTGCTATATCTCTACTGGGACATAAGAATGGAAGGACAAACAAATGAATATTGAATGCTCAAACTTGTTCCAGTCAAGATAAAGTGTGGACATTAAATAAGGGAAAACCCTTACACCGGAATGGAAAGAAAGGAATAAAATTGGTCCATGGAAGAAAAGGGACAAACGGAACTAGAATAAGAGGAGAGTAACAAGGAACGAAAGAGTAATTGAGTGAAAGGCAGTTGATCTTGACAAACCCAGTAGCTGAACTGTGTGATTTAATAAAAAAGTTACCAAGAACTACCTAAGGATACTTTATTGAACTGAACATGGTGAAGAACCAGCCGGCAGTAGAAGGGAGTACTTATCCTGTACTTTTGTTGTCTGAATACTGGTAGGGTTAGGACCGTTAGTTGGGATGGTTGTGAGAAACCTGAGGGTATTCTCCATGTGAAACCTTGAGAATCCCTTATTCAGGTGGCCAGGACACGGCCATCGCTGTTGGATCCACTTCCCTGGGGGTGCACCAGTGGGTGGGGGGGGAAATCACCTGGGTAGGGGAACCCGGGGTCGTGCTCGAGTGAGTGGGAGGGGGGACAGAATGCCCCAGGTGACACGCGGTATGTTGCAGACGAGGAGGGTGAGGACCCAAAGACCTTTGTGGGCTGTACTCCATCTGGCCCTCTTTCTCCCATAAAGTCTCTGGTACCAGAATCTAAGCTCCCCCCAATCTGGTAAATAATCTAGGAGCACAAACCCTATTCAATTGGACAATCACATCTCCCAGAAACCCTGCTTTCCCACTTCCTACCCAAAAACTCAACTATTCTTCTCCTCATCCTTTTGATTATTCTTTTAGAAACAATCCATCTGCCCTGACGGAACACTACCGGTCCCAGAATCCCCGGTTTTCATTTCACAATCCGTTATTCCTGCATACCTCACAAACCCCAAAACTACCGTTCCTCTATAGATCAATGTCTAAACTCCTGGTCAAATGTAACATGCCCTTCTAAGATCCCCACAAGCCCTACTACGAAGGTCTTTATTCCATGTAACACCTTGTTCCCTTCTGCCCCGGTAAGACATCTGGACATTCTACCTCTCCCCTTTTCTGACACGAACATTCTTTCACACCACAACCGACCAAGCACTAATCCCAGAACCGTGTACTTGACACATCCCAACCACAGCATTAACCTGAATCACACACCTGTCGCCCCTTTTTTTTTTTCCCCCATAGGGAAAAAAGGTGGAGCCAGAGAGCACAGTAAGAGCAAGGCGAGTACAGCAGAGCTGGCTACCATGTGGCTGTTCAAAAGAAGAAGGGCGGCAGAAAGCAAGAGGCTGTTGAGGAGAGAAGTGACCTTGCCCTTTTCGTCAAAAGCCAGCAGAATCTTCGTGGAAGAGAGCCTAAGACAGTGAACAATAGCACAAGTGTCCTGCAGAAGATGTCACTAGTATATTGGGCAAGCCTATGCCGATAGGCAGGAGTGAGGGAGGCTCCTGCGCCCGTGGTATCGGCCTTGACTCCAATTAAGCCAACAGACAAGCGGTTCGACACAGCCGGTGAGTCGAGGGGAAAACTGATAAGGGCTGTGATGAATGAAAATCGCAAAGTAGCAACTTTTGATGAACTGTTAAAAGTGGGAAAGGGAGACCAGGTGCAGAGGGAAAGCGGCACCATGTGGGTGCTAACCTGAGGGACTCTGGTCGAGCCCCATATAAGATAAACTATAAACCAGAAGGCCGTAGGAAGGAAAGCGAAATAGATCAAATTGCTCATACAGAGCATCAAGCAAAATATCTGTACCATCGAGACTTTGAGCTACAAACACTGTGAAAGAAAGGGAAGTGAATACCATAGCGAAAGTGAACATTTAGAAACGGGGGGGGGGGGTGTGAGAGGGGGTGAAGGCATCACCCAGCGAACTTTGAGCAAAAAAACATTATTTGTTCAAGGAAATTCTTTTGTTTTGTTATTGGAACACGACCAGCCCCGAAGGTGAGAGACTTTCTAAGGAAACAGAACTTGACCATCGGCTGTCCTGAGAACATCCATCGGAACAGTCTTCTTGTGCTGGAGAGGCCCGAGACCGTACTGTGCAACAAGCTCCCATCTTACCCTGTGTCCGAAACGCGAGGAAGGGAGCTGCAGGCTACCACATCCCGACATATTTGAGAAGCCATCTTTCCATGGGCACTATTCCCACACCCCCTTTTTTTTTCTTCTTCTTTTTTTTTTTTTTTGTATTAGTTGTGATGTTTGGCAATAGATTTCTTAGTATAGGCCCTTTTATTTGACACAATGCAACTAGGAATGCCTTATTTTTCATTTGTTGGTCGATGCTTTTTCCCATCTTAGGTTTAGATTGGGCGTTTTTCGAACCTGTATACAGCATTTATTGTTCAATAAACACCCTTGAACTGTGATCACTCGTGTCTGTCTCACTTATTGTCACCAGGAGTTCCTCACAGTCGACTGATATTGATTTGGACTGTCACTGACTAGCACCGTCATTAGATTTGTTGGGTAGGGAATACCTTAGTATAGAGAAGGATGGGAGTTTCCAGCTTTCATATAATACAATATCAATAGTGAGATGGGAATTCTGAGTCTGTGTTCTTCTCCTGACATTCTATTCCAGCGACCAGGAGCTGACGCGGAGCAGGATTCTATGGACAATTGCGTCCAGATGAAGAAGGCAAACCCTAATTGTCTACATAAAGAAGAGAAGGATCCATGAATATGAATTGAAACACTAGTCAAATACATGATATAACTTCCTATTGAACCACTGTGGCGAGACGCAATGACTATACGAACAAGCTTAGGCCAATGACTATGAAGAAGCTATTTTGGGTCTATTTGAGACCGGGTTAAACTTGTCATTGAGGACAGACTGAACAAGGTTAATGGGTATTTGAACAAAGCAATTGCGGATCGTATTGTGAAAGGTTTAAGCTCTCCTTTGAGATATAAATACAAATCATTTGGGAACACATTGATTGATAGAGATCAAATAAATTGAATCTAGTGAAAATTGATAATTTTATCATTTGGGCTTCAATGTGTGAAGATAAACACTTTGAATCTTATGAAAAGTTTGTACCATAATTAAGTGTGAATAACATTTTGTATTTTAAGTTGTTAACGTTAACTGCTATAGCTAATATTAAGAAAACAACAATATGAGCTATAACACCCTTCAGGATTTTCAGAATTCTTTTTTTTTTCTCTTGAAATATCTAAAGTGCCACACAGCCGAGCACAACCGCAAGACCCTATCAATCTAGCAAGGAGCTTCGTCTGGGGAACTAGGAGCTACCACAGGGATATCTGCAAGTCTACCGTCCACATGAGCTGCAAAGATATCATTTCGCCCTCATGCTTTAAATGTTGTGTAGATATGTGCTGATGTTTGGATTGTCTGCCAATGCACACAAAATGCACTTAGGTTTATTTGGCATTCGTTGAACTGGGGAGCCAAAAGTAGCTCCTCGTAGCTGTTGGTGTCAAGCTAAACGGGCTCTTCTAGGCTCTAAGCAGGAGCTAAATTACCCGCAGCTTCCCTTCATTGTGAACCCTGTTCCATGTGATGAAAACAAGGCATGCCTCCGCTACCCCTCTCCCCTGCTGATCTGTTCTCTCTTGGCACTGTGCCCCTGTCCACCCTCTGTCCTCCGGGCCCAGTTACCCGCTCACCCTGCCACCCTCCCGCACTGCCTCCGGGCCACCCCTTGCACTGGGGTCTGTATCTGCACCCATACAGTTCCCCCTCGCCCCCTTTTTCTTCCTGCATTTATCAGACCTACCCTGTCTGCTGCCTTAAGCCTATCACTTGCCATTTGCTGGCTGCACTACCACTGTTTGTTGCCTTTATTATTTCTTTCTTATTATTTATCTGTTTCTCCTTTGCTCCGCACTTTGCATTTCTCCCCCCTTCCATGCACTTGCGCGTTCTCAGCGTCACTGGGCCTAGTAAGATCGTTGTTTTGTTCTACCTTGTTCCCCTCGCCTCCCTCCGTCCCTTATCGCGCTCTGAAACACTTGTGTGCGAGCGCGATAGAAATAAAATATCAATAAACTTTCAAATATGCCTTGAAGTTGAGTGTCTTTTTCTGCAGAGGGGAAAGCTTGCAGACTTGCTGTGCTAAGGTTCGCAGGTGGGTCCGCTACAGAGGGTTTACGCACCGCTGCCTGGATTATAATCTGAAGTTCCTTCCTGGGAGGATCGGCTACTCGGAGCATGGCTGAGCGGGGGGGAGGGGGGACGCGCTGACCACATAAGGATGTGTGCACAGCGTGCATGGTCTCTTTGGTGACCTGCTGTCTGTGCAGGGTGGGCATGGGTGCAAGCTTTAAATTCACGCCGCTTTGCATGGTTCTCGACATGCCTAGAAGGGGTCTGGGAATCTGTTTGGGGAGTGCAACCCCATCCAGGCTTCTGATAATGTCGGTCCCTCTCGTATTCCTCCTCCCCGGTCCCCCCCCCCCCCCCCCCCCGATGACATTTCCAGAAGCCACCTTGAAACCTATACCATTGAGGGTACCGGTGCGCGCGTTCTGTGCAGGGGTGTTGCTAGGTCTGGAAAAGATCTGGGGCTAGGCTAATTTTTGGACTGTCGGGACGGGGGGGGGGGCTAGCTAGCCTTTTTGGTTCTAACCCCTGAGCTTCTATACGGGGCTACAACCAAAAGACCCGGGGCTATAGCCCGCTCGCCCGCCCCCCCCAAGCAATGCCTCTGGTTCTGGGGATCCATCATTTCAGTCTCCAGCTGCGCCCTTGCTGTCACTATTCACCTGACTGTGCACCCCACATGTAGAAGGTTTTTGTTTTCCGTGTATGACTTTCTGGGACCAACCCTTTGTTCTTCTTTCTTTGTAGAGACTGGTGCAGAGGACCTTGACAGCGCTCTGCTTGTACCTTGGGGGAAGACTCGTGACTGGTCCTTTGGCTCTGTAAACCCCCCAGCAGCCTCTCCTCCTCCCGTCGGTGAGGCCTGCTGGAAACCCCGTGGAGCCCACGCTTTAAAGCCGCCAGCAGAAAGATGGTGACCTTGCTTTTTGGAACTCACTGTACTGGCCGAGTCCGGAGAGGAGGCAGTGGCCCTCTACTGATATTGACAGTTCGGAGTCTGTAGGGAGTCTTTCGGGGCCCCTGGGGCCATGGCACAGAAGAAGGCTTGGGTCAGCATGTTCCTGCAGAGCCGAAAGGCACAGCTCTTGCTGGTGAACTCCCTGACCTGCGGCCTGGAGGTGTGCCTTGCCACGGCCATCACTTACGTGCCCCCGCTGCTGCTGGAGGCAGGTGTGGAGGAGCGCTTCATGACTATGGTACTGGGTAAGGAAGCAGGATTTTTTTCCTTCTTTGTGGCATGCGCTTGTCCTCGTTGCATTGGGCTCGCTTGGTGATGGTGCAAGGTCACTCTGGGCAGTGGCTGCAGAGGAGGTGGTTAGTAATTAAGGCAGAATGAATAATCGTATTTGCTGTCAGCCTCCAGATGTTAAGCCTTCAACTCCCACACTCCTTCAGTGCTGGCTGGGGCCGAGGGGAGTTCTATTCCCAATTATCTGGTGGGTTACCAGTTGGTTACCCCTCAAGGTCCTTCCAGGCTGCAGGTGTTGGCGGAAGTAGCCTGAGAGTGCAAATATGTCATCCTCTTGTAGAGTCGTTATCGCTTCTTGGTCTAGTTACTAAGTAGAAGGGTTTGCCATCTGTGTTTTCTTGGGCATGGCTTCAACATGCTCCAGCTCATCGTGCAGTGAGTAGGTTCCAGCCATGCCCCCTGGCGCAGTGACCACCTCCTCTCCGGCTATCTCTCCTTTTGGCGCTGCACCCGCTAGAATACAGTCGCGCCCTACCATAAATTGTGTCCATTTGTACACATGGCTCGTCCACCTTTTCCTTCTTGGGCCTTCCTGAGCACTTTATCTATCTGTTGTAATGTACCTGATGCATGTTTGGTTTGTCATCGGAAAGGGAGGAGATGTGTTGTAATGTACTTGATGCATAGTTATGAGCTGGCATAGAACGCTGTGAGTGCTCTTGGAATGTTCAGCTAGGAGTCCAGCTACAGAGTTCCAACCAGGTCAGTTGAGCCTGGGTGATGGGACCCGGGGGAGGTTTCTCTATGCTTAACATAAATTATGTGTAAATAAGCCCAAGAAGTTTGAAGATTGTGCTATTTAACACTATCCCTCGCCCTCATCCCGACTATCTACCCGACTTTGCTCCTCCCGTCCACTACTGTTCCATCACACTCTTGCTTTGTAGAACTATGCAGTTGTACGAAAGCTAACAGTAGCCAATCGACCAAGAAGGTTTAGTAATTGCAATTGTTTGTTCATACAGTGTTTATGCACAGGTGGAGTGCTTCAAAGCGCTTTAAGGCAGGAAGGAAACAAGGGAATACAGTTATCATTTTTGGGCCTTGAATTTTTCGAATGATCTAAACAGAGAAACGAGCATACTAGGCCTGACAGCAGATGGGGAATTACCCCAGACCTGCTTACCTTTTAGAACTTGTCCCCACACCCTTGGGATTCTACTGAGCTTTCCAGATGATTGCAGCAGAGTCAAATTGCTTGAAGGGTTTGCAAGTAAAATCCCCAGTTTCTGCTTATTGCCACACTGTTTACAATCTCTCCGTTTGCTCGTTCAGAGATAAGGAGGCGCTCTCGATTAATATTCAAATGATACTTCCATCCCCAAAGAGCATCGTGTGTATTAAGGAGTAAAGGTAGTGTCGTGGGACTACCCTAGTGATTGCTCTGGTGTCCTACGCTCACCTTGATTCTCGGCAATCCCGCCCCGCCCCTCCACCTGCCATCTGCCATTCAAGGCATAATGCTACAGAGCAGGTGTCCCTTATCGGGAAGTAACTTTGCTGAACATGTTAGGAGAGAGACATGCAATCTAAAAGAAAGAGAGCCCACCCAAATGTTTGGCAGCCACCTTGGGCGCGGGGGGCAAACAATCTTCCCCCCGCCTCTCCGCCAGTGACAGACTGAAAAGGCGTAGTGTGCAAGCTTGTAGGCGTGTCTGTTCTCCTCGTTGGGGGGCAGCCTCTCCGGAAGTGGAGGACCTTTGCGGGTAGCAGGGAACGGTGCTTCCCTTCCAGTGTTTGGGGTGTGGAGGCTGGGCCCACTCAGCCGCTTTTGCAGAAAACGAACTTATGTTAAGGGAACCTTGGTAGGCGAACTGCTTATGAAGGGGGCGCGGTCTGTTGTAACTTGTGAATGGATGCCTGACTGGAGGAGGAGGGGGCGGGGTGCGCATGAAGTGGTGGGGCTTTACAGCCTATACATGGTGGGCGCTGACACTGGTGCAGCAGCGACACCTAGCGGAAAGTCATGCGTTTGACATTCGAGAAATTATTAACTTAATGAGCAGTGGGTGCATGGCATTGTGGAAGGGCTTAAAATTGATCTATGAATATTAGCATTTCTTTTTTTGGACGAATGACACTTTAGCAGGATTTTTATTTTGCATTTTTTGGGGCCGATTTTCGCCACTTTACTTAACCACACACAGCTGGGGGGGCGACCCCTCCTCCCCTCCCCCCCCCCATCCCTTCTACACCACCTTTTTATATACCTAACCATATTCAAGGCTGCAACAAGAAAATATGTTGCCATTGCCATTCAGGAAGAGTGGGTAATAACCTTTAGTGTAGAGTCCTGAACACAGCAGGGGCCTTCATAGGTCGGTCACATTGAGGCGAAGGTTGAGGTCGTGTGGGAGAATCGGCGGCACCAATGCAGGACGTTGGCATTGCCTACGACCCAGTTTTCCGTCCAGTTTGGCATTGGCTGAGGTTTTAGGAGGCCCGGGGGGAGGGCACCTCGTGGCTGGTCCCTGCATTGCATTGGCAGAGCGATTGGGGGCGGGAACAGCTTCTAACCTGGGGAAGCAGAGATGGCCTGAGGCTGGTTAAAGGGTCGCGTTGGCTGCCCACCAGCAGCCTGTCTCCTTATGATGATGATGATGAGGAGGAGCTTTGCATCCCCACCTACTGGCCACAGGTGCCTTTTAATCCCTGGGTGTTTGTCTTCCTCTGTAGCCCAAATACCAAGGGTGAAAGCTACCTTTATAATAAAAGGCCAGATGTAGGTTTGTCTGAAGCTGTCATGCACGGAAGAGGCTGCCCGAATGCACAGAATTCTCCGCTACATAGAGAGCTGTTGCTTAAGTATATGCAGTGGCCCAGTTCGCATAGCTTCACCTGTTGTGTCACCGCTAGAGGGAGCTGTAGGCTTAGGATCTGTTGTGGTCCTACTGTGTGAATGAAAACCTGCACTTTGGCCCGGGTGCACAGGTCTGTACACTAGTAATGCTATCATCGCAAAAGCCACTGCTTCATGCCTTAGTTTGTTTTCTTTCAGGTATCGGACCGGTCTTGGGCCTGATCTTCGTCCCTCTGATTGGCTCAGCTAGCGATCACCTGAGTAGCAGCTACGGCCGGCGGAGACCCTTCATCTGGTGCCTCTGCATGGGCGTCCTGCTGAGCCTCTTCCTCATCCCGCATGCCGGCCGGCTTGCCAATCTCTTTGGTGGGGCTGCCAATTCCATGGAGATCACCTTCCTCATCCTGGGCATTGGCCTCCTGGACTTCTGCGGCCAGGTCTGCTTCACGCCCCTGGAGGCCTTGCTGTCCGACCTCTTCCAGGACTCCGACAACTGCCGGCAGGCCTTCTCCATGTACGCTTTCATGATCGGCCTTGGCGGCTGCATCGGCTACCTCTTGCCCGCCATCGACTGGAGCCAAAGCTTCCTGGCTCCCTATCTGGGGGGCCAGGAGGAGTGCCTCTTCAGCCTCCTCATCCTCATCTTCTCCGGCTGCGTGCTGGCCACCCTATTCGTCTCGGAGGAAGTGGTGGGGGTGCAAGTGGGCCTCCTGGATGAACGGGCGTCCAAAGAACTCGTCAAACCCATGGCCAGCTCTGGCCGTTCCAGCTGTTGCCCCTGCCACTTTTCATTGATGCCATTCCGAGCCCGGCACATTGCGCTGGCGCTGCGTAGCTTCTGCACTTTGGTCCCCAGGCTCAGGACGCTTTGCTGCCGGGTGCCAAAGGTCATGCGGCGGCTCTTCATTGCAGAGCTCTGCAGCTGGATGGCGCTCATGACCTTCATGCTCTTCTATACTGACTTTGTGGGGGAAGGACTCTACCATGGACTGCCCATGGCGTTGCCGGGCACTGAGGGCAGGCTGCACTATGATGAAGGTAAGGAGTGGTCATCACCAAATCTCTGGCATGACTCCGTTTCCCCTTATTGCACACACTGGTAGAAGCTTTCTCAGGTGCCATCAAGAACTGCTGTTTTCGGTTGGTGGCTGTCATGTGGTGTTGAGGTATGATTGTGCGTGGTTTGTATTCCTGTTGGTTTTTCAGCCTTTCAAGTACAGTAAACCTGTATTTGTTCCATAATTACATTGGAGGAAGTTCCCCCCCCTTCCCCTCCTGCGCCTCCTCATGTGATGATAACCTAGTCTACAGAGGCTGATCTTTTCTCCTTCCATGATGGGTCTCCAATTTCCACGTCCCCTCATATAAAAGGGGCAGGCCTGTTAACTGGGAGAGTCATTGTTTTTTGTGTTGGGTTCACCTATAAAAGTTGACATTTTGAAAGAATGAATTCATATGTACTGCATTTGTGTCCAGGGTGTGGGGCCTGATGAAGGCATGAGCTCCCCACCCTTGACGTTGCCTCTTGTGTCGCCCTCCCAGGTGTTCGCATGGGCAGCGTGGGCCTCTTCCTACAGTCGGCCGTGGCCATTTTCTTCTCGACAATCATGGATCGACTGGTGAAGCGATTGGGCACACGGGAGGTGTACCTCTCCAGCATGGCGGTCTTCTCGCTGGCGGCCCTGGTCATGTGCTTCTCAAATAGCATTGCTGTTGTGACTGTCGCGGCTGCGCTCACTGGGTTCACCTTCGCGGCACTGCAGATTGTACCTTACACGCTGGCGTCACTTTATCACCACGAGAAGCAGGTAGAGCATCTAACCTTTCTCCCGCGTAAACCTAAAGGGGTTAGCAAAATGTTATATTTGAGATTGAGGGATGGGATTAACGCTTCGTTTCTGGGTTGGATTTACAGTCCTTGGCAGAAGCTGCATCTCTTTTCTCCTGATTTCTGTATCTTATCGATTCATTAAGTCTTCCAATTTTCTGGGTATTCTGCAATGGGTGTGGCTAAGAAGCGTCGAGTGGCTTGGGGTATAGTGAAACTGCAGCATAGTCTTGACGTAGTCAATTTACAACATCCTTGGCCCTCTAGCTGTACACACTCCATGATCAGACTTGTACATCAAACTCCTACAACCTCTGGCTGGATCGGGCCCTACCTGGACGTGTCTGCATAGCTCACCAAATGCCCTCATGTTGAAGACCAATGAAACCCAGTTTTTTACACCAATACAATGTCTCTGTTCACCACCCCATTTCCTATATCTTAATAAACTCAGCCCATACCTCTTCACTTGCTCAAACCACTCTTGCCCGCACCCATTATCAACATGTCGTGCCCGCCTTTCTCGACCAACCTCGATATTGGCGGTCCACAACGTCTACCAGCCTCCCCCCCGACTATTTAACCACACATTGTCCGAAGCTTTGCCTGTTGCTTTCCTGCCTGACTTCGCCTCTGTGCCCTCGCCAGGCCACGTGACTGGGAAATGGCCAAAGATCCAGAGCTGCTGCTAAGACAGGGCTGTCATCCCGTGACGACTTGAGGCCTCTCCGTTATTGAGGAGCAGCGAGCTCGTCTGCATTATCATACACCTTTCCCAACAGGCGTGCCACCACAGTTACATGTTTTGGTCAACGCGTGGCACGTTTTCCAAATGAATTAACTCAACATAGCAAAGAATCTGTAATGGGTGTTTTGGTGTGAAGAATAGAGAACATTGGAACACAATTCATTACAATCCTGATTGCTTTGGGAGCCCTGAGGAAGAGCCTTTTGGCTTGAAACACGTTTTGGCCCAAGCATGATTTCTACTTGTAATGCCAGATCAACTAAAGTTATTTTTTCTTCTTTGGAGCACATAAACAGTAAGAACTGTACAAAACCTCATGTGTTGACATCTTTGTACATTAAACCCAACATTTGTGTTCTCGTTTGGGGAGTGTGTGTGTGTTAAGGGACCTAGGAACTCCTTTTTGTTTGGATAAATCCTACCGCACTTTAACACTTTACCCCACTTCGCTCCCTTTTTTGGCCTGATCTGAACCCCTAATCCTCAGGCTCATTCTCCAACATGTCCAAGCGGGTGCCGCACCCGTCTGAAAATGAGTGTATGCTTAAGTCTTTACCCAACAACCTCAGGAGCAATGGACACTTCCACCAATGCTTGCCCCCTCTTCATTACCCTGCCCTGTGAATCTGACTGTTCCTTTTTCATTTTGATCATTCCTGAAACTTTTCAACGCAATAGAAACTTTTCTTTCGTCTTGCATGTCTCCCACCTGTAACGCCACCCCTTGCCTTCCCCCTCCCCCTATACTAGTTGAGACCCAGGCCATAACTACAACCCAAAAGCCACAGTAAACAATAAGCAAACCTACCGTAACACCCCATACTGTGTTCCAACAAGGCTGTCTCTCCAACTCCCATGGACCAGCCCACCCTTCCACCATTCTCTTGGCCATTTCTTCACTCATGCTTCATATTCCCCAGAACCACTTCCAAGGAAACTCTCCTGATCACCCAGAGGTCTTGAGCAGTTTAAATGTCTGGGTATCTCTCTAGCCAAAGCTCAAGGCAGCGCCAGGGTCTTTTCCCCTAGGTCCATGTGGCCCACCCTTCGCGATTGACAATGTCTCCACAAAACACTTTAGCGGCGGATGTGTGGCCCTGCCTGTGCTGCTCTCATCCATGAACTTGAATAATCTCCCTGGAGCTCGGCCTTCCCTTGTAGACCCAGGAAGCCCCAAGTCCACCGGTCTGCCAGGCAGGGACCACCCACTGGAGGTAGCCACACATGGCGCATCTGTCATTGACTAGCAAGGGGGTTGTTTCCGACATGAAGGGGTTCCAGTTGACGCGACGATCCCCGGGTTGGTCTCTTCACAGTATTGGATGGTTGCAGTCTGATAGTGAAGCAATGGGCGATGATGGGTGCGGGGGCAAGATATACAAAGCCCATATCTTGCTGAGCCACGACAGGGGAACAGAATACAATAGAATATACAAGCAGGGCCTAGTGCCATGCAGTATACTGGTATAATGGGTACAGTCACAGACCTGGGCGATTCTACCCGGGGGTGCTGCCTCGCTGGCCGCTAATTGCCAGGCTTGGGCAGTTTGGGGAGAGCAAGTAGAGAGCAGTGGAAGTGGGTAGAGCCACGAGAGGTGGACAGGTTGTTGAGTGAGAAACGACGCATAGCGATGGGGGGGAGGGGGGAGGAGGGGAATCCATGGATGCATTCAGCGAGGGCTTTGGGTACAACCCTATTGACCAATTTGAAGGCCAGGATTGTACATCGAGGGGGTTTTTGGCATGGAAAGCCATCCAGAGTAGTGTCGGTCACTGGGGCAGGACCTGGGCACACTGTCAAAAGGTGTGAGTAGCAAAGTTTATTTTTGTCCAGATGGCAGGGGCACGGGGGACGGCTAAGGAGTACGCTTGAACAGTAGCCCAGTTTGCTCCGTGCGTTGGTAGAGCTTCTGGTTTTAGCAGAGTGGTTGGTGAGGTTTCGGCAGAGCCGTCATATGTAGTGGAGGTTGATCCTAGCCACAGCAGTTGGCACTGGTGGTCGCTGTCAAGGAGGACCCCAGGGTTGCAAGCCTACGGCGCCAGTCAGGGGGCTGGGGGAGGGAGAGTTAGGTTTGCATTGGAAGTGGGGCAAAATGTGAGCAGCTCAGCATGAGGCAGCTTGAACCATCTAGTGCCGGATAGATGTGTGGTAGTTCGTGCTGCGCTCCGAGATGGTGGGGTGGATGGAGGGAAAAGACGAGATCGGAATATCATTAGCAAAGAGGTGGTATTGAAAGCTGATGGATTCTAGTTCACCGAGGGAGGATGAATAGGAGTGTACACAAGGATTCTGCACGGGACTCCCACTGGAAAGGAGTGTCCAGAAACCTAGGAGGCCACACAGTCAAGTACAGTGTCTTTTAAGACTAGGGTCTGGAGGAGAGAGATGTGGTCCACCATCTAGAAGGCTGCAGCGAGGTCTGGCCGTTGAGGATGGAGGACAGATGAGTGGCGGTTGAGGGTTTTCGACTGAGTGAAGTGGGAGAGATCGGTCTGTAGAAAGAGGGATTGTTTGGTGTCCAAGAGGTTCCTTCAATATGGGGATGTCCGCGGATCTGTTGGCGTGGGCGGGGGCGATGCCTGTGCCCTTGGATAGGTTGAAGATGCACCGACGGGGAGGAGTGAATCGTTTCAGATTCCTCAATGATCTTTTGCAGAAGGGTCGCCCCGCGCAGAGCAGTAGTGGGGGCAAGGAAAGGAAGTGGGTTTTACGTAATCTGTAAGCACATGGGAGGGGGTGTGGTTTGTGTCTGCAGCATAAATGTTTGCCCATACTTGCCCGCAGCTGTTAAATGGCCGGGGTATCCATGGTTGGGGCATGTGTGTGGGGGGGGGGGGGAGGGCAGGACTCTGATAGGCAAATGTGGGATTAAGTGCATTCTTGAGTTCCTTTAAGGTGAGGGCAATGGAGTGTGGCTGCAGAAGAGGGGGCATGGGTGGATCCAGAGTGGTGGTTAATGGAGTAAGGTTAATTGGAAAGGAAGGGGGGGGCGGACAAAGATGAAGTGAGTGATTAGTGGTAGAGTGAGGAGTGAGGTCTAGGGAAGAGGAGATCCGGGCGAGGTCCTGTGGGTCTGAGCAGAAAGGTTATACCAGTAGAGCAGATGGCGATCAGTCTGGCCGTACTGCTCTTCTGTTACAGAGGGTGACGTCACTCATCATGATGGTAGGTCCATCTGCCTGGAGTGCTTCAAGCATTTGGTCTGGTTTAGAGAAGTGGGGGTGCCAGCAGATGGGGAGCAAGCGCTTGGTAGAGATGTAGGCTGGGGGGGCTGATTGAGTGCGTTTGCTGATCATTAGGACAATGCCACCACATTTTTGATGTTTGGGGCAGAGAGGCAGTGTGGTAGGGGGCGATCCAGGTGTTGGTGACACGCGATTGAGTTTGGGGTGATGGTCTGTGCAGAAATATGTTTTATTGCAGGTGGATTGGGATATTCTAGAGGACCCAAGTGCAGTATATTGGGGGAAGGGGAGAAAGAAAGATGTAAGGAGGGGGCGGGGCGTTGAGAGGTGCGACAGGGGGCGATGATGTTAGACTGCGTAAGGTATAAGGAACTGGCTGGCTAGGGCGCTGCTTTGAGGGAGATTGGAGGATAGGGATGGGAAGGGAAAGGGAGAGGGGGTGGGCGTGAATGAGTAGAGTGGGTAGAAGCATGGTGAGGCTGTGGGTAAGCTAGGGAGGGTGCAGCACAGTGACGGGGAGCTGATGCTAAACTTGCTCTACACTAACATAGCTTGCCCATGGGCAGTGGCAATAAAGGGATCACGAATAGTCAGTGTGACCGACACAAGACTTCTGTTTGAGGAGGTTGTAAGGATAGCCTAAAAGATATGGGTGTGTGCAGGCGGAGTACCATTCCAGGCCACCATCTCCCCTTGGAGAAGTCCATGTGTCATGGATGGTGAGCTCGTGCCCCTGCATAGGATATGATAGTTTATTTATATAGCGCTTATACACAATGTGTTTCAAAGCGCTTAAATGTGGTCAAATCATATAGTTCGGTGGCCCTCCCCTCCAGGAAATCGGAGATTTGACCACATTTCTCCCACCTTTTAATGTCCTGCACTGGCCTCCCAACCAAGTCTTATAGACTGCCTGCATCACCTAGAAGGCACCTACTGCTCACACACCTGCATACCTAGCTGCAAAACGAAGTAATTCATGTGGGTCTCCCTCCTACAAGAGTGGCCAATGCTGGACTTGAGGTGAAACAGCCTGCTCTTTCTATGCCCTTGTCTTCTAGAACTCCACCCAGAGGTGTTTCGGATTGCACCAGTGTTCTTGCAGTTGAGGAAGGGACTTTATAAACACCCAGGTGCCACCTAGGCTCATTGTGTTCCTATAGGATATGCCAACCCTTGCCATGGACTGCAACCCCCAAGCCCCCAACTCCTGTGCCTCAACATGTATAGCGCTCTGTTGCTTCCTAAATAGTTTAGTACTATGTACCGGCTTATAAACACAGGGAACCAAAGGGAAGAACTCCATAGTGGAAGGACACATGAAACCTGTTATGCTAAATACAGAGTGGGGCGGCAGGTCAACTGTGGCGGGATACAGGAAGAACGCTATGCTAAGTGTTGAGGGGTGGAGGCACACCTGTAACAGCTCCCAGGAAGTATGGTCTGCTAGCACCACACGGGGGCTTGCGGCATCCACACCAATTGATGCGCCCTGCTACTACCCTGATTCCGCTGAACTTTTCGCTAACCACGCTGCCTGTGTTTTTTCTAAATCTTATTTTCCTCCCTTTTGTCTTCTGCTTTTTCTTCTTGCTCTCCTTGGAAGTGTGGACCTCTGGCGGCTGCTTGACCCAGTTTGAGTTTTCTGGTTGGGCTGAGTGGCGGGTGACTCCCTTCCTGAGGGATTCAGCCAGTCTGAGGGGGGGGGGGGGGGTCCCCCGCCCTCTATCTTTGTGCCACTCGCATGGACTCTGTAAGTGAAATTCTTCTAGGGATGGTTCTACATTCTCACACATCAACACCTGGGCACACACTTCCTATTGATTGTCTTAGAAGGATCTTATTTAAATCTTAAAGGCTTTATAAGAATTGAATAAGCATTAGGATTAGAGTGCCATATGGTCGTAGTATTGGTGCCAACATCGCCTCATTCTCTTATTAGCCACCTCTAGTGGCTCAGAATACTTTCTTATGTGGGGGGGTGGGGGGGGCAGTGCAGTGAAATGCTTAACTGTTTAACCCCCTTGTGAAGTCTTCCTTTGTCTGGTGGTTGCCTGGTTAGCTTGAGAACCCTAATGACTTCCGATACTGGTTTGTCTCTACATGCTTGGCAGCCCCCTAACTAGCTCTAAAATCTACTTGGTTTCTGTGTCTGCTGTATGCTAAGTGTTGGTTTTGTTGTTGGTGCTATAGAGCCGAGTTGTATGTCTTTCTTGCTTCTAGACGCACTGTGCCCCTGCAGGATTTATATTCTCCTCGGCACTTACTTCTGGCCCCAGACTGAAGATGGTTCTCTTTTGGGGTGGGTTGGTGGGTTGGTGTGCTGGTGGGCAATATTCGGGTCCTGGATGGTTCACTTCTTGGGAAATCACCAGCAGTAGCGCTAGTCCAAGGGCTTTTACTAATGGGTGCACTAGAACGGTTGCCTTTGGTAACGTCTAACCAGATTGCCCCTTTAGCTCCCCCTGTTGGCTTGATTGGTGTTCTACACTTCTAGACGGAGGAACTCATCATGTTTTATTATTTTTGTTTCTTTTACAGGTGTTTTTCCCAAAGTACAAGGGAATTGATGAAGATATCGGCCAAGAAAATCAGAAAGCACCGCTCCTGAAGGGACTTCAAAGTAACTCAAAGACTTCCTACCCCAATGGCCATGGGCCAGCCATCCTGTTCTCCGCGCCCTCCGCCTCCAACCTCTGTGTGGGCTCCCCGTGCGAAGCTTCTGTGATGATGACTGGCCTCCCGGAGCCAGACCCAGTAGCGCCTGGACGAGGGGTCTGCTTAGACTTTGCCATCTTGGACAGTGCCTTCCTGCTATCCCAGGTCGTGCCCTCCTTGGTGATGGGCACCATTGTACAGTTTACGCAGTCGGTGACGGCCTACATGGTTTCTGCCACTGGGCTGGGGTTTCTTTCGATCTACTTCATCGCCAAAGTGGTTTTTGAAAAAAGTGACATGTCAAAGCCACCCTTGTAGAGCAATCTGGGTAGAGAAGCACACATGCCAGTGCTAGCGGGTATCCTTCTTACCTCGCGGCACTTGACTCCATTTCTTTTTGGCCCACTGGAAGCTCGTCCTTTGCATAGCACTGGAACCCGGCACCTCGGGCACTGGACGCCTGGCCACTCGCTGCTCTTTTGCTGTGCACACTCGGAAGGGGCCGGGCAATGAGAGGTTGAGAATTTTATTTTTTTACGAAATTAGTGTTTTATCTGTGGACCAGAGCAGGAGCATGTTTGAGTGAGATTCCACCCAACAAAGCCAACTGCAAATATTGTTTTTACACTTCCGCAACTTACTGCGCTGTGACAAGGACGTAACTGGAACCAGCGGGCTATAGGGGTCGTATTTACAAAGCAGGTCAACCCTAAAGCTTTTGTTTTTGCACAAGTTTTAGAATGTATTTGTTTCTTCAAGACTGCATTTAAAACCAGCATCTTTGAACCATTTTCAGAGCCACTTCTCTGAAAACTTAGCATGCTGGGGCCTAGTAAGCAGACCGACCTCGTGCTTTGCTTTTCTTATTGCTGGCAATTAACATGTCTGCCATCAGAATTGCTAAGCAAGCCACGACACAGCAGGCACGCGAATGCTAAGCAAGCCACGACACAGGAGGCACGCGAATGCTAAGCAAGCCACGACACAGCAGGCACGCGAATGCTAAGCAAGCCACGACACAGCAGGCACGCGAATGCTAAGCAAGCCACGATACAGCAGGCGAATGCTAAGCAAGCCACGACGCAGCAGGCAGGCGAATGCTAAGCAAGCCACGACGCAGCAGGCAGGCGAATGCTAAGCAAGCCACGACGCAGCAGGCAGGCGAATGCTAAGCAAGCCACGACGCAGCAGGCACACAAATGTTCTGAATTCTGATTGCAGGGAGCACAGCCCTGCTGACCACTATTAAGGAAAGCTGCTAGGCCTCAGCTTGCTTAGCACTCGGGGAAAATCTCAAAATGGATACTCGTTTTTGGAGGTGGGGGGTGACTGGTGAAAGTGGTGTGCTCTGGAAATATGCAAAACAGAAACCAGTGGAGAGGTTGTTTTTCCTGATACATGTTGGTCCCCACTTAATTTTCTACCTCGAGGAGGATGAAACGCTGTTGGTCTTACTGGGCATAGCTGTCCTTCAAATTGGACAAAGTCACCCTCCTTTTAAATGGGGTGCGGTGTGATATGAAGATGTGAATGGGGGGGGGGCATAATGCATTATACCTCATTTCCTGGTCTGTCCGATTTTTGAGCTCACAAGGTGCAAGGGGCGTGTGGGGGGGTTAGGGGGGAGGGGGGCATGGCGCGGAGAGAAGGTCTCTGCCATGCTCGCCCCCTTATGTCTTGTGGGAGCACTTCGTTTTACACCTGCATAAGATTTTCATGGCTATGCCATGATTTTAATGAATACAAAACCACAAATTCAATTTTTAACATACCAAAAATGTCTGGGGGGGGGTGTTTTTTTTAAAAAACTATGTACATGTGGTTGGGAATGCTAGTTATGGGGTTGGGGAAATTTTTATTTTGTGTTTTTAGTTTATTAAAAATTCGATGCTTTTGTGATTCGTTAAAATCACATGTAAGCTTTTCATGCAGGTGTAAAACGGATGCCCATGGAATCCGCCTTGGTTTTGCACCTGGTTAAACCTGGACGGATGATCTAGAAATCCCTCCGAGAGCGCCGCCTGCAGAGCGTTTTTGCCTGGGGCCTTTACTTTTCCATGAGGCGGAGTGGAAAATGGAAGAGAGAGAGTGTGTGTGTGTGTGTGTCAGTGCCACTCTGGCTCATTCCTTGCCCACTGGGCCTTTAGAATTGCATGCCGGGGACCCCCCCACAGCACGCACGTGCTAACGTTGCCGGTCTTCTGCGTGTGATTGCCACCTCGTGCAGAATGAGGCCGAGTGTCCTTGACGCCCACGAAGCTTTGCAGCTCGCGAACCCGCTACAGGAATCCGGTCGTTCCTGGGAACAGGGTTGTGATTGGCTGGGAGGGAGAGCTGTAAAACTCTTTGGCAAATGCTTTCTTTGGTAATGGGACCCTCACTGGTCACTCGTAAGCGCAAACTGCGGGGTGAAACCACTTCTCGGCGCTACTGCTGCATAGAAGTCCTGCAAGAAGGCTAAAATGAAAGCGGATCCTTTGGTAGCCGAGCGAAAAATGCACCTGTTACATCTTGGTTTGTTTTCTTTGGCATGTGAACAATAGAGAACACAAATTCCGCCCTTGCACCCCCCCCCGCCGACCCCCGCCATTGGTGTTCTGCGACTAAGACGTCCAATCTTTTCTGAGTGCACAAACATTCTGCGCTCAAGGCTAAACCAAGGACTGTAGACCTGAGCACTGTCCGCTCGACCTTCGTAATACGGACCATTTTTTAAAGTTTTTCATCAGTTATCGCTGTTTACTGGACCATTCCCCGCGTCTCTCGCAGGAGGTGACCAGTGCGGTGAGAGTTTAGCCACACTTTAAAATCTTGAACACCTGCCAGTGGCTGCCACCATCTGGGAATGCAAAGCTTTTTTGAAGTCTGGCGTTTTTTCGCGACAAAATACTCCCACCCACACAGTGTGCTGGCGCTGGATTAGGCCTTGAATACAGGTACTTCCTTTAAGCCTTCAGAAGGGATTCGCCCAGCCACTTACCGGTGGGCGTTCAGAACATCCCTCCCACTTTGCACTGCTGTTTCCGTGACTCTCACCTCATCACCAAGCAGCGGAATACCCTCACCTCTGCACACGGGACATGACCTTCGCAGGTCCCCACCACTCATTTTAGGTTTAGGTTTACTTGGTTGGAAATATTTGACCTTTTCACATTTGACTGACTGAATTTTTTTTTGGATGAAAATACCCCCCCTCTGCCCCCACCTCAAGCCCCTCCCTATTACCATATATATATATATATATTTTTTTTTTTTTTTTTTTTTAATTAAATGTGACCGAATTTCGACCAAGAAAAAAATGTTGTCGAAAGTAAAAGGTCAAATGTAAGTAGGCTTATAAGAAATGTTATGGGTTTCGCCGGCTTTTGTTGACCTTCACTTTCATCAAACCACTTTGAGCCATTTATTTTGGGTACATTTACGGCCCCACTCTTGCATTTTGTTTTGCCACAAAATGCACATGGGAAGTTGGGTTAAAATAGATTAGGGAGTGGAAGGGGTGGGGGTCTTCCCCCAAACTTTGCGGTTAAAAAAAAAAAAGTAGGAAAATTGGTATAGAAAAAAACCTGCAAAGTGTAGGGTAGCAATGATTTATAGAACCAATTTTGCCAGGTGAGACACTTGTACTTCCACAATGTGGTAAAACCGACACAGATACCTGGACTACTTTGGTGGTCTTTTGACCGCGGCATCCGGTGACCTGTCATTTCGGCCTCGGCTCACTGTTCCTCTTTTCAGGTTTTCCAGGGACGCCGTGTTTGAAGTGTACCATGGCGGCCCAGAGGAAGTTACTCTGGTCGAACCATAAAGAGATTGGGAATTGAGGAGAGAGTGAGAGTGACGACGTTCAGGCCTGGCTAGATAGCATCGGCGAACCAGGCAATGGATTCCACTTGCTTCATCGTGGGTCACTGGTGTCCTTTTGGACTGGATCATCATAAGTAAAGTTTGGTGAGCTTGTGACCCACTTAAAGAGCTGTAAAAAGAAGCTACTTTGACAAACAATTTGTATCTCATTAGGCCAATTGTGTAAGGGGGGTAGGGCTGTGTTGGGGACCTCTGTTGGCAGAGATGAGCACTCATTCCATGGTTAAAACCGTGATGACTGGTAAAGGTTTCCCACACGTATGGGTGAGTGACCCAGCCGGAACTAACTTAGGTGGGGGGGGGGGCAGGGGAATAACAGGGCGTTCTTCCCCCAACCTTTAGCAAAAATGTGGTTAGAATCTTACATTTGCGGCACACTTTGTATGAAAAATTGGGCAAAAAGACAGTTTGCAATATGAAAAAACTACAGTCGATGCAAGTCATCAACAGTGCACAGGAGCATTTCCCAAATCGTTTTCCCGGGGCCTTTGCCCACAATATATGCCAATATTAAAAATAAAAAACATTTTGCACTGGCTGTGTCCATACATATATGTGGAGGTTGCAACAAAATATGCAAGTATTACCACATGTAAACATGCTACTGTTGAATTTTATCAGTACACAATGCTATGCCACAGTAATAAAATATGGCCAAGATGGGTGGGCCAATTTAGGCACGTCTAGCCATGTGTAATAGGTTTGCTTTACCCTTGATGTTTAGTAATAAATGCAATGGCAGAATGAGAAAATATAGCCTGACTGGCTGCACAAATGTAGGCCAGTCTAGTCACATTCAGCATAACGGCTTCACAGAAATGCAAGACTCATTAGAGAGATGTGTACAAACTGACCCACCTACCTGTCTTGGGAGCCTGGCTCCCTGCCCAACTATTGGTGAGATAGTGGGGGATGAATGGTCCTCAGGATAGTAATGAATTATTTATGAGGCGGGCTCACGCATCCGTCTTCTATTGGCCCAGCAATCGATGCACATTTTGGAAGTACATGTTTCATTTAAGTGTCTTGGAGCATTACCATGAACTGGCAAACGACTACCCCGGGAAATATAAATAACTCTGATAACATAATCGTTGCTCAACTGGGAAGACCAAGCGTGATGCAAGGGCAGAAGAAACTTCACTCAGAATCTTATTAACCTGTGGACAGAAATCAAAATAATTCTATGACTTGGTCAGCACTCCAACCTAAAGCCCCTTCTCCTAGGGTGTTCTCTGGCTGTCTCTGAAAACCTTTAAACAACTTCTTCAAAAGGTCCAGCACAAAAACAATGTCTCTTTTAGAACAGTCTGTGTTTCCTTCCCTAATGCACGAGACTCTAATCAAACCCTGTTCTGTCTCACCCCTCTTGACAGTTCCAAGTTCTGTTTCACCAAAGAAAATAAACGCTCTGAAAGGTTTCTACTTGGGGTCACAGTTTTTCCAGGGCGATTCCGTGGCTCAACTTATTATTTTTTTTTTTGGACAGTCCTAGTCCTCCAGCATATCCCCGGTTTCTGATTGGAGATGACCACCTCAGATCTGCTTGCAGGTTCTGGAGACCTCATGCAGCCTCTCCCATAGGTTGCAGATGGAGGTGGAGTTGGTCTTTCACTTTGACAGCCAACTGGATTTAGTTATCAAGTAGAGGAGCTTAAGGGATCCTAATCGCTGCTCCTCTCTGAGGGTCTGATTCTAGTCTCTTCCCCACCGCACTACTCCACTCCTGGTCCTCCTTGATGCCATGTCGACTGCTCATTCTTCCTCCCAATGTGGGTTGAGCCTCGTTTGAACCAGCGTTTCACACTCCTGCTCACGGCCATGGTGCCATCTCGTTCCTTCGCGTTCTTGCTAGCGACCACCTGGCTAGCCCTCCGTGCCTTCTCCTGGTTCGTACCCTCCTCCTACTGATCCCTCTCCTGATGACGCTTCTGCCCCTCCTGCCTTGCGCCGGGCTGGGTGCCTTATTGGGGGCTATGGTATTGTCCCCCCCCCCCCCCGGTGTTGGGTATATGTTAGCATGTAATACGACTGTGGCTGGATCATGGGCTATAGAAGTGGGACTGCCATCTTGAATGTCGTATCTGTGTGAGTCTGTGCATGGACCGTTGCTTGGCTTTCTCCGCAGCGGGACCTGTGGTAATAGTCCGTATTTTGGGAGTTGTAAAGTTGGGGCCTGTATCTGTGGGACTCTGGCTTGATGTGGGGGTGCACTGCCACACATGGCAAGACCAGGGGCCAGTAACGCTGTTGTCCTCTTGCAGCTCAATCTATTGGTCGAGAGGGTGCATCTATTCGTTTTTTCCAAAAAGGAACTGCCTCTAAGCTTTCGATCTGTTTGTTACTGCTGTGACTGACTGTAAAAGCCATTGATTGGATCCTTCTGTCTGTGCGCAAGTCCAGCGGGCCCTGGGATACTTGTACTAGACCCTCTCTTTCGCTGCCACTCCTTGGGCAATGGTATGAAGGATTGTAATCTCAGTTTAGATGAAAGGCTTCACACCCCTCAATCCCAACCTAAACACACATCCTTTTTTAATTTGTAACAATGGTCCTCATCTGAGCTCTGGCGTGTCACCAAGCTCTAGGTCTCCTTTACTTCCTGCCCGGTGCGTCCCTAGGCTCAATGGTTCTCAAGAGCTCTAGCGTGCCACCAAGCTCCAGGTCTCCATTACTGCCTGCCTGGTGGGTCCCTAGGCTCAGTGGTTCTCATCTGAGCTCTCGCATGTCACCAAGCTCTAGGTCTCCTTTACTGCCTGCCCGGTGGGTCCCTAGGCTCAATGGTCCTCCTCTGAGCTCTGGCGTGTCGCCACACTTCTAGGTCTCTTTTACTGCCTGCCTGGGGTGGGGTGGGGTTGGGGGGTGCGTTGTCCCTAGGGTCAATGGTCCTCATCTGAGCTCTAGTGTGTCACCAAGCTCTGAGCTCTAGTGTGTCACCAAGCTCTAGGTCTCCTTTACTGCCTGCCCGGTGGGTCCCTAGGCTCAATGGTCCTCCTCTGAGCTCTGGTATGTCGCCACCTTCTAGGTCTCTTTTACTGCCTGCCAGGGGTGGGGTGGTGTGGGGGGGGGCTTGTCCCTAGAGTCAATGGTCCTCATCTGAGCTCTAGCTGGTCAACAAGCTCTGAGCTCTAGTGTGTCACCAAGCTCTAGGTCTCCTTTACTGCCTGCCCGGTGGGTCCCTAGGCTCAATGGTCCTCCTCTGAGCTCTGGTGTGTCGCCACCTTCTAGGTCTCTTTTACTGCCTGCCAGGGGTGGGGTGGTGTGGGGGGTGGTGTGGGGGCTTGTCCCTAGAGTCAATGGTTCTCATCAGAGCTCTGGTGTGTCACCAAGCTCTAGGTCTCCTTTACTGCCTGCCTGGTGGGTCCCTAGGCTCAATGGTCCTCCTCTGAGCTCTGGTGTGTCGCCACCTTCTAGGTCTCTTTTACTGCCTGCCAGGGGTGGGGTGGTGTGGGGGGTGGTGTGGGGGCTTGTCCCTAGAGTCAATGGTTCTCATCTGAGCTCTGGTGTGTCACCAAGCTCTAGGTCTCCTTTACTGCCTGCCTGGTGGGTCCCTAGGCTCAGTGATTCTCATCTGAGCTCGGGTGTGCTACCAAGCTCTAGGTCTCTTTTACTGCCTGCCTGGTGGGTCCCTAGGTGTCCTTTCCTGCAAGTGGTATGTCCCTAGGGTCAATGGTTGTTCACCGCAGCTCTGTGGGTCTCCTTTGCTGACTACCCTTGTGTGTTCCCTAGGGTCTGCTTTACCACCTCCCTGGATCGTGCTTGGGTTCAATGGGTCCCCTTTGCTGCCCTGGATTCTGATGTCGCATCCTCAACCCTAGCATGCCCCCAGGGTCTGTGGGGCTCCGTTGCAGCCGCTGTGTCCCTATGCTCGTTTCTCAGGGAACGCGCCTGCCCCATTGTGCATCTTGAGGGTCCCTAAGTCTTCTCTGCAGCTCCCATCTGCCCTAGGGTTTAATGGGTCTTCTGCATTGCCATGGTTTGTCCGAAGAGTCATGAGTGTGTACGCTCTTTGGGGTGAGTTCTTGGGGACAAGGTTTGTCTAGAACTTACAATATTCCAGGACGGCAAACACAGAAAATGGCACACGTTCCGGAATCACAATTATGTATTTTTTTTTCTTCTTCTTAACGACAAATTGTTTGTGCTGGACACAGGGTGGCCTATTTTGGTAATTTTTGTGGCAAATTGTGCTTTTTAAAGCACATCCATCAGGTATCATTGTTTAGAGTAACACAAGTGGCACGCTTTGCCAGCAGATGGGTGTCAGCCCGGCGGGCATTGCCCTACCAGTCAGCCCTGGGGTTTCAGGGACTGTTGGCTGTGTCTCTATGCTGTGCCTCGAGGGTTCCTGGGTGTCGTCTGCTGCGGATATCCCGTGAGGTTCCGTAGCCCTGCTGTGTCTTGACTGTGTGGCTACAGTGGGCGCCCCGGGACCGTGTCTGCTTTGTGTCCCTGGGGCTTCCCTGAGGCTCCTGGTTCTTTGCTGATGGGCCCTGGGCTTTTGCTCTGTCTCCCTGGTAGTGGTCCAGGGGCCTCTTCGTGTGTGTGTGTGTGTGTGTCTGTGTGTCTCTGTGTGTCTGTGTATGTGTCTCTGTGTGTGTGTATATATATATATATATATATATATATATATATATATATATATATATAATATATGCAAGCAAGCTGGACCGTATACACTCGGTCTCCCTGTGAACTTGCGCTGTCCTTCACTTTGCTTTCAGGAAGTTCAAGGTTTAGCTGCTCTTGACAGATCACTTTTCAGAGAAACTTACTTCGTGGAGCACTCGCCTTCCTCTTGTTCAGTTTCCGTCCCTGGTTGTTTGTAGCACAACGAGGAAGCCCATGGCAGCCTCGCCACACAATAGCACCTTGAGCAAACTGCTGTAACGTCCCAAGGCGGCCAAGAGCCCACCAGCAATCATTAGCAAACATGTTTTGGGGAAGGCTTTTATTTTAAATTAAAGTTGTACTTTTTTGTTTTCAGCAATTGCATATTTATTTAGAAAAGTAAATATTTTGTACAGTGTAAAAATAATTATAATATACAGATTGTGGGAATAAAGTTGATTATCAGGTGCCTTTGTTCACCATGCCTGGTTTGCTTGAAATCTTGTTTTTGGAATTCTGAGCCCAACGTTGGCCACATCTGAAGGCTGCGGACCATCCAACATATCACAGAGCGCTCCACTGTGTTTATCTCACAACATGGCTCATAGCCAAAAGCTACAAGCCAACTTCTGTACAAGGTGGTACGTACTCAGCACGCAATGTCTCTTAGCAGTCTCGATGAGCGACGGCTGCTATGTAGACTTTGTCACACCCTGGTGCTGACCAGGGCCAAGGAGCAAAACACATCTGAAGGGTGGAGTAGAAAACTGTTAAATAAGTGCTTTTCTACAGAAGGGTGTTCCAGAGTTGTGCAGCCTCTGTCAAGAAGGTTCTTCCTCCTGATCGGTCACTTGAATGTAAGCACACAATACAGCGGTGACGAAGAAGGCGGAACTACAGCGGATTGAATGCAGTATGCCTTTGCCCAAGGGGTCATTGGTCTAAACCAGGCTTGTCCAACCTTTTTGAATGTGGGGCCGAAGCATTAACTTTTTGTCACCCAGTGGCCCGGCGAGCCAAAAGTCAACAACCTCACCCAAAGCAGTATATTAAAAAGCAATATTGTGTGACCTTTGACACAATAGCATCACGGCAGTGATGCGCTATGCAGTCCCAAAGATGGCTTTTGGTGTCATGGGCAGTGAGTATCTAAGGGAGGCCCTCCATCAAACGATCCGAGGTCAGGTGCTTGTGATTTCTTTCAGTGTGTATGTGTTAATACTTTCCTGAAATAGTGGGGGCGACCAAGCGTAGCGAGGGCGCTATAAGGATCTAGGGAGGGTTTGGGGGGGTTCCCCATCCAAGAATTTCTTTTCAAATATGGGGTTGAAATGGTACATTTTACAGCAGAAAAACTGACCAAAAAGCCATAAGTTTATAATCAGTTCTAAAGGGGAACATGAAAATTCCAAGTCACCAACAGCAGACAAGAACATGTTACAACACAACACATTTTGATGATCTGTGTCCACCGTGTAAGACAGCACTGTCACTGATGCAACACATTTTCATGCTGGTTGTGCCCAAAATATGCCTCTGTAGCAACATGTCTATCATGGCTGTTCCCAATTTAGGCCAACATTGTCCTTTACAAAGCAGTGTGCCCAATACATATGCCAGCTTACCTCTGTAATACACATTCATTACTTCTGTGTTAATGATTGATGCTGCCTGTGCAGTGTGCCCAATACATACGGCGGCGTATCTCTCTAATACACATTCATTACTTCTGTGGTAATGATTGATGCTGCCTCTGCAGTGTGCCCAATACCTATGGCAGTGTATCTCTCTAATACACATTCATTACTTCTGTGGTAATGATTGATGCTGCCTCTGCAGTGTGCCCAATACCTATGGCAGTGTATCTCTCTAATACACATTCATTACTTCTGTGGTAATGATTGATGCTGCCTCTGCAGTGTGCCCAATACCTATGGCAGTGTATCTCTGTAATACACATTCATTACTTCTGTGGTAATGATTGATGCTGCATGTGCAGTGTGCCCAATACATATGGCAGTGTATCTCTGTAATACATATTCATTACTTCTGTGTTAATGATTGATGCTGCCTGTGCAGTGTGTCTAATACATATGGCAGCATATCTCTGTAATACACATTCATTACTTCTGTGGTAATGATTGATGCTGCCTGTGCAGTGTGCCCAATACCTATGGCAGCTTATCTCTCTATTACACATTCATTACTTCAGTGGTAATGATTGATGCTGCCTGTGCAGTGTGCCCAATACATATGGCAGCCTATCTCTGTGATACACATTCATTACTTCTGTGGTAATGATTGATGCTGCCTGTGCAGTGTGCCCAATACATATGGCAGTGTATCTCTGTAATACACATTCATTACTTCTGTTTTAATGATTGATGCTGCCTGTGCAGTGTGCCTAATACATATGGCAGCTTACCTCTGTAATACACATTCATTACTTCTGTGTTAATGATTGATGCTGCCTGTGCAGTGTGCCTAATACATGTGGCAGCTTATCTCTGTAATACACATTCATTACTTCTGTGTTAATGATTGATGCTGCCTGTGCAGTGTGCCTAATACATGTGGCAGCTTATCTCTGTAATACACATTCATTACTTCTGTGGTAATGATTGATGCTGCCTGTGCAGTGTGCCCAATACATATGCCAGCTTACCTCTGTAATACACATTCATTACTTCTGTGTTAATGATTGATGCTGCCTGTGCAGTGTGCCCAATACATGTGGCAGCTTATCTCTGTAATACACATTCATTACTTCTGTGTTAATGATTGATGCTGCCTGTGCAGTGTGTCTAATACATATGGCAGCGTATCTCTGTAATACATATTCATTACTTCTGTGTTAATGATTGATGCTGCCTGTGCAGTGTGCCTAATACATGTGGCAGCTTATCTCTGTGATACACATTCATTACTTCTGTGTTAATGATTGATGCTGCCTGTGCAGTGTGCCCAATACATATGGCAGTGTATCTCTGTGATACACATTCATTACTTCTGTGTTAATGATTGATGCTGCCTGTGCAGTGTGCCTAATACATATGGCAGTGTATCTCTGTAATACACATTCATTACTTCTGTGGTAATGATTGATGCTGCCCGTGCAGTGTGCCTAATACATATGGCAGCTTATCTCTGTAATACACATTCATTACTTCTGTGTTAATGAAGGAAGCATAATCCCATTCAACAGATGAAATGGGGAAACGCGATCACCCAAAGGTGAACTTAATAGAAGAAACGCAATGTGAGCACAATCTTAAGGTATGAAGGACTAGACATGGCCGGGTGCCCTCCTCTCCCAGCGCCCAGGGGTGGCTGGTGTGCCGGTACTCGGATCACTCCAGCTGACCTGAGGGCCATGTTGTAGGAACCGGGGAGGGAATTGACCTCATGGTGTCTGCTGTAAAGCCCACAGTGTCTTGGATCTGGTGGGCGACGGTGTTATGCGCTCTGAAAATTCACTCCCGCAGCTGGCGTTCCTCCGACAGGGGCACAGACATCTCCAAGAGCTGTTTTGCCTTGTCCAGGTCAGTACTTGTCAGTTGCAAAACCAAAAACTGGATAGAGCCCCAGGGATTTTAGCCGCTGTGCAGCTTTTCCGGGTGTGGATGGCGTGATTGTGTTGCCTAGCCATTTTGGCAAGGAATTCATTCCCACATGCGGTAAAATCATGTGGGAAGTCATTCCTTTTGTGACGCAAAACAGTACCCAAGGGGGAGGTTTTTTTCAAAAAGTGATGCAAATTGTGACCTCCCTCCCGAGGCAGAATGTTCAAACATTAAGGCAGCCCACGCTGCTTTTGAGCCTCCGAGATACTGCTGGCCAGATACTTGTGTGTCGGTGTATCTGGCCAGCAGTATCTCGAGGCTCAAAAGACCTGCAAACATATGTTGGAAAATATGGCAGGCAGTACTTCCCACTGCTGGAGGCAAGGAGAACTAGGCCTCAGTGTGCACAGCACGTAGCACTGTGAACCTGGGCTGGGCTGAGCTGCTGGCTCACGCAGGCTCTGCCGTGGGCTCGGCAACGCAGATGTGGGAATGTGGCGCTGTGTGCCCGTCACTCCACCCACACACATTACTTGATTATGATTTCCTTTAGCTCAGAAACAGCCAATGGAAATACTGTTAACATGCAAGGCAGGTATTTATTTTATTTATTTCCACTACTACGACGTGCCTTGCATGGTAACAGCATTTCCATTGGCTGTTTCTCAGCCAATGGAAATCGTAATGTGTGTGGACTACAATTCATACCCTTAAACCGCAGCCACAACGCTTGCTGCGTATAAAATAAATACAAAATGTACAAAAGTAACCCTAATGCTTTGTCTGTGCTCTTGGGCTTCGAGGGCCACATAAAATGGCTTGGAGGGCCGCATTGCGACCCTCGGGCCGCATGTTGGACAACACTGGTCTAAACTGTTAGAAAGCACCTTCTGTAGTCGTCTTATGTTTCTCCAGAGATCTTTATTTCAAGTTACATTAAGACAGCTTGAACAGACCCACTGGGTCCCATCACCCAGGCTTAACTGACCTTATCTGCAACACTCGCACATCATTCAACACCAAACATTCCACATGACATCATCATCATCATCTCTTCCATACAGGGACAAGCACTTCACAACAGATCTCCTTCCTTTACAATGATAACACACATATACAAAACACACCACCTAGAAGCACTTCAATCACTCTCCTTCCTTACACCCACAACGCAAATGCACACACAGCCACATCACACAAACAGCATTCATTCATAATTGGGATGTTGGTCACACGCAAGGTGCAACCAAAACTGACATAGGAGGCAGGATTTGTTTTGAGCCTCCGTGCCAGACAACATCCACATCGTGCATCTGTTTGTTGAGTGATGCTGCTCAAAAACATTACTGGGATTTTATCCCAACATTTTATCCCATGGGACGCTATCCCAACTCTGTACCTCAAATGGGATGCTATCTCTATTCACTTCCATACCAACGGGACGCCATCCCCACTACACGCGGGACGCCATCCCCACTACACGCGGGACGCCATCCCCACTACACGCGCGACGCTATCCCAACTACAACTGGGACGCCATCCCCACTTCACACGGCACGCCATCCCTACTACACACGGCACGCCAACCCTACTACACACAGCACGCCAACCCTACTACACACGCGACGCCATCCCCACTACACACGGGACGCCATCCCCACTTCACACGGGACGCCATCCCCACTTCACACGGGACGCCATCCCCACTTCACACGGGACGCCATCCCCACTACACACGGGACGCTATCCCCACTACACACAGGATGCTATCCCTACTTAAATTTCAGGGTTACTTCACTTTGGAGGCGTTACCTTCATTTATTTTGGAACTTTAATACTCCAATTCTTGCACACTTCAAACAATGGCGACTCATTTCAAAATACAACATTTTGCATTTACTTATTCTTATAACTGTAAAACATATGGAGCCCTAAAAGTCCATGCCGCATTCATGCAGCCTACTTTTTGTTTTAAGCGCATGCCTCTAAACACTATAAGTCCATGCGCACTATAGCAGCCTAACACTGTAAAAACTTTAAACATAGACATTTAATTACACCTATGCACTTTTATCTGCATACGTTTAATATCCTAAGAGTCCATAGCCATCAGTTGGCTCTATCCTGAAATCCTCAAAGGTTTACACTACAGAAAGGTTACACTACACCTTTGCAATACCATACGGGCACAAACCATACGCTCTTCTTGTGCTGAAATAATGTAGTATGCAGGTAAGAGCAATACATTAACACCAATATTCTATTTCTATCATAAATGTTAAGGCACTGATACTTCTTTCTACCATATCTCGGCATCTACCAAAAGTCTTCTGCCCTCAGGGGTCTTCGGTTCCTGTGGTGTCTCCCCCCTGTACCACTTCTAATTAACAAAGTCTACCACTCTCCTTAATGACCCTGTTAACGCTCACCCACTTGTTTACCTTCCTCTTCAAATGGCGTGACATCTTCGTGCGAGCACCATCAATCTTCCCTTTCCTACGCATCCTCGTAACTTTCCCTTCATTCCATCTTCCTGGCTCCTGCTGGTCGCCTTATGTCGCTTGCGTTCCGACGCTTGCTCCTTTCTTTATGCTTTTCACGTCGACCTTCGTATTATCTCATATCACGGTGCTGTTTATTACCTTCCTTAAGTACCGCAATATTCATTTATACCATTATGACATCAACAGCCACTCGCGCTGGCCCGCCGCTCAACAGCGGTCCATTCGTCGCCATTACTGGCTTCTTGTGTGTGACGTCACCACTTACAGATTTGCTTTGGGGCAAAGCACAGCTCCTGGTTTCAACCGTCTCCACGGTAACAACACTGCCATCCCTGCCTGTTTTACTCGTGGAATTCAAACGCACAGTAGTACTTAAACTTTCTGTCATCCAGTACGTATGCACTACACCACGGTTGTTTCTCAGTGTCATTAGCTACAATTGGCCCCAAATCCATGCTTCATTTCACAAATTAAATCCCTTATTTACAACACTGGGCATTACACATTTGTTTTATCTTTGCGCAGGGAATATGCGCCAGGCTAAACTTCTTCCTTGGTACCCTGGAACTGCACAGGGGCTCTTCTTAACACCATTCCCTTTCATATACTGCGCTGGGCTCTCACGCTCTTGGACACAACAGTCTTATAACAGTTGGGGCTTTCTCTTATAACGTTGGGGCTGCTTCTCCCCCCTTTCTTATGCCCAGGCTTTCTCTTATATCGTTGGGGCTCCTTCTTCCCCCTTTTTTATGCCCAGGCTTTCTCTTATAACATTGGGGCTGCTTTTCCCCCCTTTTTTATGCCCAGGCTTTCTCTTATAACATTGGGGCTGCTTTTCCCCCCTTTTTTATGCCCAGGCTTTCTCTAATAACGTTGGGGCTCCTTCTTCCCCCTTTTTTATGCCAAGGCTTTCTCTTATAACATTGGGGCTGCTTTTTCCCCCTTTTTTATGCCCATGCTTTCTCTTATAACATTGGGGCTGCTTTTTCCCCCTTTTTATGCCCATGCTTTCTCTTATAACATTGGGGCTGCTTTTTCCCCCTTTTTTATGCCCAGGCTTTCTCTTATAACATTGGGGCTGCTTTTTCCCCCTTTTTTATGCCCAGGCTTTCTCTTATAACATTGGGGCTGCTTTTTCCCCCTTTTTTATGCCCAGGCTTTCTCTTATAACATTGGGGCTGCTTTTTCCCCCTTTTTTATGCCCAGGCTTTCTCTTACAACGTTGGGGCTACTTCCTCTTCCCACTTAATGTGCCTTGGGTCTACACTGGGGCTTTCTTTATTTCTCAACCCCCCCTTCTTCTGCGTTGTGTCGCCCCTTCTTCCTTACTGGTGCCCTAGTCCTGCGCTGGGTTTTTATTCCTCTCTTTACTTCTGAATCGCCAGCGCTCTGCACCCCTGGGTGATGGGACGGACTTCCTTGGTGTCTGGGAGGCAGTGGTTCCTGTGCTTCTTCTGCTCCCCCCTCAGCAGCCTTCTTCTTCTGCTCCCCCCTCAGCAGCCTTCTTCTTCTGCTCGCATAGTTTCTTGGTAATCCTCGTCGCCAGTGTTAGAAAGCACCTTCTGTAGTCTTGTTATGTTTCTCCAGAGATCTTTATTTCAAGTTACATTAAGACAGCTTGAACAGCCCCACTGGGTCCCATCACCCAGACTCAACTGACCTTATCTGCAACACTCGCCCATCATTCAACACAAACATTCCACATGACAGCATCATCATCGGTGTCCGGTCATTTGGTCGAAAATAAAAGATCGAATGACCATTTGATTGCATCAAAATGGTCGGGGAAAAAAAGGTCGAATTTTTTTATGTATTTATATGTATATTTTTTAGTTTTGGTTGCTTAAAAAATATTTTTACTGAAGAAAAAGGGGGTTGGGGGAACCCCCCCCCATAAAATAAAAAAAATAAAAAATTCGACTTTTTTTTTTTCCGACCATTTTACTTCGATCAAATGGTCATTCGACCATTTGGTTTTCGACCAAATGACTGGTAACCATCATCATCATCATCTCTTCCATACAGGGACAAGCACTTCACACTGAAAAGGGAATGCGTTTCCAAATAGTCTTGTAAGTGCTTGAGCGATATGGTCTCCGGCACAGAACCAATCACACTGCAGCATGTAGCTATAGACCCTGGGTTTTGGAAGGGGGGAGAGGGGGGGTGGGGGGTTATACATCAAACTTTAATGATGGGGCACTCTTGTTGCAACCAGATCTCCAGGAACCCTTTGTCCACTGGCAAGCGGTGGAAGCCTGGACCAGCCCCCGGTAGCATTCTAGAGGGACATGGTAGGGTTGGGGGACACAGCACTCTGGACCACACAGGGCATCCTGGAAATAGTAGCATTTCTTGTTACTATTCGTTCTTGCTCGTGCACGTGCTAACAAATAAAATATCCAGGCCTGTTGAAAATGGAGCACATTTGAGAAACATCTGTGTTAAGCAAATATTTTAGAATCTGAATATTTGTAAGAAGCAAATGTCACCATGTTTATGCGTAACTTTCTTTGTTTAGTAGGTACGCAGAAAGTCGACATGCTTTTTCACTCCAATGCCCAGAACTGTACCTTGTTTCTTTCTCTCGCCCCCTACCTTGCATATGGGCACTGATGCACCACACCACAAAAATACCTGACGTATCCTTCCTAAATTCCATCTAGAAAGGCCCTCGAGCCGGACAGAATTTCTCTCCAATTTCAACAGCTTCCTAAAAGCAGATGGGCCTTTTGGAGCAAACCAGTCCACTTTCTTCATTAAGCACCTTCTCTCAAACGTCTGCCATTGCTTCCCCACCAACGCTGGTACCAACTACCCCCCCACCCCTTTTCAATGCATCATGCTGAGAGGGGAATACTTGATAACGGAATGTGTTATCATCCGGTCTGCTCTCAGTGAATTGCTCTAGACTTGTAACCATTGCATCCCAATGACCACTAACAACTGAACGCTGTCCTTGAGCAAACTATTTACTCTCTCCACTCAGCCACTGGAGTGCGGATTGTACAGCATCCTTTACCTGTGCTCAAAAGACCGGAACTCCTCATTTACTCTGACTGTACACCACTGTCCGCTTGCTCGGACCACACCTTCAGGCCCTAATCCTGTTAGAAACAAAATGTCAGTATGTGACGTCATTGACTGAGGGTACTGCTATCCATTTGGAACTGTAATCTAGAAGAACCAACTACAATGTGTCCCCAAAACCTTGAACAATCCCACAACTTCCAATGCAACTTTATCCCAGATTGCCACAGGCCGTAGGCGAAGCACCCTCATAGACTTCATCTAATCAATCGGACCACATGCCACAAGGTCCTTCATCACCCTCTCAATGTCCTTGCCTTTCTTATGGGTGGATTTACTACCTGAGGCCTCAAAGCAGTAGGAACCATTGACCCTCAAAATACCTCATTGCCACTAAAAGTCATCCAAAACCGTTTTAAAACCTTGTACTTTCCTTGACCAATCTTCACCAAACTCTTACTCAACCGGTTGACTCCCATATCTTGCTCCTGGGTTTGCAACCGATCTGGATCTGTGAGCGGCTAGAGCCACAGCAACAGGATAAAATGATGAGTTCTCGCCGGAGTCACCTTCACTGACTGCCAGCTATGGTGAACCTGCTACCCCGTCCCTTTCCTGGACACGTGCTACAATTCGTAATCCATAAGATTGACTATACAGTTGGCTGTTCTGATGTGCTCGTTTGAGAACATGATTGACGGGTTTATGGTATGATCCAGTAGTGTATGGTACACCCCACCGCAATGAATAGAAGAGAGCAGATGGCCAATGGTGGCTAACACTGCCCATTAAAAAAGTGCATAGTGACTTTTCTCACTCTTGAAGCACGTGCAAAGGGAACGGAACAGCCATGCCGAGCAAGGCAAAGAGCACCCCAGCCTGCCTCACTGCATCCACAGTCAACTAGGCCTTAAATGTGAGGTTGTACGTGGTGAAGGCAGTTGTCTTGTTCACACCCATTGACATTTGTCTTGCCACTCTAACTTAACCATCCTTTCTTATCAAGAGTTACAGGTGGGCCATTTATCCTACATATCCTGGCAAGAATATAGAGTAATATTCTACCACACCCAGCAGTGATCGTAGGTGGTCTGTCTCTATGGTCGCTGTGCTATTGAGTATCGCGTTCACCAAACACCCTTCATACAAAAACCATGATCACCTACAGTGCATCCTAAATGTGTCATGCTGTACACCTGCACCTGACATTCTGGGTCAATACTTTGCCTGAAGTCTCCTTCACCATGTGCACACATGCTCCCTCTCTGGCATGCTTCCTCTTTCTTGCATTCATGTTCTCCCTCTCTCACAAAGACTTTCTCTCTCTCTCTCTCTCCCCCCCACTCAATGATCCCCCACACAGAATAACCTGAATTCAGCTCAGTCTTGCCATGCTAGCAAAACACTCTTGCATAACGCACAGTAAATACTGCAGAAGAACACAGTCATCCTGAGGCATCTGAAATGTCCAAAATGGCATTCTAACAGACGTGACATGGTGGGAGTCATTATGCAAGTTTATATGCTGTGGCAGTTCAACATCTGAGAACCAACTGGCTCGCCTGGAACTAGCATTTTCAAAATATTTGCCAGTTCACGCTGATCCACCTAAACGTTTTCTCAGATCAGCACGCCATCTTAAAACCCCGTTCATCTTACAAGCAATCACCACTGGGGATAATCGCTCTGCAGACTAAATTGAATTGGTTACTCCCACTGGATGAGTTTCTCCAATGCCCCCTGAAGTCCTTTCTGATCAGCCACTGCACTCGTTCACACCTTATGAACCTTTTGGCACTCTGGTTTTTGAAAGAAAGATCTTTTTGCTCAAACACATCAATGAATCCAACTTGTGTTGGCACACCGCTCGTTATTGCTAAGCCAGAGACTTCATGGTAACCACCGCATACATGCAGCCAAACCTTTGAGGACCCAAGCTGAACTATTAGTGAACCGTGGTCTCTATGAACCACAATACATGCACCCTTCTCCAAAATATACAGCTTTAATTTGGTACACTGATCCTTGAATTTTTATTAACCTACAGTTAACCAAAAACTTGATTGGGTGTGTAACCATAAGGGTTGTCGTCGGAGGGCTGTAACTCCATAAAGTGTTTCCAAATTAAAAACGGAGTACTTTTCATCTTAAAGCTGTCACGTAATCCCACGTTCTGCTTTTACTCTCTGCATGCAATATGACTTAGCCGTCCTGGTCTTCCTCTCCCTGAGCCACTGATCTCACACTGCTGCTCTGTTCCCTCACACCCAAACAAACCTTGCTGTTACATCTCATATGCTGTATTTGACCTGGACACCTCCGTCATTGGTATTGTCCGGCCAACCCGTAACGGTTACACCATACTTTATCGCTCCCCTTATTGGCTTTCCATGTGGACACTGGGATGGCATTGGCAGCGACTCCTACTTTGCTTGTTTCTGGCTCCTTCCAGCAAGACTCCTCCTGTGGTTTGACCACTGTGGAAAACATCCACAAAACAATGGCGAGCACCTCATTCTCGCGAGGTGCACCTCATTTAATACTATGCAGGGTACAGAGTGTAGGTTTTTAAAATGCCTGCCAGATGCACAAAGTACAGGTTTCAATGCTAAAAAAGATCTTTGTCAAAAGTGGCAGTCTCAACAGAGTGACGAGTCGTGGCGCTGGGCCTCTTAATCGATGTTGCATGTATGCTCACCGAGCAAGTTTTGCAGGTGCTGCGGTGGGTGAGACCCAAGTACTGTATTATGCTATTGGATGGGTCGGATGTCACACATGTGAAACAGATGTCTTTGGATGGAAGTGCCAGGTTAACGTGGCATTGTACCAGGCATGAGAGTGCAGGTTTGCAAAATCTTGCTTTTCCCAATCGAGCCTGGTTTTGGCTTCCGTGAGTGGGCAAGCTGAAGGAGAAACATCCTGTCTACAAGTCTCTTGGTCTTGGGGCAGAGGCAACCTCAGCCTGCAGAATTCAGGAAATCGCCTGGCACCTGCCAACACACATTTGCAAGAGCCTGTGCAAACCCAGCTCTTCCTTGTTACTTTCACCTGACACAGCAGTATCTATGCACCCACCTCGCCCACTCGGCTCTGCTGCCTAGCTCTTGGTTCAGGGTGCCGGGTATTCTTGTTACCGCTTGTGGGGTGGCACTTCCACCTCTGAGGTCCTCTTAGCTGCTCAGCTATTTGTGGGACCTATCTTTTGTAGAGTGCTCATCTGCCAGCGGTCAAGCTTGCTAGTACTTTAGCCATTCTAGGCATGCCAGCTTCTGCCAGCGGTCAAGCTTGCTAGGGCTTTGGCCATTCTAGGCATGCAAGCTTCTGCCAGCGGTCAAGCTTGCTAGGGCTTTGGCCATTTTAGGTATGCCAGCAGTCAAGTTTGCTAGTGCTTTGGCCATTTTAGGCATGCCAGCTTCTGCCAGTGGGCAAGCTTGCTAGTGCTTTGGCCATTTTAGGTATGCCAGCTTCTGCCAGCGGTGAAGCTTGCTAGTGCTTTGGCCATTTTAGGTATGCCAGCGGTCAGGCTTGCTAGTGATCTGGCAATTCTAGGTATGCCAGCTCTGCCAGCAGTCAAGCTTGCTAGTGCTTTGGCCATTCAAGTATGCCAGCTCTGCTAGCAGTCAAGCTTGCTATTGCTTTTGGCCATTCTAGGTATGCCAGCTCTGCCAGCAGTCAAGCTTGCTAGTGCTTTGGCCATTCTAGGTATGCCAGCTCTGCCAGCAGTCAAGCTTGCTAGTGCTTTGGCCATTCTATGTATGCCAGCTCTGCCAGCAGTCAAGCTTGCTAGTGCTTTGGCCATTCTAGGTATGCCAGCTCTGTCAGCAGTCAAGCTTGCTAGTGCTTTGGCTATTCTAGGTATGCCAGCTTCTGGTTTCTGGAGAACCATAGTACACTGTACAGTGAAATATATCGAGAGAAAGGCGTCCATTGCAGAAAAGTGTTTTCAAAGGGTGGCAAAAATGCAGGTGCATAAACATATATGGATGGGCATACATTTGGCAAGAAGGGGCATTACAACGGTATGTTTCCTCGATGGACAGCATAGAGGCATGTTACATTGGAAGCATGCGTGTCATCCATGATTGCGGTCAGTGGTCACCAGGAAAGTCCATGTCTTAAAAATGCGCCCTGTAGCAGGCGGGGTTCTAACCCACAAGGGGGCAGCAACTGTCTTTTCATTAACTCTTGTCTAGGTTGGGGAATTTAAATTTGCCATCAGAGCTGACCCGAGCCTATGGATGTTTCTATTACTGTGTGGCGTCCTGAAGCCCATATATCGGCCACCACTTATTCCAACCTTTCCACAAGGGCCTGAAAGTGTGTACACCCTCTACCGGGTGTGTGCGCTCTGGGTAACATGGAGTCTAATATGCAAGAGCCTCTTCTAAAACGAATCTTCAGCTTTGCATATAGTGTCCCGGTTTTACCCGGTTTTACCCGGACTGTGCGGGATTGGGGCCTCTGGTCGCTGGGTAAAGGGAGAGGGGAGAGGGGGAAGTGGGTTAGTCCTTCTTTTATGTTGTTGGCCGGCTGCATTTTCTATCTTGAAAATCTGGTCCCCCCTCCTGCACACGGACATCTAAACATGCCATTGGACTTGCTGGGCTCGCTTGATGCGTATTCCTGGAGGCCGGGGGAATTCCCCTCCACCCCCTTATTTCCACGGGCTCTGAATTGTTTCAACAGCAAACTGTTGTATATTGAGTCCAAAACTTGATACTAGGACCTCTAAAGGTCTTAAATGGAAGTTGAAAAGTTATAGAGAAAAAAATGGAACCGTAAAAGGGGGGCTTGGGGGTGCTTAGTAGCTACAATAAAGAAACGAGTGGAACCGGTTTAAAACCACTCCCTCAAGAGCCTTGCGATGTCACATGGGGTCAAGCAGCCCTTCATGAGTCGGGAGGCAAGTATCACCAGGCTCAGCAATTACCTATCCATCACTTGAAATGTGGGAGTCCCAGTACTGTGGTTGCTCTGAAGACTATGCCCCGCCCACAGAGGGGTGGGGCTTGAGAGCGAGGCTCCTCTCTGAGGACTGTGGAGAAAGAAGAGGGACAAGGAGGCAGCACAAGCACTCCCTCCCTCCCTCGCCAAGAATTTATGAGCCCCCTTCCAGGCCAGTTACTAGACAGTCCCACTCGACCAAGCTTGAAGCTACCCATGCTTGAAAGAATAAATATATGCGCAGGAAACTACTCAAAACCTGGCTCTTCACGTCATAACTAGAAAGAAAAGCCACAGGGGCACACACACACAACTAAAACATCGATGAACGTAGAGAGAGACCCGGATCCACACCAAGCCATCAATGGGGAAAAACCCTCAGGAAAATATCCCACAACATACTAAATGGCTAACCGGGAGACAGCCTCAATATGACCAAAGACTGGATACATAGCAAGACAAAGACAGAAACACTAGGACGAATCATCAAGAGGACCATGACCTTAAACCATAGCCATTCCCAACAGACCTAAAGACAACAGAGAGGGAAAGGAAGCACCACACCACGAGCCCTAGTCTAGTGGGTGAGAAACAGAATGTTTCATCATTACACACTGTCCAGCTACGACACAGCGGGAAGCACAATGCCCCACCACACAAAAACTACAACTAACAACATCCCCAAGGATGTTCACCCCACAAAAACCAATGAACCAACGGAAAGACAGTCATGACAGGAGGAAACGAACGACTGAATACACAGGATCACCAAGACGGAAGCACTAGAACGCCCTCCGACCCTGAACCATTCAAAACCTCAACTGACCAGTGTCACACCAGATAACAAGAGAATAGGGATATTACCAACCCAGTCCCACAACCGAAGAAAGGTTCAGACACACCTATCAATCGAAACAATACTCACTATGAAACAGCGGGGTCAGCGCAGCACCAACATAGTGAGTCGGCCCATGACGAACCAGCATCAAACCACCCCACAGGGATACAACTCTAACAGAACCATAAGTACCTGGATCAGGACACAGACCCCACTAACCCAACCCTCAATCTTCTGCATACTTAAATCACACAAAGCCACACAACCATCTCGCTCCCAGCAATCCGCACGCACTTTACCACACATCGTCAACAACACATAAACATCACCTACAGCACTCAAGGTCTCGCCCGATCCGATACCAGCATCAAAGTCCAGCACTCCGGTGTGTACCGAGCTGAAGCTGCCAACAGCACATCACTTCTCCCACTCTCCTGCTCCCTTCCTCCCGACTAACCCTACCCGTCCTTCCTCTTTACAGATCCGCCAGAGCACCTGGGGACCAATTTCTTTGGTGACGGTGCGCTATATAAGTACCTTTAACATAACATGTGCAGACCCCTGTAGTTACTGGAATAGACCTGCACTACATAGATTGGGGATTCCGATTCTATCCTGTCCGTTCCTGTGGAGTAGTTCTGTACCTTGGCTGATATCATCTGGAAACGTTTTCTTTTAATTAGGTGGATGACGAGGGTGCTGGCTGTCTGTCCAGGATGTGTTCTAGCAATTAAAAACTGGGCACGCCATACAGACCTGCGTAATAGTCATTCAGAATACGGGCATTAACCCCTAGGTAAACTATGCCAGCTAACAGATGGCGAGCGTCTGGGCTTCCCTATTTATTCAGCCCAGCCCAGTCTAGGAGCAGAATCACAGTAGGGCATGCACCGGGACACCTGGGAGCAGAATTACAGAAAGCCATGCACTGGGGGCACCTGGGAGCAGAAACATAGTAGGGCATGTGCTGGGGCAACGAGGAGCAGAATTGCAGGATGTCTTGCACCGGGACACCTGGGTGCAGAAGCACAGAAAGTTATGCACAGGGACACCTCGGGGTAGAATCACAGTAGGGCATGCACGGCGACACCTAGGAGCGGTATCGAGTAATATTGTCCGTGTATGTAATTTCGCCATACATATAGTCACCGGGAAACAGCATAGGCGACATTATATATGGGGACAATATATGGAGTAAATGGGAGCAGGTGTTTTGGGGGTGTCCAACACTCCCTTTAAATACAAAAAATGTCGGGGTTGTCCCCCGCATGTTCCTAATGATAATGTTGCCGCAACAAAAAGGCGCCATTCTTGCATAGTGACATTTTTGTGGGGATATTATCACATGGCACCCTAGGAGCAGAATCCCATGAGGACATGTACTGGGATACCTAGGAGCAGAATCACATCCGGGCATCTAACAGGCACCTAGGAGCACAACCACAGTATGGTATGCACTGGGGCAACAAAGAGCAGAATTTCAGGAAGGTATGCGCTCTGAAACCTATGAGCAGAATCCCAGTGCAGCATGCACTGGGACACATTGGAGCACAATCACTGTTGGGCAGGCACTGGGACACCTAGGAGCAGAATCACAGTCCAGCTGGCACTGGGACACATTGGAGCACAATCACAGTAGTGCATGCACTGGGACATCTAGAAGAAGAATCACAGTAGTGCATGCACTGGGACACCTAGGAGAAGAATCACAGTCGGGAATGCAGTGGGGCACCTTGGAGCAGAATCACAGTAGGGAATGCAGTGGGGCACCTTGGAGCAGAATCACAGTAGGGCATGCACTGGAACACATAGGAGCGAAAGCACTGTATGTCATTCACTGGGTCACCTAGGAGCAGAATCACAGATGAGTATGCAGTGGGCCACCCGGGAGCAGAATCACAATAGGGAATTCACTGGGACACCTAAGGGCAGAATCACAGTCTGGCATTCACTGGGGCACCTAGGAGCAGAATCACAGATGGGCATGCAATGGACCACCTGGGAGCAGAATCACAGTAGGGAATGCACTGGGACACCTAGGAGCAGAATCACAGATGGGCATGCAGTGGGCCACCTAGGAGCAGAATCGCAGTAGTGCATGCAATGGGACTCCTAGGAGCAGAATCACAGATGGGCATGCAGTGGGCCACCTGGGAGCAGGATCACAGTAGGGCATGCAATGGGACTCCTATGAGCAGAATCAAAGTAGGTCATTAATAGCGACAAGTCAGGGCAGAATCACAATTGTGCATGCAATGGACCACCTGGGAGCAGAATCACAGTAGGGAATGCACTGGGGCACCTAGGAGCAGAATCACAGATGGCTTGCAATGGACCACCTGGGAGCAGAATCACAGTAGGGAATGCACTGGGATACCTAGGAGCAGAATCACAGATGGGCATGCAGTGGGCCACCTAGGAGCAGAATCACAGTAGTGCATGCAATGGGACTCCTAGGGGCAGAATCACAGATGGGCATGCAGTGGGCCACCTGGGAGCAGGATCACAGTTGGGCATGCACTGGGACACATGAGAAGAAGCACTGTATGTCATTCAATGGGGCACCTAGGAACAGAATCGCAGATGGGAATGCAGTGGGCCACCGGGGAGCAGAATCATAGTAGCGAATGCACTGGGACACCTATGAGCAGAATCGCAATACGGCACACACTGGGACACCTAGGAGCAGAATCGCAGATGGGCATGCACTGGTCCACCCAGGAGTAGAATCGTACATGGGCATGCACTCAGCCACCCAGGAGAAGAATCACAGTAGGGCATGCTGTGGAACACCTGGGTGCAGAACCACAATAGGGCATTCACTGGGACACCTAGGAGCAGAATCACAGTCTGGCATTCTCTGGGACACCTAGGAGCAGAATCGCAATAAAGCACACACTGGGACACCTAGGAGCAGAATCACAGTCTGGCATTCTCTGGGACACCTAGGGGCAGAATCACAATACTGCACACACTGGGGCACCTTGGCACAGAATCACAATACTGCATGCACTGAGCCACCTAGGAGCAAAAACACTGTATGTGAATTACTGGAGCATCTAGGAGGAGCAGAATCGCAGATGGGAATCCTTTGGGGCACCTTTGAGCAGAATCACAATACGGCATGCACTGAGATACCTTGGAGCAGAAGCACTATATGTCATTCACTGGGCCACCGGGAGCAGAATCACAGCAGGGAATTCACTGGGACACCTAGGAGTGGAAACATAGTAGGGCATGCACTGGAGCACCTAGGAGCAGAATCACATTAGGGCATGCTTTGGGGCACCTGGGTGCCGGACCACAGTAGGGCATGCACTGGGGCACCTAGAAGCAGAATCATAGTAGGTCATTCACTGGGGCACCGAGAAGCAGAATGACAGATGCGCAAACAGTGAGCCAGCCGGGAGCATAGTCACAGTAGGGCATGTACTGTTAGGGAGAATTCTCAAAATGTGCAAATATACCTTAGTTTTTGAGACCCCCAGCAACATTGCTGTATTTCTAGGATTTGATTAGTTTTACCTGGGAAGAGTGCTAGCCTTTTTTCCCACTCTTCCATGTATTTTGTTGTGTGTTTTACTTTTGTGTTATTTGGTTATTGCGTTTTAAAACCACTCCATGGGCATCACTCTTTTCTGTGTGTCACACACCACCTTCAGTGCAGTGGCACAGGGATGTCTTTCAGACTTCCCAAGGTTTAAATGCCTTCTCTGGGACGGACTATCATCTCCCAGAGCATGTAAAGTTAAATTGACTTTACTAGTCTCTTTAAATTTACTGACCCAGCACACTCTATCTTCCTATAGAGTGCTGGAGGGGTTGCCTATCTTCCCCTGAGTCAAAACACTCATGTAACAGTCCAATGTTACCTTTTCCTACTTTAAATGTCTGGTGGCAGTGGTTTAGATCAAACTACTATGATTTTTCCCGACCGCTAGCAACGGTAGCTAAAAATAGGGTCAGCCATTTTTTCCAATATGGCGCCCAAGACCTATCTGTAAAAACAGACTCTGGTTGACTTTGTTTTGCCATTTCTTTTAGGAAAAGTCCTTCTTGTGTTTGTCTCTGTGTGGCAAACTAGGTTTGGTCCCTTTGTTTGTTGGCCTTTGGCAGGTTTCAGTGCTGAAGCCCTCCTCTGGCGCCAGAGTGTCTGGGGTGGACAGGATGTGAGGGAGGAGCCCGAAACTCCCTGTGCTTAGTCTCATAGGAGACTTGAATGCACTCTGGCGTTATTGGCCGGCTGGCTGTCCAGCAGGGATAGCCACCCTGCTGTGTGAGTGACAGCCAGGCTGAAATGAATGGGGGAAATCTTTTTAAAAGCAGGTCTCTGGGACTTGGAAAGCAGAGTCGACCATTGGAATGAAAGAACCGAAGACGAGCTGAAGGAAGAGGCCTGCTGCAACTCCTGGACGACCGGTGAAGCCCTGCTGCAGGTCAGCATTTGCATGAAACTTCATCCACAGAGAAGCCCTTCAAGGTTAACTTCTTCCCTTGGGTTTGGTTGGAACAACCAACTCGCAAACCACCTGGACACCGTCCCCATCTGGTCGAATTTTCATCTGAGTGCTGTTGAAAACCCGATAGCCAGAGGGAAGGTAACCAGCTTGTGGACTTTAAGGCACTCGCACCTTAAAACGACATTTTGCCAAGCTTGTGGCCTCATCACTGGGCAGTGCAGGAACCTCCCGACGTCCTCCTTCTTGTCCCCACGACTGAAGTTCAGGAACAGCGAGATCTGCTCGAACTGCCAGGAACAACTGCCTCAGCTACAGCTCTTCTTCACTATAAAGATACTGTGCAAACGCGGTCTGGAAATCTTTTCGGCCATGGAGAAAGTGCGTGAAACTTTCCCAACTTCGAAGGCTTGTCCTTCCCTAAACATCTGTCAAACTTTTCGCTAGCCAAATTCTTCTAAAAACCGTGGCAAAGACTTAACCGTTTACTACCAGAACTGTGCTATCCTATGCAAAGACTCTGAACCACTGACTTTGGCCCAGGCCTATGACCTGAATTGCTGGTTGTAGTTTACTGAAACCCTTTGCCCTGCCTATGAAAGTATTTGGGCTGTCTATTCTTAAAACCTTGTCTTTTTACTCCTTTTGAAAGTAACTGAAGTGCCATTTTGCTCCCACTTCAGGGAGCTGAACTTGTTCATTTACTTACCGGTTGTATATTTGTGGTTTATTAGTGTGTGATATTGAGCTGCTCTTGCTAGTGTAATGTTTTCAAACTGACTGAGTAAATAAATGTATATTCTTTTACCAAGAAACCTTGAGTAAATGTTTGTTTGAACCACTGTATTTGTTGGTCCTTTGTTTAACTTGTTCTGCTGCTCACTTCAACTCTTGAGATAAGTCTGGCTGCTCAGCCATCACTACAACTTTACTGTGTAGTACAGGCTTGTACCAAAGGTGAAATTGTACTTATACTTGTAGTCTTAATTTTATGTAGTGTTCCCAAAGGTTACTGCATGTGATTCTGCCTAACATGTACCAGGGCACCTAGGAGCAGTATCACAGTAGGGAATGCACTAGGACACCTGGGAGCAGAATAACCCGGCATTGCACTAAGACACCTAGGAGTAGAATAACAGTAGGGAATTCACTTGGACACCTAGGAGCAGAATCACAGTAGGGCATTCTTTGGGACACCTAGGAGCATAATCACAGTAGGGCACACACTGGGATAACTTGTAGCAGAATTACAATACGGCATGCACTGAGACGCCTAGGGCAGAAGCACTGTATGTCATTTGCTGGGGCGCCTAGGAATAGAATCACAGATGGGCATGCAGCGGCCCACCCGGGAGCAGAATCACACAGCATTACACTAAGCCGCCTGGGAGCAGAATCACAGCAGGTCATTCACTGGGATACCAAGGAGCATATTCACAAAGTAATGCACTGGGACACCTGGGTGCAGAATCTCAGTAGGGCATGCACTGGGGCACCTGGGAGCAGAATCACCGTAGTGTATGCACTGTGTCACCTTGGAGCAGAATCACAGTCATGCATGCACTGGGGCACCTGGGAGCAGACTCGCAGTAGGGCATGCACTGGGACCCCTAGGAGCACACTCCCAGTAGGGCATGCAGTGGGGCACCTAGGATCAGAATCACAGTAGGTCATGCAGTGGGGCGCCTAGGAGCAGAATCGCAGATGGGCATGCACTAGGGCACCCAGGAGTAGAATCACAGTATGGAATGCACTGGGGCACATATGAGAAGAACCACACTAGGGCATGCACTGGGACACCTGGGAGAACCACACAGCATTGCACTAAGATGCATAGGAGCAGAATTACAGCAGGTCATTCACTGGGATACCAAGGAGCATATTCACAAAGTAATGCACTAGGACACCTGGGCGCAGAATTTCAGTAGGGCATGCACTGAGGCACCTGGGAGCAGAATCACAGTAGTGCATGCACTGTGTCACCTTGGAGCAGAATCACTGTCATGCATGCACTGGGGCACCTGGGAGCAGAATCGCAGAGCAGATGGGCATGCACTGGGGCACCCAGGAGTAAAATCACAGTAGGGAATGCACTGGGGCACCTATGAGAAGAACCACAGTAGGGCATGCTCAGGGACACCTGGGTGCAGACCCAGAGTAGGTCACACACTGGGACACCCAGGAGCAGAATCAGTCTGGCATCCTCTGTACACATTGAGCAGAAGCACTGTAGGTCATTCACTGGGGCACCTAGGAGCAGAATCACAGATGGGCATGCAGTGGGCCACCCGGGAGCAGAATCACACAGCATTGCACTGGGACACCTAGGAGCAGAATCGTGGCTGGTCATGGACTGGGACACCTAGGAGCAGAATCACAGTCGGGCATACATAGTGGCACCTAGCAGCAGAATCACAGTAAGGCATACACTGGCGCACCTGGGTGTAGAATCTCAGTAGGTGTGCACTGGGTCACACTGGAACATAATTACAGCACTTGATTGAAACACTTGTGTATAGGCGCGTTACAAATACCATATCATATCATATCATATCAGGTCAAGCACTGGGACACCTAGGAGCAGATTCTTAGTATGGCATGCACTGTGGCACCTGGGAGCAGAATCACAGTGGGACATGCACTGGGACACATGGGAGCAGACTCATAGGAGGGCATGCACTGGGACACCTATGAGAAGGAGCAGAATCACAGTTGGGCATGCACTCGGGCACCTGGGTGCAGCATCACAGTGGGGCATGCACTGGGATGCCTAGGAGTAGTATCACAGTAGGACATGCAATGGGGCACCTAGGAGCAGAAGGTCATGCTTTGGGACACCTAGGATCTGAATCACAGTAGGGCGTGCACTGGGACATGTAGGAGCAGAATCGCACCAGGGCATGCACTGGTGCACCTAGGCGAAGAATTACAGTAGGTCATTAACTGGGATACCAAGGAGCATAAATCACTGAATGTCATGCGCTGGGACACCTGGGTACAGAATCGCAGTAGGTCATGCACTGGGGCACATAGGAGGCAGAATCACAATTGGCCATACTCTGGGATACCTAGGAGCAGAATCACAGTAAGGCATTCACTAGGGCACCTAGGAGCAGAATCACAGAAGGGCCTGTCCTGGGGCCCTGTAATGCTTTTGACTAAAACATGGCACCCGTGTGCAGCGGATTTTGGGTACTCCTAGTGCCATAATACACATTTTCTCCAGGACTCAGTGAAATCTGCACATTTTCTCCAGGCCTCAGTGGAAGCTGCACTTGATGCAAACTCTTCTCGTATTATTCCGCTGGTAAACATGTTTTCAGCGCTGACTATTGCTTATGTTATTCTGAATTCCTTCAAGGACACGTTGGAGAGAAGATGCACGCATAGGCTGAGCCGGAGCGGGCTGGTACCTGATAACGTAGTTATGGAATTTGCCAAACCCAACGAGAAGTTATGTAGTTGTTCTTGCTGCTTTCTTGAGAAAGGGAACAGTTTTGCCTCATGTGGTTACCACGAGTCACTCCAGCCAGGGGCCCATGAGAACTGTCAACTGGTAGAGACATGGAAAGCCAGAGAGTTCTGGAAAATGCCATCACACATTTGCAGATGGCTTACAATGAAGGGCACCAGAACAGTCAGGCAGAAAGCTTCACTAGAGGATGGACGCATCGCTTCAGGCCTGTTGATGCCAAGATCTCTCTGCCTGACGGTTTGGGAGATTTTCAGAGACTGATAGCGGAATGATGGTGTATTTTGCAGCTGTGTCAACAATTATGTATTTTAGTTAGATTTCTTTTAATTTACTCATTTATTATTGATGCTGCATTTATTCATTCATGTATGTTTTTGGTGACTAAAGATGCCATATAAGAGCCATTTTACAGCCTGAGTGTGTATGTGTGTGACTAATTGCCTCCCAGTGTTCAAAGCTTTCATTCAGTGTGCTGCGCAGAAAACAGAAATATATCTGTGCACTTTCTGAAAAGCAAAACAGGCACCTAAGAAAAGAATCACAGTAGGTCGTGCACTGGGACACCTTGGAGCAAAATCACAATGGGGCATGCACTAAGACACCTAGGAGCAGAATCACAGGTGGACATTAACTAAGACACCTAGGAGCAGAATGACAGTAGGTCGTTCACTGGAACAGATATCAGTAGAATCACAGTAATGCATGCATTGGGGCACGTAGGAGTAGAACATAGTAGAGAATTCACTGGGGCACCTAGAATCAGAATCACAGACATGCACACATTTCATTGGGATACCTAGGAGCATAATCACAGTAGGGCATTCACTGTGGCACCTTGGAGAAGAATCACAATAGGGCTTGCACTGGGACACCTAGGAGCAGAATCATAGACTGGGACACCTAGGAGCCAAAACATAGGGCCTCATTATGAGTTTGCCAGTCCAGATACAACGGTACCGGTAAGCTTACCAGTACCGTTGCATACGAACCGGCAAACTTCGAGTTTTGCTCGCGGGTGCCTTTCATTCCGCCAGATCTGACTTGGTGGAATGAAAGGCACCTGCGAGCACAGCATTTCGGATGCATGCACTGGGACACCTAGGAGCAGAATCCTAGTTGAGCATGCACTGGGACACCTAAGAGCAGAATCATAGTCAGGCATGCACTGGGACAACTAAGAGCAGAACCATAGTCGGGCATGCACTGGGACACCTAAGAGCAGATTCATAGGAGCTGAATCACAGTAGGGCATGTACTGGGACACGTAGGAGCTGAATCACAGTAGGACCTGCACTGGGACACGTAGGGGCTGAATCACAGTAGGGCCTGCACTGGGACATGTAGGAGCTGAATCACAGTAGGGCATGCACTGGGACACGTAGGGGCTGAATCACAGTAGGGCCTGCACTGGGACATGTAGGAGCTGAATCACAGTAGGGCATGCACTGGGACACCTAGGAGCTGAATCACAGTAGGGCATGCACTGGGACACCTAGGAGCTGAATCACAGTAGGGCATTCACTGGGACACCTAGGAGCTGAATCACAGTAGGGCATGCACTGGGACACATAGGAGCTGAATCACAGTAGGGCATGCACTGGGACACCTAGGAGCTGAATCACAGTAGGGCATGCACTGGGACACCTAGGAGCAGAATCATAGGCATGCACTGGGACACCTAGGAGCAGAATCGCTGAAAGGCATTATTTGCATTGGGGCTTCTATGAACAAATTCACAGAAAGGTGTGCATTCCATTCCGTTTTACTCCATGCTTGAAAGGACGGCCCTACAGCAAACGGACTGTTAGCATTTTGGATATTTCCAGGTTTATTTCAACAAACGCATCAAAAGTAGGATGTTTGTGGAGGGGAGGAAGCTTAGGCATGTGTATACGTAACAATAGCCTTCACCGTTCTGCCCCACCCTGTACAATCCGCAGTCTATACACTCAGCGCCTCTTTGTAAGTAATGATTTTGGGGTGCTTGTTGTGTCAATAGGGCTCCAGAAGATATATACATTTCTGTTAGACATTTTTTCCAATACTCAATATTAGCCCACCATTTTTTCCCTTACCTTGAAGGACGGCTTTATCGACAACCAATGGCTCGAGAGGAGTGTGGCTGGAGACACATTTACAAAACCCAACAAAGTGGTTGACAAGTGACAGTCAGAGTGCAAAGTATTGCTGTGAGACCTACCTGTGTCTTTGACTTTCTGGTGGAGTGGGGTGCGTGGGAAGGCCCGCCCCCCAGGGTTTGAAGTGCTCACTACCTCTGCGCGAAGCATGCGCAAAGTGCCCAACAAGTGGCAATCGGCTGTTTGCCGGCTGTTGCAGTGAGCCTGCTGAGAGCCAGGTGTATTTTGCTGTGGGGCCTGTTGCCGGCGAATGAGGAGTTAGGCCTTGGTGAGCAAATGGCAATGAATTGTGCCCAAACTTTGGATTTGAGACCATCGCAACAGTGTAAAAAAAGTAACTAAGGAGCTCCCTGGCCTGAAGGTGCAGAGAGGTGTGTTTACTGGGAAAGTAACACAGCCAATTCAGCCAGCTGAGGAGTTTATCAGTAGTGTGGATCCAAATGTTATTACCATAGGCCTGGATAAGAACATCTTAGGCTTATCAACTTCTTCGGTGCTCCCCATAAGTACGATAGGCCTGGATGAGAACATCTAAGGCTTTCCAACTTCTTTGGCGCTCCCAATAAGTACGATAGGCCTGGGTGAGAACATCTAAGGCTTACCAACTTCTTTGACGCTCCCAATAAGCACGATAGGCCTGGATGAGAACTTCTTAGGCTTTCCAACTTCTTTGGCGCTCCCAATAAGCACGATAGGCCTGGATGAGAACTTCTTAGGCTTTCCAACTTCTTTGGCACTCCCAATAAGTACGATAGGCCTGGATGAGAACATCTAAGGATTACCAACTTCTTTGACGCTCCCAATAAGTACGATAGGCCTGGGTGAAAACATCTAAGGCTTACCAACTTCTTTGGCGCTCCCAATAAGTATGATAGGTCTACTTTGGTGCTCCCAATAAGTATGATAGGCCTGGATAAGAACATCTAAGGCTTACCAACTTCTTTGGCGCTCCCAATAATCACGATAGGCCTGGATGAGAACATCTAAGGCTTTCCAAGTTCTTTGGCGCTCCCAATAAGCACGATAGGCCTGGATGAGAACATCTAAGGATTACCAACTTCTTCGGCGCTTCCATTAAGTATGATAGGCCTGGGTGAGAACATCTAAGGCTTTCCAAGTTCTTTGGCGCTCCCAATAAGTATGATAGGCCTGGATGAGAACATCTATAAGGATTACCAACTTCTTTGGCGCTCCCAGTAAGCATGATAGGCCTTGATGAGAACATCTAAGGCTTAGCAACTTCTTTGGCGCTCCCAGTAAGCATGATAGGCCTGGATGAGAACATCTAAGGCTTAGCAACTTCTTTGGCGCTCCCAATAAGCACGATAGGCCTCGATGAGAACATCTTAGGCTTAGCAACTTCTTTGGCACTTCCAATAAGTACTCCATCTTCGCCACATCTATGCAGCCGACAACAAATGAGTGGTTGGAGTCAAATTATTAGTGATGGCCTAACTTCGACGCTGTGCCCTTTGGAAGGGGTTCCCATGCATAAAGCCACCAAACCACAGTGGCTCTTTAAGAGTAAGACTTTCCGTTCCTCTCGTTCGTTCCCTCTGGTTTGCTGTTTGCCTCCCCAGTTTGAACTGGTTAGAAGTGTGGGTAATTAGCTGTTCAATATGGAGGTTTGGGACACGGCTATGCTCGAAATCCAACTAGCTGGAAGCAATCAGGATAAAATGATGGCAGCAGGTCAGCCAACTATTAAACGCTGCCAGTAATGGGGAGCTTGGGTTCTATGTGGGAGCGTTGTCCCAATTAAGACTGCTCCGGAGCCTAGAGAGGGGCTTACCGTCTCAGCTACCCATTACCCTAAGCCTCTGGCATGAGCTAGGCCCTTTGATGCAGGAAATCTGAACCATACTCTAAATGCATCTATCGCTTCCAACCAAGCAGCGCCCTGGGCCAAAACGGGTCGGAGTCCCTTAACATCTGGTGTGTCGCCTATGGTTGCGCTGGGCTTGGTGTTGAACTACTTGGTCAAACTTTATTCAAATAGAAATGATAACATCATGGACCAAAGAAATCTTATGATGTCAAGAATATCCTTTCTGGAAGGCTTCATAATTGGCACAGAAAGTCTCTATGTGGAAGGGAGGATGGGTTTAAATACCAAATGGGGGTCTTATAACGAGTGCCAATCATCTCGTATTGTATTGGAACACGAAGCCTCAATTGTTATTACTCTGCCTATGGATAATTCTGTCAAGGAGGTCAATCCTGATCTGCTGTCGGTTGACAGATCTTTGAAGGAATCAGACATTGTTTCCATCTCTGGACTGTCTGGCACCGCCGAAGCACCTGTGAATTCTTACCCGATCTTCCGCCCAGAGAAGAAAAAGCGCCACCTTAAACCACTGCGAGCGCGCCTTAAAAATAAAATCTAGACATTAAAAAGGGGGATCCCTCAACAACATGAACACTCTGAATGTTTTGCAGAATTTAGACATAAGGTAAGGGGACAGTTCTCCAGTTAGTCCTGTGCCCAAGATTGCCAAGAAAAAGAAGCCTAGAAAAAAGTCCAACGTAAACGATAATCATGCCGCAAAAGGTGGTAATGGGAATGCTTTAACGGTTTACCAGCTGGAAGCTTTGCCAGGGGAGTTTCACGAGTGTTCAGCAATTGATTACCGCTTGCTAAATATTTCAGTGTATCCGGTAGAACTAAATGAGATGAACCGGCATCTAAATGTCCCCGTCTAAAGGTTGATTCTAGACTGATTACAATTACCACGGATTTAAATGCTGAGAAGGTTCGGGAAGTGGCAGAGCCTACTGGGGACGCTGCTCTGTTTTTGACTTTTGAACAGAGATGCCTTGCATTGGTGGAAAACATACGAGCTCAGTCTACAGAATGAAATGGTGATGCCGGGTCGATCTGTGGCCAACAACGGTCTAGTTTTAGAAAGGTGGCCAATTGTTAAGGAGCAGATCACTCCGAATGGAGCAAGCCATTTGTCATTACTTTGGGCAGTATCAATCCTGAAAATATATGGGGCCTCATTACGAGTCCGGCGGTAACAGAGGCAGTAAAACTGCCTGGTTACCGCCGGACTCGTATTACCATTCCGCCTCTGTGATTCCCAGAATTACCGGGGCATTACAAACCCGGTTTCCCGGGAATCACGGAGGCGGAATGGTGTTAATCCCCATTCCCATTGAGTCCTATAGGACTCAATGGGAATGGGGATCATGGAAACACCGGCAGCATCTCGTAATGCTGCCGGTGTTTCCTCGTCCGCCAGCAGGCGGGCGTTGTTAAACCAGCCAGGTCAAACCTGGTGGGAACATCACCTCCCGCCTGCAGGAGTCGGGATCAGGCGGTCCGGAAACAACGGTGGCGGCGGGTTTACCGCCACCGTTATTTCCGGACCGCCTGATTTGTAATGAGGCCCATTGCCTCTCATTAAAAGTTTTGTGGTTTCCGGCCAGTAAATCCGGCAGGAGACCACCAAATGGTAATACTGTTACTGACACCTGATCTGCCAGAATTACTGGCAGATTATGGGTTCCGGCGGTGGTATGTTAATCCCCATTCCTTGGAGTCCATAGGACTCCATGGCGGTTAGCTGGTATTACCGGCTCTGGCAATAGCAGTGCCGGTAATACTGGCTGAATTTTGCTGGTGGGGTGAATTGATATTGAATTGATATATTTTTTGTATCGCGCTCGTACACAAGTGATTCAGAGCGCGACGAGGCAAGGGAGGGGAACAAGGGAGAACAAAAACAACGATCTTACTAGGCCCAGCAACCAGTGGCGTCGCCAGGAATTGAATTTAGGAGGGTCACAGAGGGGGCCAAAGACAAAAGTAGGGGGGCACAGACAAAAGTAAGGGGAGAACATAGTCACTGCTCTTCTTAGGTAGGGGGGGAACTTGGGGGGGCACAGGGTTCACAGGGGGGGCCCTGCCCCCCCCAGACCTCCCCCTAGCAACGCCACTGCCAGCAAAATTGAGAACGCGCAAATGTGCATGGGAGACGGAAAAAGGGAAAGTGCAAGGGAAGGGGGGAGAGGAGGAAAGTGCTGGACAAAAGGACATAAAAAGGAATAAATACAATGAGAATAAATAGATAATAAAAAGCAGCAAACAGTGGAAGTGCAGCCAACAAGAGGCAAGTGCTAAATTGAAAGCACAGGGTGTGTCTGATAAGTGCAGAAAATAAATTAAATAATAAAAAAAACAAATTCGGCTGGAGGTAAATTGGGCACCCCACCAGCAAACGTGTAGTTTGGCAGTGTGGGGAAAAGTGACATTAACAGAATTACCAAAACATTTTCCGGCACCGCCAAACTTGTAATGAGGCCCATTGTGTCGAACAACAGATTGGTTCGAATTGGTGTTACATTCGGTCCTTTCACATATCAAATCAAAAGTGGTTCATAACATGCTTTTAAAAGCAGCTGAACAATGGCTGCTCCGTCACGGTTGTGATCTATTTGAATACAATGCTGAGCAGCCAAATGTACATTATGATATCGAAAAAGGGGGAAGGAGTTGACAGGGTCTTATGTTCAGGAGGAGCCATTGAAAATTCCATGTACGGTTGGCTCTGAACAAGGAAGAGCTATAACTTGGGAGAATATTTCCCAACAAAACTAACCTCCTATGTTAGTGATAACTGTCTAGTGGAACGTGACAGCTACTAGCATAGAATCTAGGACAGCAGTGATTTGTATTTGGATTTGTATTTGTATTTGTATTTTATTGATTTATAAAGCACCTTACTCCAAAGCGCTGATTGAAGCCATTATTGTAGAGAATAAACAATTGGATGATTCTATCGAGTTATTGATGGATGGTCATTTTAATAGCTATTGCATAAAGACCCATGATTTCTCGCCCTTTTCTGCACCTCATATGAAGATGGCTATTGCCCATGGTAAACTCTGCCATTCTACTTTAAATGATTGAGGTTTATCGCTGATAAATGGAAATCTGTCTGGGCATATTCCAGCTATTTATATGTGGACTAATGGTCTTAGTTCATCAATTTTAGGTCATATTTTTGTTTCGGATACCATTTTTGAACAATGCGTCTCTTCTTGATTGTTCTCCTTAAGTGTTCATTTTTGTTTATGGATCAGATGAATTATGTTAGATAATCAGTGCAAAGAATATTTTCAGATAACAGTGATTAGGAATAATGCGAAGTACTGTGTATCTTGGAATCCCAATACTGTGCACATTTTTAATTCTCTTTTGGCACCCACTCGAGAGAATAAGAGTATATCCCAATTTTTTGCAACGTGTGCCTATGATGGGGTAGTTGAAAGTATGTGTAAGATTCTTTTCCGTCAACAAAGTATAAAAGATGCACCCCCACTTGTACGATAAAGATATAGCCGATCAGAAAAGGAAAATGAAGCGAGAGTTAAGGAAATTACATAATCTATCTATTTATCGCAGAGCTGCAGCTAGATCAAAAATTAGATCATGTTACAAAAACTGGTTAAGGCAACATAAATATATACAGGTGCAGCGTGACGCTGAATTAATAGTGGCGTTAAAAGATCGTAATGTGGGGCACTTCTGGAAAATCTTGAATAATTATTTGAATCCTTAAATTTCGCTACAAACTAATCCTGTGGCAGAAGACAAATGGATTTCTTTTTATTCTGAACTATACCGTAAGTGTGGTATTTTTAACTTTGAGGGATCTGCTGTAGTTGACGTTGACTGCAATTTACCGTTCACGGAAGAAGAAGTTCTGATGATAGTAAATAACAGTAAGAACTCTAGAGTGCTCGGCCCCAATGAGTTGTATAACATTACCCTTAAAGTCAACGTAGACCTCTTGGCATCTATTTTAACTGTGATTTTTGAGGGTATATTGTCCTGTAAATATATTCTTCAATCTTGGAAACTGTCTATAATTGTGCCACTTTTTGAAAAGGGTGAAATAACCAATATGGCTAATTATAGACCTATTGCGCTTTTAGATGTTCCCGGGAAGATTGCCTCTTCCCTAGTTGAGGGTGAACTTAGAAAGTGGGCTGGTGATGCTGGTATCTTGTATCCTTTTCCAACTGGATTACTCAGGGGAATGGGCACTTCCGTGAATGGTCTAGTCATTACCCTCTTTCGCCCCTTGAAACACTTATGTATAGGCGCGTTATAAATGCCATATCATATCAAAGCAGAATCATTTAGAAAGGCATCGATTTTGTACTTAAGTTTTGTGGACTTCGCCATGGCATTTGAACACGTCAGGCATCCCTTGTGGGATAAACTTGTGAAGAGGGGCTCCCCTTTGTACCTGGTCACAATATTAAAAAATTGTATAAAGATACCTCGATCAGAATACGATATAATTATGAGGGCTTCTTATCTGCCGCCCATTGCCACATCTCGTGGGCTAAAACAAGGTTGCATGTTGGCTCTAATTCTATTTTAACATCTATATCAATGACATTTCTAAATACTTGGAAGTTGTTTGCTCCTTTTATACAGAAGCTGGAAATTCATTGCATAAACCATCTGCTATATGCTGACGATCTGGTGTTGTTTGACAGTATGCCTATAGGTTTACAACACCAGATCTCGTTACTTAATGATTATACTAATGACCTGTTTGTTAATATTAAAAAACAAGCCATGATTATGAAAGCTTGCAAGACCAAACACGTCCTTGCCTTTAGATGGCTTCTTAATAACAAACCTTTGGAAATTATTGCTAAGTTTCCATACCTGGGATTCCGAGTGACTGAATTTAGTTGTCTTGCTTTACAAATGGCCACACTAAAAAAAGAAAGTGAAGATACTGGCTACTCAGACCAGATCAATTGATATTCGATTTAAGAGGTTTTCAATTAATCCAGTATTAAAGTTCTATAGGGCGAAAGCTTTCCCAATACTAACGTATGGCTCTGACATACCTTTATATTGGGAAAAGCGAAATTGGGAGCTCCTGGAATGTTACTATTGGAAGCAAATCTTGGGCCTCCCAAATGCTACTCCAATCAGTTTGATTTGGTATGAGCTTAGCCTTTTATCGCTGCAATCAATGGCTATTTGGAAGAACTTGTCTTGCTTAAAGAAGATTATAATTGCAAAAGATCAATCATTCTATTTTCCCCTTCAGCAAGCGTTTAGGGATGGAAAGGTACAGCACTTGCTATGTAAGAGAGAACTTGTATGATGACTTTGGAAAAACTTGACAGGTCATTAGATCACCTGATTTCTAACTCATTAGAAGTGAAAACACAATTATGGTCATCTGACTGGATATGGATGCTTGAAATGCCAAAATCCTATTCTTACCCTCATAACCTAGTTTTAGATGGTAAGCCCCTATCTGAGCTGCCTTTTATTTGTGTACATTTCCAGATTTCAGATGGGGGAGGTATTTTATGAAAATAAGGTTTAATGTGATATAAACCAATGAATTGAGAGGTTTGAGAGAAAAAAACCCTTAGGAATAACAGATCATGTCGGTTTTCTAAATCTGCACTAGTTGAAACTTTGCAACATTTAGCTCTTGAATGTATTCATTTTAAAACTTTAAGAGATGGGTACTTGGGCACGTGTAGTAGAAAGTTTCGAAGAAGATCTGTAGATATATTATGGCAATTGTTGCTGAACGGTCCGCAACTCTCTATTAAACTCGATTTGATGGGATATTTAGGAATTTTTGGGTCAAGGAGAAACTGACTGAAAGAGAATTGAGTATAATACCTACCCGAACAAAAACGTACATTTCATTGTGTCGAGTGACATGGTGTTATATGTATTGTTTTATTTATATGCACTGTTTTATATGTATGGAAAAAGCAACGTTCGATTTTCTATATCGGTTTTGTGAAAAGTTCAATTTTTTAACTAAACACAATAAAGTAAAAAAAAAAAATATATATATATATAAAGCCCAACTTTACGGTTTTCAGTACCAGATTTAAAGCATCTCCTCCATGACTTTGTATGCAGGGGTGGGCTATAAACCGGTGTAATTTAATATTTTCTTAAAATGGGGATGAAGATTGAATCAATTATTGATTTTAGTATGGAATTGTGTAAAACTGGTTTAATTTTCATGAGATCATACAAAAAAACCCTTCACGGGCTATATTATACTATTTTAAATGAATAAATAAACTGGTGTAATACAACAGACCTTTCATCCCTAAAGCACATTTTGTATCCTTTCACCATCTGTTAAATGCATTTTTCGTTTAAAGGACCCTACTACCTAATCTACTATCAGCTCAGAAAAGCTACTGGGGCATGTAGACCTCGCTTAAGAGTAAATATTTCAGTAAAACTGAAGTGATCTGTCGTGAGAAACCTGAGGGTCTTCTCACTTCTAGGACGCCTAGATCCTCTTCTCAGGCGGCCAGAAAAAGGCCATCGCTCTTGGATCCGGACCCTGGGGTGGAGAAGCGAGGGAGGATCACCTGGGTGGAGGGTCCTTGGGACCTGGGAGTGAGGTACCCTAAGAAGAGACATGGTATCCCCCTTATCCTGTTGAGGATCAACTAAACCCTTCCCGGCCTTTATGGCTTATTATAAAGCTGTTCCCCTTTTTTCCCCACATATGACACGTGACATTACTGAGCCGAAGAAGAGGTGACTGAGAGTAATGAACACTATACCATTCCAACTCTTTAGTACTAGGACGAAGACACTAAGAGTAATGAACACTTACCCCCCTTTCACCACTCTCATACTGGGTTGAGGAAGATGCCTACAAGGAGCCATGAAGGTCAGGCATGTCCCTTTAATTATGGTCAGGCAAGTCTCTGCGATCCACACCTGCAGTCTGTCAAGCGGTTGCAGGTGTATAAAGAGAGTCCAGTGGAGCACAGCAGAGAGAAACAGGGAAGCCTGTGTAGGGGAGAGACCAGAAGGGGACCTTGCTTCTGAGTAGGCAGCCGTGATGGACGGGACGAGGAGCCAGGACTCCGGCAAACTTCCCAGAAGACTTGCCCAGCTTGTAACCAGTGGGCCGCGTAAGTATTGCCAGTCTGGGAGCTTCCGTTACAGAGGATCAGCAGCAGAAGCTGCGAGAGAGCACCAAGAGGAAAGGACACCGTCGGCATCCAGAAAGAAGCATTCTGCTTGCAGGCGTGCCGAGAGAGAGACACGCGGCAGGCTACGGGAGCTCCAGAGGGAGAGTTTCTCGGCTTCAGCAGTGAAGGGGCAGCCGTGGGAACCGCTGGTAGGAGACGCCACAAACCGGAGTGTGTCGGGGTGGACACTTGCATACCAGGGCGCTCCTACGAATGCATATTGAATACAAAAGTGAAAGGAATTTTAAAATTAAGCGAAAACGAATGCTTATTGAATACTGAATTAAATGGAAATAAAGTGAATAACTCAAGTGCCCAGGTGAAAACGAATTACAGAAAAGGACACAATTGTAACAAATAGTCATAAGAAGATGGGTGTGAGCAAAACATCCTTAAACTGAACTTTTATGAGGGAATGCTGTGTGGCAAGGAAAGGATGTGTAAGATGTGATGGCAGAGGCAAGAGGCTGATAAGGAAAAGCCAGAAGATTGTAAATCTACGCATCAAATCCAAGAGTCGGGGATCCTGGTTGCGTGACCTGTGAGGGGTGGGCCGTTTACTCTGACAACTGCATCTAGACCCGTGAGCCCTAAATGTTGAAAACCCAAAGACATTGTGATGATGAAGTTGAAGTCTTGGGGAAGGGCACCCTGATGCTTGAGGAGCTGCAAGTGCATCCTCTTGTGTCTGTGTGGTAATAATCTAATAATCCCTGGATCTACGTGATCAATGCATGGCCCCAAATTTCAATGGCAAAAATGTTGAATCTGAAAATGGCGCAGCGCAGTGATCACATCGATCACTTTTACACACATTCCCCTTACCCCGGCGCTACCCCTCTATACCTACTTACCTTACTTCCTTCCACAGCAGACTTCATTCCCTTGACGGGACTCCTCCCTCCCCCTGCGACGTCAGTTCCCTATTCCCAACGTGGGTCGGAACTGGTGCTGCAGGGTCCTTTTTTCCTTTTTCTTGGGTACTTTGTCACCCTGTCTTCCGTTTAATGGAAGCAGGGGCCACGCAGGCAACCCCAAATCCAAATTCTACCGAATATGGGGACGACCCTCCCACCTTAGTTGGCACGAGATGCCTACTTGATACACACAGGCCACCTCGAGGCATCCAGTGGGGGGAGAGGGCTAGGGAGAGGTTATGGATAGATATGGGGTACTTGAGACACGGGAATGAATGGATAGGAAGGGGTACAAAGGGAAACATTCACTATATTCCTCCTGCTCTTGTATTGCCATGCAGACTGTGAGTCAGCACTCCTGTCCTGTCACCACGTCACATACCCTACTTATGCCAAACACTCTGCTGCAGCCTTGAACCTCCATTTTAACTGTTAACAGACATAACACAGTTGCTTATCAGTTCCCCATGGGTCGAATTCATACTAGTTCCCTGACACTCAGCATACATAACATTAGTACATGGCGTGCTCCTGTTCATGACTCAAACATGTATGTGGTCTACTCATTCCATGTACGAGCACTGAATTGGTCCCACACTCCTCACACGTCTGGGGATATGAGAAAGTCTTTAGCAGTCCATGCTGTAATCATTTGACACACGGAAACACTACAAAACAGAAACAAGAGGCTGTCAGCCCCTGTGCTTCTGATGACACAACAAACACAACCCTGAAAGTAGGTGGCACTTATCGGATGCCCCTGAGCCCTCGTGCAAGCTCAAGGGATGTTGTTCAATGGCGTCTCCTCCGTTTCGCCGGTCCCCAGCACTCCCCACTGCTGGGAAATCCGTATTCCCTCGGCCTGCCGTAATCCTTGCCAGGACACTGCTCACCCAAACATGCTCCACCAAAAAGGAAGGCTCCCGAGTTCACCACCGCGTCCCCGGAAGCTACAATCGAAAAAAGGGAACTCACACGCGAGTAATGTGTATATCTCGAGCACTTGAGTGTGCATTGCAAGCTGCCTTCCCTTTAACCTCCCACGTGCATGCTTCCCCTCTTCCTGGGCAGGGACATCATTTCACCAAAATGCCTGGGGTAGCGAAAGTGACACCACACGACCCTTGACCTCTGATGACGTCACAGGAAGTGATGTCATCGACCCACCCCAAAGTGACATCATGGGAAGCGATGGAACACAACCTTTCACCTCTTGACAAAACAGGAAGTGGCATCACATAACATTGTTTCTAAGAACACTTTGAACATTTTGGTTACAATATCACTGTAACGTGACATACATTTCATACAAGAATGGATCACCACATGTATCATGAATATTAGTGTCTATAGGCCCATATTACCAAATTTCTGTGAATGCAACCAGACGTCCAAGGCCGAACGATAATGATGTGTTATTATATAGCACTTACGTCTAAGTGCGTTATATAGAACAAATATACATACAATATCACCCAACTTGTGTTGGTACTCATTTATCAACCTCAGCAGGAAGAAAAGCTGAGTTGACCTTGCCGGGAGTCAAACCTGCAACCTGCAGATCACACACACGTTGCAGTAGCAAGCGCTCTACCCACTGAACTATCTTTCCGGCTATAGTGACCAGAAAACCAGCTACTCCAGAAACAAAGAGCCACATGCTGCTGGCCACAGCTGAGGAGCCGCAATTAGAAGAAAAAAAAAGAAATACAAAATAATTGAAAAAAAATAAATCTGTTAGGGGTGGCAAGGGAGACCACAGGGATAGCAAAGGAGATCACAAGAGTAGCAAGGGAGACTTCAGGGGCCGCAATAGCGACCCCAGGCAACCTCTAAATGACATCCCTGCTCCTGGGACTTCTGGAAAATGGAGTCCCACATCAGAGCCGCAATCTCCCTTTACTCCATACCACTCTGACGTGGGGTCTAATCCAGTGGCAGATTTGAGGCAGAGGGCCCCGGGTAGGTAGAGTTTAGGATGGAAGGAGTTAACAGCTGTCCCAAGGGTGACATGATGACCTTTAGGGACAATTGTCCCATGTATTTTAAGTTCCCTCTGTACGCCCATACTGTCTAATCACCCAAAAATTATAGCTTCTTCGCAACCGGGGAAGGTCGCGCGGCCAATCAGGTGGCTGGACAGCGGGCGAGAATACACAATCCCCGTCTGCTGTTCCAGCCACCCGAGGCCCTTCCTCGGGTGGTGCTTTCCCCGCCCCCCTTTTTTATTTTTTAAAAATGAGGAGGCAACAGGGAAGCTCTCCCCGTTTCAGCCCCACGTTAGAAAACCCAAATTCCCCTTTACCCCACCCCATCTTACCTGCGGGACGCAGCCTTGTGCTCTGGTCCCCGATGCTCCTCCTGTCTGGCCGCCATCGAAATAGAAAAGGGACCCATTCCCTCTTCGGATGATGGTGGTCATTTTGGAACATGTTTTCAATGGCCGCAGTCATCCAAAAAAACACTTTGTCCCTTTTCCATTTCAATGGCGGTGGCCATTTGTTTTGGATTAAATGTTTTCCTCCAACGGGAGATGGCTCGCACTGAGCTCATCCCCCATAGGATGGGAAAAAAACAACTATCCGCACACCAGTAAATCCCAGGGTACAATAGCTTTCATGCCCCAGCTGAGGTCGGACATGAGGCCGCAGCACGAGCTGATGCTCTCACTTCTCTCGGGCCTACCAAAGCTCGGCCTGGTGGGACGCTAATCCCATGTCTGCCCCCCAGCAGGGGCATGAAAGCTGTGTTAAACCCTTGTAGAATTTTAAGGGGAAAAAGTGCCACAGTAATGGTCACTGCCCTTTACCTGTTAACATCACTAATCTTATCCCATTGTAAATGGTCTGCTGCTGAGGCTGTTAAGATACGATTTCAGTAGGAGGCCCTGTGCAGCCCAGGCTCTTTGCCTTCGATGCGAGAAAGGAAGAGCAGGGGCCCCCAGTGGGCATTTTTCCCTTGTCCAACTGCTAAATTTGCCTCTGCTCTAATCCCCAAGTTCCTGACACCAGCCTACAGCGAAAACTCCTTCGCTAAATCCCAAGGAGTACAGAAAACCAGTCTATTCAAGGGTTTTCACTTTCCTACTGAATTGACCACTCGCAGACAACCTCCCTCCTTCACACAAGCAATATGAGACCATGAAACCCACACGATGAGAGCCTGTACCACCAACCATGTCCTCTGAGTGGACTAACGCGCCAGCAGACTGTCCGGGTACACCTGGACTTGCTGCAGCAGTCCAACCTTTAGCCACATGCGGGCTACTGAAAGAAGGTGGTAAAAAAAGCCTGGACACACCTGAGCAAACAAGGCACATTCAAAAAGCAGGATGATGGGCCTTATATATAGTCTGGACAATAAAAAAACAATGGTTTTTTGTCAGCGGAAAAGACTGTTCTAAGGTGGCACTCAACTAGCTGTGCACCGGGCATCTGATGGCAGAAGGCTGGAAGAGAAGCCACCTGTTCCCACTGTCCCACAGGCCTCACTCCCCCTACCTTCTTTAAAAAGATGGCCGGGACAGGGTGAGCCATCACCCCGTATTTAGTGGGATTGTCCTGCACACAGACCCACCCAACGCCCTTCCCGCACACAAGAGTCTGTCCTGCTACATTCTGGTTTCACGATCACCGTCTTGTGGCCAATGCTGGATTTTACTTTCATGGACTTCCTTGATTCACGATGCGTCACCCTTTCTGAACTCTCATGCTGGACTTCCTTTGCATCTTGTACTCATGATGACCCTGAATCATGCTGTTCCCATCTTCATCTTGTATCCTGGCTTGCAACATTGTGTGTTACTACTGACTTCTGCAGTTGTATTTGCTCTCCCCTCTTGCTTCTCCACTCTTTTTGACTGCTTACTCTCTGTTCTCTCCTCCCGCTCCCTTTTCATATCTCCTCCCCTCCTCCCCTTACTTTCCTCTACGCATTTACTCTATCAGAATTGTCCCTGGACCTAGTATGATAGCAACCTCGTCTGTCGCTCCCCCATCCCCTTACTGTTTCCGCCCCCCCACCCTACCTCCAGCACTATCTGAAAGGTTGTCAGGCTAGTACGATAGTCGCTTGTTTTGTTCCTCCCCTACCCTTCTGCACCCCTCTGCCTCACATTTTCTTTTTCTCCGGCTGTACGAGAAATGTCATCAGGCCTAGTACGGTAGTCGCCTGTCTGTTTCCATTTCCTCTCTACTCTCCCCCTCCTTTCCTTATCTATGTCTTAGCTCTTGCACTATCTGAAATGTTGTCAGGCCGAGTACGATAGTTAATTTCACATCCTTACTGTTCATGGCCTGTAAGAATGTCATTGTATTTTCCCTTGTTCCCTCCCTTGCCTTGAAGCGCTTTGAAACACACTGTGTATAGGCGCTATATAAATAAACTATCATATCATATCATATCATATCATGGTGAAAAGTCCTGACTTTGCTTCGGGGCTGATCAAAGCCTAACCAGCTCTCCCTCGTTTGAAAGTCGGAGCACAAGGCAGGGGAATGGCTCTCTCAGGGGTCTGTGAAGCATCTTAACCAACGGCACTGCTAGGCAGAGGGTTGGGGGGGGACGGAGGGGGCTATAGCCCCAGATAAAAACTCATGGACTACAACCAAAAGGCTATAGCTATCCCTGAATCCCACCAGCCCCGACATTAGCTTAGCCCCTGATCTTTTCCAGACCTAGCAACACCCCTGATCTTAACACACTGCTCTCTGTCAACAGAGCATTGTAATGGGAGCGATTTGTGTATTGTGGGAAGGCGATGGACTATTAGCATGGATGTGTGTCCCTTAGGAAATGGGGATGTGGGTGAGGAGAAATGTGAAAGGTGCAGAACACTGCAAGCCGTGTGCCATAAAAACTCTGGCTTTAGGCCCCAAGGGAGACTTGTTTTGGCTCACTTCACTCTCTGTGGTGCCGCTGTGACTTTCCATAGCAAAGGGGAAAATACAGCTGAAGCCACCCAGGCTATTTTTGCTAATTTATTTATTTTAATTTTTGATAATGTGCCAGTTAGCCCGAGGGCCTCAGGGAACACACAAAAAGAACAAGACAGGACAACACGCACTCAGTGTCAGTGGGAGGTGAGAGTGATGTTAGATTGAAGGTGCATTGAAAAGGAAGCTTTTCAGCCTTTTATGAACTCAGTCATGGTTTGAATTTTTTTGAGTTCGGGAGAGATGGCATTCCACAGGCCCGGCTCTAGGAATTTTCATCTGGGTGGGCCAGGGTTGTGATCAGGGGGGATCACATTCGATTTGGTGTGGGTCTAGGAGTACCCTCAACAAAGTGCTGCCGTTGATCCAGATTTCCCAGATCCGTGATCCAGCAAAAAATGTCTTCCCAGATAAACAGTACATAGCAAAAGAGAAGGAAGGAAAATAGTGTTGCAACATCAATCTACCGATCTTCCCTTCCCATCTGCTCTCCCCTTTCTGTTATATCTGATCCTCCTTCACCTTTCACCGTCCAGTCACCTTCCTTCAGCTGCCCTAACCACCATTCCCATGTACCTCCCCTCACACCCATTGACACCAGCACCCAGCATGCCATTCATGGACTGGCTTGGGAGAATTGAGGGTGATGCCGCTGCTGCCTCCTCCTCCTCTTCCCCCTCCTCTGAGAGGGCTGAGCAGTGAGGTCCCCAGTCTTTGTATCATCTCAGATGGTGTCCGTCCAACAATATCTCCCTGAGCACTGTGGCTACTCCCAGCAGGCCCCGGAGGAGATGCTTGTGCTCCCTCCATCTTGTTGTGACCCCCCACCCAGAATACTGAAGCAAGAAATAGGAGATTTTGTTTCCTACAAATATTTTTTTTCAAACTTCTTTAAATTTCAAGTACAGAACATACCATGTCCAATCAATACAGCTACTCTTGTTGATCTTAACAATATTTCGAGAACAACAACATATCCTCCAATAACATACACATGTATACAATCCTCCCTTCACTCACCCATTCCACAAACCCCCCCCTCCTTTCCAGCTGAACCCCTAAAGTAGTCCCACTCTGAATGTCTCCCATCAATTGTTCATGTCCAAAATTACATTTTAAACACAAAATGTTCTGTTTTGTTGCATTTTTGCAGCACATTTCAATTGAGTCGAGAGTGCAAGGGAGTGCTAGGACTGTAAGGGCTGCATCAGGAGGCAGACAGTGCTGGTTGAGGGGTGTGTGCCCTCCTGGTATCGCTCCTGGTGGGGCGTGCCCCTGTACATACTTGTTTGGTACATACTGTTTACATACTGGTTATATAATGTGCAAATGTCTATGATGACTCTTTGTTTGATGTGTTTACTTTGATTTCCTATTGAATGACACAAATGTGTTCAATATATGTGGCTCGGCTATTTTCAAAGTTAGATGTGTGTGTGTGTCCTAATCCCTGTGCTGCCCATCTATTAAACCATGAGTGAGGCTTTTTGGAATAGCTTATAATGCAAACTGAATCACTTCTAGGGGCACCTAATTTTAACAGATAAGGCATAGTGACGTTAAAAAATATGCCCAGGATCACACACTTTGGTCAAGTGGTAAAGCCATAATTTGAGCCTAGCTGTAAATGTAGCTACTTGACCACACATCTTCCAAACTCAAGTTGGTACACATATGTGTTGAAGTTTGTCCTTGAATACCTAAAATAATACTACATTTTATACAGATTACTTTAAAAATGCAGAAGTCACATGATAGACCAACCTGACAATGTATACATCATTGTAGAAACATGTTGATGAAAAGATTAGAAGGGGCATTTTGTTTTGAATCCTAAATTGCACAGATCAGAATTCTCCTGTTTGCATTATTTTCGCAAAAGGAGCCATTCATTGATTTTATTTGTTTCCACCAAGTGCTGGACGAGTAAAGAGTAAAACACAGGTAAAAATCACCTTTGCTCTTTACCACTACGTGTCTCGAAAAGTGTAAATCACTTCCACAATTAAGGATTGCGGGACCCATCCACAATGGATTCCTCTGGACTCTGCCCGCTTTTATTCCAGGTGTAAATGTCAGGCAGGTCCCATAGGAATCCATTGGTTTTCTGCCAACGTAAAAATACATGCTGGTGGAATACCAATCTGATTTGGTAGGGGGACCTTTTTTAAGTCTGATCTGCTTGCTCTCCAACTTCACCTGAAAAATCATACAAAATCCCACAGCTCATAAAGAATGGAGCTACATGCATTTAGCGCCACTTCTTCCCCTCCGCTTGACCTGGAAAATGATCCCCTATGACTGAAACTTTATTTCCCCCATCCTGAATGGAAGCCTACAAGCTCCAGCATGGCAATGAATGAAAACTTACAAAAAATCTTATACTGACACAAAGTGAAATGAAATGCATGACAAGGTTATTGTTTGACAGAGCTTGTTCTGTATCCCCTTACTTACTAATCACCCAACAATCACACTTAAATAGCTTCTTAAAAACCTATATAATTGTTTTTTTAAAAGTGCCACAGCAATGGTCACTGCCTTTTTACTTTTTCTCATCTCTAAACACTTCCTGTTGTAGATAATACGTCTCTGAGACACGTTAGAAAGATAAGATCTCACTGAGTGGGCCTGATCAGCCCTGGCTGTTTGTATTTGAGTGGAGAGAGTAGAGCAGGGGGGACATTGTCATTTGTCCCTTGTCCAAATGTTAAATCCACCTCTGATTGCACTCTTTAAAAAATATTTAAATACTGCTTTTTAGTTATAAAAGATGTACACATTTTATATTTTACCCGCAACATTATAGAAAACGCTCTTATTTTTTGTTATTTTACGGGTGTTCATGCTTTATTACGGCAGCACCCATGATTTACATCCAGGATTTACATCACACTTTCCAAACAAATCTCACAACACACATGACATATTCTGTTTGCATGCAAACTCTGTAAAGTTACTCAAACAGAATGTGATTATCAAGTCAGTACTTATCAGTTTGAATCATGAAACATTCTGTCAGAGTAGACGAGGCTTCCAAACAAAGATGCATTCTATTTAGGTGGGAGCCCCACTGGTAAGTATGCATGAGAAGATCTGAAACTGGTCAATGCTTGCCAACATAGCATTATTATAAGGTAGGGCCTTGTTGCACAAGCTCAGTGAGGTGCTGCTTAATTCCCTAGGTGTAGCAAGCAAGACACCCACACCTGGGCATACACACATTCACTTAGGGAGACAAACGGAAGCCAACATGCATTGGCAAAGCCCACAGCTTGGGCTTCTGATTAGGCATGGATAGTCATTTGCCAAGCACTGCCATAAGGGTACCACCTGGCCATAAGATGGGAACAGCTGGAAAATGGTGCCAGTAACTGGGCATATGATGGCATTGCCTGGCAAGTGTCTGCTAATACCTATACGCAAGGCAAAACTGCTGAGATATAACACTGGCAGGCCCTATACAGCAACACGTTTGGTGTTACTTTGTGATAGAGCTTGCTGAAAGAGTTCTAGAAAGGTTAGGTTTTGGTGGTGAGGCATTGACATAGCCATGGCTAGTCGTTAGGTGGGTAAATGACCAGACACACCCATAGGATGTGTGTTTCTCCTCACATTTTATTGCCATCCTATCTGTGTTCAACAGCATGCGTTCTGGTTGTACCTAATAGGTAAAAAGTCTCCATTGTTTGCATATCAGCCTTAGACCTGTCAATAATGTCAGAAGCCCTTCCCAAACTGCTAGACCACAGGGCCTAAAAATGCATGTGGTTGCTTGTGTTCCAGTGCAGATGGAACACGGCCTAGCAACTGTGATTGAACTGCACCTTTTGGTGGCAGCACCAAAAGTCATTTGCTGATGGCTTGTCCCTTTCTCTATTCGCACAGACATACTACAGAATTATGGCATGGAATGTTGCAAAGAGCAACGGTAGTGGAAATGTTTAATTCAAAGCCTTGCATCTATAACTTTTTGATTCTACTACACTCTCCCCTACAGAATTACATTTTTGTTGCTACCAACCCTATCGTTTCACTTGTACTCAAGTAGTTAATGCAGCAGAATATATATTTTGAATAGAATTTGTAAGGGCCCCCAGTCAGTTGACGCACCTTCTGCAGAAATCTGTTGCAGCAACTTTACCTGTCATTTATTGTTTGATATAACCATTTTATTAAGCATGATCTGAAAAAACACTATATTCCCACAAAAAATAAACATACTTTAAATTACAGAAACCAACATTGTGATTTTAGGTTTGAGAACATAGTTGTAGACATCCTGCTTGAATAAGTATGCTACCTCACTTAGAGGTGTGACTGGCCCTCCATCTCCCTGGTCAGTTGTACTTTTATGGCTGTGGGTCATACATTATTGTCTAGGGCAGGAAAGCAAATCATGGCTGGACTTCCTGCAATTCAGCCTCTTAGAATGATGTCTCTGAGGTTACTGCTGAATTATTAGAGTAACTTCCACCCCCACTCCCTTGGTTACCAGTGGTGTATAACACCACTGACATGCCCTTCTTTATAGGGGGGGGCAGAGGCTGGCTCTTGGGGCCTGGCCTCCCTGTCCCCCCTGCTGGAGCCGGGATTGGCGTTCCAGATAACTGGGGCCAAGACATCAAAGCCTGTCACCCCCGTCGTCCCGTACTCAGCCAGTTGGAATCTAGGCTGAACTAGTTTGGCCTGGTCCTGTGATGTAAGAGAGCGTGGGGGTAGGCATAGCTTTAGATGCTCTGTGAGGTAGACAGGCGCCTCATGGGTCAGGCACTTGTGTGCTAGATTCAAGATCTTATGAGACACACGTTGCCTCACGGGTAACCAGTGCACCGCTCTTCTTGCCTCGGAGATATGATGCCGTCTAGGAATACCTAGAACTGCTCTTGCTGCCTCATTTTGGGTCACTTGAAGAGCAGAGAAATTCGACTTGGCAGTGCCGGCCAGGAGACTGTTACAGTAGTGAAGCCGCGAATTGACTAGGGATGAGACCAGCAGAGACATTTTTTTCTGAGACAGAAAGGGGCCAATGAGGCTGAGGAGTTTGTTAATGAGCCTGCATGATGCGCAAGTTCAACATCAACATTGTCTCGGCAGGATAGCTCACCGGCAACGCGCTCGCCTTGGAAACAAGACGACACAGAGCAACACAGGTTCGATCCCCGGGTCCGCGCTTATAAACCTCTGGGTATTAAGCGCTTTATAAATAACCTATCATATCATATCAACGTTTTGACGCTCATCGCAACGGGTATAGTTTTATTGGCAATGGAAAAGTTGGCATACTCTGGGGCCAGTTTCTTTAGCATATGGCTGGATGCGGTGATCAGGATCTCGGTTATATCGTGTAAGGTTAGTTTATTACGAAAGGCTAGTTAATCTGGTGATGTGTATTCTTTTCAAGCCACAGCAATGCACCAAGTATTATTTAGGCACATGGAATACAAGCCAAAGCCGTAATATATATCTATATATATCTCTATATCAAGCACGTGGATGGCCTGAAATCATGTGAGTACTTTCTACAAACCAGATCACTCAACTATTTAGAACATGGCAAGATGATTCTGGAGATGATAAACTTATGTTTGACAAATAACAGTTTTCTGTTCAATAAGAACTTTTTTACTCAGTTGCAAGGTACAGCTATGGGAACGACTTTTGCTCCATCATACGCTAATCTCACTATGGGCTGGTGGGAGAAGTTCAAAGTCTGGACATCTACCAATACTCACAACACAGAAAAGGTTGTACCTTGGTTACGTTATATAGATGACCTTTTTATCATCTGGGTTGGGTCCATTACTGAATGGTTGGAGTTTGTCAAATTATTAAACATTAATGAATTCGATCTACAGTTCACTGAGTGCCACAGCCAGACTGCTATCGTCTATTTAGATATTCTTGTTACTGTGGCACAAGGTGAACTAGTGACAGAACTTTATCGTAAACCAACCAGTTCCAACATACCCCTACATGCAAAAAGTAAACACCCCACAGCCCTGAAGTGGAGCATACCTTATGGCGAATTCATTCGCATAAAACGCAACTGTTCCCAACTTGAAACCTTTGATAAAGAGTGCGGAAGTATGGCTTTAAAGTTCTTACAAAGAGGCTATCCCAAGAAAGTGTTGGAAAGAGCGTATAGTAAGGCACGAGAAAAAGACCGTTCTATCTTGTTGATGTCCAAAGTCTCAACTGGGACCAGCTCAGAAACAGGAGACACCAGATTAATTCTAATGTACAGCAAGGCTTCAAATAATATATGTTACATAATGCACAAACATTGGCATATATTAAAACAAGATGAACATTTAGGAAGCATTCTGGGTAACAACATCAACATTACTTTTAGACGCTCTACCTCACTCCGGGATAATCTTGTATTCAGTTACATGAGTCCTAGGATTGTCTCAGCAGGCCAAAGTTGGCTCGGTGTCACACCAAAAGGTTTTCAGAAATGCATGAAATGTAAGGCATGCAAATTTGCCAAAAACACCAAAAACTAACTCAATCCCATATTACACACCGAGTATGTTGTGTATGTTCTCACTTGTCCATGTGAAAAATGGTATGTTGGTAGTACTATTGGCAAATTGAAACTCAGGATACTCCAACACATAACAGCCATCAAGAATATTGATCCCACGTATCCGATGGCTCTACATTTTCAGGAAAAACATGGAGGTAATCTGCAAGGCTTCGCCTATTTTGGGATACACACAATTCTGAAGGCACCGAGAGGAGGTAATCGAGAGCTGCTCTTAAGACAATCCGAGACAAAATATATTTTGGACTTAGAAACCAAGAAACCAAAGGGCCATAACCTTGATGAGGAACTCTATACCTTCCTGGGCACTTGAACAAATAGTCTGTATCCACACCATACTTTGCAATGTAGATATACTGCATTTAGTCTTATGTGTTTTTCTGAAACTCCCTTTCTTCTACTTTCCATAACTGTCCGCTATATTTTCAATACAAACTGCATTTCTACCAGTTAGTCTCACAGAGAGGGGATCATATTATGTTACCTACTTATATTACATAAAGGTTTTTATGTTATATTTTGTTGACACAACCACAGTTTTTCACATTAGCTCGCAGGATACTGAGTCTATCAATTCAATATTTTATTGACAGCAAGTGAATGAATTTTAGATTCTCTCTACCTCTACCCATCTAATTTTAAATCTCTCCTTTTTCTTTCTTAGGGTGAGCAATTCTTTTGCTGTGTCATCTAGGAACATCAGTTAAACCTGCAGCCGTATTTTAACTATCATGTACTTAATATGTCTTTTCTCCAATGCACATATGGCCAGCATATCATTTTGCGTGTTTTTACCATTACGTTTTTATCTACTGTCGTAGCCATGTATTTTAATTGTACTATTATTCATATGGGGGTGTGGTTTTCTTTGATTAAATACTCAGGGATTGCATGCACTAAGCACTTTATATACCTCCATGTAGGATACATCATTAGCTGCTATATTGCTATTTGCACTTTACCCACTTGGGTAGGCTATTGCATTTTTGCACATGCATTCTTGCACATAGGCACTTGCACTTTACGTATTCTTACATGTGGGAAACTCAAAAAGCTGCTTTTTATGCACTAAGCATTATATTAATAGTAGACTGGCCTCGGCTTAATTGCAAAGGTAGTCCACAGAGGCATTTCCATTCTAAAGTGGCAAATGCCCATTATTATATTAATCATCTCGACAAATACTCCAATAAACCACACATATCACGTCCTGACATTGCCATCAGTAATTCGAAATGTGAATTCTAGGAATATTATTAGTTATCTTGCTAAATAACATGGTTTACGATAAACACTTATTTTAACATTTATTTCAAAGTTAACTGGCCATTCGTTCATGAATTTACCAAGCAGTCTCCATAGGTGTTGGATTCACAAATCTACACGGACATAGTTCAAAATGTCCGTATTGATAAACGAGGTTAATAACTAGCTCTATATGAAGAGCAGGTTCAACACGAGGAAATTTTAGCATGAAATTAACGAAAGTGTGCAGCATGTGCAAGTTGCGTATATAATAATGCTTATTGTGCACGTTTTACAAATACTGAGAAAATAGAAACATTGACAGTTTATTCGATGTTTTAAACAAATGTGTTTTCATGCATTTTAGTGTATTTCACACGACCCACAAGGGTATACAACATGTTTAAACATGGCGGATTCTGTGTAAATGCATGCTTACAACTATGCACGTTACTCTATCCATACATACCATAGAGAGCACGCAGGTTTAAATGTCTTTCTTCTGTTTCTGCACCCTAAACATGATCAAGCGGCCAGTTTTGCCGCGAAATGCGTCGTTTTCGTCCACTTTTTCTCTTGTCCATGACATTTATTGATTAAAGAATATTTTTGGATGCTTGGAGCTTCGTGGGTCTTTTTTGAACTCTGGGTCTAGTGTGGAACTTCTACGCAGGTCTGTTTTCTGGAGTGCACTCCAATAGCTTTATACCGTGGTACAAAGCAACTTTACATATATATATATATATATATATTAATTAAGCCTGCAATGATATGTGGTGTGACGAATCCGGAGACTTTGCTCCACAATCAGTACGCAGGAGCGGAATTCCCACACCTAGGCCCAGAAAATTGAAACACAATCCCACCAGAATTTACCAATCAGATTCAGATATACTATATAGGTATATGTATTATTACAAAATAAAAACCTCATCTAAAACTACTGAGACGAGGAGGCTGCATCGGTGGGGGCAGACAGAATAAGAACTATCCGGGAGAATCCCAGTCCGTCTTTTATGTTCAAAATGTAGTCATGGCGCCTCTCTGCGAGAACGAACACGGCTAAATGACCTGTTCTTTGGGACAGTACCCACTCCAGAGTCCGCAGCCACACTTTAGCAAAGCTGGAACACATGTATGGGGTTGCTGTTGGTACTCTTGTTCAGAATGGAATTGCCATAGCATTTCGGTGCTGGACTGCCCATGTGGGCGGGACAAAGACTGATATGCAAATGGTTATTTCCCATCTGTGAAAGGGTACAGTGAGCTAAAGTGTGGCTGTGGACTCTCGAGTGGGTACCTTCCCAAAGAACGGGTCATTTAGCCGTGTTCGTTCTCGCAGAGGGGCGCCTATGGACTATCTTTGAATTTTTAAGGGACTTAGGTTTAGTCACCCTTAGCTTTCTAGTGTCATCCAGACGTGGACCCCTTGATCACTGTGCTCAGAGAGGCACAGCTCCACCTCACTGATGAGGCCCAACAAGGCTGAAACACGTGTCTGGGGTTGCTGTTGGTACTCTTGTTCAGAAGGGAATTGCCATAGCATTTCGGTGCTGGACTGCCCATGTGGACGGGTCAAAGACTGATATGCAAATGGATAGTTCCCATCTGTGAAAGGTACAGTGAGCTACAGTGTGGCTGCGAACTCTACAGTGGATAAAGAACAGGTAAATGGGCCATGTTTGTTCTTGCAGAGTGGCGCCTATGGACTATTTTTGGACAGTCTTTTATGTTGTTCACTAAGACTGACAACAAACGAAATGAAGGACTAAGGTGAGGTGTGAAAGGAGAAGGCCGTATCGGAGTGGCCCGTAATTTGAAGCAGAAGTTGTGAAAGATTGGCGGGGTGATTGGGAGAAGAGGGGAAGTAGGACACCCCCGCAGGAACAGCGTGTGAGCGTCCCCCACCAAAGAGAAGAAGGGCATGTTTAGTGGGGAACCAACACCACCCAAAAGACCCTGTAATCCCTGTGGCAGGGGAAGCTTGGACGACCAAGGGTGGCTGACATTCTTCAGCCGAGTGAAGCTCTGCTGACTGAAAGGAGAAATCAGCCCTCGTGGGGTGCGGCAAAAACACAGCCAGAAAAGGAGCCACAAGATTGCAGGGACGTCATTTGGTGTTGAGGTCTCCCTTGCTACCCCTACAAAAAAAATGAATAATACTTTTTTTTATATATGTGGCAAGTGTAATGTGGCTCTTTGTTTCGGGAGTGGCTGGCTTTCTTGCTCAGGCCTTTTAAAAAAAACGGGGGGTTCTGCAAGTGTACACTTTCAGCAGTGACCCTAAATAAGAAAGAATAGGAATAACAAATCATTTGTCTTTCTGGAATTCTATCCAATAATTGCAAGACTCATTAAAGGTTTATTTCAGGCACACTTTAGGGGTGAGTCACTGATTTAGTCTGTTCTTAAACACCTCAACTCACCCTTTCATCCTTCTGAGGTCGATAAATGAGTACCAACACGGGTTGGGTGATATTGTAGGTATATTTGTTCTCTATAAAGCACTTAAGCGTACGTGCTATATAATAGCACATCATTACCATTTGGCGTTGGACGTCTGCTGGTATTCACAGTAATTTGGTATTATGGGCCTGTACACAATGATATTAAAGATACATATGGTAATACATTCTTGTATCAAATGTATTTCACATTATAGTGATATCATAATGATTTTTTTCATAGTGTACTTAGGAACAATGCTATGCGATGACACTTCCTGTTTTGTCAAGGGGTGAAAGGTCATGTTCCATCATTTCCAGTGATGTCACTTTGGAATGGGGTCAAATGACATCACTTCCTGTGATGTCATCAGAGGTCAAGGGTCGTGTGATGTTACTTCGGCTACCCTTGGCATTTTGGTGAAATTACGTCCTTGCAAGATTGGAGAAGGCTCCAGTTCCCAAAATAAGGAACAGCAGCAAGCAGGGAACGCCGCAAACAGGCTTGGGAGTGTGGTGCGAAGCGTGACAGACTGCTGGAGACTAGCAGCAACGTGCCTGCACCGGGAGCCGCTAGCTTGAAGAAGCCCAGCAGCCTAGGAGTACAAGGTACGGCAGGGTAACGGGGGCTTGGGCTAAACACCCTAATGTACTGTTCAAAAGGGGCCCTGAATAATAACAACATGACCCGACATGGCAAATAACTGTTTGAAGAGGTGAAACATCTCTCTCTCTATATCTATATATGTGACAAAGTGACACACAATTATTTATGTAGAACAACACTGTAGCTCAGCCAAGCCACCCTGGGCAATCTATGCTGATAGTAGATCCTAGCTGAGGAAAGGCCTGTCCAATGACAATCGCTTTGTACATGTGGGCGGGATATCTGCCAAGTACCTGACATGCAAAATATCTGAAAAGACCATGGTCTCTAAAGCCCTGTCACGGTGGAAAAGGCCAGGGAAGGGGCGTGTCCCCTGGCACTATGGGCTCTAAAGCCCTGTCACGGTGGAAAAGACCAGGGAAGGGGAGTGTCACCTGGCCCTATGGTCTCTAAAGCCCTGTCACGGTGGAAAAGACCAGGGAAGGGGAGTGTAGACCAGGGAAGGGGAGTGTCCTCTGGCACTATGGTCTCTAAAGCCCTGTCACGGTGGAAAAGACCAGGGAAGGGGAGTGTCACCTGGCACTATGGTCTCTAAAGCCCTGTCACGGTGGAAAAGACCAGGGAAGGGGAGTGTAGACCAGGGAAGGGGAGTGTCCCCTGGCACTATGGTCTCTAAAGCCCTGTCACGGTGGAAAAGACCAGGGAAGGGGCGTGTCCACTGGCACTATGGTCTCTAAAGCCCTGTCACGGTGGAAAAGACCAGGGAAGGGGAGTGTCACCTGGCACTATGGTCTCTAAAGCCCTGTCACGGTGGAAAAGACCAGGGAAGGGGAGTGTCACCTGGCCCTATGATCTCTAAAGCCCTGTCACGGTGGAAAAGACCAGGGAAGGGGCATGTCCCCTGGCACTATGGTCTCTAAAGCCCTGTCACGGTGGAAAAGACCAGGGAAGGGCAGTGTCACCTGGCCCTATGGTCTCTAAAGCCCTGTCACGGTGGAAAAGACCAGGGAAGGGGAGTGTAGACCAGGGAAGGGGAGTGTCCCCTGGCACTATGGTCTCTAAAGCCCTGTCACGGTGGAAAAGACCAGGGAAGGGGAGTGTCACCTGGCACTATGGTCTCTAAAGCCCTGTCACGGTGGAAAAGACCAGGGAAGGGGAGTGTAGACCAGGGAAGGGGAGTGTCCCCTGGCACTATGGTCTCTAAAGCCCTGTCACGGTGGAAAAGACCAGGGAAGGGGCGTGTCCCCTGGCACTATGGTCTCTAAAGCCCTGTCACGGTGGAAAAGACCAGGGAAGGGGAGTGTCACCTGGCACTATGGTCTCTAAAGCCCTGTCACGGTGGAAAAGACCAGGGAAGGGGAGTGTCACCTGGCCCTATGGTCTCTAAAGCCCTGTCACGGTGGAAAAGACCAGGGAAGGGGCATGTCCCCTGGCACTATGGTCTCTAAAGCCCTGTCACGGTGGAAAAGACCAGGGAAGGGGAGTGTCACCTGGCACTATGGTCTCTAAAGCCCTGTCACGGTGGAAAAGACCAGGGAAGGGGAGTGTCACCTGGCCCTATGGTCTCTAAAGCCCTGTCACGGTGGAAAAGACCAGGGAAGGGGAGTGTAGACCAGGGAAGGGGAGTGTCCCCTGGCACTATGGTCTCTAAAGCCCTGTCACGGTGGAAAAGACCAGGGAAGGGGAGTGTCCCCTGGCACTATGGTCTCTAAAGCCTCGTCATGGTGGAAAAGACCAGGGAAGGGGCGTGTTCCCTGGCACTATGGTCTCTAAAGCCCCATCACGGTGGAAAAGACCAGGGAAGGGGCGTGTTCCCTGGCACTATTGTCTCTAAAGCCCCATCACGGTGGAAAAGACCAGGGAAGGGGCGTGTCCCCTGGCACTATGGTCTCTAAACCCCCGTCACGGTGGAAAAGACCAGGGAAGGGGCGTGTCCCCTGGCACTATGGTCTCTAAAGCCCTGTCACGGTGGAAAAGACCAGGGAAGGGGCTGGAAAAGACCGGTGGAAAAGACCAGGGAAGGGGAGTGTCCCCTGGCACTATGGTCTCTAAAGCCCTGTCACGGTGGAAAAGACCAGGGAAGGGGAGTGTCCCCTGGCACTATGGTCTCTAAAGCCCTGTCACGGTGGAAATGACCAGGGAAGGGGAGTGTCACCTGGCACTATGGTCTCTAAAGCCCTGTCACGGTGGAAAAGACCAGTGGAAAAGACCAGGGAAGGGGAGTGTCACCTGGCACTATGGTCTCTAAAGCCCCGTCACGGTGGAAAAGACCAGGGAAGGGGAGTGTCAACTGGCACTATGGTCTCTAAAGCCCCGTCACGGTGGAAAAGACCAGGGAAGGTGAATGTAGACCAGGGAAGGGGAGTGTCACCTGGCACTATGGTCTCTAAAGCCCTGTCACGGTGGAAAAGACCAGGACCAGGGAAGGGGAGTGTCACCTGGCACTATGGTCTCTAAAGCCCTGTCACGGTGGAAAAGACCAGGGAAGGTGAATGTAGACCAGGGAAGGCGAGTGTCACCTGGCACTATGGTCTCTAAAGCCCTGTCACGGTGGAAAAGACCAGGGAAGGGGAGAGTCCCCTGGCACTATGGTCTCTAAAGCCCCGTCAAGGTGGAAAATACCAGGGAAGGGGAGTGTCCCCTGGCACTATGGTCTCTAAAGCCCCGTCAAGGTGGAAAATACCAGGGAAGGGGAGTGTCCCCTGGCACTATGGTCTCTAAAGCCCCGTCACGGTGGAAAAGCCCAGGGAAGGGGAGTGTCCCCTGGCACTAAGGTCTCTAAAGCCCTGTCACGGTGGAAAAGACTAGGGAAGGGGAGTGTCACCTGGCACTATGGTCTCTAAAGCCCTGTCACGGTGGAAAAGACCAGGGAAGGGGAGTGTCCCCTGGCACTAGGGTCTCTAAAGCCCTGTCACGGTGGAAAAGACCAGGGAAGGGGAGTGTCCCCTGGTATTGTGGGCTCTAAAGCCCCGTCACGGTGGAAAAGACCAGTTATGAGTGTGTCCCCCTGGTGAATAACCTCTTTTTCAAGAAAACAGTAGGATTAGGAGCCATCAAACGGCTGCAGAAGGACAGCCAATTATTATTTGTTAACCCAGGTGAGAGTTTTGTAGTATATTAAGTGTGACGGTCAGAGAAGGTTTCTGGGCGCAGGATGTTGACATCTTTACTTTAGACATCCTGACAAAGACTGGTCAATTATTTAGTTGTGTTGAGGCCGCGAACCCCTCATAGAATTGGGGGCAGTGAGGCCTTTTTCCTTTCCCCCATTTGAGTTTAAATCAAAGCATTGTGAAGCTTACCACTGTGTCTGTGTTTGTCCCTCCTAGAATCTCACAGTGCTTAAATTGCCCACGCCCTGGTTTCGCTACTTAACTAAAGTGGGTGATCCTGGGCAAATCATTTAATCTTATAGTGTCTTATATGGAGTCCTTTTAGTGAATCAGTTCAAAGCTTATGTTATGATAGTATTGTATGCTATCAAAGGGCCCATTCATGGTTTCCTTGACTATAAGAGACACTTTTAAAATTATAATAATCCTACGTCCACGAAAATGGTCTCAGAATCAACCCTAAAAAATCAAAAATTCTGGCTTTAGGAACTGCTAATAATGTCAAGAAATGTAGGTGGTTCCAATCTGGGGAAGCTGTACCTGTGGTCTCGTCTATGGTCTATCTTGGAATTACACTAAACGATAGCATTAATGACGGACCAGGAGGTGCGAGGCTAAGAAGTAAAGTCAAGAACCTGGCATCACAAGCACTTCTAATCAATCGACGCTACTGTTCGTTTTCATGTCGACCGCTCATCGACTTCTACAAACTAAAAGTATCACCAATTTTGACCTTCGCCGCTGAGGCAAACTTCTTTTTGGCTCCAGAGGTCTGGCGCTTGCTGGAAGGTTTATTCTGGAAAAGGGTATTGAGGCTTCCACCATCTCTCCTTATCGAATGTATGAGGAAAGAACTGGGGCTAACCTCCCTCTATATTGCTATGGTATGGAAGTCTCTGACCCTCTACAGCAAATGTCTCGCTCCTACGTAAAGAAGTGGATTTTTGTCTATTAATGAAGCATTGTATAGCAAACAGGTAACAGTTCTTAATACATGGCAGAACACGTGTAGGTGTATATTGGACAATATTGCTCTAACAGAAAACCTGTTAGTGGAATATCCGACCAAGGTGAAGAAAAAACTCCTCGACTGGGACCGGATCGTGACCCAGGACAAGCTCAGCTCATACAAGACGTTTACCTGGGGCAGGGACGAATACTACAGTCGAGGTACAGTGCTTCCATACTTCCTTCTCACCAAGAAAGGCACCAATTCTTGAGATTCCGTTTAAATCTCTATCCTACAAGAGAAGTTATAGGAAGAAGGATCAATAACAAGGAAGATCAGATCCTGTCATGTCGCTGCTGTGGCCAGGAGACTGAAACTTTATATCATTTGATAATGAGTTGTGTTACATTAATAGCTCTTAGAGACAAATGGCTAGGAAAATACTTCGAGAATTTTGAACTCAAAACTTCTCTTGAGATGTGGTACATCTAAAGATGGGGAGGGCAAGTATCTCTGACCTTGGCACCGTTGAACTTTGTGAGAGAAATGTTTCTAATTTTGGACAATTAGTTCCCTTTGGGTTTCAGGAAAACAATTTCATGCATTGAGACACAGTGCCTTTCCTTTTAAACATTTTCCCTTTTGATTTCTATGGCTTGTACTTCCTCCCTATAGAGTTGATGTAAAAAGAAAGAATTCTGATTTCTTTTTATTTTTTATGTGTTTTTTGCATTGTGCATTTAAAGTTTTCGTGGAAACTAATTGATGCAATAAAAATAAAAAAAATAAAAAAAATTATAATAATAGTGGCATTCATGTATTTCACACCACAAAGGTATTAGTCTCAGTTTACTCGTGACAACATTGTGTAATGCAACTTCCCAGTATGTCTCTAAGTGCCCAAGACTGATGATGCTCCTTGTGATGGCCTTTTCTGTGAAGTCACTTAGGTTGGTGTCCACGTATATGCAAATCAGGAGGCTTGCATGTCTTTTACCCCACAGGGCCTGGAAAGATCTCTAACAGGTCAGTGACCTGCATGCATAATGGTCTGTTATATTTTGTGGGCTGTAAATGTGTTAAAATGCCATCTGCCACTAATGATACCAAAAAGCTGATGGGAGGGGGCAAGATGGATGCGAATGACAGCGCACAGAACTGCGTGCACTGCAGGCTGCTTCTGATGCGCTATCGCACCTAAAGTGTCCTGTGACACCATTCTGTAAAGTTGTCCACACTAAGCCTGGAGGGAAATCGGCCTTAGGCAAATCATTAACTCGCTGATACGTCGGAAGCGGCGGCACATTAGAATGAGAGTGAGCGAGAGTGAGTGCAGTGCGGCTTGACGTTCTTGCCTCACATTGCGCTCGCTAGGTCCCTTACTCGGAAGAGGGCTCGCCGGGGATGCTGTTGGAGACCTGAGATTGGAGTATCGGCTGCTCTTGGCTGCTCTCTTAGCCATCCCTCATTCTGTTTTTTGCCTTTCTTGCCCGAGTCACGAGGCTGCCGAGGTTTAAGACTACTGTCCCTGATACCCTGCTGCGGTAAATTGCAGAGCAATAGGAGTACGTTTGCTACCGTTGTGCACGGGGAGGCACCCTATACCTCCGAGTGCTATAGCGTTGCGCACGGTGAGCGCATTCTGTACCCAAAGCTCAAGCATGGTGGCAACTGCGGGAGATAGGGACTAGCGAAGTGAGGAGAAGTATTTTGGGTGTTTTGGTGCCCACTTCCCGAATGGCGGCAGAGAGGAAGGAGGTGCTTGGACACTGCTGCTGGTCTCCATGCACAGTTTTGGCTGCGGGCTCTTTAAGGAAGGCTCTCTGAACCCCTGGTAGAGCGGAAACTGAAGTAAGTAAACTAGAGAACCCCAACTCATATCTTACTGACGAAATTGTTTTTTTTTCTTCCATCAACGAGAGGATAAAATTAGCAGACAGAGGAAATGCACTATGCGGAGTACAGGGAAAACACCAAGTAAAAGAGCACACAGCCCTAATATTACGGGCAATTTTTTTATCTCTGAAAGCTAACAAAGATAAATCCACCAGGCAGGTGACATCACAGCCCAAAATATCAGGGTTTCTACAAGCTGCCTCTAATCTAAATCTCCCGCAACCCAGCACTACTGATCTGCTTATAGAAGCAAATACGGATACTCAAGTGGCTCTAAGCCCCGGATCAGTCTCAATCGGTAATAATGGTTCTCTCCTGAATCTATGCTGAGGACTTTGGCAGGATTCTGTAGGAGCAGTTAAACCCTACAATGAAGCCGAACAGGACCAGGGAAACATTATTGGGTCTAATCTGTCTGCCAGCCCAGACTTAAGAAGGCTGGTTTCAACGACAGACTCTTCATACTGTTCTAGTGAGGATGAAAGTATTGCTCTATCCGAGGCAATTTCCTTTGGTAAAGAAATGGAAAAGCACCATGCACAATTGAGAGCTATTTACAACTTCATCAAAGTGGCCTGCCACCCAATCATTGCACCACACATATGTTTCCAAAACCAACTTCCTTTATATTACGCAAATTTGGTCATATACAGCAAATCTTTGTGCAGTTTTTAGAGTTTTCCATTTGAAATCACAAAGCCCTCTATTCCTAGTTAACACGTGTTTCGGCTGCTCAAGAGCCTTTTTCAAAACAAATAGGGCAATAACACAAAGCAATCATATTCTGTGTGCATAATTGATAAACAGATTCATATGTTTCACCACAAAAGGAAAAAGAAAATGGATGGAGGGTTGGGTTTCCAAATTGTTGCACACATTTAAAAAATAAACAAAAAATATAAAAATTATATGAATTCAAATCAGAGAAATCGTACCCACACAGTAAAGGAAAAATAATGTCATTCAGTAAAAGTAAATATACATAGAATATGGACACAAGAAAAAATAAAAAAATAAAAAACAGAGAAAACAAAAAGAATTGTTTCAGCATAATTTGTCATATGTTAATGTGTAAGTCAATTCCATATACTGATAAATTACATTTAAAGGGCATTATATTATTAATAAAGGTTTAAAGCATCTCACATTTGGCACTCCCTCCAACAATACAATACTGAAAAATAATGAATTCCTCTTACCCATCTTTTTTCACAATAATCGCGGGTTAATCCCTATAATCAATGAAATATGGGATAATTTTTTGTCTAATCGCACTTACACCACAGTAACATTTTTGTGTTTTAAATATATATGTCCACCTTGTTCGTGCACTATTAGTGTATCTCTCCTTTTAATATTAGCCAACATAGCACGGATAATTACAGGTCCTGTTTTATGTGAAATCATGCTTGGTTGTAGATAAAAGGATGAAGACCAGGACTTGGCAAATGAATGGGAACAGAATCTAAACGCCAGCTCTGATAATATAAGAATTTTAATTCAACATGCTGAGAGGGAACACAAACGTGCAACGGAGTTAATTGAAAGAATTACACAAGAAATTGCAGAAACTCAAGCTTTAGAATCAACGAAGGAAAAAAATGATAAGAAAATGTATGAAATACTTAAGATTTATCAGGATGACATAAAATTGAGGAAACTTCGTAAATTCTTTAGGGATGAAAGGGACTACCAGGATGACCCTGTTTATACGTTCCAGGAGAAATTTGACAAAGTCATGAAACCATCATCAAAAGCCAGCACATAAAATACATCCTCTGGCAGCTCAGAGGTAGCCTCGGAATCAGAGAAAGAAGGAGCAGAAGGAGAGGAACTACAAAATGATAAATCCAAAGATAACAATCAAAAAAGTGCTGGATTTCTAAATCAAATAAGGAGGTACAATTAAGGAACGAGATTGGGAAACCAGAAACAAGTCCGTTTTCAATTACCAAATGCACAGACCAAGAATACTCCTACCCAAGGAGGAGAGGAAGGAGGGGGGGTTGTAGACACAGGCAGCCCAGATGCACTGGAGGACTTTCGACATCTAACGCGGGCGGCCGCCCGGGAAGCAGCCAGGAAGAAGCAATAACTAATCTGGTAATGAATTTATCAAATCGCATTCTAACTAAGGACGAGATATCTGTACATCACAAGGGTCTATCATTTGCCCCGACGAACAAATTGGATCTCATTAATAAACAGATAGACCTGTTTAAATTTGTGCGTAAACTTAGGCTAAAAAAGTTTTTCGCAACAGCTCACAAAAGTGGAATTGTACGAAAAGAGCAATGATCTACCAAAACTACATTGACTATGGAAGACATTTTGAATATTCACCTTCTAAAAATATTAGGTGAACAAGACGAAAGTGGACTACACAGTACACTACATGACTTAGAAATCAGACCCATTTGCCTTGTGGATAAGGAACTAAAACCCAAATCAAAATTGACACCACCCTCTCCAATGAGAATATGATTGAGGTATTTTATAAAGCAACAACCAGGGATATATATAACATGTATGATGAAATAAGACCTGAATTGGATAAACAGAACTTAACTAAGGGCGAAAGAAGGGCTTTGAAAAACTTGGAGAAGGACAAAACAATTGTTATAAAGGAAGCCGACAAGGGCGGAAATATTGTTCTGATGGACAGAAAAGACTACATTAAGATGGCACACAATCATTTGACAATGCCCCATTGCTATTTGGAGCTAACGGGAACCCCCAAAAATGAAATCATACTTCGAGTAGAAGAACAAATAAATGGATGGCATAGAAAGGGTCTGATTACAGATAATGAAAAAGTTGCATTAATGAATAAACATCCAGTACTTCCGACCATGTATTTTCTACCAAAAATACACATAAAATTTGAAAAAATTCCAGAAGGTCGCCCAATACTAGGTGGTATTGGTTGGCCAACGGAGAGAATTTCAGAATACATTGACCAAATACTGAGACCTCACGTACCAAAATTGAAGGCTTTTATCAAAGACACTACCGACACAATCAAGGCAGTTGACAAAATAATTTGGAAACCATCATATCGGCTAGCAACCTGGGATTTCCGCGCGCTGTATACCATTATTGAACACCAGGCAGCCATACAAACTATTGGGTATGAATTCAAACAAGATTCAGCATCACATTACCATGACATACAGATGCTTAAGGACATGTTGGCAATAACATTAGAAAATAACATTTTCATTTTTAACAATAAGCATTATCAGCAGAAAAAAGGAATTGCTATGGGCACAAAGTACGCACCGGCATTGGCAAACCTCTTTATGGGAATGTTTGAAGAGAAAACTGTATATATGGACGAAGCATTTGAAGAACATGTAATTTTGTGGGTCCGTTTCATTGATGATGTCTTGCTAATTTGGGATGGAACTAGTCTGGATTTAAATGAATTCAGAATGAGAATGAGCCAGAATGATCTCCGTTTTGAATTTGTGGGTAATGATGAAAACAAATCTATACATTTTCTGGATTTGACTATTTTTGTACAGAACAATAAATTGTCAACGCGTACATTTCGTAAAGAAACTGAGGTAAACTCAACACTTCATGCACAGAGTTGCCATCATAGACCTGTAAAATGGAATGTTCCCAAAGGTGAATTCACCAGAGCAAGGAGAAACTGTAAGATTAATAATGACTTCAAGGCAGAATGTGAACTACTGCAGGACCGTTTTAAACAAAGGGGTTATTCGAGACAGTGCATTCAAGCATTTAAACAGAAGGTTAACAATGTGACATGGGAGCAGACTTTGGTGCCTAAAGACAAAATGGACAAGATCAAATCCAATGAAATAAACTTCATTACGACATTTAGTTCTAATACTTCAGCACTGAGGAAAACTTTAAATAAAAATTGGCATCTAACTAGATCCTCCCCTAATGGGATGCATCGGCGATAAACCGAAAATGACATATCGTAAAGCAAAAACATTGAAAATGACTCTGAGCCCTTCATTTCTCCCAGATGTGAATCCTGAACCGACTAGAACATGGTTGGACACAAGGGTGTCAGGTTTTCGTAAATGTGGTACATGCACCATGTGTCAATTTGCACATGAGGCGACCAATGAATTTGTAGACTCAAGAGGAACAAGTATGAAAATCAGAGAGAACATTAACTTTCGCTTGAAATATATTGTCTATGCGATAATATGTCCCTGTAAAATTATCTATATTGGAAGCACTATCAGGGAAACAAGGATACGTATAAGGGAGCATTTTTCAACAATTGGAAGTCAGGACGTATTGCTGCCCTTGGCCCAACATTGGCAACATTGGCAGCATAAACATCAGATGGACGACAAAAAGGCTAAGAAATGTATTGGACTTCAGAAGGTACAACTAGGAAGAAGAGGGGGAAAGCTGGAGGAAAAACTCAGGCAGATGGAAGCAAGACTGATTTGTAAATTTAGGACAATAGAATTTCGTTTGAATCAGGACAATGAAATGGGTAATTTTTTATGAACCTATGAATGAAAGACCAATTGTTAACACTGTATTTATGTTATTCTGGTGGAAAATGGGAAGGGCCGACTGTATAGTGATGAACTCCTACGAATAAAATGACCAGGTGGTTGAATTAACATGTGTAGAAGAGAGAGAGAGAGAGAGAGAGAGAAAAAGGGGACGAAAAAGAGTGTATGGTTATCTGATTGCCGAATCTTTATCAGTGACACTGTAATTTTGGGGAAACATGCCCATGTTCCAACTTTAATTTAATGTAGGTTTGAGCTTAATACATCTGGCACCAACACACACTATAAATGTTATTGGTGAGGATGTAAGTATGAAAGAATGTAAATCATTTTTTAAAGTATGAAAATAATACGGTTGCACCAGAAAATAATACGAAAAGCAATGTACATTTAAAGTGTTATTGATAATGTTAAATTGTAATATACTGCTATATATAAGAGATGGAATATCTACACATTGCTAAATTCAGGCATTACCAATGTTGTTCTAATGTAAGATCCCGGAAATCTCACCATTCCAATATGGCCACCTTGTAAAAGCGAGTAGAAACCAAGAAGGGACTGTGCAAGTAACTATGACAACACTATAGATTACGAAGAAGACCTGCGCAGTGGCTCATTTCAGAGCAAGGCCGACGCGAGGAATCAGGATTAGAAGTGCTGAAGGTAAGCGGACAATGTGGGCCGTGAACCAGGGATTAGGAGACGTTTTTCTATGCCCACATCGCGGTACGAATGGTAACACGGAGGGATGTACGGATTGTCTTCAGTCCGATAGATAATGTGGCGCACGCATCATAGTACGCATCGCGAACACATATTTGAATAATTGAGTGAAGAATTATATATGAGGCACGGGCATGTTACTTAACTTTTATCTACAACTAAGCATGTTTTCACACAAAACAGGACCCGTTGTTATCCGTGCTATGTTGGCTAATATTAAAAGGAGAGAATCACTAAAAGTGCATGAACAAGGTGGACATATATATTCAAAACACTAAAATGTTACTGTGATGAAAGTGCGATTAGACTAAAAATTAGCCCATATTTCATTGATTATAGGGATTAACCCGTGATTATTGTGAAAAAAGATGGGTAAGAGGAATTCATTATATTTCAGTATTGTATTCTTGGAGGGAGTGCCAAATGTGAGATGCTTTAAACCTTTATTAATAATATAATGGCCTTTAAATGTAATTTATCAGTATATGGAATTGACTTACACATTAACATATGACAAATTATGCTAAAACAATTCTTTTTGTTTTCTGTTTTTTATTTTTAATTTTTTCTCGTGTCCATGTTCTATGTATATTTACTTTTACTGAATGACATTATTTTTCCTTTACTGTGTGGGTACGATTTCTCTGATTTGAATTTATATAATTTATATATTTTTTGTTTATTTTTAAATGTGTGCAACAATTTGGAAACCCAACCCTCCATCCATTTTCTTTTTCCTTTTGTGGTGAAACATATGAATCTGTTTATCAATTATGCACACAGAATATGATTGCTTTGTGTTATTGCCCTATTTGTTTTGAAAAAGGCTCTTGATCAGCCGAAACACGTGTTAACTAGGAATAGAGGGCTTTGTGATTTCAAATGGAAAACTCTAAAAACTGCACAAAGATTTGCTGTATATGACCACATGTGCGAAATATAAAGGAAGTTGGTTTTGGAAACATATGTGTGGCGCAATCATTGGGTGGCAGGCCACTTTGATCTATTTTCAAACCAAGGAGGTAGGGGATTGGTTCCTCCAACAATTGCCACACGAATGCGACACGGCTGAAAGGTTTTTTAAATTAATCTAAGGTCGCCAACAGAAGAGGTTGTACCCACACACATCCCCAAAAAGACTCTCTATTTAGAACTTGCCCAGCAAAAATTGCGGCCAGCGGGGGTGAAATTTGTATCAACGCAAACATTAGAGCCAACTATTTCGATTCTTAATCACATGGAGGCTGCATGTGATCAAATATCAGCACTGCCCATTGACATAACATGCTCCTTGGAGGAAAGAAGAAACAAGGTGCCGAACTTCGATCAGAAGGAGGAACCAACTGTGGGGAAACTGAGTCGTAGACATGGCAGGGAAAAGGCATTGACGCATTTTGAAGACCAGTCAGGGCTGAAGCCTATATCCGACAATACACTTAGACAGCCCCTCTCCCCCATTGGGCCAATGAGAAACTGGTGAAGTCACGTGGTGCAACCTGTAATAAAGGGGTCAGAATAAATAAAATGCAAGCAGGTGGCTGCACTAGGGAGGTACTATTGCATGGCTCTATAGATGGCTGCCTAGCTCCCAATGGTTTGAGAAAAGGGGTGAACAAATACCCCTCAACGAACACCTCGGAGCATGCGCCAATGAAGGATGATTTTGATCTGTCTGGGGTGAGTAGTCCTAGGGCCGAGAAGCAGCAGAGTGATATTGAAAGATAAAAAAGAATGATCGGGGCAGGTGAAAGGCTATCTGAAAGTAGGAAACTCGAGAACTAATCGGCCCAAGAGATATCCAATGCTGAAGTATATGACCGCTTGCCAGTATGGAGATGGGTAAAAATTTCAGAACTGAACCCAGCACTTAATAGCCCATTCTTGAATCGATTGAACCTATTGGTTCTATGGCTTCTTATTCATAAACTCTCAAACTTGAGCACTGATGACATGACACGTATTGAATTTTAGCGGGAGATGGCTATAACTGGGCACTGATCAAATTTATATCATCAGCGGTGGTGTCCCTGCTGTGCTCAAGCATTCATGAATTTTACGAACTGGGCTTTGAAATAACTGTGTCTAGGAAACATGTATCAATTGATTATCAGCACCATTATATACCAACTGAAAACTATAGTGGATATCCTGGTAGGGCTGCAGGGACAGAAAGAGCCAGCCTGAGAGTGTCACTAAGACACGTGAATTGAGGCTCCAGCATAGAACCAGGTAGAGTACAGTGGTTACCCGAAACGCTAAAGGTGACCAACAAGTGAAATTCTGTTGAGCAAAAGGTAGCCAATTGGCTATGCTGGAATAGCAGGGGACAACGTTTTTTCATTATGTATGAATAGGGGATTTCTCATCTACACAACTGTGATATTTTCGACCTATAAGAGACTTGTCTCACTAAATCCCCCCCACTTCGATGGTTCCGGGATCCTGAATCGAAAGGCCATTAAGATGGGCAGAGGCAGTCCGGAGTGTGGATTAGCTCTGGGAGCCAGACCATGCATCGATAGACAGCCCTTCCCACGTGATCCTAAGAACTCTTACATCTTACCGGCAGTAATTACATTCCCAGACCACATACTGAAACCTATCCTGGCCATAGACGTGTATATACTCACTGTGGCCCAAGACCAGGAAATAGCTGCCATTTTTTATATTAGGGAACAACTGATTTGTGATTGGGAGGAGTTGTGTCCCAAAGGACTTCTGATTATTGCAGGGGACTTTAACACACCTATATTATATAGTCCCCCTGTGATTAAAGACAGGTGTGATGCAGATACGAAGGAAAACAAACATGCAGCAACTTATCCTCCCAGATGTATGAAATGGGGTGGTTTGATACAAACATATGACTTGACATGTTTAAATATCAAAGAACTTGGTGGGAAGACTGGACAGGTTACATGGTCAAATAATCTTTCTCATTCCTGTTTAGATTATGTGCCGGTGGACCAATCGTTGTGGAATTCTTGCATGGCTATGAAAATTGTACAAAATGCCCTGAGTGACCATGCGATCCTCGAGTGGAATACCTTGTTGGATAAGCCTATCACTCATACTTCCCTAGACCTCAAGCTGTCCATTAATAAGCAAAGTAGTCGTATTATTTGTTCAGATATAAACGTAGAAAGACTAACTCGTTTTTTCTCAGAACATGGTATAGCCACCGTAAATTGGCTAAGGAGTAATGAATGGGATTTTGAAGCCTTGATGACTTTGCTGGGGTACCATTTTGGTATGCATCGGAGGAATTTTTCATGTGTGAGCACAAGAAGTGCACAATTTGACGGGGCTATACAAAACAGAAAAGGTGAGTTTAGAACCACTAGAATGGCCATTTTAAAACATTCAGGACTGAATGAACAGGAGAAGTAAAAGATACTTAATAAATTGGCAACCAAATAAAAAAATTGGGTGAAAATGTATTGACCTACTCAAATTGAATGATAAGAGGTTTTGGTCATTTATCAGACAATCCCTAAATGAAAAATCTAGTAGCGACGATGTTGCGGTCACTGAAAAGGACTGGGTGACCTTTATGAGGGGACTATTCTCTAAGGCTCTTACCTGGGAGAATAACTATAAAGAGACTCTCTGTAAGGGGAAAAGGGTGATTGATTTTGATCAGACAGATATCCTCCTGATTGTCAAATCCCTAAAAAATTCAAGAGCCCCAGGACCAGATGGATTGGCAAACATAGTGATTAGAGTGAATCCAGACATGTAGTCAAGTGCCCTGTTTGAACTATTGGCAGAGGTATGGAGAACTGGTATAATTCCCCTCAGCTGGTGAACTCGATTTTGGTTGCTGTGTTTAAGAAGGTGTTGTAGGAACAACCCATGTAACTATCGGCTTCTAGCCATGTTAGACAGTAGTGGGAAAATCTTTGCCTCCTTGCTTCGAAAGAAACGTAATGCTTGGGTAGAGGAAAATGAACTTTTACACATGTGTCAACCTGGATTCCGAAAAACATATTCAACTGAGAACAACATCTGTGCACTACTAAGCATAAAAGCAAAGGCCGAGAATACCAAAAGTAAGCACACCTATATATGCTTTATAGATTTTTTGAGGGCTTTTGACAATGTAAACCGAGCGGTGCTATGGGACAAATAACATAATTGGAATATTGACCTGCATTTAATACATCTTATTGTATCTTTATACATGGATACCAGTCACAATTTGCATGAATTGCGAGGGACTATTGACACAGTGCATTGAGACCAATGTGGGATTAAAACAGGGTTGGGCGCTTGCCCCAATACTATTTAATTTGTACACAGCTGATATGGGACAGGCGATAAATAAGGTATGAAATGTCCCTCCTTCCTTGGAAGGTGTTCTGATTCCCTGGTTAGGTTACACAGATGACACCATTATAATGGACCATACACAGATCGGTTTACAGCGATCGATCGAAGCAATAAGTACCTAGGCTAATCAGAGTGAGTTAGTAATTAAATCGATAAAACAAAAATCTTACATTTAAGCAGGAGAGCAACGCGGGATCCATGCTTTGTTTGGAGACTCAATACACCCCGATTGAAGTCGTTAGTAATTATGTGTATCTGGTTTTTCCTATTAGGCTACACAAAAATAATAGGTTCCTTAGGGATTTCTGAATACCCAAAACTATGAGCAAATGGTCGATTGTAAAGAAATTCATATGTAAAAATGGGGGTTCGAATGTAGACGGTATGATTACGGTATACAATACATCCATTGGCCCGGGGATATTATACGGAGCAGTATTTCTAAATACACAGATAATTGCCTGGATAGAAACAGTGGAAGGGAAAATTCTGAGCTCGATTCTAAAAGTATCCCAGTCAGTACCGTTGGAGGCCCTTAGACTGGAACTAGGGGTACAATCTATAAGATCGACATGGACATTTGCCAGATATAAATTGTTGTGCTCTATCCTGTCCTCGGAGCAGGGTTTCCTAATTTCACTATCTGCGTGTTAAAAAAGTCTCAGCCCATAATGATTTTATTATAGACCTGCAGAATTCTGTAAAAAATCATTTATATTCTATCGGTATGACACTTAATGAGGTTATGGAAAACCCTAAGGGTGTAGAGCTTTTAAAAAAGAAAACAGTGGTGTGAGATAGAGATGTATGCCAGACAAGGATGGCAGGGAAAAAATGTATTCTCTCTACTCAAGCCAGAGTTTCACTACCAATAAACCCTGCACATACTTGATGAAAGTTGGTAACCCACAAATAAAGAGCTTGATTAAATATTTAAGGTTTAACATTCTACCTACTGAACATCTAGGTGGGTGGAGTGGTATTCCTCGTGTAGAAAGACTGTGCAGGCTGTGTAAACAGTAATTAGAGACTTCTCGTCGCCTACGCAAGAGTTCTACGAGCATGACAGATTTTTATAAGAAAGGCTACATAGTGGAACGAAACCACATGGGGTTCATAAGAAGGGATCAATTTTGGAACCATGTATATTGTGCGAGATCAATTGTTGGCACATCAGCGGCTTTTTATGTATGGAAAGAGGCACTGAAGCTGATATAACGTAAGTACCTTATGAGAGGTATTTGGATATTTTTAAAGATTTTAAAAAAATATTATGTATTTTAGGATTCCAGTGAGTTGACGAATTCGGATATTTTATAGTAATACAATGATTTTTAGGATCTTATTGAGATTTGTTTGGTAAAAAGTAACATGACAATTATATAAAGAGATGTTTAATCTTTTAAAATGGTGATACATTTAATGAAATAGGAACATTGAATACATGTATGCGGTAATATGCTTTAAATAAGGGAATATGATAATTGTGGCTGTGAGTGTGCAGTCTTTTGCAGTCACTCTCCAGTTTCCATTGCTCCTGTGGGAGGAGCTGCTGCTACTGCTGCTGTGTGCTACAAGATATCCACCACACCGCAGAGTGGGCCGCGCTGTGTGGCTTTGCGTGTGCAGTCTTTTGCAGTCTGTGCATGGCTGCCATGGCTCCAGACCCTGCAAACCCGCTGATCCCGGAAAATGAACCTGACATTACGGGTAAGGAAGAAGGCCGCCTGCTACGAAGCGCGTGCCCCTGTTTACCCCAAAACCAACAACTGCAAAATCGCTTGCCTCTGAAAACTCCCGCCTCAAATTTGATCCAAAGAGGCGCTGATCTACCCCTTTTTCCCGCTGTGCAAGCCCTGCCGGAACGGGGGGGATTACAAATCCATGGTCTCTACAAAGCCTCCCTCCCTCAAGGACCGAGGGAGCGCTGACCTAAATGAGGAAGGAGACTGCTCACCTTTGGAGGCGCCTCCCACCCCCGGCATCTCCGTCGCAGCTACTCTCCCAACAGCTCTGGTCCCCGGTGGCCTCCGGAGGGAGGACCGAGCTCCGTGAGCGGGGGTGGGGGGACCCGCAGGAGGCCGGTCAGCGAAACTGCAGCCTCGAGTTGGGTCGGGGGCGGCCCCCGACGCAGACACTGCCGCTTCCATCGTGGCTGAACAGAGGACGGAGCTAGAATATCAGGAAGAAGCCACGCCAAGCCCCCTTGCAATTACGAACTCTTTCACAGAGCTGGCCACAACCTCACAAAAGAGAAATATACACGAGGGGGAAAACAGCACACAGTGCAAAATAAACACGGAAGTCCAGCTGGCACCAAATTCATGCGGCTATAAAAATCAAATACAAACAGTTGCGGAAGTCCACCTGGGACCACTTCAAAAAGCCCTATTTTCTCCCTGCGGGCCGCCAGCACCGCCACAAGACGTCGCCATAGAAAAAGACCAGCTAGCCACGAAAGATCAAAGCTCCACAGATGTTTACCACACAGAGGCACCTGAACCTCCACGACTCTCGAAATCAAAAAAACGACGTTGGAGTGAGATGGTGTCACCTGACAAACAGAAAAAACGGTACTTAAAAATGAAAGAAAATATGAAATCTAAACCACAGAAAAAATCAACCACAGCCACGCCGACTTCTACAGCCAAAATCTCAGGCCAAAAATCAAATGAAAATCCTTGGAAGCCAGAATCAAGAAAGCCGTCAGTGGCTAGTCTGTTACTGATGCTTGTAACGCATTTGCGCCTGATCCACAAGGTCAACAAGTAGACCTCACAGATGAGGAAATCTTAGAGGCAGTTATGATAATCCAACCACCACAAAAAGCCAGAAGAAGGGCTCCGGCCATAGAGCCGACCTTAAAGGACTGTGAAGACGCCAAGGCTCTTAAGGCGTCACACAGACCACTTTCGTGTCCCTTGACACCCAACTCCTTGATCAAATCTATCTCCCACAAAACTGGGTCTTTACCCTCAGCTCCATCGATTAGGGCTACAGAATGCCGACACCAAATAGTCATAGAATTTGGGAGGAAAGTGAGGATCATCAGGGAAAAATAACTCCTGACCAAAACACCAACCAAGGGGAAAACGGAAGTCCAAATCGTATGATGAAGCTGCTCGATAACCATGAGACGTGCCCATTACAACCTGAACACTTACCATATACTCTGTCCCCAGGCATCCAAGATCTGACCATGGCCAAAGGAGCTAAAACGGTCCAATCGCCCAGAATCCTAAACCAAGAAGCATGCCCAACTGGCATTGAAAATCGGATGTTACTTCGAATTTCTGTGGTGGGGCGCCTTCTGACCTCACAAACAAAAAGCGGACCTCAGATCGGGAAACGCGAGGGTCACTAGACTTACCAAATGCACCTACACCCAGAAGGCAGCCAAACGAGAGCCATATAATAACTCCATTGTCAAAAAGACTCTCCCAGCGAACTGACACTCCAAATGAGTCTCCTTCAAAAAGAAAGCTGGACATTTTGTCCATTATGTTTGCCGTAACAATCGCCCTGGCGCCATTCACCAAACTCTATGAAGGGATAAATGAAAATCTAAAAGACCACACCACCATACAAGCGATGATGCATACAAAATTAATCTTTTTAGAAGGTTACATCACCGCCCTTGATGAACGACTAAAGGACCATAACAACAACGGTGAAAATGGTCGGAAGGAGGTCCACCCCAAGTCAAAGGAAAATCTCCTATGGGTCCAATGCCTGGAGGAAAGCACTCCCACAATTACTATCACCAGACGTCACTTTAGACTCTCGGTGCGCTCCACGTGAGGAAAACAGCAGACCGGCACATCGAGACGTCATCTACATTACAGATGACCTCCCGCCCAGTCTTCCACATCAAAAAACGATCTCAGAGGAAAATGATTGTGCTTATCCAATGTTCTTCACAGCCACAAACGACAAAACTGAAAACCAGCCTCAAGTTCAAAAAACGTCGGGGAAGAAAATTGTGAAAAACGGACTCACGCCCCAATAAAAAGGATGTCTTGACAGATACATCGGAGCAAATCCTTGTCCTCCAACTGGCAAAGGAAAAGGATAACAAATCCTCACCTAAAACCACGGAAGATTTTCTTGCGGAGGAACATCTGATGAATATTTCCCAACATATTGATATTGTTCATTTACCCTCGTCACCTGATGAGGGACAACAAGCCCAAACGGCAAAAGTCACAGCGATGCCTGTGACACCCTTCTGCCAGGCACAACTTCAACCTATTGAAGATGAAGCTTCTCCGCCCTTTTATAACCTGGAAGAATGAAGGACAAAGTTACATCAGAATCAAAAAAAGAAGTCGCCTATTCCTTCCAGCTTTCGGTTAGTCTCTTTCTCAACCGGGGGGCACACACCATCCCTAACCAGCAGAAGGGTGGACTGCCACCAGTCTCCACACCAGAAGAGTTGAGGGTGTGGGTTAGACCGCACTTCGAGGACAAGAAAACAGCAAAGCCCGAGGCAAAGCAAAAATGAAAAAAAAAAGAAGAAGACCAGTACCATCTTCAAAAGCATTATATCTCCAAAACTGAGAAACATCACAAGAAGACACGTCAACCAAAGCCGACACCTATAAAACTGGAACAACATGTTGAAAACAAGTATGACATAATCCTCAACAGAAGGGGCATACTCACCTTGTTCGATCTCATCCCAGCCCTCCGTCGGATTAGGTCAGAAGATTTGGAAATAGTGGATCCATACCACTCAAACCAAAGAGCCAAAGCTTATTTATACATCTCTTCTACAAGTGCAAAAAAGGAAATATCTCGTGCAAATGATGACCTATTAACCTTGGGCTATATTTTGGAGGACCAAAGTCGGAAACCGCAAAACAAATATCAAACAAGTGCCAAGGCACAAAGTGCACCCCAGGAAGACAACCAAGGTAAAGCAACAGCTAGATCAAGCAGAAGAGGCAACCACAAACACACTCCAAGGGAAAGGATCATCCACAAGAACCCAGCAAAAAACACAGAACGTACTCAGAAGGCACCACCGGCCCACAGTTCGAGGGAAAGAAAAAACAACACAGATGGAAGTGCAATAAACAGAGCACCGTACGTCCACAAAGACAAATCGAAAAAATGACGCAGAAAACCAGCAAGTCCGGGAGCCGCTCCTCAGATCAACCATAGAAAAAGAAAGGTCTTCGCCAAAGTCCCAAAAAAGAGACAAATTATAGGGCCTTTGGGCTTGGCTCCCAAGAGCGTTGACACAAACCAGAAAGTAGCAATGCGCAGGTCGGCACTAAAAGGCTAACGATGACGTGACTGCCGACCACAATCCAACTCTTTTACTCCTCTGCTCATGGAACACCCGAGAGCACCTGCATCTGACGTCCCCAGGTGATGCTAAATTGGCTTCTTTTGACATCTTTTGTCTCCAAGAGACCTGGCTATGCAAAACCCCGGTTTTGGACGGGTACGTCATCATCCTAGCTCCCGCCAACAAAGGCCTATTGGGTCGTCCAACTTAGAGCCTTCTTATAGCGTGCCGACAGGAATTGGATTGAAGATCAAGGCCATTATACAATTAAACATTTCAATCCAGGCAGTGCTCATAGACTGGGATGAGCCAAAGAATTCCAGGGTGGCGCAAATCGCACTTGTGAACACATATTGGAACCCGGCGGCCATAAATCAAAACACCTACTTGACTAGGATGCAAGAAACAATAGACAAGATTCAATCTATCCACCAAGTCCCCTCCGTCATAATTTGTGGTGATCTAAACGCACACTGCCACGAATTCTCCAACAAGACGGGACCAAAAACAGCCCTCACTCCAGTGGCTAAAAGAGGTCGACAATGGTCATCTTTAATGGCTTCAAGGAAATTATTAAACCTCGACACAATATTTCCAAAAAAGTACCGCCTCCCCACCTGGGAGCAAGGATCGCTGCAAGTTACCATCGACTACAACTTTGCCTCACGCCATCTTCTGGAAAAGGCGAGGGACTTTGAAGTCATTAAAACAAAAGATAGTGACCATCACCAGCTAATAATGTCCTTGCAAAACAGCTTTAAGCCACCAACCCCACCCACCCTAGGGGTTGAACCAAACTCCTGGGGAAACCACCTGAAACTAACAGCGGAGGCAGTCAGAAAACTAACCGCAAAGTACGCTCCCGGAGGGGGGCCTGAAAACAAAGAAAACCCTGACTATGCACCCCTGTTAGTCCAGTATAGGGTGAAAAACAAAGCGTCGACTACCTCTGTCATTGTCTCAAAACACTCCTACGATGCCCCTCTGGTTGAAAAACATTGATAATTGCAAAGGATGAAAAGAAGATTAGGGAAATCCCCACAAAACAAAGAACTAAAAATTGCAATAAGAACATATCGAAGTTGGGCGAAAAATCGCTGGCACCAACTATACCAGCAGGACGCAGAAAATATGCTAAAGGCAATATGTGGAAACAAAGTGAAGGAGTTCTGTTCTCTGTTAAAAACAGCTATACCCTCGAATAAAAACTTGATCCTAAACTGCATGAGCGAACAGAAATGGATCCTCCACTTTACCTCTCTCTTCCAACCTCTAACCTTCCTGGAATTACCTCTAAGGACGCCAGATGACTCCGATTGGCCTGTTCTGGATGACCAAAATGAAATCCTAGACCACCTTAAAAAGCTGAAAAATTCCCGAGCGGCAGGCCTGGATGGGATATGTAATATAGATCTGAAAATAAATCCCACAGAATGGGCAGTTCTCATCAAGAAAATCTTTCAGAGATGTGCTTCACAGAAATCTATTCTGCCATCATGGACAAAAGCCACCATTGTCCCAATCTATAAGAAGGGCGACATCGCTGATCCATCAAACTAGCGCCCTATAGCCCTTTTGGACTGCATAGGCAAAGTCTTCGGGAGCTTGCTCTTAAAAAGATTTCAAACTTGGTCAAAGCTGGCACCCTGCAATGACATCTTTCAAACAGGCTTCAAAAGACACGTGGGCACATCCGCAAATATATGAACAACCAGCACCTTAAAAAGCAAGGTACTACTGGCCACCAGGGGGCGCACGGATGGAGACGTTCTCCGTGTGAGCTCCGCGCAAGGGTCCCGAAAAGTGGGTTGAGCCCCCACCACGAGACCCCCGCCGGCTAAAATAGCGTCGGAACCCGGTGTCGGAACCACCCAGGCACCGTCTGGTTCCAACTCCGATCAAAATCGGACCTTCCATTCCGGAGAAATACTCTTCTGCGTCATACCGAAGGAAGACGCGCGAGGCCTGGAAGCTTCCAGCACGCGTTGCACTGACACGGTCCCAGGAAACCTGCGACTTCGCGGACCCTCGACTCGGCTGAACCCCGCAAGAAGGTGCGTGCAACTTGAAAGACGCACAGGCCACACCTGACCTGCAGGAAGTCTACAAGGAGTGAGCCCGCCACGGGTTTGGACGGTGCGCGGGTCCTCACACTCGGCGTGGGGCAGACGCATCCCCATTCCGGGGTACCGGCACTACGCACTTCTCTTCCCTCCAGGCTGCAGTGGGCTGAGGGTTGGGCCCCTGGTCTCCAGGGCGTGTGCCCTCCTCGGCCCCCGTCGTCGGCCACTGCTCCTGCTGGTCCCATCGAACTGTCACTCCGCCTGGCCGGGGATCTCCGGACGCGGCCGCAGGCCTCAACGGCACAGAACCTATCTGGACCGCGAGACGCACCACCCCATGCAGACGCTGCCCTGAGAGCACTCCATTGTGTGGTTGTGACCCCACTATCCATGGACCCTATGGACAAACTGGCAAAGTACAAGTTTGCCCCATCGCAAGACGACCCCCGGGGCCCGGACGAGCAAATGATGGCCTCCCAAGGATCTGAGGCCGCAGCAACTAAAGGGGACGTAGCTGATCTACTCAAGGAAATCAGAAGCATGAGGGCAGACATAGGGAGTCGGATTGACAAGATTACGCAAAGGATGGATAAAATGGATGACAGAGTGGAACAGCTCGAACACAATCAAACCTCCTTAAATACGCTGGAAACACAGATGGACCTTCGTATTGCAGAATTAGAGCATAGGGAAGAGGAAATAAAGCTGAAGGTGGACGATCTTGAAAATAGAGAACGTCGTAACAACATACGTGTTCACGGCATTCCTGAAAAAGAAGGAGAGACTGATCTTGACCTGAAACAATCCATCCACAACATCCTGAAACTCCTCTTTAAGGATGACCTGGTAGACGAACCCAAAATCGACCGCATCCACAGAGCAGGAGGCAGGGCAGGAGGCCCGCGTTCGGTCTTAGTCAGATTTCATAACTACGCTGATAGGGCCCGCATCTTGGAAAAAGCTAGAAATGCCCCGCCACTCACCATCGGTGACGTGACTGTCTCTCTTTATCAGGACTTATCATCCCTCACGCTTGCCCTGAGGAGAAAATGTATCCCAATTACGAGGATGCTGAAAGACAAGGGAAGCAGATATCGATGGGGGTACCCGTTCTCTCTCACCTTCGAGTGGCAAGGCTTGACGATAAAGCTCGCTTCGGAGAAGGAAATTACAGACTGCACAGCTGACCTCCTGGGCGACCACGTAGGGGAGCCCTCCCAGGGGGATCCAAATATAAAGGAAGCTGAATGGCGCATCAAGGGTCCCCGTCGGAGGCGTATTCAGGGTTCCAGGAAATTTCAGAGGATGAATGACTCGCGTGACATGGAGCACTAACTTGGACAGGGGTTGTGTGTGCTCAATTGCTGGAAAAAATGGCTTCTTCAGATGGGCGCTTTTCCCCGATCACTCCATTTGGGACCCCGCCCGGGGCCGCCCGAAACCAGGTCGAGGTGTGGACTGGGGTGATATTTGCTCATTGAGGATCATGGTTGCATACGTCTTCCTCAAGGCGTTCAACGACTGCAATATGTCAACCTACCTATGTGCATTGAGCACTCGATTCTGTTTGCACGGTGAACTTGGTGAAGGATATGAGGTAATATCCACGCAGCATAGACATTCTGGGGGGAGTCGATAGTACCATTTCAAAGCTGCGGTTTACTCAGGTTTTTGTATGATTTGTTTGTTGGGGGCTCACTGTTATGTTTGCTTGTAGTGGGATGGGACTGCTTGTTCTTGCGGTCCCCACTGATGGTCCGAGTTCGACTGGGTGAGGTCAACCCAGGCGGATCGGGCGCCGATCATAAAGAAGATGGGAGGGGGCGGGGGGGCAATATTTCATCGAGCACAACTCAGACTTGAAGGGAGAAATAGCACAATACCCATGAATGTGAGGGCTCCACACACGGCGATGGCACTGACGCAGGCGCACTCGAGGTGCACATACACGTACATGACCTAAAATGACACACACACTCTCCACGGATACGATACGTATCTGCACGCTTAATGTTAAGGGGCTGAACTCCCTCACCAAGAGATCTATGGTGGCCAGGGAATTTAAGAGATCGAAGATCGACATTCTCCTTCTTCAGGAAACGAGATATCGGAAGGGTGAGGAGAGAATGATCCCATCACGGGAGGTTGGGCCCACCTTTTGGAGCTCGGGCACCTTGAAGAAAGCGGGAGTCGGAATCATAATCAGCAAAAGCCTGCGGAGCACAATTATGGAGACATGGACAGATCAGGAGGGGAGGGCTCTCATAGTCATTGCTAACATAAGGGGCACGATAGTCACCCTCGCTACGCTCTACGCACCTAACCAGGGGCAAAACAGATTTCTGCATAGAATCAGTGAAAAGGTCTTTGGAATGGCCAGAGGACACACGGTCCTCGGCGGGGATTTTAATATATGGATGGACAGCTCCTTAGACAGACAATCTAAAGCAGACGCAGCAGACCCACCCGGTACCCCAAACGAGGCAAGCATCAAACTGTCCCTTGACCTCTTTGGCCTCACTGATTCCTGGCGTCACTTACACCCGTTGGAGAGAGGCTTCACCTTCCATTCCCTCCCCCATGACACGCTTACGCGCATTGATTACATTTTTCTCTCAGAGCATCTCTTGCGTATAATGCAGGCAGCTAGTATACAAACCTCCGCCTGGACGGACCACGATATGGTGATGGTGGATATACCCTGGCACGATCTAACCCCACGAAACTCCAAATGGAGATGTAATGATTCTTTATGGGCCGATTTGGTCTTCAGAGAAAACCTTGAGACTGAAATCAAACAGTTTTTCCTTACCAATGATACGGGGGGGGTGGGGAAGACACACGTTTGGGAGGCCGCCAAAGCGACGCTGAGGGGAATACTAATAAAAGAGGGAGCCGATAAAAAACGTGAACGTGCTCTGGTGGAGACAGATATAAGGGAAAGGCTTGGGAGGGCCCAGGATATGGCACAGTCATCCCCATCCGAGAGGTCTGCACATATTGCCGAAGTCCGCCGTCTCAGGGAAGAGTTGAGAATACTCATTGCCGGTAAGACGGCCCAGACCCTGCAATATCTTAAGCAAAAGTACTATGAGAAGGGTGACAGGGCCGACACTCTCTTGGCGGCCTGCCTCCGCGCGCAAAAAGCGGAGAGATGGGTTGAAACGATCGAGAGACTGGATGGCACTCTCACAGACACGGTAGTCACAGCCCCTGAGGACATACAGGAAGCATTTGCCTATTTTTACGAAGACCTATATACGTGTGACCCGCCCCCCCCGTAGGAAGTATGGACACATATCTGAAAGAATTACGGATCCCCACACTAACACCCACTGAAGCGGATTCCTTAGACATGCCTGTCCTTGAAGAAGAAGTCATAGAGGCCATCAAGAGGTTGAAAACAGGGAAAGCTCCAGGGGATGACGGATTCACACCTGGGTTCTATAAAACGTTCTCCCCCTTTATTGCTCCTTTTCTTACTTCACTGTTTAACCACATCTTTATCACAGGCCATGCACCTCCATCCTTTTCACAAGCCCTCCTCGCGGTCATTCTAAAAGAGGGCCGTGACCCCAGACACTGTAGCTCTTACCGCCCCATCTCCTTGCTTAATATCGATGCGAAGATTTACGCCAGAGTGATTGCAGCCCGGTTAGAGACATTCCTCCCCAGACTGATAAACTCCGACCAAGTTGGCTTCGTCCTTGGCAGACAGGGCGCGGATACAATGAGAAAAACGCTGCATTTAATCCATGAAGAGATGGAGGGAGACCCATCCCTTCTGTCTCTGGATGCCGAGAAGGCCTTTGACCGGGTCTCCTGGGAATTCCTGGAGAGGGTACTGAGTTCATACGGGCTGGGACCACAGCTTTCCCGTGCCATTAAAGCACTCTATACGTCCGTGGCGGTGAACGGGGGATACTCTCGTTGGTTTCCCCTTGAGAGAGGCACAAGGCAAGGTTGCCCACTGTCAGCGATCCTATTTGTGATGTCTCTGGAACCACTGGCACAAAAACTGAGAAATGACACCAGAGTTAAGGGTATCACAGTGGGCGACCGGGAATATAAATTGGGCCTATACGCTGATGATATTTTGCTACATGTGACCGACCCCTTAGACTCGATCCCGGCAGCATTTAGTATTATTGAGGAATATGGAGAGCTTGCGGGACTGAAAATCAATACGGGCAAGTCTGTCCTCCTTCCAATAGATAGCCGCAGAGACGCGGATGCCGAGCGCTTCGCCCCCCTGGGAGTTAAGGTCAGCCTCACTACGCTCCGGTACCTGGGCATTAACGTCACCCGTGACCTTGGATCCCTGTATGAGGCCAACTTCCCCCCAATGTCCCTTGCTCTCCAGAAAGATGTCCAAAGGTGGTCCAAACTTACCATTTCGTGGCTAGGGCGTCTAAATGCTGTAAAAATGGTCCTGCTCCCTAAACTATTGTATCTATTTCAAATGCTCCCTATTAAAATGCCCCCAGACTACTTTACAGACACAAGGAAATTGATATTAACCTTTCTATGGCAAGGCCAAAAGCCAAGAATCCCGAGATCCCTCCTTCAACTTAGAAAGGATAACGCAGGGGTGGGTCTCCCAGATATTGAGACATACTACAGAGCCACTCAGCTTAGGGTCCTTGTCCCACATTTCAGGCAGCAGTCAGAACCCCAGTGGATAGCGCTTGATAACTATCACCTCCGTCCCTTTTATTATGAGTGAATGGCTATGGGTGCCTGGACCACAACTACGTAACACTGTCAAATGCCACCCCATCATAGGCACGATATGGTCGATATGGAAACCAGGGAGGAAAATGGTGGGTGTCACTACATGGCCCGCCCCACTGGGGCATCTCTGGTCACCAGGGATCCGCGACGCTATTCCTGAGCCAGGGAGTTATCATATCAGGCGGGGCTAGAAAGGGCAGGGCAACTGCGCCGCAATTACTCCTTTATTACCATTCAGGAGTTGCAGGAAGCCCTCGGCATAGGTAGCCTCTCGGTCTTCCTGTATCTTAGACTCAAGGGGGTAATGTCCAGACCCATATGGAAACAACAGTTACAAAGAGACCTCACACCGTTTGAAAAGATCCTTGATTTATGCACTAGCTCCAAAGGTTTGATCAGTGCTATGTACCTCGCACTCATTGAAATCGATATTAAACCCTCCTTGACACTCAAGGGCAAATGGGAAGCTGATATGGGCAGGCAAGTCTCCCCAAAACTATGGTTACAAATGTGCAGAAGAACGGCGAGATCTTCCCTATCGTGTCAATACAAATTACATGCTATCAAACTACTATACAGATGGCAATATGACCCTGCCCGGCTGGCCAAGATGTACCAGGGAGTAAGCCCGAATTGTTGGAGGGGATGTGGGAGGCGGGCCGATTATTGGCATATGTGGTGGGGATGCGCAAAGGTCCAACTCTATTGGTCAGAAGTCCTTAGCTGGATCAGGGACCTTGACGGGGAGGAAAGAGAGACGCATCCACTGCTCGTTTTGTTTTCCTTAACTGAGGACGGGGATAAGATAGTGGTGGCATGCAAAATGGTGCAGGGCCTATTGATGGCTGCTCGAGCATGCCTTACTATGACATGGAAGAGACCCACGCTCCCTAGCAAGAGTGAATGGCGAGCAGTCGCATTGAGCATCTACAGAATGGAGTGCCTGACTGCGGCATTGCATGGGGATCGTCCCACGGTAGAGAACACCTGGTCGGAGTTTCGCTCCGTATATGCTTTGTGAAATGTGTCTGACTCACGCTATATCTAAAGCTATTAAGGTTTAACGCTTGGATTGACTCGAGTACGTGTCTGTTGAATCAATGCGCGACTTTTATGCCCACTGCCATGATTGAAATGACGGTTTATTGGTGTTGTTTAATGCTCTCTCTAATTTCGGGTCTGATATCATGTGCGGGGGGTGGGAATTAGGGGTGGGATATGTTCGGAAACAATGGTTTGGTTTTTTCCAGGTATGCGAAATAAGTGATTGTTATACTACTTACATGCTCGCTTTCTTTGTAACCAAGAGATGTAAGCTGCATTTATGTGACTGCCAAGCCTTTAAAAATCAATAAAAGTGAAATTTAAAAAAAAAAAAAAGCAAGGTACTTGAAGGCAAATTGAGGCCTTTGACCTAGTGGACGGGTCTCGCCTTTGGGAAAAATTGGTGGGTTGGAGTTGTCCGCAAGAAATTTTACAGCCAATAAAAGCCCTACACACGGCCACCACCCTCAGGGTGCGACTGTCACATCTAGGAAACCTCTCGGCGGAAATACCAACTGGAAGAGGGGTCAAACAAGGTTGTCCCTTAGCCCCAGCGCTGTTCTTAGCATATATCGGTGACTACGGAGAAACTGAAGACCTTACTCGATCATTTCCACCGTCCTTGGCTACCGTTAAAATTAGACGTCTCCTGTATGGGGACAACTTCATCTTATTTGATCAGACCCAGATTGGTCTTCAAAGACAGCTAAACAATCTACTCCTCTACACTTCAAAAAACAACCTGAAAGTCAATAAAGAAAAAAACCAAAATGTTGATCCTCGAAGGAGGACCAAAGAAAAGACCAGAAACATTCAAATGGTTCTTAGAGGACACGGAGATCGAAAAGGTTACGGGGTACAAATACCTTGGAGTGATAATGGACAGCTCGAAACAAGAAATTTCTATGCAGCAAAATCTCGAAAATAAAATAAAAAAGCTGGCTGCGCAAGGAAAGGCGATCAATACGAAGTTCGGGAAATTTTCAACCATCCCAGTTATCGAATTTTAGAAGAAAGAAGTCGTCCCTTCAATCACCTACAACGTGGAGGCTATTCCCATGATCCCAAAAATAATCTGGCCCAAGTTAGAGTTAGAAGGGCAGTTCTTTCCCTCCCAAAATCTACGGCCATTGCAGCAATACGGCAAGAACTTAGCCTTCTATCCCTCACGGCAACAGTCAATATTAACGCACTACGTCTATACCGAAAATGTATTATGGATGGAAGTCAAGAAATCTACGGTCTTTTGAACAAAGAAATACAAGCAGATAAGGTAAAAAATGCTATCAGCTTGGAAATCCGACAACAAGGCTTTACTACTGTCCGTTGCTTGCTCTGAAGAAGACCTCATCACTAATCCATTAAGAGTGATCAAGAAATTGAAAGAACTAGACTGGATCTTAACACAAGAGACAGCTACAAAAAACAAACTGCTCCACCAACTTCTTCAATCGTTCTGCAAATTAAACTATCCAATGAGATATCCCCCAGCAGATTGGCACGCAATTCCCTGTTCAGGGCAAGGCTAAACCTATTGGAGACAAATGAAACCCGTAGCAGTAGAGGTCTCTCGGAAACAAGCAAGTGTCGTCTATGCGACTCGGAAACTGAAACAATTCGACACCTGCTTCTGTCGTGCCCAAAAAAACAGCGACTCAGAGCTACGTGCCTCGAACATCTACTAGCTGAAGAACGCGAGTGGGACGAAGAAAAATGGTGGCATAGATTGATAGGAGGTGATCCAACAACCTGGCTCCTAGCGACAGTAAAAATCTTGGATCAGACAATGAAATCCTTAACGAGATCAGGGTCCCGCCCTGCTAAGACAATTCGCACTTAAACGCAGCTTTTGTAAAGTTTCAATTTGAAACACACACAAACAAAATAAGAAATATTTTTTTTGAAAAATATAACAATAATTGTAAAGTATGTAATATGAAAACTATAGAAATGTATGAATTGTAAATTGTATTTTATGTTGTGATATGTGGTTACGTTTTGTTTAACAAGGCCACACACTTGGCGAGCATAGTGTTTTATGAATGTGACCTAACATTACAAACGTGATGGTAAAGAACATCTTGTGCAAAAGTGACTCTTGACGCTACACATATTCGACCACCAGATGGTGGCATTGGGCGAGAAAAGAGCAGGCTAGGTGCTGTACACACCTTTTGGGCACCATATTTTCGTCACCGGTCGTTTTGGCGTGGAAGACAATTCGGCGGGGGTTATTTGGCGCGAGGGACGTTTAGGCGCGGCTGACATTACAGCCGTATTTAAACGCCCGCATGCCAAATCTAAGTGCCCTATTCCCTTTGGAACATCTCTTGCAAATGTCCCACGTTGGCAGGTCCTGTGCTGCACACAGCCTGCTAACGTGTGACATTTGCAGGAAATCATTCGCTGCTCAGCTGTTACTGCGATCAGCATGTTAACAACACACAATCCACATGCACGGACGGTACCTGCATGGTCCAACACACTAATCACAGCTTCTACTAAGTCCTAATTATGAAGGTACAGACACATGTGGGCAATTGCTCAGAAGACTGGCTCAGAAAAGCTGCTTAAAAGTATAATCGGCCAGAATCTATTCAGTTGGACGCCTACTTCAGCAGGTCATGTGTGTATTGCACAGGTGCATTTAAATCAAAACACAAAAGGTCATGTTGATATATTCCTGTGACTTGCATGGAATATTGACAGCAAGGCCCACCTGGAAGCTTCTGCTAGCAGCCCTTCAAAAGCGAAGCAAATGCACACAAAAAACACCCTTCTCATGAATGGCGAGTGGGTTTCTAGCACTCTGTGTCTGCCCCATATCACAAAATATGTGTTATTTCATAACAGGATTCACTGAAACAACACGACTGTTTCTCATCTGGATATCCATTTGGGTGTTCAAGGCTATTTTGGTCCCCTGTGCTAACTGCTGGGTGATCACATCATATCTGCTACTGAAGCCGTATCATGTCCCATTATATAAAGCACGAGGCGCTTCAGGCCCACGCCTCGTATTCTAGCAGCATGCTGGCCTAGTAACACCCTGGGGCGCGTTCCTGTGTAGTCTGCCAGTAGGATATCTGTAATGCACGAGGGCCTATCGAGAGGAGAATGTGTGGCTGGGTGATATACAGGTGAGATACAGAGACTCCATTCCACAGACCCTTGATGATGAATAACCTAGAGAAGTGGGGGGGACAGTGCAGTCCCTAAACAGAAAAAAGATGCACTCACCAATTTGGGGAGCAGGACATCCCAGGAAAGAGTCCTTACAGGTGAGGCATGCTGTTCACTCTACTCCAGTCCAGTGGATTCCGTGTCTTGCAGGCGCAGTATACAGCTGTGCGCAACTTTACTGCGCGGGGCTGTTTCCTCACCCTTACCCCTTTCACACGGGCAGGTCATGTGAACGTGTGTGGCTTTAGTGCACCTATTCATCCTCTTAGTGATATTGGTGATCACGAGCCAGTGATTACTCATAACCCAGTGCAAATATGATTCCAAAATGAAACAAAAACTACAGTGACACACATAAAAGTGAGAGAGGAAGGAAAGACAGATGCGAGGAGCAGCAGCTCGGCACTTAATGTCGAGGAGGGAACCTTGGCACATGGGATCGAATGGTTACAGACACTCACCATCACAGAAGGTGGGTCATGAGTTTCTTTCTTAATATCATTAGTCTGGGTGCTGGCTGAACAGGTGGGCCATGAGTTGCTTTCTTAATGTGGTAAGTTGGGTGCTGGGTGAACAGGCGAGTCATGAGTTTCTTTCTTATGGCTGATAGTTGGGTGCTGGGTGAACTGGTGGGTCATGAGTTACTTTCTTAATACCATTAGTCTGGGTGCTGGCTGAACAGGTGGGCCATGAGTTGCTTTCTTAATGTGGTAAGTTGGGTGCTGGGTGAACAGGTGGGTCATGCGTTGCTTTCTTATGGCTGATAGTTAGTTGGGTGCTGGGTGAACTGGTGGGTCATGAGTTGCTTTCTTGATGTGGTACTTTGGTGTTGGGGCAACAGGTGGGTCATGAGTTGCTTTCTTATGGCTGGTAGTTAGTTTGGGTGCTGGGTGAACAGGCGAGTCATGAGTTGCTTTCTTATGGCTGATAGTTAGTTTGGGTGCTGGGGCAACAGGTGGGTCATGAGTTGCTTTCTTATGGCTGGTAGTTATTTTGGGTGCTGGGTGAACAGGCGAGTCATGAGTTGCTTTCTTATTCCTGATAGTTAGTTTGGGTGCTGGGTTAACAGATGTGTCATGAGTTGTTTTCTTGATGTGGTAAGTTGGGTGTTGGGGGAACAGGTGGGCCATGAGCTGCTTTCTTAATACCATTAGTCTGGGTGTTGGGTGAAAAGGTGGGTCATGAGTTGCTTTCTTATGGCTGGTAGTTCGTTTGGGTGTTGGGGGAACAGGTGGGTCATGAGTTCCTTTATTATGGCCATTAGTCTGGGTGATAGGTGAACAGGTGGGAAATGAGTTGCTTTCTTGATGTGGCAAGTTGGGTGCTGGGTGAACAGGTGGGTCATGAGCTGTTTTCTTGATGCAGTAAGTTGGGTGCTGGGTGAACAGGTGGGTCATGAGTTGCTTTCTTATGGCTGAGAGTTAGTTTGGGTGCTGGGTGAACAGGCGAGTCATGAGTTTCTTTCTTATGGCTGAGAGTTAGTTTGGGTGCTGGGTGAACAGGCGAGTCATGAGTTTCTTTCTTATGGCTGATAGTTTGGGTGCTGGGTGAACAGGTGGGTCATGAGTTGTTTTCTTGATGTGGTAAATTGGGTGTTGGGGGAACAGGTGGGCCATGAGCTGCTTTCTTAATACCATTAGTCTGGGTGCTGGGTGAACAGGTGGGCCATGAGTTGCTTTCTTATGGCTGGTAGTCAGTTTGGGTGTTGGGGGAACAGGTGGGTCATGAGTTGCTTTATTATGGCCATTAATCTGGGTGTTGGGAGAACAGGTGGGTCACGAGTTGCTTTATTAATACCATTAGTCTGGGTGCTGGGTGAACAGGTGGCCCATGAGTTGCTTTCTTGATGTGGTATGGTGGTGTCGGGGCAACAGGTGGGTCATGAGTTGCTTTCTTATGGATGGTAGTAGGTTTGGGTGCTGGGTGAACAGATGTGTCATGAGTTGTTTTCTTGATGTGGTAAATTGGGTGCTGGGTGAACAGGTGGGTCATGAGTTGCTTTCTTATGGTTTGTAGTTATTTTGGGTGCTGGGTGAACAGGTGGGTCATGAGTTGCTTTCTTATGGCTGGTAGTTAGTTTGGGTGTTGGGGGAACAGGTGGTCATGAGTTGCTTTATTATGGCCATTAGTCTGGGTGATGGGTCAACAGGTGGGCCATGAGCTGCTTTCTTAATACCATTAGTCTGGGTGCTGGGTGAACAGGTGGGTCATGAGTTGCTTTCTTATGCTGGTAGTTAGTTTGGGTGTTGGGGGAACAGGTGGGTCATGAGTTGCTTTATTATGGCCATTAATCTGGGTGATGGGTGAACAGGTGGGTCATGAGTTGCTTTCTCAATACCATTAGTCTGGGTGCTGGGTGAACAGGTGGGTCATGAGTTGCTTTCTTATGCTGGTAGTTAGTTTGGGTGTTGGGGGAACAGGTGGGTCATGAGTTGCTTTATTATGGCCATTAATCTGGGTGCTGGGTGAACAGGCGAGTCATGAGTTTCTTTCTTATGGCTGATAGTAGGTTTGGGTGCTGGGGGAACAGGTGGGTCATGAGTTGCTTTCTTAATACCATTAGTCTGGATGCTGGGTGAACAGGTGGGCCATGAGTTGCTTTCTTGATGTGGTAAGGTGGGTGCTGGGTGAACAGGTGGGTAACAATTTGCTTTCTTATGGCTGGTAAATTGGGTGCTGGGTGAACAGGTGGGTCATGAGTTGCTTTCTTATGGCTGGTAGTTATTTTGGGTGCTGGGTGAACAGGTGGGTCATGAGTTACTTTCTTATGGCTGGTAGTAGGTTTGGGTGCTGGGTGAATAGGTGGGTCATGAGTTTCTTTCTTGATGTGGTAAGGTGGGTGCTGGGTGAACAGGTGGGTCATGAGTTGCTTTCTTGATGTGGTAAGGTGGGTGCTGGGTGAACAGGTGGGTCATGAGTTGCTTTCTTGATGTGGTAAGGTGGGCGCTGGGTGAACAGGTGGGTCACGATTTGCTTTCTTGTGGCTGGTAAATTGGGTGCTGGGTGAACAGGTGGGTCACAAGTTTCTTTCTTGATGTGGGAAGTTGGGGGAACAGGTGGTTCATGAGTTGCTTTCTTAATACCATTAGTCTGGGTGCTGGGTGAACAGGTGGGTCATGAGTTGCTTTCTTATGGCTGGTAAATTGGGTGCTGGGTGAACAGGTGGGTCATGAGTTTCTTTCTTGATGTGGGAAGTTGGGGGAACAGGTGGTTCATGAGTTGCTTTCTTAATACCATTAGTTTGGGTGCTGGGGGAACAGGTGGGTCATGAGTTGCTTTCTTAATACCATTAGTCTGGATGCTGGGTGAACAGGTGGGCCATGAGTTGCTTTCTTGATGTGGTAAGGTGGGTGCTGGGTGAACAGGTGGGTAACGATTTGCTTTCTTATGGCTGGTAAATTGGGTGCTGGGTGAACAGGTGGGTCATGAGTTGCTTTCTTATGGCTGGTAGTTATTTTGGTGCTGGGTGAACAGGTGGGTCATGAGTTACTTTCTTATGGCTGGTAGTAGGTTTGGGTGCTGGGTGAACAGGTGGGTCATGAGTTTCTTTCTTGATGTGGTAAGGTGGGTGCTGGGTGAACAGGTGGGTCATGAGTTGCTTTCTTGATGTGGTAAGGTGGGTGCTGGGTGAACAGGTGGGTCATGAGTTGCTTTCTTGATGTGGTAAGGTGGGCGCTGGGTGAACAGGTGGGTCACGATTTGCTTTCTTGTGGCTGGTAAATTGGGTGCTGGGTGAACAGGTGGGTCATGAGTTTCTTTCTTGATGTGGGAAGTTGGGGGAACAGGTGGTTCATGAGTTGCTTTCTTAATACCATTAGTCTGGGTGCTGGGTGAACAGGTGGGTCATGAGTTGCTTTCTTATGGCTGGTAAATTGGGTGTTGGGGGAACAGGTGGGTCATGAGTTTCTTTCTTAATACCTTTAGTCTGGGTGCTGAGTGAACAGGTGGGTCATGAGTTGCTTTCTTATGGCTGGTAGTTATTTTGGGTGCTGGGTGAACAGGTGTGTCATGATTTGCTTTCTTGATGTGGTAAGGTGGGTGCTGGGTGAACAGGTGGGTCGTGAGTTGCTTTCTTGATGTGGGAAGTTGGGTGCTGGGTGAACAGGTGGGCCATGAGTGGTTTTCTTGATGTGGTAAGTTGGGGGAACAGGTGGGTCACGCGTGGCTTTCTTATGGCTGGTAGTAGGTTTGGGTGCTGGGTGAACAGGTGGGTCATGAGTTGCTTTCTTGATGTGGTAAGGTGGGTGCTGGGTGAACAGGTGGGTCATGAGTTGCTTTCTTGATGTGGTAAGGTGGGTGCTGGGTGAACAGGTGGGTCACGATTTGCTTTCTTATGGCTGGTAAATTGGGTGCTGGGTGAACAGGTGGGTCATGCGTTGCTTTCTTGATTTGGTAAGGTGGGTGCTGGGTGAACAGATGGGTCATGAGTTGCTTTCTTGATGTGGTAAATTGGGTGTTGGGGGAACAGGTGGGTCATGAGCCGCTTTCTTAATACCATTAGTCAGGGTACTGGGTGAACAGGTGGGTCATGAGTTGCTTTTTCTTAATGTGGTAAGTTGGGTCTTGTGGGAACAGGTGGGTCTTGAGTTGCTTTCTTATGGCTGGTATTTAGTTTGGGTGCTGTGTGAACAGGTGGGTCATGAGTTGCTTTCTTGATGTGGTAAGTTGGGTGTTGAGTGAACAGGTGGGTCATGAGTTGCTTTCTTGATGTGGTAAGTTGGGTGTTGAGTGAACAGGTGGGTCATGAGTTGCTTTCTTGATGTGGCAAGTTGGGCGCTGGGTGAACAGGTGGGTCTTGAGTTGCTTTCTTGTGGCTGGTATTTAGTCTGGGTGCTGGGTGAACAGGTGGGTCATGAGTTGCTTTCTTGATGTGGTAAGTTGGGTGCTGGGTGAACAGGTGGGTCATGAGCTGCTTTCTTGAAGTGGGAAGTTGGGTGCTGGGTGAACAGGTGGGTCATGAGTTGCTTTCTTGATGTGGTAACTTGGGTCTTGAGCGAACAGGTGGGTCACGAGTTGCTTTCTTGATGTGGCAAGTTGGGTGCTTGGTGAACAGGCGGGTCATGAGTTGCTTTCTTAATGTGGTAAATTGGGTCTTGGGGGAACAGGTGGGTCATGAGTTGCTTTCTTATGGCTGGTAGTATGTTTGGGTGCTGGGTGAACAGGTGGGTCATGAGTTGCTTTCTTGGTGTGGTAAGGTGGATGCTGGGTGACCAGGTGGGTCATGAGGTGCTTTCTTGATGTGGGAAGTTGGGTGCTGGGTGAACAGGTGGGTCATGAGTTGCTTTCTTGATGTGGCAAGTTGGGTGCTTGGTGAACAGGCGGGTCATGAGTTGCTTTCTTAATGTGGTAAATTGGGTTTTGGGGGAACAGGTGGGTCATGAGTTGCTTTCTTATGGCTGGTAGTATGTTTGGGTGCTGGGTGAACAGGTGGGTCATGAGTTGCTTTCCTGGTGTGGTAAGGTGGGTGCTGGGTGACCAGGTGGGTCATGAGTTGTAATGTGGTAAATTGGGTCCTGGGTGAACAGGTGGGTCATGAGTTGCTTTCTTATGGCTGGTAGTTTGTTTGGGTGCTGGGTGAACAGGTGGGTCATGAGTTGCTTTCTTGGTGTGGTAAGGTGGGTGCTGGGTTAACAGGTGGGTCACGAGTTGCGTTGCGTTCTTATGGCTGGTAGTTAGTTTGGGTGCTGGGTGACCAGGTGGGTCGTGGGTCATGAGTTGTAATGTGGTAAATTGGGTGTTGGGGGAACAGGTGGGTCATGAGTTGCTTTCTTATGGCTGGTAGTAGGTTTTGGTGCTGGGTGAACAGGTGGGTCATGAGTTGCTTTCTTGATATGGTAAGGTGGTTGCTGGGTGAACAGGTGGGTCACGATTTGTTTTCTTATGGCTGGTAGTTAGTTTGTGTGCTAGGTGAAGAGACGGGCCTTCAGATGTGTACCCCACACGAACAGGGTAGGCAGGATGTTTGAGAAGCTTTTCAGGGAATCTGTACCCCAGGGTTTTTGCCAGGCCGGGATAGACTGGCAAGTATGTGTGGGACATTCCCCTGTCTGCTATTTTAGCAATAACACCGGTGGCTGCAGCCTACATACACTATCTGGTATTAACCTGTCTGCCTGGGGCGGCATGGTGGGGCGGGGGGTGTTATCAGGCCAGGCGTGTCAGATGAGCCCTTATACTTTCCTTTCCTCATTCCTCCAGTGCTGATGGAAAGACACTTGACCGCCTGAGTATGAGTCGCCCAGCAACCACATATTGACGCAGAAACGAAAGAAAGGGAACGTGCCCAGCAATGTAGAGAGAGCTACATTGCAAGACTGGAATAACCAGTCCATTGGCATTGCAACATTCACGAGGAACGCCCAGGAGGCAACCGGGCGCAGCCAGAACTGTCATGCAACACTGGTTACATTTGCACTTTCTTTTAACACTAGTTTGCCTGGTTGGATTTTTTAAAGCCCTCAATGAGTTTCCTGAAAAGTAACTTTTATGCATATTTTCTTCTCTGCCTAATAAAGGGGCAGGGGCAGCCACCCATCCTGCTGATGCCCTTTCCACTTTAATCGCATACCTCTACCATGTTTTCCAAACGTACCCATTCCTTCTCGGCAGGGACGTCATTTCACCATACTGCCAGGGGTAGCAGAAGTGACATCACACGACCCTTGACCTCTAATGATACCACAGAAAGTGGTCATTTCACCCTTGCCCCAAGTGACATCACAGGAAGTGATGGCACACAACCTTTCACCCCTTGACTAAACAGGAAGCAGCATTACATTGCATTGTTCCTCGGTACACTAAGAAAAATATTGTTATAATATTACTATAACATGATATTCATTCATACAAGAATGGATCACCACGTGTAGCGTTAATATCAGTGTGTATAGGCCCATATTACCAAATTACTGTGACTGCAAGCAGGTGTCCAATACAACAACCTGGACTATTGTACATCACTCTGGCTAAACTCTAAACAGAGCATCTCGAAGAGGCCTAAACCCCAAAGCACAGGCATCAAGTTCCTGCCAAGTGTCTGGCCGCAGACTGGAAACAGCAATTGACCCAACACAAGTCCAACCAGAAGATAAAGGCTGTACCACTTTATGATTTTACACTTGGACAATACGCGCAGGAATTTCCTCGTCAATAGTGCACTTTGAACCATTGCACAGCAACCCACACCCGCAGTCACCCAGAGCCTGAATGTCCCCCAACCATGTTCAGCACAGGTACCCCACCATCCACTGCGAGTTGCTAAGAGCCCTCTGTCAATAGCTTTAAATGTCTGCCACCCACCCTACAACACTTTACAACCCCAATGCCTTGTTCCAGCACCTTTATGCTTGCACAGTGTAATCCTCAAGAAACGTAAGTCTCCAATCTCCAACACCATCTCCCTCAAGAAAACGAGCAACTTAAGTCTGCAGTACCCTCCGTCAACAACCCAACAGTGGGAATCTCAATTACTCTCCTCACAATCTTATATCTGTATTCAATGCATTTCAACTCTCTTACAACACATTGGGCCTCATTACGACCCAGGCGGAAAACCATGGTGGTAATAGCACCATGGTCCATGCCGGTAACTTACCGACTCCGCCATGGAGAAAGGGGGAATTACCACCCCATTACAAGGTTGGCGGGGCGGTAATTCCCCCTTCCTCCATGGCCCATCCCCATTCCCATTTTTGCCCCATAGGGCTCAATGGGAATGGGGAAGCTGCAAATTGCGGTACAATACTTAGCAACAAGGTCCCTTTGGGGGTCCCTACTATAACGGCTGGTGTAGACCAGCCGTTAAGGGCGGGTCCCGCAAAGGGACCTCGTAATCAGGCACTAATGGGTTAACGGCTCCGCAGCCTTTTTACGGCTCCGTTAACCCAACCATTCAGGCATTTGTCACTAATGCACTGCCAACCTGCTAGTGATGGCGGCTTCATGGATTTTTCTGCATCCCTGTTATTTTCTAGCTAACGAGATCTAGATTCCGAGTGAAAAAAGCTGTGGCACATTTAGCTGCATTTACAACCGCCCTTTTCAGGTGCATCACAGATATCTGCTCTTGGTGCTACCTCTTTGTCCAGTGGCCCGGGGGTAGCAAGGACAGGTCTAGGGGTAGCAGAGAGGGAGCCAGGGGTAGCAGCTGACGTACCTGCTTCTCGGCCAAGTGCCTTCTCTCTTGCCACTCAATCTATCAATACTCACCCGATCCTCTCACCGGTCCGAATGCGTAAGTCATTTTTAGCATTGGCAGCCAATAGGACAACCATTCCATGGCATTCAGAGTTATTGGAATGGCTTGTGGGCTCATGGTAATGGCTGAACTTGGCGTTAATCCAGGGAACTCCTAGCATCTCCGGCGGGTTATTAAGATGCAATAGTGAAGATATTCTCCAACAAATGTTCACGCAGTAAAGACCAATACGCACTAAACATTTCAAATACCGGATGAGATTTCTATAGGGTCGTTACATGTATACGCGTGCGTACTTCCTTCATTTACAATAAACCAGTGACTAAAGTGCGAGAAAAGGCCGGCAACATTACTGATAATTAAGTCAAATAGGGGAGTTCTCGCTTCTCAGGAGAAGTGGATTTTCCCCAGATCTGCTGTTTTTGGGCACATTTTGTTTTCTAACCCAACATTTTATTTTTTTGGGATGGTTTTGCCTGAAATTTCAGCCAAATAACGGGCCAAATGTTTCACACCCTGTAATTTGCTGAAATTCCAGGCAAAACCGAAATGACATTTCTGAAAGGAAAGCACCCAACACAAACCTTCATTTTATGAACACAGCATCTTTCCAAAATCATGGTGTCGTGTAGAACAATTGTGTCACGTTAGTACGAAGGTCTACAAGAACAAAAACAAAGAACATAATGTGAAATAGGTTTATGATTCTATGCACAATATGCAGGTCCATTCTACATACGTCCGCTCTGCGCTTTCAATGGTAATGGCAGTGCTGCGCAACCAGTGCTTAATTTATAAGAAAATAAGTCCCAGGGCCAAAATATTTTCTTGCACGTCACTGACACATCGGGGCGGGTAGCTCCCAGCCCACTGACAACACCTGTGCCTGCTCCATACAGCACCAACCTCATTGGTGTTAAGGCTGCACTTGCCACCGGCCCATTGAGGGTGATGGATGTATGGTGTGATTTACAGATACCAATCGACATAACATATTGTGTCTTGAAATAATATAAATATTTAAGTATTTCTTTAAAACACATTATTGTTAATCTTTAGCTCCGATGCCATCAGTGGCAAGTTGTACACTTTAACAGTCTATCTACAGAAAATAAGAGCCACCATGCTTCCCTTCTATGGTAAATTACTGGACAAAAGCAGGCAAAGTCATTACTGAACTGATGGACGTGCCCGTCAAACACTGCATCCAGATCATCTTCCTTGGCTTAGCACTCATGCTGGGCACTCCCCTTTCATATTGGCCTTTTTGCTGACCTTGCCCGTGTTGTGGCTGCTGGCTGTTGACTGTCCTGTTGTTGTCAACCCACTTTGCTGGTTATTACAGTAGAGCATTTACAGCAATGTCAAGCAGGTGGACTCGAGCAGTGTGTGGGCATGGCCAGCATCAGTGCCCAACATAGTCAGCTTCCAACTCAATGTTATGCCTGAAAATGGATAAATAGCCATGCCCCTGACAACCTAGGTTATTGAGTTTGTGAATAACGATGAGCACGCTCAGGATGAATAGACCCAGGATAGTGCACACTGTTGTTTTTATATTACTATGACTGACCGTTAAAATAATAAAGTTGCCAAAACACCACAACATAATCAAGCTAGGATTAGAAATAAGTGCCAGGGCTGAGCCCGGGCAAGCACCCCCACAAATTAAGCACTGTACTCCTTTTTGAGCGCTTAACTTGAACCAGCTACTTTTGACTTTAGTGGGTCTTACTTTGCAAGCTTCCAATAAGGATGTCTGCCTGCTGTACCAGGAGTACGAGAGGATGGTCTCCATTGGCTGTGGAAGAATTGCAAGAAACGCTCAACTGCCTGCAATTCTAGTGAGGGTGGATATCGCTCTCCACGACTCATCACAAACGCTCATATTTGCCACTTTATCAAGTACACATTAGTCGAGGTGTGCCGCCTGATCTAGGAGGCCTCGGCTAATGTGATCTAGAAGGGCTCTGTTGCATGGAAGTAAATGCAAGGTGCCATTTTGGAAGGGTGCTGGAGTATCGGGCACTGCCCTCGTTTGACCCAGCATGACGGCTGCTCAGTTGAACTGTATTTGGACCGGCCAGGTTAACCTTTATTTGGCCTTTATTGCTCATGGTATCTGCCCGCTACTCTAAAAGTTGCACAATGGTACCTCCCCATACCTTAAAAGAATGTTCTTTTATCATAAGCGGGGGAGGTGCGGGGGGCGGGGGGGTGGAGTGGCAGGGAAGTTTGAAAGAAACAGCAGCATGGAGATTTTTTGTTGAAGTAAAGGATATTTAGGTTCCACATCCAAGATGCCTGTGGGCTTTGTGCACTGCTATAAATACAAAAATAAATAAATAAACAAGAGTCCAACTTTCAACTGTGTTTCATCTGGGAATTCCATTACTTATGGTTACACGAGCGCGTCTGGATCCCCCCGGCTGATCAAGACGCCGACGTGTGCCACCAGTTTCAGTACACATCAGCTTTTCCGTGCACGGCTTGTCTTGAGCTGCAAGGCTTGGCTAGTGCAATCCCTTCGGCTTCCACTGCGTATACCTAAACGCCAGGCGTGCCATTGAATAGGTGTCAGCTTTTGCTTCGGCATCATCAACATAGCCCCCTTATGGGCACTAAAAACCAATGCTGTATAATTATTGTTTAACATTCATAGCATTTGTGTGGTGGTCAAATGAAATGTACTGCTGGTAAAATAAGATCTTTGCTTGACTGTTTTACAGAAAATGTAAAGCAGGCAAAGTATGTTCACAAATACATTGCTGGAGATGGGACTTGGGCCCAAGGTTTGAAAGTTATATAGTCTACCTCTTTGCTGTGCGAGTGTGGGTCTGTAGGGCATGATGGCAGCCGTTCCTTCAATATGGATCCACTTCATGTTGAATGCTTACTCCTTTTAATTGAGGGCAGCGATTCCGGCAGTTGTTAGATTTTCATGCAAGTCGTAGTTGAGCGTATTGTTTCAGCACTTAATATTCGAGTAGAAAAGAGGTTTCTGAATTCCAATGACTCTTATTGTTACATCGTCATCTCAATTATTTCTATAACTCCGTAACAAAAATATAATGTTAGTGACATGCATTTCTGAACTCTGACCTGGTAGGCAGAGGTTCAGAAGGCCAGCCTAGTTTCTTGGATCAGGGTAACCTTCTGGACAAGCCAGACCAATCCAGGTAGCATTGGTGGCAGTCAAGACTAGGTCTCGGGAGGGTAGAGAGTGATTGAAAGCCCACAATGAGCACACAGAGTAAACAACACTACAAATTACTCAGTCAGGTGTATATATCAAAAATACATATACATTTATTAAAGGCCTTTTAAATCAAACACACAGAATCAAAGCAATATTAATGAAACTAACATAACACTAACTAGGAAACATATATAAAATAACAGTTTGCCTATAAGGGTATTACACAGTTGAGATCCACAACCTGCAAAGAAAGGGGTCACAGTGCAAATACACTTTGGAAGTCCTTCAACAATGCAAACCATAACTAAGAGGCAGTCCAGTCCCTACGATGAGTGGAGACTTGAGCTCAAAAGTACATTCAGTGCCGGAGCACGCGGTTGTGCGGTTAAGTTCAAAGCAGGGTCTCTTCAAGGGGCTGTAGTGACTCAGGAAGGTGTGTGAGGTGATGAAGAATAAGGTCCCATTATTCGAGGAGGGTCTCCACAAGAGGGCAGAGAGATTTCCAAGAATCGGGAATATCTTTGTAGCAAAGGCAACCTACACAAAGAAGAGTGGCCCTTTCGGGACACTTGTGCTTAAAAGTCAATGGATGCACCTGGGGCCACCGGTAAGCGTTGCAAGTACTTACCGACCCTCGGCACAATCTGGACCAAACTTTGCCAGTCAAGTCCAGTTCGTTTGCAGGTTCTAAACCCACAGTTGTGCATCTCTGCGGCTTTCAGGGGCTGTGCTCCGTGACCTCAGTCTGTGGCAGGACAGTGGCGATTTCTCCGCTTCTGTTGAAGAGATCAGGCCAGTTCCACTGCAGTGTTTCTTAGGGCACAGGGGGGCACAGCTGCAAGGTACCCAAGACGATCGTCACCACAGCTGGGTGACACGTTGACCACGCATGCTCAAGTTCAGGCATACTCTCCTAATTCCAGACCTAGGAATGCTAGGTGTACGCAACTCGGCTAGAGAGTGCCTTATAGCCAGAGCTTATAGTCTCCAAAGGCTCAAGTCGGAAATCGAGACGGTGGCGGTTCCAGGGCAAACGTCCCGTGCAAGCTGGACAGTTCACTGGGCAGTCCAGGGACACTTCCGAGCAGGCTTGTTTGTCGGTTAAGCAGGAGGCGCCAAAAATAGTGGATCCCACTATTCCAATGGGTCGAAGCGCCCTTGCAGGCCTTCTAGGTTCGATCAGAAAAAGGGACAACGGGGTCAGGGTGCCAAACCTAATAGCGCGTCACCACTGGCTCCACAGATCTGCTTCGTTGGTTCAGGATACTTGGCTCATTTACTAAGTTCAGAGTGAACTCAGAATATCGACCTGGAATTAGTGTAGAGTGCTTTCTCTTATCCAAAGTCTCCTTCACGCCAAAACGAAGAGAAACCATTAAGAGATCTGCTCACATTCAGCCATCACAGATGTGGACCAATCACAGACCACAGTGGTCCCAATCATCCCAGCATACCAGACATCCTGGCACCCAGGATGTGTATTGGAACTAGACAGCTCCAGCCCACATCCTGGGCCCACGCCCACAGGCATGCACAAGCCCGTGAAATCTTCGGTTTGCACAGGGGTCTGCAAGACCAAATAAGGAATTTCCCAGGTCTGCTCGACCTGGGGAAGGCAAAGGGACAAAATAACCAAAGGACAAAACAAAGGACCTCATGGCATGGCCATTTTAGGCACTAGCCACTGTCCTGGGCCCAACGTGGTAAATGGGGTTTGGACCATAGAAAAGAGTTAAAAATGCTTCAAAAGTAACTGCTGCCATGAGCTCTGTCCTGGCACACTTGTACATGCACCAAAAATCCTTCGAGGGCGTCTAGGGCCTTAAAAATGAAAAAGAGACCCCAGCACACTGTACTGGAAGGTACATTGTGCCCTTATAAAATGTTGCTAAGAAATAGCAACAAACTGAAAGACTATAGGAAACATCCCAGTACTGACAGTCGTAAGGGCATGTCAGTTTCCCCATAACAGAATGGGCAAAAGCCCAGCGGAGTACAGCAGAAGGCTGGCCTCCACTGCTAAAAGTCAGGCTAGGATGGTAAGACTGCAAACACTTGAGGGGGTTCACAACTGGAGGAAAATTACCCATAAATGGAAACCTTTCCTAACATTTAGGATCAGTGGATACATCTGTATGAATATTTAAATGTTATAGCATGGCAGCAGAGTTCAGAATGTGCACACACCACTGACTAGTGACTTTTGGTAAGACATGGTGGGCTGTGTGTATATGTAGAATGGAGGTGGCACTTGACCTTTTATGGATGTCTAGTAGCTTGCAAATTGAGGTTTGTACCCCTAATGTCAGTATACTTACAGTTATAGAAAATATTATAGACTATTTAATTAAAGTAGATGTATCACAGTTCTGGAAGTTGACTAATTCAGCAACCAACAGGGGAGGGGTTGAAGATCTTTGGGTCACGTATTATGCGAATACCTCTACTGAGCCTCAAAATAACGTGTTTCCCAACTTGACATATGATGTTTGGGGGGCATTGACATGGACCACTTTGGATTTGGCAGATATAAACGATTCTATTCTTAAGAGTAAATCCTTTAGGGCTACGGCCCTGTCATGTTGGCTCCTATTACCCTAAAACATGATCCTAACCTATGTTCTAACACTCTATAACATCTTTTCTGGTAGATTTTGTCACTGGAACTTTGCCGCCCACTTGGAGTTTATTATATATTATCCACATTTATTAAAAAAAAAAGGGAAGAGTTTAATCCTACCAGCTATAGACCAATCGCCCATTTGGACTCAACTAGTAAGATCTTCATGTTAATGATTCTGAAAGAACTAGACACATGGGTAGATAAGTTAAACATTATGACACATAACCAAGTGGGCTTCCGGAAACGGGTAGGCACCTCCCAGAATGGCTCTATACTGGCACATGTCTGTGCCTCTGTTTCGGATGGTGCTATAGGGACTGTCTATTTGGCATCCATGGACATGTCCAGTGCTTTTGAAAGAGTCATCAGGCAAAGGCTCTGGAACAAACTTTAACTTGGGGGGACGGGGGGATCTCCATCCTTAGTTGAGTTAATTTTACTTCTTTCTCGTAATACCCATGTACAGGTCACGTTATCTAGGGAAGGCACTCTAACTAGAGCGATTAAAACATATTGGGCTAAGGCAAGGAAGGTGTCTTGGCCCCACTGCTCTTCAACACGTATATTTCGGATATAGAATCCTTATGGGATTCTATCAATTCCTTTCCAGTAAAGTTAGATCTTTTATTAGTACCCGGCGAGAGTCAACCAGAATTTAAAACACATTCTGATTGGCTCTCACCGGGGCATTACCTGGCCGAGAATCCCTCGGTCGGGATTCTACTACTTTGTCCACAGCAGGGGGCGTGGCAGCCCCTCAGCCACTGAGGAGACTCGAAGTGGGGCCCTCCCCGTCCTGCAGGCCAGGGTACTAATAGCTTCGCTCAGGCCTACAACTATGGGCCCTGGGGCATTAGCTGACTCAGTAATGCCCTTGCGACTCGGGGCATATTGCTTAAAAAGTAAATTGGTTGGCTTTCACTGACAATGTGATGTTCTTTGATCTGACCCCTATAAGTTTGCAAAGCAAACTCACAGCTTTTTCCATCTGTGCTACGGATAATAACTTGTTAGTCAATGGAAGTAAATCAAGCACCATCCTCTTTTTTCAGAACCAAAAACCCCAAACTATGGGCTGGGCAGTTGGTATGGGCTGGGCAGTTGGTAATGCCCATTCGGAATGTACTCACTCTATAAGGTACCTAGGCTTTAACATTTCATATAAGGAGTCTCAATGTGACATCCGAGAACATTTGAGAGCCAAGTCACATTCGCTGATTTCTCAGTTAAAGGGGATACACACAAGTCTCTGTATATTTTCTCGGATCCCTTTTAGTACGTTTCGTCTTGCTAAGGCGGTCCCTGTTTTAACGTATGGCATGGAGGTCTCCTTGCTTCCGATGGGCCCTTTTCTGAACTCCCTCGAGGGAATTATTTGGAAGCAGAATCTGAGCCACCTTCTAGCGATTCCAAACTGCATCATTCGACACAAGTTTGGACTAACTTCGCTGGCAATGGGAGTTCTCTGGGCAAAAAGGCGTTTGTTTGCCAAGATATTAGCTATTCCACCCAAATCTGTCTTTGAGGCTCTGCACATACTGATCAAATGTGACTCTATTCCTTAATTAACTAAATGTGGTGCATGCATGTTATCACTCTTAGCAATATTAGGTTTTGAAAGGTCTGTTCTCATTGATAATCCTCTTCTTGTTAAAAGAAAGCTTTTTGAATACGACTGGTGTGAGACCATGAATACACTCTCCTCCTATTCACTTTTTGACAAATATAGTTGTTTTCCAAGGAAAATGACATTATCGTCTAGATACATCAATCTCCACTGTTGTGAATTAGATAATATCTTAGGGTCCGATCTAATGGTGGGCAATAGTGTAACTAAGCTTCTGAGTTTATATTGGATGCTAATAAGGATATTTGCAATGTTGGAAATTCAGAACTAATTATGATGAATTGTGTGATCTTAGATGTTTATATGGATTATTTCTTCTTTGTATTCATATTGTATGTGTGTTGAGGACATTTTATATATTTGTATATTTTGTTTTACTGTTGTGAAAAGGTTTAAATTAAAAAACAATTCACTAATTAAAAAACACATTTTTTAAAAACATATTTAAAAAAAAATTCTTTTGGGGTCAGTATACACCCACAATTCATTGTCCTGGTTGAGCCTTCTGTGGAATGTGTCCATGAGCTTGATCCAGCAGGCTGAATGTTGACACAGAAGTTGTTGGGGAGGACCACCTCTGACTGGTAGGTTACCCTGTCCCAATCCAGTGCATCTGTCACTGTTCTTGTCCTAGTTTGCATGTTCTTTGGTCTAATGCCACGCCAGTCGGTACATTTTGTCTCCTTTTTTTATAGCACTTAGATACTCCTGAATGAGAATGTAAAATTGTCTGGTGGTACTCGCCAATATACAACTGCAGACAGATGCATTGTTTCGCAAAGGATAACATGGGTGGTTTTACAGTTGAACATGCAAATGAGAACATTCACCACATCACTTATATATATATATACATATATATATATCATCTTATTAACTCTTCCTTTTCTAATTGTTGCTTTCCTTATCTTTTTAAGCATGCACTCATTCTTGTAATCTTCTAAAAGCCATCTTTGGACCCTTCTACTCTTGCACATTTTTGACCTATTTCTCTTCTTCCATTTCCATATAAACTTCTTGAGTGTGCTGCTTATGCTCAATTATCTGCTTATCTTAATCTTTATGTTCTTCAGTCTGGATTCCGCCCCTCCCACTCTACAGCGACCTCCCTCTTACATGTCTCTAATACTCTTCTGTCAGCTCGACACTCGTAGTCTTCTTCTGATGTTTTCCTCTTTGACCTCTCGGCAGCGTTTGATGCAGTTGATCACTCTTCTCATTTCTCGCTTTCCACTTCTGGTCTTTCTGGGCTCGTTCTTCAATGGTTGCGGTCTCATCTTTAATTAATTAAATGTAATGTAATGTTATTCACCTCTCTAAGACATTATTGCCCTCTGGAACACAAAAGGCTGAGCCTGGCACCAGCTGACTTGTAGGGCAGGATCAGTAGGTGTATGTTCTAGAAATGTTTCCTTGTGCCCTGTATATAGGGTGACCAGACGACCTGGTTTTGCTGGGACTGTCCCAGAGTAAGGCCCGCTGTCCTCACGTCCTGAGAGGTTTTTTAATTAGAAAAACACGCCCAGTTTAGGGAAAGGGAGGGGTGGCTGCTGCAGAAATGGAACAATTCAAGCTGACATTTATTTCATAACAAACAGTTTACCCGTTCTTCTGCCAAATTCCCTTTAGCACGTTGTCAGACACCCCAGAGCCGCCTCAAACCTCCAACCTTTTTGTTCATACCATATGCATTTACGCTACGAGAATAGTTACGAATAAAGAGTAGGTACTGTAACAACAATCAAAGCAAAAGCTCTTCCTAGAGCTCTAGTGACATATCATTTTGTAACCCTGCAATTTATTTATATGAGGGTGCTGGAAATATTTATTTTAATGCGTGATCCCATGGGGAGGGGTAGCCCAGGGGGGGGTTAAGGGGGCGTGACAGAGTTTGAACTTGGTGCTCTGACGCCTCCCGATACCCCAAAGTAGTGCATCTGGGCTTTCTCAGCAGCAAGCCTGTTTCATGGATTTTCCTATTCAGCCTCTTATTAGCAATATCCTTTTCCCCTGGCTCTTTAACATCTACCTTGCACAGCTGCCATGCCTCATCTCCACCTTCTCCCTCAACTTCCAGTGTTATGCAGATGACACTCAACTCTTTTTCAGACTTCCTGCTGCCCTTCCTTCATCCCGGACTGCCTGTCTGCTATCCAGGTTTGGTGCTCTTCCAATGATCTCTGCTTCAATGCCAGAAAAATAGAGATCCTTCCAACTGGGACCTCTACTCCCTCCTTTCTCTCTGGCCTCCCACCTTGGGCTCTCCCCCTGCTCCTTCTTGTGAAGCCAGAAACCTTGGGAGTCATCTTGGACTCCTCTTTATCTTTCCTCCCTCACACGCAAGAAGTCCCACTTCCAACTCTTCCTTCTCAAAGGAATTCTCTAATTTCTCGCTTCCCCCAGAAGCTCAATGTTTCCAGAGCCCTGGTTCTCTCTAGGCTTGACTATTGCAATAGTCTCCTCCTCAATCTACCTTCTTCCACTCTGTGACCCCTTCAGCTAATGAGAATAGAGCCGCAAGACTTGCCCTTGGCCTTACGCCCAGGGACCACATCTATCCTGCCCTAAAAAGCCTCCACTGGCTCCCAGTTGCTGCAAGGATCAAATTCAAATCCCTCTCCATCATCTACAAGGCTGTCTAGGGCCGGGGACCACACTATCTGCAACTCTCTCTCTTACCAAATACTCTCTTTCTGGACCTCTACGCTCCTCTGGCACTTACTCTCTGTGTGTAAAGCGTTTTGCTAAACAGAGAGCAGGAGGCTGCTCGCTTTCCTCAGCTGGACCCCTCCTCTAGAACATGCTCCCCCTACCGCTGTATTTTACGCAGGACCTTCTGAAGTTCTGAAAACACCTCAACTCCACTTTTCTTCCTCCTTCCCTTCTTCCTTCCTCTGCTAATCCCACAGTTGCTGAGATTGGTGTCTTGGACCCTTATGCATCCTCTGGGCCTCTGACCATTCACACCCAATCTCCACAGCATCTGTCTTCCTTCAGCACTTGCCTCGGCACACCCTCTGCAATGGAGATTTGCACTTTCCACCCGACACGACTCCTGGGGACATAGCACTTACCATACCTTGCACTTCATCTGTGGCTCACCCTCGAACACAGACACCCCAGGACCTACCCCACTGCCCTCTTCCTTCCTGCACTTGCACGTTCTGAATACTCACAATGTTTCGTCGGTTTGGCCGTCACCTTCCCCCGTATTTTTTGTATTTAATTGTACTGCTATCTCATGTTCCCTCCCTGCTGCTCTGTGGGCGATTCGAAACAAAATGTATTTCCCGTAAAAGCACATAACAAGCAAACCAATAAATAAATAAAATAAATATTTTAAACGTTGCAGGGTGTGTTGTTGGTGATCTCATGTTTCCCATGGATATGTGTGAGTTCATCCAGTTCGCTCGAAATTCTGGTATTTGTAGTTTTCCTAACTTTCAAAAAGGAAATAAAAAACTACAAGTCCCATAATCCAAAGCTGGAGGGAAGAAACAGGGCTGGTTGCCTTCCCAGCATGGCCACAGAAAACCTGAGAGCTCTGGTTTTGAGGCTGGCTTTGCACCTTCTTTGCCGTGTCCCTTTACTCCCACTGGCTGTGTGTTGGACACCCTGTATTTTAAATTCCCAGCGGCCCCCAGGCAACACCTTGCCGGCCTGTCACATTCCGCCACCCCGCGACGTGTCTCTTCCTGCTGCCATGCTACCGCTGCGTGACGTCAGACGCGCATGCGCACTGAGGCGCGCAACCTTCACATTCTTTCCGAGACAGGAGTCAGCAGATGGCACGCGTTACTTGCGTCATGACGTCAGACGGCCACAAGCCGACGAGCCCCTGTGCATCGCGACCAATGGCAGGCGAGGGATCTAGTCGAGCCTCCGGCTGCCGTCCAATAGGAGAGCGGAGCCGCGCTAGCAGCCAATCCCGGGCCTCGCAGAGCCGGGCCTTCCCCTGGAGAGCCAGGAGGAGGGAGGGAGCGAGGGGGGCCCGTCCGTCTCGTGAGGACATCCCGGAGAAGTGCCAGCATGGAAGGGGCCGCGAGTCCGGCTCCGGAGCGGGGCCCATGGGCAGCTTGCTGAAGAGAGATCCGGCCCGAAAAGGTGAGGGTGCTCGGAAGGGGAAGTGGAGGGGAGGGGGGAGAGGCAGGGGGGTTCACGGACGGGATGGAAAGTGGGTGCATGCACCCCAAAGGTGTTTGGAAGCTAGAACTGTGGGTACCAAAGGGGTTGGAGGAAAGAGGGGTGACCAAGAAAGAGGAGGGGATAAAGGGGTGGAGAACACGAGGGCCTTGGTGGATGGGGTGAGCTATGAGGTGCAGAAGTTAGGCATGGGGCTGGGGAGGTGCAGAGGACATCTAGAAGTACTGCAGTTAAATCATAAGATGGGAGACGGCCAGTGGAAGTAAACCCCTTGAGAGGGAGTGTGCAGAGTCTTAGTGTGGATCCCGTACAAAAAAGCCCATGACCTCTTGGGAGCATAATTTGCTAAAAACAAGCATTGGCAATGCCAACAGTTTTGGCTTTTGTGTAAATATGGGAAAGGTGTTTGCCAAGCTTAGCTGTAATGGTACCAACTGGCCATTAATGGCAGCAGCTGGAAAATGGTGCAAGTTTCCTGCGCATAGAGCAGTGGCTGGCTAATATCTATACACAAGCTGAAACGGTTGGCTTTGCTAATTTTTTTTTTAACATAATTTCACTGAAGGACATGCATACTGTTTATAAATCATATGGTTAAAGGCAGACCTGGTTAAGACAGTTTTATTACACCAGCAGTGCCTTCACAGCTCCATTTAAACCATTAGATCGCAGAAGACCACTTGAAAAATCCCTGGCAGGCCGTTCGAGTGCAACATTCGATTTTAAGGCTTGATTAAAGTGAACTCAAACATGTCCCAGTAGTGTGTGTGTCTGGGGCAGGAAGTGGGTGGGAATGGTTATAGGATTAGCATGGACATTGGCAGTCAATGTGTTGATAAGTAACCAAAAAAACAACTACACGCATTGTGTACCTGCTCATATGCCATCTCTCTCCCTCTCTAGCTGTACTCCAATGCATTAGTTTCGGCTTATAGGAGGTGCTAAAGTGCCACCTTAAAGCCAAATGTAAAAGGGGGGTATAGGTAGGTTATTTGGCACATACTGTGCTGTAGAGTCACTACTGTGTGAAGGAGGTAATGTTTTATCCTTGCCTGCATGTTGCAGGCCACAGCGTTTTGCTTGCATGTTGATGTTATGTAAGCAGAGCCTGACGTCTGCCTGCAGGTTCATGTAGGGTTATGGTGAGGTGAGTGATATACATGTTTAACTGATGCCTGTTTCATGTGATGCTTATCTGGTGACAGGTCAGCAGGTAGTGAGTGCTATTTTAGAATTGGACGGGAATCTGTTGGGGTAGGATTTTGAGGGTTCATTGCTAGGATAGAATAGTCACACTGTTTGCCATAGGTGGCTCTCTCGTTTGCATTGCCCAGCCATTGACACCAATCCACACACACCCACTCTGAGGCGGATTTACAAACGCGTTTTACGATGGCGCAATCCCATTGAAAACACTCTGTAAATCAGGGTCAGTGGAATAACGGTTGTACACCATCCTCCTGCACAAATTGGTGCAATGGCTGCGACACATACATGTTGTCATGCAACTGGTCGCATGTGGGTTGATTGTTTGTGAATCAGACACAGTTTGTCCAGGTACAACTTGCAGCTGCACGCCCATTGGTCGCAAGAAAAATTCTGTGAGGATCGGGGCTTGAGTATTCAACAGTAAAGTGGGTCCCTCAAAAGCCTGAATGAACCTGCAGATTTCCTGGAAAACGGACACAAGATGGTGCCCAGGTTAACGTTTTCAGATTTTGTATTTTGCTTTCCTGTGTCTGGTTCTTATTTCTATTTTTTTCCTGCTCACCATTCTCTGCCCACCGAGGAAACAGTTTCCAATGTAATTCCTGGGCATCCTGTGGCAGAAAGTGCTGTGGTAAATGCCCCAGATGAGCACCTCATGTGAACTTGACTGTCCATGATGTATGTTCCATTCTGCTTTAAATGTCCCTTGGATGTGTACTTTATTCAAATGACCAAACAGACAGTTAGGATCACATATGTATTTTTGTATGGCGGCAGGGGATTTACAAGTAGCTCCTGGTAGCTGATGGTTTAAAGTTAACTGGGCTCTCCTAAACTAGAAACAGGAGCTAAATAGGTCCCTTCCCAGCAATTTCGAACCCCGAAGGATGGTACCCATTGGCCTGGGGAACCAAAAGTAACTCTTGGTAGCTGTTGGTTTCAAGCTCATCCGGCTCTCCTAGGCTAAGTAGCTCCCAGCAATTTCAATCCCTTTAGAATTAGTAGGAAGCACTCTATGAAAAAAAGTTGACAACTCTGGCCATTTGTGTCTGTGAAGATTCAAGATGGGCTGCCAGGATGAGTCCCAGCTAATAAATACCATCAATGGTCCAACATGAGACACCTTAAAAAGTAAGCTGCAGCGAATCATCGCTTGAGCGCTTCCTAAACAGTAGCTTCTGTTCAGATCAATGTCCTTTCCTCTGTAGGTGTGAGAGAGTTGCTTGGGGGATGTAGGATCTTTTTTTAAGTACCGTGGCGCATAACAGGTTGGTCTATGGTAATGTGAAAGTACCAATCAATTAGTGTGCTTGTTGTTTTCATATTCAGATCCTTGGGTGTCTTAGGCAAGTGAGTGTGTGCAGGCCTTTCCTGGCACTTTGCACCCTCTCATAACGGGCACCATTGCGTATGTGGTCACTTTTCCTTTGGGGCAGCATGCATGCTAATGCAAAGAAGCTGTTGAACAGCTGCACCCTCTGTCGCACTGGCATCCCTCCGGGTTGGTGGCCTGGCTTGTTGCTCCGACCTGAGGTCAGGTACTAGATCTGCATGTGCACATTTGCACACTGTAATGTTATGCAGGATGCAACAGGCATTTATGATTTCACACACAACGTATGGCCTGTACAAGAAGAAAACACCCCCTGAGTGGTCTAGGCATCTGAATCGTGACAAAGCCTTTGCTGACTGATGATGAAGAAAGCACTGTACCCTGTGATTTGCATTGTGTCCCGATCCCTGATGATGAAACTGTTTGTTTCTTTTATTTGTGTTTCTTTAAATGCACTCATTGCCCTCGTTCAGGTGCCCAGGGTGTTTATGTAGACCAGAAAAGAAAGATTGACAGCCTTCTTTTATTTAAATTAGGGTTATTACACGCCAAATGCAACCACCAGGTGCTTCGGATTCCCAAGGGGTTAGATAAACCTGGTATCAATATTCCTTACTCAGTTAGGGACACAAGCTTGTGATGATTGGCTTTATTGGGGTGTGTGCTAATGCTCTTGCCAACATTCTTTTCTTACAGGGTACTTTGGTCGTTGTGGTTTCCTTCCTTTTGCCATTTTTGGCAGGGATTCCAAAAGACAAGACATCAACAAATGGTTTCAGTACTTGAGAGTCAACTGCTGCCTCCTGTTTATTTGCCTACAACCTCAAGTGCCAGGGAGTCCCCCACAGGCTCGAGCAGAGCAGAGATGCCTCCGTCAGTGTTGATGGACCATTATGTTGGGGAGACTTCCAGGGCACGCAGCTACTCCACCTCTAGAGAATTTGACAGTGCGTCCCAGGAAATGGGCTTTGTACTGTCTGGCGTTCTGGACCCCCGCGAGGAGGCCCATCCGACGGTGTTTGAGGCCCACCTCAAGCTGCCTGACTTTTGCTCAAGCTCCTCTGGTGACTTTGCCCCCACTCTGGAAGAGATTGAGGAGTTCCTTAAAGAGAAGATGGAACTCTTCAAGGCAGAACTAGACGACAACCAGCCCATTGGAGCAAAGTTGGAGATCATGTCAGAAATGAAGACGGAGGTGAAATCCGAGACTCTCCTGGAAAATCAGAGCTTCAAAGCAAGCGGGCAGCCTGTTGGGGCAGCTTCTTCAGAAGGAAAACTGTTGGGCCCCATCCAGTCTAAAGATGCTATAGGGACCTCTTCAGGTGTGCCAACCGCAACTGGAAGCATTCCAGTGATCCTGCAGATTCAACCCGTTCAGGTCACCAATTGCAGCCATATACTGCCGAGTGTCATTGGGGGCATCCGTCTTGCCCAACTGGTCATCAGCATCCAGGGCCAGAGCCTGACTGTGCCGCAGGTTCCCCAGACTCCTCAAACCACTGGGGACCCAAAGTACGTCCGGATTGCTCCCTTACCTATCTCGGTCCGACCGCTTACTATGGGAGGCGTGCACGGTGCGGCCACTGGTGGTCCTCAGAGGTTCCAGAAGGTCTTGCCACCAGTCATCCGAGTGCACAAGTGCAGCCATCCAGGCTGCGGTAAGATGTACACCAAGAGCTCTCACCTGAAGGCTCACTTCCGGCGGCACACAGGGGAGAAGCCTTATGTCTGCACGTGGCCTGAATGTGGCTGGAGGTGAGTCATGTGATGCAAGGTCAAAGATCGAACAGGTGGGATATTGATGGGAGTATTAGGAAAGCCAAGGTCTAGGAGCTTTTAGAATTTGGCAGCAACAGATAAGCAGCATATACATTTAATAATGGGGCAAAAATACTCTCAACAAAGTATGGGGAAGGATGTATTTGCTTTCGTGGCATCCAGCGAGCATAGCACAGGAGTGAGCACTAATGTTACTGCGTGATCCGAAGAGGACGTTACAGTTCAAGTGCATCTTTTCATCTGCATCAACGACTTGGTGTAAAGAAGTCTGGGCTACCAAAGGGGCCCGTTTTAGAGTATTAAGGTATATTGTTCCTAGCTTGAAAAAAATACTCCCATGGTGAATGAAATCTACCTTTTTACTCCCTAAAAAGTTATTTTACTCCCAACTTCAAAAATAGGGAGTAAAATACTCGCACCTCATCATCTTATCTGGAGCCCTCACTGTTGAAATTCTTTACACTAGCAGAGAGTCTCAACAGACCTCAAGTAAGTGCAGTTCACTTCAAATGGACATCTTTCGTGATATCTGGGCATACCTATTGTTTGATTTGCACAGACATTAGTATAATCCATTAATTCCCTCCACCACTCTGTCCCCCCAAAAATATATTTGCATATATCCATCAGTTGATGCTCCATGTTTCCATTGAACGTTAGAGATTCTGGTTAAAAATAAAAAAATAAAAAAAAACTCACCGTAGAAGGGTTTCAACTCGCGCACACGTTTCTGAGGAAGGCTAGTTTGATTTCTCATTTTGCCAGACTTTTCGACACAAGGAATTTGGGGGAAACCAGTGGACTTTTAAAGGGTTGGCAGGGATACTAGCAAAGGTTTACTTTAAAAGCAGTGTTGTCTTGTAATGAATCTCTTTAGTTTAGAGAGTTCAGTGTCCTTCCTGCCCCCCAAGGTAGTATACCGAACAGTTCCTTTATGGATCGCAAATAGTGGGGTGATGGAACATTGGCACACAGCGTATCCCTGCCACCCCATGAACATTGGCGCGCAGCATATCCCTGCCACCCTATGACTATTGGCACACAGCACATCCCTGCCACCCCATGAACATGGCACACAGCGTATCCCTGCCACCCCATGAACATGGCACACAGCGTATCCCTGCCACCCCATGAACATTGGCACGCAGCATATCCCTGCCACCCTATGACTATTGGCACACAGCAGATCCCTGCCGCCCCATGAACATGGCACACAGCGTATCCTGGCTCCCCATGAACATTGGCGCGCAGCATATCCCTGCCACCCTATGACTATTGGCACACAGCGTATCCCCGCCACCCCATGAACATGGCACACAGCGTATCCCCGCCACCCCATGAACATTGGCGCGCAGCATATCCCTGCCACCCTATGACTATTGGCACACAGCACATCCCTGCCACCCCATGAACATCGCACACAGCGTAACCCTGTCACCCGATGAACAAGGCACACAGCGTATCCCTGCCACCCCATGAACATTGGCGCGCAGCATATCCCTGCCACCCTATGACTATTGGCACACAGCACATCCCTGCCGCCCCATGAACATGCCACACAGCGTATCCCTGCCACCCCATGAACATTGGCGCGCAGCATATCCCTGCCACCCTATGACTATTGGCACACAGCGTATCCCTGCCACCCCATGAACATTGGCGCGCAGCATATCCCTGCCACCCTATGACTATTGGCACACAGCGTATCCCTGCCACCCCATGAACATTGGCGCGCAGCATATCCCTGCCACCCTATGACTATTGGCACACAGCACATCCCTGCCACCCCATGAACATGGCACACAGCGTATCCCTGCCACCCTATGACTATTGGCACACAGCACATCCCTGCCACCCCATGAACATGGCACACAGTGTATCCCTGCCACCCTATGACTATTGGCACACAGCGTATCCCTGCCACCCTATGACTATTGGCACACAGCACATCCCTGCCACCCCATGAACATGGCACACAGCGTATCCCTGCCACCCCATGAACATGGCACACAGCGTATCCCTGCCACCCCATATGAAATACTATCGCCATAAAGCAGTGGCCAGCTCTTTACTCCGCTCAATTCCAATGACCACCGTGCACAGAGGTTGAGCTTGTTTAATATTTGAAGCTAAAGTGTTGGGTTTTATTTAGATTCATAGTTTTGCTAAGTGTTGTTCAATATTGCTTCCATTTTCAGATCAGGTTCTCATAGTGCTAAGTAATCTGCGGACTACCTGGGGCTTCCTTAACCTCTCGTGGCACGGCTAATGAAGCCCTCCAGCCGACTCCTATGGCAATCGGCTTATGTCGGACATACCTCTACAGCACCACAAACCGCACATACTTCACAACAACGAAACAAGCCACACATGATCTCGCCCAACACCACTTGCCGGCCACCAACTGAAAAACACACCGAAGCTCAATACTGGTGTATCCGAACTGAAGCTGTCAACAGCACATCATATCTCTCTTGCTCTTTTTCCCACTCAATCCTACTAACATACCCGCCACCCTCCTTGCATGACAGATCCACCAGCGCGACAAGAGAACGCGCAGGTGGCAACATTGCGCGGCACAAGAACCTTTAACATAACCTAAAACAAATTCAGATGTTGACTATTCACTCAACTTCCAACATGGAGGTTTATTTCTTTACAAAACAAACTTGACAATAAAGAAAGTGTTTATCAGCTCAGATACATTGTTTGGATAGTAGGCAATATAAATGTTACGCTCTTCTTCTGAGACAAGGAGGAACGTTCTGCCACCCTGCAAATATAGTCTGCTGGATGTACCTTCCATTGGCTTATGGGCAACTAAGAATGCTCTGCCAATGAAGCAACAGGGAGCGGGAGGAGACCATGACAGGACCATAATATCCCGTAGAGGTGCCTGCAGAGGTCAAGTGCAACATTGGACCTTCCCACATATAGATATTTTATTTCTATCGCGCTCGTACACAAGTGTTTCAGAGTGCGCACATACGTGCACACACTCCAGTTTGTAGACGCCTTCAACGTGGAGTAGCTACTGTTATAATTTTCCTGGCTAATGTCTGTGCTGTAAACCCTGATCTGGATCGGAACGGCCCATCATCCTGAGGTTCTCGCTGCAGCTGAAATATGGGGGGGATATTATGATAGCAATGTGTTTTTTTGTTTAACGCCATCATTCCTATAACATGGGCCCATGGCATTATGCGAGCTTCCAGGCTTGAACAAAAACAAGAAAGTTTCTTTTTGCCCAAAGCAGAGAACCTTTAACCATATCTCTCGTTTCCTTTAGGTTTTCCCGCTCTGATGAGCTGTCGCGCCACAAAAGGTCCCATTCGGGAGTGAAGCCTTACCAATGTTTGGTGTGCGAGAAGAGGTTTGCCCGCAGTGATCACCTTTCAAAACACATGAAGATACATCGCGGGCAGCGTGGATTCGGCAAGCTGAACAGTTAGCCCATGCCTTAGACTCAGCACGATGACCCCGGAGAGGGACCGGAAGAAACATATACCTCTTATCGAGGGTGCGCTGCTGCACAGAGACACTTTGCCTTGGAGTCTGACCTCTGTCTTGGTTCAGCACATAGATTTCTGACACGGTTTGTGACTAAGCCGGGTGAAGACTGGCTTGGTGTTGGGGCGGCAGAGGCTGAACTTTTAGAAGTTGGAGGTGATTCTGTTGTAAGCTTTCCTGAGCTTGTGGGGGAGAAAGCTTAGTGACACTTCATGGCACTTGAGTCTTTAGAGTTGGTGGGTGAATGGATCCAACACTGCTATTCGAGAGACGACATCCCACAGGCCCTTCCTTGAGTGGACACTTTCCGATAACATGAGCCGCCGCTACAATGGTTTGGGATGTCACTCAGTGGCAGGGTACTGGAATACTGTAAATTCAACAGTGGCAACTCTGTGTACGCCTAGGGGTTTGGGAGCCCATCACATGAGCTCCCAGTAAAATCCAGCATGCCTGGCACAGCTGCATGCAAGGGGACTGCCTTCTGCCTTCCTTTCTAAACCAGTGCTTCCAGTCTCCAAGAGGCGTTCTTTGTGTGAGGTCATTTCCTTTTAAAGTAACCCAATTTTTACCCTATAATATGTGAGGCCCAAGATTCTACCAAAGTCTTTCAGAATAGAGACGGTTAAGGCAGTATCATACTGTAAAAGAACCTAAGCCTGTGTTGTCTTAGTTTAACTGATATGGGAAGGTGTGAATTGTAGCAGAGGTGCAACTGCTAGTCGTTGTGGTACCTTACACACCTGGCGGCCATCTTGGTTTCAGAATGAGGCTTGCGATCCCTTGTTTCTTCTTGAACCCCCCGCTGGGATTTTGGGGAGTCCTCTTCGTAGATCTTCTTCATGGACCTTCCAGTGCTTGGCAGTGCTGGGTCTCCTCTGTAGCCTCTTGCAGGACCCATTACCTGTCGATTTCTCTAGGCCCTTAGTTTCTCCGACTCGCCGCAGCCTGCGGTCCTCCGCTCCTTCCCGGCTGTGGCTTTTGGAATGTGCCGCCCTTGTGAACAGTGCCCGCCTCGCTTTGCATTGGGGACACTGCTGTTGGGTCTCGGGAGATGAGGGTCAGGGAATGCCGGGAGCCTGGGTCTGGTTCATTGTGTTATTTTCAGCTAGAAACCCAAAATGTCCGCCCCTGGATTGATTAAGAGGCTGAATATGGAAAGTGTGTATTATTTACCGGGTTCTTCTGGACAACCAAACTGGAGGGCACACCCAGCTGGCTGGGTGGGAGCCATACAGGACAGTGGTGTGGGAGCAGAGGGCGCGTCCAAGAGTCTGTTGGTCTCTTCTTCCACATGTACCATGGTCTTCCAGTTCTTTTGGGCAGTCCGTCCTTCCATCTTCTGCAATACATGCACTGGAGAGAATGCTCAGTGCATTGAGTGCACCTTGCAAGCTTCATGTTCGAATCCCGTCCATTCTCCCAACAGTATTAAAATACGTTTCCAGTAAGTTGGCTCGATACCAATAGGTGATTCACTGGATGGTGTGTATTCTATAGCCAGTGCTCTTGGCGAGTGGAGTGGTCTGTATTCTCTCCTCCAAATTGACCAGTTAGTAGCTCACATATATGCTATTTTTTAGAATGTCGTTTTTATTTTAGAAACAGGCACGCAGCACCCAGTTCCACCTAGGTACAGAGGGTTGCCAGAGTGAGATAGGAGGGCTCTCCTGGGAGCCACTATCACGTGACACTGGCGACGACTGCTATTGGCTACAGACCAGGAAGCAGCTGGGATGTTGCTGGTGTTTTTTCCAGGTTGGCAGCAAGCACAGGATCCGCATCTCGTGGTTGGCAGCTGGTGCTGCCACATCACTGGGCACACAGGGAGTGGTTCAGAAATAGCAATAATCTTTATAATGACACGCCCTACACCGGCCGACTCCATCCAGGTGCATCTGTGAACATGCTGTCCCAGTGTCGCTGGATGAGGGAGTTAGATAAACATGTCACAGAGAGGCCAGTGACCCGCTGGCATTGTGTCTGAGCTCTTTTCGATCCATTGAGGTCACCCAGAGCTCCTTTCAGCCCTCCCCAGATGACATCAAAGTAATGAGCACAGTATTTCTCTGTTTTTTCAGCTCGTGTACATGACTGCGAGAGGCCAAGCACAGAATGGGGACAGGGAATTAATCCCATATATATATATATATATATATATATATATATCTCTCTCTCTCTCTCTCTCTCTCTCTCTCTCTCTCTCTCTCTCTCTCTCTCTCTCTCTCTTTCTCTCTCTCATTTTGGGTCCTGGTGTGGTCCTTGTGCTGAGCTGGTTATTTTTAGATGTGTTTCGACCAATGATGCTGCTTTCCTGGCCACCTTCCCCTGAAGCACTTAAAAAAAGAGTATCTGCCTTGTTTTCTATTGACACCCCGATTAAAGATTGTAAGCACATTGTGTGTAAAAATAAAGACAAGCAGATGTTTTATAGTTCTTGTATCTAGAGAAGAGGTTATCAGTAGGATTGTAAGAGCCAAGCAGGATCTAGCCGGACCTAAATAAGAAGGAGTGGGTTGGGCCTCTGGTTGCTGGGCGTCCCTGGGGTGGATATTAAACCAGGGCACCCACTTCCTGCTGGCCAAGTACGGGTCCCTTTCCTGGAAAAAGGATTTATGCAAAAATAAGAAAAGCGAATATTGTTCAGTGCGCCTGCCCCGGGTATATGATTGATGGTTCATTAGTGTTGTTGCCAGGCAGCAAAAACCTAACAATGACTGATAGTCACTAGTCAGTCGATCGGTATGAGTTCCAGAGTGTGGGTTTGGTATGTTTATAGCCTGTGCAGAGGCTTCCTAATTCAAAGAAATTGTACTGAGTTAGTGGCTTATAGTATTGTTAAGCTGTCTAAAAAAGATCAGTTCTAAAGATTTAGGTAGTGCCAACATTCTCCATTTGGAAGCACGTGCAATAGTTTCGCCCATACTCAGGCTCTCTCAAGGCACACATTTGTAATTAGTTAATCAAAATTACAGGTGAGCCATATTTGGTAGAATCCTGCACATTATTTTTCAAACGCTCCATTGGGTCTGCATGTCACTTCAGTTGACACCGTTTTAACTGTCTTCGTTTCCCTTGTAAAGCACACTGTTCTTACTGTTGCATCACAGTGATAAAGCACACGCATTTAATGCACAATAGCTTCATAACAAGTTGAACAACTGATGGGTGTACAGCGGTTGGTAGCTCTGCAGGGAGAAGGCGGGCGGGTAGGAAATGAGTAGAGGGGCGTTAGATAGGGTCAGGTCTAAGAATAGTTAATACACTACTGCCATGCTAAGTATTACAACCAATAAACAATAATAACAATCACTAACTCAGTACAAATAAATGGATTTATGGAAGCCTAGGTGCACTTTATAAACCTACCACACCCACACTTTTTAACCAGTACTGTTTATGTCCCATCTCTGTAAGGTGTATGCAGCACGTTTCACTGGTTGGACCACATGAAAAGGTCTCCTTGGCCTTAACGCCGCAATTGGTAGCAAACACTCCGCCTGGACTTTAATATTCTATTTTTCTGGCACCGCCCTCGTTCCCTTTTCTCCGCTAGCCCTCATGATTTGATGCAGTCTGTTACATTGTGAAGGTTTTCATTTGCTCGCGTCTTCGGGGTGGTTGGTGGCACTTCTGGGGTCCTGCCCTCTCCCATCTCCAGGCAGAACTTGGTCAAGCAGAGTTTTCTGGTCTAGAGCTGATAGGGGCCAATCGATCAAGAAAATTTGCAAACGGGATTAGGTGACACGATGCAAATTCTGTTGCAAGCCAGAATTACCCAAGGCCCTAAGCGTGTTTGCGATTTTAGGTGGGCGATGGTCTGGGGGCGAGAGTGTTTCATCCAGAGGGGAGTGCTCAGAGTGATCAGTTGGTGACTGGTGGGCTTTGGTTCTGGTGAAGGCGGTGGTGGTAGTGTAGTGTGTTTGGGGGCTGTTTGCTTCCGCGTGCAATTCTTTGAATAATGTATGGTGTGGGGGGGGGGGGGAGTTGAGAGTCGGTTAGGGGGGCCAGTCCATTGTAGAGCTTGACAGCGCCTCTCATTTGCGGTTTTGTTCTCGCTACCAAACAAGGCCATTGGAAAGTTGGTGAGGAATACCCAACGGAGAACCTTCAAGGGGGCCAGTGTATTTTCTGAATATACAGTAAGATGCCTAAAAAGTCACTCCAGGCTGTTCTTTCTTTGAAATTTTTTACATTTATTGGGCATTGTTTTCCTGCTTCAATAAAAAAAATGGCCTGACCGGAAGCATGTACGAAGCGACACAGGCTTGGCCATGGACAGCTTTTTTAAACCGCTTCTATTTGTAGTGCAAAGAGAGCTACCACAAATGTCCCTGGGGATGGAGGTGGGGCGTTTGGCCCGGTCCATGCCCCTATGCCAAAACTCACGTGTATACAGGCTAGGGCTGTTAGACTCCTTCCTAGAGAGCACCCCACCAACACACACTCTTGCGGCCCGGTAGAGGACTTATATCATGTAGGTATCTGCATCTTAAGAATGGTGCTTGGACTTGAGAATGGACCCTTAAAGCAGAGAGGGTGTCGGTCAGCTATCGCCTGGCATGAGAAGTTTGTTTAATAAAAGGCCATGTGCCTCATTACGGGTCGGGCGGTAACTGTGCCGGTGAGCCACCGGACCCGTAAATATTTACCGGCACCCGACTTCACAGTGCCACCGGGAGATTACAAACGCGGCGGCCCAGAAAGTCAAGCGCCGGTAAAATGTTGTTCCCCATTCCCATACAGTCATTGTTAACGGTGCTGGGGCTTCTATGACGGGTCTGCCTACTGTGCCCGGCAGGGTCAGACCTGTCGGGCACGGCGGCTCCAGCATGCATACCGGTAAAATGCTGGTCTGGAAACAGCGGTGCCGGTAAGCTTACTGGCACCCTTGTTTCTGGACTGGCACGGTCAGAATGAGGCCTCATGTGTGCAACTGGAAGTCCCCATGTTACTGAAGTGCAGGGCAGCTACAGATCTGATGCAGGTTTGCCAGTGTGTGCTGAATGGACATTGGTTAATGACAGCTTAATTGGGATTTGCTTTACCCTCTCATCATCCACACAGAAGTGAGTGTTGCAAGGACAAGCAGAGACAAGCTCTGCGTCTATAAAGGTGGGAATCCATGCCGCAGACCTCAAGTTGCCTTCTTCACTAACACTGCGGCCTCCAGCCCCAACATTACAGCTTTTTATAATTGTTAGGGAAACTCCTCCTTATAGGCCTTCAAAATACAAGACTCCGGGTTCTAAAAGGCCACAGCACAGAGCGTCTAATGCACAATAACTGGCATTCCCCTTAAAGGGCTATTTCGCGGCATCCCTTTACCCCAATGCACCTTCCAACAATCACTTAGTTCTGCGCACTTTCCGGCAGGCACTTAGTTCTACGCACCGTCCGGCAGGCACTTAGTTCTATGCACCTTCCGGCAGGCACTTAGTTCTATGCACCTTCCGGCAGGCACTTAGTTCTGCGCACTTTCCGGCAGGCACTTAGTTCTACGAACCGTCCGGCAGGCACTTAGTTCTATGCACCTTCCGGCAGGCACTTAGTTCTACGCACCTTCCGGCAGGCTCTACACACCTTCCAGCAGGCATTTCGTTCTATGCACCTTCTGGCAGGCACTTCGTTCTATGCAGCTTCCAGCAGCAGGCACTTAGTTCTATGCACCTTCCGGCAGGCACTTAGTTCTACGCACCTTCCGGCAGGCACTTAGTTCTACGCACCTTCCGGCACGCTCTACGCACCTTCCGGCAGGCAATTCGTTCTATGCACCTTCTGGCAGACACTTCGTTCTATGCACCTTCTGGCAGACACTTCGTTCTATGCACCTTCCGGCAGGCACTTAGTTCTATGCACCTTCCGGCAGGCACTTAGTTCTATGCACCTGTCGGCAGGCACTTAGTTCTATGCACCTTCCGGCAGGCACTTAGTTCTGTGCACCTTCCGGCAGGCATTTATTTCTATGCACCTTACAGCATGTACTTGGTTCTATTAATCTTCCAACAGGCACTTGGTTCTATACAGCTTCCAGCAGGCACTTCGTTCTGTGCACCTGGCAGCAGGCACTTGGTTCTATGCCGCTTGCAGCAGGCACTTGGTTCTATGCAGCTTGCAGCAGGCACTTGGTTCTGTGCACCTAGCAGCAGGCACTTGGTTCTATGCAGCTTGCAGCAGGCACTTGGTTCTATGCACTTGGCAGCAAGCACTTGGTTCTAAGCTTAGTTTCAGGGCCTTGTAGGGCTGCTGAAGTTGGTCTTCCAGTTTCGCCTTTACCTTACCGGTTACAATTCTTACCCACTAAAGGGATGTGCTGTATTTTATATCCTCTATATTTGTGTTCTAGTATATTTCCTTTCTCTGAAACACCAGGGAGGTTTTCGGTCAGACTTGTTTGTGGGTGAAACCATTATCTCTCACAAGCAAAGTCTCACTCCATCTGATGTACCTCAGATTTCTGTACCTTCCTGCAACAATAAAGCCTGTAAAGTGTTCAGTTAACAAAGTACACCTGGCATCAACAGGTCCTTTTTATTTTGTAATAAATATTCTTGGAAGAAACAAAAGCATTGTCTTGTGTTATTTAACAGTTTATGGCGGTAGTGGCAAAAATAGCATAGCCAGCAGAGAGGCACCTTAGCACTGGCGTTTAGGGGACAGACCATCTTTTAAGAATTTTAATGTTAGTTTTTTCCATCCTTTCCAGATTTAACACTTGAACAATAAAATACTGTGTCGCCACAAAAATCTCTTTTTGAGTACAGCCTAGCACAGTGGGGCATTTTAATTTCATCACCAGCCTTACATATTAGTAAATTCTAACATTGGATACCAGTGGTCATTCTTGCGTTACCAAAATTCTTTGATTTTATGCAAAGTGGCCAGAAACCCTCATTAGTGCCATTTGTCTTCTTCGCCATGGAGGTAAGATGAGTACAATAAGCGTGTTGAAAATTGTCCATCTTTGAATGATAGCCTCCTGTTAAAAAATTATGTTTATGGTTATTCTAAGATTTGAGAATTTGCTTTGCTAAGTAAGACAAGTGTAACATTTATACTATGACTACTACAGCATATATGTTATGTTAAATTGACTTATATCACACACAGTTACCATTGTCTCTAGGTGCTCACGTGGTTCTGTAAGAAAGTGGCTCGAGTAGGTTAGTGAGTAGAACCAGGAGAAACTGGGATCTGTGAGTCAGCTTTCTAGGTGTGTTTTTGGATTGTGAGCACTGTGGTTATTGTGTCTGGAAAGGCAACGTCTAGTGACTGGGATGGTTGTTTGCAGCAGTTATGTTCTTATGTTGGATGTGTGTGTGTGTCTGAGATGAGACTGGCCCGTTAGATTGTATGAGGTATGTTTGGGGTATGCTGGAGAGGAGTAGGGAAGGCTAGTGGTTGGTACAGTGTGTTTGCTGGTTCCAGAATCCGTACTGTCATTGGATAATCTCGGGTTCCTGGTGATATTCCTGGAAGCGTCCTAATTACTGAGTTGAATGGCAGGTTTTCAGTCGTTTTCTCAAGGTGTGGTTGTTTTCTGTCATAATATCCTTCGGGATTGAGTCCCATAGATTGGCAATTAGACGTGAGAATGCGGTCCCTCCAAATTTCCTTTTTTCGTATTGTTTTGTTTTGGAGGTCCTCTCTTGATCTAAGGTTTCTTCCTGGTTGGTAGCGGTTGACCTTGGCTTGGAGGAATTCTGCTCCTTGTCCGTGTAGTGATTTGTGGGTGATGCAGAGGGAATTTAAGTTAATGCATTTTTTATTGGGAGCCAGTGTAGGCTTCTCAGGACTGGAGTGATGTGGTCTTGTCTGTTTAGTCTCAGGAGTATCCTTGCCGCAGTGTTTTGTATGCCGTGGAGTTTTTTAGTGAGCCATTCTGGCATTCCAAGGGAGAGTCTGTTCGCCTGATCGATTCTTGATAATACGAGAGAGCGATTCTGAGGGTTCTGTCTGGGAACAAGCAAATCCCTCTAGGTACTCACAGGAGGAAGAAGCATGTCTCTGATATGTGGTTCACTTGTGGTTCTAGTGAGAGTCTGTTGTCCATGAGTATTCCCAGATTTTTTTATCATGGCCGATGCTTCCGGTTGGGTTCCCATGCCAGGTGGCCAGTTCAGTTGGGTGTCTGTTGCTTTATCCTCTAGGGGTGAGATCATTATTTCTGTTTTGGTCGGGTTTGGCTTGAGGTTGTTGGTTGTCACCCAGTTGTATGTCTATGAGGCAGTTGTTGAGGGTGCTGTTTGGGTCTTGGGTTGTGTATATTTTTACAATGAGTTGGGTGTCATCTGCGTAGTTGTAAGTGGTCAGTCTGTGGTTTCAAATGATTTTCATTAAGGGAGGCATGTAGATGTTGAAGCAGAGTGGGGAGAGGCTAGAGTCTTGTGGAACGCCACCGGAGATGCTTTTGGTGTTTGAGGTAAATGGCGATAGGTAAGTTCTTTCAGTTTGGTAAGTGAGGAAATATTTTAGCCACTGTAAAGCAGGGTCTTTTACACCAAATTCCTCCAATCTCTCAATTAGTGTTGTGTCTGATTGTGTTGAACGCGGCTATGTCCAGAAGTAGGAGGGCAAATCATGTGAGGTTGTGGCTCATATGGATAGGAGTGCTGTTTCTGTTCCTCTCATGGGTCTGCTGCTGACTAGCGAGTGGTCAAGTATTGAGTTCATTTAATCCGTTTGTTTCTACATGGTTGAGTATGATTTTGTATATGTGGTTCTCCAGTAGCTTCACCAGGTAGGGTAGATTATATAAGAGGTCTGTAGTTGGTGGGGTCTTCCATGCTTCCCGTTTCCTGTTTTAGGAGTCCCTTGATTTTAGCTGATTTTAAAGATTTTGGTACTATTTCTGTGTTTAGGGACAGGTTCATCAGTAGCTGAAAGTAAGATGCTGGGGTGCTGAGGTTGAGGATTTTTTTGTAGATGCGTGGGGGGCATGGGTCGCTGGGGGATCCGGCGAGGTTGGTGTAATTTATAAGGGTGGAGAAAACGTCTTCATCTATGGGCTCAAATCAGTCGAGTGCTGGTGGGGCGCCGGTTGTTGGTGGTTCTGTAATTGTGTTTATTGTTGCATGGCTTCCTTCAATGGTCTGTTGTAATGTTTCTACTTTTGTTCTTAGTAGTTGGTGATGTTGTCACATAGTGCTTTGATACCTTTGTTGCATGTTGTAGGGTTTTGGATTTCTTGGATGATTTTGAAGAGGTCTTTTTGTGGGTTTGTTGCCAACTGGATTCCTGTGGCATAGTATGTTTTTTGTTGTTGTTGCTTTAAGGACTGCTGATTTGTATATTCATAGTTGTTGTTTGTATTTTATTTTGTCAGATTGATTGTAATGGTTTTCCGGTTTGCATTTTGTTTTTGGGAGTTTCCTCAGTCTTCTGTGAACCACCTTGCTGCCATTTTCTTTTGCTGTGGCTTTGAAAGGTTTTGCTGGTGCTAATTGATCTAGAGCCTCCGATCATGGTGTCTAGTTATTTTACTGCTGAGTCAGGGGTCATTCAGTCTAGTCTGGAGATGTTTGGTTTAGTTGATTCCAGAAGTTCTGTTAAGGATTCCAGGTCAAGACTCTTCAAGTTTCTTTTGTCAGTAGTGTGCAGCATTGTGTTTCTGGGCAGTATGAGGGTAGGGAGTTTGACAGTGAATGGGATCCGGTGGTATCACTCCATATCTTCAGTAACGGGGTGGTGGTAGGGAGTCCGTCTCTGCAGAAGATTGCGGCCAACTTGTGTCCAGCGTTGTGGGTTGAACCGTTCACTATTTGCTTGAAGTGGAGTGTTTCCAGACAGGCGTTGAGTGAGTTTGCTGTGGGTTGGTTCTCTGTTTCAAACCAGATGTTAAAATCCCCCCAGGATGATTAGGTCATCATGATAGGTGGAAAGGTTGGCTATGGGGTCAGTCAGCTTCGTTGCAAGGTTCGGGTTTTAGGATGACGGCCTGTAGATCAGAAGGAACAGTACGTTGGCTTGGTCTTTGTGCTTTATTTTGATGAGGAGGGATTTACAGTTTTCTATGTCCATTGAGGGGAGCGGTGTAGCGCAGATGTGGTCTTTGTGCACCATTGCGATTCTGCCTCTGGTTTTCTCTGTTGGCATGTATTCGTTTGAAACGGTCTGGTATGGCTTTGTGGGCAATTGTCTTGTAGTTGTCCGATAGCCATGTTCCTGTGAAGAAGAGTGCGTCAGTGCTGCCCTCGCTTAGATCATACATTTCTATTTTGTGTTTCACCATGGATCTACGTTGGGTAAGCTGCAGTGTAGTATGTCTGTTTTTCCTTGTAAGTTGTTGCCTATCCGTTCATGAATCCCAGTCAGGGTGATGGTTGTTGGGCTTTCATTTCTTGGGATTCTCTCTTGGGTGATGCTGTTTGCTGGGATTGTGGTTGGTGACTCTGTCTGTTTGTCTGTGGTGGTTGGTTATTTGTGTGGGGGCTTTTTTCCAGTCTTTGGTTATGTAGGGGGTGTGGATGGTTACCGATTCAAGTTTGCCTCTGATTCCTATTGAGGTCTTGCTGAAGGTGTTTTCTGAGTTGTGTTTTAAGGGGTTCGGGTTTATTTGGGTTCTTGCTTGTGGGTTGTTTGTTTTCTGTTGAGTCGTTGGTGGAGAGGTAGCATGAGAATTCTGCTGTGAATTATGCGGGTGGTTTCCGTTCTATTGGTGTGCAATTTCCCTCCCGTTTTTGTTTTCCTTTTTTGTTTCTTTCTCTTTATTGTATCAAGGCATGTTGGTGTTCTGTGTTTATTGTTCTTGTGTTGGGTATATCAGAAGGGATCATTAGAAATGAATATGTAAATTATAATTTCCCATATTCTAACAAATATTAGAAATGAATATAGAAATACCTCTTTTTAATTTTGATATTAGCACAAATAATTCAAAAGGGAACTTATTTAAGTAGCTTTTAATTTATTGTTGCTTTATCCAGCATTGATCACTTTGTGGTGCCACGAGTGGGAGGAGGGAAAGGACAGGGAAAGAAAAGACAGGGAGGGGCATAACTTAACTCAAAGGCCTGGTGCATTCAGAGAAGTTTAAGATTCAGAAGGAAGCAGGGGCAAGTGCATTCAAGAGGAAAGAAGAAGCTGATTGGCAGAGATACGTTCTTGGAAATGTACTCATTTCAGTGAGTATGCTTGTTTAAAAAGGGAATGGTTTCAGTTTTTTGCTCTTGCAGCTGCGTAGTGGAGTGGCGTGACCTTGTCAAGGGGTTCCAGTGCCAGAACACTCCCCTTTTTTTAATAAGATATCTTGTAATTAAAGGAAAACTCTGCAGAGGTTCAGTGGTCATCCAAAAATCTTAATTCAATTTTAAAAAGTGAGCCCGCGTTGCCCTGTGGCATGTTTCCAATGGTTGCTAGGTAGCAACAGTCCACCCACTGAAGCAGACCATCTAGGTTGGGAGGGACAGACCGTGCCACACTCATATTCCTCTGCAAAGCAAGTTAACGGAAAAAGGTTTGTATGCTTGCATTTTTAGAAGGTATGGAGGAGAGGGGTGGGGGGAAGAGAGAAAGAGAGAGAGAGAGAGAGAGAGAGAGAGAGAGAGAGAGAGAGAGAGAGAGAGAGAGAGAGAGAGAGAGAGAGAGAGAGAGAGAGAGAGAGAGAGAGAGAGAGAGAGAGAGAGAGAGAGAGAGAGAGAGAGAGAGAGAGAGAGAGAGAGAGAGAGAGAGAGAGAGAGAGAGAGAGAGAGAGAGAGAGAGAGAGAGAGAGAGAGAGAAGAGAGAGAGAGAGAGAGAGAGAGAGAGAGAGAGAGAGAGAGAGAGAGAGAGAGAGAGAGAGAGAGAGAGAGAGACTGCTGACTGTAATGCATGCAGCAGCAGTTCATGTGTTTGGTGTGGGCAAGGGTGTGGATTGATTGGGACTGCAGCTTCATGAAAGTGATTCCCAGTGACCATACTGTGGACCCAGATTCAGGAAAGTGACTTGGGCATCATGAACACGTTGCAAATTGCTCCTGTGCACTTTTGGCGCAATGGTGTTTATGGCTCTTTTTTTCAGAGAACCACTGTAAATTCTTTGGCATTTTAGCCAATTCTTTTCAAGAATTGTGCTGCACAATGCCATCATTTCAAAACCTTTTCGGAAGAGGGTTAGACCCCCCCACCCCCCGTTTCCCTTTGTATTACCTAGGGGTACCTCCATATGCTCGGTCGCTCACACTATTTTGTGGTGGATCCTAATGCACCTACACCAAAAGATTGCTATGCTGCCACATAACTTGTGTACAATGCAAGGGCCCCGCGAGGAGCCACCCACTCCCTAGCACCAAAAGCTGCCTCCACCACTGGCATTCGTCTATATTATTACCGGCCACACACAGTGGCAGCGTGTACATTTGGGTGCCAGGGACAGACCTCACCCCCTATTTCTTTAATAAATGAAAGATGTAAGACTTGATTTTTTAAAAAAAAATCATACCTCTTCACCTAGAGCAGTGCCTGGCGTACCCCTGTGTCCGTATGATCATCATGCGCGTTGTGCATGTGTAGTCGTAGGCCGGCCTGGGCGGCTGTGGCACGGCCTTGCTGATTTCAGGATTTTGGACGGTGGCCCTCCCCAGCAGAACTCACACAAGGCCACTGCTTCTTGCTGTATGTTAACAGGAGGGGATATCCGCAAACAGGTGCCTCCCATGCTAACGGAGCACTGGCCAGACCTTTGTAGAAGGCAGAGGTCAATTCCTTGAAGCAGAGGACTTGGAATTTCTTGAGTGATAGTTGTCTTCAGATGCAAGCAGTTTTGTACTTTAGCACCTTTCCATTCAATGCTTTCTTGATCAGACACAGATATCTAAAGTTAGTTATTTCTTTCTGGAAAAAGTCAATGCAAGGCCTTCAGGGCTGGTTGGATACGATCATGCGCTTTAAAGTTTAGGATGACTCTGGTTGCTTTCCTGGGGATAGGTTGAAGGGTGTGGGTATTTGTTTTGGGGGGACCAGGTATAAGCTTTTGCTATAGTAAAGCCTGGCTAAGACCATTACCATGGTAACCACCCTTTTGTGATGCACATTTGAGAAGATCAGAAATTGTTGGGAGCAGATGGAATTGAGAAGACGGAGGAAGTTCCCTGAACTTCCTGCCAAAGGAGAGTTTGCAGTCAAAGAAGATGCCAAGGCTTTCTAGCTTGAAGGACAGGCGTACGGATAGGCCTCATGGAGAGAGGCCAGGCAAAGGGGAGGGGCAAGGAGCACTCCTGCTAAGAGAAAGGATCTCAGCTTGTGCAGCATTCAAGCACAGAGGGCTATACATAATCCAATCCTGAGCAAAACCAGGCCCTTGGTGTTATCCTGTAAAGAGTTGGCTCATTTTCTCAACTTGAGGGAAATGTATGCGTCATTGTCGTCCAGCTCGGAGGATTATCGTAGGGCTCTAGCATGTCAGCAAGTGGTTTTATGCGGCGCGAGGAACAAGCCCTGGGGGCATCAGAATTGCTGGTGAAGGGCATTGTGATGAATCAGATGATGGCCTCGACTCATGTGGCTAAGGGACAGCGGCCAATACCCGATCCTGACCCTGGAGATGGCTATTTGAGAGAGGATCACTGGGGGGTTGGGGAGGGGCAACCTGTGGGTGGTGGGTGGTGATCATCACCAGGTAAGACCTGGTATCCCCCTTTCCCTTTTAGGCATATCCCCTCCATTCCACATGCTTTGATGTCATATTGCAATCCCCCTCAGCAACCCACAAAGCATCTTGACAATATCCTTTAATATTCTGGGACCAACATTTTGACAAACACTGACATGTGGCTCGAGGCTGCAGGTGACCCAGGCTTCATCCTTTGCCATCCATGGTGAGGCCTGTGGGGTTTGTGTTTTATATTGTTATTTTTTACGATCAGCACTCGGAGCGCTGTAGACTTCATCGCCTGCTCCCTCTCCCTCCTTGTTCGCCCCTCCCTGAGCCTCCCCGCCCCCGATTGGCCATCCTTGATACTGTTGTGTGGGTCTGTAGTGAGCTACAGAGGCTCCCCTTGCCTCTTTAATATCCTGTGGCTCGAGGAGCTGTTGTCTCAGGCTTCATCCTTTGCTATCCGTGGTGTGGCCTGTGGGGTTTGTTTTTAATATTATTTTTTTTACCTGCCTGCACTCGGAGCGCTGCAGACTTCGTTCCCTCTTCCTCCTTGTTCCCTCCTCCCTGACCCTCCACAGCCCCTAATTGGCTATCCTCGCTACTGTTGTTGTGTGGGTCTGCAGCGTGCTGCAGCTGCGCCACATGCCTCTTTTCCATCCTGTGGCTCGAGGTGCAGGTGTCCCAGGCTTCATCCTTTGCCATCCGCGGTGTGGCCTGTAGGGTTTGTGTTTAGCTACCACTATTCAGGAATCTAAAACGTAGTCTTTCTGATTGCTACCTGCCTTTTGTGTTACCGTTACTACTGCTATTGTACTTACTGTTATTTCCCCGTGTTAGGCCCTTTCTCCCTCTATACAGGTGTCCCTAACCTAGGTGCTGCGATTGCACTTACTGTTGTCCCCCTGTGTTAGGCCCTTTCTCCCTCTACCCAGGTGTTCCAATTGTAGGTGCTGCTATTGCATTATAGCTCACTACACTTCCTGCCATCTTCGTCTTCGTGCCTCCACCCGGATACCTTCTTTCCTAGCGCTCTGGTTGTGTAGCTACTCTCTGACCCCCACATTGCTCAGCTGCGGACTGCTCCATCCCACAACCATGACCGACTTCCCCTCCCTGATGGAGAAACCTCAACAACAAAGACAGCTGCTCCGCCCCCACAACCCTGCTCCTTCTGCACCACACCCTTCGCCCATAATGCACCCCTCCTGCTGCATGCCCGCCGTACTAGCACCTTTTAGGAACCCCCTACATCCCACATCAGCTCGCAACCTCCGACCCCTGCACTCAAACACTGATACACTCCAACCCCCTCAGACACTCCTAATCACCATTCCGCCTCTAACTCTGAGATCAAAGGAGCGCTCTGGCTCGCCAAACACAATGCACCTCATACCCTCATCCCACACAGTTCAGCCCATCCAGCCCTCCATCTCTCCATCTCTCACTAGGCATCTATTGAGACCGACCCCCGACTGCCCGTCCATACACTGCACGCAATTTCCAACTCTCAAGCCAGAGGAGCTCTCTGGTGCTAAAAACATCACAAGTCCCTCGCCCATACCATGGCATCGGTTTGCTCACTCAGGAACCCCCCCTACCCCCAGACAGACCCCCCCACCTCAGCCCTCCCAGCCCCTGCCAAACCCCCTTTGACACCTGCACTAGCACACACCCACTTGTGTAAAGCTCCACATCATACCAATATCGTCAACACTCTACCAACATGCACTCCCATCCACGCCCCCACATCAGTCCCCACACTTCCTCACCCCAACACCTCTCCCTCGAAAACGCAGCTCCCCTTGAAAGAGTGGTCCCACAAAGACAACCGCACCCCACAAACTCTGCACAGCTCGAGCCCTTCCCTCTTCACCTGTGAAACCCTACCTCCTACACCACCATCTCCCCCACCCTCCGCTCATACTCGACCCCCGCCCACAGACCTCCCCCTTCAAACCCTTTCCCTTCGCTCTCAAAGTAGCATGTCTTGCCCTTTCTAAAACTGTCGCTTCATCCTCTTTCCCCTCTGACCCTCCTCCCCCCTTTCACACCCATTTGGCAGACAGACCCAGAAAACGCAGAAAAGGTGACCGGCCCTCTACCTCGACTCTCCATACCTCACCACATCTTCAGAAGTCCAACCTCCCATCCTTCCCCACCCATGCCATCAGGCCCTCTCTCCCCATCTCCACCCCCTTGAGCTCGACCTCTCACCCAGTACACCTAAACCCCCAGCACCCTGCAGACACAAACAACAAACAACTTGCCGGACATCACACGTACGCCACTCACCACCCTCCCCCTCCACTGATCCTCCCCACCACATCTCTTGCATACCTACCACCACCCGCCTACTCTTCCTGCTCCCCGTCGCCCTAACCCACTCACACCCCCCAAAGAATACATGCGTCTCGACACCCCACTACCACCCCTCAGTCACTCTCACCCAGCCAGACTGATCCAACCACACCTTGCATGGCAAAGGGTACCTATGTGCACCGAGCACTCCCAGCCACGAGCGGCAAGAAAATCACCTCGCCTCATGAAGTCACATGCCTCATTTTCAATGCCCACTCCCTGGCGAGAAAGACAGCATCATTGACCTCCTATCCTCTGACAATCCTGACCTCATTTTTATCACTGAAACTTGGTTCTCAGACGATTTTGTACCAGTCACGCATGAGGCCTTCCACCCCGGCTACTTGCTTATCTCCCACAACAGACCTTCCAGAGGTGGCGGAGTGGCAATCCTCTACAAACCTCATTTCTCCATCTCACCCACCGAAACCCAGATATGCAATGCTAACTGTGAATCCCTTCTAGTAAAACTCTTGTTACCATCAACACTCAGTCACAGCTTCCTACTCATATACAGAACCCCTAAATATGCCAGACATTTTGCCAACAATCTCTCTGACTCAATAGCTACCGTTCAGGTAAATCACCCAACACTCACACTACTTGGACATTTCAATATCTGGTTTGATGTGCCCAACAACCCCATGACCCAACCCCTGGTCGGCAGTCTTCATGCACTCAACCCCTCCCAACATACCACAGGTCCAACCCACTATGGTGGTCACACCCTCAATACGATCTTCTGCTCCTATGACCATGTCTCTATATCTAGTCCCAAACCCCATATCTGGACAGACCACTCTGCCATCCCTTTCTCTGTCCACACACCAGCCCCTCCATCCATGGCTCTCCCTGCCCTCACACATGATCACAAATGCTGGAACAAAGTCAAGATACTCCCCGACCTAGCCAAAGCCCTGCTATTCAGTCTCCCAGCAACGCTGACCTCTGATAGACCCTTAACCATTGAATCCTTTGACCCCTGGCTTAATGAATCACTACTTCCTCTGACACCCTCACGCCCTGTAGCCTCTCACAAAGGACCATCGCCCAAATGGTTCACACCCGCCTGAAGTCTTTCAAAAGTCAAAATAACTCTCTTACGCACAAATGGCGACCATCTAAAACCACCCTCAGCAGATCTATGTTCGCCCACCACCACCGTAATTACAAATCTGAGGTCTGAAAAGCCAAAAAGGCCTATTAAAAATAAACTAATCCTGAACTGTTGCAGCAGCATCAAAGAACTCCACAGGATAATCTCAGAATTCGTGAAACCCACCTGCACCTCTGCCCAAACCACGCCCACACAATCACTCTGCGACTTCCCCTCGCTGCATTTCTACAGCACAGCACTAGACAGGATGGTAAACCTTAATACCAAACTCCAGAGTCATTGCTAGGTGGGGGCTAATGGGGCTATAGACCCTGGCCTTTTGGTTGTAGCCCCGGGTAGAATCTTGGGAGCTACACTCAAAAGTCTAGCTAGCCCCCAGTCCCGACAGATCCGACATTAGCGTAGCCCAGGGCTTTTCCAGACCTACCAACACCCCTGCCAAACTCTCCATCCTCACCCCCTGCCCCACACTTGCCCCTCCTGATTCCGTTGCCCCGCCTCCCGCAATGCCAACCTTCGACTCTTTCCACCCCATCTCGAGAGATGAGATCCTAGATCTACTATCCAGCAGCAGACCATCTACATCCCCCATTGAGCCCCGTCGCGCCTCTCTTCTGAAAGAAATATTCTCCTCTACTTGCGCAGGAGAACAAGCAAGTCCATCCTGAATGACTACGTCACCTCTGGCACCTTTCCAGAGGCCTTCAAAATAGCGCATGGCAAACCGCTTCTAAAAAGGCATCCCTCTACCCCCTTGACCCTTAGAATTACAGGCCGATCCCCAACACCCTATTCTTTCGTGAAACTCATTGACCGTGCTGCGTACTCTCAGCTCAACCGCTTCGTAGAATCCAACAAACTACTCGACCCCATGCAATCAGGCTTCAGGCCGCGCCATGGAACAGAAACCACTCTGATCTCGATCTGGGATGATCTCAAGGCCTTGTCAGACTCAGAAGGTTGCACAGCACTGATTCTCCTTGATCTGTCAGCAGCCTTTGACACTGTTAACCATTCTATCCTCCTTGAACGTCTACACTCCCTAGGAATCCGAGGCTCGGCACTCACATGGATTGCCTCCTTCCTCAGCAACAGGAAGCAAATCGCTTTCCTCCCCCCTTGTGTCTCAAACGCTTGCAGCGTCAATACTTGGGTACCTGCCTCTCTCCTCTCCTTTTCAACCTCTATCTAACCACTCTACCAGGAATCATATGCGTGCAAAACCTCACCTGCTATAACAACGCTGACGATACCCAAATTATCCTAAGAATTCCCAAAACAAGCTCCAACCCACGTCGCGACCTTGAAGCTGCCTCAGTGATATGGACGGATGGATGACCTCCTTCTGAACCCAGATAAAACTGAGAACATGGTCTGCATTAATACTTCCCTTCTCCCGCAACCTCTCCCATGGCACCCATCTCTTGGCGGCCCCCCCTCCAAAAGTCAAAAACCTTGGCTGCACTATGGACTTGGGCCTAACCCTCTCCCGTCAGATCAATAATGTATCAAAATCCTGTCACTATCACCTCCAACTCCTAAAATGCATTTTCCCTTACTCACCTATCCCAACGATTCAGGGTTGAATGCCCAAAGTGGAAATGTTCGAGGGAGACAAGACAGAAGATCATTTTTTCGAAATAATCTTCGGTCTTTTCTCCCCTGAACATTGCTGACTTACCCAAACCCCTACCCACCTCCCCAACACACCGCAATCCACCCCTCACATCCCCTACTTACCTTGCATTCCGTCTCACTCTGTCTGTGATTGGGAACAGGCGCTGCAGGATACTTCCTTTTTTTATTTTTGTCGTGTCAGCTGCAGGGGACACCTCCCCCGCAACCCACGCTCACAGTATAATGAGCAGGGGTCGCGGGGACACACCCGCAGCCCTTTTCATTTTTGGGACAGTTGCGGGGGCAACCCCCGCTCACAGCCCTAGACAAATTGAAAAGACCTACCCAACCAAAAGTCGACCTTTTAGAAGGTCGAACATTTGGTGGTACCTTCTTTGGGACTTTTTGTTTTGTAGATCTTTTCAACTCGGTCTTTTTGGCCAAAACCATCCCAATAGACTTGCCGCTATTATGTCCATTGTTATGTCGAGATTGGATGATGCCAACTGCTGATACCTGGGAGCACCGGCATACCTACTTAAACTCCAAAGATCCCAAAACGCTGCCGCCAAACTCCTTCTTGCTCTGGGACACAGGGATCACAGCTCCCCCGCTCTACGCACCCTTCACTAAAACCCTATGCATTACCCACCGAGCAGTGCACAAGATGGATGCCCCTGGGCCGGATGGTGCGCGTTACAAGTAAACAAAATACAAATACCTACAAGAGAAGACTAAACTCTACATCCCATCACGAACCGTAAGATCAAGCACGGCCCTCTAACTAGTGATTCCAGCCTCTAATTCAGCCAGGATTGGAGGGTCCGCCTTCTCAACCTTGGCTCCAACTCCGTGGAACTCACTCCCTCCGCACATTCGACACATCCAAGAAAACATGGCCTTCTGCAAAGCTCTAAAAACCTGGCTCTTTCCGAAAACCTGACTAGGACCATCTAGGCCGCTGAAACCCAACAACATCATGGACTGCGACTTCAATTACACTACATTGGAAAGTAATCACAGCCTGCGGACGAATGTTCGAAGAGATACCGAGCAAAGAGACCACAGAAAGTCACCAACAAGTCACCAAGACAGAATTAGGAAATGGATACCACAGATGGCAACCGTAGTGTCCTGCAGGCGCTAAGATATGTAATTGCTGACTCTCTGCTTCCTGAGTCTACAACACAGGCCTAGCAGCCTCTTGCGCCATCTAGCCAATAGCCTTTCGCTCCATACCTTGTCCAAATTATATACTTAAGATATGATCCCTCCTAAGAGCTAGAAGACCCAGACTCTACACTGCCTCGGTCCAGCCTATCCTTTAGCGTCATTGCCTCGATGTTACTACGTTGGTGTGAAAGGACTCCTGTCCTATAAAAAAATATCCTGCGTAGACCTACCCTGTAACCCACATTTACCGACAACCAGAGACCGGGAAAATGAGCTCAATGTGACTACATTGTTGCAAGATAGCTCCGGCCCTTTAACCAAATAACCTGCCTAATCCTATCCTGCAACCCACCATAAACCACAACCAGTGAACCGGAAACCGGAAGCCTGAGATGCATAGTGCTGGGTCTAAGAATAATAACCCTCTGACCGAGCAAAGATACCTTACCCTGCTCCTAGTTGTCGATCTACCTCAGAGTGCAGCTACCGTGAAACACGAAGACGACCACTACCAACTCATCCAGATCCAGAATGTCATCCTGGAACATTGGGCTCGTATGAATACAACATCCACTACAGACACTCACCTCTCTTACCACTATGCTCACTCTCTACTTTACACCAACACACGATAGAGCGCAGCTATACCCCTCGATCAATTTCAGCCTTGCTGGTCATACTCCATGGACACCCCAACATCCTGCTAGAATGCAGCTATACCCCACAAAAAATAAATTAAAACATAATTAAAAAGGAAAACACACAGAAACGTCCTACTCAAGCCGAATGTCTCCAGAATGCAGTCTTGGAGAAAAACCACGAGACTGCACACATTCAATTGATCTCCCACTACCACCGCACCCAATGTTAGGATGCAGCTACCATTAAGCAAACACATCAGATGCTCAGATATTGAAAGCACCCAACTCAGTCGACTGACCTGGACTACGGTCCCCATAGACGTTCAACCCACAAGCACTTTGAGATCATACCAATCATATATAGTGCGCTATATGAAGGCCAAATAGTAATGAAGATTGCTCAAATGAAGCAAATCGAGCAGTTCAGTAGTTGAAAAAATCCGATTGGCTCTGAACATCTCACTTTCTTACTGTGGGAGGAGAGGGAGAGAGATCCGACTGGCTAGTCAGGAGGCCAGACGAGCACGGAGGCATAAAAGAATCACAGAGGAAAAGGAGGAAGCGAGCAAAGCAGAGAGCAGGCAAGGCAGCGTCTGTGTTGGCAATGCACTGACAAGAGATGCAACGCAGAGAGGAAGCTTTGTGCCTGCTAGAGAAGCTGGGGCGACATGCAAATGCCATCTGCCGCCGAGCTGAGCCGTCCAAAATGGGGGGTGGCAGAGAGAGAAAGGGGTGGGAGAGAGAGAAATGGGTGGGAGAGAAGGAGAGAGAGAAAGATCAAACGGGTGTCAGCGGAGCTACGGAAGCCATTCAAGCACTGGTGAGCCCATGGCAAAAGGCTGGAGCACCGGGTGAGAGTGGGAGACGACACTCCTAAGCACAAATAGAAGGCGAATCCCAATGGCTTGCTGCGTGGCTAATCCTCATAGGCCCAATACTTGGGGGGGGGGGGAGGAAAATACAAGTACCCCAAATGGAAAGGGGTTCTTGGGGAAGCTAAATACCCCCCTTGGTGCTGAAGCCGTGGAATGACGTGTTGAAAGCCCTGGAAGGAGAGTACAGCAGGCAAACGGCGAGTCTAGGCCTCTCACCCATAAACTTGAAATTGTAAGTCCTGGCAGGAGCATATAGCAGGCAAGCTAGAGAAATTAAACGAAACAGAAAGGAAGAGCAATACCCCTTCTTGGAAATCACTGTACAGCCGACCTGGCAGGGGAGTATACCAGGTGTTGTGGCAGTCTGAAACCTGCAAGCAAGCTGTGACATTCTAAAGAGGGAATCCAAAGGAGGACTTCTACTGATGTGGCAGGATTATGTTGGATTCTTCTTATGCTATTGTTATGCTACATTTGGCTCGCCCATACAGTTAGGCCCCAGACCCTCCATGTCACCTCCCTGTGCCTGCTCTACACGCAGCACACCGGACAGGCCCAACCCCCTCCTAAGGCAGCAGACACGTCAGACCTTCCCTTCTGCTTATTCTCTATATGTTTAGCATTAGCACCATACATGGGAGATAACAGAAGGGGTTTCTGCCAATGTCGCTTATTCATAATACAACACGATGTCCCCGCAAGGCTGCGTCACAAGGTCACAAGTAAGATGTCGACAGTTCTTGCTAAACGTCTGTAATATCATGCCAAGTAACACCACCATTGTGAAAATACAGAAACATGTTAGTGTTTGCCTTTGATGTGTTATATAAACCGGCACTCTAGGGTGGGGGCCTAGAGAGAGAGCTTTGTGTGACACACTTGCATGCTCTGTTCCTACTTCTCCACTGATAATGTCTCGGTATGCTGTGTATTGGCTGCCTAATACAAGACGCTTGATTTACCATCAGTCTGTGGCCCTCCCCTTTTTTGCTTATATTGCTTAGATGCTACAGGCTGAGGCTGCCCCTTGGGAAGGGGCCCGCTCTTGGCCACGACAAAACCCTAAGGAGTTTGAACTGCATTGCATGAGGGGAAAGTCTGGGGATGGGACTAATTTCCCCAGGAGGGAATTACAACACCAAGAGAAGGGAGTCGCCCCCTTGGGCTACAGGAACGTGGTTATTCTTTGTGAACATTTTACTTTGGTGAAGAGAAACCTGGAAAAGGGAGCGTGAACACTATCAATTGGAGATTTCTGTTGAATTTTCATCTTTTGTTGAACTTGAATATTTGTGCACTCTTCAATTTAAAGACATTACCCTTAGCACCTTATAGTTATTTTTAGTGTGAGAGGGCGAGGATAGGTTTTCAGACACAGGACATTTTTGCTTTGGACATCTTGACAACAGACAGACCCTTCGTTTTTTGGTTGAGGTAAGGAAATACATAGGGACAATGAGGCCTTTCCCAACCCCCGTTATTATTTCAATAAAGGTTTGTATCCAGAAACATAAGTCTTCTGTGCCAGAGTTTCATTCCTGGTTCCTCACATATGGTGTTAAAAGTGGGATCTGGCTGAGCTGATACAAACTGGGGGACCCCAACATTTTTCAACACGACCAAGACTAGTTCCAGTCCCACAAGAACCCATTTGCCATCCGGGACAGTGGGTGGCAATCAGGATTTTCCCCTCGACTTAATTTAAGCCATTTTAGCAGCTAGGAAGAATGTGGAGGTGAACACTTACAATTTGTCTTCTCCCTACGAGTATCGGGTTCCCAGTAGAGATCAAATGGTCATAACCCTAGAACTCAGGATTGAAGTCTCCATCAACTCATGTGTCTATATAATGCACCCTAGGGGAACAGACAGTGGGAGACACCTAATAATACTACCCCGCTCCTAGCCTCTGGAGGCGAGATAACTTTTATCCTCCTTAATCTCGCATACAGACCAATTCAGCTTAGCAGGGGGGAGTTGGTGGGACACCCAATTTATGAGACGCTATGGACCCTCCAAAACCATAGGAGAGGGCAGTAACCCATAGAAAACTCCCAGTGGTGCCAAATACCAGAACTTTCTTTTGTTCCCCAGAAGTAGTGGTGAAATGCAAGTCCTTATTAGAAAAAAACAACCCTCCCAATTCCTAAAATCTAGAGAGACCTTCTTCCCAATAGCAACAAGAAACCATGATGCTACAATCCCTACATCATCCTTGACAGGTAAGGTCACTTTTACACTCGGGAGAATGGTGATACCCTGTGGCAGGGAGAACACCATTTCCAACCCTAAGGGCTTTAAAACACCCGAGCCATTGGAAGAAAAATCTCTGCCAACTCTCCAAATCAATCCATTTCCCGTTTTACATCCCTTAGCGGAATGCAACAGCGATCAAGTCCATAGTCTATGTTTGCAGACGAGCAATCCCGAGATTCCAAGCAGCACGGTCAGAAAGGGAGGAGAAAGACTCCTCATGTTCGTTATTTTGGACTTCGTTTTAATGGTACTGGCCGAATTCGGTCAAATGTACCATACAAGCATTTTTCTCCAGTCAATTTGGGAAAACCTGGCACCTTCACCCACCACTTTCAGAAGCACCCAGCAGTGGGCACAGGGATGCCCCTCCCACAAACAGGCAGCGTTTCTGAAAGGGGGCACCAAACCCCAAAAGTACCAGACAGGCCAATCCTCCCTAATGCCTGCTCAAAACACCTAGCAGAAGCAGCTGCGTGCCTCTCACACCAAACCACTGTGCTCTCCAACGCACTGAAACACTACAAAAACACTGAACGCACGCCCCCATTCCTCCCTTCAGCACCCAAGAGCACAGCTTTAAGTGGGCTGGTGCTCAGCCCCAGCAGTCTCCCAAAACGTCCATCGGGCTGGGGACCTGCCAGGGCTCCCTCCACTCCAAACAGCAATGAATAATTGTTTTCACTTTGTATATTTCCCACTTCACTGTCCTGAGCCCTGCCAGTCACAACCCATGGTCACATTGCACTGAGCTATTTGGTAGGCGCTGGATTTCTTTTGTTTCATTCAATAGACTATGCATTGAAATGACCACCATTAGTGTGCGCTTGTTCCCCACATGGGAGGCTGCATAAAACTGCATGTCATATGAACACATTCTTGCAGTTAGTTCCACTACTTTTTTTTTATATACACTGACCACTTCGGATAGCCTGCAGGTGACGGGAGTGCAGCAACACAAAAGAAATGGAAAAACATCGGAGCTAGCACCCAAATCTAGATTTGGGCACTAACTTGTTTGTTTTGCGAGGTTTCAATATAGCTTAACACTTATGCTGTTTTGTTAGTTAATTGGTCATGTGTGCAGATCACTGCTGGTGAGTATTACATTTTTTTTAAAATTGCAATGAAATTCACAGCACACTTCAGGCCACACCCATCACTTAGTCCACACCCCCTCGATACAGCCCCCCCCGTATTTCTCACCCTACTCAAAGCACTGCCCAAGAGGAAACCCCCACCAGTAGAGATGATGCCCTTCCCTCCCCCCCCCCCCCCCCCCCCCCCCTACCAAGGGCTCTGGCCGGACCCGCCTACCTGGCAGTGCCTGCCCAAAGCGGGGGCCGGCCACGAGCCCCACTGTGTGCTCGCCCAGTCTGATTTAAAAAATAAAATGACGTACTCACGTCTTCCTTTCTTCTGGCCACCTGACTATACAGCGCCGGCTCAAGGGGTGCGCACGCACAAGTAGACGCCCCTCACCCCCCCCACACCCACCCCCGGCGGCAGCAAATAAAGGGTGCTTTGCCTCGAGGACACTGTTATGCAAACTTAAGTATCGAACCGATACTTAGGTTTGCATGAAAATGAGCCGCAGGCAAAGCACCCCCTATTTGCTATTGGTCAAGAGGTGCCCTCCGTGACTGGAAACAGGCAGGAAATGGACACAAAGGCGTGATAAGATCAAGGCGCAGAAGGACTGGTAATGCATCTGGGGCATAGTGAAGTAGATGTTTAGGGCCATTATGCGTGGAGCTCCCTGAACTGCAGTGGTATTCGGTTTGTCACCTTTTTGGACCCTGAGGGAAGCAAAACCTCTTAACGGGGGACATCCCACAGCTGCTTCTCACCGGACGCTGGCACCCTTACCACATTCATACCCCCCTTCCCCCAATCCACCTCCAGGAGGTTCCTCGGAATACAGAGGCCAGACCAGTTGTCAAGGTGCAAGTCACTATGCGCAGCAGCTTTATTGCATAAAGCCAGGAGTTACTTACAGGTGATCCGTTTCTCCGCCACACCGCAGGATATTCTACACCTGGTGTGGCTTCTTAAGAACTCCCCCCCTGCCACCGTCTGTGTCCGGAGGACCCTGCCGGGTGAGACCGTCCCTCCATGCACATTTCCCTTTCTACCCATGGCCACTTCTTTGTTTATTTGTTCACAGTACACATTTCCCAGTACACTTTTCTCAGTGCCTTTTTTCACAGTACACATTTCACAGCACACTTTTGTCTTAATTTCTTTATTTAATTCCTAATTTCCTGTAACTCCTTTCCTTCTCATTTCTATTTCCTTGTTCTACCCATCTACCATTCTAATTCTAGTGCCTAGTGTTCACTACTTTCCTTCACTTCTGTTTTCCATTCCCTTATTCTGTCTAGTACGTTACTATTCTAATTCCCAGTTCATGATTTCCCATCCTACCCGTCTTTGTTGATCTTACTTCCATTCTAATTCCAAACCCTATCCTTCTCCCCCCCCCCACACCCAGGCCCCTTCCCCACCTGACTACCCGCCCCCCTTCGTGCCCGAGTCTCTGCCTCCTCCCTCCCCAGTGCCCCCCATCCATTTTCTTCCCTTTCTTTCACCCCTTCCTTCCATATTCAGTTCCATCTATTCCACAAGTTGCCTGCCGCCGCCCCCCACCCCGGATATAGCCATCATCCCCCAGCAAGTTATTTCCCAAATCGCCTAGTTCCACCCAGCCCTGCCAACCTTTAACCCCCACCCCCAGAGCGCTTTCAGTCCCCCACTCTTCCCTTTCCCCTAGGTACTTCCCCCTTCCCCATTTTCCTTTCCTTATCCAATCCTTCCTTACCCCACCCTCGTTATCCATACCCCTACTTCTTTCTTTACCCAAACCTAACTGTAACACCTTCTTCTCGTTCCCCCAAGACTTCCCTTCCCTTTTCTCCCAGTTTCCATTCTCCCTTTCCCCTACCCCCGCATTTGGGGTTGGAAGGACTTCGAAGCCCCCTAGCCCCTCCCCCTTACCGGGGCCTCCCCTGAGTCTAGTACTCCTGGACGCCGTTACTTCTAAGCTATTGGCTGCGCAGTCCCGTATGAGATCTGTCAGTACTTTTCTAAGGGATCGACCTGTGTGACTCCGCCATGTCTCTCTGCTGGTTACCAGCGGCAGAGAGTCCCCCCCCCCCAGACACCAGGTCACGGCTCGCCCCGGGGGAAGGGACTTGCCATCCTCTTGCATACACGCCCCACATTCACACTTATTCCTGCATTTAATGACATTTAGAGGGGACCTCCGGACATGACCGGTGGCGTATCGCAATTTGTAGATGAGTTCCTTTCCGTCCTTCCCTTAATGCTACCTGTGACGAAGGCTCCCGACAAGGGAGGAGGGGGGGGTTTAACCCCCCCCCTGTGATCCCTGCCAGTGTACTCCTGGGTTCATGATTCCAGCCCCGCTGCCTCCAGTATCCACACTGTTCCCCTCGTGCCTTTATATGCACCCCAAACCTGACAGAGCTTCCCTCAATTCCATGGTCATCAGTGCCACACCTACATCGGACAAGTGGGTCCTGTCACTCACGAAATACTCTGGTGTCTTCAACGTGATCAATGGATGTCTGATCCACCCCATGCCCTTACTTTTTAAATTATGCCTCCATGTGGAGTTTAACTTCCTCCTTGACGTCTCTATCGCCCTGTGACAAGCTGCCCCTCGCCACTCCTGACTGGTGATTTTTCAGACCACATTACCTCTGTTCCCTGAAACTCCAACCCCCACCTGCATAAGAGTCCCCCGCATAGCGGACGTTAGATCCTTCCTCCCCCTTGCGACCAGATCGTTGCCCCCCATGTGTAGTACTAAGATGGCAGGTGGGCTGTGTTGCCATGAGGCCATCTCTAGTGCTCCCCATAATTAGCCCCACCCTCCTTTTGCGATCCACCAAATGTGTGCGCGTGAGAAACCCAGGTTGCCATTCCATCTCGCCTTCCTTGCTCTCTCTGCTGCTCTGGCCACGAACGAGTGGCCCACGATCTGTAAAGAGATGAACGCAAGTTACCACAAACAGCTCATTGAACGACCCCCACCTTCACTCACTTGCCCGTCCAACCACAACTACCCGCACCAACCTCTTTACCCCCCCGTTTACTCCCTCAAGCTCCTCACCCAGAATGCCCCTCTTCGCTTCTGATGTAAAGTTTAAATTTGTATGAATCCCATCTGCCAATGCTTCTTATCAAGGCCTCCCCCAGGCCTTCCTTCTGTGCTGTTGTGGCCGCCCCTATCCAAAATAAGTATGGGGGAGTTAGCGTTTCCGCCAATACCCTCCTGAATTGGAATTGCGTGAGGGGGGAGCCGTCCTCGTGCGAGAAAAGGTAACACAACCCCGTCCACCCTTGCCCCCAGGAATGTTGACATGGCAAAAGGCGTCCTGCCCCAATTTCCTCAACACCACCATCTTTCCCTTTGCCCACTGGTCTCTTTTGGATAGCCTTATCTTGACATGCAATGCTCCCCCTTTATGTCCACATCCTTTTTTGGTCAGGAGCTATCTTAGCCTTGGCCACCAACTCGCTGATAAGCAGTGCCCCGAAGAACGTTAGTGCAAAGCAAGCCTTGAATAAAGTGTCTTCGGACCAGGAGTAACAAATGAGCTCTAAAACTGACACAATCTTTTTCAGGTGGTCAAAGTGGATGGGACGCCCATCGTCTTTGCGAGGTGGTGCCCCTGTGTTGCACCCCTTCAGGGTCGTCCTTACCAGAAAACCCTTGGTTGGATCTCCCCTTCCCGCCAGCTGGCTGTGGCATACACTCGCGCTGAGATGTGCTGCCACCCAGGACTTTGCTTTCTTTGTGTCCCTGGCCCATAGCAGGAATCGCTGCACTTTGAGTCTCCAGTCGTCCAACCCCGTTTCCTTTGTTGCCTGCAGGAAGGTGCTAAAATACCTGCTGTATCAGTCTCTGGTGTGTCCGGCCAAGGTCCTTGACGCTAGCTCCCTCATGCCTTTACCCAACTCATTAAGTTCCAACGGTGATTGCTGATGGTGTCATTGTTGCCTGGGCCTCTGGGTGGACCTTCCGAATCGTGCCATATGCGAACGAGAACCAAATAGGTGGAAACTCCCCAGGTGCACAGGGTGTAGTCTAAACGCTGCATCGATGGGCACCTTAGCCAAAAGTGCCCCTTCCCCGGCCTTTCTGGCCAACCTAATCGCCTGATCAAATGATGCATAAGAGACGGAGCAGTCTGCCTCCTCCAACCAATCATTCACAGAATCCCCTTTGGGATGAGACAAGCTCAGGATTAGCTGGTATTTTCCCTTTCCTTCTTGGGTGCCACCACTAATGGTGAAATTATTAAATCCCTCAATGACGGCGTCAGATAAGAGCCCGCCACCCTTTCCAGCAATCTTTCCTTGTCAATTTTTTCCTTTACCACTTCGGGGAAGTCCCTAGCTGACCTCCGGTTCTCCGCTGTCCTCGCTCCCCGAGGCCCTTTGTATGGTATCTCAAACCCCATTGTAAAGCCCACTACCAGGAGGTCCCTTTCTTTTGCCAGGGGGTACCGGGATAGCCACAGGAGTAATTTGTCCACCTTAATCAGTGATGGGCCCTTGGTGTTGAGCGCCTCTGGTCCCCCTCCCATTCCCTTCCCATAACCATTTGTTGGCCTACCATTCCCATTCTGACGCAGAACAGCTGCAAAGAAAGCTAGGCAAGCCCTTTGCGGACCTCTTCTAGTTACCCCATAAACACTGCCACCTTGAAGAAATAAATTGTTTATTGCAGTTAATTAACACCATTTGTAAACATACGCCAAAATCAGCACTTCCCCAAACTTTTTCCCGTGACATCCTCTCAATGAGCTCCATTATTTCCGCTGATTGTTGCTTTCTACCAGGCACCCACTCCTGCATCTCCTTGCTGGGTGCCCCGAACAACCCGCACGTCGCACAGCTGTGTCGGTATCGGCAATTGGGTCCCCAATCAAACTCGCCGACATTATAAAATCTGCATGTGAACAGGGGGTGCCCATTGGCCTGGATCCCAGGACCCCCTCTGCCCCTGAAACGCCCCTGAGACGGTCCCTGTGGCGGCCTAGGGCCGGATGCTGCTGCACTGGCTCCCCCGCTTCCCACAAATGCTTGCTAAGTGCTGCTCACCCCTAACCCCAATTGGAGCCAGACCACCTGCCCTCACCCCAGCCCCCTTGTTTCAGGTCCTGGTTTGGCCTTGCTAAAGATGCCCCTCCTCCTGATGGGGTGCAGAACTTGTGAACCCCCCGGCTAATGCAATTCTCCCATCCGATTTTTCATTTGCCCCTGTTGTTGATTCTAGCCACTCCTCAACTACTTTATGGTCCCATTTCATATCTGGATCATGTTCTATCCTTTTGCGGAACCGCTGGACCCTTAGTAACCATACAGAACCCCCTAACCTGTGGTGCTCCTCAATAACACATCTGCGGCAATTAACTAATGGCGGCCCTTGGTCAGGTTCCTTCTGTATGATCATTTGGGTCATTATTTTGAAACCTTCCAGGCAGTGTTCCAAGTTTTCCTTGGGCCTCGCCCGTTTCCTGGCCTTCACTGCTTCCCTCCCTCCATTTCCCTGCAAGGTATTGTGGCCCTTTGTCTCGTGCTCTAATAATGAGAACATATCAATGAACCTTCTCTTCCCGATATCGTTCATTACCCCCTCTGGGATATGCCAGCTTGCGTATTTACTCGCAGTGATTGCTGGCAATCTGCCGATGATTCCCTTAGTTACATCAGACACTGAGTTACACTGTTCCCCTCCCATGGGTCCTAGTAAGAGACAACCTCCTTGCTCCAACCGTCCCTCCGCTAATCCCTTTTTCCAACCAGACCCTGCTAGTCCTACCCGCTGTCCGAACCCCTTTGTGCACCACCCGAGTCCCTTGTTTTGCATTGTCCCCTTGAAGTAGCAACATAATCTTGGCTAGCTTCTGAATTAGCTCCAACTCACCATCCAAATTCGTGCTCTTCAAAGTTGCCACCCCCGCCCCTCTGCTCTAGCTTCTGTCCTCCACTATTGGTAAGTTTGGTGTTTCATAAGCTTGGATGGCATGGATCGGCGACAGCGCCACTGCCCCCCGAAGACGCCATCACAGGTGCCCGAATGCTGGTGTTTACTGCGGCCAATTCCTCCTCAAATTCTTCCTTGGTCCTCCGTTGACGGGGGCCACCGCTCATCTTTGTAAGTCTTTTGCACGAAATGCCTGTCTCAGCCCCCACTGCTGGGGCCTGAGATTCCCCGCTAATGTTGGGTGAAGGGGATATGAGCGCCCTTGTGCTGTTTACGTTGCTGTCCCCTGAGGGGCCCGACACCAAAGCATTTGTGCTATTTCCATTGTCCCCCATCCTGGCCATCGCCGCTTCCCAGCCAATTACCTTTGCTAGGGCTGCATATTCCGGCCAAGATGGGGTATCCATGAATCGGCCTGCCGTCGACGTTCCCCCAACTTCCTCTGCCGCTAACCCTTCCTCTATTTGCGTAACCTCCACAATCTCCATTCCTGGACTTCCTGTACTCCCTTGGTGAAACATGGTGACCTGGCGGAAAGCAAAACCACTGCTGTGGCGTGAGTCTAACCCCACCCTCCAGCTCACGTAGTGCGCTTATTGTTTGTGTGGCCCCCAGTATATCTTTTAGCACTCCTACAGTCGACCCTCGACGTCTCGCTGCTTTGCTGACTTGGCGTGATAATCGCTTTCTCCTGTACCTGGGAAAACCACAATTGCGGCAGAACTCGTAAGCCTCGTTATGTGACAGTACATGCATCCAACCTACTCCGCACACTTGTGTAATTTTCATGGTACGTTCACCCCCTTCCTAAACGGGCCTCCCCGTCGGCATTCCCGACACCGCGCCCTTTGCGTGTCATTGTATGCTAGGATCGGTGATTTCACTGTCGTGCCCCCAAGAGACACTGGAAAAAAAGGGGGGGTTGCACCCCTCACCCCCTAAACGTCCCTCCCCTGTTGTGAGACATTGCTCATCTCCCTGCCGGATGTAAGAGCCCTGAAATGAATTAACCATAAAGCTACAATTCCACCACATTGTGCAACCTCGACCGTAGCCCCCAAACCCCACCAGGTTTCGCTTTTTAGGACCCTCATCATCGACCCCATTGCACCTGTCCTGTGTGCTTGGCACCCTTCTTTCTCCCCCCAATCAGCAGCCCCCTCTCAACTAATGAAGAGCAGGCTGGGACTGGCTTATAGGACAATGGCCCCTAGCCCCATTTCTTCTTTTCTTTTTAAATAGGGCCCTTTTAGGCCAGTGTGGGCCAATTTGATGAGTTACTTGCTATGCGGCTACTAGTTTTGCCAGTATTGCTGAATAAATATTCTTTAAAGTGTACAATTTGGAACATATTTAACCAAACTTCCCCCTTGGGAACTATTCAACAGCGTCACAAAGGAACGAATTCCTATTTCAACTGTCGGGACACATTTCTGTTTGTGCGCGAGACAATTGTATGCCCTTTTCTGACCCTGCTAAAGAGTCCCATCACCCCGCGATGTAACTTGAACCAATTATGCTCCAAGCAACAAAGGGGAGCGTTTTAAGTGCATCCTTGAAACACTTGTGTATAGGCGTGTTATAAATGCCATATCATATCCACCCTGCCCCTGTTTGTGAGTATCACCCCACCCAGGGACATACTCCAATCACCCAGCGGAAGCATAGGGCTCCCCCGGAATAAAACCCATACCCGTTGTGACGCAGAAACCATATGGCCCACGATCCACAAGATCCGACGGATTTCGGCAATGCCATCCGTAGCGTTGCAGGTGAGTGCCCCCAGGCCAGTGACCCCTCTGGGCCTGGTCTGCTAGCCCAGACCATCCGTTGGAGCCCCGCGGCCCGCGCCGCTCCATCTCCCCAGCTCCCTCTCTCCCTCCCTCCCTCCCTCCCTCCTCACGCCTCCCACACCGCCACCGGAGCCTGATTGGGCTTTGCAGCCCTTGTTCCTGGCGTATCCCACTAGCGGCTCCCTGCACGCTCAAATGACAATGTTGACAAGAAGACACACTCCAGGAGGCTGCCCACGGTGAGTTTTGCCCCCAGATGGCCCCACAACCACTTAAAACACTGTAAAAGTGTTTTGAAAATGGCTTTTAGCGTGCTCGGCGCTCCAGTCCCCTCCTCCTTCCCCAGGCCAATAACACCTCACAACCCTCCATCGGCACCCTGATTGGTCACCTAGCCACATATAATAAACCCCCCCAGGGCAGCCCTCTGCCCAGCAGCCCCTGTGGCTAAGGACCCCAAGGCCAAGGGCGGCTCCGACATTGGCGGCTCCAAGATGTGTCTGCAGTTGTCCGCAGGGGACGCCAAGGAAGTCAGCAGCTAACAGACACCAACAAAAACTGTTAGTGTGGCATGGGTGGGGAGTAGAGCAATTACTCTACTCCAGAAAACCACTGCCACTCTATCTTACCTCCCAATAACATAGAGTGCCACAATATTATCATGTCCACACTTAGATAGAATTTAGAACATTAGCCTGCCTCGCATTTAAATGGAATTGTGAATATTGGCATGTCCCCACTTGGATAGAATTGTGAACATTAGCCTGCGTCGCATGCAGATGGAATTGTGAGTGTTGGTATGTCCACACTTAGATGGAATTGTGAACATTAGCCTGCGTTGCATCTAAATGGAATTGTGAATATTGGCATGTCCACACTTAGATAGAATTATAAATATTAGCATGTCCACACTTAGAATTGTAAATATTAGCATGTCCACACTTAGATAGAATTGTGAACATTAGCCTGCGTCGCATCTAGATAGGATTTGATCGAAGGATAGCATGCCCGCGCCTAGATGAAACTTGAATGTTAGCATGTGCCACACTTAGAACTGTGAACACCAGCCTGTGCCGCATCTAGATAAGATTGTGAATGTTAGCATGCCCACACCTAGATAGAATTCTGAACACTGGCCTGCGCCGCTTCTAGATAGGATTGTGAAGGCCAACAAGTGCCACACTCAGAGAAAACTGTGAATGTTAGCATGCTAAAGGTCAGGTAACCCACTAACCAATATAACCTCAAACTCTGCATACTTATCTCACTCAAAAACCCACACAACCATCTCTCGCACCACAAGCCACACGCACTTCACAACACTGCAACAACACATAAGCCGGAGCAACAGCACACGCGGACTGACACCGATCCAATACCCGCACCAAAGCTCAGCACCCGGTGTATACCGAGTTGAAGCTGCCAACAGAACACCACTCCTCTCACTATCCTACTCCCTCTTCACCTTACTAACCCATCCCACCTTATTGTTTGCAGATCCGCCACAGTGCCTGGGGACCAATTCCGTTGGTGACGGTGCGCGGTACAAATACCTTTAGCATTTAACAATAGGTCCTGGGCTATTCCTATGTACTGAATAACATAGCCAGCCACCATAAATGCACTTCAACCGCGTGGCACAGACCACCTGTAACGTTGATCTGTTCTTTGGCAGCCACCATGCCAACGGGGGAGGATAATGATACTTTGGCGGCTGCAATTCGAAGGCAGCTCAGGGTTTCAGTTCCACAAAGCACTGCCCGCAGAGGTCACCGCACCACTTTCTTGGATGTCTTGGGAATAATGTAACTGGCAGCGAGGCTACGGAAGCGGGGTACCTGGCATTAGCCCATTCAATGAGCTTAACGGAGCCTTATCTCACAGGAGGAGTTTGGGGCTAGCTGCATGGTTGCGAATTACAGTGCATGTCCACGGCTCGATATTTCTTGCCCCAAGGTAATTACCACCACGCAATTACCCCCCCCAACAATGGCTGCTCGTAAAAACAAGCCCCCCCCCCCACATCGCAACATGAATCCCCCCCCCCCAATATGTAGTCACACGCAGTGGGAAAAACCACCATACCTGCCTACACTTGAAAATCAAAAATCCTGAGATGTATGCCCCGCCCACAGTCACACAAGACTCCACCCATTTTCACATGGCTACACCCACATGTCCAAAAGGTAAACTCTGTTGTAATGTGATGTGACGTAAGAAATTTGCAGTTCAAATTGAAATATGCATATTTCATTAAATTGCCTTTTCACAACCACCCACATTGCATAGGACAAAAGGCATTCACCTTCCATAAAATCAACACGTTAAAATGTGCACATGTAAACTCCAAAACTCCAAGAACCAATACAAAGGTTTTCCCTGAATTTTGCAGTACCCAATTTGGACATTTCCCCTTAGTTGTTTTTCAGCAGGTTATGTAGTGCAGTGGTGAGTTGTCCAGCCTGCGAACCTGATGGCTGTGGTTCAATGGGGCCGAGTCCACCCTAACCTGGGCAAGTAGAACTAAAGCAAAAGAAACACGCGTTTGCATTGAAAGTCGGCAAAAAAAAATGAAAGGTGAAGGAAAATAAACGCGCGTTATTTTGCTTCACCTGCTTTCTTTTTGCCAATGTTCTGGAAGCGTTCCAGTCATTGCTGAAGAGACAAAGCCACACTCAGGCAGGAAACTGCGGTGGCGAAGTCCTGCAAGCATAACAAAAAAGCAATCAGTGAAAGCTGCCCCCGACCCCAACAACGGGCTCATAGAAGGCATATTTGTGCAGTTTCCGGGTCCACGCAAACCTCCACCCAATTGGCTACCGGCAGTAGTTTTTGGCAGCCAATCGGGTGGAGGATCTGACGGCACCTGGAAAGAACACCAACATTCCAGAGATTCCAAGGTCTTCCCTGGAGACCTGGAGAAATTATTAAAATTCCTGAGTCTCTGGGGAAAATCCAGAGGTTTGGCAGGTATGGGTAGAACCCCGCAGCAGCTCGATCTACACTTGACACATCTAAACAAGAATACAAGTATCAGAATACAAAGCGAGTGCCATAAGCACGGAGCAACCGGCTCTGCATACTCTGCGTTGCCGTTTCCAATTCTCCGATTCATGTGGTCGTATGCCAGCATAAGACAGCCCAACATTAGGCTACTTGACCAAATACAGCACAATCGTAACGACGAGCCAGAGGCGTTCGCAGGGTAGGGCCTGAGGGGCAAGGCCCACCCAAAATCTGTAAATGCCCACTCAGCAGCGCTGTGTGGGAATTTACAGATATTTTTGTCAGTGCAGTGGGCCCAACTACATTAGCATCAGGCCCCATTTGCTAGACAATCCTGGCTACGCCTCTGCCCAACATCCCCTCCTCCCCCATTCGCTCCCTTTCAACTGTGATCATCTTATGCATGCCGCTGTTTGGCCGACACAACCCATGCCCCCGCAATCCCCCCAACGAATAACCCCTGCCCCCTAAGCTGCCCTAAGTCACTCGTGTTGCACACCTTGAAAACGACTGCCCCGTGGCTGGCAGTACCAAAGCATATTCCAAAACCTCAGGAGCAACTAGCATTGCAGTTTTGTGACCCAAATAAGGCAAGGATAGCACGCTGCTAAATGCAAAATAAAATTATAATTTTTTCCGACGACGCGATGGATCTCATCGTTCCCCGGCACTTTCCGCCCTCCATCTATACGAAAACAAGCCCTCTAACCGCGTGTCCGCCACCCCGTCGCAGCGCAACCCTGCCCTTTATCAGTGGTCGAAGTGTAAGAAAAGAAGTAGTGGAACGATGTTCCCTGCTAGCCTGCCCCCGCTGCCTGCAAACCCCATCTCCACACCCCTCCCACATACAATACAAACCCCCAAACACATTTGCCTGCTGTTTAAGGGAATGTTCAGTGCAGTGCACTGAAAGTGCAAGTTTCAACTTCTTCCTACACTGTTATTTTAAAACGAAACCATTCCGGAACAGTTTTTTAAAAATAAAAGTATAGGAGCTGTAAAACTTAATTTAAAAAAGTAGAGGAGCACCGCTCCCAACTGCTCCCGCTCACTTCGACCACTACCCTTTATCGCCTGTAACTTCGTGTACACAACTTTTGCAACATGCCACGTGCAGTACACATAAACCCATTTGAAACCTCACATGCTTGTACACCCCCATCCCAAATTCGTGTGGCTGATCCCCTACCACCCCCCCACCCCAGAGTGGCCAAATGCTTGCTCCATTTCCATGCCCAAACCACCAATTACTGGCCACGCTGCGCTTGGCGGGGCAATACCAGACACCTTGGTCCAAATACAATGACCACCTCGCTCCCTGTCGTACTGGGCCATCAATCGTCTTAGACATGGGTGAAAGTTTCTGCCCACAGCTGCGGCGGCCCTTTTTTCTTCCCATGACCTGGCCACTGCCATGCAAGCCAAACCCCCCCCTCCAATTCAGATAGCACTCACCCAAACCTCCCAATCTCCTCTGCTCACCCCCACCATATCCCAACCGACTACCCACAGACTTAGAGCCCCTGGCCAATCCACTACGGCTCCTCCAACCTTGAATTCATTGCCTATCTCTCGCACATGATTACATGGTAACCCAGCACGACCCCACCTGTTCCAATTTAATTCAGGCCCCCCCCCCCACGTCGTGTGCCACACAAAAGGCAATTTGTGCCTCTCCATTGAACGCAAACCACCACACCCAGAATGCACCGGGAAACACACCCCAGCCCTTCTTGAATAGCCGCACCCCTCCCGTCATGGTCCCTACAAACACTTCCCCATATAGACATTTTAGTGTGATACAATAATATTGTACACTTTAGCTGATATGCACGCGAAACCCAACTAAATTACTAATTATCAGTATGCAGAACGCCTCACAATTGTATTACCCAGCCCAGGGCCGTTTCACTAAATTCTGTTCTTTGTAGTCTGGGACGAGGGGGGTGTAAACTTCCAAATTAACCACGGTTTCCAATAATGCATTAAACCGCCAGCTCTATTTGCATTGCTCTGGTCTATAACTCGTGCCGCGTACCGTACCGAAAACCTTGGCCTCAAAGCCCTTCAACCGAGCCTGAACGGGGCAAGCATACACACTATACCAGTCTTGCCCTTAAGGTGGCTCAGCACCCCCTACCATTGCCCCAACTCCGCATGCTAAACTATATTCCCCCAACCCTGCCTGTGCACATTACATTGCAGCGACACAACCTGTGTACAGCATATACTTGGGTATCGAACATTGCGCAGCGACCGTCCCCAACTTACAGAGTCTACAAAATGCTGCATCAGGCTAACGACATGACACGATGACGGCACGCATTATCTGCCCACCCGCAGCCCCATAAAAAACAGCCAGCCGCACTACAAACCCCCACTATCATCTACCCATTATAATGAAGTTTGTCCCTCTCTCTTAGCCCGTAACTTCTCTTCCGCTCTAACTGCAACACGACCACTCCTTCCGACTGGAACCAAAAACTAGGGGTGTACCGAATAGTGAAATTGCTATTCGGCCGAATACCGAATAGTTAGCAAAACTATTCGGCCGAATACCGAATAGTGTGCCGAATAGTTTTTTTTTTTTTTACATTTTACAGCACATGAGAAATACTGCTTCACAAGACAGTAAAGAGCATGTGAATGCATGCATCATGGATGCACACATTCAGCTGCCATTTTCAATCCCAATACATAATACGTTTCACCAGTGGTGGAAATGGAAAAAAGTTGGTGGGGGATCTCACAAGGGCAGGGGTGGGGGTGGAGTTTGGGGGGTGGGGCAGTGTACGAGGAGGCAGGGTTTAGAGGGGGACAAAGCTGGCAGTTGACATCCGATCAAAGGAAATGTACATAATAATAGTTTAATACAGCAATATCAAACATTCCGGCATAAAAGGAATGAATGGCCATGTGCAACAACTGTTGGCCACTTTTGTATTGGTGTCTGAGGCAATTTTATGCCCCAGTCCGACCATGGCAGACAGTAGATAGACGCATACAATTTGTCCACAACATCACTCACAAACCACACTTTTGCTCCGTGCACGAACCAAGACAAGACAAATTACACATGGTCACTGGAGCCAGCACGTTAAAATCCGGCCTCCAGAAAATGCAGCACACCACATAATATATAACGTATCTGATGTGCTGCATTTTACAGAGGCCAGACCCAAACGTTTGTCGGCTCTGCAAGATCCACTCCAAGCAGATATCCAACCTTTGCACTATCCTTGGAGATTGCAACACCCGGTCACTTGGGTCAAGGCCTTTAGCAAACTTGCCCATGGCGGCGATGGAAAACAGCAGTCAGGCCTCGAAATGTTAAGCACATACTGTATAAAACAATGGCCCGTTAAATGTGAAATCGCGTATAAATTGCCCCACTTGAAAGGCTGTCAGCACAAAGAATGAGGGGCGCTGGGTGTGTGACTCCAGAGCCTCTCACACGCTGTGTTTGGAATGTGCATTCCTTTGTTTGCATATTCCAATGCTTCGCAACACATCACACAGGAGCACACACTGGCACAACAGGCTGGTTCATCTGCTGTCTGCAGCTTTCTGTGTGGGCCCCTTACTGTGCTAAGTACAGGGCAGATTAAATTGCGAGCTCTGCAAGGAGCTGCTCCGCCCGCCGTCGCAGGCGTTTTTTGTTTTTAACTAACCCAGCACATCAGTTTGGAAACATAAAACTCGCTGTTGTTTTTTTAAATAATTTGGTTTGTGAAAGGGGGCGGAACCCTGCTGGATAAGACGTGCCGCTCGGAGTGTGGTGCTCACATATGCGAGGCCTGCTGCGAGATGAGCCTCCCCTGAGCGGCGGCACGACGGCACGGCCGCGATTACACGCAGGTGAGGGTTGCCTGTAGCCAGGCAGGGACGGCCGGTGATGCCGTCTCGCGTTCTGAGCCACAGAGCCCGGCGCAGCCACTGGAAGGGCTCCAAGCTGCGAGAATGAGGTCAGGACTCTGGAGCTGGGAACACAAACTCTGCGCGCTAATCCCCAGTAGCTGCTGCTGCTGCTGCCATGTGCAGGGCGGCCCGAGGTGACCGAAGTACACTATGAGGCGTGTGTGTGAATTGACTTCATTTTTTTCCGTTTTTTTTAAAACATTTTTTATAACTTCGGCTTTCGAGTAAGTTTTCAAGGAACCTTCGGCCGAAGCCGAATAGGTGGTTTTCAGCCAAAATTCGGCCGAATACTTACTCGAAGCCGAAGTTCGGTACACCCCAACCAAAAACACTACTTCTTGAACGTTGAAACTCCTGCCACACGAACGCTGGCAACTCCTTCTCCTGGAACGGCAACAGCAGGATTTCCGCTATTCTGTGAGGGGACACAGGACCAAGAGGGTGCACCTGGGGGGTTGGAGGCTTTATATAGCCTGCACCTCTCTTGGTCCAGCTACCCCTGCCCCCTCGTTGCCCCTTTGTGACATGCATCCTTGTGCCTCCACCTGCCAGCCAATCTTGGCCTATTGCCGGCCCTTGTTGTTACCTTGGGTGGCTGGGTGGGAGCCCCCACTAAGGGCGGCGGCCACCATTTGCCAACCGGTGGTCAGCACGTCTGCCCGCCAGTATAGTGAGAAAACCATGCTCAACCAAGACTTTTGAGGAAAGATAGAACCAGAATTAGGAAAGCAAAGCAGTGAGAAATACAGGGCATTTTAAAAAGGACGCATGAAGTAAGGCCAGGAAGGAACTGATCAGCGCAATCCAAAATCAAAGAGCAGAGGAGTTTTGTCAAACCTGAAGATGTTTCAAGTTGTGAAAAGCAGAAGAGTAGAAGCCAAAATACAGAGAATTAGAATAGTTCAAACTTGACTGAATAAGTGCTGATGCTGTAGAAATATGGCGGCCATGGACAGACAAAATCTCACTTAGAAGCCAAAGATAAAACCACTACGATAAGGAATCCAAGTTATTCTGGTACATGAGAGTAAGAGTCAGTGGAGGGGTGCCCACCTCCATGCTGATGCGCCCCTTCCTCCACTGCATGGTACAAGGGGGGCTGTCCTGACGAATGTATTTCTGGGGTCGACTTTCTTATTGCTGTAAACCTGAAGTAGTTCTGTCATGTAACATACATTCAAATACCTTTTGTATGTAGTAGTACTCAAGTAGGCAATTGAGAGTGCAGACAAAAATAGAAAATAAATACAGCTTTTATTTATTTGGCTGTTCATGAATTTCATAGTCATGCATTTAAACTTTTTTTGATTTTTTTGAAATCCATTTTATTAAGTGTAGTTTGTTTCTAACATTCAAAAAACCTTTTATAGCAACTGAATAGGTAACAAAATTTAATTGTGCAAAGCTAAAACAAATTTGTGCTTTGAATTTTGTGTATAACCACCACCTATAGTATTTGTTTTTTTGCATAGCGCAGCTAGGCCCGAGGGCAACCGGGTGCATATCTTCAAACAGTAATTACAGGAATGACATATATTCAAAAGAGTAATTACAATAGTGGCACAGTTACAGTTAACGTTACAATCCATTATATGCATCAACAAGAACAGTAGCGTGCGAGAACAGTGCAGAATCCCAAAGGCATACAGAAAGTCATGGTGCTCAAATGTTCAAGAGGACAATTGGTCAATTGTGTGGTGGCTAGCCATAGCTTGGCTTTGTGTTTGAATAGGTTCAGTGATGGTATATTTCTAATGGTAAGTGGCAAAGTGTTCCAAAGTTTAGCAGCCATGACTGGGAAGCTAACACCTCTGGCTGTTTGAAGCTTGTATCTGGGGATCGTGAGGCCTTGAGTTTGGGCAGATCTAAGTGACCGAGATGGAATGTACTGAGTGAAACGCGAGGCTAGGTAGATGGGGGGCCTGGTTGTTTACGCATTTATAAGTAAGGGCCAGCGCTTCTAATGATATCCTTTGGGCGACTGAGAGCCAGTGAAGGTTCTTCCTAGTTTCTGAGATGTGAGCTGATCTAGGGATGTTGAGGGCTGCTCTGATGGCACTGTTTTGGTTGATCTGGAGTTTGTTGAGGTTGCGCTGGTTGGTGACTTGGTACAGTGCATTACAATAGTCCAATTTGGGCATAACCAGCGTCCTGGCAAAAGTGATGCAAATCTGAGTAGTGAGGAATGGGCGGCAGGCTGTGATCAACTTGCAAGTGTAAGCCGAGGCAGCGACAACTGCATTAGTTTGTCTAGATAGGAAGAGTGTGGAATCTAGGTAGATTCCTAGAGTTTTGGTATCTTTGGATACTTTGATGGAATTGACATCAATATTGAAAGAGCTGAACGATGGGTTCAGCTTATTAAGTCTCTGTTGTGTACCCAAGATGAGGAGCTCCGTCTTATCGTCGCTGAGACAGAGCTCGTGTTGGGCCATCCAAGTTTGGATGACTTGGTAAATGTCATTCAGAGCTTTGGAGTCAACAACATAATCACCGGTAATGGGAATGAGTATCTGGGTGTCATCCGCATAATTAGTGTATGTGACGCCCAGATAGTCAAGCACATCAAACAAAGATTTGGTGAATACATTGTAGAGTGTGGGGGATACACAGGACCCTTGAGGGACTGCGCAGGGGACTGACGTAGGATCTGCCTAGGAGGTAGGTGAAAATACTCTCATGTGCCTATTGTCTAGGAATGACCTAATCCAATTAGTGGCATTGTCGGAGAAGTGGGCAGCAGATTTCAGATGCTGACAGAGGATTTGGTGATTGACCAAATCGAAAGCTGCAGATAGGTCCAGTAAGAGTAGAAGGGCCAATTTTCTGTTGTCCTTTAGGTCCTCAATTTGAGTTTTGAGGTCTAAAAGGGCTGTTTCTGTCCCGTGCTTAGGTCTAAAACCAGATTGTCTTGTACCGAGGAGATTGTTTCCAGATAGTTCTGTATCTGTAAGTATGCTGCTCTGTCTAATATTTTTAGAAGAAACGGGACAGTAGTGATGGGTCTGTAGTTGGTTGGTATCTCAGGGTCTAAAGTCAGTTTTTTTAGAAGAGGGATGACCCCAGGCGTCCTTCAGATTATTAAGGACCATTCGAGATTGGAACGAGGAGTTGATGAAGGTGGTTATAAAAGGAGCAAGGTCATGTGCCAATACTGTGATGATAGGTGCAGGACAAGAGTCACCTTGGCAGTTGGAGGGTTTTAAGTTACAGATGATATTTTCAACCTCCGGGATGGTGAGTGGCACGAAGCTGAATGGAGTGTGGGAAAAGGCGGCCATTTTAGGTGTCGTGGGTTTAGTTATGGGGGAAGTGAGAAGGGTGTTTTGTTTGGCATTAATTTTGAATTGCAGGGTGGTTATTTTGGTGAGAAGTGAATTTTGGATGTTGTTGCACCACGTGCTGTCCTTACTATAGTTATTGGGGCGGGTGAAGGGGATTCTAATTATTTGAGAATTTTAAATGGCACCTTCGTGTTGGATTCTGCTTGTGATATATGCTGGTTGTAGGTCTCGTTTTTGGCTTGTAAGATAGCTTCCTTGTAATTAAGGGAAGTGATGAGAAGGAGGTCTTTGGTGGCCTCACAGGGAAGGCTTTTCCAGAGAGCTTCAGCCTTGCGCTTTTCTTTGTGCAGTACTCTAAGCTGCGGGGTGAACCATGAGTTCAAATGGCCTCGTTGTTTGGCTTTCCGTAATTTGAGCGGTGCTATAGTATCAATATCTTTGAGCAGTGTTTGATTGAAGGTGTCTACTAAGACGGTGGGGTCCTTGTGCTGAGAGGCGCAGTTGTTCAGGATGGGGAGGATGAGAGGGAGTAGTTTGTCCCTGGTAATGTCTTTTTTATTCCTGGTGGGCTATAGTAGGTTTGGGATGAGGGTTGGTAGCTGGTAAGTGGAAGATGATGATGTGGTGGTCGGACCAAACACATGCGGAATTGGAACTTATCGAGGTGTTGCAGTTAAGATCTGTAATCCAGTCAAGCGTTCTGCCCTTGTTGTGGGTGGATTCAAGAATGCGTTGCTGGAAGCCTAAGTTGGCAAGGGTAGTAGCGACCTCGGTGGCTATAGGATCCTTGGGGTCAGATAAGCCATGGTTAAGGTCACCTAGTAGCAACACCTGAGAGTTAGGCTTAGTATCGTCAGTCAGGATGGAAGTAATATCATCTGTGAATGAGCCAAGTGGTCCTGGAGGTCTGTAGATGAGGTGTAATGTTACTGTGTTGGTCGGTGAGAGGGTAAGTTTCACCGATAGAGATTCAGCAGAGCTAAATTGGGTATTGGGGATAGTTCTTATAGTGATATTGTCTCTATGTATAAATGCACTCCGCCTCCTTTGGAGGAGGTGGACTGACGGTCAGTTCTGTTGATGGAGTAGCCATTCAGGCGAGGGCGAGAAGTGGGCCAGAGGCTGCATGTAGCCATGTTTCAGTGATGGCAATGAAATCGAGGTTTAGGACGGTGATGAGGTCAATGAAATCGAGTGCGTGGGCAGTAAGGAATCTGGCATTGACGAGGGCTCCCTTGAGTTCTTTAGTAGGGGGGGGTAGAGGGGAGGTTAGGTATCTTCTGTGTAGTGAACTGTGTACTGGTGGTGTGGCTGCGCTGGGTGAATGGAGCACGAGGCAGTCTAGATCTAAGTCTGGTATTCCTAGATTGGAGTGTGCATGGCTGATTCGGTGTGTGTTTTGTAGCGAAATGTTGAAGCCACAAAGCCGGGTCGTTGAGGTATGGGTTGGTAATGAGGTCGGTGCTGTGGAGCACGGTGAGGGAGTGTGTAAAAGAATAGTAGTGGTAAGTCTTGGCAGTGCTGATAGAGAGGATGCAGTGGGTAGAAGTTAGGTAAACTAGAATGAAAAAGTAGATCAAGTAAAGGCTGGCAGGAGGCCACAGCCGCACGTCGTGACCTGGGAGTCCTAAAAGTCTGTATGGTATAGAGCCAACGCTCATTGGCAATGGTGCGTTTATCAGGAGTGGCGGGTTAGTGATAGTTCACAGAGGTGGTGCAGTTAAAGCGTCCACTCTGTTCGGGGCAGGAGTCAGAATGCTAGTAGTGATGGCCAAATAGCAATCAAATTATTCCAAAGGCATTACTTGAATATGGCCGACAGGTAGGTTCATGTGAAAATTAGCAATCAAGTTGCTCCAAAGGCAATACTTGCATAAGGTTGATAGGTACATGTGCAGGATAATGTGCAATTGGTGCCGGGCGCAGCTCCGACAATTAATCAGGCAGCTCACTAGGAAAAGGGGCTGGCGGATTATTGACATGCTGGTCTTGCCGCTAAGTGGTTACCAGGATTATTTAGCAATGACCGAGACACAAGACAGAGCAATTGCGAGTGCCGTAGGGTAAACAGGAGGCCAGCAGGAGTGCCTATATGTTGCACCACGAAGAAGGTGCAGCTTCTATAGCTGGTGTATACGAGTGTCATTTGAGAAAGTTAGCTCCGAGGAGGAGTTGTAAAAGAATGTCATGGGCAAGTAGTGCAGGCACGGATGCGAAGTGAATGCGGATGTGCTAGGCCGACTGATGATCAGAAGGATAAGTGCGGCAAAGAGTCTTAACAGAGTTGTGGCGTAGTGGAACCTTTGATAGTCTGTGAGCTGGATGGCTCCCGCAGTTGAACGCGAGGAGAGGGGAGCTAAGGAGCAGTGTCCCGCGCGGTAGTGCAGGTGTGGACAGGGGCAAACAGGAAGGTGCCTTCGAAACGGTGTGCCTTAGAAGAGGTGGGCCGGCTTCTGCCTCTTCCAAGTGACAAGTGATAGTTCATATAGATGCTACAACCAAACAAAAGGCAGTTAATAGTGTCACGATTGGTTGTATTTAGCCAGGCTAGAGGGTGACCTAACATCTGGATATAAATCAGGTAGTTGGAAGGGCCAAATGTTGCACACTAGGGTGCTGGTCCTCAGACGTTTTGGCGAGGTGCCTTCATCTAGGGCCTGGAGTAGGTCTCCCTAAAAGGGAGTGAGGGGGCTCTATTGGTGTCTGCAATAATGGTCGAGGACTATTGAGCATGACATTAAAAATTCCATAATTATGGTACACCACAAACAAAGTTAAAAAATCAGGGTAGCACAGGACTGACCTTGGGGGTAGTATCGTTAGGTGGATCCTTGAGATGGCAGTCCACAAATGTGAAGCATGGTTTTTCTAGTCCATGTTTGTTCAGTGATATGATATGGTATGATATGGCATTTGTAACGCGCCTATACACAAGTGTTTCAGTGCAGCATCAGGCTGCTGTTGGATGAATAAAAAAACAATGGGTTTTGTTACATGCTGTATTTACAATAAGGGGCATGCTGTTACTATAAGAGCAAGGTGCATGGAACCTTACAAAGCAATGTTCACCTTCCATAGCGTTCTCGTAGTCAAGAGTAGCTGGGAGGTGCTGGTGGTAAGGATCACGCCAATTATTGGCCTGGATGGGCATTAAGTATTGTGGGAGCTGAGTTCCCAAAAGATGGACGCTCTCAACAGATGGAAGTACTCCTATTAGGTGGAGACAAAAATGGGCACGAAAAAACATTTTGTAAATCTAAGGTCAGGTGGCTAATGGCGTCTGCATGGAAGGGACGGCTAGATCCCAGTGAAAAAAGTACCTGCTCGCAGGGTCCGGGGCAGGAGTATGAATGTTGCAGAGCCGCGGTGTGGAGGGGCGGCAGGGACGCTGTTATGTGAACACGGAGCTGTTCATTTCGGGACGCGATACGCATGCGGGTGTGCAGTCAAAATGTCGAATCAATAATTTTGAATGCATTAAATTCGGAAAAAAAAATGTCCAATATTTTTTTTTATTTGATATGTTTTTATTGGGGTTTAGATAGTAAAATAAGGGTTATTAAAAAAAACAGGGAGTTAGGGGGGGGACCGCCCCCATTAAAAAAAAAAAAAAAAATTGACTTTTTCGACATTGATTCGACAATAATGCATTCAAAATTATTGATTTCGAAAATATGACTATAAATCACGCATGCGCATAGGGAGCAGTGTTTGGCAAGCTCCTGTGCGCATGTGCTGAGGAGGAACATGTTTAGGTAGCGCGCGTCCAGTAGTTGTGGGAACGTGGGTGCTGCCGAAACGTTTGTTGGAAAAGGCAATAACACTGCCTATACAGAGACGGCCTGGATGGGCAATATTCCTGTGAGGAATCAGTCGGCATACTTGATGTTTGTAAATTACAGCAGCGTCAGCAACTAACTGCATATCTGGTAATTGTAAGTAAATATGCAAGCAAAACGGCGTCTGCAGCGTGCCGGCATCCAAAGAACCCAGAGGCAGTGGTGGATGGCAGATCTAAGGCTGAGTTTGTGGTCTGCAATTGCTGGCCGTAGTTGTTGGGAAAATGGATGTGTTTTACTGGTGTGAGACGGGAATGGAAGCCGGACGTATGGTGGCACAGGAGTCAGTGGATATGTGCATTTAAAAGGAACTGGAAGCACCATACATGTATCTGTGGGGCCTAGAGAGAATGATCCACAAGGGATCCAAGGCTGTGATGTACACAAATGGAGATCTGCATTTGCTGGCCGTGTTTGGGACAGGAGGAAAAAAAGTCCTACAAATCTGATACAGAAATTAGAGCAGGGTGGGAGGGTCCTGGGGCAAAGGGGTCAGTTTATGTACTCAATTGGTAGACTGCATTAGCTGGCCATATTAGGTAGAGAAGGAAAATTGTCCTTGAAAGCCGATGCTGGAATATGGGCAGGGTAAAAAGGGTCCTTGGGCCAAAAAGGCTCAGTTAACCACAGTATCCAGTAGGTTCTGCCTCGTTGAGTCCATTGGTAATGCTTTTGAGTTTGAAGATCCACCATGCCTCTTTGTGATTAAGTGAGTTCAGGGCACGGCTGGTGTTGGGGACTGAATCCGTAATCCACCAAAGGATGTCATCTGGTCCGTGGTGATATTCGGTGTAATGTTGGACCATTGGAGCTGTTAAGGATTTGCATCTGCTCCAGGACCGATGTTCTCCTATTCTTTTGTGAATTTGCCGGGTGGTTTGTCCTACATAGCGGAGGCCACAGGGGAATTCTATTATGTATATGACGTTAGCTGTTTTGCAGTTCGTGAATTGTCTTAGTTGCCAGTCTTTTTCGCCGACACGAAATGAATTCATTTTCTTAGTGAAACGGCATACTGTGCACGTGCCGCATGGGTGATGGCCTCTTATTCCTCGCATGTTCCAGATAGTAGATCTTTGTGTCTTATTATCTAGTCTGGCGTGTTAACATGTCCTTTAGGTTTTGGATCTTTTTAAAGCCATCCTAGGCGCTTTTTCTTCTGGTAGGCTCAGTTGCACCAGAGGCCAACATTTTTTCAGTATTCCTTTGAGTTTGGTGGTGTCCGGGCCAAAGGTAGAAACAAAAGTGAGGGTATCATCACAGTCGGAGCTTACCATTTTAGGTGTTAGCAGGCTCTCTCTTGGCGTATATTTGGCTCTTTTCGTTGTCTTCTTAATTCGTTTTGTCAGGTACCCTCTTTCTTCTAGTTTGCTTTGGAGAACCTTTGCATGTTTGTTATATTGGTCCAATTCTGTGCAGTTGCATCTGAACCTCAGGAATTGGCCGTAAGGGAGATTGTCAAGCAAACTCTTCGGGTGATGACTGTTGTAGTGAAGTAAGGGGTTTCTGTCCATATCCTTGGTAAAAAGGTTGCACATCAAGGTTCCATTTTTGACTGAGATGGATAGATCCAGGAAGTTGATTGTTGTGTTGCTACTTAGCATGGCAAATTTTATTTCTTGGGTCTTGGTATTGAGCCAGTTAAAGAAATCGGTAAGGCTGCTTTCGTCCCCTTTCCATATTAGGATGATATCGTCGATATACCTATACCATGAGGTAATCTTTTCTTGAAAGGGGTTTGAAATGTTGTGGACATAGAGGCGCTCAAATTCGGCCATGAAGAGGACTGCCAGGCTTGGTGCGAATGCAGCTTCCATGGCCGTCCCACTTGTTTGCAGGTAGAAGATGTCATTAAACGAGAAAAAGTTACTGGTCAAAGCGAGTTCTAACAGTTCCACTATGAAGTTGGTGGGGACTCTTTTCTGGAGCATAAAGTGGGTCAGGTGATGTTTACAAACTGACTATGTCCATGGTGACTAGGAGTTCTTCATCTTTATTCAATGTTTGTCCTTCAAATTTTGTTATAGTAGACATGGTATCCCTCAAGTATGTTGGTGTTTGCTGGCTGAATGGCTTGAACTTACAAATAGGTTCAAGTATCGAGCCAGACCCTGACACAATCGGTCTACCCAGAGGGGTTTGCCCATTTTTGTGAAGTTTAGGCAATGCATACAGTGCAGGAGTCCTGTTTTCCGAAGTGTTTAGGAAGGTTTCTTCTCAGTCTGTGATCCAGTTTTGCTCTAGTGCATATCTAGTCACTTCCTGGATTTTGAGCTCGATTTCTGCTGTTCGATCTTTCCTGAGTTTTTTATAATTCCTTCTTCATTGAGTAGTTGCATTACCATCTCTTTGTATTGTGTGATGTTTTGAATAACAATCCCTCCACCTTTATCCGCTGCTTTGATAATCAGTTTATTCTCGGCTAAGGTTGTCAGTGCCTTGCGTTCACCTATTGTTAGGTTGTTCCTCTTGTGTTGGGGTTTGTCCTGTAGTTTTTAAATTTCTTTTGTAATGCATTTCTCGAATGCTATCAGAGATCCAGGAACCTCGTTTTCTTCCTCCACTGCCGCCGGTGGGTTGGCGCCACAACTGTGATTATTAATAAAAACATCTGTAGAGAAATGAGCTGTGTGAGCTTCAGGCTGCTGCCACTTGCTGCAGCCCATGTGTTATTTACCACCGTCAGGCAATTGAGCAATTCCCTGCAGCGCTGCATGTTCCCGGTGCTCCCACTTCCTGCAGTGTTCCCGGTGCTCCCATTTCCTGTGCTGTTCCCAGTGCTCCCACTTCCTGCAGCATTCCCCGGACTCCCACTTCCTGCGGCGTTCCCGGGACTCCCACTTCCTGCGGCATTCCCGGTACTCCCACTTCCTGTGGCGTTCCCAGTGCTCCCATTTCCTGTGGTGTTCCCAGTGCTCCCACTTCCTGTGGTGTTCCCAGTGCTCCCACTTCCTGCAGCATTCCCCGGACTCCCACTTCCTGTGGCGTTCCCGGGACTCCCACTTCCTGCGGCATTCCCGGTACTCCCACTTCCTGTGGCGTTCCCAGTGCTCCCATTTCCTGTGGTGTTCCCAGTGCTCCCACTTCCTGTGGTGTTCCCAGTGCTCCCACTTCCTGTGGCATTCCCGGGACTCTCACTTCCTGCGGCGTTCCCGTTGCTCACACTTTCTGCGGCGTTCCCTTGCTCCCACTTCCTGTGGCGTGGTGATAGCCTGTTGAAGATTGGCCCTGCTGCCCCGGTGCCCAATCGGACTCAAGACAGAGAACTTGACTGAAGTTGTTTTGTGCAGCCATTTCCTAGGCTCGGCCCATGGTGGGCTCCTAGAGCCAAGCCTGGCCCCCAGGCTCGGCCCTACCCATGAAATCTCTGGCTCCCCCACCTCTAACCACCACACATGCAGAACTGTAAGCAACACTACAACAGGCGTCTATTCTATACTTACATTTATTTTTATTTTGGATTTGTATAGCGCACTACAACCCATGGGCAACTAGGTGCTGTAAGAAAATGAAAGTAGGCTTGCTTCGGGGTTACAGGTATGCAAGGCGACTCTTGGGCATTCTTCCCAAGAAGCCGAGAGGCCGTACAAGGAGTGCCCTAAACTATCCCAGACGCTCCCAACCATAAAGCTCCGATATCACTACATCGGCCTGCTCAGGATGGCTCATGTGGACAGTTCGGAGCAAGTGCACTGCACCCCCGACATCTCTAGCAATGAAAGCGAAATACGAACGTTTAGGAAAGGCAATCTGGATTACAATAAATTGCTGAACCTTGCTGAATCTTGCCACGAAGGACGACAGTGCACTGTGCTCGATCTGATTACACTGGGAGGCCAGTGCAGCTCTGCGGCAGTGCTACACTGCACCTTACACTGGGAGGCCAGTGCAGCTCTGTGGCCACGCTACACTGCAGCTTACACTGCACTGCCAACACAGCACTGTGGTAGTGCTCAACCACACCTTACCCTGGAAGGCCAATACAACTCTGTGGTAGTGGTACACTGCAGCTTACACTGGACTGCCAGTGCAGCACTGTGGCAGTGGTACACTGCACCTTACACTGGACTGCCAGTGCAGCACTGTGGTAGTGCTCCACTGCACCTTACACTGGAAGCCAACACAGCTCTGCGGCAGTGCTACACGGCGAGCCCAATGCAGCTCTGTGGCGGCGCTACACTGCTCCTTACACTGGACTGCCAGCACATCACTGTGATAGTGCTCCACCATACCTTAAACTGGAAGGCCAATACAGCTCTGTGGCAGCGCTTCTCTGCACCTAACACTGGACTGCCAGCACAGCACTGTGGTAGTGTTCCACTGCACCCTACACTGGAAGCCCAATTCAGCTCTGTGGCAGTGCTACAGTGCACCTTACACTGGAAGGCCAGTACAGCTCTGGGTTAGTGCTAGACTGCACCTTACACTGGACTGCCACCACTGCAGTGTGGCAGTGCTCCACTGCACCTTACACTGGACTGCCAGTGCAGCACTGTGGCAGTGATACAGTGCACCTTAGACTGGACTGCCAGTGCAGCACTGTGGCAGTGATACAGTGCAGCTTACACTGGGAGGCCAGTGCAGCTCTGTGGCGGCGCTAAACTGCACCTTACACTGGACTGCCACCACTGCACTGTGGTAGTACTCCACTGCACCTTACACTGGGAGGCCAGTTCAGCTCTGTGGCGGCGCTACACTGCACCTTACACTGGACTGCCAGCACTGCACTGTGGTAGTGCTCCACTGCACCTTACACTGGAGTGGCAGTGCTACACTGCAGCTTACACTGGGAGGCCAGTGCAGCTCTGTGGCGGCGCTACACTGGACTGCCACCACTGCACTGTGGTAGTACTCCACTGCACCTTATACTGGGAGGCCAGTTCAGTACTGTGGCAGTGGTACACTGCAGCTTACACTGGGAGGCCAGTGCAGCTCTGTGGTGGCGCTACACTGCACCTTACACTGGACTGCCAGTGCAGCACTGTGGCAGTGGTACACTGCAGCTTGCACTGGAAGGCCAGTGTAAATAGTGTAAATGCAGCCTGCTCTTCATCATATCTCCAAAGCTAGGGTGGGACTGGGTCACCAATGAAAAGTGGCCCACACTTGCAAATGGCTATTCATTCCTGTTGGGACAGACTGTTTGAGTAGTACCCAAGAGTGAGTTTTTTGGATAAAATGTAATGTATTCAGCAACAATGGTCACATAGTGAAGTAACTCATCAAAGTGTCTTACACTAGCATTTTATGTTTTTGGTTTGGGCATTGTCCTATTGCCCTATAGGCCAGTCCGAGCCTGTCCAAGGGTACCAATTCTGTAAACATCTGTAGAGGAAGCACAGGATTCATTTGGAAGACCGTATCTTGGGGATGTAGCCTTTGCTGGGCCGACTGTCCAGCATCTAAGCCAGGGTCCTGCACCTCAGCGAAGAGCCGCGCACGGCGACAGCATTCAGACCAAGACCAGACTCACTGGTTGCTGTGATCCCCTTTCCAGGGAAAGAGGATTTTAGTGGCAAAGCAGGATGAGCTGCTTGTGAAGGATTGACATGTCATAACGCATATGACCTCCAGAGATCAGCCAAGCCTGTGTTGCTCAGTAGGCCACTCCTTTCGGTCCTGCACGCCGCCTCCACAGCTTGTGAGGAAGTGCACGTGTTTGAGTTGGGAGATTGGCATCCCAGAGCAGCTTCACTTCCGGGTAATCACCACTGAAAGTTTGACCACGTTTCCCTTTAAGGAAGGGACGTGTAACCATTGGTGGACACCGTGCCCACTTGGGGAAGTCTTACAAAAAAAACAAATGAGAAAGCGCAGAAGATGCAATTTTTTTATTTGCGTAAAGTTTAGAAATGTGCAGGTCCCCTTATTCTTTTATTCTGCACATTTAACAGCCGGGCAAAAGACCCAGCCGCCACCAGTTCGCTTGCGTACATTAGTCTCATCGCCCACATGGGTGCTGGGAGATCATTGCACAGAGACAGCCCTGAAAGTGCATTTCACTACTAATGGACTTGAGCACCTTCCTTCTGCCACTATTGAGGACCGGAATTTGGTCACTGTACCATCTTCTGTTTTCATGCCTGCTCCAGGCACCGATTGTCTCATGGCGCCATCTAGCGTTCATTCTAGGCTTGACAGCTACGACTGTCAGTCCATCTGAACAAAGTTATTATTTTTTTTTTTAACCCTGGACTGTTCGCAAAGAGCACAAAATAGCCAATGTGCTCATACCTGCCTTCATTTGAAAATCAAAAACCCTGAGATGTATGCCGCGCCCACAGCCACACAAGACTCCGCCCCTTTGCACACGGCTCCGCCCACACCCCACCTACATGTCATAATTTGCAGTTTGCACTTTACAGTGGAATGCAATACATTTCATTAAATTGGCACCCAAATTGAATAGGACGAAAGGCATACGCCTGCCATAAAATCAATATACACACAAAACCAAGAGAGGATATTTTCTACAAATACTGTTTTTGAAAACTTTAAAATGTGTGCATGTTTTAAACTCCAAGAACTGGAGGCACTGAATGTCAACATTGGAATGAGATCTTGCAGAACCTTCAGTCCCAGCAAAGGACTCAAACACTCTAATGGCAGACCACGGCATCTTGTGTGTGTACCCGCCCAAACATCTCGAAACCTTGCCATTATGAAATCAAGAATGTTAGTTGGGCAGTGTGATGTCGCAACCACGAACGTCGCATGCGCGAGCCTCGCTCTGGGTCGCGCATGCGCATTAGTAATAAAGAACGTGCGTGCGGCAGTGGCCGCCGGGACTCCCGACGACACACACGCATGTCCTGTGTCTCTGTGTGTGTGTGTGTGTGTGTGTCTCTGTGTGTGTGTGTGTGTGTGTGTGTGTGTGTGTGTGTGTGTGTGTGTGTGTGTGTGTGTGTGTGTGTGTGTGTGTGTGTGTGTGTGTGTGTGTGTGTGTGTGTGTGTGTGTGTGTGTGTGTGTGTGTAAGCACCGGGCGGCCCGAGGCACGGGCTCGCCCACAACATCTGGCAACGAGGCGGGATACGAACGGAGCGTTTCGTTCACACAACGCTACGTGTCAACTGTGGCATCGGGATAACGTTACGTTGCGTTCCCGCAATCCAACGTAAGCAAAACAGATGTGTTTCCAGGAATAGTGTGTGGCAGTAGCGGCCTAGAAAGGTGCTCGTGCGCTGCCCACATTTTGGAGGAACACCAAACAACCGGAAGGTCCAACGGCTACGTTAATCCTCACGGCACAGTGGGTCGAGGTACGTCCATTCGTGTATCCAAGTCAGGTTTGCGGCCTCTGAACCACGTAGGAGGTGCCTGTGCGACCTGTGAACATGGCGGGAAGTGAAGGAGAAGCTGAGGCAGCGCAGGTGGTGGTGCGTAGACAACAGGGGTCTTTGTTACCCATGCAAGAATTCGACACATCGGGCCCCCCTCGAAGTTGGGCCCGAAATGGCTGTTGTGGATAAAGAAATTGGACATGTACTTTACTGCAACAGGAGAAACAGACGACGACGCAAAAAGGGCGACTCTGCTATACTCTGCAGGTATGGAAGTTCTACGAATTTATGAATCTCTCAACCTGCAAGTGGAAACCTATGACGAAGTCAAAACTGCCTTAAAGAATCATTTCATTCCCTTGTCCAATATAGACTATGAGAGATTCCTTTTCAGTGGCGAAAAACAGCGGGAAGAGGAGTCTCTTGATCAATTCTGTGCGCGCCTCCGACAAATGGCCACGACATGCAGATGGGACAACGATGAGGCCATGATTAGACATCAAGTAATCCAGGGTTGCAGCTCAGGCAAGCTTCGCAGGCAGGTGTTGAGGGAGCCGTAGGAGAACATATGAACTGGCTGAATCAAGGGGTGCCAAAATGGATGCGGCGGTGCGTCCCGGTAGGTCAGAAGAGGCATTTGCAATCGGGAAGCCGTCGTCGTCGAAGGCGAAGTGGAGCCAGAAACGCCAGGAGGTGGGTCCAACGCATGGGGCCGCGTCCATATGTCAATACTGCGGGTATGATTTACCGCATGAGGACTGTCCCGCCAAATCGAGATCCTGTGGCAGGTGCAATGGTCCAGGGCACTATACCGAATTTGTCATGCTCCGGCACCTATAGCTATACAGAGGGGACCGGCCAGGCCGATAGGCGCCGGTTCAAGGAGGCTAAGAAGCATTGCGACATTGGAACAGGATGTGCAAGACCTGAACATCGCCGAAGAGGAGGAAGATGAAGTATTCTTCATTTCGAATATAGAGACAGGGGCAAAGAAAAAGAGGCAGCCCAAGTGTGTCGTGGACATTCAGGGGGTGCCGACACAAGTGCTGATTGACACGGGAGCATCGGTGTGCCTGCTTGCTGCCGATCACTATCAGTCAATCCCGGGGCCACCTCCACTGGAAACTTCCAGGGCGAAGATTTTCACTTTTGGCGGTGACACACCACTCCCCATTCAAGGTGTGTTCGTGGCGCCCGTATCCAGGGGCAACAAGACCATAAAAGCCCGGTTTTTCGTCACCAACGTTAGCCCCCCACTCTCCGCTCAGTTGTGTGGCGTCGGAGGCATTGGACCTTGTACACTTTGCGTTTGAAGTTTATCAAGTAGATATTGGCCAGATTCTCAGGCATTTTCAAAGGGAGTGGGAAAGTTGAAGGCTCTTCATGTCCGGCTGCACATTGACGGGACCATCAGGCCCACAGGTCTCAAACATCGACGGATCCAGTTTCATCTCCGGAATCAGGTAGAGGAGGAACTCCGTTCACTGATCCAAATGGACATCATTGAAAAGGTGGAAGGTCCGACGCCCTGGGTCTCACACCCATAGTGGTAGCTCCTAAGCCAAAACAGCCAGGAGCGGTGCGCATTTGTGTCGATATGCGCCTCCTGAATGCGGCTATCAAAAGGGAGAGGCATATAACACCCACTCTGGATGACATTATTGGGGAGCTGCAAGGGGCGAGAATGTTCTCGAAGTTGGATCTGAGGTCGGGCTATCACCAGCTTTGAGCTCCACCCAGATTCACGTTATATCACAACGTTTACGACGCATGATGGCCTATATCAGTTCAAGCGCCTGAGCTTCAGCATTTCATCTGCTGCAGAAGTTTTCCAAAATACAATCAGAGGGGCGCTAGCGGGACTGAAAGGTGTATTAAATATGAGCGACGACATCTTGGTCTTTGCCGAATCTGAAGCAGAACACATGCAAAGGTTGGAACTCACCCTGAAGAGACTGGAGGAGATGGGTCTTACCCTGCACCATGAAAAGTGTGAGTTTTTCAAGGACAAGATTTGCTTCTAAGGTTTCATCTTTCATGCCAGCGGCGTGTCACCAGATCCTGCAAAGGTCAAGGACATCCGTGAGGCCACAGCACCCCAGTCCCCCACGGAGGTAAGGAGCTTCTTGGGGATGGTCAACTACTGTGGGCGTTTTATTCGGGGCCTGGCTTCCTTGTCAGAACCCCTCAGGGCGCTAACCAAGAATGACGCTGCGTGGGTGGGGGACAGCAAGGAGCAGGAGGCCTTTCAGGCCATCAAAAATGCCCTGTCGGATGGGGATACCATGGCATACTTTGATCCCACTGCAGAATCCGAAATTGTTGTTTACGCCAGCACGGTGGGTGTAGGGGCGGTCCTGATGCAGGCAGACAGCAGAGGGGATATGCGACCCTTCGCTTACGCGAGCAAAGCGCCCACAAAAACTAAAAGGCGGTATTCGCAAATAGAAAGAGAGGCCTTGGCGATTCTTTGGGGCTGTCGTCAGTTTCGTCTATACATCCTGGGCAAGCCTGTTGTGGTCGTGACGGATCACAAGCCCCTGCTGCCCATCCTGGCGGGAGTGTCATCAAAGCCACTGCCCAGAATAGAACGATGGATGTTGGCTCTCATGGAATATGGGGTCAAGCTCGTGTATAGACCGGGGACCAATAATCCGGCAGACTATCGGTCTCGCCAACCAAACCATGAGAAGGCAGAACAGACCGAGGAGGCTTCGGACTGTCAAGGGCTGCTGTCATGTGGTGGAGGGTGCGTTGCCGGTGGCACTGTCCAGGCTCACCATAGCAACCGAATCGTCCAAGGATGAAGTGTTTCACATCATCAGAACGGCAGTGAGGAGCGGTGACTGGAGAGAGGTGCTTCAGAATAACTCGAGGCGGCAGGCGGATGCCCAAAGAGATCTTCAGGCACTTTGGAGGGTGAGGGACGAACTGTCCATTTCAGACGACGGATTACTGCTGAGAGGGAGGCAAATCGTGATCCCGCAAGTGCTGAGAACTCGTGTAATGGAACTAGCCCACATAGGGCATCAAGGGGTCGCCAAGACCAAGGCGAGACTCCGACCCAAAGTTTGGTTCCCCAGCCTAGAGGGAATGGATGAGCTCTTCGTGAGAAGGTGTCTACCTTGCCAAGCAGCGAGTCCGGGGGAGAAAGCCCCGCCTATTAGCTCGATGGAACGGAGCGAAAAACCCTGGGGAACTGTCCATGTGGATTTTGGGTCGACGGGGCGAGGCATGTATTTTTTGGCTGTGGTAGACCAATGGTCAAGATACCCCGAGGTGGAGGTAGTGGAAGGCACAGCTACTGCATAGACCACCAGGGCCCTGTACAGAATGTTCGCAACACATGGGTTCCCCGAACTATTGTGCTCTGACAATGGCCCTCCATTTACGGGTAGTCAATTAGCTCAATACATAACCGAGAGGGGAATCCAGCACAGGAGGGTGTCGCCTCTGTGGCCTCGGGCAAATGGGGAAGCCGAGAGGCTCATGCGCACTTTAAACAAGTTGCTGAAGATATCTGAAAGTGGAGGGGAGGACCTACAGAAGAAGCTAGTGGAGTTCCTGAGAGAGTATAGGACCACGCCTCATCAGTCAACTGGTGTCGCCCCCACGGAAGCGCTCTTCGGGCGCTGTCCCCGCGGAATGATACCTGAAATAGAAGGCCGGGGACCGGGGGTCATTGACAATGATAGAGTAAGGGAAGAGCAAGCAGCACGCAACCTGAGGGAGAGAGAACGTAGGGGCCTACAAGACAAGGAAGTAGCCGTGGGTGATTCTGTGCTAGTACGGAACCGCCGACCAGAAGGCAAACTGTCCCTTCCCTATGAACCTCAACCGTGGACAGTCACGCACGTGAAGGGAATGATGGTCACGGCAGCATGTGCACGAGGGACGGTCACTCGCAACAGGTCCTTCTTTAAGAAGGTGGAAACGTCAACTGACGCGAGTGATCCTGGCGAAGGAACGTCCTCCGAAACCGTCCAAGAGAATCCCGTGGAGGATGCAGTGCGGGACGACGCTCCGCTAGTAGAGTCCCAGCGCAGTCTCCTCAAGTACCCCGCGCGACGAGACCGCAGACTCCCCGCTCGTTTCAAGGACTACGTCCTGGACTCTGGAGACTGAGCCGAGGTTACAGCCATTCCACAACCCACGTTGGGTCACATGTTCTGTATTCCCACTTTGCACTGTTTTGCATTATCAATGTTTGTGTTGTTTTTGATTAAAGAAAAAAAGGGATGTGATGTTGCAACCACGAACAACGCATGCGCGAGCCTCGCATGCGCGTTAGTAATAAAGAACGTGACTCCCGACGACACACGAGGGGAGGGGGGGGGTGTGTGTGTGTGTGTGTGTATATATATATATATATATATATATATATATATATATATATATATATATATATAAAGCACCGGGCAGCCCGAGGCACGGGCTCGCCCACACCAGGCAGTAAGGTGGGTGTCAGGTTCTAGCTGCAACCTATGGTTGGAATGATCATCAAAAGAATAAAATGATCATCAAAAGAATAAAAGCTTAAGAAAAATAAAACAGTAATACGTCATTCACGCCGTTAACGGGTCCCGTCCAATCCTCCATCCGATTGGCTGCAAAAGGCCACTGCTGGTAGCCAATCGGATGGAAGATTGGACTGGACCCGAAAACCCGGAGACTCCAGAGTCATCACCGGAGACCTGGAAAAATGGCTAAAAACCCGGAGTCTCCGAGGAAAACCCGGAGGTTTGGAAGATATGCAGGAAGCAGAACAATTGTACTTTGTAAGCCGCCCACATACGGGGCATACCTGCCTAACCTCTGGAATTTTTCCAGAGACTGCGGAATTTCAAGCATTTCTCCGGGTCTCCGGAAATGTTCCTTGAATCTCAGGAATTTTGAGATTCTTTCCGGGTCCCGTCATATTCTCCACCTGATTGGCTGCCGCCGGTAGCCAATCAGGTGGAGAATATGACGGGACCGGACACGGCGCGAAATGTTCGTGCCCACTGCCTGCACCACTATAATAATAGTGCTTTCAATACATATCATTGGATTGAAAGCACTATTATTACGGTGGCGGTGCCACGTTCATTTTGCTTACCATAGCACTGAAAATAAGTCATTCAATGCTATAGTAAGCACACTGAGGGCGCTGCCGCAGCAATACCGGCTTTCAATCCAATGACATTGACCGTCTCTATACTTCTCCTGTTCCCTCCCAGGCCCTCTGCACGGCCCTGGCTTCCCATTTCATCACTACAATCCAGGATATCCTGTCCACCCTCTCCTCCTCGCCTTCTTCCTCCTCATCTCCTGGCCCTCCCGCAGCCACCTCTCCTGCTCCCTTTTCCTTTCCTTTCACTCCTGACAATGTTTCTAGACTATTCCGATCTATGAAAGTCTCATCAAAACAGGTTTTTCCCTGTTCTTCCAAACCCATCAGTGACCACATTGACACCGTCGCTCCAGCCTTGGCCGATTTCTGCAATCACTCTCTCGCCACTGCAAACTTCCCCTCCCTTCTGAAGCACTCCATTGTGCACCCCCTTCTTAAGAAACCCTCTGCCGATCCGTCCTGTCCGGCCAACTTTCGCCTGATCTCCATTACTCCTTTCCTGGGCAAACTCTCTGAAAAGCTGGCCAATCCCCCAGCTTAACCTTCACACTGAATCTGTTGGATGTCTCCATGAACATCAGTCTGGTTTCAGAGTGGCCAGAAACACAGACACTGCTCTCCTGAACATCCATGAAGACATGGTCTCCAACCTCGATTCTATCCTTCTTTCTGTCCTCATTCTCCTCGATCTTTCCTCTGCTTTCGATACAGCCAACCATGCCATCCTGCTCAACTATCTACGTGATAACCTGGGTATCACTGATGAGGCCCTTGCCTGGCTAACCCCCTTTCTCACTGATCTACCCTGCCAGGGCCAACTGGTGTCCTTCCTCTCTTCTATCTCTCTCTCTACCTGTGGTGTTCCCGAAGGGTCTAATCTTTCTCCCTGGCTGTTCAACCAATACCTGGCACCCCTTGCCCACAGCATAGCCGCCCTCTGCTCCAACTTCCAGTGCTATGCGGATGACACTAAGCTCTCCTTCAGGTTCCCCTCAACCATCTCTACACCTTCTCTCATTTCTGTCTGTCTTTCTGCAATTCGGGAGTGGTGTGCCGCCAATTATATCTGCCTTAATTCCTGTAAGACCGAGATCCTGCTCATCGGAATACCAGCTCCCTCCTTTCCTTTCACTCTCTTGCCGCCCACCCTGGGCCTTCTTCCTGCTCGTACCTGTGAGGCTAAGAACATCAGGGTCATCTTCGGCTCCACCCTCTCCTTCTCTCCTCACATCTCGGACGTCTCTAAGAAGTCAAACACCAGCTGCACCTCCTCAGAGGTATTCTTCCCTTCCTCACTTTCTCCAGAAGCTCATTGTCTCCAGATTTCTGGTCCTCTCTAGGCTGGACTACTGCAACAGCCTCTTTCTGCCTCTACTCTCTGTCCACAATTCATCCTGAACAGGACTGAGACTTGTCCTTGGCCTCAAGCCCAGGGATCGTATCTCTTCAACTCTGAGATCTCTTCACTGGCTCCCAGTGGCAACAAGGATCATGTTCAAGACCCTCTGCATTGTCCACAAGGCTTTCTGGAGCCTGGCTCCATGCTAGCTAAAACTCTCTCTTCCTAAATATCTTCCTTCTCAAGCTCTCGGCTCCTCCACCTACAACTCTCTGAGGGTCAGCAGTCGCTTTTCGAAGCAACGAGTTAGGGGCAGATCTCTTTCTTTGGTTGGGGCCTCCCTCTGGAACAGCCTCTCTGTAACTTGAGCAGAATATCTCCAGTTACGGAAGCAACTCAAGACCTTTCTCTTTGCTTCTAACTTCTCTCTTCCTCTCCCTTGCTGATCAACTGCCTGTTCCATGCACTGATCACCCTCTGAATTTAGTCCCAGGTCCCTGTCTGTGCAGCTGCAATCCTGCACTGCCTCATGGCTCCCGTGCACCTGTGGTCTATATCTGTAACCCTACAGTCCCCTCTCGCACTTATTCACCACCCGTTGGCTGCACTTATGAATGCCTGCATTTGCCACACGTTGACTGCACTCTTGTTTTTCTCCTCTGTCCCGCACTTCTCCATTCCCCCCCCCCCCCCCACCCTCGGCACTTCTCCCCCTTCCCTGCACGCGCGATCTGAATGACACAAGGCCTAGTAAGAACATGGTTTGTCCTCCCTTTGTTTCCCCCTCCTTGTCACGCCTAGAAACACTTGTGTACAGGCAGGCGCGTTATAAATGCCATATCATGTATCAATTTAAAGAGGCCAGTGCACTCCAAACACACACTGCCCCACTCACTCTCGCACTAATTCTGACACATGGTTGCTAATACTTCCACCCCTCACCAATTCTCCCTCCCACCGTCGCAACTAATTCCCACGCTCATTCGCCCACACTTACTCTCCATACATTTCACGGAAGGTGTTTAATGATGACCCTCAATTGTAGGTCCAACGCATGTCATGAAACAGCATGTTGTGTTCACAGCCACTGGGGTATCTTGGTGCTGTAGACAGATAACAGATGTGTATTGTTAATGGAAGTATGAAGAGCCGAGTGGACACGCTGGGCTACGAAGAAGTGACCATGGAGCCAAAACACAGATCCCCGGAGCTGAGCCAGTAGAGCAGTGGGTCACAGGCGAGCCATGCGTCATGGCAGCATGCCAGGCAGTTCTGGGTGTCGCTAGTCACAGGCTTGGTGTACGTGTTTAGCTTTCGCTTTGCAGCGATTCCTCTTCGCCAGTTTAGGAATATTCTTCTGACCCCAGCTACTGAAGGACGTACCTTCTCATCTCCCTGGATCCACTCCCGCTCTTCCCTGCTTACTCCTCATCGTCTCTCTTTACCTTTCAAATGTTCCTTGCACTCAATATCCCCCCATGGATATCATTGCCACGCCTTGCTTTCGCTCAGTGTAGTGCTCTTGCACCAGGTCTTCACCCACCTACCTGGTGCTGCTCTCCTCCCACTCGCCCCTTCTCTCTTTTCCTTCAGGTGGTGGCATGCCTCCTCTCTTCTGATGTTTCCCCTCCAAGTCCCTCTTCTTTTGCACTGCTCATGGGTTTCACCTCGTTGGCACTCTCTCCACCTCTCCGTGGGTACTCTCCTGCACTTGCGCACCTCAACTCTCTCCAATGGCTATTCACACACTTTCACGCTGCTTCTATCCGGTCACATACTCTACAACACAGGCTTGAGGGGGAGACCTATATCAGCTGTATTCAAGATGAGAGGGCTTGGCGATTGGGTACAGCCGGGCAAGCTACAATGTTACCACGTGGTCCGACTCGTGCAGCCGGATACAGTCATTACAGAATCAAATGCATTTCCTGAGCATTCTTCAGGAGGGTGTCCAACTCTGGATTGTATGTGACTACCAGTGGCACCGAATTTTGATTGGACAGGTTGCTCTCGGTATTCCCTTGTAAACATATTTGGGTGCACCAACCTGGAAGAGTAGAGACACACTATCCAAATTCAGAAAGCCAATCCCTGCACTCAGCATATGGAGCAGCACAGCCGAGCATGGCTCGGCGCTTGCAAGCCCCAGGGATGGGTTTGCTCCATTATAAAAGCAGCCAGCCTTTAGCTCAGTTTGGGCATTTGTAAGAGGAAGCTGGCAGCGTTATGGTCCAGCAAGGAGGGCAGGAAGAGGATAGAAGCGAGCAAGGGAAGGAGCGGAGGACGTGCAGAAGCAGGGAGCAGGGAAAGGCAGAGGAGAATGAAAAGACCAGGCAGGGGAGGAAAGTAAATGGAGGAGGTGTAGAGTAAAACGCAAAAACAGAAAATGGGAGGAAAGTTGAGGTGACTTAACAATAAAGAGTAAGAGTGGAGGAAAGAAAGACAAGGAGCGGGTGGAAGAACAGCAACCTAAAAAGGGAGAGGCGGGAAAAGAAGCGACAACTACAGGGGAGGAAGAAAGAAAATGGAGCACCGAGGCAGAGGTTGTGAGGAGGAGCAAAGGGGAAAGAGGGCAAAGAGCCAAAACGAAAAAGGCTGTGAGGAAAGTAAATTTAGAAATAGGAGAGTGGAGAAATGGCGTGCGAACAAAGCAAGGAAGAGAGGCGAGGAGGAGAGAACGGTACTCGACTCCAATGCAGCAGCATCAAAAGAACAGGCGGTGCGAGGGAGAGAGAAGGGACCAACTAGTTCAGGCTGGACAGCCCCTTTTGGGATGGGACCAAGACTCCTCCTTGCATGTGGTTTTTCCCCTTTCTGTAATGGCTTGGCAGGCTGAATAACGATGGTCTGGAGGGTTGCCCAGAGAAGTGCCAAAGGTTAAAGATTAATTCTAAACCTTCCAGCCATCACCTGCGTAGTTTCAATGCCATTATTCATCTATTTGGCAAAGCAATGCTCCACTACCCGAAGCATCCTTTTCATACCACTAGCCAGAAGAGTCTCTTCTAGGCAACAATCCAACGATCCCTTGCCCACCGCTACAGCTATACCCATCTTTGCTTCAGCATGAAGCACAGAGCCAACGCATTAGTCGCTCAGGCGACCTGGTTTAACCGAAGACTCGCAAGGAATATGTTGGCTGGCCCAGCTTTTGCTTAATCTGCTTCCAATATCCTTTAGATAATCAGGATTAAGATTTCTTATCTTGGAAAACTATTGCTATTGATCACCACAGCAATTTTTCCACAACCAAAGTTAAACTATTCTTTAGAAAAATAATACTCTAAATTAACAAGGCTTGAGGTCTGATGAAATTGGATAGTTCGCTGAGGCTACACACTATTAGGTGGAAGGGTTGGAGCAAGCTTTATATATTAGGGTAAAGATCTACTGGGCGGGGGTAAGAAGCGACAAGGCGGGAGAAATCCAGTTTCTGAAAGAAAGCCAAGTGAGAAGCAAAATGTTCTCCGACACTACGCACAGCAGTACAGATGCAAAGTAGTCTCAGCAAAACAAACGGGGCACAGACATAATACAAGCACAAAACAAGTCCTTCCAATACAGGAGAAAACTCAAAGAAACTTACTTCCACAGCAACGCCGACATTTGAAGAGGAATAACCGCTTTGGGGAGGGGACAACATTTTATTTCAGTCAACTTTTGAGACAGGCCCAGGACAGACTCTTGCCTCTAATGTTCAAGTTGCACCAGAAAGCGGTGGTGCAGGGAACGAAATTGCAAGTAACGGGACAGCTGTTTAACTTCATCAAGTCCCACAGTAGGCCCCTGTCTAGCCATCCTCGCTCGTTCCTGCAAGCTCGGAGGCTTAGGCAGCACCGGAGAAACAGCTTGGCAATCCATTCTGGCCATCTCCCTGCGCATCCTCACGCTGCCGAGAGATCAGCACCAGGCAGGCCCAGTCGGGCTTCTCTTTTCACTGTGGTGTGCTATTTACTTTTGAAGATGGCTGCAGGCGTTTAGGAAGTGGACTGCCTCCTTTGTGTTTCCCTGAGCCCACCTTCCAGGGCTTGGATTGGTCTGCTGCATTTCTAATACCAAAAGAGCAGGGGTGCACAACTGATTTTGACAGAGGGCCGAAAGTACCCTACATGATGGCTATAGTGGGCCGAAAAGTAAATGTGGGTGGGGCGGTTGGCGTGGCGGGAGGCTTTTTCAACCCCTAATTTTTATTAAACACTATCCCCAAGGCCCCCACCCCTCAAGCAAACACTATGCCCCAAGACACCTACCCTTCATGCAAACACTATGCCCCAAGACACCCACCCCTCATGCAAACACTATGCCCCAAGACACCCACCCCTCAAGCAAACACTATGCCCCATGCCACCAAGCATGCACCATGCATACATACTCATACAGACCCCAACGCCCCCACCCCTGCATACAAACTAACAAGCATACACCATGCACCCATACAGACCCGAACCCCCACCCCCAACTCAGCACACACACCCACAAGCATACACCATGCACCCATACAGACCCGAACCCCCCACCCCCAACTCAGCACACAAACCCACAAGCATACACCATGCACCCATACAGACCCGAACCCCCCCACCCCCAACTTACCATAAAAACTCACAAGTATACACCATGCACCCATACAGACCCGAACCCCCCACCCCCAACTCAGCACACAAACCCACAAGCATACACCATGCACCCACACAGACCCGAACCTCGCACCCCCAACTCAGCACACAAACCCACAAGCATACACCATGCACCCATACAGACCCAACTCACCATACAAGCTCACAAGTATACACCATGCACCCATACAGACCCAAACCCCCCCACCCCCAACTCAGCACACAAACTCACAAGCATATACCATGCACCCATACAGACCCCACCCCCAACTCACCATACAAACTCACAAGTATACACCATGCACCCATACAGACCCAAACCCTCCACCTCCAACTCAGCACACAAACCCACAAGCATACACCATGTACCCATACAGACCCGAACCCCCCCACTCCCAACTCAGCACACAAACCCACAAGCATACACCATGCACCCATACAGACCCGAACCCTCCCCCCCCCACCCCCCAACTCACCAAACAAACTCACAAGCATGCACTCATACAGACCCGGACCCCCCACCCCCACATCTCAACATACACTGAACGTGCACACAACAACAACAAACATTCGGGCAGACCCGACCCCTCCAACCTCCCCCCCCCCCTCCCCAGCATCTCAACATACACTTCACTTGCACACAAACACATTCAGGCAGACCCGACACACACCCCACCCCCGCATCTCAACACACACTGCACTTGCACACCAACACATTCAAGCAGACCCGACACACACCCCACCCCCGCATCTCAACACACACTGCACTTGCACACAAACACATTCAAGCAGACCCGACACACACCCCACCCCTGCATCTCAACATACACTGAACTTGCACACAAACACATTCAGGCAGACCCCCCCCCCCTCCGCATCTCAACGCACAATCCACTTGCACACAAACACATTCAGGCAGACCCGACCCCTCCAACCTCCCCCCCCCCCCTCCCCAGCATCTCAACACACACTGCACTTGGACACCAACACATTCAAGCAGACCCGACACACACCCCACCCCCGCATCTCAACATACACTGAACTTGCACACACACACACACACATTCAGGCAGACCCGACCCCCACACCCCCTCCGCATCGCAACACACAATCCACTTGCACACAAACACATTCAGGCAGACCCGACCCCCACACCCCCTCCGCATCTCAACACACACTGCACTTGCACACAAACACATTCAAGCAGACCCGACACACACCCCACCCCCCCATCTCAACACACACTGCACTTGCACACAAACACATTCAAGCAGACCCGACACACCCCCCACCCCCGCATCTCAACATACACTGCAGACATACAAATACAAACACACCCATACACACCCGACACACACCCCCACCTCCGCATATCAACATACATACAAAACAAAAAAGTCAGGACGAACCCCAGACAGACAGACACAAACATACAGCCCCCACCATGTACTTACCCAGACGTGCTGGAACGCTGGTGAGGCTTCTGGCACTATGGCTGGCGTGGCAAGCAAGGCTTAAATGCCTTCCGGCATCAAGCCTTAGTGGCCACGCCAGCCGTAGTGCTGGCACTCCATTGGTGCAGCACACACGCACTACGTGGCTCATAGGAGCTACGTGGTTCGTGTGCACTGAACCAATGAGGGCCAGTGTTTTGTCCGGCCGAAAGACAACAAAGACTTTCCTAATGGAGTGCGGTCGATGCTGCTTGCGGGCCGCCCTCCATTAGGAAAGTCTTTGTGCCTCGCGGGCCAGACAAAACGGCATGGCGGGCCGCAACTGGCCCGCGGGCCGTATGTTGTGCACCCATGCAATAGAGGGAGCTGGCAGGCGAAGGAGCTGGCCCCCTCATCAAGGTCCACAGTAAGGCACCTGTCTGGAGCTGGAAGGAGCACCTCTCCCTGCAGTTATTCAGCATCTCTCCCAAAGGTTTCACACAGACTTGGTCACCTGGGCACTCTTGACCAAGAAAATCTCTTGGGTACACTTGCCCTGGTGAGCAACTATGGATCGCATTGCTCCACCCACCTTACTTGACGCTATAAAACTGCTCACACTGCTGCCTGCTCCTTTCCCTAATGATGGGCCTCATAATGATTGCTCCTCTACTGCTCTCTAAACTCCCTGCTTCAAAAGAAAGTATACCACTTTCTATTCTCTGTGCCTCCAATTGTGCACCCATCCTCGAGTAACGCTTTTGAGTGCTTTCTGCTAAATTCGAATTTAGGGGTGTTTACAAACTTGTTAATGATCTGTGAATCAGGGCATTTCCAACGTACCCACTGATTTCTGTCTGCTTGGCTGCCTGGTGCTATTCTATTGTTGCATAATGCTTCTGACCCTCTCCCCTGCTATCCTCTGCCCCCATGGTGCTATCCATCTCCCCTATCTTTTCTAACTGCTTCTCCATCTCCTATCTTTCCTCTCTCACAAAGGCTGGAAGGAAGAAACTAAAAAGGCACTCCTGGGATCCAACGATGGTCTGCCCATCGCAGACACCTACATCAATGCTTCCTCCAGACAGACTATCACTGATATTCTTTTCGCCGTTCCCTCGTCTAACCTATAGACCCCATATGGTCTATATCCTCTTCCCTTTCTCCTCCTCACCCATTACTGCCAGCACCAGATGGCAAGTGCTCTTGGCTCACTTCAAATCTTTCAAATGCACCATTAATGTCAATAATAATGGCACTATCATGGCCCTGTGCTCTCAGCCCAACCCCCTCCTTGACAGGCGTCTGTCTTCATTCTCCAACTTCCCACCCTCTGCTTACACCCCACCTTCTCTCATCTACCCCTCTAACCCCCAGTGGTGGCACCCCACCCCTTTGCCTCCCTGCAAATATTTTAAAGGGGGCACCCAGCTTCACTTAGCTACCCTTGGTTCTCGTTTTGCTATCAAACACTCCTCTGACATCGGTCACCTCCTTGAAGACCTTGACGTCCTTATCCTCACTGAGATGTGGTTCAAGGCCAGCTCTGTCACTGCTTTTGACACTCTTCTTCCTGAGGGTTACAAGTTTGTCGAAACCCAAACCCTCCTGGCCTGGTGGTTCTGTCAAACCCCAAACCCTTCTGGCCTGGTGGTGGAGGGGCCCTGATCTTTCCCGAGTGGGTTCATGCCTCCATCATCCCCTTTCAATCCTACTCCTCCTTTGAAAGAATAGTCTGCAGGCTTTCTGTCTCACCTACTTTCTCTCTCACTACCATCTACAGGCCCCCCGGGCCGATCGCCCTCTTCCTCTCAGAATGGGCCGACCTGCCTTGTCCTCTCTTCTTGCCTCCTCCCCGAAACATATCTTCCTAGGGGACTTCAACATCCATCTCGACTCCCCTGAAGTGGTCACTGCTCTCTCTCTCTTCCGTGACCTCTGCAACACTTCACTCACTATCCTTCCCTCTGGCCCAACCCACTCTGCCTGGCACACCTTGGATGCTCTCGTCACAACAGACATCCCTCTCTCCAACCCTCTCACTACCCCTTTCTCCTGGTTCTGGCCACTCTCCTCTCTTCCTTGATCTCCCCTGTCCCCAGACTCCTCCCCCACACTGCCAGTCTCCTTTTCCATCATTCGACCGATGAAGCATTTGCTTCCTTCTTCATCCCTCCTCCGCCCCCTGCATTGGACTCCCCCTCTGACTCTGTTCTAACTAACCTCCATCTCTTCATCTCGAACACCCTGGAAATCCTTGCCCCAGTCATGAGGATCCGCATGAGGCCTGCTTTCAAATGTAAGTCTTGGTATGACTCTGACTTAGCCACTTTGAAACGAAATTGCAAAGCTGTAGAGAGGAAGTGGCAGACATCTAGCTCATCCCAAACTGGCCTGCCGCCTACTCCAAAGGCAATACCGTCTCTCCATCTGCTCCAGTAAGAGGGCTCATGTCCAAACCTGCATCTCTAGAGCCCTCAATAACACGGCTCAAATCAGCAAGGAACTTGCCAATCCTACTGTAGTTTCCTGCTCCCTCCCAGGCCCTCTGCTCTGAACTGGTCACCCACTTCTCCTCTAAAACTATTGACATCCTGTCCTCTCCGTCACCTGCCCCCCCCCAACCTTCTCTCAACTCCTTTGGCCCACCTATAACCCCCATACTCTCCTGCCTCTCTCCCATTGCACCAGATGAGTTCTCTTGAGTTGTCCGCTCTATGAAAGTCTCTTCTAAACAGGTGCTCACCTGCTCATACAGAACCATTAAGGACAACATCCCCACTCTCGCCTTAGCCTTGCCGGGCCCTGCAACCACATTTGCCAGAGGCTCCATCCCTCAACCCCTTAAGCACTCGTCTGTGCACCCTCTCCTAAAAAAGCAGCCTGCTGACCCTTCTGGTCGAGCTAACTATCACCCCATCTCCATCACCCCATTTTTGGGCATACGCATGGAGAAGCTGGTCCTCCCTCAACTGACCCTCCAAATCAAAATGGCTGGCTGCCTATATGACCACCATTTTTGTTTCAGGGCAGCCAGAGGCACAGAAACCGCTCTCCTGAACACCTGTGAAGATCTACTTTCCAACCTGGACTCTTTACATTCCCCCTGTTCTGATTCTCCTTGATCTTTCTTCTGCTTTTGACACAGTCAACCACTCCATCCTCATAAACCGTCTCCATGATACCCTAGGCATCACGGACAGGGCAATGGCGAGGCTGACCTCCTTCCTTTCTAACAGACCTTCCCAAGTGCAAGTGGGTCATTTTCTCTCCTCCACCCCACTCTCTACCTGTGGTGTCCCTCAGGGCTCTATCCCATCGCCATAGTTCTTCAACATCTACCTGGCCCCTCTGATCTCCACTTTCTACTCTCATTTCCAATGTGTCGCAAACAACACAGCTCTCTTTCAAGCTGCCTCCTCCTCACTCATACCAGACTGCCATCCAGGCATGGTGCTCTGCCTTGATGCGGTCATTGGGACTCCTGCCTCTTGTTTCCCCCCCACTCTCTGACCAGACTCCATGGGTCCCCTCCCCTCACCCACTTGTGAGGCAAAAAACCTTCGGCTCATCTTTGACTCCTCTCTCTTTCTCTCCACACATCATGGACCTGGCAAAGAAGTCCAATTTTCAGCTTCATCTCTTCCGGGGCATTCTACCTTTCCTCTCCTTCCACCAGAAGCTGAGCCTCTCCAGAGCCCTGGTTCTCTCTAGGCTTGACTAGTTCAATAGCCTCTTCGTCAACCTGCCTCTTCCTCCCGTTGCCCCCTTCCACTAACCCATAATAGGACTGCAAGACTTATCCTTGGCCTGAAGCCCAGGGACCGCATCTCCCCAGCCCTAAAATCTCTCCACTGGCTCCTGGCGACAGCAAGGATCAAATTCAAGACCCTTTGCATCACCCACAAGGCTGTCTGGGGCCTGGGACCTTTTTACATCCAGCTTTCTCTCCCGAAATATCTCCCGGCCAGAGTCCTTCATTCTTCTGGCTCAAACTCTCTGCAGATCAAACGTTTCTCCAAGCAGAGAGCGGCAGGTAGCTCCCTTTCCTGGGCTGGCTCCTCCATCTGCAACAGCCCCCCCCTTTCCATCAGAATTGAGCTGAGACTTTCCTTTTCTGCTCTTCCTTCCCACTCCCCACTCCCGTGCTAAACTCTCCCTCTGCTGCTGTGACTGGGGCCTGGTCATTTCAGAGACATACATGGGCCACACCACCCCCTACCAGTTTCCCAAGCATCCTTTTCCAGCACTTGCCCTGGGGCTCCCTTTCCCGGACTAGCCCAACGTGGTCCTCCCTGTTCACCACACTCACCCCCGCCCCCACCCGTGGGGGTAGCCCACTCCTACACTTCTCCCTCTACACCCCTCCTCCCCCTTGCACTCATTACATTGTCATGCACTTGCACGGTAGGATTGCCACATGGTCAATATAACAGTTTTTTCTTTTGAGATTCCCCTGCCTCCATCCCCCCTTCCATCGTGTCTCGTGGCGCCTGGAAACACCTGTGTATAGGCGCCATACATATGTTCAATAAACAAATACAATATATAACTTCTGCTTGTGGCCTGATTATCTTGGCATCAACGGCTACCCAGAGCTATGTTTGGCTCTTCAGGCCAACTTGTGCCATACAAACATACCCATGTGACATTTGCATGAAGGAGACTTGCAAGACATTTAAAGCGTACTGGGGGTCGCTTATGTTGGATAGAACATTAGACTTTGCATCTTATGTAGAAGCTTGATTTGTAGCACACAAATAAGATTCTCGTTTCCTGGAAGTCTGACCTGCCCGTGAGCAGTAGAACCCTACTCTACCTTTACGGATGGGTCTATGAGCAAGAGGGCGGTGCTGATAGGGTTCTTTCTGATACTGCAGAGATGGTGCATCGCTTTAGCAATACACTTCGGGAGTACACATGGCCCATCTCTAGGCAGTACACGTGGCCCATCTCTAGGGAGTACACGTGGCCCATCTCTAGGGAGCAGACGTGGCCCATCTCTAGGGAGCAGACGTGGCCCATCTCTAGGGAGCAGACGTGGCCCATCTCTAGGGAGCAGACGTGGCTCATCTCTAGGGAGCACACATGGCCCATCTCTAGGGGGTACACATGGCCCATCTCTAGGGGGTACACATGGCCCATCTCTAGGGGGTACACATGGCCCATCTCTACGGGGTACACATGGCCCATCTCTAGGGGGTACACATGGCCCATCTCTAGGGCATACACATGGCCCATCTCTAGGGCGTACACATGGCCCATCTCTAGGGGGTGCACATGGCCCATCTCTAGAGGGCGCACATGGCCCATCTCTAGGGGGCGCACATGGCCCATCTCTAGGGGGTACACATGGCCCATCTCTAGGGGATACACATGGCCCATCTCTAGGGGATACACATGGCCCATCTCTAGGGGATACACATGGCCCATCTCTAGGGGATACACATGGCCCATCTCTAGGGCATACACATGGCCCATCTCTAAAGGGCGCACATGGCCCATCTCTAGGGGGTACACATGGCCCATCTCTAGGGGGTACACATGGCCCATCTCTAGGGGGTACACATGGCCCATCTCTAGGGGGTACACATGGCCCATCTCTAGGGAGTAAACATCTCTAGGGAGTACACATGGCCCATCTCTGGGGAGTACACATGGCCCATCTCTAAGGAGCACACACGAGCAAAACCTCTCGCACTTCCGGTTGACACTGGAGGCGAAGAGATCCACTTGAGGGGTCCCCCAAAGGGCGAAGATCTCCAGGAGAATCTCCTGAGCCAACTCCCACTCGTGAGAGATCGCGCTCTGCCTGCTCAGAGCGTCCGCCGTCACGTTTTCGTCTCCGGCCAGATGAACTGCCGAGATCGAAACTTCCTGCCGGATGGCCCAGAACTCGAGCTGCATCGCCTCCCTGCACAGAGGAAGTGACCCTGCCCCCCCCTTTTTGTTGAGGTAGTGCATGGCCACAGTGTCGTCCGTCATGATCAGGACAGTCTTTCCTCGCACAGTCGGCAGAAAAGCCTGCAGGGCTAGCCTGACGGCCCTCAGCTCCAACAGATTGATATGGAGTCTGGACTCCGACGGAGACCAACGACCGCTGACTGTCAGCCCGTTGGCATGAGCTCCCCATCCCGTGAGGGATGCATCCGACACGATCGTCACCTCCGGCCAGGGTAGCCAAAATGGAGCCCCCTTCATCAAGTTGCCTTCGACGGCCCACCACAGAAGGTCCCGGGCGACCGAGGGCGGCACCTGAACCGGGTCCGACATCCTGCCGGAGGACTGCGACCATTGCGTCTTGAGTGCCCACTGCAAAGATCTCATCCGCAGGCGAGCCTCTGGCACCAGAAGAATGCAGGATGCCATGAGGCCGAGCAACCTCAAGAACTCGAACGCCGGGAGCGTCTGGGCAAGCTGAAACTTGTGCACCATCTGCTGAATGTGAAGAGCCCTCACCTGGGGAGGAAAACACTGCCCCAGGGAAGTGTCGAGCACTGCTCCGATGTACTGGAGCCTCTGTGTTGGCGTCAAATGGGACTTCTTTAAATTGAGGGAGAAGCCCAGCCTGTGAAGGGAGTGGCAGGCGACGGACAGATGATCCAGGACTTGCTCGGGAGAGCTCCCCCTGATCAACCAATCGTCCAGGTAGGGGTAGACGTGAATCCCCCCTTGCCTGAGATGCGCTGCCACCACCACCATGAGCTTGGTGAAAACCCTCGGGGCGGAGGTCAAACCGAACGGCAGGACCCGAAACTGAAAGTGCGAGTCGCCAACCGCGAACCTCAGGTACTTCTTGTGCTTGGGATGGATCGGCACATGGAAGTAAGCATCCTTGAGGTCGAGTGACACCAACCAGCCCATCTCTAGGGGGCACACGTGGCCCATCTATAGGGGGTACACATGGCCCATCTCTAGGGGGGTACACATGGCCCATCTCTAGGCGGTACACATGGCCCATCTCTAGGGGGTACACATGGCCCATCTCTAGGGGGTACACATGGCCCATCTCTAGGGATTAAACATCTCTAGGGAGTACACATGGCCCATCTCTGAGGAGTACACATGGCCCATCTCTAAGGGGTACACATGGCCCATCTCTAAGGAGTACACATGGCCCATCTCTGGGGAGTACACATGGCCCATCTCTGGGGAGTACACATGGCCCATCTCTGGGGAGTACACATGGCCCATCTCTGGGGAGTACACATGGCCCATCTCTGGGGAGTACACATGGCCCATCTCTAGGGCGTACACATGGCCCATCTCTGGGGAGTACACATGGCCCATCTCTGGGGAGTACACATGGCCCATCTCTGGGGAGTACACATGGCCCATCTCTGGCCCATCTCTGGGAGTACACATGGCCCATCTCTGGGGAGTACACATGGCCCATCTCTGGGGAGTACACATGGCCCATCTCTAGGGAGTACACATGGCCCATCTCTAGGGAGTACACATGGCCCATCTCTGGGGAGTACACATGGCCCATCTCTGGGGAGTACACATGGCCCATCTCTGGGGAGTAAACATCTCTAGGGAGTAGACAAGGCCCACCTCTAGGGAGTACACATGGCCCATCTCTAGGGAGTACACATGGCCCATCTCTATGCAGTGCACATGGCCCATCTCTAGGGAGTACACATGGCCCATTTCTAGGGAGTACACATGGCCCATCTCTAGGGAGTACACATGGCCCACCTCTAGGGCGTACACATGGCCCATCTCTAGGGCATCACATGGCCCATCTCTGGGGAGTACACATGGCCCATCTCTGGGGAGTACGCATGGCCCATCTCTGGCCCATCTCTGGGGAGTACACATGGCCCATCTCTAGGGAGTACACATGGCCCATCTCTAGGGAGTACACATGGCCCATCTCTAGGGAGTAAACATCTCTAGGGAGTAGACATGGCCGATCTCTAGGGAGTACACATGGCCCATCTCTGGGGAGTAAACATCTCTAGGGAGTAGACAAGGCCGATCTCTAGGGAGTACACATGGCCCATCTCTAGGGAGTACACATGGCCCATCTCTATGCAGTTCACATGGCCCATCTCTATGCAGTGCACATGGCCCATCATTTTCTTATTGTATGGCCTTTCATTACAGGGAGTTTTTGTGCATTTTCACCTTGAATACATTTGGACAATGACATCCTCCTCCAATACTAAGAGTGGTGCCAGTGCACAATTAACTACTGAATACAGTTGTCACACACACACAATAAACCTGTATTGTAACAAAGTAGCGAAAGAGAGCAATTGTATCAAAACCCCTATACAAAATGGGGAAAAAAAACAGTACCACAGTGTACAAAGTAGTCATTTGTCGAGTCAAAACCATCCACTCATGTCAAACAACGAATTCCACTCTTTAGGATTTTAACGTGAGACAGTAAGGAAATGAACGTGACAAACAGTTTAGCTAAAATATTTATTTATTTGAAAAACATTGGCTTCCATGTATGCTTAAACATATTCCCATCACGTTTAACATAAGTACATTTTGCATCGATATACAGAGCGCAACCTCAGTTCCCAAGCAAAGACAGCCCTTAGTGGGGGTCTGCAGGTCTCCCATTGCTGCAGTTTCCTATGGCGGTTGGGGGTATCCCCCAAGATCACTGGCAGGGCCACACATCCACAGCAACCCCCGCACCCACAGTTAGGACGTGGGCCATGAAGTGCTTAAGTGCCTGCTCGTGGGCAGCCTCACCCGCAGAGCGGGCCCCGAGTTAGACATAGGAGTTTGTAAACAGCACGGAGAAGACATTGGAAAGCCATTTTGGGTCAGTTGGCATTCTTCATATTTTCTGTAAATGGCTGAAAAGAGGAAATGAATGGACAGGACACATTTTTGCAACAAGGTTCACAAAGTTGGCTCTTTTTCTGCTGAGAAATCAACACATTTTCCATTAAAACATTGATAAAGACGGATCATTTTTGGCCAGAAAATGTGCACATTAACGGCAGACATTTTAACAATTGAGATTCCTTTGACGCATTAAAAAAATAAAGATTCTCCAATGCTGCATAGTTTAGAGGGTGGGGTTGTTCTGTGTGCACAGCATCAGTGCAAATTCAATGCTGAGAGGCATACAGTATATGAAGATGGCTAACTTTGCGAAAACCTTCAGTGGTCAAAAACAGGGTTGCTTTACAAATAAACTAACCCTTCAGATCCCTTATACACCAAAATACTATTGAAATGTAATCAGCATTATACAGCACCAAAATTTGAAAAGATCTGTGTGAAAAGAGACAGCAAGCGAGTTATTTGTTTGACGGAGGCCGTTCGGTTTCTTCGCCGGATACCATTCCCTCCAAACACTTCAATGAAATACACTACAATAAGTGTACTATTTGGTGCAGACCTAATGCTTTACAGACACTCCTATAGAAAAAGTATTAATTACTCTGGCAACAACAAGGACTTGCCCACAAGTCCATCCAGTAATCTGCATCTCTCCATTAAGGCAAGAGTCCCTTCAGTGGCGGGCCATAATGTGCAGGAACAAAGTTATTATGCAAGGTCTTTTCATGAGGTTGGTGCGCCACCCCCATCCCTCCCAGAATAGCCCAACACTGCAGGCATCATTTCGAATAGCACTTGGGGTACTGCCTTTTCACAAAGTTTAAAGGCAGGTTAGGAGAAAGGCTCGAGCAACGAAAACAAGACTTTCCTCACACAAATATTAGGTCACAACCAAGATGCCGTCATTGAAATAGGGAAAGGGAGCAGGCCGAAGAATCCCCTTTCTATCTCCATTGCAGCTGCCAACAGAATAAGGTGGCTCAGTGCAAAGGATTTAAGTGAACCCAACACAGCGAGACGTCACCAGAAAGGGGCTTCTCATTTTTAAAAGCACTAGCCAGAAGAGTTATTTGCGAGCAATGGACTGTGTGGCCTAGTTTCTAGGTCACAATACCACATAATGTTTCCTGGCGCCAGACTCCTAAGTGCTAAATAAAGCGGTGAGCTACATCAAGGTAAGACCTGACCAAATTGTCATTACATGTAGATCATCTTAAGTGCCGGAAACGCCATGCGTCGGCACTATCTGATGGCAACCTTTATCAGCTCCAGGCACTATAAATTGAGACCACACAGCGCCTTCTGGGAGTTTCAAGAAAGTAAACTTTGCTTGGCTGAATGATTCACTTTCTACCTACCTCCCCCAGATCTACTTCGACTGTAACCCTACCATTTTATTACCCCCACCCCCATTTACGTCCGCATCCAATTTGCTCCGTGAAGTAATTCGAGTTGTATGTGTGTGGTGCATTATAAATCAGCAATAACATGTAAACAAAAACGCCACATCATCAACACGGTTGCCTAGAATACAAAACTTAAGAGCTATGACATTTTAAAAAATTGGAAACCTCTCCCTAGAATCTGGAACTCGAATATTAAGAGTAAAGTGCATGTGGAGTTTAATCGATGCAGGACAACCCTGGGTGTAATGCAACAAGAAAGGGCGTCCTTGAGTTTCTGAAAGTCTAAAAACATGATACGATATGATATTTATAACGTGTTTAATACCCAGAGGTTTCTAAGCACGGACCTGGGGATGGAACCTTTGGTGCTCCGTGTCGTCTTGCTTCCAAGGCGAGCACGTTGCCCCCGAGCTATCCTCCCGAGACGAACCACTTCCCTGGGCCTTTCGATTCATTGCGAATCAATCTATTTATTTATTGGGTATTTATAATGCGCATATACAGCAAAAGGTGCTTCAAAGCCAAAGAGATAAAAGACGGGGTCGGGGGGGTCGAAAAACAACCAGTCCTAAAAGGCCTTGTGTCGTTCAGATTGTGCAAGTGCAGTAACAAGAAGTGTGGGATTAGGGGGGGGAATGCTGGTCTGGGCAGAAGAGCCCATGTGTTATGCGAGTGTCATGGGAAGGCCAGGTGGACAAGTGCCAGGGGAATTCATTTGTTGCAGCGCACTGAACCCTTGGGTATAGGCGCTAGTTACATTATGAGACAAGAAATACTAAATATATATAACACAAACAAACGAGGAAAAAACACAGGGGGAGGGAGGGGTATCCCGGTGTCTTAAAGTCTTGGCACGGGGGCTTTACATGAAGAGAGTAACAAGGAGAGGAAAAAACGAGAGGTATCCGATTGTCTTAGCACAGGGCGCTTTAGGCGAAGAGCCGCATTTTTAGGTTTTTTCTGAAGGTGAAGCAGGAAGGTTCCTTTCTCAGGGCGATGGGGAGATTGTTCCAGAGCTTTGCGGCCATGACAGGAAAGCTTAGTCCTACGGTCTTTCGGGTGAAGGTGTGCACTCTGACGAGATGGCTGTTTGTGGATCTTAGAGGGTGAAGGGTGTATTTCTCCACCCGGCGTGATAGGTAGGCCAGGCAGTGTTCCTGGTGCACCTGTGTGCGATGGAGAGGGTCTTGAATTTAATCCTTTCACGGATCGGGAGCCAGTGTGCGTCTTTCCTGGCCTTTGTGACATGGTTGTACTTGGACAAGCCTACGGCTGCATTGTTTTGGATGGTTTGCCGCTTGCACAAGTTGCGTTCAGAAGTTCCTGCAAAGAGGGTGTTGCAATAATCCAGTTAGACTCTGGTGATATGAGGTTGGTTGTGGTGAGGAATGGTTTGCTGGCATTCAATAGTTTTGCAGTGTAGGCAGCAGAGGAGGTAATGGCATTGACCTGGCGAGAGAGGTCAAGGGTGGCGTCTAGGTAGCTGCCCAGGGTTTTGGCTATAGAGGATGTTTAGATCCAGTTGCCGTCAATGTCAAATGCTTTGTAAGCTGGGTCTATGCTGTGGAGGATGGAGGGAGAGCCTACAATGATGATCTCAGTTTTGTCGTTGTTGAGATATAACTAGTGTGCTGCCACCCAGATCTGGACATTGTTATAAACTGAGTTTATGATAGGTGCCTGAGAGAAGGAGGAGGAGGATTTGGGCGTCATAGGCATAATTCGTGTAGGATATGCCGAAGGCATCCAGGTGATCAAAAAGGGGTTTAGTATGAGGTTTTACAGGGTTAGGTGGTAACTGGTGTCCTGGGGCAACATGGTCGTCCATAAAAACATGAGAGGATCCGTCTGCCAAGAAGAATCTGATCCAGTCTGTTGCTTCTGGGGAGAGGTTTGCTGTTCTGGTGAGGTGGTTGCACAGTGTGTGGCGGTTGACTAGGTGGAATGCTGCTGACAAGTCCAGCATGAGGAGCAAGGCGAGTTTGCCTGAGTCTTTGATATCATCGAATTGTTTTTTTTTTAGGTCTCACAAGGAGGTTTCAGTTCCATGCCTTGGTCGGAAAGCTGATTGGCGTATACCTAGGATGTGGTTGTCCTCAAGGTATTGTTGTACCTGGATATATGTTACACAGTCAAGGATTTTAAGAATGAAGGGTACAGTGGTAATGGGGCGGTAGTTGGTGGGGGTGGTGGTTTTTTCCTTAGCAGCAGGAGGATCCAGGTTTCTTTCAGGCGGTTGGCACAGGTTTTGTTGCGAAAGAGGAGTTGATAATAGCCGTGATGATGGGTGCGAGTCTCGGCGCAGTCTTTGATGATAGGGGCTGGACAGGCATCTCCTTTGCATCGGGAGTGCTCGAGGCTTTTGATGGTTATTTGCCACTTTGGGTTCAGATACCGGGCAAAAGTCTAATTGGGCGATGGGTCGACTTGTAGGAGGTGTGAGGGGCGTGGAGGTGGCTGGTGGTGCTGGTTTGGCGAGGATGGCCAGTTGCTTGGCATGGATTTCTATCTGGAGGGAGGCGGTTTATTTTGGCATTGTTGCTGCTGACTTTGGCAGCGTGAATCACTCTTTTGTAGTCTTTGGATAGGGAGGTATACTGGGCTTTGGAATCTGGGGAGCAGTCTTTTCTCCACGCCGCTTTGGCGGCATGTTTCTTGGTAAGGAGCATGGGGGTGAACTAGGCGTTCTAGTTTAGAGCTTGCTTGGCTTTGCACTTTATTTAGGAGGCAAGCAAGCACATCTTAAATTATCTTTTGCTCCTTCCCTCTCCACCTCCCTGCTAATGTCCCCTCTGCCTCCTTTTGACTGGCCGCCAGGCCCTTCTTGACCAGTCGAGCCCTGCACTTGGGTCTCCCCGGATTCCCCCACCCAACCTGCACTTGCCCTATGGGCTCCCTCCTCCTGCACTGGTCTGGCTGCCTGCTCCCCATTGAGCAGTAAGTTCACCTTGCAGAGCTTTCTTTAAAAAAAATACTCACAGACTTAAAGGTACAGATTCTTGACAGTGAAAAGTTAGAGTGGCCAAGAGCTCTGCGAATACATAAAGTGCCCCTTGATCCCAGCAAACAATGATGTACTGAAAATATGTGGAAAAACAAATCTGAACATTGGCAGCTTTACGGGAACTTAAAAAGAAAAAAATAAATACAAGAATGGCAAAAACCATCAAATAACAGCCTTCAAAATAAGGATGGTTTAAAAATGTGTTGAAGGAGCCACTAAGAAGGGGCTGGGCTCTGAGCTTCGGGCCTAGCAGAGCCGCCAAGAGGTAGACACCGTTTTCTGCCATTACATCCTACCCATTTATCAGTCCTCAGCACTGTGGAAGATGGCTTTATAGATCAAGGCCTGGCCATTTAAATGATACAAACCATTGCTCAGATGTGCCATTAATATGTACATTTGGTCTTCTAGGCTCCGAACACGCAGGAACAGTGGGCACTAGTGTGGCAGGGCTCGAGGGTATGAAACATCCCCCCCAAAGATGACGCTTGCCTCCAAGCAGAGCAGATGAACAAGGCATATCTTTAGGTTACGCTGTTGTTACAATGACCTAATAATTAGTTGAACCAGGCTGTTCAAAGTAGCTGCTCACCTTCGAAAGGCTGCTGTTAATACTTAATATCTACATTTTTCAATTTAAATTTACATCGCTGTATCGTTCTTTAAAATCATTTTAACTTTACACCATTCTTTGGTATATTTTCTATCATGAGCGCCTTCAAGGTGAACGCTACATAAAGTTTAAAAATAAAATGTTATATCTTCTTCCAGATTTACTAAAATCCCTTATTTCCATAAACATCTTTCCTTTTTACGGGCCATCTTCGTGCAAGCCAACGCCTTTTCTACCCACAATCGCACACAAAGCGTGCAAGGGGGATTTCATCTTTTGAGAAGCTAGGGGAGGAATGGCAGTCTGGTGGCAGCTTTGAGACATCCACACAGGCCAGGTCATTTGCCACCAGCTTTGAGGAGTATAGTTTTTATTCCCTCCTCCCCTCCCAGTCAAATAAAAAAAAAAAAAGATACTGGATTCTGGCCTGATTTTTTGCGGTACAGGAACCACCAGATTCCAAATCATACAGTCCTGCGGAACTTGTATACCGCAGATAGGACCCTATAGAAAAAGTAAAAAACGTGCAGTCGGTTATGTCAGATCGTGGAATAAGAAAGAGTAAGTGCTTATGTTAAAAGTGCTGTGTGTGTTGGCAGGCAGCACACATTGCAAAGCAACCACCACAATAAGAGTGCCAATATTTCAGATCACACATGGGGGTCTTCAGCCTTAGGCATTGACTCGGGTCATTACAATCAACACAAACCGTAGACCCCGCACAAGCGGCCAGGGAATACATAGCTATGCTATACGTAGTAATGCTAGCACCGCTACAAGCCTGCCTCAATTGATGAGAAGACAGATCACATGAGCCCCCCTTCAACCTAGTCGGAGGGGGCCCGCTTGCTGAAAAGCTTTTTTCATATTGCCTCAAAAAGTTACCTACACATCCTGGGCTCAATTTCGATCTGGAAAGTATCAAAAGGAGGAAACAGCAGTTCTTGCATTTGAACATGTGACCTGCAAGCCATTGACAAAGATATCAGACCAGCCGATTGCTCGCCCAATTATTCTAAATGATTTCTTCAGTCAAGGTTTTTAAATGTTCATTGAACAGTTCACCAATTCACATCCATGGCAGCATTTTCTACCCATGTTCTCGGATTGTACGAAACCCTTGCCCTTTTTAGTTGTGGCTCATTTATGTGATGCTTAGCCAAAATGAATGCTGTACAAGTGCAAAGAAGCGCTTTGGGGTTCCAGACCGATTTGGATCCTGTGCGACGTTCCGCTGCACAGCCATGTTTCTTGGTAACATCCATTTTAGGGTCAGATATGCAGAACCCTTCATACTTGTACGATCCTTTTTACTGACATGCAGTGCCACGTTTTCCTGCGCTCCCACTGTGGTTGGCCAGTACGCCTGGTCTCTGCCCATCCTTCATCCAGGTCTGCAACACAAACTGTGGATATGGGACAGGACCACAGGATCCCACAGTGCACTACATGACGTTTCAGCATCAGTAAGACCGCCTGCCCCTCTCAGATCTCCCCCACAGTTGCTGCTCTGGGCAAGACGAGAGAGCTAGAGTGACAGGAAGCCTTGAGCTTCTTTGGGTCCGGAATGCCAAGTGGTCTCAAGGCCGATGGGGTTGGGGAGTTTGCAGAGCGTTGACCGAAAAGAGTGTTCATATACGCCAGCATGAAACGGGCAGAGACCCTCATTGCAGTCTTCGAGTGGAGGAAGAGTTTCGTCAGGTGAGCATGTTCGAGTGCTAGAGCCGACGGTTGACCAAGACGTTTATGCCGTTTCAGGTGGAGGGTGAACCACCTTGTCTAGCAGCTCGGCAAGGCTGCAGGCTCGAGTGAAACTAAAGCGTTGCTACTTTTTATTTTATTTATGGATTTTTATTAGAATATATATGTTAACAAGTTTACATTATACGTTGAAAAAACAATCAATATAATGAGATATATATATATATATTTATGGATAACATTTTGAAAACAAAGTTATACTTTTGAGCTCCATTTTCCCGCACAGTGGCATCTCATAGCCAAAATGCCACACAGCCAACATGTCCGTTTAATATTTTCATGCTCATAAATAATGCTTTCAAACCGGTCCAAGTCCATTTCCACGATGAGTTCTCGTTCACGTGTATCGGTTCTGTTGGAGTCCATATTTAATGTCATCAGGTGTGTCAGCAACGCTGCATGGTGGTGTCAAAGAATGACAAAACAGGTGTTGTGGTGAGTTGGAAGGAGTCCGACACCTTGTGGACATTTTTCATTCTCTTGAATGAAAATTCTGAGAATAATGCCCACCTCTCCCCATTGCTAAAGGGAATACCCTGCCTGCCTAAAGGAACTGAAGATGCTCATCAGACGGCCGGCAGTTCAAACTAACCCGATTTGGCCCGACCACTAAGCAGAACTAGTAACTAGGCCAAGAGAATGTCTCTTCTTCTTGGATAGTCTTGTTAAATGCAAGTTTATTTTTTAATCATTTAAACCCTTACCCTAATCTTGTTTGATAAGTCTCTCATCAACTCTTGCAGTACTTTAAAACGACCCTTGGGTCTCGTGCTTTCTGGGCCCCATCTTTGGAGTACATTTCCTTCCAGTAGGTCCAGACTCTCTCGTCATCACATACATGTTCTTCCCAGATTTTTGCTCAGGCTTTCCTAAATTAGGTTTGCCTCGATTACCTTTTAGGCTTTCTTTGCCAAGGAGTCTCTCTACTAGGCGGTCTACTCTTTTGTCTTGTTAACTGGCGAGCTTTCTCTCCCTTTCTCGTTATGTGTTTCTGGGTTGTATTTTCTCCGGTCTTCACTCTACAGATCTACGGTGGTTCCCCTTCCTTGCAGGGATTTAATTCCCAGTCTCTGTTGCCTCCACACCTGGGTTGGTTTAATTGACGATTTAAATATTGCTCACTTCCCTTGCAAACTGCTTTCTTCACTGCGATCTCTTTCTCCGGACTGGGACGAGTTTCTCTCTTCAAGTGACACCGGTCTTCCCCAACCTGATAATTTGCTTTCTCTGTTTTTTTACAGTTCCAAGTATTCAATTTGATTGCTTTCGCTCTCATCCTTAGGACTAGAGTTGCTTCACACATATAATGATTCCGCGGCTGCCTCCGCTATTCCAGTGTCCCCCGGTACCGCTCGTCGTGAAAGGGGAACAGTTGCAGGGCTAGGCTCTCGCTCGGGTACTGCTTCTCAGGTTCCCGTTCTCGGTTCCTCGCTGGGGTGCCTGCCTTCTCCAGACGTTGGCAATCGGAAGATGTTCAGGCTTCCCGTCTGAGTAGTCTCTGCACTGTTAGTCAGGCGCTCTGCCCACCACTGTGCGAGAGTGCTCACTCCACTACCAGGTATTTCTTACCCGGTTTCTTTGGGGACTCCGGCGTCTACCGTGGTGTTTTTCTGGCTCATCAAAAGTTGAGGGCTTTGCGCCTGCCTTGACTACACCTTCACACAGCGTGATGTCAGGGGGCTTCCTCTGTGCATAGCACTCTCCTCCTGCTTGGACTAGTCTCAGTTAGATACACGTCTCCTTTCTTTTTCCACATATGTTTTTCACATTGTCTTCAGGCAAACCAAGTTGCCACAGTACTCTTCATAGAAGATAGTCCCATATATGCAGCCATGGAATTTTACTTAGGAGTTCCTCATAAGAACGGAATTCCTTGTCCCTTGGGCCTTGGGGGGGGGGGGTTGTCCCGGTGATGTCCTACTTGCCTTGATCCAAGGAAGGGTCTTGCAGAGCGGCTCACCTCCCTAGCTTCACAGGGGGGAGGGGTGGGAAGTTTCCCCACTGGGGATAAGGGACGAATACCTGCGATTCGTCACAGTGTCTAATCGTGCAACTTTCCTTTGGAGGGTGACTTCTACCCTTTGAAGTTGGAGAATGTACAGTGATTTTAAGTTGACACTTGGCTTTTAGGCTCATATCTGTTTACATTTTGGTGCTCGTAGCTTTACTTTTATGTAATAAAAAATATAAACACTACAAGTACATTGTATGAATTCAAAAGCAAATGAGCTAAAAGCAAGTTGTACAGAACACCTCCACTTGATGGTTCTGTATATTTTTTGGGGAAAAATAAGCGCAAACAATCAATGAGTGACGTTACGAAAAGCGAGCAGAAGTTTGGCCATGTTACCACGTTCAGTTATCAGCAGTTACTTTCCACAGAGAGTACTCGTATGGCAGAAGAGAAAACATGTTCGACTGCCAATCAAGTGATTTCATCCCAAAGGGCTTAGGACACCCGCTTTTGGTAAAGAGGCGTGCCTTACTGTGGCAATAAGGCCTGAGGCGGCGGGCCAATACCGCCCCAAGTAATGCCCCCGGGGCCGTAGTTACGAACGAAGCCCCGGGGGCATTAGCGGAGGCGGTATTGGCCCGCCGCCTCGGGTCTTATTGCCATTAGCACCCCGGCACGTTAGACCGGGGTGCTAATGGCATTTTTTTTCTGTTTTGCTTGTTTCAAAACAGGAAAAAACAAAAAAAAGGAACAAAATGGCCACCGGGAAAGGGAAGACAGTCCGTTTTCCCTTTCCATGGCGGCCATCAGGAGCGAACGCGCTGGGAACACAAGTGTTCCCAACGCGTTCGCTCCCAAGACTAAAAGCAAAAAGAAGGTAAGTGGGGTTGGTAGGGCGGAAGTGAGGGGGACAGGGAAGGAAAAAAAATAATCATACAAAAAATAAAAAAGTACCGCGGTCTCCGACGGCGGACGATGAAAGCCTCCAGCCATGGGGAGGCTCAGAGCGGGGATTGCCCCGTTTCGAGCCTCCTCATTGGCTGAGGGGCTGCCACGCCCCTCGCCGGGAACAGAGTAGCCGGCACGCACGGCGTAAAAGGGAATACCGTGTGGTATGGCTCGCAAATGAGCCAATCACCACACAGTATTCCCGTTGCGCCGCGCGTGCCGGGTGCTAATGTGACTTCATGTCCCTTGGCGTCGCTTCCTCGAGTTGCAATTAATTCTATGTGCCTGTCATAAATGGGTCATTTGTATGGCTTCCTTTATTACAAGTGTCCATCCAGCTTTGATAGAAATGCAGTATTTTGCTGGAGGTCAGCAGGTAATGTGGTGAGGCAGCAGCCAGAGCATTTTTTGCTGCAACCGATTATTAACCCAGATGCCCTCATTTTTGGGAAATGTTCAATTTGATGGTAAGGGGAGACTTTCGTCTTGCTACCCTTTAATAAACACATTGCTTTTTCACAAGTTGCAGAAACACTAGCCAACACTGCATGAAGTGGACCCTTGGGGATGGCCAGCTGCACGGAGCATGGCAGCCAACAGATAACCTGGCAAAACCTCTTTCTGTAAGGCCAGTTCATAAGCAATGCAGAACTCATTGCCCCCTGGATCGTGCTGGAGGATGCACCTGCACCACCAGGTCAGCGTTACAAGTGGTTACAGGGAAAGACTGTAGAAAGACCAAGCACTAACCAGGAAGTGACTCCTAGCACGTACCTTTCACGTCTGTGAAATTCATTAGCTTAGGGAACCAGCGAGAGAGAAATGCATACAGCTCTAACAACTACACTTTCACTCGAAAAGAAGCTAGTTTCATCCACCCGTATTGGATATCCCTACTTTTTAGTTTGGGCTATTAAGTGGCAGTGCCTCCTGTAAGCAGAAACTATTGCCTTAGAGTACAGATAGGGAGAAATGGCATATGAGGAGGGACACATAGCATGAAGGAGTTTTATTTGCCATCTCAATGACTGCCTATGGCCATGCAAATCCCTATGGCTATTCCCATACAGCCCTGCCACTCCCAGCCCAAACCATGGGAACTCTTTGAACTCGCTTTAAATTGAGCCTTATCATCAAACTGTGCACTCAAGTGCCTGCCAGTGTTTTCTCAAAGCAGTCTTCTGAGAGTTAATGACCTAATTGGAGCTGTAAACCCGTTACTGGTGCAATAAAAACGCCTTAACCAGGTCTGCCTTCAGCCACTCGATTTATAAGCACTATGCGTGTCATTCACTGAAGACCTATTAAAAAAGAAATTGGCAAAGCAGTTTTGGCTTGTGTTTAAGTATGTTAGGGATTTGCCGGGCACTCCTATTGGATGCCCAGGTACTCTCAGCATTTTACACCCGTACGTACCAGCACTAAGACAGCGCCTGCAAGTGCCTTTCCCATGCCCACACAAAAGCCCAAACTATTGGCCTTTCCAATGCCGAGTTTCTGGAGCAGTGCACTGCAATTATGAGATATACATATACAAATATGTTCTCTGAGCAGCAGGACATCTACCCAGTTGAAGCGAAGAAGGTAAACAAAGTTGTAAGCAAACAGAAAGGGGCATTTAACCTGAAGTGTGGCCAATTTATTTCCTGTCTTCTTGGAGATCTTGATCTACGATTGATAGACAGACAGGAACAGGACATACTTAAAGGCGCTCCCACCCAGAGTTGCCAGTAACTCGCACCAATAATAATTATTTGCATCACTCTGCAACATCAGGTGGGAGAGGACAAAACTCAGAAACCTACTTTCAATGAAAACCCAGATCTACGACGACTTCACAAAGCGAATGAGTAATTTGTATAGCACAGTTAGACTGGAGCATTGTAAGGGAGCCCTTAGAAAGCTATTGGAATTTAAAAAGGGAAGTGCACAACTAAAGCACCTCTTCTAAAAAATAAAAAAACTACCAAAGAGTTCTGTCAAAACATCAAGTGAGGCACATGCAGGTACATTTTCAGTGACTGAACATTCCATCCCCAGCGAAATACCATGAGGAAAAAAGAAACATTACTGTGGACTTACAAAGCAATCTAATCACAACAAACATCTACATTCCTGGTCATTACCTTGCAATTCAATCCTTGGGGGAATACAAGAAACATTCCATGTATTGTACAGGCCATTTGTATAGCGCCTTTTACCATTATTATAGTCTCAATGCGCTATTATTGGGAACGCCCTTGGAGGACCAAAGTCCATAGTGTTGAAGGTCATGGAGTACGATTAGGATGCGTCTGTGCATTTGGCCAAAAAGGCTTAGCAGGACTGACCAGGCTGCGGCAAAGAAGCAAAAAAAAGCCATGCCGGTGTCTCACAATGCAATCCTGCGGGACACCAATGGAGGAACAAACCAAAAAAAACACACTTGAGATGCCCCATTAACATTGATATGATATGGCTTTTATAATGCGCCTATACACAAGTGTTTCAAGGCGCGACACGGGTAGGGAGGGGGAACAGAGGGAAGACACACAACGATCCTACTAGGCCAGGTGTCATTCAGATTGTGCAAGTGCATGGGAAGGGGGAGGGTTAAAGTGCAGTACATGGGATAAAGAATAATGAACAATAAGTAACGTACGGCCAGCTGGTGGCAAGTGCAAGTGCAGACATCAGGTGTCCAGTGCAGGTGGTGGAACTGTAGGGATACAGAAACAGTCCCTAAGTGCAGGGGTTGCTAGGAATGCAGTGCAGGTGTGCGACTGGTGGGGTGGGCGGGGGGGGGGACCTGGGACCGAGATCAGGGGGTGGCCAGGTAACCAGTGCAGTTTCAGTATCGGCCAGGAAGTCAGCAGGGGAGTGGAGGAGAAAAAGCATGGTGAACATTTATTCCCTATTGCCATTGGTGAACATTAATTCCCTATTGCCATTGAACATTAATTCCCTATTGCCATTGGTGAACACAGATTCTCCATTGACACGGGTGAATAGATACATTTTGCCATTGGTGTAATTAAGGAGCAACATTGCTAGTTGTCATGAAATAATTATTTTGATTCTGTGGTGACTTGTGGAGCAAGAGAGCTATCCCTTGCTTGAGTTCTATTCTCATGAAGCAAGGGAACCATCCCTGGATTGAGCTCTAGTGTCATCAAGCAAGGAAACACTCCCTGGATTGAGTTATATTCTCAGGTAACAAGGGTACCCTCCATGGGTTGAGCTCTATTCTCATGAAGCAAGGGAACCCTCCCTGGGTTGAGTTCTATTCTCATGAAGCAAGGGAACCATGCCTGGATTGAGTTCTATTCTCATGTAGCAAGGGAACCCTCCCTAGATTGAGCTCTATTCTCATGAAGCAAGGGAACCATGCCTGGATTGAGCTCTATTCTCATGTCGCATGGGAACCACCCTTTGATTGAGCTCTAGTCCCATGAAGCAAACGAACCATCCCTGGATTGAGCTCTATTCCTTGCTTGAGTTCTATTCTCATTAGGCAAGGGAACCCTCCCTAGATTGAGCTCTATTCTCATGAAGCAAGGGAACCATGCCTGTATTGAGCTCTATTCACATGTAGCAAGGGAACCATCCCTAGATTGAGCTTTAGTCCCATGAAGCAAACGAACCATCCCTGGATTGAGCTCTATTCAGTGCTTGAGTTCTATTCTCATTAGGCAAGGGAACCCCCCCTAGATTGAGCTCTATTCTCATGAAGCAAGGGAACCATGCCTGGATTGAGTTCTATTCTCATAAAGCAAGGGAACCATGCCTGGATTGAGCTCTATTCCCATGTAGCAAATGAACCATCCCTGGATTGAGCTCTATTCCTTGCTTGAGTTCTATTCTCATTAGGCAAGGGAACCCCCCCTAGATTGAGCTCTATTCTCATGAAGCAAGGGAACCATGCCTGGATTGAGTTCTATTCTCATAAAGCAAGGGAACGATGCCTGGATTGAGCTCTATTCCCATGTAGCAAATGAACCATCCCTGGATTGAGCTCTATTCCTTGCTTGAGTTCTATTCTCATTAGGCAAGGGAACCCTCCCTAGATTGAGCTCTATTCTCATGAAGCAAGGAAACCATGCCTGGATTGGGCTCTATTCTCATTAGGCAAGTGAACCCTCCCTAGATTGAGCTCTATTCTCATGAAGCAAGGGAACCATCCCTGGATTGAGCTCTAGTCCCTTGAAGCAAACGAACCATCCCTGGATTAAGCTCTATTCCTTGCTTGAGTTCTATTCTCATTAGACAAGGGAACCCTCTGTGGATTGAGCTCTATTCTCATGAAGCAAGGGAACCATGCCTGGATTTAGTTATTGTCCCATGAAGCAAGGGAACCATCCCTTTTGCTCGAGTTCTATTCTCATGTAGCATGGGAACCATCCCTGGATTGAGCTCTATTCCTTGCTTGAGTTCTATTCTCATTAGACAAGGGAACCATCTGTGGATTGAGCTCTATTCTCATGAAGCAAGGGAACCATCCCTTTTGCTCGAGTTCTATTCTCTTGAAGTAAGTGAACCCTCCCTGGATTGAGCTCTATTCTCACGAAGCAAGGGAACCATCCCTTTGCTTGAGTTCTATGCACACGAAGCAAGGGAAACTTCCTTGGATTGAGCTCCATTCTCATGATGCAAGGGAACCATCACTGGATTGAGCTCGATTCTCGTGTAGCAAGTGACCCTCGCTGGATTTAGCTCGATTCTCATGAAGCAAGGGAAACATCCCTTTGCTTGAGTTCTATTCTCATGAAGCAAGGTAACCATTCCTGGATTGAGCTTGATTCTCGTGTAGCAAGGGAACCATCCCTGGATTGAGCTTGATTCTCGTGTAGCAAGGGAACCATCCCTTTGCTTGAGTTCTATTCTCATGAAGCAAGGGAACTACCCCTGGACTGACTTCTATTCTCCTGTAGCAAGGGAACCATTCCTGGATCGAGCTCTATTCTCATGAAGCCAGGGAACCCTCCCTTTGCTTGAGTTCTATTCTCATGTAGCAAGGTAACCCTCCCTGGATTGAGCTCAATTCTTGTGTACCAAGGGAACCATCCCAGGATTGAGTTTTATTCTCATAAAGCATGAAAACCATCCCTTTGCTTGAGTTCTATTTTCGTGTAGCAATGGAACCATCCCTTTGCCTGAGTTCTATTCTCATGAAGCAAGGGAGCCCTCCCTGGATTGAGCTCTATTCTCATGTAGCAATGGAACCCTCCCTGGATTGAGCCCTATTCTCATGAAGCAAGGGAACCATCCCAGGATTGAGTTTTATTCTCATAAAGCATGGAAACCATCCCTTTGCTCGAGTTCTATTTTCGTGTAGCAAGGGAACCCTCCCTTTGCTTGAGTTCTATTCTCATGAAGCAAGGGAGCCCTCCCTGGATTGAGCTCTATTCTCATGTAGCAATGGAACCCTCCCTGGATTGAGCCCTATTCTCATGAAGCAAGGGAACCATCCCAGGATTGAGTTTTATGCTCGTAAAGCATGGAAACCATCCCTTTGCTTGAGTTCTATTCTCATGTAGCAAGGAAACCATCCCTGGATTGAGCTCTATTCTCGTGGATTACAGGCAGATCCTTGCTCCCAACTACAAACCATAATTTTTCCTCAGGGCGCCACATAAGATGCGTTGTTCAGTAGGTCACCTTTGCGTTTGCTGCATACAACATTTACACAGGGGAATCCAACCCACAGGCCGTTTTTGTAAGTAAAGAAAGCAACAGGGCGAGGTTGAGATTTCAAGCTGGTGCCAACCCTTTTTGTCAACCTACCCTTATAAGCACCATCACCCCCATCTGGCAAGGACTAAAAGCTTTTGGTGACTCTATACATAATAAAAGAAAGGACATTGTAGGAGACTTCACTGGTATGCAGGCTTGGATTAAGCGTGGAATGCTGCTCAGCCGAACCGCGAGTCGTCACCAGATCTTTGTGTGGAGTAAACTGCTGGTTTAGTTCTTAAGAACTGCGCTATTCACCAATCACGCACATTAAACGAGAGGGAAAATGTTGTCGAAGTGTGGCGCATTCTTGCTAATCCCGGTACTCCCAGAAAAGTATACGGTACCCAGGAATGTCCTTGAAAAACCCTTTATGTCCTCCGTACCTTAATCCTTGATATTTAATAAACGTAACTATATAAAAATCTATTTCAGACAAATATTGGATCGTTTGTATACAGTTTTTCCTGCAATACGTGCAATATTAAAGGAGAATTACTCCACTGCTCTTCCAAAATAAAATTTACCTCCCCATCGTTTCATGTAGAACAATATCAATACGTCACATTCTTTTCTGTGTAACTCATCTCGCCATGTTCTTTTTAGCAATTTCATAATAAGCAATGCATGTGAAGTGTGCAATTCTCAATAATATTGTGTTCTTATAGAACACTTTATCCCGGATTCCTTCCACTTCTAAACACTGCCACAAAATGAGCTATTATCAAATTTAACGGTACCCAGTTTATGAACCTTGAGAGAACATAAGGTCTCCCAGAGTCAAGATTTAAACCAAATGCAGGCTGGACCCCTGTGAGCGCTGGACAATATGAACTATCCACCCAACCAATTCGAAAAAATAAAAAGAAAACGTATATACTGTGCGAAATCCAACTGTATTCTCCCACTTACTACCCTGGGATACTCCATTCAGGTGGCCAGGGAAGGGCCAACGCTTTTGGATCCCGTCCCTGGGGGTGGAAAAGCGAGGGAGGATCCCCTGACTGGAGGGTTGTGGGGGATTGGAAGAATGCCTAAAGGCGAGACATGGCATTCCCCCTTTTCCCAATGTACATCAAAACCCTCTCCCTTAGCTTTTATGGGATATTTCCAATCCCATTCCATCTTCCCCTTCCCTTTTCCAACAAGGACTGGGATGAGGAAGAGGCAACCGAGAGCACTGAAGATTAACCACAGACATAACTGAGAAGCAGAGAGAAGCTGACTACATTACACCACGAGGCTGTCCAGCTAAAAGAGTCTGGCGGTTTACCTTAACCATTCACACCCGACTCCACTTGACTCTCAGGGTATAAAAGGTGTGGTTCTGCCAGAAAAGATGAACGAGCTGGGGTTGCTGGTTGGAACGTAGAGTCTGCAGCACGAGAAGCCTTGGAAGTCCGGAGGAGAGCGGGACACCGAGACGCTGACCCTGTGTGGCTTGAGGGTTGCAGCATGGCGAGGGGGGGGGGCGTGTCTCCGTGGAGCCATAGTGAGGCAAGTTGCTTATTATTGGATGTGTCCAGGCCAGTGCTCATTCCTCTGGGACGTGTGCCAGTCCCAGGGGTGCCTGAGGGGCAGCTAGTGAGATCCTGACCGCGGCCCACAGATCTCAAGAAGCTGCTCGCCAGCGCCACGCTATCTGGGTGAGTTAGGTAGCAGGATAGAGAGAGAAACCCAGTGGTGTACGTGTGGCTGGGGTGGGAGCAATGATTTGAAAGTGGAAAGCGGCACGGAAAAAGGAAAGCAAGGAAAACAAGGTGCGCGAGCAGCGCAAACATGAGAAAAGACAGAAGAGAGGGCATGAGCGCCCCGAAAGCAGAAGAGGGCACGCAAGTGACCCGAAAGCAGAAGAGGGTGCAAGCGACCCAAAAGTCAAATAGCGCTTATGAAAATTGAAGGAAAGCAAAGAGAGGGGGCAAGAGACATGAAAGCAGAAGAGGGTGCGAGTGACCCATAAGTGAGAAAAGGTGCAAGGGTGCACAGTGAAGTGAATAGAGTGTTAAAGGGGCACGACAAAGCAAGAAGAGCGTGCAAGAAGCACAGCAAAGAGAAAGAAGGTGCTCAAGTGCATTGCAAAGCGGAAAGAAAAGGGAAAGTGAAAAGACTGAAAAAACGATGCAAAGCGTGAGGAGAGGGGTCAGAAGTCAGTGGTCATGGAGGGGTGAAGCAAAAGCCCAGCTTTTTAGAAAGTCTGACACTGCCCCATGGATGGAACTGTCAACCTTTGTTTGGGACCAGAGGGGCCTAAGCTCGGAGAAGGGATCCCTGAGAGGCCTGCAAAGACATTTTGAACCTTTGCATAAGAGGCCTAGGCTTGGGGAAGGGAACCCTGAGAGGCCTGACCAGAACAGTTTCTTTTTTTGTTTGGAACTGGAAGGAGTAAAGCTTGGGGAAGGGACCCCCAGGCGACCCAGAGGCATTGGGAACTTTATTTGCTGCAAGAGTCCTACGTGGAAGGTACCAAGGGCAACCCTTTCTGTGTTGAACTGTCATTTTCTGAAACTGGCAGAACAATACCTGATGGTAAGGCCCCCCTGAAACCAATTGTGGTTTACATTTCTTTTTGGGCCGCCATTTTTACTTTAAGAAGACCCCAGATCACATTTTGTCTAAGAGTAAGGGCAAGCATAGGTTGTGACACAGACAGATTTTGGGTTTGGACATTGATGGCCTTACAAACATCAGTTGATGGAACAACCCCCTTTGAGTTAGGGCCAGTTAGGCATTACACCAACCCAACAAAGTTTTTCAATAAAGGTTGTCAAACTGTTGCTTTTGAGTCTGTGTCTCTCTTGATACCATGCCTGTCTCACAATACACATGCTTTAGTTCGATTACGACTTTCCTGTAGAAATAGGGACATGTATTTCAACAATTGAAACACTGCACCAAGACACATCAACATTTACCTGGCACGAGGTGGCCACAACCACATGCAAATGGGAATCTTAGTGGACTTTCACCCAGGTAGTCATAGTTTAAAAAGAGGGTGTTTTTAAACACTGTGGTGAGCAATATTTGGGCATGTGAAAAACAATAAGAATGAAGCAGTGCTGGATTCCCATTGAGCAGAACTTCAAAATATCTTGCTTCTTTGAAACCACCGCCTCTCAATGTCCACAAACTCCTGGACCCTATTACAAAAATGACTCACGAACTTACAACCAATAGTTTATACTGCAGGTTAGGTCTTGGCCGTGATGTGTTTGAAGGAGAAGTGCCTTTGGCTGGAGTAACTGTACTTGGATGTTGGAGACTGGCTGCTGCCAACAAGACTCAGGATCTCGTTCCTTTTGCTTGATTTGCAGAAGGCAACATTGGCCCAAACCCCGATAGCTTGAAGAAAAACAATTACTTTTCCTCTTCGCTGCGTATACCACCAGGACGCCACAATCCCATGGATCCACGGGGGGAACACTCGTTACAATTCCATACTCTCAAATTACATTTTCTTAAGTGCTTCAAGTTGCGTTCAGCAGCTTCTTGCGCCAAGTTGCCTTACCTGGTTGCTACATAGTGCTGCATGGAGGCAATGGCTGCTTCAAGGTGCTGGGTTACGGTGCCCCCGCTTGTGCCAGAGAAGTTTCCGAGATGAGGCATCCAGGGTGCTGCAGCCCTGGTGCCCTCCCCTGAAGAGGAGAACGGATGTTTTCAATCGTTGTTGCATTATTCTGGAAGCTGGAGAGCAGGGGCACAGTTCTATGGACCAGTCCTTCTTTCATGTCTCCTGCCCCATGTTTTTACTTGTGTTCCTCTGGTTATTTCCATACACAGGGACAGTTCCCCCTGGAGCCCAGGGTAGACATGGCAGCTGGGGTGAAGGCCGTAGAATGCGCTCGGGGCGCTGCAGTCCGCTTTGGGAAATATATAGGTTTTGTTGCCTTGGTTGAAAATAATTATACAAAAAAGTGTGTACAAAAATATAAATGTCCGCTATAAGCTTTCGGGAGTTACAAGTCAAAAGTTGAAGGTATTAAAATGAAAGCAGTCCATCTGAGCTTTCTTTCCCGTGTGCTATGTTTTTTGCAGGTCTGGGGAAAAAGGTCCGGGCGTGGAAGGTCCCTCCAGGCTAGACAGCGTGAGTGGCCCGTGGCTGTTGAACACTGAAGGAAACTGTGGAAGAAAGCAAAGTCTCGAGTTAAAATGCAGCTAATGCGCACACCACAAGCTGCGGCACGAACAAATAAATAAATAAATAAACACACACACAATATGCAAAGGGAGAGAAGAATGAGGCTGTGACGGGCCGGGCGTCTTCCTACGTCCCGCCAGCTGGCGACGAGGACTAACTCGGCCAACTCAAGAGAGCAGCGGTTCATGCAATCCTGTTCCGCTAGAAGACCAGTCCAAAGGGCAGGGTAGCAGGACCATGCACTACAGACTGGGTAGTGGTGGGTGGGGAGGCAGAGTCTGGCCCATCGGTTTGTGTCTGCATGCACTGGAGTTGCAGCGCGGAGCGCAAGGAGGAGTTGCAGCGCGGGGCGCAAGGAGGAGTTGCAGCGCGGGGCGCAAGGAGGAGTTGCAGCGCGGGGCGCAAGGAGGAGTTGCAGCGCGGGGCGCAAGGAGGAGTTGCAGCGCGGGGCGCAAGGAGGAGTTGCAGCGCGGGGCGCAAGGAGGAGACGTAGCGTGGAGAGTAAGGAGCAAAGCAACATGGGGAGCAAGGAGCAGAGCTAGGAGGAGTAGTAGTTGAGTTGAGGGTTGGTAGTAGTGTGGAAAGGGGAGACAAGTAGTTGGGTGGAGTGCAGTTGGAAAGAGTAAGATCAGAGGGTGGAGGTAGAGAGGGGAAGAGAGAACATCAGAGACTAGGAAATGAAAGAGAAAGAAAGCAGCAACGGTAGGTGGAATAGGAGTGGGAGAGAAGGAGAAGACTAGGTGAGGGAAAGAGGAGGGCGTGGAAGAAACCAAACGTGGGCCTGTGTTTCCTAAAAGGCACCTATCATTGCAGGCTAGCTTTGGGGACCGTCAGGCAGCATCTAGATTGTTCCCAAAGGGAGCTAGCGAGGCAAGGCGTTTGCCTTTAGGCCATCACCATCAGTAGATAGAAGGGGCTAACGATCAGGGGTTCAGGGGTGCCCGAGTTAGGGAGGGACCGCCCATTCCTAGGTTAAACAGAGAACGATGGCCCTTGGAGATCTCCTGGGCTACACATCAAATAAAACCCCTTAAACTGTCTTGGAGAGCTTGTGAGTGGGGGTGGGGAAGGGGTGCGGGTAGGGAGGGTACCTCTGTGCATTTGGGTAGGGTGACAACGAGGGAGCTTTGGGGGATGAGGGAATTCAATGGTGGCCTCAGTTGTGCTCCCTAACCCGAGCCAGAAACACATGGCTCATCAACGGCAGGAAACGCGGCCCACTTCACCTGAACAAACGGCGGCAGTTCCTTACCGCGCCTCCTGGTGAGGAGCAATAGACGAGGTGCCACCTGGGGAGAGACGATATGCAGCAGAGAACTCCTTGGGAGAATGCGGATCACACTCAATTCTCCTACAGCACCCACAACGATTTCCTTTAGGACCAATTCTAACTTTCCTGGTGGACTCCAGAAGTCGAAGCTTTCACTTTAAGTTTCTGCTTTTGCGACCAGGATGAGCACGACTTGCTGCATGCCTTTACATACTGCTTAGAACAGGACTCCTAGAAAGGTAGTGTGCTCCCTGCCTGGCTCACCAGATTTAAATCGCACATCTTTCAGATTATTGATCACTCTGTCCCATGGAGCTTTTGCCAAGCTCAATGTTACGCTTTCAAACCTGTTCAATGTTGCTTCTTCGGGCCCCCATCTGTGCTTGATTTGACGGTACTTATTGGTCTCTGGGTTGGGTATTCCTGGGCAGCACACCATGCTATTTCTCTAGGACTCTCTTGGAGCAGGCTTTCTGTGGCTTTATGGCAGAGGTTTAACTTGAACAGAGTACTTTTATACACACAGTAATCCATACAGTTTGCACGGCGAGTTTTCTCTGCAAGCAAAGCACCCAGAGGAGTGAACCCACACCACGTGCATAGACTTTATCCACTTACTGGTCTGTAAGATTGCTGGTCTGTTCTCCTTTTGTACTGTTCAACCCTTTAAAAGACATGCAACAGCACCGCCTTCCACATTCTCTGCCTGCATCCCACAGGCTTGCCATCATTATTAATCCGGCCCTTTAAACGTTTCTCTATCTCACCATGTCTCTTAATTGCAGGACAGAGTTACTTTGAACTCAAGGCAAGCAGATTCCCCCTCCCCTGCTAACTCTGTGACAGCGGCATGGGTTTCACCTGGTCAAGGAGTGGGGACAAGGATCCCAGAGGTGTTGTGAGGCAGCTTTGTGGGCTCCCTGTTCCCAGCCCCACGGTTTGTAAGGATTTCTGCATGCATATTGTTAACTCTTTCCAAGACCCAATGCCTCAGCCTCTGTCAGGACCACTTCTCCCACCGTTCTTTTTCAGGTGTTTCCAAAGAGACTTTAATTACCAGAATGCATCTGACTCCTCAGACCCCTGGGATGCAAAATGGGTCCTGGGAAGCAGCACTACCCAGAGTACTACAAATACTACAATGCTCCTGGGCCCAACAGAACAAGGCACCGTCCTGGAACAGGAGGCATGGACCGGTTACTCAAATAAAAATTGGACTAAGCTTGCCCAGTCAAGCGCCGACAGGGAGACCAAGCACCTATTACAGACTCACCAGGGAGCAACAGCAGCAGGGGAGCTGAACTAGCCGAGCGCGACACAGCCCTATTAAAGACCAGGAAGAGTGTATGTGCATTAACTCACTTAAAACAGGAGAGCAACAGAAAAACAACCAGAGCGACTGCATGGCTGCCTTGGAGGCAATGAGAAGGGGGCTAAAGGGCGTGTCAAGACTTCCCAGGGAAATCCCAGTCCAGAACGGGACCAGATGGGAGGATTTAGAAGTCGTAGGCAGATTGGAAGCTGAATCAGGTTTCCCATGGGGGCACAGAGAAGCTTCCAGACAGGAAGTCAAGGGATATAAAAGGCCAACAGAATCAGGTGGCAGTAAGAGGTGTTTGAGAGGAAGGGGGGGGGAGCGGGGGGTTGATATGGGAGTAGACATAGTGACCAGAGAGAAGTGTGCAGCAGGCGGAGGACTTCAGGAGACGTCTGGCACATTTGATAAGAGTGGAGTGTCAGAGTGTGGCAACAATTTAGCAGTTTGTATTCAAGTGAGTGACAGAGTGGTTGTGGGGTAGTTCTGGAGGGCGAGCAGGAAGGGGGGAGTTTGATCAGGGAGGTAAGGGCAGTGTTAGGAGGAGTGACCTTTGGGAAGGAAGAAAAGGAGCTGGAGGATGGAGACGGGGAAAGAGATGAGACCAAAAGAGAGTGGTGAGACAAAGCGAGTGAGACAGAAGAGTAGAGAAGGGAGGATACAGGTTAAGGGAGAGGGGAGTGAGGGAAAGGTTGGGAGACAGTCGCCATGGCAATCAGACTCACCTAGGAAGTGTCTGAGGGAGTTAATTAGTTAAGACTGTGGCCGCTAGCTAAGACAGCAGGGGCTCCCCGGCGTTCGATAATCTTGTGAGTAGATGCCCTGGACGAGGGGTGTGGGGCACCCTTCAAGGATGAGGGAAAGGAGACAGGGACCACTCCTAGATTTTCTCTGAACATTTAAAGGTTGGTTCTGTTAGCACATAGCAGCCCCCCTTTGCTGTATGAAAGTGCCTGTATGCCTGTAAAATCGTATCTAGCTCTGCCCCCGTGCTTGCCTGAAAATTGTAACTAGCTGTTCCCTTGTCCGGCATGATTGGCGTGCCGTGCCGCACCCCCATCCACCCCAGTGTCTCTCCCTCTTCCTGCTTCGCTGCTTACCCTTTCCTCCTTCCTCCCTCCCGCCCGTTTGCTCTGTCCGTCCTGGCATCTTAGCAACACTTCCATCACTCTGTACATTCCTCTTCCTTGGCATACCACCGTTGCAATGCCTCCTCTGCTTCAACAAACCTGCCCTGTCTGAAATCCGAATCAGATGGCCACATTATGGAGGGACCATCACCGCTATGTTGCTGGTGCCTTGAATTGACTTCTTGATTCATGTTGGTGCACTGATCTTGACGTTCTCATGCTGGACTTTTTTAATAATTATGTACTAAGTGGTCATGAATCATATGTTGTGCCCATTACGACTGGGACTGGATCATGGCATGCACATGCTGGGCTCTTGCATCATAATATCTTCAATATTGACTCGTGTATCATTGCTGTGTTCATTCCATCTGTTTGCTCCTGGCTTTCCTCACCGCTTTGCGGTCTTCTCTGCCGCTCCCTGCCTATACCTTCTCTTCTCTCCTCTCCTCTCCCATCTCCCCTCACCATAATCAATGCACTTTCAATATCAGAAATGTCGTCAGGCCTAGTACGGTAGCCAACTACCCATTCTCAAGGTCACAAGGCCTTGTAAGAATGTGATTGGATTTTCCCTTGCTCCCTCCCCTGCCTTGCACCGTTTGGAAACACATTTGTATAGACGATGTACGAATAAACTTCATGTCATATAAATCTTCTCTGCTACCGAGTACGGCACTAGGGCAATTCTAAGCAACACACTTAATTTTGCTTCTTTCAATTCGGAAAACATTCCCATCGCATCGAGGCATATTAAGGTTACTGTTAACTAGGCTTGTGAAAACGTCCTGGAGTTCAAGAACTTCTTAGATGGAAAGCCCATGAATACCATTTTATCCTTTAGGGAATTGAAAGTGACGCGAACTCTAGCACAGTGTGTGAAATCAGCTTGGATCCCACTGGCATAGCTGTTGCCCCTTTAGCCACTCACGCGGCTTCCATAGAACAAGGCAGGTCTACAGTGTTCAGACTTGCAGCAGCCAGCGTGTGTGTTTGTGCTTGTCGGCATGTTGGAACACATTTTGCGTTGAGGGCAGCTTGGAGCATGTTCAGAGTTTGCTAACAAGCAAAGCACTCCTCGGGAAACTGGATCACCTGTACTAAAAACCCAAAGCCTTGCACACAAGTAGACAAAGCAAGAATACAGAGTTGCACACAGGTAGACAGAGCAAGAATACAGCGTTGCACACAGGTAGACAAAGCAAGAACACAGCGTCGCACACAGGTAGACAGAGCAAGAATACAGCGTTGCACACAGGTAGACAGAACAAGAATACAGCGTTGCACACAGGTAGACAGAGCAAGAATACAGCGTCGCACACAGGTAGACAGAGCAAGAATACAGCGTTGCACACAGGTAGAGCAAGAATACAGCGTTGCACACATCTAGACAGAGCAAGAATACGAGCAGGAGGACCCGTCTGATGGAACCAAGGTACCAGCTGTCACAGGAGGATTTACCTGGAATAGGGTATTCGCACCGTGCAACCGGGCTGGACTCAGAGGCGCAACCGGACTAAGAGTGCTCCAGAAGTGAATACTGGACAGAAGAGGGCTCGGCGTGAGCAGGATTGGCGTCTGGAAGAAAAGAAAAAGGCCGAGTCAAGAATCATCAAACTACTCGAGCTAGGACACTGGCCCATCAACAAGCAGACAGACTATTCCAAAGGAAGCAACATACTCCACTGCGAAGGCACCACAACTGCTACCACAAATGTGCAAAAACGACTTTGGCATGCACACCACAGCTGCAAGCATGCATAACCACATGTGCACCTCAGTAGCAGGAAAGGCAGCACGAAGAACACAAATGCCAAAAACAACACCACCACCAAAAGAAGCATGCGTTGTGTGTGCTGCAATTTCACAGTGCCCCGATTATCCATTTTAAGTGATAGACAGCACCACAGATATAAATAGGCTATCTCGGCAAGAAGACGGGGTTCCTGCCAAGCAGAGAGAGGCGAGAGGACTAGGGCAACAACACCCCTGAACTCAACAGGCAGCCGACAGCACCGTTTACACCACAGGGGACCAGGGTCGCCTGAAATGTCCGTCTGAGGGGTCTCTCTATGGAACCAGGGCACATGCACCGCTCTTTCCCCCCCACACACAGAATCATCAAGCACATAGTCACAAGAGCTTTGCTTTCAGGCATGCACAAGTGGAAATAAGCAGCAAACCCTTCTGACTCACCTGTGAAAAAAATGCAGGGGTGAGCGATGCCGTAGGCAACGAGGGGCTCAAGATCCCAAGTGGGCTGGGGTCACTGCCGGTGACGATGAGGGTGGGGGTCAGCTCCAGTCCTTTCGGCTTCTTGGACTTGGAGGTGTGGCGCGAGCCTTCTTTCCTGTCCAGCAGGTAGGGCACCTCCTCGTAGACTTCAGGAGACATGCGCGGCTGCTGTGAGGTGACCGAGTCCAGGTCGGTGTCGATCACTAGCTCGGAGGTGGAGTCTGGAGGGGGCGAAGGAGAGCGCGAGCGGATCTGCAGGGGCGAAGGGGGCACAGACACTGCCAGAGGCGAACTGGTGAGGGCGCTTTGTGCAGCGTGTGTTGTCTCAACTGATGTCCACTTCAAGGGAACCAAGTACTCCAGCGCCTGCAGCGAGTCCTCAGAGACGGGCAAAGGGGTGGTAGGAGACCCCTCAGGAGTTGGGTGTGAGGCGGCCTTCTTGTTCGGGGTGGTAACAAACTTGATGACAGACGGCATGGTCTCCTGAGTGGTGGGCTTCTTCTCTGCCAGCTTGACAGCCGGGTTCTCCATTTTGATGGACTTGATGCGTGTCGCACTGGATGAACCCAGAGAGTTGAGGGTGAAGGAGGAGTACAGCCCTGAGTGAATGTAGTCGTTCCGGCCAGAAGGTTTGGAGCAGGGCAACGGAAGCTTCTCCTGGACGCCATTCTCTTGCTCCTTCCGGGCACAAACGCTGCCCTCTTTGGCTTCCGTCTCCGACTCGCCTTCGCCCTTCTCCAGTCCCAGAGGATCCATCGTTAAAACGTCCGGATAGGACACAAACCTGTACACAAACTTCTGGCCGTTCACCTTCTTAATGATATTCTGCGTGTAGAAACAAAAAGAACCAGGTTAATGGAAACAGCGTTTCCACATGAAGTCACACACAGCTCGCTCTCTCGCTCTCTCTCCTCCTTCTGGTAGGCACAGCTTGAAGAAAAGACCCCCTCAACGTTATAGCACATTCAATGAATGGACACTCGCTCACATACAGGGACCTTTATCTAACAGGGATGGCCATGAACATAACCTCATTCAATCTAGGTTTCCCCTCGTTTCCCCCCCTGCCCTGCACCACCCCCGAGCCCCTTTCCGCTGCCCCGAAGCAAGTTTTGCCTGCTAGTGCTTTGCAAATTAGCAAGAAAATCGAAAATGTTTACTTTCAACTTCAAAGCGTCTTTTTAAAAAGTAGTAAAGGAGCAGGGTCTGCGGACACCACTGACCTCAAGGTGGCATCAAAGGCAAGGAATCCGCTTATGAAACACTCCTTTCTCGTTGGGAATAGTGGCTTGATTATAAGGTGGTCAAACCCCCTTTGCAGATAACAAGGGGGCTTGCCCCAGGATGGGGCCCTTGAAAGAACGGAGGAGGCGCAGAAGACACTGCCTTTGTGAGTGAGGAAATCAGTCAAGTAAAAAGCATAGATCGCTCGCATTCACCAGCACCGATGTTCTGCGTACAGAAGTCTCACAACTCCTTGTGAAGATCCAAGAGCAGAGTGGATTATCTCTCAAGGGACTGGCCGGGAGGACAGTCGGAAACTGGTTTCTTAACAGAGGATAAAGGGATCCTTTCTAAATCTGAAGAATATAAAGCTGAAATGGGCAGCACAGATCACCCGGCTCAACATAGAGGGATCTCTTATGTAATGGAAGGCTAACCATAGAAGGATCCCTTATGTAATGGCAGGCTCACCATAGAAGGATCCGTTATGTAATGGCAGGCCATAGAAGTATCCGTTATGTAATGGAAGGATCCCTTATGTAATGGAAGGCTCACCAGAGGAGGATCCGTTATGTAATGGAAGGCTCACCAGAGAAGGATCCCTTATGCAATGGCAGGCTCACCATAGAAGGACCCCTTATGTAATGGCAGGCTCACCATAGAAGGATCCGTTATGTAATGGAAGGCTCACCATAGAAGGATCCGTTATGTAATGGAAGGCTCACCATAGAAGGATCCCTTATGTAATGGAAGGCTCACCATAGAAGGATCCCTTATGTAATGGAAGGCTCACCAGAGGAGGATCCCTTATGTAATGGAAGGCTCACCATAGAAGGATCCGTTATGTAATGGAAGGCTCACCATAGAAGGATCCCTTATGTAATGGAAGGCTCACCATAGAAGGATCCGTTATGTAATGGAAGGCTCACCATAGAAGGATCCCTTATGTAATGGAAGGCTCACCATAGAAGGATCCCTTATGTAATGGAAGGCTCACCAGAGGAGGATCCGTTATGTTTTTTTTTTTATTTGTTTATTTATAAAATGTACACATATATAATCAAACAATCAGACCAATAAATACTCAGCAAAAATACACAGAATAACAGAATATTATATGTACATAACTTGCAATAAATCAGTAAATATCCAGAAAGTCATCCCACACCTTTCCATACAACCTCAACTTCCCTTGCCTCTTGTAAACCACCCTTTTCATGGATGCAAGGGCAGACATGCCCTCCATCCAATCATCAAGAGAAGGCGCATTCCGTGATTTCCAGCCCCTGAGGAGCAACTTTTTACCCAGACCAGCTCCACGGAGTAAAAACTTTTTCCGTGACACAGAGAGATCATCCAGCAAATCTCCACCTCCCAAAATCATTGTCATAAAATCCAATTCAACATCCAAATTCAAAACACGCAGACAGGCACCACAAACATCGTGCCAAAATCCCCGTACACGCACACATTCCCACAACAGATGTTCCAGACTTCCCTGTTCATTCCCACAACACCAGCATTCATCCGAGTCCATCAGCCCCCTCTTAAACATTCGTTCCGGGCTCCAAAACACTCTGTTGAGGATCTTTATCTGTCTTGACCGTTCCACCATATCAATTGCACAGAGTTTAACATTTGCACACATATTCAACCACATCTCAGGCGAAATCTCACACCCTAACCTCCTTCCCCATTCATCTCTCAAATTTGAATGTTCCTTATAAGCAGACACAATACAATTATATATCCTGCTAGCAATGGAACCACCACCTGGCTCGCAGTGGGCCGCATAATGCTATCAGAAGAGACCCGACTTTTTGTTCCTTTAACTCACTTATTTCTGAATTTGCATTAGAAGACTGTTGGAGATTGCTTCATGGGGATTTGAGAGAATATACATTTTATTCTAGTTCTCATGGCTCACATTCTCGTATAGATATGTTTTTCTCGGCTGGTTCAGCAACCCTGAATTTGAAAAGCTGTGAGATTGGTTGTATTGCTGTCACTGACCATGCACCAGTGTTTATGAACGTAGATCTGCAGTTCGGTACTCCTAGATCGTTTTGTTGGAGAATGAACACCTCAATTCTTCGAGATGAAAAGATTGTGGAGAAAATCAGATCTGAGGCTGATCATTTTGTTGTGGAAAACAGGACAGATGGTATGGCTATTGGGACAGTATGGGAGGCATTTAAATGTACAATGCGGGGCTTAATTCTAGGTTTGTCCAGTAGCAGGAAGAAATGTATGGTGGACATAAGTATGGATTTGGAACAAAGTATTAAGCAACTTTCACTGGAGATGATTAATGACTCTGGGAACATAGAAAAAAAGAGAAGATTGAGGCCACTACAGAGAGAACTGAATGAAACTTTGAAAATAAGGTCTGAGAAGGAGTTGTTTAAATTGAAATGTTCGTATTTTGAATATGGTGAAAAGTGCGATCGCTGGCTTGCCTATAGATTAAGACAACAGCAATCAGAAAGATCTATCACTTCTATTAATAGAGAGAATGGTCAGGTGACTTGTGATCCAAAACTGATTAATGAGACATTTAAGGAATACTATACGAAGCTGTATCAGAATGAGATGGGTGTCAATGGATTAAATGGTTCATTTTTGAAAGGATTGGAGATACCTGGAGTGAATGATTTGGAGAATGCAATGCTGAGTGAGGCTTTGACTGTGGATGAATTGAAAACTGCGATTGGGAAGTTGAACTCGGGCAAGTCTCCGGGTCCGGATGGTCTGCCTGCTGAATTTTATAAAATCTTACCTGATTCAGTGGTAGAACTTATGCGGGATATGTTCATAGAATCCAGGGTGGGAGGGTTGCTTCCTGCTTCTACTAGTCATGCCATTATATCGGTTTTTCTGAAAAAGGGTAAAGATGGTTGTTTGACTTCAAATTACCGTCCGATCAGTTTGATTAATACTGATAATAAGATCCTTGCGAAACTATTGGCCCTTCGTTTGCAAAATCTTCTTGTGAAGTTAGTGCACACTAATCAATCGGGCTTTGTTCATGGCCGGAGGACATCTAGCAATATTAGGAACTTATTGTTGTTGATGGTACATGCACAGGATATGGATGATGATGTTGCGGTGCTTTCCTTGGACGCGGAGAAAGCGTTTGATCGTGTTGATTGGAACTATCTTTTTTCAGTATTGCGTGCTATGAATTTGGGAGAGGAGTTTATTTCATGGATCGTCTTGCTTTATGCTTGTCCGACTGCCGCTGTCAGAACTAATGGGCAATTGTCAGATTCCTTTGTGCTACGGAGGGGTACGAGACAGGGATGTCCTTTATCCCCCCTGATATGTGTTTTGGCCATGGAACCATTGGCGATTGCCTTAAGGAGTGACGTTGGGATACAGGGCCTGAGTTTTCATGGTGCTGACCAAAAGTTGTGGTTTTATGCGGATGACCTACTTTTGTTGTTACGGAATTTAACAGTGTCCCTTCCGGCCTTGCTGAATGTTTTGGAAAGATTTCATGCGGTGGCTGGATTTAAGGTTAACTGGTCTAAATCTGAGGTGTTGCCAATTTCAGGATATTGTGACAAGAACTTGATTACTGGGATTGGGTTTCGATGGTGTGAAAGGAAACTGAAATACTTGGGTATATGGCTAACCCCACTGGTGGATGAGATGGTTGTGGTAAACATGAATGAGGTATGTACTGATTTGAAAATGAGCATCCTGAGGTGGTCTTTGCTTCATTTGTCCCTATGGGGCAAGGTGAACGCTATCAAAATGAATGCAGCTCCAAAAGGTTAATTTTGTTCTAGGTATGCTTCCGATGAAAATTGGTCAACATTACTGGAAAAAAATTGATGGTTTGTTGCAGTCATTCCTGTGGGATAATAAGCCGCCTAGGCTTAAATTGTGGAAACTTCAGTTGCCAGTAGAAAAAGGTGGTCTGGGTGTACCGAACTTCAGGGCATATCATTTAGCCTTTTCAAGTCATTTTATTGTGCCTTTTTTGATGGATTTGCCTGATAAATGGGTAATTGCAGAGGCAAGTATGTTGGGTCCGCTCCCTCCAAGGGCTATTCTCATGGCGACAAACAAGTCATGTAATAAATCGCCTTTGACGGTTTTTCTGAGAGAGACGTGGAGACAGGTTCATGAATTGTTGGGCTCGGTTGCTTCAAAGACCATTCACTCATCCATTTGGTTGAACCCATTGATTGCTATCGGGGGAAGGTCTTTATTCTGGCCGGATTGGTTTCTAGGCGGGGTGCTTTGGATTGAGGATGTTATGGTGGAGGGAGGGTGGATTGGGTACCGTGAGTTACGGGCAAAGTTTCACATTGATAATTTCAGAACTGAAGACTTCAGGAAATTGAAAAGATGTATTGGTGATGTGGCAGTGCTAGGAAGTTCAATGGTGAATCTCTATCTTATGGAGAGGATCCGTTATGTAATGGAAGGCTCACCAGAGAAGGATCCCTTATGTAATGGAAGGCTCACCAGAGGAGGATCCCTTATGTAATGGAAGGCTCACCATAGAAGGATCCCTTATGTAATGGAAGGCTCACCATAGAAGGATCCCTTATGTAATGGAAGGCTCACCAGAGAAGGATCCCTTATGCAATGGAAGGCTCACCAGAGAAGGATCCCTTATGCAATGGAAGGCTCACCAGAGAAGGATTCTTATGTAATGGAAGGCTCACCATAGAAGGATCCCCTATGCAATGGAAGGCTCACCAGAGGAGGATCCCTTATGTAACGGCAGGCTCACCAGAGAAGGATCCCTTATGCAATGGAAGGCTCACCAGAGGAGGATCCCTTATGTAATGGAAGGCTCACCAGAGGAGGATCTCTTATGTAATGGAAGGCTCACCATAGAATGATCTCTTATGTAATGGAAGGCTCACCAGAGGAGGATCTCTTATGTAATGGAAGGCTCACCATAGAAGGATCCCTTATGTAATGGAAGGCTCACCATAGAAGGATCCCTTATTTAATGGAAGGCTCACCATAGAAGGATCCCTTAGGTAATGGCAGGCTCACCATAGAAGGATCCCTTAGGTATATGTAACGACAGGCTCACCATAGAAGGATCCCTTATGTAATGGCAGGCTCACCAGAGGAGAATTCGTTTTGGGGTCTATAGCAGGACTACGTACGAGTGGGCAGTTTATGCCCAGGCGGGGGTCCTCTGCTTGTGGGGCCTAGAGAATAAAGCCGAACCTCACTGATGAGGCCCCCACTTTCTCTGGGGTTGATTGAGTTCACATGCAGAGGGGATGTAGCCAACCAGGTGAGGCAAGACTGATCCGCATGTGGCAGTCCCCCAACGTGACGGCAGTGCCGGGCTAAGAACCGTCGTAATGGAACTAGAAAAAGGAATCCTGACTGGTCAAATGTTGGTACCTATAAGTGGAGCAGACTGGACATGTGAGGAGTGGAGAAGATGGTGTTAAACGGGTGCGCACATGGAGAGGTTTAAATTCATTGGTAGACGTGAGAACGCAAACTAAACTGTCTGGAGATAGACAGGGACACAATGGTGCAGCGAGCTTACGTTTATGGAAGAAGCAAACTTCAGCAGAACCACCTTCGGTTCCGGAAGCAACACAAGACCTTCCTCTTCGCTTCTGCATTCTCTCTTCTCTCCCTCGCTGATGTCCCCCAACTGCTCCGCACACTGGTCACTTGGCCACCCACTGAAACTCGGGTCCAGGCCCCTGCATGTCCAGTTGCCCTTTGCACTGCCTCTGGGCACCCCAGCACTTAAGGGTCTATTTCTGAAAACCTACAGTCCCTGGTCTCTCTGCACTTATGAGCCACCCTCCGGCAGCACTTATTGAGTTACCTGCACTCCCCCCCCTCCCCACACGTGCGTGATCTGAATGACACAAGGCCTAGTATGATAGTCGTTTTGTCCTCCTTCTGACCTCTTAGCCCCCCTTGTCTTGTCGCACCTAGAAACAATTGTGTGCAGGCGCGTTATAAATGACTTATCATATCAAAAGCAGTTTCATGGGGAACTACATTCCTTGCTTTCCCCGATATTCTGAAGCAAGGGGGACCCCGCTTCGGAACTTTGTTCTGTTGCGCCGCTGGGTTCAGGCTGAAGGAAACGCGGGTCTGTTGTGGTGACTGGTAGGTGCTGTGGCAGGGGTGTTGCTAAGGGTCTCGGGGAGCAACCCTTGCCAGAAAGCAGGGTCTCGGGGAGCAACCCTTGCCAGAAAGCAGGGTCTCGGTGAGTAATGGAATGCCACGCAGTTTTTAATACATGGCCCAAGTTCTATAAACGGAACCAATGAAAACCCAAGAAGAATTGCCACCCATCACTGGAAAAAGCATAAAACAACCAAAATACATGGCATCACAATATTCACATGTTCGGTGTTTGAAGTTCAAAATTTAGCTTTGGCACACTGCAAAACAGGAAATGATCCTGCCACCCTAAAATCAAGGGCACTGTATGCCCAACACCCTGCCCATCCCAGCTAATGCATGCACATAGAGAACTAAGGCATTCTGCTTCAGACGCACTGGCGAAGTGGACCATGCCAGGCCCCCATGGTGCTTCAGACGCACTGGCGGAGTGGACCATGCCATGCCCCCATGGTGCTTCAGATGCAATGGCGGAGTGGACCATGCCAGGCCCCCATGGTGCTTCAGATGCAATGGCAGAGTGGAACATGCCAGGCCCCCATGGTGCTTCGGACGCACTGGCGGAGTGGACCATGCCATGCCCCTGTGGTGCTTCAGACGCACTGGCGGAGTGGACCATGCCATGCCCCCACGGTTCACCTTACCTTGACATAGTAATAGCGCAGGGCACGGCTGAGCTTGTCGTAGTTCATACTTGGCTTGCTTTTGCGGAGCCCCCACATTCGGGCCACTTCTTCGGCCTGGAGCAGTTTGAACTCCCCATCGTTGGAGGTCCAGCTAATCAGGTGCTTATTCTCGGGTTCCTGCAGGAGCTGCAGGAGGAACTGCCACAGGGTGATTGTGCTGTCCATCGCAGGATCCGAAACGAGGCACCGGGCTAGTGAGAACAGGGGGAAAGAAAGGCATCATGAGACTTGGGGGGGGGGGGGGCAGCCAAGACACTTGCTTTCTGAAAGAACCACGCAGGTGCTCAGTCCAAACCCACAACATCTGCACACAACCATCTGTGGACCCTCCCTGCATGCCCCAATTCCACCATGCTGCTCCAACACCCCGACAGTCCCTTAAAAATCCATGCATGCTTGAACACTCAAACTCTTCTCTTAATGTCACATTCAATTACATGTCATTACAAAACCATTTAAAATTCCTCTTCTCCCAGTTGCAAAAGGGAACAAGACCCTTAGCCTTCTTCACACATTCCTCAAAAAGCTATTCGAAGAGTGTAACACACAACTCAAATCTCATTGGTTTCCTCCACACCAAGACATTTAAGTAGTGCCCAGAAGACTCGCTCATAGCACTTCGCTGCCTTAAGGGGGGCTTCATAGAGAAACGAGAAGCCCAATGGAAAGTAGGACGTCCTTGTTTTTAAATGTTCCACATGCGGCATGAATTATAGGTAATCCTTAAACGAAGCCTTGCCCTGAAGGGTACACTGAAAGGAAACATGGTAACATCATGGAATTGAGCACCAGGAGCATAGACTGTTGCACAGAATAAAGAGGGCTGGGGAGGTACAAGGTCCACAACAAACCCGCAGGGAAGGAGGGGAGCACACACTCCCTAAACAAGAAACACTGAAAGCCTTCAGGTCGTTTAGGTTGTACAATTTAAAGCTGTGTGTGTGTGTGGGGAGCTGTAAGGTTTGTTTTGCACACTTATTTCAAGATAGAGCGTTGGGCGAGCGGTAGGGCACTTGGTACGTGATATTTGATGATGTGCGCAGTTGGCATCAGTTTGGCGAATGAAGAGTGGTAGAGAAAGCACGCAACAGATGTTTGGAGAATGGGGCTCGTGCACTTGGTAAGGGATTGGCAGGCATCTGATGGAGCCTGGTATAGCATGTATGTGTGTGAGGTTTGCTGCAGGGATCATGGGATACAATAGTATGCGTTTGTTCACTGCTCTTAGATGGAATGCTGTGCTGTTCTCCAAAGGGCATGTTCAGTGAATTCGCATTAGCGTGCTTTTTCCTAAAGCCACTCCAGCAAAGCAGTTTATAACAGATGATACACACCAGGAAGTACCACCCAGCAGCTGTAAAAGTGGTTCCTCAGAGCAACCGCCCTGTACTGCATACACCACCACCAACAGGGGCCACATAAGAGTACACCCCTCCCGTCAATCAGTGTTAGGGTCACTGAGCACTTCAGCACGCACCCCAGATCTTCACAGATGTATGCGGACAGCCGCGGGCCTTACGTATTGGCACTTCCATTGCCAGGCAAGAATCCATATCCATATCCCATTTAGATATCTCACACGCTTCCCATAGCATGGAGAGATGTCCTTTTGCCACTCTCCGAGCATTGCCGATGAAGACTTTTTCATACCATGGATACATCTTTGCTCCCAACACTCGCAGCAAAATCAATTTCGGGTCTACATGAATTGGCTGAGAAACCCCTGCAGACATTCTGCGCAATACCTCAGTCCAAAAACGCAGACGTTTGTCAGTCCGTTGCAGCATCGCTAACACTTCTCTGGTATAGCATGCCCTGTACCGCATTCTCTGCTATAGCATGTCCTGTACAGCATTCTCTGGTATAGCATGTCCTGTACAGGACTCTCTGGTATAGCATGTCCTGTACAGGATTCTCTGGGATAGCATGTCCTGTACAGGACTCTCTGGTATAGCATGCCCTGTACAGCATTCGTCTGGTATAGCATGTCCTGTACAGGACTCTCTGGTATAGCATGCCCTGTACCGCATTCTCTGGTATAGCATGTCCTGTACAGGACTCTCTGGTATAGCATGCCCTGTACCGCATTCTCTGGTATAGCATGCCCTGTACAGGATTCTCTGGTATAGCATGCCCTGTACAGCATTCGTCTGGTATAGCATGTCCTGTACAGGACTCTCTGGTATAGCATGCCCTGTACAGCATTCGTCTGGTATAGCCTGTCCTGTACAGGACTCTCTGGTATAGCATGCCCTGTACCGCATTCTCTGGTATAGCATGCCCAGTACAGGATTCGCTGCTATAGCATGTCCTGTACAGGATTCTCTGGTATAGCATTTACTGTACAGGACTCTCTGGTAAAGCATTTCCTGTACAGGACTCTCTGGTATAGCATGTCCTGTACAGGACTCTCTGGGATAGCATGTCCTGTACAGGACTCTCTGGTATAGCATGCCCTGTACCGCATTCTCTGGTATAGCATGTCCTGTACAGGACTCTCTGGTATAGCATGCCCTGTACCGCATTCTCTGGTATAGCATGCCCTGTACAGGATTCTCTGGTATAGCATGCCCTGTACAGCATTCGTCTGGTATAGCATGTCCTGTACAGGACTCTCTGGTATAGCATGCCCTGTACAGCATTCGTCTGGTATAGCCTGTCCTGTACAGGACTCTCTGGTATAGCATGCCCTGTACTGCATTCTCTGGTATAGCATGCCCTGTACAGGATTCGCTGCTATAGCATGTCCTGTACAGGATTCTCTGGTATAGCATTTACTGTACAGGACTCTCTGGTAAAGCATTTCCTGTACAGGACTCTCTGGTAAAGCATTTCCTGTACAGGACTCTCTGGTATAGCATGTCCTGTACAGGACTCTCTGGGATAGCATGTCCTGTACAGGACTCTCTGGTATAGCATGCCCTGTACCGCATTCTCTCGTATAGCATGCCCTGTACAGTATTCGCTGCTATAGCATGTCCTGTACAGGGCTCTCTGGTATAGCATGTCCTGTACAGGGCTCCCTGGTATAGCATGTCCTGTACAGGACTCTCTGGTATAGCATGTCCTGTACAGGATTCTCTGGTATAGCATTTCCTGTACAGGACTCTCTGGTATAGCATGCCCTGTACAGGATTCTCTGGTATAGCATGTCCTGTACAGGATTCTCTGGTATAGCATGTCCTGTACAGGATTCTCTGGTATAGCATGCCCTGTACAGGATTCTCTGGTATAGCATGTCCTGTACAGGATTCTCTGGTATAGCATGCCCTGTACAGGATTCTCTGGTATAGCATGCCCTGTACAGCATTCGTCTGGTATAGCATGTCCTGTACAGGACTCTCTGGTATAGCATGCCCTGTACAGCATTCGTCTGGTATAGCATGTCCTGTACAGGACTCTCTGGTATAGCATGCCCTGTACCGCATTCTCTGGTATAGCATGCCCTGTACAGGATTCGCTGCTATAGCATGTCCTGTACAGGGCTCTCTGGTATAGCATGTCCTGTACAGGGCTCTCTGGTATAGCATGTCCTGTACAGGACTCTCTGGTATAGCATGTCCTGTACAGGATTCTCTGGTATAGCATTTCCTGTACAGGACTCTCTGGTATAGCATGCCCTGTACAGGATTCTCTGGTATAGCATGTCCTGTACAGGACTCTCTGGTATAGCATGTCCTGTACAGGATTCTCGGGTATAGCATGTCCTGTACAGGATTCTCTGGTATAGCATGTCCTGTACAGGATTCTCTGGTATAGCATGTCCTGTACAGGACTCTCTGGTATAGCATGTCCTGTACAGGATTCTCTGGTATAGCATGTCCTGTACAGGACTCTCTGGTATAGCATGTCCTGTACAGGGCTCTCTGGTATAGCATGTCCTGTACAGGACTCTCTGGTATAGCATGTCCTGTACAGGATTCTCTGGTATAGCATGTCCTGTACAGGACTCTCTGGTATAGCATGTCCTGTACAGGATTCTCTGGTATAGCATGTCCTGTACAGGATTCTCGGGTATAGCATGCCCTGTACAGCATTCGTCTGGTATAGCATGTCCTGTACAGGACTCTCTGGTATAGCATGCCCTGTACAGCATTCGTCTGGTATAGCATGTCCTGTACAGGACTCTCTGGTATAGCATGCCCTGTACAGCATTCGTCTGGTATAGCATGTCCTGTACAGGACTCTCTGGTATAGCATGCCCTGTACCGCATTCTCTGGTATAGCATGCCCTGTACAGGATTCGCTGCTATAGCATGTCCTGTACAGGATTCTCTGGTATAGCATTTCCTGTACAGGACTCTCTGGTAAAGCATTTCCTGTACAGGACTCTCTGGTATAGCATGTCCTGTACAGGACTCTCTGGGATAGCATGTCCTGTACAGGACTCTCTGGGATAGCATGCCCTGTACCGCATTCTCTCGTATAGCATGCCCTGTACAGTATTCGCTGCTATAGCATGTCCTGTACAGGGCTCTCTGGTATAGCATGTCCTGTACAGGGCTCTCTGGTATAGCATGTCCTGTACAGGGCTCTCTGGTATAGCATGTCCTGTACAGGGCTCTCTGGTATAGCATGTCCTGTACAGGGCTCTCTGGTATAGCATGTCCTGTACAGGATTCTCTGGTATAGCATTTCCTGTACAGGACTCTCTGGTATAGCATGCCCTGTACAGGATTCTCTGGTATAGCATGTCCTGTACAGGATTCTCTGGTATAGCATGTCCTGTACAGGATTCTCTGGTATAGCATGTCCTGTACAGGATTCTCTGGTATAGCATGTCCTGTACAGGACTCTCTGGTATAGCATGTCCTGTACAGGATTCTCTGGTATAGCATGTCCTGTACAGGACTCTCTGGTATAGCATGTCCTGTACAGGGCTCTCTGGTATAGCATGTCCTGTACAGGACTCTCTGGTATAGCATGTCCTGTACAGGATTCTCTGGTATAGCATGTCCTGTACAGGATTCTCGGGTATAGCATGTCCTGTACAGGATTCTCTGGTATAGCATGTCCTGTACAGGACTCTAGTATAGCATTTCCTGTACAGGATTCTCTGGTATAGCATGTCCTGTACAGGATTCTCTGGCATAGCATGTCCTGTACAGGATTCTCTGGTATAGCATGTCCTGTACAGGATTCTCTGGTATAGCATGTCCTGTACAGGATTCTCTGGTATAGCATGTCCTGTACAATTCTCTGGTATAGCATGTCCTGTACAGGATTCTCTAGCATAGCATTTCCTGTACAGGATTCTCTGGTATAGCATGTCCTGTACAGGATTCTCTAGCATAGCATTTCCTGTACAGGATTCTCTGGTATAGCATGTCCTGTACAGGATTCTCTAGCACAGCATTTCCTGTACAGGATTCTCTGGTACAGCATTTCCTGTACAGGACTCTTAATTGTGCCGCAATGGCCACTTCCCCTGGCGTCATCAAGGCTTCTTGCCACTGCTCCGCCTCCAACATTCCCACATCCATTTCACATATTTGTTGGAGATTTCCCAATGGGCGTGTTGTGTGGTTGATAAGTGCCTGATACAGAGTCGATATAGCATTTCTAGTAAAGTGACCTACATGTATATTAGCCTCCATCAGAGTTGGTTTCAGATACTTACCCAGGGAGGTTGGTTTCACTCATACCTCCCTGGGTAAGTATCTTGTGAGAGAGGAAAAAACGTTGGGATGACTTGAAAGTCGCCAAACAGAATCTTTTGACAAACAAACTGAATGGTTCAGAACAGTTGCGTTGCCTATTTTTATCCAATCCACCATGCGTAACGAAACAGAAATCTAGTTGAACTGTAAAATGATGTGAAGACACTTTCTACACATTCCTCGCCAAGTGGCACTACCAGGAATTACAAGGAAGCACATGCAAAGGTGCACATTTTGCAATTGGAAGCTTTGAAAGGCACCCATAGTGCACCAGGAACAGGTTTAAAAGGCTAAAACACTAAGGAGTACAATATTCATTAGCAAACCAATTTTCATTTAATCCATTGGAGTGGCCATTGGATGACTCCAAGTCCCTCCCAATAGTGGCAACATAGCTAATCATTGCAACCCCACCCATTGCGCCTAGCCACCAGTTAACCAACATTGCTTAACCGAGCAGCTGCTCTAGGACTAATAAGTGACAGGCAACGACAATGTTAGAGGATATTTGTACCGCTTACTATCCCCCACCGGAGTGTTCCCCTGGTGCTGTGGCGGCTCTGAAAGAGGGAGGGGGGGTGGTGAGTTAGTGGGAATAAACTGGAAAAGTGCAAGAGAGCAGTGATGTGCTGTTGGCAACCTCTGCCCGGTAGGTCCGTTGGCTGGGCTTGGGGTGTTTTACGGTTGGTAGTCGTCATGTGCTGTTGTGTGAGTCTATGTGTGGTTTGTTTGTTGTTGCAGTGTAGTGAAGTTTGTGCGGATTGCTGCGTTTTCGGCTTGTGGTTGTGTTTGATTAGAATTTGAGAGGGATGAAATTGTTAGTGGATTGGTTAGTTGGCATTGCTGTCCTTGCAATTATGTCTAGGTGTGATGCTTGCTATCATTCACTAATCCATCGGAGTGTGGCGCTTGCCAATCTTCAATATCCTATCTAGATGTGAGGCAGGCAAGTGATCACGATTCCATCTAAGTGTGTAACATTTACAGTTTCATTTAAGTGTGGCGCATGCTAACAGTCACATTTCTATCTAGATGCGACGCAGGCTACAGTTAAGAATTCCATCTAAGTGTGGCACATGCTAACAATTATTATACCGGTCTAAGGTGATATAGGCTAATCTTGACCATTCTCTATAGGTTAGTTAACATTGGCTTTGTGGTCCTACCAATGATATATCAAGTGCTATATAAATGCCAGATGATATCAAATAACATAACAGAATGTTAGTGCGTAATGCAGTGCAACATTTATAGACCAGCCAGGAATGTATTTTGGTTGGTGGTCACTAATCTCTTTAAGTATGCATGTTGTAATTCTATGGCAGTCAACGTTATGGAGTGGGAAGGTAGAGTGGCGAGGGTTTTCTGGAGTACAGTGATTGCTCCCCCCCTCCACCCATGCCACACTTACAGTTTTGTTGGTGTCTGTTGGCTTCCTTTGCTTCCCCTGCGGACACCTGCAGACACATTTTGGAGCCGCTCATGTAGGAGCCGCATGGGATGCCGGGCAGAGGGCTGGCCAGATCAGGTCAGGATAGGGGGCGGGGGGGTGGACCAATCGTGGCCCGGGGGTAGGACAGGGGAGCGCAGGGAACAAGGCTCACCCGAGACCATGATGGAAATCGGCACAGGGAGCTGGTGTGCAGGGTGTTGAGCTCAGCCAATCACAAAATGCAAAGAGAGCAAACAACGGTGGGGAGGCTGCATTCAAAACAATGATGAAAAGTTTCTCGACCCTGCCTCTGTCTCAGGAACGGAGGTGGCCTTCACAATCTAAAGCACGCATTACAGGACTCTCTGAAATCCCCCATGATCTCTGAGTACAAACTGGCATCTACACGTCATGCTTCACTTTCAGGGACATCGATCTCAGATCTGATCTCTGAATACAAACTGGCATCTATATGTCATGCTTCACTTTCAGGGACAATGATCTCATATCTGATCTCTGAATACAAACTGGCATCTACACGTCCCGCTTCACTTTCAGGGACAATGATCTCAGATCTGATCTCTGAATACAAACTGGAATCTACACGTCACGCTTCACTTTCAGGGACAATGACCTCAGATCTGATCTCTGAATACAAACTGGCATCTATATGTCATGCTTCACTTTCAGGGACAATGATCTCATATCTGATCTCTGAATACAAACTGGCATCTACACGTCCCGCTTCACTTTCAGGGACAATGATCTCAGATCTGATCTCTGAATACAAACTGGAATCTACACGTCACGCTTCACTTTCAGGGACAATGACCTCAGATCTGATCTCTGAATACAAACTGGCATCTACACGTCCCGCTTCACTTTCAGGGACAATGATCTCAGATCTGATCTCTGAATACAAACTGGCATCTACACGTCCCGCTTCACTTTCAGGGACAATGATCTCAGATCTGATCTCTGAATACAAACTGGAATCTACACGTCACGCTTCACTTTCAGGGACAATGATCTCAGATCACTTTAACGTGTATCCTATTGCTGAAGTTTTGGTGCACATGGGCTCACAACGCGTCATCCACCACACTTCTTTCACAAATGGGGGCGAGTGACTTTTGCATGTGGCTTGTGGTCTACAACTTTTGTGCACCCTGTCTTCACATGTTGCAATATTCATGGTAGCCCAGCCTCCTTCACTTTCCCATTTAAGACATATGATGGGTCTCTGACCCGGTTCCATGTCATTTCATCGCGGGATGTTTTTTCGCAGGGTTTTTTTATTGCGATTTTTTTCCCGAAAAAACCCATAGAATTTTCTTTTTAGGGTAGGGGTCCCCCCACCCAACCCCTCCATTTTCTACAAAATTCGATGTTTTTTTCGAAATAAAATTTGCGGCAAAAATCTCTGCAAAAAAACATCCCGCGACAAAAGGACTTGGTACCCTCTCTCATGAATGTGGGGTAAACTATCCAAGAACAATTCTTCTGACCCAGATTCCCCTTCCTCCTCACCTGTCCGTGATCCCTTGGATGAGTCTTCTGAAGATATCTCCCCCCGGCTTCTCCAGGCGTGCTCCGGCTTTTTTGGATGAGTCTTAGGAAGAGCCCCGCCGGAGGACACCCTGCCTAATAGCAGCCAGCCCAGCAGCGGGGACCTCCAGGGGGCCGTCCGACAACCAGGGAAAAGCAAGGCTGAAAAACCCTGGGACAATGTTAAACTGCGGTTTCTTGAATGCAGTCGACTTCGTGGGACGAAAGGCGTATCCAGTCTTTCCAGAAGGTGCTGAAGAGGATTACGCAAATGCGTGTTAACAGATGCGTAGTAGAAACACAAGGTAAGTGTAAGGGGAAAACTCTGAGAATGCTGTGGGAGGAAGAACGCTCCGAAGGAAAGCGGAGCGCAGAGGAGGGGCAGAATGGCAGCCGATAGATCAGAACGAACCGCTAGGAGAAAGGGAGGAAGGAGGCAAAGCAAGGAAGGCGGGAAGGCAGCAGGGAAACAGAACCACCAGAACAGTGGACGGAGAACAAGCGTGTATACCCAAAGAAGGAGGGTTGCAACGCATCGTCACTTAGGCGTGACGCGTATATGTATGTGATGCGCCATAAACTAGAGCGCTGCATTAGTTTCCGCTCAGTAGCCCTTCTTCCATTTCCACCATAGTTTCCAGGGACGGCGGATTGTGACAGTAGGACCCCTTCTTATGGGCACCCCTCCTGGTTTGCCTGGATGATTTCTATGAAACTGATGTAGGAGCCTGGGAGCCTTCACATTCCTTTCGGGTTCCCATGATCTTTCGGACCAGGGATACCCTTTCCAGAGTATGAGGCATTGGACTCTGCCTTGTTTGTACCCGAGTCCAATATTTGAGAGACCTCATATTCCTGGGTGTCTTCTGGAGTCGGCGTTTTCTTTCTCAGTCGCCTTTTATATGGGTCGAATTTGTATTCCTTGAGCAGGGAAGTGTGGAATACAGGGTGGACTCTGCGTAAGGAAGATGGCAAAGAGAGTCGAAGACTACCGGATTGACACATTTTTCAATTGAGTAAGGACCAATGTATCTTGGGGCAAACTTCCCAGGATGGACCCATCTCGGAAGATGCTTGGTTGACAACCACACTTTATCACTGACTTTCCATTTAGGATTGGGTCTTCTACCCTTGTCGGCCCATCTTTTGTTCTTCTGGAGGCTGTCTGACAGATTCTCCTGAACCTCCTTGTGCGTGTCTTTGAGGGTGTGCAGCAGCTGATCGATAGGTAGGTAACGAGGTGGGTTGCATGGTAGAAAAAGGGATGTGACGAGGATGGTATCCATAGGTGCACTTGAATGGACTCATTCCGATTGCTGAGTGTACTGTGTTATAAGAAATCTCTGCCACCGGTAATAGCTGATGCCAATCATCCTGTGTTTGGTGACAAAAACATCTTATGTATTGCTCGAGGGTGGCGTTAAGACACTCCGTTTGTCCATTGGACTCAGGATGAAAACCTGAAGATAAAGCTCTTTGGATCTGAAGTTGTTTGCAGAGAGCAGTCCAGAATTTCGAGGTGAATTGGGTACCTCTGTCAGAAACTATGGTAAACTGTATTCCATGTAGACCCACAATGTCTCTGAGAAAGACATGGGCCGTCTCCGAAGCTGACAGAGTGCCCCTCATAGGAGTGAAATGAGCCAATTTGCTAAAGGAATCGACTACCACCCGTGTATCCTGCCGAGTCTGGTAATTCTACAATGAAATCTATCGAGAGGTGGTGCCAGGGTCCTGAAGGAGGACCGTCTTGTTGAAGGAGTCCAAAGGGCTTTGCTGTATTATATTTGTTTCTTGCACAGGTGGGACATGAGGAGACGTATTCCTTGGTATCCTTAGCCATCCTAGGCCACCAGAAATGTTGACGTAATAGTTCCAGAGTGGCAGACTGACCCTTGTGGCCTGCAGTAGGTATATCATGGCACCTAAGTGCCTTGGTCCTGAGTTCCTGAGTTGGAAGATACAATCCTTCCTCCCGAAACCAACGGTTCCCTCTTTGAGTCAAGAGAGGAATAAGGGTGGTGGATGGGTCTTTCTGGGCTTCAAGAACATCTTGTAAGAAAGTGTTTATGGAGTTGATAAAGGTTTTACCCTGCAGTAAGTATTCGTGGCCTGAGTACTTTCCTGATTCTTCCCCATGAGAGCATCGGCTAAATGATTTTCCTTCCCTGGTAGATAGGTCAGTTTGAAGTCAAATTGGGAAAAGTAATATGCCCATCTGGCATGGCGAGAATTCCTGGATTCCATTTGTTGTAGGATGCTAAGGTTTCTATGATCCGTGCGGACTTGAAAGGGAAAACTTTTTCCCTGCAGAAGATGTCTCCACTCCTCGCAAGCTTGTCGAATGGCAAGGAGTTCCTTTTCCATCACCGAGTAATTCTTCTCGCTAGAATTGAGGGTTCTTGAATAGTAAGCTATTGGGTGTTCCAACTGGTATTCCTTTTTCTGTAAAAGAGCGGCTCCAAGGGCCCCATAAGAAGCGTCAGTGACAATGATAAAAGGCAGTGTCTGGTCAGGTTGGCTAAGTATTGGAGCGGTGGCAAAAGCTTCTTTTAATTGATGGAAGGCTTGATCGGCTTTGATTGACCATGTGAACTTTACACCCTTTTTTAACAGGGCGGTTATTGGTAGGACAATGTTGGAAAACCCAGTGATGAATTTCCGGTAAAAATTGGCTAAGCCTAAAAATCGCGTACATCCTTGACCGAAGCTGGAGTGGGCCACTGGGATATTGCCTTGACCTTGTTCGGATCCATTGTCAGTTGGTCTTCCGAAAGTATAAATCCCAGATAAGGAACAGAAGAGGCTTCAAACTGGCTCTTTTCAGGTTTTGCGAAGAGATGATTATGTCTGAGCCGTTCCAAGACTTCCTTTACGTCCAGACGATGCTGCTCAAGGGTCTTTGAGTAGATCAATATATCGTCCAGATACACTACCACCTTGCTGAACAACAAATTAGAGAAAATCTTGTCCATAAACCTTTGGAATTGAGCGGGAGCATTAACTAAGCCAAAGGGTATTACCCTGTACTCGAAGTGACCGAGGGGTGTACGAAAAGCCGTCTTCCATTCGTCTCCTTTATGTATTCTTAGTAAATGATATGCACCCCTGGGATCCAATTTTGTAAACCATCTTGGTCCTTGCACAGCCTACAGAATGTCCTTGATAAGAGGCATCGGGTAGCAGGCTTCGATTGTCTGACTGTTCAGATCCCGATAGTCGATACAGGGCCTGAGCTCCGTGGTACCCTTCTTGGGGATAAAGAACAGAGAAGCCCCTGCAGAAGAGGTCGATTCTCGGATGAGACCATTCTGTAGATTGGTGGCTAATTATTCCCTCAGGGCGTCTTTCTCTGGTAGGGACAACGGGAACATTCTCCCGAACGGAACCTCTGCCTCTGGTTTTAATTCAATTCTACAGTCTTCTGGTCTGTGAGGTGGGAGAGGCTTGGGTTGGATGTCGGAAAAGACATCTGAAAACTCCTGGTATTCTTCCAAGATACAAATCACGCTCTTGATGGGAATCGTGTTATTAGCTTGAATTGGCTCATTCTCTTGAGACAAACAGGTGTGTAAACAGAGGTCAGAGCGGAATTCCAGCGTATTTGCGCTCCAGTCAATACCGGGATTGTCTCTCCTTAGCCAAGGGATTCCCAGGATCACTGGGAAGTGGGCCGCCCTTATCAAGTCGAATGCAATTCTTTCTCGATGGGTGTTCATCCTGACTGTTAATTCATGAGTCTCTTGTTTGATGGGACCCGAAGATAGGAGAGAGCCATCTACCCCTTCCACAGGTATTGGTAGATGCTTACTTCTTCTAGGTATGGCGTGCTTTGTTGCCCATTCATCGTCCATGAAATTGCCAGCTGCTCCGCAGTCTAGCATGGCCAGGCATTCCACCTTACAGTTCTTCTTCCATTCTAATACCACCTTGAGGATCATGAGCTGGTGTGAGACTTCCTCTACTATGGGTTTTTTTGAAACACAGGGATTGGCCCTATAGAGCCCTTCCATGTCCCTGTTCACGGACGGGATTGTTTGTTTCCTGACCTCCTAGGAGGGACCTCAGGACAATCCCTCAGGAGATGCTTGTTAGATCCGCAATACAGGCACAAGTCCTTTTGCCGTTTTCTCTCTGCAACCGTTAGGGGTCCTCCGGTAGTCCGTATTTGCATGGGTTCTTCCGTTGAAGGTTTATTCCTTTCTGGGGTGGTCTGCACACTGGGAGAAGGAAGGTGAGGGGCAAGCAACCTGGGTCGTCTTCTTTCTGCCCCGCGCTCCGACAGTCGGAATTCAATTTGTAGAGTTCGGGAAATCAGTTCCTGAAATGATGCAGGTCTAGCAATTCTTGACAGTTCATCCTTTATCTCCTCTTGTAAACCCCTTCTGAATAAAGTCTGTTTTGCAGAGTCTGGCCATCCAGTCTCCTGCGCTATCCTCTGGAAGTTGGTCACATATGTCTGAACGTCAGATGTGCCTTGTTTGGTGTCTAAGAGGTTTTTGTAAGATGTAAATAACACCTCTGGTCTTTCGAACCTGGTCCGGAACTGTTGGATAAAAGTTCCATATACAGGGAGGGCTGGATCGGCATCGGTGACAGGCGGGGTTGCCCAGGCCAGGGCATTACCCGTTAAGTTTGAGACAACAAATCCGACTTTAGCCCGATCTAATTCAAACATCTTGGGGCGAAAAGTGAAGTAAATTTGACAGGCGTCCAGAAATTCTTTAAGTCTTTTGGGATTCCCGTCGTATTTGCCGCATGGCAAGGATACTGGTGGGAGATCTCCCCGATCTTCTCTACATAGGAACTGTTGTCTTAATGCAGCATTGTCTGCCTTCAATGCATTGTCCTCTGTTTTTAAAGTCTGTAGTTCGACTGTAATACCTTGTATGGCTGTAACAAGCTCTTGGTATTGTTCTAAACTGGCCATCTCTAGGCGTTGCAAACTCTCATGAATGTGGGGTAAACAATCCAAGAACAATTCTTCTGACCCAGATTCCCCTTCCTCCTCACCTGTCTGTGATTCCTCTGATGAGTCTTCTGAAGATATCTCCCTCCGGCTTCTCCAGGCATGCTCCGGCTTTTTTGGATGAGTCTTAGGAAGAGCCCCGCCGGAGGCCACACGCCGGCCCAGCAGTGGGGACCTCCAGGGGGACCGTCCCACAACCAGGGAAAAGCAAGGCTGAAAAACCCTGGGACGATGTTAAACTGCAGTTTCTTGAATGCAGTCGACTTCGTGGGACGAAATGGCGTATCCAGTCTTTCAAGAAGGTGCTGAAGAGGATTACGCAAATGCGTGTTAACAGATGCGTAGTAGAAACACAAGGTAAGTGTAAGGGGAAAACTCTTGAGAAGGCTCTGGGCGGAAGAACGCTCCAAAGGAAAGCAGAGCGCAGAGGAGGGGCAGAATGGCGGCCGATAGATCAGAACGAACTGCTAGGAGAAAGGGAGGAAGGAGGCACGGAAAAGGCAAAGCAAGGAAGGTGGGACGGTAGCGGGAAAACTAGGGGAAACAGAACCACCAGAACAGTGGACGGAGAACAAGCATGTATACCCAAAGAAGGAGGGTTGCAACGCATCGTCGCTTAGGCGTGACACGTATATGCACGTGATGCGTCGTAAACAACTTGAGCGCTGCATTAGTTTCCGCTCAGTAGCCCTTCTTCCATTTCCACCATAGTTTCCAGGGACAGCGGATCGTGACACCCTCTGAACCTCAGCCTGCCCACTTCCAACCGGGTATATGGGCTGGCAAATTTGGATACCTAAATACCGAAACGAGGCCACTGTCGCTCGAAACATGCAGTTGTCTGTAATCACCAGAGGGCCCCCCCTTGCACAGAAAATAAATTGTACGTGGTGTAGTTGACTCCGACCACAGAGCAGTCCATAAATTCGCAGAAGTCTTCCAGCCCAGGGAGCCACACAAATCCTTTCATGAGAGGGTCACAGCAAAGCCATGTCGCCACAGACTATTGCTAGAATAAACAGCGACAGAGATAGATAGGGGCCAGCCCTGGCGTGTTGCCCTCTCCAGCAGGAAAGGCTTTGATGTTTTACTGTTGACCCAAATTCGTGACCACAGGGATACCATACAGTAATGGAACCCATTGAAAAAATCTTTGCCCAAAACCTATTCTTTCCATCAGCGGCCATACCAACTCCCAGTAAATAGAGTCAAATGCGTTTTCAAAATCAATGGCCACTATAGCCAGTGGTTCCTGAATGTCTCCCACCCTGTCCAGAGCCACATGTAGCCTCTGGATGTTGATTTGGGTCTTCCTATGTAGCAGGAACCCGTTTTGGTCCGGATGAATCAGATCTAACAAACACATACGTTCAGTCTTGCCGCCAATACCTTTGCTAAGAGATCTTTGACTCCATGTTGAGGAGCGAAATGGGATGATAGGAAGCGTATTCATTCGGGGGTTTGTCCTTAGTTAGCACTACGACCATCACTTGTTGTAAATCCTGGGGCAGCAGTCCTTTATCTCTACTGCATTGGAACATTGACAGCATAGGGTCAACAACTTCCTCAGTGAGCTTTTTCCATAGTTCGGCCGGGAACGCCTTTGGGCAGGTGCCTTCCCAGACCGTAGCGACATGATCGCCGTTACCATTTCCTCATTAGTGATATCGGACTCCAAGACTTTTACCTGCTGCTCCCCCAGCTGCAGTAGGAGAATCTCCTCCAGGCGATCCATGCATTCCGCCCTTTGTGTCCTCCCAGAACTGCATATAAGTGCCTGTAATAGTCTGCAAACAACTTGCAAATCCCCTCTATTGATTGTATCTCCACATCTTCCCTTTTGTGTATGCTATGCACATAGCCGGCCATGTCAACAGTTTCCCAGGCTTGTTCCCCATGTTCATATACTCATGGGCCTAAATGCGCCTGCTTCGCTGCATCAGTGGCAAGAGGCAGTCACCAAGGAATTGCTGTTCTAGACATAACAGCTGCATTTCAGCATCTAGCACTTTAGCCCGCGTCTTCCTTTCCCTGGCCGCCAGAGTTGAAATGGCCTCCCCTCTCTGAACCGTCTTGTACCCTTCCCATATGTTCTGGGCACTATTCACTGAGGGGGTGTGCAGCTCAAAACACTTTGTCGTACTCTCCCGCAGTTGCTCCATCACTTTGGGAAATCCCAAGTAGTACGAGTTTAACCTCCAAGAGGGCCCCTTGCCTTTCGGCACCGCCCTCCCCAACCGTTATCAACAGGGAAGAGGGGTCAGAAATCTCTGTCTAACTGTTGTGCCTCTTTCACCCTTTGGGAGTTCACTCCCGGGCACAAAGATGTAGTCTAATGGTGATAAAGAGAGGTGTGTGTGACGAATCAACTTCCGGGGCACGAGTGGTCCAGGGATGAATATCTGTTTCTAAACCATCAATCAGCTCCACACCTCTAGTACACCAGAAGAGGTACGAACAGATTGGAACACAAGTCAATTACAAACCTCTGAGTCCAAGTTTGGTAACGTGGACAGAACGGCAGGCTTATCTCCGCAAGGTTGTGGATCGTTAATAAGTTGCAACACAATGAAAATACTATTATTACCCAATGATAAAAGGGACTGTCCAGTCAAGGTTGTATTAAAATATCTACTTTTTTTTTCCAACAGACCGTTCTAGCACTCTATAAAATACAACCCACCCTGTAAAGGGAACACAGAGGACAGACAGACAAAGGAAAGGGATGCATTCTGGATACTGACAGGAGGGTAGTCGGTAAATCAATCAGTCTTAACTGTTCAAGGTTATTTGTTTTCAGCACCAAGGGAGCGAGGGGTCATAAATGTCACTAGGGGCCTTCGGAGAAGGACCAAGGGGACAGAACCACAATGTACCTGGTGCTTGAGATGTTCTTGATGCTCGACGGCGCCAAGTGGGTCCCAGGACGCTTTGCAGCTCCTGCGTCAGAGTTCAAGACGGGAGACAGCTGCGTGTATCAGGCGGCAGGCAGTTTGGCAAGCAAGGCTGGTCGGACAGCTGCAGGCTGGCATACACAAAAGCTTGGGGTCAAGAATCGTCTCTGTAATGGTTGCCGGATCTGGAACACTGGTCGAGGCGTTTCAGGCGGCTTTAGTGACTGCAGCGTGCAGCCGGTCACGGTTCGAGGACTCGACTGCCTCGAAAATGCCTTTAAAAGATGGACGCTGGTTGATGCTTTTGTGGCATTCCTACTAGCCTCTTTGCAGGGCTCATGGTGTCTTTTCAAGGCGGACGGCCCAAAGCTGAGGAGAGTGTTTGCAGGCAACAGCCTTGTCCTTTGTTCAGACACTCTCTGGCACTTCCCACCTAGGAATCTTGCTGGCAGAACCTAGCAGGGCACGTTGTGTGCTGGCTGGGTACCGGCTCTGGAGCTGCTGGACAGGTCCTCTGAGTCCGGTATCTCCCTCTGTTCCCTGGGAGATGTTTAGGGGAGGGAGCTTGCTTCCCTCTTGGAAATCCTGGCGTTCCTTCACTGGCGGAAGATGTAAGGTAGACTGTGCCTTCAGGCAGGGTCCAAATGAGTCCTCCTTCTTACTCCTTTCTAAGTCGTCGGATGATCTGCTAAGTGAGTGGTTCAGCCCTCTTAAAGTCAAATGGGCACCAGTGATTGGTGCAGGCTAAGTCTACCTTAATGAACCAATCCTGGGTCCCCATCAACAATCTTCTATTATGCGTGAGGTCAGAAACAGAGTGCTTTGCAACAGGAAAGGTAAGGGGTGACAACATATACTCCTAAATCCCACCCATCTTCCTGTCTATTGTAGATCTAAGTGTCTCTCTGGTTAACTGAGCCCTCTGTGGCTCTTGATCAAAGCGCAGGTCTTCCTTGAAGTTTGTGACGAGAGCAGACTTCCTGTCTCCCTTAAATAAGATACTTCTCTCTCTGAAAGGGGTCTGCTCGGCAGGAGTTGCCTACGGTACTAGAGGACCCAAACATGCCATTCACTGTCCTTCATACAGAGTGGTGGGAAGTAGCATCAAGTTGACACATTGCATGTCAAAGAGGTGTTAGTCCCGCCTTCTTGTAGTCCGTCCTGCAACCAAGCCCCTTTAACATGCTTGCCTCAATTATTTCTCATTAGTATGCACTGCCACCAGCCGAACTAGACAATAGGGTGGAAGATCCATGGAGCCTCTGATATTTGAATGAGGCTGCCCAAGGATGGAGGAAGGCGTGCCTTCCCCCTTTTTGAGATGCTTTGATGTAACCTTGGCTTTTACATTCCAACTGAACATGACAGGGGAGGACGGTGCCTATAGGCTGTATCCACCCAGAGCACATGTGACTATGCGTCACGTGCGGTGAGCCGGGAATGTGTGCGGAATGGCCTCTCACATTTTCGGAGGTTGAACTCCCATCATTCATTTTCATTCATTCCCTGTGCGGATGATCTAATTCCTCACAGTGTGCCCCCGAACTAAAGAAAATAGCTATGGTTCTGTGGATGCAACATGCGCCATAGATCCACCATTCCAGTCGCCCTAGCAAACCTTCGTACAGCTTTTTGCCGGTCTCTGCAGAGTTGGAAATCGGTCCTGAGCACAAACCACTGCATCATTAAAGTCCCCACCCATCAACCATTTGTCTGCCTGGTGCTGTGCAACCCTTTGGAGTTCACGAAGAGTCGCCTGTAGCAGTGGCAAGGCATACACACAGAGCAGCCTCAGTGTTTCCCTTCGAATGTGCCAATCACCAATACGTACCTCCTATCAGTGTCCCGGAGCACAGAGGATACCGTAAATTGTGCCCGTTTCCCGATCAATATCATCACTCCCCTTGAACCCTTAGTGAAACTAGCATGCATTTTTAACCTGTAGTTTGACCTCTTAAAACATACAATATGTTCCCAAAGATGCGTCTCTTGAAGAAATGCACATGGTTGGCTTATACCTATTTAAGGCCTGCAGCCCTGTCCCGCGTTTGATCTCGTCACAAAGCCCACTTACATTCCAAGATAGATAATCCCATTTATAGTCTTCTTGTACTCTCGTACACTCGGTGGCATGCGAATGTATAGAAGTATGTGGCATGTAACATTGAGCCAATCGTGATGTATGCATGCTCGTTCTAGGATTATGTGCACTCAGGCTGTGTTGAGCAAAACAAAGAGGGGGAACCCACTCCAAACAACCTACGAACTTGAAGTATCTGTCACCTAACCCCCAAAAATGTAACTTCTTACACCTAAGTCAGGACTACTGTCGCCAGCGCCCACCCCACCCCACCAAATCTCTCCACCCCACCAAATCCCCCCCCCCCAAATCTCATCAGCCGACACCAATTTCCCCCCTCCATTTAGTTGGCAAATGTCCACACAGAAAGGGGGGACTCATTGCAGGTCATCCAACCCAGGAACCCCCTCCATCCTCCCACCGGAGACTCCGTAGCTCGTCGGATGGGTGTAGGCTCAGAACCATATTGACAGCTGCATGACCAGTCAGATAATTCTGATATGTCGGCTGTTGCTATTACCTGCATGTTTGCGGCACTCCAGCCATCTGTGGCCTCACATTGTACTGCAGGAGTTCTGTCCGGCTGGACCCAGACTTTGTTGGTTCGGTCCTTCCTTGGAGTCCCTGCCAATTGGTTATCTTTGCTGCCTCCGCCGGGTTGATGTTCCATTTCCTCACTTTTTCCACCATCCCTGTGCGGGCGACTAACACTGTCCACCCAGGCCCATACTTCCTGCGGGTTATTGTAGAAGAGAGATATTTATCATTTATTAATCCCTTGAGTCTGGCTGGGTTGAAGATCTTTGACGTTCATATCCCTCAGTTCCCTCTTAAACGCATTGTAGGATCTCCTTTGCCGTTGCAACTCTTGGGTAAAATCCGGAAAGAGGAATAGCCTGGTGCCTACCACTTCATATGCCGTTCGCCACCTGGTGTCTTGAAGCACTGCATCTCGATCTCTAAAGTTGAGGAGCTTGGAAATTACTGCATGGGTGTGGGCCCCCCACCAGTGGTTTTATGCCCGGGACCTGGTGTGCCCTCAATTGTAAACCATTTTGACAGGCCCATCACACAGGTGTCTCTGCTAGGCGTGTTTTGAGATTAAGTTCTATGCTTTGCCCCTCATCTTCTTTATGTATTCGCAGGATGTAAATATCACATCTTCTGGAGCGGCTTTCTATGTCCTATGCTCTTGCTTCCAAGGAGTGGGAGGCTGTCGTAAGCTCGCTCACTCTGTTTTGGAGAATCCCCATAGCATCTTCGGCATCACTCACCCACTGTTCCACGCCGGCGCGAAGACTAATCCGGGAGGGCACAGAGGGACTCCCACCAAGCTGAAGGCTATCCCGCCTCTCACCCACTTCCTAATATTCCAGAGGCCGGTCACTGTAGACCATGGCTTTTGGCCTTCCTTATCGAGCGATACAGAGATAAGCGCTGGTCCGACCACCTTTGGATCAGCGGTGCAGCTGCGCCTCAGTACTACCTCGATCAGAGCTTGGTGGCTGTCTAGATGTCCTGCTCCAGTTCCGAGTGGCTTGTTTCGCCGGGCTGGCTCATTGCCCAGAGCTTGCCGTCCACTCAGGTTGGCGGCCAGACTTGGTGCTTCGGCAGAACCCCCTGATCTTTGCTTCTTTGCTCTCTCAGGTCTCAGTTCGAGTCTCTGTCGCCGGGTAACGCCCCCAGCAATACACATAGATGGGGGGCTCAGACAGAGGGCCCACAAAAAGGATATCTGGATATAAACGCGTGGCAGCGCGGAGTTCAGAGAATCACATCCGATGCTCTCCGACACCAAGCCACGTCCCGTAGAAATGTTTTTTTGATTGTTCTTTTCATTAAAAAAGGACATGTCCAACGGGGTGATATTCGTTCCAGTCCACTGCAAGAAAATGAACAATGAAGGGAAAAAAGAAAAGGCATCAAAAGCTTTACAAATAAAAAAGGTACAATAAATGGCAGTTTAAGTATCGATGGAAGGTATCAAGCTTCTAGTGTGCTTCTGCAGGAATTCAGAGAGATTGCTTCTATCAGCGTAGGATGCGGGCAAAGCAATCAGCAAGATACCCACGCGGGGATGGAAATTCTTCAAAAATAGGACATGCAATTCTTACAATCTGTTGATCCAGTTTTGGCCTTCAGTCGAATGGCTCCCAGGGTTCACGGCTACAGTATTGGGGAACATTAAGATAATGACTTTAGTTCACCTGCCCGACTCCCCTTTAGTTCTGGAATACCCTTTGTCATTCCCAAAAATTCGATCCAATTTCTTCGTAGATGAACACAAAAGTTGGGAGGCCTCAATGTTCAGTGCACCAATTCGATAATCACTGTCAGGTGGCATGGCTTCAAGAAGGAGAAGGGAGATTTGTTGAACTGGGGATAATAAACACTGCCCACTGGATTCAGCCGCACGTTGGAAAGGGAAGGCGCAGAAATAACAACACACCCCCCACTTGGCGGAATCAGCCAACCCTAAACCTACAGGTACAAAGTGTAGCCAACCCAACACCAAAATTAGGCGGGAAAACAGCCCATCTGCTACACAGTGGTTGATGTTCAGATCGATGCAAGCCAAATAAGAGGTCAGAGATCGCCAAGATCAAGTCTTAGTGGCGCAAACCCAGAACTAACAAAGAACATAGTAACCCCGACAACCTCCACTGTCTCCAAAGCAATGGCGATTCAAAAAGCACAAACATGAGGCGTAAAGCTCAGAGGCCTACCAGCTCGGGAAAGCGGATGAACCTAAAGATTGACACTTTTCGCAGAACACGATATGCTTATAAGTTATTGCCCTATAGGTGGAATCCTTGAAATATTTACCCCCCAGAAGTCATAAGGACTCTGAATAAAGAATCAGCAATAGAGAAGTGTGGGCATAGCGCAAAGTACCGTGGAGCTGTAATAGCACTAGATGCTTCAGCTTACTGCCCACAACACGCTCTGCGTCTTACTCCCCCCCCTCCTTATTTCAATGCAATCCCCACTGCAGGGAAACGAGCGTGTGAGGGAGATGTGGGGGAGAAGAGTCTGCGCGCGCAGACGGATCCTTTTCTGTCGGATTCCCCGGGGAAGGCCGCTCATGGAAACTTCCTGCTGTGTCTGGAGCCTGGGCCTTCCTGCGTCTGACCGCAGGCGCGCGCGCGCTCTCTGCACAGCCTGGTGGGACTGTGGAATGGGGTTCCCGCCGCAGATCACCGTCCAGTACAGGGGGGGATGGATGCCTGTGCCGCGCAGGAGACGGACCCAACACGGGAGACAATGCTAGAAGTTATAATAGCACGCTTATTTGCATGGAAACGGTTGTGGGTGGCACAAAGTAAGAACTTCCATCACTGCAGCGGACCCACACATGGGTGGCTTGTGGGCTATTGCTGCCCTCGTGGTGGTGGCAGTACTGCTTTCTGCTTGGCACCAGAGAGAGCACGAAAAAGAACGCCACCTGCATGGGCGCAATAACCTATGATTTTGAGGTTTTTCAAGTGCAAAATGATATTGGCGATTCGGTGTCTGAAAGCGAGATCCGTTATCAGGTCTCGCCTTGATAATGCTGACGGCTAAACAAGGAAATGCAAACATCTCTGCAAGGATAGTCTACAGTCACCCACCGCAGCACTCTTTAGTTGGCAACATACACAACAGAGTGACGTGCATTCCCGAGGACAGCCCCCTGCACCCCAAAGCTGCAACAGCTATGGATTGCACTTTTCAACAGGTGGTAACTCAGACCCAAATTGTACTTAATTGTGTACCCCTAGGGCCTGGTCGCTGCTTATCATAAACCTAGCTTGACATGGTGGCATATTGACATGTGCAATTACACTGGCCAAAACCTTTTGGTGCGATTTTCCCCCAGCCATTTCTAGCGACACATTCCCTGGCATGGCCCATGATTTATTAGCCCACTGAGCTGAGTTTCACCCAAAAAAAACATTTGCGCTCAGCCCATAAAACCCTGCTTTTGATCTCTAGTAAGTCCAGCCAGGGGACCAGTTGAGAACCAGTGCTTTCAAGGCTGCAGGAACAAGGAACGGCCGAAAGCAGGGTGCAAACTGCTAGAGCCCCACTATGCAGTACAGGCAGGAACAGGTTGTGGTTAGAGTGGCAGAGGGAAGTAGTGACCCGCAAGAGCAGATTCCATCATCCTGATATGTTATTTTATGTTACTTGGCATTTATATAGCGCCTTATATATCATTGATGTGACCTCAAAGCGCTGGTAGATTAAACGCCCTCGGGGAACCGCAGTTCAGGTCAGTAGAGGGATAGTGTTGTATGGTGCGAGGGTGCACCGGATATGTGTGCAGCTGGTCTAGTTGTTGGATGATAGCTGCTTCCTAGCGATGGGTGTGGTACTGAAGGTATCAGTTGGATGTGTGCAGTCTAGTGGGTGGACACCTAGAGTGGGTTCTGGCTGCATAGGCCTGAGGAGACGCCTATGTGAGCAGCGGGCCGGAATGTGGTTCAGCTAGCTGCGTTTTATTGGGGTGATGAGGTGTTCGTGGGGTTGTGAACAGCTAGGCCGAATTATCAGGGGTATAGCTGTGTTCTAGTTGATTGATGGTGTATAGTGGAGAGTAAGCGTAGTGGGGTGGTATGGTGGAGATATGTACTGTGCCCAAGACCAGGCATGTGAACAGGACGTTATTGCTTGGGCCACTTCAGTTTCCTGCGTCCCCACCACACCTTCTGCGGATGAAACACTCTGGGTGTGACATCACCATGGAACGGACTATGCACACAGATGCCACGATTGGGGTCCTAACAGAAGGCTACAGGGGAACCAATCAGCTGTGGCAGGTTGCCTATGTAAGGGGGTGAACACACCCACCTAGATACGACAGAAGGATTTCGCCCTTGAACTCTATTGGGGGTACTGCCGCAAAGTTATCTCCCATAGAGGCGAATATAGAAACTTCTAAGAAAGGTGCAAGCGCTTGCTCTCAACCATGCCAGAGGAATATTTGGGGTGACCGCTATTAGACATGCCCCATTTGCAAACAGATTACTGGCGCCTAGGTTACTGCTCGCTGGAGATGGCAACCACTGGTAAACTTCTCCCTGGAACCGTCCGAGGTAGGGCACCACAAGGGATAACTTGTCACTGGAGACCATGGACAGGGTCCCCAAGCAATCAAAGGACCAAGAAGTGGTGCCTGACTCTGTATGCTGCTCCGAACTGCTTCGATACCGTCCACGCTGCTGCAAGGGAACCCGACTGCTCAAACTTCTCAAGAGTTTCTTGACGCCGAAGCTCTGCCGCCTTTGCATCCGAGACCAGAGTCTCCTAGCGTCCCCGTTTTGACGCCAGCTGCCTGGGCAGCCAGATTATTCAGGCCCCAAACCATAGGAATAACATAATACTACGTGGAACCATTTGGCCACGCAGGCAAGTCTTCACTGCTCAGTACCCAAGGCCATGGAGTCTTCCAGTGCTGCCAACTTGACACCAACTGCCTTTTCCCCAGTATCTTTGACCAGCAACCAGTCACTTAACCACTTTCTTGGATCCAGTCGACCCCGCTCCCAGCCTCTATACCCAAAAAGCAAAGCAACAATAAAAGATACCGATAGTGGTTCTGCTTTAAAAAGGTGCCCCATTATTATTCTTCTTGCTACCATTACGTCTTAATCTTCCCTCTCTGTGCGCCAGGAAATCCCTTCAGGAGCGCACAAGTACTCCATTGATAAAATAGCAGGGGTACAAGTTTCAAGCTACAAGCCTGCCATAAAAAGTAACTAGCCACCTCAATGCTGCACATTCACACAGCACCCCCTTTCCTACTCGCCAAGAACCTGTTATCACCAGCCAATGACGAGTGGACATTGTTCGGCCATAATGGATTTATTCATGATAATTGCGTGTTAATCACATTTCTAATAGTAATTTATGATTTTAAAAATCGAATCAATGTAGAAAATAGATATATTTTTTTTATTTTTATATGGTTACACAATACAGATAACCTTTGGCCGGTATCAAAATTAAAACCAAGGCTTTCATTACATTTTGTTGTTTTCAAATTCACTGTTTCAGTTTTTACTTTGCTTCTTTAACATCCACAAAGAGTTTTCAAAGTAATTTGACCAATGCCGCAGTCAATGGTATATGGTTCCCTCCCAGCAGCTCTATCCACCAGTCTTCCATCACGTGGGAACCATATTTCACAGTAAATTCGGTAAGAAGAGTCAATCTTGTGCTGTTCATAGCTGGACAAAATTGTACGAGATGCTTCAGGGTTGTGTTTGAATCTTCTTTCTTACACAGTCTGCATATCGTTACTCTTTCTTCGGCTAAGTGTCTCTCTCATCGTTAATAGGTTCAGCCGAAATATCAAAAACGGGTCCCTAAAGAACCAGTTCGGAAACATTACAAGATATTTCGGAAGGCTGTTCTGCTTCCTTGCTTCTTGGATAGACCTCCCGTACAGTTTGAATTGTTGGCGTTCTTGTTGGGTTCTGATCCAGTCTTGAGTATAAGGTTTTCTTTTTTTTAACCCTGTCTGGGTTCTCCCACAGCATCAGTTCCGATTAAGATATAGTAATGAGATGTCATTCCGTGACATATTAATGTGCATTATTTTAGGAACTGGCTAAGCAAGATTTCCTTTCCACATTGCTGGATTATAATATTTATTAAGCACAGACCTAGATTCTGAAAGCAACGGTCGCTTTACAATCATGGGGGGGGGGGGGAGGAGGGTGGGAGAACAAGGTTAGGGAGCAGAGAAACAAGGGAGTAGGGAACTCACAACAGGTGAGATAGCAATTCCCAGCAATGGATCTACAAGTAACCAAGGGAGGAAACAGTGGAGAGCACACCACTCAGTCTCAGGTATGGTGGGGAGTGGGCAGTGTGTGGACCTAGATGTTAGGAGGGAGTCATTCCATGAAGAGGAGTGTCTTGAGCTCTTTCCTGAACTGTAGACGCGAAGGAGCAAGTCGGATGTTGATGGGGAGGAGGTTCCAGAGTCTTGGGGCATGGACAGAGAAGGCCTGTCTTTTGTTTTTTTCCTTTCTGCACTGGCAGACTCCAAATCTGCACATGTCCTTACTTCTGGTGGATCGTAGGCCTCCAGCAATGCTGAGTTTCTCAGTGAGGTAGCTTGGGGATTTCAAGGCGACAGTCTTGTAGATGCTGGAGCAGGATTTGAAGATGATACATGCTTGCACCTGGAGCCAATGCAGTCCAATGAGGGTTGGGATGATGTGATCGAATTTGCAGAGTCCTTTGATGAATCAGGGGAGCCAGGGGAGCCAAAAGGGAATTGCCTCCACCCAGATGAGAGAGGACCAATGCTTGGACAGCAGATCTGAAGCAGGTGGCACACGTTCATCATGTTCATACATGACCAGAATACTGAGGCAGATTCGTCCATACTTATCCGCTCAGAACAAGGCAGTATTGGCATCTGCCACTATTAACACAAAGCTTGATTACTGTAACATCCTACTGGTTGCGACTTAACAACACAATATGAAGAAACTGCTCAGAACTACCCCAGGGCACATAAGGGCTTTGGTCACCAATCACAGAGAGTGTGAGGTTAACAGAGGAGGGAAGAAGGGAAGGAGGAAGTGAAAAGGAAAGTCTTGAGAAGCTTCTGGAATTTGAGGAGGTCTGGCTCAAGACAAAGAGGAAGGGTGTTCCACAGGAGGGAGCCAGCAGAAGCAAGAGATCGGCCTCACGCGCAGAGTTGGTTCCAGAGAAACAAAGAGGTCTAGAGGGAGAATATTTAGTAATTGCAAGTTGCAGATAGCGTGGTCTCCAGCCCCACACAGCCTTGTGGATGATGCAGAGGCATGTGAATCGAATCAGTGCAGCAACCAGGAGCAAGTGGAGAGTTTTTAGGACAGGAGAGATGCTGTCCCTGGGCTTGAGTCCAAGGATAAGTCTTGCTGCCCTATTCTGAATTAGCTGGAGGGGTTGTAAAATGGAAGAGGGTAGATTCAAGAGAAGGCTGTTGCAGTAGTCAAGAACCAGAGCTCTGGTATCATTGAGCTTCTGATGAAAGTAAGAAAAGGGAGAATTCCTTTGAGAAGGAGGAGTTGAAAGTTGGACTTCTTGGCAATGTCCTGGATGTGAAGGAGGAAGGATAGAGAGGAGTCGAAGAGGACTCCAAGGTTTCTGGGTTCAAATGAAGGAGAAGGGTAGAGCCCATGGAGGATGGCCAGAGTGAGGGGGGAGAAAGAGGGAGAAGGGGTCCCAATAGAAAAGATCTCGGTCTTCCTGGTTCCATGTGATAATTCCGCTGTCAAAATATTGCGATACAAAAATATCACCATATTTATTAGGTGAAATTCACAATGCGCCCTGCGGGGGACACCCCTGCATCATTTTGTAATGTGCGGGGGGACACCCCCGCAACCCCCACTCCCACATAATATCCCCAATAAAAATATCGCCTAATGCAAACCAAACGGCCATATTTACGGCGATATTTTTGTTGGGGATATTAATACCTGATACCGTCTTGCTGGCATAGAGACAGAGATCATTGAATTGCACCAGGACTGGATGGCAAATACACAGTCTGGGATGATGGAAGAAGCAAGAGAGTCAGAAGGAAGTTTGAAAAAGCAGTGAGTGTCATCTTCGTAGCACTGGAAATTGTAGAAGGAGGAAATGATGCGTGCCAGCGGAGCAAGGTAAGTGTACAAGAGGCAAGGGGAGAGGTTGGAGCCCTGGGGGAGACCACAGGTGGAGAGTGAGATAGGTGAGGCGAAGGTGCCCAGAATAACCTGGGACGAATAATGATCTGTTAGGAAAGAGTTCAGCCAGTCCAGTGACTGCTCCGAAATACCCAGGGTATCATGGAGTTGTTTTAGGAGGATCGAGTGATTGACCGTGTCAAAGGCAAAGGAGAGATCAAGTAGAATGAGGAAAGCTAGAGAGTTGGAACCAAGGGATGCAAGCAGTTCTCCACGGGTGTTCAGAAGAGCAGTTTCCGTGCCTCTGGATGCTCAAAATCCAGATTGATGGTCATGTAGACCGCCAAGTCCAGTGTGTGTGGTGAGTTGGGGGAAGGCCAGCTTCTCCAGGAGTTTCCCAAGGAAGAGGGTGATAGAAATAGGGCGGTAATTAGCTGGACAAGTAGGATCCAGCTAAGGTTTTTTCAGGAGGGGCGCACAAGGGAGTGCTTGAGGGAGGAGGGGAAGAATCTCGTAGCAAAGAAGTGGTGGCAGAAATCAGCAAGAGGGGGGGTGGGCAAGAGAGCCAATGTTGTCCTTGAAGGTTCTGGAGGAGCAAGAGAGGACCTGTTTGGAGGAGACTTTCATAAAGCGAACAACTCTGGTAACCCCATCAGGTGTGACGAGGGAGAAGGACGAGAGAGGAAGGAGGAGGGAGAGAGGCCATAGGAGGCAAGGGGGTGGGAGAGGAGTTGGGGAAGTGGGTAGCAAGGGTGCTCAGGATGTCCAGAGTTGTGGTGGTGAAGTGTGTGGCCAGTGCGTTGCAGAGGACCTGGTAAGGAAGAGGGGAGGAGGAGACTGCGGAAGGGTTGGCTAGTTCCCTGCAGATTTTAAAGAGTTCAGCCGTGGTGTTGGAAGCACCCGATAGCCGAGCCCGGTAGTGGGACCTTTTCTTGGCACGGATGGAGTCTGTATTGCCTTTGGAGCAGGTGACAGGCCAGTTTGTCAGAGGGTGCGCCTCTGACAATAGTCTTCCATAGTGAGCGTCTTGAAAGTTGTCCAGGTCATTGCGGTTTTGCGAGATGGATGTGTAGTATGCTGTTAGTTGTAATGTTGGTGTCTGTGCTGGCGGATCATGCTGATCTTATTGATGTCAGTGGATTTCTCAATGGAGTGTGATACGGGTGGGTCAGGCAGAGGGAGAGGGATATAGTGCTTGATGTCTTTGATGAGGGATCTGCTTTCATTGCTGGCCCTGGATGTGGCGTTTCGGTAGTAGTTGTAAGAGGTAATCAGTTATCTGTGTGAAGCACAGAGTTCCTTGAGCAGGGCAAAGTCATTTGCACTGCAGGGTTCTGACGGATTTAGGCTGGAGGGTCCGTTTTTTCACTGGGAAACATTGGTTGTGAGGGTGGTGTTGAACTCTTGGTTAAGCGGGTCGCAGTCGTGGTTCGTAGGAGATCAAATCAGCCCAGCCTCCCCCGGGAAGTTCTTGAATGATCTAATGGCTTGTTTGCAGGATTTCCGATGGGTTTGGTTGACTGGAGTGGTGGGACTTATGTCAAAGGGGACTGCCAGATGGTCTGACCAGTTGAACAGAATTGGAGAGCTTGAGGGAGGGAGGGCAGACCTGTGATGATGGGGATATAAGATTTGGAGCCACCTAGATGTATCCAAACCTGGCCTCAAAATGTGTACTTGCGTTCGGCTAGCGCACATTTTGCAACCTGCATATACCATGGGTATACACAAGTTCATCATCATGAATTTCCTTAATTGTGAGGATTTTATTTGGAGCCTGGTTGGTTGATTTCCTTTACTATGTTACATAAGTAAATTACTGGCATGTACACTTCTTGATGGCATTTGAGTTTTTTTTATTAACGGACATGAAAGGATACATCAGCTATTTCTGACAGATCTCCGATATCCTGCCGCTGTGGACATTTCAATGCAGTATTTTTATTTACTCTCCCGGGGTTCGAAATCGCTGGGAGCTATTTAGCTCCTGCTACTAGCCCAGGAGAGCCTGTTAGCCAACTAACAGCTATCAAGAGCTATTTTTGGCTCCTGGAGCAAACTGAAGCCATGCAAACATACCTATGTGGCATTAACTTTCTGAGAATGGGCATAAAGAACCATTAAATACATCTACAATATAGGTTAAGCATAATGAATTGTATATAAAATGGACAAAAAGCTAAGGGTTGCATCTCAAGTTAGATTTGTGTTGTGCTATGTACTAATTCCTGGCTCTATAGGGGCAAGCTCCTGCCTGCTAGATGATGGCATAACCCAGGAGCTAGTTCAAGCTCCTGCCTGCTAGATGATGGCCAATAACCCAGGAGCTAGTTTAAGATCCTGCCTGCTAGATGATGGCATAACACAGGAGCTAGTTCAAGCTCCTGCCTGCTAGATGATGGCCAATAACCCAGGAGCTAGTTCAAGCTCCTGCCTGCTAGATGATGGCATAACCCAGGAGTTAGTTCAAGCTCCTGCCTGGTAGATGATGGCATAACCCAGGAGCTAGTTCAAGCTCCTGCTTATGAAATCTTAATTTTCGACCCCTCCCCTCCTCCACTCATATAGTCCCTATCTTAGTACCACTGGTCCTTTAGTAAAATGCAGCAAAATAGTCCCTTTTGCCATTGTCAAACAACAGTGTTTAAAACGCATGGCAACCTTTTGTGATCCTAAACATTCTTAGGTCCACGTGAACTGGGCTTTTCCACTGTATCCTCACTTTTCAGAATTTGCACTGGATGCACTTCTTTTAAACTGCTCCCTTTTTCTCATCTCACACTAAGAACACAGGCGGCTTTTACCCTTTTGGCCTGGCTGTGACTTATGCTCAATATACTTTGGCACACGTCTTCCCTTCATAAGGTGACTACAGCATGCATTTTTAATACAGTTACGTAAAGTAAATGTTAGGATAATCTTTTTACTACAGGCTATTGCGTTATTCATACAGTGTGCCTTGTAGGCTTTTGGGGTGGTTTGAGAGAATAAACTGCATAACTATTGCAGCCGTCATGCAGAAGGGATAAATGAAAGGCAGATAATAGGAACAAATCAAGGACAGCTAGAATTTGAGCACAGTGAGCTCAGCAAATATGGGAGGGCACATGGAGCAGTGACTCGGGAGGGGGAGACGTAGGTAGGAACAGTAACCACTTAAGTGTTGTGATGCATCCCAGGGTTTTGTCACTGCTTCCATGGGTGAGCCCCTTCCCAGAGGCCAGGGAGGTGAGGCTGCTACCCGATCGACCCCCTGGGGTACTCAGCGGGTGGGTCTCATGGGACCAGTGAGGATAGCCTTGGGAGAACGCAGTATTCACCCCCTCCATTGTTGTCCACATACTCAATTTAGTCCCCTCTAGTTCCCCATATGTCTTTGTGTTACAATAGAGGGTTTCGTTAATCATACTGGGAAGAGGAAGGGTTATCCAGGTAAAATACAAATTACCACTGACACAAAGATGGGTCAAGGGAACAAAAGCCCACCGCGGATCCAAAACCTGCGGTACAGCTTACAAGAGCCAACCTCAATCATAAAAAGGCAAGGAGTACTGGACAGGGTGTCAAGCCAGCCCTGGAGGAGCAAGGAACCCGAAGGCTGGAAGTTGAGACGCTGTCAAGGAGAGACGTGACTCTCCAAGAGGTCAAAGCAACAGAGACCTGGCCGGTGGCGCAGAGAACGGAAGCCTGACTGGCAAAAGCGAACCGAGAACAAGAAAGAGTGCAGCCAAAGACGCAAGGGAGAGTCTAACGCTGCGGAGCCGCCGAAGACAGAACGCAGAGCATGGCATAAACACAGAAGCGTTGCTCTGCCTCGAGGAGAAACCGGAGACCGCACCAAGACTTCCTGAAGGTCGGGAAAGAGCCGGACTGGTTATGGGGCACGGAGGGAGCTGAAAGGATTAAAAAGGCACATCAGTACATCCCAAGAAGTAAACGGGATAACAGAGGAGGTATACAATTTGATACAAACTTTGTGAACAAGCCTATGTGGAACGGTACCTGGCAGGAGAGTACACGAGGTCTGTTCAAGTGGACATTTGGTGAAACACAGATAGAGATCCCACAGAAACCGAAGAACAAGGCTTGGGACACATGAAAGCAATGAAACACTGCCAGTGTACATCAGGGACACCGTTTTTAATTTAGGCTTTTTTTTTTTTTAATTCAGCTGTATTTTGAGTATAGCCACTGTGTTGAACTTAGCTGCACTTTGATTTTTGTTAGTGCTAGACTTAGCTGAATTTTGATTATAGCCAATGTATCACACTCCATGCCTATCGAAGATCGCCAAAGGAACGTCCACCCGCTCAGACGCATCTGCCGCATACACTTCTTTAAGACACATCGCACAACACTGCGGACATAAGAACGCATCTATTCCCCATGACAAAAATGTGATCTAGCTGGATACATAATGAGTCCCCTGCACATGCACACTCTTCAGACTACCTCACAGCTCCAATCCACATGCCAGCTTGACACGGATAGCTAACACGGACTTGGCCACTCCTACCTATCTTCGTATTGGCTAAAATGTGCACGCGCATTCTAAACTCCTCTGATGAATTGACCGTACCTTGGACTTCGGTGCCCCGATGGAGGTCCCCTACAGCACTTTGAGTTCATGCCAATGGGAAAAGGCGCTATACAAATGACAAATTACATTAGGTACTCGCACATGTTCCACTTTATCAAAACTCTCCCTGTGACTCCTCTGAGACTATATTACTTATTTCTCAGGTCAGAGTTATAAGCTCAGTTGATGCTGCAATTATACGAAGGGACATTGTAACTCGCTCTTTTACAAATAGACAGGGCCAACTCGCATCTAAACTAGGTCTTCCTCAAGTTAGCCCAATCACAGCATACATGAATGAATTACAGGTAAGACTCTCGACTGACGGATTTCACTTCTTCTCCACTTCCGCTCTTCCACTGTGGTGTCCACATTTACCTTTTCATCAGCCATTTCTCTGTTATGTTACTTATTGCAGAAGACCTGGCAGTCCCGGATTGTTTAGTGAAGTCTAGTCCTGCTATTCTGTTCCCCTCACTTTTGCCCTCATCCGTTTCCACCACAGACTATAGCCTGGCTACTGTGGGAGGGGGGGGGTACAATGCACCAAAGAACACAGTAAGATCACTACAGTGGTGACTAGCACAGTACAAAAGCTTAATAATAAACATATATGCTTAATGTCAAAAGCAGTTATTCTTTAACAATTATTTTTTTCTTTCCTTTTGCACATAGTGACATCGGTCACCCACTAAAAACAAAAATAAAAAAACACTCTCTTCAGAGTAGGTTTCAGGAGCACCAAGTAGTGGAGTGCAAAGCTGTCTAACGGTTCGCACCGCGTGAGGCGCTAGGCACAATCCACGTTTGTTTTAGGAATTTGTCCGAGGTCTTCTGATGGCTGGGGCGAGAAGATTCCCACGCGAAGAGGGGGATGATAGTAATGCTGGGTGGAGGTAGTTGGGAGGAGATTTTGATTGGTGGTTCTGCGAAAAGGATTCAAGGTTGAGTTTTCAAGAGGGCAGTTCTGGTAATGGAAGCTTAGGCGGTCAGCGGTGGGGGGGGGCACTATTGGAAGACTAATGGGAAGCTTCTGGCTGTACAATGAAGACTGGACCTCGGGAGGAGGCAGAGTCGCTGGTATAGGAGGAGTCATGATGGCAGTGTCTAGTTCAGGGTTTGAAAATTGCCAGGAGCCATTTAGCTCCTGGTTATAGCCAAGGCGGGATCTTGGTTAGCTTGCAATATTAACTGTGTATAATTGTATAAAATGAGAATAAGAACACACCTAAGGGACAGTTACAGCATATTGCATAGTCTAAAAAGGACAAAGTCAGAGTTTGCACCTGGAACAAAGTTATATTTGCTGCAGACTATGTACTAGCTCCTGGGTCTCCAGAGGTAGGTCCTGCCTGCCTGGTTATGCCTGACATCCAGTAGCTGCTTTCTGTTCCTGGTCAACAAATCCCAATTTCGACCCCTGTAGTTGGAAGCTCCCGAATGACGGTTTGGGATTGTTCAATGCAACGACCTGAAGATTATTGAGGTCTTGGGAGTGGCTGTGATGGTAGGTCGGAAAGGGTATTCTGGCCAGAGATCCAATCTGAGCTCAAGATCTGGGGCAAGGAACACTGGTAGTCATAATACAAGGGTCTAGTGGAAATGTATTAGATGGATACCAAGAGAGGGTCCTGCTGTGAGGGCGCACAAGCGGTAATGATGGGAGGATATCACTGGAAATCTAGCACAAGGCTCCTGGGTGACAGGGCTTTGGAGGAAGGGAATGGAAGTGCAAGTAGGTGCACTTGGGCTGAGGTAAAGGGCTCGCACTTGCTGGGACCCATTTAGCTCATGCTTCTACCCTAGGAGAGCCTGGCTAGTTTAAAACCAACAGTTACGAGGAGCAACTCTTAGATCCCCCGGCCAACTGTGCCTTACAAACATGCATGTGTGACAAATGTAAATAAAGTAGAATTAGGCCACATTTAAATATAATGGACGCTAGATAATGGGTACAAAGTTCAAGTGCACATCTCACAGGGAAGTTAGATTTGTGGTGCGCTGTGCTCTCACTCCTGGTTCCCCAGCAGTAGCTCCTGCCTAATGGATGATGCCCGACACCCAGGAGCTGGTTTTAGTTCCTGCTCATCAAGTCTTAATTCTGGGGGTATGGCGAGATCCTACTTTGAGGTGGTTATTGTGCTATTGGATCTTGGAAGGAGGATTATTTTCAGGTGAGGGGGCTGGTGGGTGACCTTGCAGGTTCTGCTGGTAGTCTAGGTGCATGTTTCATTCAAAGGCTCTTCTAGCAAAGTCTTCAGTGAGTCTGTGGGCGTTTCTTATTTTGTGTTGTTTCAAAAGGTGCCAGTTTAGGATGCAGTTGCATTGCATCACCCAAATTGGAAGATGGGAATGGGGAAGCAGTGTAGGAAGAACGTGGGTGCTTAACAAAAGAACATTCTTAAAATATTAAGAAGGGTCTTCAAGCAGCTCTAGGAGAATACTGCGGAGGCATCTAGGCGCTAGTTACAGAAAGTGCAAATTACATGGTATAGTTCACAAAGTGCAAGAATACACGTATAGGTTACAGCGTGTATGTATACATCCTGGCACAGCCTCACCTCATGACGTGGGGGACTGTTTCAAGCATGCACACAGGCATAAGAGTCACAATGGGTAAGCATGTACATACTGGCACAGCCTCACCTCAGGATGACGCATGCAGATGGTTAAAAAGTCACAATAGGTTAGCGTGTACATACTAGCACAGCCTCCCCTCATGGTGCGGGGGACCGTTTGAAGCATGTGCACAGGCATAAGTAAGAGTCACAATGTGTGTGTATATATATATATATATACACATACATACACTCATACATACACACATACATACTGGCACAGCCTCGCCTCATGGTGCAGGGGGCTGCTTGACGCATGCAGATGGGCAAAATGTCACAATAGGTGAGCGGGTACATACTAGCTCAGCCTCACCTCATGGTGCGGGGTGTACTTCCAGCACGCAGACAGGCAGAACAGTCACAATAGATGAACATATACATACTGGGACAGCATGCATCGTACTGACTGGCAGATGAACAGTAGGCAGGAGAAGCAGGCGTTATGTGCCGCCAGCATGGAGGTGCACAAGCTTGGTGGAAGCTGTGGCCTGTTATATTGTGTGGTGGAAATGGAAAGAGTGGAAAGTCACATACCGGAAAGGCCGCACCAGTGGTGCTGGGCCCACATCAGTGAGGCAGTGCGTCATTGAATGGCGGTTGGTACAATGGTCAGAGTACAGTGAGGAAAATAGATATGCATGTGGAGGGGCACAGGGATACTGGGGCCACAACAACATCACAAGACATTTGTGCAGATATATGGATGCATGGTGAGCCTTAGTATGTACCTGGGAGCCTCGGAGGAGCGGGGCAGAGGTTAGGGTATGCCCAATAACAGCTGTAGTAGAGATGGGAGTGGGGGAGACAGATGAGGAGACACTCATTTTACCTGGAGGATTGATTTGCAAGACTGGGATTGCATCTAACGAGCCTTGCCAGTAGGATGGAGGTCACAAGGGCTTTTTGGATGGCAGAGGCAAGCTTTGTCGAAACGGGTAGCAGGACTCACGTACAGAAATTGGGAAGGGCCTTATTCTTGGGGCTTGCTCAAGTGCCGGCACTGCCTGCCGGCTTCCGGGGTAGAGAGAAAATGAACGGGAGAAGCCCAGTCAGGGCTCCCCTCTGTGGAATCTGTTGCCCCTGTTATTGGTACAGCCTTGAAGAGGGAAGGTCAGAATACACCTCTCGTCAACAGGAAGAAGCCCGAACGACAATATGGCCGCCAATCATACAAGTTCCCACCAATCCCTACTGCTCCCTTAATGGACAACTACCATGAGAGATACCCTCTCGCCAGACCCTATAACCCAGGAGCCATGCAAAATCTATCCAGAGTGGGCGAAGACACAAAAGAGGGAGCCAGAGACAGCTACATGGACAGAATCGACTAAGGCGCTGAGAAGCCATGCCTCAAGTCGTTAGAGACACCACCACAGCATAGCTACGTCAGACATGAAGCACACGTGCCATCCGCATGTTCGGGACACACACACACCCAACTACATGAAGGAAACGTGCGTGCAGTTCTATAAGTTAGAGAAAGTGACATGTACATACTGTCTGCACGTTTATTATTTTTACCATTACCTTGCTGCAGCAACGCAGGAACGCAAGAAGGGCATGTGTAAATGCTTAAAAACGCTTATATGCAAATAACCCTATTGAATTACAGGAGCACTCAAGGGACCCGACAGCCATAACGCACTAATCTATGGACAATATGGAAGGTGCATACAGTAGAAGCCAGACCATGGTTTAGGAAATCGTAGGCGGCCATGGCCGCCCTAGGAAAACTTGAACCCACACAATGCTGTGCAAGCAGAACTACTGCAGCGAGAACAATGCCACTGCCAAGGTCGTACTGTTGCCCATTCCCTGTAAAATATAGAATAATCCAGAGCTCCTGAGCTTGCAAACGTGGTCGAGCATGTGATCCGGCCAAGCTGATGAGGAGCCAAGATTTGGTGGCAGGGAAAAGCCAACCATCTCACGGACCAGACAGTGGTCGCAACACATTTTTTACATGCAAGCTACAGTTCTGCGCTGGGAATGGAGCACGCTCGCGGCAATGATGCTCCACACACGGTTATGACGCTGACACATAGTTGCACCTTCCGGACACATAGTTGCACATGCACCGTGAACAGGTGTCTTGTGGGCTGGGAACTGAGTTAGTACCAGGCTTGGGGGCCCGTGGATCCACCAATCAAAATTCACAGCCCTAGGGGTGGGTAGCTGGGATCACTGACCAATAATGGGGCTCGCACACTGTAACAATTAGTTAGTAGCAATTTCCGGGGATGGTCCGAGCCCGACACCTGACGTGGCCTGGTCCTATGAACTAACCTCTATACAGGCTCCTATTGGGGAACTACCACTCAAAAGCCTATCCAGAGTGGAGTTAGGTTTTTGGAGAAGGGCCTGGAATGTGATGCAAGTCATGACGCCATTTGGTATCAAAACTGGCCTGCGAGCCAGGATTCGCTGAGAGATACCCGGAATTGCTGCCTGCACGAGATCCCTGTGGTTTGTTGGCTGTGATAAAGCCCAGTTATACCTTGCTACTTGTCTGGACCCTACATTCTTTTGTGCTGGGAAGGAGTTAGGCCTTCCACGAGTTCTGCACCCGCAGACTCTTAGCCGAAGGCTCAGCCTGCCTAGGGGTCCACCCTAACAAGTTGGAGGCACTGCTGAGATTGTTTGTGACATCAGCCCGGCCAGAAGCTGCCTCCTTAGCTGTTGGACCCCGAAGGCTGCAGTACCCTCGCGCCAACTGCGAGGCAACCGGAGATAGGTCGTCGGGAGCCACCTTCCAAAATCATCCCGCCCTCGGTCGGCGAGTTATCCACGACGACCAGAAGGGCAAGACAAGCGGTTGATGGGGAGTCAGTGGCTGAGCAGCGTCAAAGAACTCAGAACGTAAGTAGTGGTCCACAAAATTAGCAACGAGGTGTGAGGGTGGGTTTAATATATGCTGGAGGAGGTAGCTGCGAGATATCATGGTGAATAGTGCTCAGTAAATAACGGTAACACTAGGGCACATACAAGGGGAAGAAGCTATTCAAACACATTTCCATATTCAAACTGTGGCGCATGTTCCAGGAGGACTGGCCATGGATGTTGAGCCAACAGGAGGTAAAAGTGTCAGGATCAGACCCTTACGCTCCTCCTGCAGCACCACTTAGTGTAATATCCGACGATGCAGAGGAGGAGGAGGAGCAGGCCATATACCCATTAAGCGAGCTAAAAGCAACAGAGGGGCATTCAAACCCCACGTATAAACCACCCCCAAACACAAAAGACGAACAACAATGAATAACAGGGCAGGCGGCAAGCAGCTCCGAACTCGGCGAGGAGGGCCTGCAGCACGCAAAAACAGAGTTCGCGGGGATAGGGGCAGAGGAATGGATATGCACAGATACTCTAAAAATTAAAAGGGAACGACAACGGGGGCGGCCGAAGGGGCAAAAAAGGCAATAGAGAGCCTGGAACTGGGACATGGGTGCCGCGGAAGCGCAGTGCAGGGGGGAGAAGGAGGAGCAACAATAAAGGGAAAAAGAGGCAAAGCTTGAATGTGAGGACAGGGAGCAGAGGAAAGAAATAGAAAAGGAAGTGGAACTGCGGGAGCAGGGACGGAGGGAGCACTTGGCAATGTTAAAGAGGGAGTGAAGGTACATAGGGGAACGGGACACAAAGGAGATCAGACAAAAAGAAGAGGGAACAACAGGAAAAGAGGGAGGTAAAGATGGCACTATGGAGGAAGAAAATATGACTGTAGGAAACACGCAAATATGAAGTGAAACAGCTAAAACAGTTAAGATTGGAAAGAATAATGAGGGAGTGAGACAGGGAGGACGAGGATGTGCGGGTGCTACGGCAGATAAGCGGACAAATTGCGCTAGAGCTGGAAAGGAAAAGGCAAGAGGAGGCGAGGCAAAGAGAACAGGAAGGCACAGGTGTACCAAAGGGAGGATCAGCAGGAAATGGAGCTGCATGCCTGCGGGTGCGAGAGGATGATGACACACGCAAATTAATAGACATCGACCTTAATGTACAGCATAGCCCCAACGAAATAACACAGAAACTAAACTTTTCAAATGGATTCTGTAGTAACACGGATGAAGAGTCTGACCACAATGACACCAACAGTGACGATGAGAGGGAGGGGCCCAACAAACTCTACATCACAAGGACAGGTGAAGGAATATCATGGGAGTGCAGGTTGCAAGAAAGGAGGGGGGAGGTAACAATACAGACCAACCAACACAAGACATAGGAGACGAGGAGACCCCACAGCCTCCATACAGTAACAGACTACAGGACCTCCCAGGACACAGGAGGGTCAGGGCGATGGTTACACAATCCAGGGGACACTCCTGTTCCAGGGGACGACTGCCTAGGACACATGACCAACTACCACAGACACCAACAGTAGAACCAAGACATGTGTGCAGATGTTGAGGACGACAGAGGGCCCATCCAGGCTAGACAGTACAGACGGACAACAGAAGAAAGAGCAGCATACACAGATGCCTTTACTAGCTCAGGGAGGGGCAAGGCCACAATATATGCCCAGGAAGCACACAGACAAGGACAATGTTAAGTATTGATTACCCTCATTAAGTGCTGGGGCAAGGGAAGTTGATCTATGAAATGGAGAAACTGACTGCAGGGCAGAGACTGGCAGTGGGTGACGTCAAGGGCTTGCTGATTTCAATATTGGGTGATGCAGCTGATGACATCTGGAAGAAGGCAGGATTCCCGGGGGTGACCATCCACAACACAGCACACAACGGGGCACCATTTGCAAATTGAAGGGCCGCAGTGTGGTAGGCACTGCGGACAAAATAGCCCGACATGACAGACAGGTGCTATTACGTCATGCAAAATGTGTGATGACGAGGATTCTGCTAATTATAGTCAAGAGATTCAGGAGCTTTGGTGCCTTGAAACTCGAGAGCCGTGGGACAAACGATAGCAATCTTGTATCACATATTGATACAATGATTACCACAACCAGTACAGAAAAATTTGAAAAAATAAGTGGGAATGGAAGCAAAGGGTTGGCCGGAAATACAACTCACCATGGTGCATCATTGCAGACTATGGCAGGAGAAAGTAAAACAAAAAGGCAGAGGAGAGAAAAGCAGATGAAGCCAAATTAGTTCAAAGACATTTGTCAAAGTATGCGCTGGAAGGAGCGTTAATAAGCCCTAACCCACAGACACAAGCAACAACAAAAGATGCCATACAACCCCATGCAACAACATGCACCACCCATGGGAGGAGGGTACATGGGAAGGGGTGGATACCCATAGAATTACTGAGGGAGGGGAGGTTTCCAAAGGGGGCAAGGTTTCGGACCACAATCACATCAATCTACGGGGAGAATTAGGAGATACACACAACATATGTCACAAGGTCCATGAGCAGGAGGGGGGAGGATTCCCATAGCAAACGAGAGAACCACCCCAGTGTTGGACCTGCGGGAAGCTAGGACACATTTCCTGTGCATGCAGAAGCAAAGGGGTACCACAGGGGTGGGGAGGGCAGGGGCAGCAGGACTACCCAGGGATGCAGGACGGCTACAACCCCCAAGACATACAGCAACAAGGACAGCCAGAGAACATTCAACAACAAGCCACACATCCAGTACAGACACAGCCTCAGGCTGCACCAACAGCACCACCCGGGATAACACCCCAACCATCAGCACCACAAACACCAGCACTACTACCCCAGTATTTGCTAGCAGCACAACAGCTAACACAGATACAGGATTGTCACTCCCCAGAACCCATGAACACGATGTCAGACGGATGGGAGGAGTTACCATAGATGGGAACAACCCTTACACAGGGAGTGGATTTTCATTGTAACCACAATAGGAGAGCCCACAGACAAAACTTCTTGTGTCCCATCCTGTAGGTCACACCAAATCCTGCGGAGGAACCTCGCACAAGGGTGGTGATAGGTGACAAAACATTTTCCTTTCTTGTTGACACTGGATGCGACTAGGTCATGCATCCAGAAAGGGACATTTGCGTTGTCAGGCGATGCCATGAACACTGAAGGATTCTCTGGGGCTCGAGAAGTGGTTCCCTTTACTGATAATATCTCCTTATCTATAATCACGACTTATCTTTACCTTTACTCTACTCCAAACAAGCACCTGTAAACATATCAGGACGCGACATAATGAGCAGACTGAATTTGACCATCTCATTCACAGACAAGGGCATAGTATGCTACACACCAGGGATACACATGCTTACTGTAAGACAGATCGTTCAGGCCTATTGAGAGGGTTAACCAGCAGACCCAGAGATGTTCCAGTACGGGAAAGACATGGCCCTTGCAAGGATGCCAGGAATAGCAGGAAATGTATGGGGGAGACCAGGTGAGTACCTATTCAGACCAGAGACACCACTAGATGAGAAGGAGGTAACCATTGTATCCATAGACATCGAGGGAGTTGTGGCAAGAGAGGATTGGGTTGATGAACAGGGAAAGGCATGGAGGACAATCATTGCAATAGCAGAGGGGTGTAGGCTAACACATGTAACAGATGAGGATCTGTTTTCAGACAACAGAGGGGAGACAGAGATGATGTTGGAAATGAGTGTGCGGTTCTGGTTACATATCACATACAGAGATGTTGCACAGAGGATGGCAATGGCAGTAGAGGCGCCACCACCGTTCTGGGAGGAGGATCTGGCCAAGGTACCTGACACATTATGGACCACAAGTCCCTATGATGTAGGGTTCATAAAAAGCATATGGGGAGTGAAGATAAAATTGAAGCCCGGAGCAATCCTGCCACGCAATACCCCCTGACCAAAGAAGCAGGTGAGAGCATTTATGAAACTATCAGCGCCCTCATTGAGAGAGGCATTTTTGTACCATCAGAATCTCTATGCAACACCGCAGTGTACCCTATGCACAAGGGCAATGGGGGTCATAGCATTTCATACAAGATTTATGCCCTCATAATCACATAGTAGAGGCAGAGTACCCCGTGGCAGCAAACCCTGCAACAATCTTATGTGGCATCCCAGCAGAAGCCACTTATTTCACTGTCTTTGAACTTAAAAATGCCTTTTTCTCAATAAGATTACACCCAGAATCACAAGATTTGACAAGCTTTATGCATTGCAACCAGAAATGGAAACATACTAGATTACCACAAGGGTACTGTGAGTCACCATCCATCTTTCACAGAGTAATACAGATGGATTTAGGGAACATCCAGACAGAGAGCACAGTCTTGAAGTATGTAGAGGATATCCTCATCTGCAGCCAGACAAAGGAAGAATGCAGAAAAGATCATTGCACATGCTCACAGTGCTAGCAGAAAGGATACAAGGTAGACAAGGCCAAACTCCAGTACTGCCAAAAGGAGGTGCTATATAATGGGCAGTTGATTTCCAAAAACGGTAGACACATTGCCCCAAAGAGAGCTCAAACAATCCATGACACTCCAACACTTAAAACCGTGAGAGAGCTGCAGCGGTTCCTGGGCTTATGCAACTATTGCAGAGCATGGGTTTTTGATTACTTGATTACAGTTCCTACACATGTCCACTCTTAACTGCCCTCAAAGAAGCACAAAGAGAAGCAAAACACTGGGTTGGGCAACAGAAATGACTGAAGCATTCAACCGCCTTGGTGACGTGTGGAAGTGGGGGTTATTCTATGGGTGTGTTAACCTTCAGCACCTCTGCCCAGAGGCTTCCCTCCTAGCTGTAGGTCTGTAGATCTTACATGGGATGGGTGTGCAGTGTCTTCCAAGTTTACTACTTACCACTTTGTTCTTGGTTGCATGGCCTTTGGCCATGCACCCAAGACTGCACGCACTCCCCACAACTTGCCAATCAAAACGCAACACTACGGGTGTATGCATGGGTGGCACATGCGGCGGTGGTTGTGGCCAGGGCCTGGAAGTAAGGCCTTCGGCCGACGGCCATGCATCCAAGACTCTAGGCCCTGGCCACAACCACCATAGCATGTGCCACCCATGGCGGCATACTAATGAATATAATAATAGCCATTTGAAAAAATAATACATTCACACCATGTTGTCAATTACAATGTTCCCTAACACCACACGTGTCCTTACAAATGTAACAACTCCCACATGCACTGCACGGGCTGAAATCCAGGCCTTCTTGAATCCCTTTTCTGTGCATAAAAGGAGGCCATAGGACATACGTCATTAAGTAGGTATAAGTGTATTATTGGGTGCAGGATCTCCCCACAACCACCTCAGTGATGTGTGGTAGTGGGGGTTATTCTGTAGGTGTGTTATCCTTCAGTGCGTCTGCCCAGAGGCTTCACTCCTAGCTGTATGTCTGTGGATCTTACATGGGATGGGTGTGCAGTGTCTTCCACGTCTAATACTTATCACTTTGTTCTTGGGTGCACCCAACACTGCACGCACTCATCACAACTTGCCAATCAAAATGCAACACTACGATGTATGCATGGGTGGGACATGTGGCGGTGGTTGTGGCCAGGGCCTACAGTCTTGGAAGTAAGGCATTCGGCCTTTGGCCGACGGCTATGCATCCAAGACTGGAGGCCCTGGCCACAACCACCGTAGCATGTGCCACCCATGGCGGCGTACTGAGTATAACTAATTGTTTATTTAAAGGAGGGAGCGCGCAGGGCTTGGGGCCCGAAATCTATGACATTGTTGGGAATTATAGACCCGCAAGAGGAATCGGACATATAAAATGAATCAAGAGTGGTCTGGCTTCAAGGATCTATCGTTTAAGGGTATGGGTCTCAGCCCTTGTTCGGATGCCTGGAGCTTATCAGTGACATCATTCGGGGGGGTATTTCCTGGATCAAGTAAGGGGGAGAGGGGAGGTGTTGTCAATTTCAATGTTTCCTAACACGACACATGTCCTTACAAATGTAACAACTCCCCCGTGCACTGCACGGGCTGAAATACTGGCCTCATTGAACCCCTCATTTTCTGTGCGTGCAAGGAGGCCATAGAACATATGTCATTAAGTTGGGATAAGTGTACTGTGCGTACAAGATGTCCATAGACGACCGACCCCCAGAACAAATGCAATGATCACCCATATCTTAAGACTCTAGCCCCTGGCTACAACCACCATAGCATGTGCCACCCATGGCGGCGTACTAATTAATATAATAATAACCATTGGAAAAAATAATGCATTCACGGCAGGTTGTCAATTTCAATGTTGCCTACCAATACGCGTGTGCTTTCAACAGTTATACATTTCCTGTCCAGTACATGGACTGAAGTGTTACAAATGTCCTGCCCACTACATGGACTGAAGTGCTTTCATTATTACACCCACATTTACAGTGCGTACAAGGTGTCCATAGAAATTACATCATGATGACCGAAGAACAAATGCATTGATCACCCATGTTTTACTGTCTGAACCTTTCCCAGTGCTCTGTGTCACAGCAAAATAGTTTCTTGCAAAAAGCATGTGTACGCTGGTTGTTGCTCCACTTTCCGCAGATCCAAGATGTCAGGCGCATCCAAACCATCTGACGCAGAATACGTCTCGCAGCAGCCAATGGGCAGAGGCGTCGCGTGTCCGTGGTCATGACGCCAGCCCCTTAGCCAATCGGTATCTTGTTCGTCGACCGAACAGGGAAGTGTGACCGCGGAGCCAATATAGATATCACTAATTATTTCAGACCTACTTTTTGATAATTATAAATAAACAAACTGCTCGGGTGGTGACCAAATTTACAAAATCACGCTTTCTGGACCAAGCCCCTGTACCTGCCGCAGATTTCATTAAAATCCGTCCAAGTTTTTCCCCCATTCAGTCTATGGCAAAAAAAGAAGTTTTGGGACCCCCCCTATAACTTTGTCCCCCCCTGGCCCAAACATTTCCAAACTTTGCAAAACAATTCAGAGTGGCCCATATACTTTTTTTGCAAAGTTTGGTGAGGAATCGTCCAGGGGGAGCAAAGTTATAAGCTGCCCAAAAAGTGCTCTTCCTACGGAAACTGCAACTTAACCATAACTACATGGCCACTACTGTGGCCATGTAATAGTCACTTATACCAGAGCAGGGTCTGTGTAGCAGCTGCACAGCAGTTATCGCATCTACGAGCTTCATCCATTACAGGTATTTTATATATTAATAATTTACACCAAGAGCACGGTCTGTGTAGTAGCTGCACGTCAGTTACTGCGTCTGCGGGCATTAGCCGGCGCAGAATATATATATATATATATATATATATATATATATATATATATATATATATATATATATATGTCACGTACACCAGTCATATCAGTGATGTCATAAATGATATTTGTGATGTCATCTTTGATGTCCTGGGTGTTAGTCTTAGCAATGCACGTAGATGGTGCGAGTTATGGTTGCTTAGCTTACTATAATGGAGGAATGTGCAGTGGTTTTGGGTTTCACTGTGAAGTATAACATTCCTTTAGTGATTTTTTTTTACTGAATGTACATATACAAGTATGGCAGGGAACGAAAAGAAAGGGGCTAAACAAGTGATGTCGTCATTGATGTCAGCATTGACATGTGAGATGACATCTTTCATGGTCTGGGTGTTAGTGTTAGCGTTAGCAGTGCACAGGGGTGGTGGCAGGGTTGGGGGCTTAGTTTACCATAACTGTTGAATTTCAGTTTTTTTTCGGTTTTATTTTGAAGCATAAAGGGGAGATGGAAAGTATTTTTTTTAGTGAAGTGTACAGGTTTTGTTAGGGCAACTTAACCATAACGTCCCCTTAAAGTTTTTTTTGTAGTGAATTTTACTGGTTTTTGGAAGGTGGAACTTAAGCACGACAGTGTGTCAATGAAGGTGTTGTGTGGAATATACACTGTGATGTGATTTTGGGAGACATGTAGTATAATCTACGTACTTGACATACATTTAACACAGAACATACAGAGCCCACTCCCTATTGATATTGGAAAGGGACAGACTGAGCGCCTGTTTGTGGACGGGGATGGACAGGATCAACATTACCCAAAGAGGCGGGGGATATCTGAAAATGTACTATTGTCTTACACAAAAAGTGTGCAATGTAGAAGAAGGACATGAAGATAATATAAGTAGTAATAAGTAAATATGGAAACATGAAGATGAGAAAAGAAAACAACACATTTAATAACCATGTAGAATGAAGTGGATGGTACCATAAAAAAAACAATTTAAAAAAAAGGATGCCTCCAGCGTAATCACTTCACAACTCGGCAGCCTGGAACGACAGTGGACAGACGCAGTAGGACGAAGGGAGATTACAGCAAAAGAGTGAGCGCAGGTCATTTTTTTATATGGGCGAGTTTTCTTTTGGTATGTGGTGCAGAAGTAATCATTTCTTTCTGTTGTTTTGACTCAGAAATGGCTAGTACTTTGGAGTGGCTGGAGGAGTATTTTCCGCATGGCAGCGACAATAATGGTACACATTGCTCCACATATGCAAAATAATGACTAGTATTTTATAGGCATTTAACTTATGTATTTTCCTTTCAACAGACCAGAAAAGAAGAAAGGGCAACAAACGAGACAGAAGAAGACAGGATAAAATGGATAGAGCAGAAAATTGACATAAAGAACGAGAATTTTAAAAGTTTACGGGAGTTTGTGGAGGACTGTGTGAGAGGAAAAGTTTGTTACCATTGCCCCACCTGCACTTGCCCTGCTTCTCCATTCCCTAGTGACCCATCCCTAAACCTTCAAGAGGAAAATAGACAATTTGATGAAATATCCATCCCTTCCCCTCACAAATCTTCTCATAACCAGCCCGTGTTGAATGCTAATTGCCCTATATTTGTTTCAGTATCCGCTTCCCCCGCTATTTCTTTAGAATGATGTGTGTGTTTTGAATAGTAGTTGTAGAGAAAGAGTTTGTGGAAAAATGTATTTTTAAAAAGACATAAAATGTTCACGAACAGCGCGCCTGTTCGACCTATACACAAGGAACGGAATGTGGGTGCTGTAAAGGCAGTACACCTACCCTTACTAATGGCAATTAAGACGGATTTGCTGTTTGACTGCAGCATCTGTTGAAATTGTGTGTACATAAACAGAAAGGGGTGCCTAAAGGATATTATACCTCGCTGTAAAGCTTGGAAACAAGATAAATGTTCGTAGAACACACCAGATATCCGGAATGGGTGTAAATGAGAAAACTGGGAGTGTGTGAAGGAGGTATACCTGTCCGTATCGGGCGCAGCCAAAATGGTGCCGTCCGTAAAACAGGCGCGGTGGCCAGCAAGTTCTTAGGCAAACAAAATGGAGTTGTCCTAAGGACACGGGAACTGTCCGTACAGTGAACATAGCATGCATGCAAATGCGCAATACAAACGTAAGTATAGCCAACATCGCGCCTGTCTCTAACTGTCCATCTCACTTCTGTCGCACTTTGAATTACTTTGAGAACCCGAATAATGTTCGTAGAACACTTGCGCGCGTTTGATACTCTGCATTTGCTTTCCAGGGGACTTCCATTACTGGCGTGGATGTGTTGAGGACGTCATCATGTGACCGCACCCACGCTGAGCATGTGGACTAATTTGCGCGGTTGGTGTGCTTCCGCAACAGTACAAAAGAACTTGTAGACACAAGGCAAAGTAATGTAGAGTGTAAAAATGTAATTTCACAAATCCCAGACAATAGCTGACCTCAGGACTTGCTGTGTAAACTTTTTGCACCGCTTTGCAGGGATGAAGACGGTCACGAGGCACACCCCTCCACCCCTACAAATGGCCACACCACGAGCGCATCTTCATTGTCCTTCTAGCTATAGCAGATTGAGGTGTACTGCTTTTACTGCTGTAGTGACCAAAAGTAAACTAATCGGTATGGTCGCAGCATGGCTGCTGTTGGGTCATTAGTCTCTGCACCACCCCCAAACCTGCCCACCACCACCACCTCCCCAAGGGCCTGCAGAGAGATATATGGGTGAGGATGTAGAGATCGAGGAAGAAGAGGAGGAAGAGAATGAAGTGGAGGAACTCCGCACTAGGAGCACTCGCCAGGAGTCGTGGGTGTGGCGGTTGTTTTCTGTTTATGGGAACGTACCAAAAGCATATGCGAACCTGGTGAAGTGTAGCCAGTGGGAGGTGGTGCTGAATCGCGGGAGATTTGGTGCATACAGTTTTGGTACGACAACCATGAAGCGACACCTCACTTCATTCCAAACTGCGGACATTCGCAAGGTGGTGCCATGTGAAGAGCGTAGTCGATTGAGTTCCTCCACAGCATCCTCCGTGTTCGATTCTCCCACCACAAAAGACACTCATGTGGGGGAGTGCCTCCCTCCAGCTGCCTCACAAGCCATTTGCAATGCTTCAAAAGGTGACAGTAGTGTGCACGTATTGCGACGCAATACTCTGCAGGGGGTGAGTTTTCGAAGTGCTTTTGAGGCTGCAGTCACAGAGCACCAGAAGAACTGCTCCTTACCTAAATAAAGTTCACCCTATATCTTTCTCTGTTCACTTGCCCTTTATGATCCCCGTGGCTGGTGTCCCTTCCTTATCCTCTTCTCCTAGTGTGCCGTGTGCTGTTAAGCAATAAACGTAAAAACAACAAAAATTACAGAAAAGGCTCTTTTCAGAGTCGCCTTTCTCAGTATAACAATAGAACTATGAAGTGACGGTCGTAGACCCTCGCGGAGTTCTGAAAAAGTTTGCGGACAGTCGTAGGGGGAAAAAAGGGAGGGTGCAAGCGGAGCAAACACAATGAAGTGTACACTAGGAGTAAGTGGCGGCTCTGAAAAGAGCCTTTTGGTGGTGTGTTGTGTGGGTCAAAAACTGTGGATTGGTGAAACGGATTGTCAGATAGGTTAGTACGATTGCAAAAGAGGCCGCAATGCATTTTGTACATTGCGAAGAAAAATCTGATTGCCAGCATATGTGAGGTGGACTCCACCTATGCGGAAAATGAAAAGTGCTGCAAACAAAATGTTTTCATTGTGGAAAGAGGACATGCCAACATCTCTTAAAAAGGCACACACAGCCTTATTGTATTGTGTCTCGCTTTCACCATTTGTGGACCAAACACAGAAGAACGCAGCCATATTTGTCTTTGTGCAATACGGGAAAAAAGTATTTGACAATTTGGAAACATGTCCATGAGCTGTGCGAGTCCTTCCTTCATTGCAAATTGAAAAGAAATTCCAGATACACGGCCTAAAATGTTTCCTCCGCAATGAATGATCAGTATATCGGGAGGACGCGCTGTCTGTAAAGTAACACAGAGAGGTACCAAGTCCAGACATCTCATGCCACGCATGCCATGCCAGTGCACTTCCACATGAGGAAATCCGAGATTTGCAGATAAACTGCAGCTTTCTGCATGCACCTTCAACCAATGTATCCATGAGTCTCCCAAAATCCAGATAATCTGTTTTCGAGCATGGAAAGCCATGGCTGTGTGGTCTCCTGTGAGGGAGAAGACGGTCTTACTAAAGTACGTTGGTCAGAAGACACCTACTGAACTTTATGGACCAATCCCTAGCTCCGCTCATTCTCATTTGCATACGTCTCCACCCCTGAATCCCTGTTGGTGATATGTGCTGGCTGCAAACTACCGCCATGTTCGCGGACATGTAAAGGATCAGAGCGTGATGACGGTACATTAAAGTACTAATCCCCTTTAAGGTAGGCTCTGAAAAGAGCCATTTTTTTTATTCTTGGCCAGATACCGTATAGACATCTGGTATTTTATTTATTTTTATGTATTTTTTGTCCTTGCTTTACTCCTGCAAACATTACAGAACCTTCTCTAAAGCAAGTCTTACGTTCCAAAAGAACATCGCATTTCCCAAAGAAGATAGAGCAACACCACCTCCTTCAAAGTAATCCACATTGCTGGGAGCAATGTTATTGTGGCTGCAAAAAAACATACTAGCTCGTAGCATGAATGCACGCATGCCTCGATTGATGATACACCTCCCGATACTTTGATCTGGACATAAAACAGAATTGTTGTTACATTGTACTCTAGGGAGTAAAGCAGAAAAAGATACTTTCGTTGTTGGGAAGATGGTCATGAGTGTTTCAACCAACTGTGCCAAATCTGCCAACAAAGTACGTGAACACACGTATCCCAAATGGCAAGCACAGTAGTGCAAAATTACCACATGAGAAGTGGTCATTGTACGCATGTTTCTACAAACTTGCGAATGCTGCGGCAATTCTGCATCAGTGTCAGCGCTCCACACCACCTCCACCCCTCTCACATCGAAATGGTGTGCCACATGCCTACTCTCGGCATATGTTGTAAGCCATGCACAAAAATGTCTCCAAGCACCAGAACCGTGACCCTCTCCACCTCTGCCATCTTCAGTGTGCGCACAGTCTTTCGACACAAAAGAGCAATGTGAACATCTGATTGGCTGATGCCTACAGTCGCCTTTCCATGCAGGATTTGCTGTAGAAACCTGTATGTGACACGCCCTACCTGCGGACAAGCGTTGCCTACGTGCGGCACGTAACTCTTACCCAGTCCTTCCACCCTTTCTACAGCGGTACCAAAACGAGTCCCTCATTGGACACAACTAAGCAGTCACACAACCATCCACCAATCACATCTAACATCGCTAATTCCAACTCTGTCATCAACATTGCGCACTTCAATATTACTGTCGATGATGCTGAATGCAAGTCGCATATCATTGCAAAGCACCTACTTCACAAGCTACCTTGCAAGTATTGTGAATTTCTACATACAGCTCCATGCATGTGCACATGCATGAGTATAGAGTACAGAACATTTTAATCAGAGAATAAGTGGACCCCTTATGATTTAATTTAGACAAAATAATGCCGCTAAATGTGCTTAGGGAGTACATAACAGCACTCCCCCTTTTAAGTGTAAGATGTCCGATTTGTCATTCACAAACCGCACGACTGCTTACTGTCTTCCGCATAACCTGTACATATGTTGCGAGCATGCCTATTTAGGCCAGAACTCAATTTTGTATGTGAAAATGTCAGAGTTGTGTACTCTGTACAGCCTACAGTAATGCTACTTGCAATGTGATCATATGAGAATAGTAAGCGCTCCCAATTGCGGTGGTGACATTTCCTTCTGAGGGTCTCCCGATTTCTCGGCATCGTGCATTTAATTTACAAGTAGAAAATGTTTCCCCACCTAGTACTATGCCCTATCACTTACAAACCTCTCTCCTATGCATAGTACACCTTGTAAACAACAAGGCATTTCCATACCCTTAAGGTATTTAGCTATTTTGAAGGACTTTCAAGTACCATTTTGCAAGTACCATGCCAAGACTGCACAGAGTGAAGTGAAATGTACACGTGCACTGGATTGAAATATGAAAGGTGAATGCTCTGCCGAAAGAAGCACAATTAATGTGTGCAGTATCATCACTACTGCAAACACACAAAGTAATTGATTTTGTTTTTTTGAATCGCAGTGAAGACTACTCTCCTGAGAATCAACAGCATCTACACTGCAGACGACATAACCGAAGAAACATGGTTATCTTGCAAAAAAAAAGAAAGTACAGTACAACTTTTATATTGTAACTACTCCTCAAAGAGGCTGTGTGGGTTATTTGTTTATTTTGGGCACCAAAGCAAGCATTGATTTGTAAACCATTCTACCTACAAATATCCATTTATTGAACAAAGATTAACAGGCAGAATGGCTGACAAATCCCTGTGTGTATACGTAATCCTTAGAAGGTTATATTGTGAAAAGTTTATGGCATTTCGGTTATTAATAATGATTCTTGTCACAAGTAGCCCACTTTGTACTCTCATCTGAAGCACATTGTAGTAGTATACAAACAGTAAAGTAGCCTTACCAAATCATTGCAAGCGTTCAATGCACGTTGACACACCACGACAAAGAGCTTCCCCATCTGACTCATGCACACTGCACACATACATTGGACAACAGACCAAAGTATACTTTTTTTTCAACAGACACCAAAGAATGCCTACCAAAAAGCAACTCCGTAGAAATGAACGCAGAAGTAGAGCAAATAAAAATAAAGGTGCCCAATGTAAGCATCCACCTGTTGTAGAGTTTGTAGAGAATGTTGGTACAAACCAGCTCATGCAGGTGGTTAGCACCGAAACTTTACCTCCTCCCTCAAAATGTGTCACAAAACACAAAAATGTTGTCAAAAAACGGCTACCAGTACAGCCAACAATGTTCCTAATAATCCTGATAGTGTAAGAAGCACCCATAGTAAAAAGTATTTTAGCAAAAATGTTTCATCACAGAGTCCTTCAGAATCCACTAAGAAGAGGACCGAAATCATCCTCACCCCTTAAAACCTACTGTAAAAAGTTAATCCTAGAAGCTCTCATGGACAGTGCAATCCTTCTCAAAAGACGTCGTTCATATTAGTGTTAAATAGGAGGAAAGCACTAACAAAACTAAGTACCAAACTACAAACGAAACTCAGCAATAAACGGAATGTGAACAAAAATAATTTCTTACATGTTTATGGTGGTGAATGGAGTCACACAACAACCACAGAGCCATCAAATAAACACAATTGCCATCCATAGCAGTGGACGAGGGTATGAGAAAATCAATACTACCATCATGGAACAAGAAACACTGCTTACAAAAGTATCCCCTGAAAACTGAGAATTAACTCTCGATTCAGCAGAACCACACCATCCAGCATACAAATGGCTGTGCACATCAAGGCGTGCCATTCCAAACAAAGCTTTCAAATCTTTACGTCATTTCCTCAATCAATATGTAAAAGGTAAAGACAAAAGTAAAATGAAAGTGCTGCAAAATATGGATATACACAGGACCAAAAGGAAATTCATTAGCCTGCATTTCTGGGCCTATTTGCAAAAGCACCTTCCATGGTAACAAAAGGATAGCAATATATCATTCCAATGTAAGAAATCTAGTGTATAAAATATACTATGCAAAAAGTCCAGCTTCAAAATTAGGCAATTTAAATACCACTCTTCTGCATGGTACACCCAAATACTTAAAAGAAGAAATTGACCGTATTCAGAGAAAGTATTTTGGAAGGGAGAGCCACTTACAAAATGCACCAGTTTTAGAACATAGTAGCAACAATTCTGCACATAGCAACCTTCTATTACACACATACAGAAAAGAAACAGTAAAACTAATAAGGTCATCAGTGGAGGTTCCAAACCATGCGTGTGTGTGTGTTGCAGCAGAACGTTTTACAAAAGGAACACAAAAAATGTGGACATAGCATACAAAATAGAAGACAATTAAGACTGAGTGGTTTGAATTAGCTCTCTACCTTTTAGAAGAAAACAAATATGAAATAACTGAACGCCTAATATGTTGCAATTACTGTACTACAGCCACACTCCTTCACGTACTATTACAAATAATTTAGAATTGTTTCCATTACCTAAAATCTTGCAACAGCTCAATTTGTATGAGAGCATAATAATTCAGACAGTTCAACCATTTCAAGCAATTATACGCCTTCATCCAAAACAGCAAAATTACCTTCCTCTGAATTGGTGAAAGGCATTCGTGGAAAAGTAGTTTATTTGCCATTAGATCTAACGGAAAATGTACACACTCTAGGAGTGGAACGTTCAATAGAGCATTCTTTAATAGTCTTGGTAAATGGAGTACCAACAAAGGACAAAAAAATCTGGCAACAATTAGTGGACTTACACAAAGTTAGACAAGCATTGCAATATTTAAAAGACAATAACGAGTCCTACAAGGAAATAAAATATTGATGAAAGCTTAAGGGAAACAACTGAAATTATTCAAGAGCCATCAGAAACTGAAGAATCGAAACACAATACTACGGGTGTATGCATGGGTGGCACATGCTACGGTGGTTGTGGCCAGGGCCTACAGTCTACAAGGTGTCCATAGAAATTACATCATGAAGACCGACCCCCAGAACAAATGCATTCATTGATCACCCATGTCTTACTGTCTGAACCTTTCCCAATGCTCTGTGACTGTCAATGTCAATCACTGAAATACTCTCTGTTAGCCCCCGCACCCCCGCTCCCACGCTCCTCTTCGCCTGATTCCTCTGAAGAAGACTTCTTTCGACGTCCCTTCTTCTGTGGCTTTCTTTTTGAGTAGAGATATGGCCTATCCCAGACGGAAGCCACCCTGCCTCCATAGAGTGACAGGGATGCAGGGTACCCCCTCCCGGAATGGCCAGCGAGAGGAAAAAAGCGTTGGCTAAAAAAATAAAAACTCTCTTAACGGTGGTGTCTTGATAGGTACGGGTGTAGCCCAAAAGGGTATGTTGCTGTTGTGGATGTATGCGAAGAAGCAGATGACTCAATGGCAGGAGTACCCAGGAGAGCCAGATGGTGGATTCTGCAGCAGGGGACAGAGAAGGTAATGCAGGAATCTGGAGCTGAAGACTTCCACAGTGGTATGAGCCGCACAGAAGAGGAGGGAAGAAGAATGGTAACTGTAAAAGGTAAGGGCGGTGGAAGGCCAGAAAGAAAAAAGAAAATAGTAAAGAGGAGGGCACGAGGAAACAACAACAAGGGATGAAAGGCAGAGGAGCAGGCGGGAAGAAAAAAAAAGGAAAAGGGGAGAGACGAGCCGGGACGCAGCCTGAAGGGAAACCAGGAAGGAAGGCAACGGGACGAGACCTGCGAAAAGAGGCAGAAAACGGCACGGAGGAGAAATCACTAAACCAACAGAGCGTCGGCAACCGAGCAGAGAACAAAAGGGTTGCAACGCGCAGAAGGAAACGAAGGCGGGGCTTAAAACCAGAAGAAAAACAATAGGACAGAAGCTAGATCGCTACTCCAGGTAAGAGGGAAACAGCATGGGACCCTTCAATGACGGCGGAACTGCCATCTCGACCATAAGCGCCCGGACGGAGAGCCAGCCAGGTGTTTGACAGCGACACAGCAAAAGAGTTTTATAAATAAGAGCATGTGTACGTTGGTTGTTGCTCCGCTTTCGGCGGATCCAAGATGTCGGGCGCATCCAAACAATATGACACAGAACACGTCTCGCAGCAGCCAGTGGGCAAAGATGTCACGTGTCCGCAGTCATGAAGCCAGCCCCTTAGCCAATCGGTATCTTGTTTGTGGACCGAACAGGGAAGTGTGGCCGTGTAATATTTAAAGGAGGAGGGTTTGCTTTTGGCCGCCTTAGATATAGTCTCTTTGTATACATCCATTAGCCACACTATTGGTATTTCTGCATGCAAATATTTTTTGGACACCCGCTCTTTAAACTACCTTGGGCACAGTTCTACGATTTTGGACATGCTTTCACTCTGTCTACACAATAATGTTTTTCTTTTTGAAGGATGCTTCTATCGGCAAGTAAGGGGGACTGCGATGGGCAGTACCTTTGCACCATCCTATGCTAATCTCACAATGGGGTGGTCAGAGGCTACTTTCCTGTCTAACTTGTTACTATCCTGCTTTCCGACACAGATTATTTCTTGGTGGCGGTATATAGATGACGTGTTTATCTATTGTAAGGGTACCGAAAGTGACTGGCTGTCATTTGTTAAAAGCATTAACAACAATCAGGTCAATCTAAGTTTCACTGAATGCCATAGTCGCTCAAAGATTGTCTACTTGGATGTGAATGTAATGATAGATGATTCAGGCATCAGCACAGCATTACATAAGAAACCAACTAATACTGGTCTACCACTCCATGCGAACAGTTGTCATCCTACATCTTGCAAAAAATCCATCCCTTATGGCGAATTTATTCGGTATCGCCGCAATTATTCCAATATTGCCTGCTTTGATTATCACTGTGCACAGACAGCCATGGATTTTCTTAAACAAGGCGATCAAAAAAGAACGATTGAAATGGCATATCTTCGAGCATGTGGAATGTCCAGGGATACATTACTGTACGATACCAATCCTAAAACTGTCATGAATAATGATCCTAGACTCATCATTACATTTGATACTGCTTCCAATGATATTCGAAAAATTGTGGAAAAGCATTGGCATGTTCTTACTCTGGATAATGACTTGAAGCCCATCTTGGGCAACCGACCTACCTTGACGTACAAATGTGTACCTTCTTTAAGGGAGAAACTTGTGTCCAGCTTTTTACCTCCGGGGGCAAGATTCAGTGTTCTAATACCTGGCTTCCATCTTCATACACGGGATTTACCAAATGCATGAAGTGTAAAGCTTGTGCACATGCCATTGCTAAGAAATCCTTTGTGCATCCTATTACACAAACACAGCAAATGATACGTCATTCCATCAATTGTGATACCACTTTTGTTGTCTGCTTTGGCATGTTGGCAGTACTACATGCAAATTGAAACTCAGAATTCTGCAACATTTGAGAGCCATTAAGAATTCTGATCCGACATTCCCCATGGCTAAACATTTTAAATCTGAACATAACAAGGATGTGAAAATGTTAACTTTTTTGCTGTGGCACATGTACCTCCTCATCCAAGGGGTGGTGATCGTATTTTGAAGCTGAGACAACTCGAAACCAGATTTATTTTAGATCTTGACACTAAATATCCCAGTGGTCACAATGTAGACGAGGAGCTTTATACTTTTTTGGGTACTTAATTATTTGCCTCAGTTACTCTATTGTCTCTCCTGCTATTTTGCTTTATTTTCCTTTGCTGGGGTTTTCTTGCTTTCCCCGTAGGACACTTCCTTAACTTTATATTTCCTGTTTCACGTTTGTTGGTCTCATGCAGGTATTGATTTATTAACCTTTTTCACATTTTGTACAATTTTCACTTTTCTTTACCTGCCTGTTTTAGCTGATTATTTTGCATTATAGGGGGAGTGCTTTATTAACCATGTTTAGTTTATCTTGGTGGTTTACATGCAGTCTTCTTACATATCTATGTTTTTCCTTTTTCTCCTCGGTATTATTTACCTTTTGGCTTTAATTTGTCATGCTGCTTATATAGCTTTTGCGTGCTTTTTACATCATGGCTTGTTATTACTGCTTATGCACTTGCACTTTGACAGAATAGCTGCTATTTTTTGCATTTTGCACTGTCAACCATGTTGATGCACTTTAAGACATCTTCAATTTTGAAGTTGGCTAGACACATTGTTGTCCTACTGTTCGCTATGCTTTTTTGCACTGTACAACAGACATTCCATGTTTTAGCTGCTACTCTTGCTTTTTGCACATAATACCTTGCCTATTTGCACTGCCATGTTGACATTTTTAACATTGTTGGTCCAGCCCTATCTTTGATTTATTTTTACATCTAAACTCGGCTGGCCTGTTTTTATTGTAATTTTACTTGAGTGATGGGAACACATGACTTGTTTACTTACCTCATGAGGTTGATTGAACATTTGCAAGCATTCATTTGTATGCTTGGGCATTGGTATTATTGCCTATTTATGCTAGGGATTCCCATGTGACATGATTTTACTACGGTTAATCATTTTCTCTTAACAGGGTGTCCATGGGTCACTTAGGACGCATATGTTCACTTGAATGCTATTTGACAGATCTGGCCGTTTTACTATTTATGCAATTGTAATTTTAATGCAGGTACATTGTTATTCTGAGTGTGGCTATTATAGTTCACTACATTATGGTGGTCTGCCCTGTGGTCATTAGACTGTAATATAATGCACTGTGCATTTATATTTATCATGTCCCTCATATCAATATTTTTATTAGGTTTTGACTTTATATTGGGACTATTACGTTCCATACAGTGTCTCACATCGTGGTCAGGGCCACTTTCAACTTGCAGAGAATTTGTTAATGCACTGTGCTTTCATTTCTCAGACTTTGCCTGTATTTTTACTACCTTCCAATATGGCCGCCTTTGTTCCCTCATGTTGTCTTAACAGTTGTTGCCATTGACATAGTTAAGGGACTGCATTTCTGAAGTGTATTTACTTTTGCCAAACCCACTCCCCCTCACGTGATCAAGCACTCAGTATAGCGCGAAACGCGTTGTTTGCAGGCTGCTACACCTAGGCGTCCTGCTGTTGTTTTGTTTTCTATGTGCTGCTCATGTGTTGTGCATTTGTTTCTACACAATGCATTTTTTAAAATTTTGTAAAACATTAAAGACATCTGTAATCTTTTTACTGTGTCCGGTGTGTTTTGACCGACCATTTTTTAACTTGGCACTAGTTTATGTGCCTGCGGGAGTGCGGTTCACCTTTTCTTCCTTCTTTCTAAATATATATATATATATATATATATATATATATATATATATATATACACACACACACACACACACCTGCGCAGGCTAATACTCGCAGACGCAGTAACTGCTGTGCAGCTACTATACAGACCCTGCTCTGGTGTAAGTGACACATATATATATATATATATATATATATATATATATATGTAAGTGACATTTGTTTGATTGTGTGATTGTTTATTTATATAGCGCCTATACACAATGTGTTTCAAAGCGCTTCAAGGAGGGAGGGAACATAGGAAAATACAGTTACATTCAGTTAAAGTCCTTGAAACAATACAGAATGTGAAAAATAACTATCGTAATAGGCCTGTCGACATTTCAGTGCATAGAACAAGTAAGGCAAGAGGGAAGGGAAAGAAAAGGAGAACAAAGCAAGCAGTAACATTACTATGTCTGACGACAATTGATGTAGTGCAGATGGTATACAAGAGGAGGGTTGGGAGGGGAGCATGGGGGGTATGAGAGGGAGAAGGAGGTGAACAAGGCACGCTACTGTGCAAATTTGTCAGAGACAAATTTAAAGAGCAGGGGTAGGGGGAGGAGGGAGAAAAACAAGGAGGGGAGACAGACAAGCTGCTATCAAAATTCCAGGGAACAGATGATAAGAGTAAGTGCTAAGAGGGGGAAGGTTAAGAGGAGGGAGAAAGTGGGAAGGAGGATGGTAGAAGAGGAGGGAGTTATGGAGGGTACATGGGGGCACAAAGACACTCCCTAGGGGGCATGGGGGCACACAGACACGGGGGGCAACAGAACACTCACGGGACATATATATATATATATATATATATATGTATGTCACTTACACCAGAGCAGGGTCTGTATAGTAGCTGCACAGCAGTTACCGCGTCTGCAAGCATTATCCGGCACAGGTATTATATATGTAGTAACTTGTACCAGAGCAGGGTCTGTATAGTAGCTGAACAGCAGTTACCGCGTCTGCAAGCATTATTCGGCACAGGTATTATATATGTAGTAACTTGTACCAGAGCATGGGCTGTGTAGTAGCTGCACAGCAGATACCACGTCTGTGAGCCATATCAGGCACAGGTATCATTATATATACACAGTCACTCACACCAGAGCATGGTCTGTGTAGTAGCTGCACAGTAGTTACAGCGGCACAGGTATTATATATGTAGTAACTTGCACCAGAGCAGGGTCTGTGTAGTAGCTGTACAGCAGTTACCGCGTCTGCGAGCATTGCATACTTGCCAACATTCTGTGACTAAAAAGATGAAGGATTTTCAAGTTTAAAAAATAATAATTTTCATAACAATGACATCAGAGAAAAATACAAAATATACATGGTTGGCACCACTGAAGCATTCTAAAATAGATAACCCACCAAACAGCACAACATGGAAAAATGTTCAAATATTAAAAATGTATAATTCTGAATGGTACGTTAACACCAAATTCAATTACATAACTTCACAGACGGTAATCACACAGAGCTGGTAGGCAACATTTGCCACTGCTCTGTAGCCGCAGCCTGGGCAATGCATATGTATTCCTGCAGTGCAAGTTGGAGACTGAAACCCCCCTCAGTCTGATAGGCAGATGCTGTGTGATGCTCTGCTATTTGACTTCACTGGTGGTTCGCCTAAGGATTGTACCGGCCAGAGTGCAGGACGTGGTTGTCAGGTTAGTGGATTGGTCTGAACCCAATAAAAGTAATCACCTACCAGCCCACTGCACAGACAGACACGTGTGTTGCACGCTTTGTCCTGCAGCCTGCCTTATAGTCACAAACATTACCTGTCACTGTAAAAAGCAGTGGGATCTGCCATGCAATTCTGCAGGACTGCTTAAAAAGCAATAGTCTGCAGCCTATATCTGTAGGGTTGGCATGTATGGCATTGCAGAGCCTGAACCGCACCGCAGAGCAGCTACAGGCTGCCCCATGTCATTTCAAAACCAGGTGTTTAGAAAATCACGTGCTTAAAATATTTAATGTCAACAAGTGATAAGTACAATGCAAGGAACTGCAGCTTCAACGTGCACTCCCAGGGGTTGCAAAAGCGCTCCTCCTGACAACATAACAAGGCGGGGGCGAGCGCGTCCGAGCTGCTGGAGGCCGAAAGGAGCGCATGTCCACGTCCGTGCAAGAGCCGGAGCGCAGGCACTCACCTGCTGCTGCCTGGAGACCGGACATGAGCCTTTAGCTCCCATTCGAGAAACGGCCCATTGCAAGGCCCGCCCCCTCTTCATCACGTGGGCTGCCCTGCGTCACGTGGGCTTCGACGGCCACTTCATCGCGTGGGCTGCCTGCGTCACGTGGGTGTCAACGTCCGCTTCATCACGTGGGCTGCTCTGCATCACGTGGGTTTGAACGTAGGAACGTTCACGTTGTCATCTTTTTTTGCACGAGCGGGAAGGCATTCCTCCCCTGCAAAGCACATGTTCTTTAGTTGATTGTAATGTGGTTTCTCATGCTGATTGTTACTTTAATGCAGAGCGGCAATATTGGGGAGGGGGTTAGTCATGTACATCTGGGGTGAGGCAATATTGGGGAGGTGTATTTCTGTGTATTTTGGGGGCTTGTAATGTGCGTCATGGTGAGGCAATTTTGGGCAGGGGGCATAGCTCTCAACCACTTATGTTGCAAAGGCGGGTGAAAACACCCGATTTTATTTTTGGCGGGTGAGAGGCCCATTGAAACGAATGGGCGTGAAGGTGGCTTGGCGGGTGAGTCAGCTGTTTGCAAGGCGGTGTCACCCGCCAAAAGCGTGTGAGTTGAGAGCTATGGCAGGGGGTATTTTGGGGGTGTATTTTGGGGGTTTGTCATGTGCATCAGGGGTGAGGGATGAGGCAATATTGGCGAGGGGGTATTTCTGTGTATTTTCAGTGCTGGTCATTGGGCCGGCTCTCGACGGATCCGAGATCCGGCACCAGATATGGAGCCGGATCTCGGGATCCCGCCAGAGTCAGCAGCCCAAGCCCATGAATCGCGCTGGAATACGTAAAAAAAAAAAAAAAACACCTGCGACAGCAGCATTGCCTTTTACCGCGGCTTTGGCATTGGTGTATAATGCACAATGCTTGCAACATGTACAACTGAAAGCAATCAGTTGCACATGTAGCGAGCATTGTGCATTACACACCAGTGCCACTGCCAGAGCCGCGGTAAAAGGCAATGCTGCCGTCGCAGGTGTTTTTTTTTGTTTTTTAGTTATTCCAGCATAACTGGATGTACACTACGAGCCCTGCCCCCTTTAGACCACGCCCCTTCTGGCATGGCCCCCCCCAAACTCCTCCCCCACCCCGCACTTGTGTTGTGGGATCCCCCACCGCATTTTTTCAATTTCCACCACTGTGTATTTTGCGGGTTTGTCATGTGCATCAGGGGTGAGGTAATATTGCCGAGGGGGTATTTCTGTGTATTTTGGGGGTTTGTAATGTGCATCAGGGGTGAGGGGTGAGGCAATATTAGGGAGGAGGGATTTCTGTGTATTTTGGGGGTTTGTAATGTGCATCAGGGGTGAGGGGTGAGGCAGTATTGGGGAGGGGGCATTGCTGTGTATTTAAGGGGTTTGTAATGTGCATGAGGGGTCAGGCAATATTGGGGAGGGGGTGTTTCTGTGTATTTTTGGGGTTTGTAATGTGCATCAGGTGTGAGATTTACTTAAAGTGCAGGCGGATTCAGTTTTGTTTTTTTCGTTATTTCAGTGTATTTTGAGGATATGTAATGTGCATCAAAGGGCATAGCTCTCAACCTTTTTTGACACCAAGGCGGGTGAGAACTAGGGTGACCAGATTAAAAAAAAAAGAAAACCCAGACAGGCCATAAACAGAAAAGTAGGACTGCCGTAAAACAAATAAAATGTTAGTCCTACTTCTATGTCGCCGACCTTTTGCGGGGGGTGTGCTCCCAGGCACAATCCTCTCATTGGAGGAGAGCGCCAGGAAGGGGAAGGGGGAGGAAATGGGGGCGTGAAAAGCATTTAACTTGCTTTTCACGCCTCCATTCGCGCAGGAAGAGTCGCGCCGGGACCAGATTTCGGGATTTCGAAATCAGGTCCCGGCAAAAATTAGTCCATGGCTCCAAGGCAGGTGAAACAGATGAGCTGGCGGGTGGGCGGGTGTCTGGATGCTTTTGGCGGGTGACACCTGCCAAAAGTGGGTGAGTTCAGAGCTATGTCAAAGGGTGAGGTGATATTGGGGAGGGGTTATTTCTGTGTATTTTGGAGTTTGTAATGTGCATCGGTTGAGATTTACCTAAAGTACAGGTGGTTTCAGTTTGTTTTGGGGTTTTCTCATGCAGATGTGCGATTTGTCCGGGGGAGATGTGTTTTATGGAGTGGGGCTGGGCACAGTGCGTTCCACCCTTCCCAATGGAACTTCCACTGTACCAGTGAACAGTACAGCAAAACAGTTATTTATCCTCCCCGCTGGATGGGGGAGAGAGGGGTTTGGAGGATTTGGTATGTGCAGCAGATGTGGATATTCATGTGCAGCAGATGGGGATATGTGTCTTATGCAGACAGACGCATTTGGGTACGAATTTCCAGCATAACAGTTCTGTTATTTATTTCTCCTGCATTGGGGGGTGATTTGGCATTCCCTGGGGAGGGGATTGTTCATTTACCCCTTTGCAATGCGTGGAAGAGAAGGCTAAACGGAGCCCTTGTATTGCTTTCATTATCAATCACACATTTAAAGTCCCTATGAAACCCGATAGCATTGTGCGTTTGTTTAAAAGTTTGCCGATACTTTCTGAAATGCCCGTGTGTTTATGGCCGTGCCGCACACGGCGAGGGAATTTCAGGGCAGATTCGGCTGCCATCAGCAAGTCGGATTGTACGCCATCTTCACCCTTATCCAGTGGTGGAAATGGAAACAATTTGGTGGGGGGTCCTACAAGGGCTGGGGTGGGGGCGGAGTTGAAGGGGGCGGTGCCCAAAGAGGTGGGGCTTGGGGGGCGGGGCTGGCAGTTGACCTCCGATCAAAGGAAATGTGCAGAATAATAGTTTAAAACGGCACTGGTACTGGTGATGTTACTTCACTATGTGAATAATAGTTTAGAGTACATATTCTTTAAAATGCACAATTTGCATCCCATTTTATAAAAAAGACCTCCCCCTTGGGTACTATTCAAAAAGGGTCAGAAAAGGAATGGATTGCCATTTACAGCTACGGGCCACTTTTTCATTGGTGCCCGAGACAATTTTATGGCCCAGTCCGACCTGCACATGTACACGGGAGCAAACCGTACCAGCCATCTGTGCACCTAAACTACCAACAACAATGTTAGTTTACACTGTGATCTGAGCTCATGCAGAGGAGTATTTTAAGCAGACTGTGAAAGAATCATTAAGAAAAGCCATTACTCTAGCTAATGGTGAAAGAGCAGATAATCTGTGGAAATCCTGGTTTAAACCGAGGGATTGTCCTGCAACCTCATTCTTAAAACCTGCTGATTTCTGTTCGCCGTAAGCAACGTTTTCTTTTACTTGAACCACACCCGGCACAGCTCCTGCTGCTCCTCTCTGAAAGCAGTTGGATGGCTGCCTCGTGTGGGATAGTTTCAATGATAATAGGGGTATTTATTTATACATTCAATGTTTGTCGGATACCTGTATATTTATTTTTGTATGCAATGTTTGTCGGATACAAGTATCTGACAAACATTTCATAAATAAATGAATAATCCCGGTCCATGTATCTAGGTCCATGAATCCAACAAACATTGTATAAATAAACCGGGTCATGGCTGAGGACTGTAACTTCCTGCACAGGGTCACCAGAGGAAGTTACAGTTTGCTTTTCCTGCAGCTATGACCTGTATCGAAGTCCTGCTGTGTACGCGTAGGGGGCGGAGCCATCAGAGTGCTCATGGCGGCAATAAGCTGCTCCGCCCCCCTGCCGCGGGTGCTTTCTTTTCTTTCTTTTTTTTCCAAAGTAACCCAGCGCAGAGCATGGGTTTGGAGTTTGCGGCGGATGACTCTGGCTGGGTCCCGCGATCCGGCAACACATCTGGTGCCGGATCTCGGATCCCGCGAGAGCCGGCCCAATGACCAGCGCTGCCGTTATCTACGCAATACGGCTTTCACTGTTAAAACAGCAATGAGCTCACTACGACGGCATGCAGTTCCCTTGGTATGATTTCTGTAACTTTACTGCTTTTATGAGGTGAGGGGTTCTGAACATTGCAGGGAGATGTGGCTGACTTTACCGCTCAGTGCTCCCAGGCAGTGAATTGAGCTATACCGGCAAGAGTCTGTACCACAAGATGTCTTTCTTGACCCCCCCCCCCAATATTTCTTTCTCTGTATAGGACCGACTTCCTTCATTTCCCTGCGACTTCCTTCATTTAGCTGCGTTGTCTCACTGACTTGGTGCCTGCATGTTGCTTTGCTAGTATACAGTGAAAATGCAAACTCCTATGTAGTCTTGCCAGCAAGATAACAATGAGTATTTAGCCCTAAAAAATAGCCATACTGTAGGCAGAGGTCTTCAATCTGTGGGGCGTGTGAGAAAAGAGAAAATACATGCTCACTCAGTGCAACGTGATGGGGGTGCGGGAAATAAATGCAGCCTGGACGTGCGCTTTCCTGCATTTGGATCGCGTGTCCATGCTGCGTTGTTGCTTCCTGCTGGTGCCGCCAGCCTCTTATTGCCTGGTAATGGATGCCGCTTCTCGGCTCAGACCGCCACACCACAGTTGGAGGGAGTGCCGGGAAGCAAGCGTTTCATGCCTTTGTCGGTGCCTCTGCTTCCCTCTCCCATTTGGACCCACGAAGACTAATGCGTGGGGAAAGGTGAGCAGAGGGGTCGGATTACTGCAATGCTGGTTCCCCTGCGCCCCTATCCCTCTGTGCCCCCACCTTGCTTGACCATGGGGGAAGAAGAGGCGAGCGGCGACGGAAACACACATTGCCAGTGTTGTATGATATCCAGCTCCCCCACAGCAGATTGCTGGGCTCTCGAGCAATCTGCCGTGGGGGAGCCAGATATACAACACCAGTCCCCCTGCTTTGGCTGTCCCTCTACTTCGTCACCCCTCTGGCCCATGGGACAGCGCTGGCTGGGTCTGAGATCAGGGCATCAGATGTCTGACCGGATCTCGGGATCCAGCCTGCCTCGATCATGACCAGGCTTTACCGAGCCCCCAGCTTTGCAGAGGGAAGCTGGGGGCTCGGTGACCTAATCTAAGCAGTGCTCCTTTCCCCAGCCGTCACTCGCGCATTGCCTGGCTCTGTTTGCTCATTCCGTTTGTTTTTTCTGTCCTGAAAGGGACACCATGGAAATCAATGGGCCATGAACATCACTGTGGCGGGGAGGGGGTGGTCACTGTTGTAAGCAGGCATTCTACATGCTGGACACATTATTGTCCAAATGTGCGTTTTACACATTCAAAGGAAAAAAGTAATTTCCAAACTCAAAAACGCTGCTGAAACTTGCGTTCACTAGTTTTCTTTGAGATGTTTTTTGTTTTTTTTCCCTGAGCACCACACCAATACTCTTTTTAATTTGTGTTTCCCCTGCTTTATGTTTTATCACAGGTTATATATATAGAAAGATGTTATGTTTACAAATAAATGCTTCCGTTGTGCTGACAGCAGTTATTAGGAAATTAAACTGGGTTCATGGGTGCCAAAAGGAGGCAGAAATACCCCAACCCATCCCTTGGCCAAACACATTTTATAGCACTTCCTTTTTTTATAAGTAATTGCAAAAAGTCATCTGATTAACAAGTTTAGCATATTTTGTTTTTGTTTTTATTGTTTTGGTTAAATTCAACCTTAAATACAGTCTCAGCAATGGTCTGTCAACCTGCTGAGCTACCCTGGGAGCCATCCACTATAGAGCAAGTCTATGCATCCCTTGATGTACTAAAATCACTCCATTACCAACAGTACTTTGTGTGCACCGCTGCCATAGAAGTGATTTAAAGTGGAATTCATGTATATCATCCTGCTGTGTGTGCTAGGCTTTCGCCTCCATGTGGCACCATATGTTGCAGAGAAGCCAGGGCCCCTCGTGTCTGGCATGGCAGCCGCGGCAGTCTGCTGCTACGTCAGTGCTGTCACCTAACTGCAGTATAAGCTACATGGCTATTACTCGATGTTTCCGAAACTTAGCTCGGTGAGTTAAGAACTACTGTGTCGGATTCTATGTAAGATATGTAGATGAATGATTGTAATGCCAGCAGGCTTGACTTCTCAACTGTTAAGGTTAAAATATAACAAGCTGATGCTCTTTCTTTCGCTCGCTCTATTATTTTTTTGTCTCTGTGACTGAGTATGAGTCATGTTTTCAGGTATGTGCTCTGACTGCTCTCTCTGCCATCTGGGGTGGACTGGCCTATAGGGAACTTGGGAGATTTCACGGTTGGACCCTGCACCCTAGGTCCCATTTGTGTGCCGACTGGCAGAGTGTAGTGCACAAATATTGGTACGGTCAATCTGGTACGTCTATAATATTTTTTTATTGTACTTTTTCAATTGCTGGAACACAAATTGGCTCAATCATCCCATCTTGGACAGCAAAGTCCCGGGCAGCAATGGCACCATAAAAAATCCTGACATCTGTATTAGGACTTGCCGACGGTAAGAATGTCTTTTTTTAAAAACAAGACTATTTTGCCATGGGTGATGGTGGGGTAATTTAAAAGGTATAGTAGGAGTCAAAATCGGGGATTTCAAACCTATTTTTGAGGCTGTTCCTTTCTCATGTACAGTTTGGGGCAGTACTAAAAGTTCACGTCTCATGTGGGAGTTGCATTTACAGTGCACTGTGTACTCTCTCCGGGTTTCCCAGCATTACGTCCTGCTTACTAGCTGATGCCTAACACCAAAGAGGTGGTTTTACCCCGGCTCATTTTGGAAGTCGCAGGTAGACCCATGTATCCTTGAATAACTGTTTTTATTGCAGCATCATCGCTCCAAGCGTCGGTGTGTCAACCTAACCACCTGTGTCCCAGCAAGAAAAATCCAGTGAAGCACTTGACCCAGTCACGCAGGCAAGTAAGGATTTCTTTTCCCTATGTAACATTGGTTGAGCAGAAGTGCTGAAGGTTTATATCAGCCCTGTGCAATGTGCATCCAGGTGTGGTTTTCGCTGCCAATCTGTGGCGTACTCCAGGACCATAATTCAACAAAACATTCGAGCTAGAACTTCACGATCTGAACAGGGAGTCTTCTGAGACTTGTATCAATGTGGTGTTTTTTTAATCCAAGCAGCATTTCTGACCCATTTCTGCTGAGTTTTATTCCCACCAAGCTGTTCACATGGTTTTGTTTAGGGATGTCCCCCCCCAGCCTTTTCACGTGGTTCGTTTTAAATCTTATGTGTTGTTTGTCAATTTAAATCTTGTAAAGCATTTTTAATTTTTGAAAAATTGAAATGGTTTTTAAAAAAAAATGTGACATAAATTAACCTGGGAGTTTGCAATGTTTTCAGAGTCAGGTTCCTTTTTTAGATGAATCGTTGTTACTAAGTGAAAATATCTTTTTCACTGTACCGATGAGGGGTGGGGGGTCAATTTAGAAAGACCGCACAAAGTGGTCTTTCTAAATCAAACTATCATACTTGTCAAACCCCTGTTGCACACGAGTGCGCGCAGGGGCTGACAGATGCTGTGAGCCCCAGCAGAGTTGTCACAGGAGGCAGAGGTGAGTTGTGGATTGTATGTGTGTGCGCATGTGGGTAGGATGCGTGTGTTGGGGGGTGGGTGGGAAAATTGGGAGTTCGGGGGGTCCCCCCGATAGACGAGTTAATGAGCGGGTGGAGAAGGAGGGGGGCAGTATGTGATTTCCGCACTTTAAAGCCAATACAAAAACGGCCAGAAATAAAAAGTCTTTTTTGTGTTCGGGCTTTAAAATGCAGAAATACACATAGAACTGGATAGTTTCCTAGTGCCCAAAGATGGTAGGAATCTCAAACGAAAAGCAGAAGGAGAGGTGAAAACGGACACGAGAAATGCAAAAACATGGAAATATGATGTCTTTTTTGCATTTTGGGTTCACATGGATCGCAGTTGCTGACAAGTTAAGCTGCACTGTGTGGTTTGTGGCGCTACATTAGCAAGCCTGAAGCCAACACTATTAAGGCAGCATTTGGAAACAAAACATTAGCAAAAAAGACCAGGGATTTGTTTGTACGGCAGCTGCAAGGCATACACAAGCAAAAAGGACACTGTTAAAACTTGGACTCAGTACCTGCAAATGCTTTGGAAGCTTCTTACCACATTATCTAGGGGGGAAGCCCTTTACAGATGCTGAGAGTAATTCTGCCAACAATTCTCGCTGTCAACCGGGTAATGCTTAGTGACGGTGCAGTAGAGAAATGCAAAAGTATCCTTATGGCTGACACCACAATTTTCCACCGCTTCACTGACCTGTCCTCTTCTATCAGTACAGAATTGATATTGTGCTTGAAATATTGGAGAAATATTTTGTAAACCAATTCAGGGCAGAGCAGCTGCATATATAGTCATTGACATTGTTAACTACTTCCTAAGTTCCCACTGCATAAAGTGGGAGGCGTGTTTGGTATTTGCTTGGATGCTCATTCAATGTCTGTTGCTAGAACTGGGTTAAAAGCAAAAGTGTTGGTAGTAGCTCCACATACATATTGTGGACATACTGCGTGATCCCCGGGGAAGCTTTGCCTGTGCACAATATGTGGAATGGACTCTCGGAGGTGCTGACTTCTGTTGTAAAGATTGTGCATTTTATTAAGATGCACCGCACAAGAGCCCGTCTGTTTGCCACATTATATGCAGAAATGGGAGCTGAACATGATGCTTTGTTTCACACTGAGGTCACCTTGCTGTCCAGGGGGAAAGATTTTAAATTGTGTTTAGGATCTCGGGAACAAAGTGAGACACTTTCTCCTGGGTTTAGACCAGACGAAAGAAGAGCATCTGTGTGATTCACACTGGCTTGTTCTGTTAGCTTACTATGGCGACCTCCTTGAAAAGCTACATTTTCTAACCCTCTCCCTGCAAGGCACAGAAAATAAACCACATCATTGTCTATGAACGCAAACATTTCAGCATTCAAGAAGAAGTTGGAGCTATGGAGGAGGAGGGTTAATGTCTGCATTCCGATGCGTTTCCATTATTAGCAGATGCTTTTGCGGAGGCGGAGTATGATCTTTTCATGTGTTGCTGAACTAATGGGGAAACCATCTCAGAAGCACTCTCAAAAGTACTTTCCAGAGGACAATTGTAGCATCAATGACTGAGTGGTTCAGCCTTTCCTAGCAGACGTAGGGGCCTGCCCACTCCCAAATACACCTCCAGGAGGAACTAATGGAACTTCAAAGTGATCGCCTACTGGAGAGCCAATTCAAAAAATTGTCCTTGGGTGGATTTTGGCAAAATGCAGTTTCCAACTTTATCCAAATGCACAGTCAATGCACTGTTACCTTTCAGCACCTCGTAGCTTTGCAAGATTGGATTGTCAACACTTGGAGCCCTAAATACTAAATATCGGTCAAAGCTGGAAGAAAACCTGTGGTTGGCTATTGCAAAAATTGAACCCAATAATGATGGCTGGCTGCTGAAAGGCAGGCCCAACCTTCACACTAGTTCTCCAGTATGCCACTGTCCAACTTGCAAGTGACTGCATTCATAGTAATCAAGTTGTTGTACTTAAGTATGTCCTACGTTACTGTATGAAATAAATATCCAACACTACTTTTAGTCAAGTCCCCTGTAGCAAAACATTCTGAATGCTGCGTTTACAAATATTTGCCCTCTAATTAATTTGAGTTATTGCAAGCTATGATTTTGAAAGAATGTTGTTTGGCACCCGCACCTCCATTTGGCACCATGTGTATGGAGGGGCCCAAGCCAGGTACCTTTTTCTTAGGGAGGGCTTGAGGTCAAAAGAATTTGAAGACCACTGCCTGTAGAGTGACTATCTTGTTATCAAGAAAATGTGTTTTAAAAACCTAATTGTTATCTTGCTGGCACCGCTATATGTTAACATATATTTTGATTGCTAGTTTGGATGAGCACTTATCCTCCCTGGTCCCTAGGGGACAGTGCGCATGTGGGCTTAAACGGCAGAAGCTTAATGTACTAAACAAACCTTTGCAAAATCCCTGGTTGCTTTAAAGTGGTCCATTATCCATGTGCTTGCTGTGCCCTTGTGTGCGGCGTTGCTATGTGTCTGGTACGGTGCATATACAACTCGTACACATGACTGCACCTTCAGTGGGTACAAGCGAAATCATTCCAGTGCTTTCCTGTGAAGGAAAGAGTTGCACGGACCCAGCGATACTCAAGATTTGACTCTGTCGTCTGCTTAAGAACATTGCAGTTTCGCATAGCCCCCGTGAGAATGTGTCTATTGTATATAGAGGGCACAATGCTTGTAATTTTCAATAAGTTGCCCAGACAGTTGCATGCCAGTGCAGACAGCCGCTGGCATAGATTTCCCTTGTGTGGGGATTGTTGATGTGTAGCTTGTGGGATGCGTGTGTGATGTTCGCAGCATCTTTAATATTGCTTAATTCTGAAGCACGGTGCCTAGTGGCAAAGTTGTATTTGGCTAGCATGAAGGCTGGTTAAGTTTTGAAGTGTGTGGCAGACTGTTTGAGCTGCTGTGTGGTATGGGGTGTGCTGCACACACCGCCAGGTGTAGTCTCAGGCGGGGGATGGTTGAAACGCCCTGATGAATGAGTTCTTTGATTCCTGCATTCCTCCTTCTGGTGGCACAGGGTGCTTTGGGCTTAGATTTGCTGTTGTGATTCTGCGCACAGAGAATGGTTGCAGATATTGGCCTTCCAAGCTCTCATTAAGAAGGGAGAGAAAAAGACTCCTCTAACCAACAGTGGACAGATCCCCACCATCTATTTATTTCTCTTAACAATGCTTGCAACCTGATCATTGCTTTCACTTAAGCCATTGAACACCAGCTAACTAAAAAAAAAGTGGCATCCATTAATTGTCCAGCAACTGAATTTGCATTAAAGGAGAGTCTCAACACCCCCCCCCCTTTCAAGCTGGGGAATATTGTTGAGATTTGTGTAATGTGAAAAGTGTACAGGGCAGGTACTCTGAAGTTCAAGGTCAAAGCACCCCTAAAGAGGTTCTGTAAAGCTGCCCCCCATAAAAAGCGAACTGCCTGGCATTCAAAGACTCATTTTGTATTGTAATGCTTTTGAACATTATTTTTTCATTGCTGGAAGTTACGGATGTTATACCCGTGAGGCAGAGATTTTTACGCCATTTATTTTAAATATAAGTGCTTATCTGTAAGTGTCTCAATGTGAAGGAAACCCTGTGGCATTTAATAGTGGAATGTGTTGCTTTATCAGAACAGAGGAACAAAAATTTCCAATCAGTAATGGTTGAGTTTCATGACGTTACTCCAGATCATCTATGGCAAATGATCCACTCAGGATATTTAACACACCTGAGAATCAGAGCCACTGATTTTTTGACCCAGCTAAAACTTAAAGATCTTTAAATGGAAAAACAGAAAAAAATATACCTTGATAATTAATCATTGAACTAATTGTACATCAAGTGGAAAGAAAGTAGCCAACCCTTGTAAGATAACAATGAGAGGCAGTTTCATTTTAAGTATTCATTTATCTTAATTTTCTTCTTTGTTTTATTTCTCTTTTTTTAATTAGTTTTAATTCTGCCTTCATTGTTTTATTAATTGTTTAATTAATGTACTTAAATGTGTTTAGTTGTTAAATGTATGAGCAGTGATGAAATATGTAATGGCATTTTCATATTGTGAAGTTGACATAGGTCAGTTAAATCAATTAAAAAAAAAGAAAAAATATATATATTTTTTCACTGCTGCAAGTTACGGATGCTATACCTGTGAGGCAGATCTTTTTATGCCATTTATTTTAAAGAACACATAGATGGATTCTTTATCCCCGTTTTCCATTGCCTTTTCGGTTCACAGTAGGGCTAGTTGTGCCAGCCTTTATGCGCAGGGGACCATGTTCTAATCCCCCCCCCATGACTCATGCTCTACTCCATCTACATTTAGTTTGTTCAACACTGGGGAAATTGCTACATGATTTAATATATACAAATGGAAGTTTCAGGTACTCGGGATTACTGCATGGTTTAGTTATACTCATGTCACATTCTCTATATAGGTTGATGAGGTTCCTGGAGGGATTTTATTGCCCCTTCAATGCGGTTTGTTTTTTTCCAACCACTTGACCTCGGCAGTTAATTGAAGATAGTTTGCCTGTAAACTTTATTGAATGCTTGCTAGGGATAGTGATCCCTGCCATTAATTTTTAAAATATCTTTTTTGATCATTGTTTATGATGATCCGGGGTGAATGCTTTTTATGGTTTTTCTTTTTCTCTAATGATGGGACCAGTTCATTCTCGTTAGATGATGTTGAGCTATTTTCTTGCTTGTCTGGATTTTTCAGCAGCCTTGTGTATCAGAGGACTAGCGCGGAAGCAGGAGTTTTCTGACCTGGGCGTGAAAGGAGTGCTGTAAATTGCTCTGCTATTTGAAATTGGGAGGTGAATTTATTCCTTTAAGGCAGTGGTCTTCAAGCCTTTTTATGCTGAGTCCCCCCTTGAGTAAAATAATTTCTGCCCCCCGCCACAAATGTTTATATATATTTTCTATTAAAAAGTCACCATAATCCTTCAAGCTCCCCACGACCGGTCATAAGGCGCCCTAGCTGTTCAGCATACAGAGGCCCCCTTTTCGTGGGTGGGGCGACTCCTTCCCAGTTCCACAATGACTGTTCTACTGATCAGGCTGATCGCTTTCAAACCGCCGCCAAGTAGGGGACACATGCTCCTAAACTTTAATGCTGTTGCTGCTCCAATGTCCCCACAATGTTCCACACAAATAGTCCATGCCTTCCTCAGATAGGTGCACCCGACCCTCTACATAATAGGTTATCTAAATATATCCGGCCGTGGTGCATGTGTGAGAAACCATGCCTCTGCAAAGTTTACCCATGGCTTGGTTTACTTTTTTGCAGGATTTTTCCACTGCTATGAGGGCTGCACTAGTTCAGCTGTAGTGCATAATTTATTGCACATTAGCGATGCTTATGGGGCCGGGGGGAAGACTTCTCACCTTTCTGGGGGATAGTGCCTGGAGCATATTAGCAAAGGCCTTCCTGCTAAGGTATAGTATTTACTTTTTATTCCCCCAGTAAAGATCACTTTGGTCATGTCCCTGCATACCCTCCTATTTCCTGTACATGTTGCTGTCTGCAAGCTGGGGCTCTCTGGTTGATTTTTACATTTAAGAAACTGAAACAGGTGCTTGTCTTTTAAAGGACACACCCAAAATGACTGCAGCATTTTAGGTACAAGAGCTCTGCAGTTAAGAACGTATTGCCTCTCCAGAACACCCACCTCTAATTTTGCGAACAGATACAACTAGTTAAATCCACAATGGGTGGAAGTCTTGGAGGAGGTTAACCAAGCACCAAGAGACGCTTCACTCATGAATCGGGACACATCAGGCAGGAACATACATAGCAAGCCCACTATAAATTAATGGGTTTGGGTACAGACCTGGTTCACAAATACTTGGCGCATACTAAATTTACTTTTTTTATTTCTTCTTTTAGACAATAACTCAAATCATGGCACTCTTTGATTCCGACAATTCTCTGTGCATTTGAAAGGATGGGGAATTTGAGCCTTTGCAATTCCTGGTGAAGTTAATTGTAAATGGCTGATAGAGGGTCTCGATGAAGGTAGAAGAGAAATACGTGAAGAAAAGATTTCAAGGCAGTCTAGTTAGGTAAGCAATGTATTTCTTTTTTCATCTATTTGATGTTTGGGGGAGGAGGGTACATCCGACGTCCCTATGCGGAGTCATTCCCTTTTTACGCACATAAAGATGAATGCTGCACAATGCCCACCTCATTTGCAGCATCTCTTTCCACTAGAGTAACTCTCTAAAGTATAGATGGTCTACTGATTTCTCTGATGTTATTGGCAAAGCGCTATGGGTTGAATGCCCTCGGGGACCGTAGTCCAGGTCAGAGTACGTGTGCAGCTAGGACAGAGAATGGATTGGTATAGGCGAATCACACTCTACCTCCTTAAAAGTCTTTTAGAATGAAAGTAAAACAATATCATCAGGTTATTCATCTGTAGGTGACTGTATTCCCATAAAGTCAGCCGACACATGTTTCGACATTAGCCGTCTTCAAGGCCTTGCAATTGAACACTTGGTATGATGACCAGGTTTGGAAGTTGATCCCGAGAGACCTGTCAATGGCTGGCGCATTGTGCTAATAGTCTTTAGTGGTGCTTGGACATCCTGGATTGGTTCCCCAAATCGAAATTCCTAAACTATATTTTTGATTTTTTATCTTGGATGCAATCCTGAAAATGTAGTCCACGGGTTGGGGAACCAATCTAGGATGTCCAAGGTAGAGCGCGATTTGCAAATACCAATCCGTTTTCTGTCCTATTCATTCAAGGTCTTTATGCCTAGACCTTGTGGAATTGGTTAAGCAGCTCGCCACTATTTACAAATTATAGTGGTCACAGCGCACTCTCAAGGGTATGTACCCATACACACTTTTATGTGTGCAGCTACACTGAGTTGTGGGTAGCTGCATGGGGAGGGAGGGAAAGCGCCAAGGAGAGCAAGAATAAGCAAAACTCCAAGGGGGCGGATAGGATTGCGCTTAAGGGGAATCACCCGAGTGTACAACTCCGGCAAAATGTTGGTTTTATTGGTAGTCACATTATGAAATTTCAACTTGCCTTTTTCATACCCGCAGCCAAGAAACAGTATTAAGACACAGGAAACATTTGATGAAATAATGAAAAGCTATAATTGAGGCTTTAAAGAGAAAGGTAGAGGAGAAAAAGCAGCTACTGGTGGAATCTGGAAAAAGAAGATGCAGTGAAAAAAATGAGAATTATATTGTAAAAGGTGACGGGTGAAAATGGACTATTCCAAAACGTATTAATGGCTGTTCACAAAAGCTGGAAAACCTAAGACTTTTGGCAGAGATGGCTAGTGTTGTTCATTCCTCCTATATCTTCCTCAGATCCTGCCTCTTCACCTGGACAATTCATAGACACAGCATTAAATCGGCAGATGTCTGTGTAATGTTGCAGTTCCCAGAGATGTAGCTGTGCAACAACTACAAAATATTGGTCTATAAAGGAACCTGTCAATTGTCTTCTACAAATGTTTTGTCGGACAGATCTAATTTGAGAAGCTCAACTCTATCTCCACGTCTTCTTAACAGTGTGTTCTTGTTACAGTATGACAGTCATGCCTGTTTGGACAATGAAGTGACACCTACACGTTACTACACACCTGCGCAATCTTTCAGATTGCGGTTTTAAAAAACCAATTGAATTGGAACATCCCACAACCGAGTTTGGTTGCTACGTCAGCCTGTGCTACTAATCTACAATGTAATTGTAGCTCACATGTTGCTCTGTAAAACTGAAGATGCAAGTGATCTTGTGTGTAGAACTATTATAGTTGATCTGGTGAATTTGTAGGTTGGTGCCAACTTGTAAATGGTAAATGTTTTTGTGCTATTGGATTTCTGTTGGGGGGTCAGCTAATATTTTCTTGGGTGTGGTGAATTGTCAAACTAATTGCTAGCTGCTAATAGTGATATTGGGTGAAGTGATCGACAGTCTGTCATGCAGTTAGACCTTTAATGGATTCCATTTAGGTCAATGAAAGTGTTTATTTTAGTGCAGTGATTTGTAATTGTGGGAGTGTATTGGGTGGGATGCCATGTTAGCTAGAGGTGAGATATGAAATGAGGGAGTTTAGAGGTTGGTTCGTGACATTGTGGGGTGGATTTGTAGTTTTGTGTACTAAATCAGCAAACTTAGTTAATGACATTTGAGTGCTCTAGTAAAGATGGCAAGTAACGGCTGCACATTCCATGTTTTCCAGTACACTATCCATAAGGCTAACCCTATAGTAATACCACCCATCTTACACAAAAGAAATCAAAACCCTTTTCCCAAATAGTTTGAAAGCAAAATCCTCCTGAAGTTCTCTGCAATAATCGTTCACAATTTCAAACCCATCCTAAAGTTGTCATGTGGTCATCCTGGAGTAATCCCCACCCATCCTGAAGTTGTCATGGGGGTCATCCTGGAATAATACAAGATCATCACTGGAAGTAATCAGAACTTCTCTTGGAGTAGTTTCTGTGATAACTCTAGAGTCATCTCATTTGAATATTTTGGCCTATACACATACATCAGGATGGTTTTGGATGATCTCCCTGAACTAGCCATGGATGACTCTAGGATGGAGTCACCTGATGACTCAAGAATGATTCCAGGAAGATCTTCCTTTTTGACTTGGGTCATGGTATACTTTGATGTAGGTGGATGTGGTTATGCAAATTCCCAACTATGCAAATGTTCGGAGGGTGGGGCCTGGGAATGTGGGAAAAGCACTATTGACTCTCCAGCTCACTGTCAAACATTGGGGTGAGGGTACTGCTGGGGCTCTTAAGGGGGAGGCGTCTTCAAAGAGGGGCTGCAAACCCAGAACTCTGGGGCACTGCTGGCCCTTAGTGGGGTGTCTACAGGGTGATAATTTGGAGAAGGATGTGGTGTCTAGTCTGTTGGAGCTCTTTGAAAGACTCTCAGCCTCCTCACGCCACTCTCATATTCTTTCCCGACTTGGTGAGGGCAGGAGGAGCCCAGGTACGCAAGGAGGCGGGGCCGCCCACCTCCGCCCAGACCCCCATTCACAGCCACAGGGTCCAGCTCCTCCTCCACCTCAGGGCGCGCCCCCAGCGGAAAGGATGCCTCGGAGGGGGCAAAAACAAACTCCCAAAAGTAGAGTGCTGCATCCCGGGATACGTCGGCAACGTCTGACGTCAGGCCGTCACACCACGATCGGCGGGAAAGCACAGGAGCTGTAGCGTGGCGCGGTCATGCACGTGTTGGCAGTTCTATGCTCGGGAGCGAGAGAACCGGCTGAAGACCAGGCATGATTACGTCCTCCTCTGTTCACCCATACTTTCTGAGCCGAGCATGTTCCCAAAACTACAAATACTAGAATTCATTTGGGAAAGGCAATGATGACCGAGCCCGCAAAGCTGGGGGTTTGGTGATCATTGTGTTTTCCAAATGGATTCTGATTTGTGCGCACAGTGAGCTTTCTGCTCTGTCACAGGGTCTTTATATATTGGTAAACCTGGGGGCTCACATCGGTGATCTAATCTGCTCTGTGGCTGCACATAGCAGATTAGATCACAGAGGTGAGCCCCCATGTTCGCTGAGGGTCTGCCTTGGCTCCTGCTGTGACATAGGTAGGGGGGCGGAGCCAGACAAGCACTCAGGGCACCAATGTACTGTGTGTGGCTCTGACCCCCACTCCATACCTTAGAGAGGCAAGCATATTTGTTTAACAATCTTCTAACGCTTTGGTTTGTGATGGGCTATTTTGGGCTGAGGCTGGCCGGATCCCGAGATCCGGCTACACATCTGATGCCGGATCCGCCGAGAGCCGGCCCATTGGCGAGCGCTGGATATGGGTCTGGAGGAAGGGAGGTGGCATTTAGGCGTGGGTCTGGAGGTAGGGCATTTGGGAGTTCGTTTGGAGGGAGGGATAGGGGCATTTGGATGTAGATGGGAAGGAAGGGGCATTTGAATGTGGTTCTGTTGGGAATAGGGCCTGTAGCTGTGGATCTGGAGGAAGGCCTCTGGGTGCAGATCTGGAGGGAACAAGGGGATCATCTGGGTGCGGGTCTGAAGGGAGGGAAAGGGGCATCTGTGGGTGGCTCTGGAGGAATGGAGGGGGAACCTTGATGTGGGTTTGCATGGACGAATGGGGGCGTCTGGTGTAGAAGGACATCTGGGGTGTTTCTGGAGGGAGGAGAGGGTAAATAGGCACTGGGTGTGGATCTGGAGTAAGGAAGTGAAAAGAGACACATGGGTGGGCGTCGGGAGGGAGGGGGCATCTATGTCTGGAGGGGAGCATCTGGAAGTGGATCAAAAAGATTGAGATCCAGAGGGGGCTAATGAAGAAGAGGCTCAAATGAAGCAGGGTCCTAAGGCCTGAATGGGTCTGACGGGGGCACCTGGGAGAGATGTCTGCAGTGGGGCTAATAAAGTGTGGACCTGATGAGGGCTTATTGAGGGTTGGGTCTTATAAGAAAGGGTCTAATTCGGAGGCGTAGACGGACAGGGGGGTTAATTTAGCTGCGTGGGGGGGGCAAAAGAGGCTTAGATGTATCTAATGGACACTGGGTAGGCTCAGGGCAAATGAAGCAGGGCCCTGGAAGGGGTGAGGCAGGGGCTACTGGAGAGTGAGTGTGGAGGGGAGCCCCCAGGAGTTTGTCTAGAGGGGGACAATATGAGTAGGTCTATAGGGCGGGTCAACTAGGGTACAAATGAAGGTGTAGTTGGTCAGGTCGTCTGGATCTAGGGTTGTTTTTTTTCAAAAGCGGTCATATGAGACCAGTCTGGAGGGTGTCCGGGAATGGCCCTTCTACAAGGGGAGCATTGATGATACTGCAGGGTTCAAAATTTAGGGGAGCTATTAGCTATTTAGCTCCTACTTCTACCCTAGGAGAGCCTGGTTAGCTTGAAACCAAGTTAACAGGAGCTACTTTTGACTCCCTAGGCCAACGAGTGCCTTGCAAACATGCATATGTGGCATTAACTTTGAGTGTTTTAGAATGTAAATAAAGAAGATTTGGCATATATGCTTAGCTGGGAGGACAGCCTCTGTAGTAGTGGCTGTAGTGGGATTTATAAAATCTCTTGAATTGGAGGTAAACCCCCCTCAAATGATCTACAATTAAATTGTAAATCGAGATGAATTGTGATGAAGCATTGACATATGGTATGGTCCTTCTCTTAGATTGGACTTTTATCAAATATTATGTATATGTGGTGATGTATAGATTTTATTAGTAGCTTGTCTAAAAAGGAAAGAAAGATGAAAGAAGAATGAATTGTTCTTATATGCTGATTTTATAGTTTTAGAGTTGTATTGTGAGATGAACATTTTGATACTTGTTTTGACTCTTGATTGTAATGGAATAAAAAAACAAATCTTAATGTATTTTATTAAAGGGTGAATGCTTTTTAACCAAAGATGAATAAAATAGATTTAGGACACATCCAGAACGATTTGTAAATAAAATGGGTCATATATAATGGCCAAAAGGTTAGACCGTGCATCTCATGTAGAAGTTAGATTTGCAGAGCACAGTGTACTCACTCTTGGTTCTCCAGCGGTAGCTCCTGCCTACTGACTGATGCCCGACACCCAGAAGCTTGTTTTAGCCCTTGCTCATCGCATCTCAATTTCAAACCCTGAGGAGCGCAACGAGCACGGGGCCCATCAATTGTTTAATGATGGGAGCAGAGTTATATCATTAGAGTGAGAAGTAAGTTTGAGGGAAGAAATCATATTTAGAAGAGCCGGGGGAAGAGAGGAAAGAATTTGTTCCAGAGGGGCAGTTTGCGTGCAAGGGTTGCTAATGCTGTGGACGGTCGATTTGTTGGTCTCTCTGATTTTGTCTGTTTTTTTCAATAAAACATGCGGTGATTCTGTTGCATTTTTCCTGAGTTGCTGGCACCTCGAGGTTGGTTGAGGGTGTAGTACAATGCTTTAGGGGTTCAAAATTTCCAGGAGCTAATAACTATTTAGCTCCTCGTTATAGCCAAGGGAAACCAACAGCAACCAGGAGCTAATTTTGACTCCTGGCAAGTTGTACCATACAAACCTAGCTATGTGATATTAACTGTGTATGCTTGGGAATGTACGAGAAGTAGAATAAAGCACACAGGTAAGGGTCATTTAGAGCATATTAGATAATATAAAATTGACAAAAAGTTAGAGTTTGCATCTTGCGCAAAGTTACATTTGCTGTGCACTATGCACTAGCTCCTGGTTCGTCCAGTGGTAACTCCTGCCTACGCGGTTATTCCTGATACCATGAGCTGCATTTTGCTCCTGGTCAACAAATCCCAATTTTGATCCCTGTGCTTTACTACTTCAAAGAGGGCTTTGCTGTTGTTAGAGGCTGCTGCAATAGGGGTGGAGTAGTAAGCAGCTTTGTCCTCAGTAATCAGAACCCTGGCTTTGCGTCCAGAGATTTGAGGTTGGTGAGGTCTCCCGAGTTATGGTTTTTGTGCCACCTTTTCTCTAGGGCTCTGATTGAGCGTTTGTTGGAGGCTAGCTCGGGGGCTTACCATGGGGTGGATGGCTTGGTCTGAGCCTGGCTGGATTATAGGGGGTCATGAGTGTCCACCAATTTCATAGCAGAGTTGCTGAATAATTCCAGGAGGCCCGAGGCATCCCCTGTGGTTTTGAATGAGCAGTATTGTGTGAAGGGGCGTTTAGCCTGGCCTTTGTGTGCCATAGTCGAGTGGGTGACTGATAATTGGATGGCGACCGGGTCAGAGCGGTAAAGTGGGATAGGGGTCTGCTCAGGTGATGCAGGGGGATGATGTGAAGACTGAGTCTAGGGTGTTGCCTTTGTCGTGCTTGGGTTGGGACTAATAAAGAAGGGGGACTTGTGGGGGCTATCTAAGAACCATTCTGAAATGGAGAGAGGAATCAAAGAACCAGATGCTCACTCTGCTTCTAGGAGCAGGGCAGCTTGAATACCTCCCGAAATCTGGCAGTCTGGCCCCAGTCTGAAGGTGTGCAGCATTGCATACAGACCATGCTCACATGTGCGCTATCAAGTCATCGCAGCAGTACCATTCCAGGCCTAGATGTGAGCATCCTGGCGGGAACCTGCTGCACAGAAGTACAGGTGTTTATGATGGGTGTGCAGGCAAAAGGTGGACTGAGCACCCCCAGCCTCCTGCAATGTAGTTCTCAATAATAGAATGAGCATAGAAGGTGATCAGGGCTGGAGTGCAGGCTTCAAAATTTAGGTGAATTGGGAGCTATGTAGCTCCTGCTTGTAGCCAACAAGGGCCTTGTTAGCTTGACACCAACAGGCCAACTGACACCAGACAAACACACCTATGTGAATTTGACTTTGTGTATTTGGGGCAATCGATAAATAAACACTGGCACATCTATACTACATTTAAAGCATAAAGGATCATAAATAATTATCACATTTTAGGTTTGCATCTTATGTGGAAGTTAGATTTGCGGACCGCTATGTACAAGTTCCTCGTTCCCCAGTGGTAGCTCCAGATCACTGCTTAATGCTAGATATTCTCCAGCTGCTTTTAGCTCCTGTTTATCCCTTTTTAATTTCAATCCCTGGGAGGGGTCCCCTGGCATGTGAGTTGTCTGCAGTGAGTGGCAAAAGGGGTTTGGAGTGGGGGAGCAGTGCCATAGCCTTGCCCCAGAGGTTCTCCCTAAAGGTGTTTCCTTCTTCAGTAATACTAATTGGAATCCACGTCCATCGCTCAGTGCTCCTGTGCTGGGACGTTTTTATCCAATGACTAGTGATTGAAGTTGGTGATGAATTTCCCTAGCATTCTACTTCTGCTTGATAGCATACAACAGGCACGATGAACCTCCAACCATTTTGGACTATTTTTACAATATCACAACCAGAGCCTATGATCTAGAGTCTTTATGCTGTAGTTGGGAGAGTGCAGACTTGGTTGCTGTGGAAATGTGGCTTTTTGCTGCTCTTCTTGCAGTTCAGGTGCTAGTGTGGTATGACATGACAGGTGAGTCCTTATACCACATACAATGCAGGCTCTGTCTGCTTTTCTTGTATCACGTACCACTGAACATCAAACAGCTAGCAGAGACAGGTGAGAGATGTTGTTCTAGTTTATCAGACGGGATTATGATCCGATGTTGCAGTGTCACGGCAGTATGGCTACATCCTTCCATATGGGCACCTACCCATCCACAGTGAATGGGTGCATGCCTGTTTAAAGCAAAAGGGGGACTTAGGTGACAACTGGAGTGTGAGTTGGAAACCTTGATGTGAAGTTTTTATCCCAGAAATAAGGCATTGCTAAATCTACCCGACCACTTGCATAGTCAAGGAGTCTTCATGAAGGTCGACTACCATATCTATGGTACTCGACTGTACGATAAATCTATGAAACTTTAATTTGATATTTAATGCAAACAAACTTTGCGTGGCTGGTGTAAGGAACTCATGGTGGCAACAGTAAAGACAGACACAAGTAATCACAGTTCAACGGTGTTTATTGAACTTTAAAATGGGTGAACTAAACGCCTAATCTAAACCTAAATCTAAGATATGAGCAAGTTACGACCATCAAATAATAATAAGGCAGTTCTAGTGGCGCCTTGTCAAATGAAAAGGGCCTATGCTAAAAAAAAACAGTTCCATTTCAACACTATCAAAACCTTCAGAGGCTAAGTCCCTTTCTTGAAAAAGTCTCTTGCTGTAGAAGGCTTGCTGATTCAAAGTAACAAACCAACAAACAAAAAGTTCCTTCGGTACTCTTGTACCTTGGGCGATTGCTCTTCACCCCTTAAATCTCCCTCTGCTGGGCTCGGATCCTCCTTGCAAAAATGGGCCTCCATCCATCAGGTTCACTACGGCCTTTCTTTAACACAGTTCATGTATTTCTAACACAGTTCATGTATTGCTTCTTTTCATCAGAAAGTAGGGTTTTCCTTCTAGCTTTCTTTCGGCATCCCTCTGTCGGGTTCACACTTGCCTTGTTCCCTCTGTCGGGTTCACACTTGCCTTGTTTGTTTGTTTGTTTGTTTATTTGATAATGCGCGCCAAACCCATTAGGTAGCCGGGCGCAGTAGAAGTCAAGAGAGCTTAAGCCTGGTTACATAATGTGTGCAAAGAAGCATATAATATAATAGACAGTTAGAAGGATAGGCTGCCAGGGTAGTTACAGTGGCATGCAAAGGAAAAGCAAGTTAAAAAACAAGCAGCAGAGACAAGAGTAGGTGGTGCTTGGAAGGTGAGTTAACAGTCATTTGTTCGTAGCCATTTAATTATATTGAGTCTAAATTTCGGATATGGTTGTTCCTTTCTAAGGTCGTGCGGTAGAGTGTTCCACGTTTGTGCTGCAATGACTGGGAAGCTACATCCTCCTGCTGTGGCACGTTTAAATCTAGGCGTTTCCAGAGTGTGGGCATTGGCTGTTCTCGTTGGACGTATGGACGATCTTCTATTTATCCTTTCAGCAAGGTAGGGTGGGGACAAGTTGTTTAAGCATTTGGAAAATTGGGGTTCCCTTCCCCTAGCTTTCCTCTGGCAACGGGTTGGAGACTTTCGATGGTACAAAGGATTTAACGTAACGCTTGTAGGACCACCCTAGCGCCTCATGCCACCTATCACTAGGGCCTTCTGGTTCTTGTAGTTTCATAAACTGGTCCCGGTCAGAGTCTTTCGAATGGGCTTTCTTTAAAGTTCAAACACATACACACGTTCTTTCTCTTTCGTATTCCTTGTGTTCAAAATGTTGCTACTTATTTATTTATTTATTCATTTCTTTATAAAGCGCTCAAAGCCCCAACGCAACTAGACGCTGAATACAAACTTATGAAGATGGTTACAGGTATTTGAAGCTTAACGTCAGAGTTACAGAATTACACTTTTACAGAATTACACTTTTACACATTACACAATATACATTTATATACACAGGTAGAAGCGGTATTGAGCCAATACCTAAGGAGCTACTGACGTAGGTCTGTCCTAAAGAGTAGTGATTTAAAATGTTTTCTAAAGGACCAGAAGGTGTTGTCGTTTCTGAGGTGAGTGGGGAGGGCATTCCACAATTTAGGTGCTATAGTTGGGGAAACTTGACCCCCCCCCTGCTTTCTGTCTTCTGTATTTAGGGGTGATGAGAAGATTGGTATATGGAGAGCAGGTTGGTCAGTTGGATTGAGCTTTGCGGATGAGGTTACTGATGTATAAGGGTGCCTTGTTTGCAATACATTTGTGAGTAAGTGTGGGGATTTTGAAATTGATTCTGTCCTGGACAGGGAGCCGGTGGATATTCCTCTGGATGGTAGACATGTGTTCGTTTCTAGGAATATTTAAGGCAGCTCTGATGGCATTGTTTTGAACAACCTGTCATTTTTTGATATTTCTTGAGCTAGTTCCTGCCAATAGAGAATTGCAATAGTCGATCCTGGATAATATCAAGGCTCTGGCCAGGGTGATAGAGTTCTCAGCAGAGAGGAACGGTCTGCTGGCTCTTATCAGTTTGGCGGTGTAGGCTGCTGAGGAGACAACAGCATTGACCTGTCGATATATACCCCCAAGGTTTTTATTTTGTTAGCGACTGTAATGGCATCGATATTGAAAGATTTGTAAGTCTGCGGGAGGTTACTGAGATTAGTTTTGTTTCCAATGATGATTAACTCAGTCTTATCATCGTTAAGACATAATTCATTAAGTGCCATCCAAACCTGAATGGCCAAGTATATTTTGTACAGGTTTTTGAAGTCAGTGTCGTGACATCCAGTAATGGGTATGAGTAATTGCGTATCATCCGCGTAGTTTGTATACGTTATACCCACATTGTCCAGTTTATCAAATAGGAGCTTGGTGAAGGCATCATAAAGTGTTGGTGACACGCAGGAGCCTTGCGGTACGCCACAGGTCACAGGGACTGTTGGGGCTGCCGAGTTGTCGGAAAAGACTCTCATGGTCTGATTGGTAAGAAGCGATTTAATCCATTTGATGGAGTCTGCTGAAAATTGGGAAGTGCTCTCAAGGTGTTGGCAAAGAATGTTGTTAAGGACCAGATCGAAGGCCTGCGGAGAGATCTAGGAGGAGGAGGATGCACAGTTCCCCTTTGTCTTTGTATTGCTCCATTTGTGTTTTTAAATCTAGTAGGGTGGTCTCTGTGCCGTGACCTGGTCTTAAGCATGATTGTCTTAGACCCAGGAGGTTATTATCTTCCAAATGTTTTTGGATCTGCAGATAGGCTGCACGATCAAGTATTTTTAATGAGAAAGGTACAGTGGTGAAAGAACGGATATTAGTAGGGATATTGGGGTCTAATGTTGGTTTTTTGAGTAGGGGTAGAACCCAGGCTGTTTTTAGGTCACTCGGTACTGTATTAGAGGTAAATTAGCTGTTGATGAGGCTGGTGATAAAGGGTGCAAATTCTGATGCACATTCTTTTATCAATGTTGCCGGACAGATGTCACCTTTGCATCTAGAAGGTTTTAAGCTATTGATGATATTAATAGTCTCGGAAATGGATAGTGGAGAGAATGAAAATGTATTAGCCTCTCCTGAGGGAGGTAAGGTTGGCTGTGTATGGTTGAGGCAAAGTTTACATTTTTTGTTCTATTTTTCGTTGAAGTGAGGAGATTTTGTCTGCTAAGGCATTTTGAATATCAGAGCACCATTGTTTGTCTTTGACAGTATGATCTGGGGTAGGTGCTGGAGATTCTAGTTCACGGAGAAACGTGAATAATTCTCTTGTGTTAGATTGACCATTGGATATTCTCTGGTTATGGACCTCACATTTAGCTGAGAGAATAAATATTTTTATAGTTATTAGCTGCTCCCTGAAAGAGGCATTTGTTTGCTATAGTTGGAGCCAATTATTTTCTGTAGATCTTTTTGACACACGCATTGTTCTGAGTTCTGAAGTGAAACAAAGGTTGATGTGTGGTGAGCGTTTAGATTTTTTTCTTTTATCTTTTAGGGGTGCAACTTTATCAATAACTTCTGCCATGATTTCATTGTATTGACAAAACAGGATTGATGGATCATTGTCTTGATGCTTTGACTCTAGGAAGGGAGTTAGGAGGGGTAGCATGTTGTCTATATTTATATTCTTAAAGCTTCTGGAGGGTGCCGTAGGTGCTGGTGCTGGATGGTTCTGGTTTTTAGTGATAATGGTAGTGGTAAAGATTATGGTGTTGTGGTCCGACCAGGGCGTGGGGATATTGGATTGTCTGTTAGTGGCACAGTTAGTGTCCGCTAACCAATCAAGAGTACATCCTTTTTCATGGGTTGGGGCATGGATCCTTTGGATGAACCCTTGGGCTTCCATAGTTTTGGCTAAAAGGTCTACATGGATGTCTGAGTGGTCATTCAAACCTAAATGTGCTAAACCTACTTGCAACCATGTGCTCAATACAGTTCGGCATAGTATCAGCTTCCTCCGACTCACTGGCTGTGCTGAACCCGTTGGCTTATCTGATCTCTGTAGTCAAGGATAGTACCACGGTAGCCAGTTTGCCTCTCTGCCGGCGTTATCAAAGCGGGAGGCCCCAGTGACCAATTGACATCTGCTACTCTGCATGCCAGCTGTAACTCCTGGTCTTAAGCTTTCCCTTTCAAAGGCTTTGCGGGTCTGAATTGAAAAGGGCAAGGGCAATTCCCCCTTCGTCATCCTTCCAGGTCTCACTGCCTTTCTTCTCAGTTTGAACTGCCGGTTTGGTGTAGCTGTCTCCTCGTACATTCGGCATTGCTCGAAGTGTGCTTTCGTGCTGCGCCTTTTATCCCTGTGGGGAAGGTAAAGGGCTGACAGGTGCGCATGGTTATTTTCAATTCCCTGATTCTGCCTGACCCGTGTGTTGGGACATGTCAGGTAAACGGCTCTGGTGTTAGTCAGTTGTCTGTTACAGTGTAAGAAAGTTTGTGTGGGAAAAGGGGGGGTATAGCTTCTAAATATCCTGCAGGGTAGGATTGGGAAAAGGTGTTACACAGAAGGGCATACCGCATCTCAACCCTCAGTGCCCCAAATCCACTCCCCAAAGAACCCTCGCCCAGGTGATCCTCTCCCACTAGTCCACCCCAAGGAACTGGATCCGATTGTGATGGCCTTTTCCTGGCAACCAGGACAACAGATCTCATCCGGGGACTAGAGGGTGAGACACCTTCAGACACACTGGCCTTTGGGTGGCAGCCATGTGCCAAACGCAAAGTGGGCTTATAGTGACATGTACCCTTTTCAAGAAAGCGCTGGTAAAATGTGTCAGCCATTGCCATGGGTTGAGTGCATTTTCTTAGGTCTCTATTAGGTAACCTACGTTTCTCCACCTGCAAGTCTAACAGGATTTTACAGAATTTGTAACACCTGGAAATGCATCTAGAGTTTAGGGTGATTTGTGGTGTCCCCCGAGCTCCTGTGGAACGTGTAGGAGGAGTGGGGGGGGGGGGGGTTGGAGAGGCTGCCAGGTGCCTTTCCACGTGTTTCTTTTTTTATTCCTTCATCAGTCTCTTTGAGGTGGTCCTCCTGCCAGCCTCCACCCCCTGTCAGTCTTGACAATTTACATGGCAGCAAGTTGTATAAGGGTGTGGGGGCTAGCGAGAGTATTAAGCAGTGGCCCAGTTGGATAAGGATAGTGAGACTGCCCTTTTTTGTGTCTTGAGGTTCGCACAGCACTAGATCTGAATGTAGCGTAGCATCTTGTGGAGTCAGCACATATTATGTGATGGCCTGTTACTGACTTCCTGCTTGCCCTAAAATGAGGACTTTACAATTAATTGCCATGCTTTGGTTGGTGCCGGGCTAAATATTCCTTCTGAGTTGGAAGCCCTGTTTGGTAGTGGGTGTTCTCCTCGGTGACTGAATCTAACACGTGTTCTACTGCCTTGTTCAGTCAGGCCAAATTCAGGGACATCTTTGGACGCTTTGCTCATCAGCCCTTTGTTTGTCAGTCGAGAAGAATGTTAGCTGCCCCTTCTCGAGCCCATACAACAATCTATAGCCTTCTGCCTCCCTGAACTATGTGTCCACATTTTTAACCCAGTTACTATTTGCATTAAGAATTTCTGACTGGGAACTAGGGTGCGCGCCTGACCTACTTTTTTCATCTCATCCAGAACTGTCCTGCCTTTCTTGATGGCCCGTTTGTTGACTTCTCTCAGTACTTTTTTTCTAATTGTCCCCCTATTTGATATACCCTTTGTGGTGGGTCAGAAACGCAGACTCTGCTGATTCATTTCACAGACTTTATTGACTAAAGAAACAAGTAAAGGCCTATCTTTTAATGCCTGACCAAACAAACTAAGGTGCTCATCAGTCATCAGCGAATGTCTCCAAAAGGAATCTGTCCACCGTTCAGATGAACCTGATCTGACCCTGTCACTGATTGATAAAGGAAAAATAGGGATATTGATTCTGTTGGATCTCAGTGCGGCTTTTGATCTGGTAGATCATCAATTACAAGTAGAAGCACTGAGAGACACTGTGGGTTGCTCTGAGGTCGCTTTGGAGTGGTTGGTATCCTTCCTTACAGACCGCCAAGCCAAAGTGCATTGGGGAATAATTTCTCTGATCCAATCTCAATCTTATTCAGTGTCCCTCAGGGAGCAAGTCTCTCACCAATGCTTTTTAACATTTACATGCAGAGTCTGTGCAATATTCTGGTGGAAACCGGAGTATTCTTTACCAACTATTTGGACGTTACGCATCTCATCATGGAACTAGAGGGTTCCCATACTAAGGATAGTAAGAAGATTGCAAAAGTGTACAGTAAAATGAATGAATGGATGCAGCTAAATTGGATGTGTCTTAACAACCACTAAAACCAAACTCATGTTGTTTGGGTCCAGTTGATTTATTAGCTAAACTGGGGAATGAGTATGAGACATCAAAGGTTGGTTCATCAAAGTCAAATAAGCTGGTTGTTATAACTCAATAGTATATAAGTTTTATGAATAGCAAAGATGATCATTCATCTAGTAAAATACCAAAGAAATTTTAATTGTAGTCACAATTAGTTCACCATTAAAACTTAAAATGCAAAAAGCCAAATTAGCTGTCAACAGAATATGATGATAAGCAATGATAATCCATGTATACAATTCAAAAGTGGCTGACGCGTTTCAGGATGAGCCTCCCTTCTTCTTGAGCCAAGTAGTTTAAACTGGAAAACATAAACAAATGAAAACTGTTTCAATCCTGTGTTCTTCACATGAACATCATGTATCTATAAAAGTATAATCGGCTATACATAACATTGCCAATTAGTCATATATGTGTTGATATATCATTCTGAGCACAATTCAAAAGACATTCTAACATGATAGTCAAAGTTATTCTAATATTTTAGAGGCCTCTACTGTAGCCAGTGTGCACTGGTATACTCGCTACACGTCCAAAATCAACCAGTTAAGAAACCATATAGTTATGAGAACGACTCCCAATCATGTTGTTTCGAGTAAGCATACCTTTAATAGAGTGAGTGGAGTTTGTGTCTTCCCCTGAATCTGGTGAAATGGTGTGTTCCAATTCCTGACACACCGGTTAGAAAAAATGCTCCTCTCATGAGTGTGGAGCACCTAAAGTAAAGAAATGTGGGATGTAAGTAGCGCGACCTTAATCCCTGTGATGTTGTACATCCTGTGTAATGTCCAAAAATGCGTGGTGAATAAAACTGTTGGCCCCTTACAGCATGTGATATTAGCGAGTTTACCCAAATGACTAGACTATAGAAGTATAAAACAAAAATATACTGCTGCGTTAGAAAAAAACGCTGTGAATAGTAGAATGGTGATGTAATTTGTGGTTACACAGTCCAACACGCAGGTAAGTAATATAAGGTGAGTTTATTACTTGTTACAGCGTCATCCTTAATCACGTAGATGGGAAGAGAGCGAGCGACACCGGCACATCCCACCCGGCCGCAATAGTTAGCCCCAACTGTCAAATACAGAACGTAGCGCTGAACTCATACACTGCACGTTTTAAGCCATGCTCAGCAACATTCACGCGCACCTCATACCCAACACGTAATATGCATTACGACACATCCTCCCCCGTTCATTATCACAAGAAAAAAAACATTTATAATGCTCCAACCTTACATAACGTGTGGTCAGCACGAGATGTAGCCATTTACACCAACTCCAACTCCTTACCCCCCAAAATGGTGCTCCCATCACATCACTGAAATATGCAGGCCCCAAACTACATACCACCCACTAAAACATTGTCATAAAGTGGATAAAACTCCAAATGTCTTATAGAACCACAAAGCAACCAAACATAACTCCTCAAGCTGAGTACACAAAACCAACCCTCACCGGAAGCCCCAACTCACGAGAGCTAAAAATAACAAAACAGAGCATCCACCAATCCCAAGCTGCCCCTTGGGAAATGGGCCTGCCACACCCATAACATACCCCAAACTGAACACACTAACATTCTAACCCCTTCAAGCACCAACACCTCCCGTCCCGAGCTACCCCTCAGGACAACGGACCTGCCACGTCCGAGTACATTCCCGCTCAACCCAGAGCAACTACCCGCTACTTACTGAAGGGCCCGACCACCCTCACACACAATTCCTACCTAGTACCAACCGAAAACTTTCCAGAAGTTAAACACCAGAAATCCCTACCACCACTAACTCTTGAACTCCCTTGGCCCCAAGCCATTGCCAAAACACCTAACACACCCTTGGCCTCAAGCCATTGCCAGAACACCCAACACATCCTTGGCCCCAAGCCATTGCCAGAACACCCAACACACCCTTGGCCCCAAGCCATTGCCAGAACACCTAACACATCCTTGGCCCCAAGCCATTGCCAGAACACCTAACACATCCTTGGCCCCAAGCCATTGCCAAAAATCCCAGAAGCACACCACATGCCCTCCAAGCTGACGCCAAATGTGCCACAAGCACACCACCAATAGCGGCCTCATACACACCACAAATAGCACTCCTCAGCCCCCGTCAATAGCAATATAGGCCGCTGTCATGGTCCTCTATCCACTAACAAGGACACCACCTGCACTGGCCCCCAACTAAGAGTCACCTACACCTCAACTCTTAACACAGTAGAAGCTCAAAACTACCACACGCAACGGAAGCACCACAGGTGATACACTCACCACTATTCCACAAGCATGCACAAGTTAACCACTCCTTAATGGTCACATACCTTTGAACATGAATGGAATACCAACCCAAAACAACCCAACCGTAGGAACTCCACTGGGGATTGGGAAAACAAAACCATGCAAAAGTTCCCAATGAACACAACTTTGTGTTCCGCCCACTGAGAAATAACATGTCAATTTGAATGTAAAGTCCATCGAACAGTTGAACCACCCTCAAAAAGTCCAACCTGTAAAAGAAAATTGCATGGCACAACAATTCCAAAAACGCTCAGCTAACGTCCAGGCTGAAAAATGTTAATACATTTTTCCATAGAGTCCATCCTGTAAGAACTAAAAGACAAATTTCCCATAAACCTGAACCCATGCGTCATTAAACAAGTACTACAACCCATGACATCAACGTACAAGGAACACCCCTTGTTGCAAAACGCATTGGATGAATCCCACCCTGCAAGGGAAAGTCATCATGTTAATTACCATTACATTGCAGAAAACAAAATTCACACATGACAGGGCCACTACACATACCATTCCACAGATATTCATCCACACCATACGGCCCACAGAAGGACACAACAGAGGCCACAAACGCTACCCACTCACGCACTCACACTGGCCTCAGCAACACATAATAACTCAACCCTCACTCAAGGTGAGTCCCTTTAGATCCATGTAAAAATTATACAAATCCGGATCAAAAGCCTTGAGGCTATCCAACAAGGAACTACATCCGCCGCAAAAATCCTCCATGCTGCAACCTTTAGCTCCACACGACCCACATCCCCTTTCACATGTCCTCTTTGGACACACACAGTACCTTGCTCCAGTGTCCGAGTCCACACACCACTTCCGCGAAGGGTGGCTGCAACCCTCCTGCCTCTCCATTTCGACTCTGCTCACAGGAGCCTTACATTGACACCCGCTGTGTAACTCTCCTACAGACACTAGAAAAGGAAGTGCCTGGCCATCCATCGACCCGCTGGAGGGACACAGAACATTGATGACACCAACAGCTGTAGATGGTGTCTCTCCATTCCCCATGATCACCGTCCTGCTCGCCATGAGGGATCAAATACAGTCCAATGCGTACGTCACCCTGTCTCTCTTCCTGCCAACAGTCGCGCACAGCAGCTCCTCCTAGTGGACGCAGGGGCACACGACCTCGGGGGAACCAACGCCGTCAACGGGCCTGGCGAAACACCAGCTCAACTGCCCCCGACACCTCCAGACACAAGGGTCTTCAGCGCCCCATTCCCGCACACCCCGGCTGCTGCTGACCGAAAAGCCCACGAGAATCAAGGGCACCAATGCCTCCGAGCACCAGGACAGCCCAGCGTTCCCCCGTAAGGACCAGGGGCACAGATCCTCCCAAACAGTCACCTGAGGCTCAAGTCACCGGAGACACCTGGCCGCTCTCACGTCGGCCTTAGCCAGCAGGACCCCAGAAGGAGCAGGACCGGGAACCACGAACTGGGGAGTGCCGCACCGGGCCGCAAACCTGACAGGCAGTCCGCCTTCTGCCGTGGGAGCCCCGCCGGGTGGGATGTCAGCACTGGAGGGCGGTGTTAAGCTACGTCAGCTGACCCCTCCGCAGCAACAAAATCCCATCCTCGTTGCCAGTGATGTAATTTAAGATTACAGAAGTCCAACAAGCAGGTAAGTAATATAAGGTGAGTTTATTACTTGTTACAGCGTCATCCTTAATCGCGTAGATGGTAAGAGAGCAAGTGACACCGGCACATCCCACCCGGCCGCAATAGTTAGCCCCAACTGTCAAATACAGAACGGAGCGCTGAACTCATACACTGCACGTTCTAAGCCATGCTCAGCAACATTCACGCGCACCTCATACCCAACACGTAATATGCATTACGACAAATGGCTTACCTCTCAAGCTGAGAGATTTGAAGAAAGCAAGAGGGCTATGACTCGTCTTTGCTTGGAAAACCTAGCGTACCAGGTGCTGTTAACACAGGATCATCTGTGATCTTCTATGTAGAAAAAAATAAAAATAAAGAGATAGAGGAGTGAGATATGTTACTAAAAAGCCCCTCTTGGGGCTATGTAAGGAGTAAATAAATAATTGTCTTCCCTGGCTACTGCTTACCTCTGCAGTGTTAATGTGGAAATCCACGATCGCGGACAAAAAATGTTCGTTCTTCTCTGTGCTACTCCCCGAGGTCGTGCGTGCTCCAAACAGATGGATGCGCTCCTCGTCCGTTCTGCGGTGGGTTTCCTCATCTCCCCGGCAACCCTCTTAGTTGTCGGCAAACACAGAGCATACCTAGACCCTCTCTGTCTGTATGCGTGTTCATAAACATAGAAAACGGACTATTCAGGGTCCCTATGCACAAGGTGCCATCTTGAAGGTGTGTATGTGGGCGCCATCTTGGAACATCACAAAAGCTTATTAGTAAACTTACATCAACATACTGTTGTTATTAGTTAGATCTAATGTTATTGTAAAATGAAGTAAAAATAATGAATAATACATTGTGTAACCGTGTTCGTTATTTAAGTGGCTATGGTAAGCAAAAGGGCTGGGGGAGGTGATAGAGATTTGCCTTGTTGCACGTGTATGAGAATTACACTCTGTCCACAGTAGAGATCATGTTATATGAATCTTCTGGGTCTATTGTGTTCAAGAATGTAGATGAAATGAACATGTCAGAAACTCGTGAACAAAAAATTGTGATCAGTGGGCCAGTCAACACACCCCGGACAAATTACATTTTAACAATTGTTCCACTGTCAAGAACAATATGTTGCATCTGTTATGTCCCATGTAGAGCATTCTTTTCATTTTTAACAACTTAATCTTCCCCAGTAGACCAAGCAATTGCCTCTGGGGTGTTATTTTAAGAGTGTGACCCAATTAAAATGAAATTTTACATTGATGGCAAAAAAAAATCCAAAATTATACATTCATCATGGTCAGGCAAGGATAAGGAATAAGGGTCTGTCCTCTGTCAACTAATCAGATAAAGCACCTCAGGGAAAACTCTTCATTAAGACCTTGTGGATTCAATGTATCCAAGAGGTGTATCCAAAACTTTTCCCTGCGTGAGAGAATTGATTGATAGTTTCCCCCTCTGTATGGTTTCTTGACTACCTCCAAGATCTGGAATTTGATCTGGGCTACTGCATGATGGTGTTCTGTGAAGTGTCTTGCCAATGGGGATTTTATGTTTTTACATCTGATGTTTGATTTGTGTTTGGTTATTCTTTCTTTCACTGCTCTTGTAGTCTGACCCACATACAGTTTCCCACAAGGGCATTTAATTGTATAAATGACCCCTGTTGACATGCAGGTAGCGTAATCTCGCAATTTATATTTCTTGCCCGACTGGGTATGTATTACACTTTCGCCCTTAATTACATTATTGCAATGGGAACATCCCAAGCATGGGAATGTGCCCTTCTTTCTTCTTTGCAAAAACATCTGTTTTTCTTTAGGGGGTTTCTCCGCTCTTACTAGTTTGTCTCTCAGGTTTTGGCCTCTGGCGTCCGGACCTTCACTGTCACTAGCCTTACCACCAGATCATGGCATTACGCGATGTGATCGGAGTGGCCTTCATACACAAAAACTTGCTTGGCCTAAGAGTATCGTCTCACCCTAAACTTGAGTCAGCCGAACCTCTGTCAGTCAAACTACCACTAACACCCAACCAAACGGCCACCATCCACCTTATCTACAGGCCCCCAGGTCCAGCACCCTCATTTGTTGGCAAATGATCTACTCTCCTCCTTGACAACACTAAAACCAATTTCGCAAATCATCATACTAGGTGACCTTAACCTGGGACTTGGTGATCTGAATGACTCCACTGCAGCTGACCTTGAGTACGTGCTAACTGATTTCGGCTTCTCTATGCACGTCCAAGAACCTACCCACGTCAAAGGCAGGACCCTTGACTGGCTAGCCGGTTCCAAATGCAGTATCAACGTCCTCCCCAATTCCCCTTGCCTATGGTCCGACCATCACATCATCACCTTTAATATCGAAGCAGCCCCACGTAACCCGAGTGAGATAGCCCCAGCCTTACCCACTAGGAACAAAAGGGACATAACCAAGGAGACACGTCTCCCTCTGCTACTCCCATCTCTCAACATAGCCACACACTCCTGCACTGATCCCTCTTCCCTCGCAGACACCTACAATTTTAATATGCTCTCAGTCATTAATGCCATAGCCCCCATCAAACTGAGGAAATCCAAACCACACGCACATCTCAACTCCTGGTTTACACCACAGTTAAGAGTGCTTCGCAAAGCCAAACGCTGCGCAGAAAACCGCAAGAAAAGCTATCCCTCTGATAACCATAAAGACAAATTTTACCTTGCTTCCCTTAGCTATAAAGATGCCATTATCACGGCGAAAAAAGAATCCCTTAATAACCGCATCTTGCATGCAGACTCGAACACAAAGGAACTTTTTAAGATCCTAAAGGAACTTGAATCTCCAGTCACCCCTCCGAGCACCTGCACTAAAGATAGTAAATGATGCGCCAACATCCAGTCAGCCTTACTAAATAAAATGTCTACGCTACAAGCTAAAATCAAAGTAAAACAAGACAGTCTCAAGTTGGACAACCATCCACCCACCCCTGTTAGGGTACTCACACCTAACATCATACCTTTTGCATTCTCCCCTCTCACTATTGCTGAGGTGGAAAACATCATCCTTAGAATTAAAACTTCCAGCTGTCAAGGTGACCCTTGCCCTGCTCCAATCATCAAGGAATCCGCCCATGAGCTAGCCCCTTTCATCACAGCCTTCATCAACTCCTCCTTTAAAACCAGCACTGTCCCCGACCACCTAAAAGATGCATGTGTGATCCCACTGCTTAAAAAAACCCTCTCTTGACCCAAATATACACACCAACTTCAGACCCATAAACACTGTCCCGTTCCTACTCTAGATCTTGGACCGTGCAGCATACCTGCAGATCCAAAACTACTTCGAATCAAATAATCTCTTAGGTCTACGGCAATCTGGATTTCGCCCGAGACATGGAACAGAAACGGCTCTGATAGACTTAAAAACCCAAATCGAGGTCCTGAAGGACAAGGGCAAATTAGCTATGCTACTCCTACTCGACCTCTCAGCGGCCTTCGATTTGGTCAACCACCAAATCTTATGCAGGCATTTGCACTCGGCCGTCCACTTCTCGACCTCAGCCTCAGCCTGGATCATATCCTTCCTGAGCAACAGATCCATGAGGGTCTTCTCCCTAACAGCAGCTGCGGACCCCGCTCCGATCCTCTGTGGGGTCCCTCAAGGATCCTGTGTGTCCCCAACACTCTATAACGTTTTTACCAAACCACTCTTTGATGCACTTGACTATCTGGGTGTCTCCTACACAAACTACACGGATGACACCCAGATACTCATCCCCATCACGGGAGACTATCTGGTTGACACCAAGGCCCTTAACGACATCTACCTGGTCATTCAGGCCTGGATGGCCCAACACCAATTATGCCTCAACGACGACAAGACGGAGCTCCTCATTCTGGGCTCTGCGCAACGTCTAAGCAAACTAGATCCTTCCTATCAGTCTTTTAACATTGATGGTAATACCATTAAAGTCTTAAAAGACACAAAAACATTAGGCTTCTACATTGACGCCACTCTTATACTATCTCGACAGGTAAATGCAGTCAGATCTGCCTCTGCATATACCTGCAAACTCATTGCAGCCTGCAGACCATACATGATCACCCCTAATAGTGTCACACTAGCCAGAACCCTCATCATGTCTAAAATTGACTATTGTAGTGCCCTTTACCTAGGAACTAGCCAAGGGAACCTAAACAAACTTCAAATCACCCAAAACAATGCTATTAGAGCAGCATTAAACATTCTACGTAACCACCACAACTCCGAATATAGAACTAACTTACATTGGTTACCCGTCAAGCAGAGAATCTCCTTGAAAACTCTTGCCCTCACACACAAATGCCTGGCTAACAAAGCCCCTCCCTACCCTAGTAGTCGGATGTCACTTCACTCGTTAACCCGACCTCAAAGAACTGCCCAGACCCATTGTCTCTCGATCCCAAGATTCAAACTCCAAAAAGCTGGGGGCACGAGCTTCCCTGTCCTTGCCTCCAAGCTTTGGAACACCCTCCCTGTTACCATTAGATTGGAAGACTCCTTTAACTCCTTCAAGTCTAAAACAAAATCTTGGCTTTTCAACCAGAACTGACACACTCTCATATATGCTTCCGCATACCCTTGCCTTATCCACATGCTCGACCCTACACCCAATGACCAACATAGGGCAACCCAAGTACTCTGACTAATCTGTATCTTCTCATGTACTCTTGCTCTTAATGTATGTATTGTATATAATATTTCTTTCGTATTGTACTCATGTACATAACGTATGCATTTCACATAAGTCGCGTTGTAACCCTTGCACAAATAACTTGTATATAATGTATGTATAAATATAACCCTGTATGTAACACCTGCTCAAGTAGCGCCCTGATGCCTCCGGGCTGGATGGTGCACGTTATAAATAAACAAAATACAAAATAACAGATGCAACATATTGTTCTTGACAGTGGAACAATTGTTAAAATGTAATTAGTCCGGGGTGTGTTGACCGCCCCACTGATCACAATTTTTTGTTTATGAGTATCTGACATGTTCATTTCATGTACATTCATGAACACAAAAGACCCAGAAGATTCATATAACATGACCTCTACTGTGGCCAGAGTGCAATTCTCATACACATGCAACAAGGCAAATCTCTATCACCTCCCCCAGCCCTTTTGCTTACCATAGCCACTTAAATAACGAACACGGTTACACAATGTATTATTCATTATTTTTACTTCATTTTACAATAACATTAGATCTAACTAATAACAACAGTATGTTGATGTAAGTTTACTAATAAGCTTTTGCGATGTTCCAAGATGGCGCCCATACACACACCTTCAAGATAGCACCTTGTGCATAGGGACCCTGAATAGTCAGTTTTCTATGTTTATGAACATGCATACAGACAGAGAGGGTCTAGGTATGCTCTGTGTTTGTCGAAAACTAAGAGGGTTGCCAGGGAGAAGAGGAAACCCACCGCAGAACGGACGAGGAGCACATACATCTGTTTGGAGCACGTGCGACCTCGTGGAGTAGCACAGAGAAGAACGAAAAAATGTTGTCCGCGATTGTGGATTTCCACATTAACACTGCAGAGGTAAGCAGTAGCCAGGGAAGACAATTATTTATTTACTCCTTACATATCCCCAAGAGGGGCTTTTTAGTAACATAGCTCACTCATCTATCTCTTTATTTTTATTTTTTTCTACCTAGAAGATCACAGATGATCCTGTTTTAACAGCACCTGGTACGCCAGGTTTTCCAAGCAAAGACGAGTCATAGCCCTCTTACTTTCTTCAAATCTCTCAACTTGAGAGGTAAGCCATTCTACTATTGACAGCGTTTTTTTCTAACGCAGCAGTATATTTTTGTTTTATACTTCTATACTCTTGTCATTTGGGTAAACTCGCTAATATCACATGCTGTAAGGGGCCAACAGTTTTATTCACCACGCATTTTTGGAGATTATACAGGATGTACAACATCACAGGGATTAAGGTCACGCTACTTACAGATATATCCCCCATTTCTTTACTTTAGATGCTCCACACTCATGAGAGGAGCATTTTTTCTAACCGGTGTGTCAGGAATTGGAACACACCATTTCACCAGATTCAGGGGACGACACAAACTCCACTCACTCTATTAAAGGTATGCTTACTCGAAACAACATGATGGAGAGTCGTTCTCATAACTATATGGTTTCTTAACTGGTTGATTTTGGACGTGTAGCGAGTATACCAGTGCACACTGGCTACAGTAGAGCCCTCTAAAATATTAGAATAACTTTGACTATCATGTTAGAATGTCTTTTGAATTGTGCTCAGAATGATATATCAACACATATGCGACTAATTGGCAATGTTATGTATAGCCGATTATACTTTTATAGATACATGATGTTCATGTGAAGAACACAGGATTGAAACAGTTTTCATTTGTTTATGTTTTCCAGTTTAAACTACTTGGCTCAAGAAGAAGGGAGGCTCATCCCGAAGCGCGTCGGCCAATTTTGAATTGTACACATGGATTATCATTGCTTAGCATCATATTCTGTTGACAGCTAATTTGGCTTTTTGCATTTTAAGTTTTAATGGTGAACTAATTGTGACTACAATTAAAATGTCTTTGTTTTTTTACTAGATGAATGATCATCTTTGCTATTCATAAAACTTATGTACTATTGAGTTATAACAACCAGCTTATTTGACTTTGATGAACCATCTGTTGATGGATTTAAAATAGAGTGCAGGGGACGGGAGGGCTCCTACCTTTGGATCCTCTTTTCTTTTCCTACATACATGTTATAGTGATCCTGTGCCAGGGTCACGTTTCCTCCCCCGCACCTGAAAATAATATTAAATTGCATAGAATTTAGAAAATTGACCTGCCATACAAAACACAAGGTAGTGCGCCTACTAATCCTCTTCTTTTTACAGAATGAGTATGAGACATTCCAGATAAATGAAGCCAAAATCCAAGTTTCCAACCAGGTCAAAACCTTGGGAATAATGGTCAACTCCTCTGTTAATTCAGAAGCACAGGTGAACTATCTGTACAAAAATACAAAAATACAGCCTATCACCTGCGCCTTATGAAGGCCATTAGTCCATATCTAAATGAAAGCAATATGGCCACAATTGCAAGGGCTATAGTGTTATCTAGGTTGGACTATGGCAATGCCTTGCTTATAGGTGCATCCGCTAAGGATCTAGCCAGATGTCAAGTCATAGAAAATGACGCAGTGAGGATAGTAAAGAATCTAAAGAGAGGGGAGCATATCACCTCGGCCAGAAGATCGTTACATTGGCTCAGGGTTGAAGAGAGGATTAAGTTCAAAGCGATGACACTTGTTCACAAGTGCCTCTTTGGGAAAGCTCCCTGCTAACTCAAGAATAGTCTGGAAATGTACACCCCTCAGAGACAGCTGCGTTCCGAAGGTAAGAGTCTACTCATAGTACTCATAGTATCCAAAAACAATCTCAAGACAGGTATGGATAGATCTTTTGTAGTATTAGCAGCTCAGCAGTGGAATAGACTCCCACTGGAACTCAGATTGGAAGGAAATCATCTTAATTTTAGAAAACTTCTGAAGACTCACCGGTTCAGGTAACTCTGGATTCTCCCTCAGCTACAATCTTGAGCTACGAACATAGATACAGGAGGTGTTGTAGTGTTGTTGTCTATTAAAGCGCCCTGATGCCTGCGGGCTGCCGGCGCTATACAAGCTGATATACATACATACATACATACACTAACCAAAGAACTAAGGACAGGAGAATGTCCCCTGATGAATTTGCTTCTTGCAAACCTTTGGCTCCCTATGTTATCTTCAAGTCTGGGTGACTGATTTTATCAGTTCATATTAGTTCATTCAACATCTTCTTGGGCTTTTCTCTCTTTCCGCTTTGGTTAGAGATTTCAGTTATTTTTTTGTTTTCCTTCTGAATTTCTTTGTGAATATTTAGTTTCCTCTTTTCCCCCCGAGAGGGTTATCAACCATTTTAAAGTCTCTTCATTTATTGTTGCTTTCTGCACACATTTTATATTTTTAAAAATGTCCTTTATTTATGCTTTATTTCAGCTTTTTTGCTTATTCTTTCTTTTTGTTTAATTAATCTTTCTTGATTGCTACGAGTATGGTTACTCCAATATTAAGATGCATTCCCTCTTCTGGTTATCAGTGTGATACTTTCCTCTCTCACTTGGGCAAGGTTGATCCTTCCAATAATGATTCTTATCGGCTTCACTGTGCTTTATTATTAAAGTTGCTTTATCTGTAATGTGAAGAGTAGGAGCAATGCAATAATTATTCTCATCTGCTTCCTTGGGTTTCAATAATAGAGTCCCTTTTTCTGTATTGGGATGAGTACGAGCATTCAAATCAAGGCATAAAATAAGCAGTAACGCATAGCAATTTGCTATGATATATGATATGATAGGTTATTTATAACGCGCTCAATACCCAGAGGTTTATAAGCGTGGACCCGTGGATCGAACCTGTGTTGCACCGTGTCGTCTTGCTTCCAAGGCAAGCATGTTGCTCCTGAGCTATCCTCCCGAGACGAATATGCAATTCTGTGGTTTTGCCAATTAAATTGACATTTGTGTGCCAAATCTAGATATTTAATTTACCCTGTTCAATGAAAGCACAGCTCACCCTGCATAACTCTCTTGTCCTCAGGGATCTCTCCACCCTCCTTTCTCTGTTCACTGCAAGTTCAAAGGGAATAATGGAGAGAGAGTGCAGCAGTAATCATCTCCTCCACTAAAGTGCCAAAGGCCTGTGTCGGAGTGCTAGGAGATAATTATTTTTCTTTTTCAAATAATTGCTTACACGAAGTCAATGGGATGATACTTTTTTGAGCTAATTATATCCTGCCTGGCAAAACACAGTATATGTTAACTTTTTTTTTTAAAAGACAGTCATGCAATTCCATTCCTAAAAGTTTAAGTTGTTACATAATGCATATTTACAGCATTGCTATTGTAACACTGCATTGCCTCCATGCTTTACAGGAAAGTTTAGGTTAGTGTATCTAAATCTCATAGTGTCAACTATATCCTATTTTGCTTGAGAAGATGCATCATATTGCAAAGTGAACAGTTTTCAAAATGTGCATGATCACATGGCCAAATGCTTTTGATGGCATAAACTGGTTCTTTAACCTGCTGGTTGCATATATCAGTGCAACTGGTGCTCAATCCACAAGCTTATCCCATACTCCTTGACATTCTAGCTAATCAACCTGTTGCTTTATACCGGCTACCCTGAAAAGGGGGTGGTGGGGTGCAAAACTACACTATTATACCTAGCTTGCCCAATTCTCTGGCTGCTACACCATCCATTATGCTTAGTCTCTTACTTTATTTCCTCTTACATAATGAGTACACAAAGCTAACTAGATGGTCACCCAAAGTAGTGCTCAATAGTTCCATCCAGTCTGTACATCTACAGATCTACTGCAATACCATACACTGTAGGTTACTTTGCTCTGTTATGATTACATTATATATTAGCACCTGTGGGAGAGAGATGGCCAAACTGTTTTCAGAGCCCATATCTATTTCTGTCCATTCATGCAGATAATTGTCTATATTTTACAGGCACTCAACCAGGGCTCACACAGTCTTTTCGCCCACTCATAGTCTAGTAGATTTTATGAAGGGTGAGTACCATTTGCAGGGGGTGTTTTGAAAAACATTTACATTGTTTGCAGTAAATGTCAAATAAACGTTTCACAGTGCATGGCTGACCTCTGTGTGGCTGTAGTGTGCCAAAAGCAGTAGGTTTGTTGTGACGTGCTCCATTTTACAGAAGGTGGATTTACATTTTGTCAGTTGCCATGGGTCGAGTGCATTTCTCTTAGGTCGAGTAGGTAAACTAAGTTACTTGACCATCAGGACTAGCAGAATTTGTAACATATTTGCAAGGCCTCATTCATCTCACTGATGTCTTACTTCAGCGGTACACAAAACTGCTGTATTGTTGCTCATTTTAGGTATTGGTACAAATAACTTCTGGTAGCATTAAAAATATTCATACAACATTGCTACTCAAATGAGTTTGTTTGCTAATCAAGAACATTTTAATTAGCAAACTCTGCTAATCAATTTTTCAGCTGCCTCCTTCTGTTTCAATACTGTAGTCTGTTTCTCTTTACTGGGACAAGTATGAGCAGTCCGATAATGATTCTCACTTTCTTCCTTGTATCAATACGGTAGTGGGACGAATGTGAGCATACCATTGAAGATTCTCATCTGCTTCCTCGGATTTCAATACTATAATCTCTTTTTCTATACTGGGACAAGTATGAGCATTCAAATAATGATTTTCATCTGCCTCCTTCCGTTTCAATACAGTAGTCTCTTTTTCTATATAGGGAGAAGTATGAGCATTCCAATACTGATTCTCTCCTACTTCCTTGCATTTCAATACGGTAGTCCCTTTTCCTATACTGGGACGAGCATCGGCATTCCAATAATAATTCTTATCTGCTTCCTTGTTTCAATATGGTAGTCCCTTTTGCTATACTGGGGCGAGTATGAGTGTTCAATAAGGATTTGTGGGAAACCTGAGGGAATTCTCCCAAATAGTTCCCAGGAATCCCTTATTGAGGTGGCCAGGGATGAACTTGCTCCCTCAGATCCCAACCCTAAGAGTATACGAGAGAGGAAGGATCACCTGGGTAGGGGAACCCCGGATTATGCTTGTGGGAATGCCCAAAGGGAGATGCAGTGTTAAACCGAGGAAGAATGTGAGGGTGATGAAGTCCCTGTTTTTTTTTTTTGGTTATTCCACTTCTGCTGCCCTTACACCCAAAGAAGCTCCCTTAATAAAATCAACTCACCCCTACACCTCTGGTAAGTCAACTAGGAGTCCAAAACCTGTTACACTCGGAAACTACCTCTCCCTGAATCCCTGTTTTCTTATGTCCTACCCAAACACTCCCAGTCATTCGCCCTTCCTGTCCCTCTGATTATTATTTTCTGCACTCACAACCTGCTCATATAAAAAACTATTGTTTCCACAATTCCCCTTGTTTATTTCATGATAATAATCCTGGTTGTTCCTGTTTGCTTCACAAAATCCCCCTTTTGAACATAAACACTTTCTTACCCCATGGAAGACAGCAGACTAACCCTAAAGCTGTTTACCTGACATGTCCCAACACAAGGGTCAGGCAGAGTCAGGCAATTAACCAGAACCACACACACCTGACAGCCCTTTCCCTTCCCCAGAGTGATAAAAGGTGGAGCACAAGAGCACAATACGAGCAAGGCAGACAGCACAACAAGAGAGCTAACTCAGCACAGAAGTTCAAGAGGAGGAGAAAGACGGCGCAAACCGAGAGGGTGACAAGCTGTGAAGCAACCTCACCGTTTTTCACCAAGGCCTGTGAAACTTCTGCAGAAGGAATCATAAGACTGTGAAACAATAGCCAGCATGTATTAAAGCAGATGTCAATGGTACATGGGGCCCTCCTCCGCTGATAACCAAGTCAGGGAGAGATGCTTGTCTCCGTAGCACCAACCTTGACTCCAGAGGGAAGAAAAGCCAAACGGTTCCTCAGAGTCAGTGAGTTGAGGGGAGAGCCTATAAGAAACTGAACTGTGTTGAACGAAAGTAGCAACGGTTAATTGAACTGCAAAAGAATACAAAGAACTGTTGATACCAAAAAGGGGGGAAACCAGCAACAGAGGAGTCAGGCACCCCGTGGGTGCTCACTCAGGAAACTCTGGCCGATTACCGGATTGTAAGAGCTACTGATACCAGAAGGCATTGAGAAAGGCGAGAAAGGGGTCAAAGTGGTCATACAGGGGTCCAGTAAAATCCTCTGTACAATCGAAAGTCTTTACCGTTAACCCTTACCGCCTACCGTGTAATGGGGCCCATCATCTCCAAGACAATCAGGAAAGAGCTTTTGTTTATTAATTTTGAACCTATCAGACCCCAGGAAGCAAGAAACTTAACTACCGAAGGTCCTAATATTGCAAATAACTTTTTGGTGAATCTGAGCCCAGAAGAGGGGGATGCAAGGGGTGAAAAGGCATCACCCATAGCACAGACAGAGAGGAACTTTTGTTTATTATTTTGGAAACACGTCAAGTCCTCGGAGGCAAGAGGCTTTTTGTAGAAAAGAGACTTAACCACCAAAGGGCCAGCTTGCTGAGAGCGGAACTGTTGATTCATGCTGGGAAAGCTCGAGCGTGTGCTGTGCTCCAGAATCCTACCTTATCCCATGCTTTAAAACATGGGGAAGGAAGACCCCAAATACTGCATCCTGACTTATTATTTGTGAACACTTCCTTCTTTCTTAAGAACATTATCTCTCACTTCTTTTGTATTTAGCTTAAGGATTGGCAATAGGTTTTTCTTAGCATAGGCCCTTTTATTTGAAAAAGACACCACTAGGACTACCTTATTATTGTTTGATAGTTGAAGCGTGCTCCCATCTTAGATTTAGGTTTATATTAGGCGTTTTTCCAACCTACCTATACAGTTTAATAAACACCCTTGAACTGTGATCACTTGTATCTGTCTTTACTGTTGCCACCATGTGTTCCTTACAGATGCTTATCTGCTTCCTTGCGTTTCAATACTGTAGCCCATTTTTCTATACAGGGATGAGTATGAACATTTCAATACTGATTCTCATCTACTTAATGGGTTTTCAATGTTACATTAACTTTACTAGTACTGAGACGAGTATGAGATTTCCAATAATGGTTCTCCGGCCCTTACGTCTTGCCTGTTACCTTTGACTGGTAGGGACTACGTCACCGGGTACTCGGCTCTCTCCTGGTCTTTTCTTCTTCTCGTCCGGGTGCCTTCTGCTGTTTCCTTTGTGTTTTTTTGATTGATTGATATTTTATTTCTATCGCGCTCGTACACAAGTGTTTCAGAGTGCGACAAGGCAAGGAAGGGGAACAGGGAAGAACAAAACAGCGATCTTACTAGGCCCAGTGACATTGAGAACGCGCAAGTGCATGGGAGAGGGAGGAGGGGAAAAGTGCATGGAAGGGGGGAGAGGTGGAAAGTGTGAAGCAGAGGAGAAACAGATAAATAACAATAAATAAATAATAAATGCAACAAACAGTGGTAATGCAGCCAGCAATTTGCAAGTGCTAGGTTTAAGGCAGCAGACAGGGTAGGTCTGATAAGTGCAGGAAGAAAAATGGGGGGCTGTATGGGTACAGATAGAGACCCCAGTGCAAGGAGTGGCCCGGAGGCAGTGCGGGAGGGTGGCAGGATGAGCAGGTACCTGGGCCCAAAAGACAGAGGGTGGCAAGGTGCACGGTGCCAAGAGAGAACAGATCAGCAGGGGAGAGGGGGAGCGAAGGCAGAAGAAAAGAGGAAGGTCTTGAGGTGCTTCCGGAACCGGAGATGGTTCTCCTCAGGTTTTAGAGTGGTAGGGAGGCTGTTCCAGAGGGAGGCCCCAGCCGAAGACAGAGATCTACCCCCAGCTCGTTTCTTAGAAAAACGACTGACCCTGAGTGAGTTGGAGGTAGAAGAGCGAAGAGCTCGAGAGGGGAGGTATTTGCGGAGTGATAGCTGAAGGTATTTTGGACCCAGGCCCCAGAAAGCCTTGTGGACAATGCAGAGGGTTTTGAATTTAATCCTTGCATCCACTGGCAGCCAGTGGAGAGATTTCAGAGCTGGAGAGATACGATCCCAGGGCTTGAGGCCAAGGACAAGTCTTGCAGTCCTGTTCTGGATTAGTTGCAGAGGGCGGGAGTAGAGGCAGGTAGATTCAGAAAGAGGCTGTTACAATAGTCCAAGCTAGAGAGAACCAGAGCTTGAGATACCATGAGCTTCTGGGGGAAGGAGAGGAAAGACAGAGTACCAATGAGGAGGTGCAGTTGGAAATTTGACTTTTTAGAGACCTCAGAGATGTGGGCGGAGAAGGAAAGGGCGGAGTCGAAGATGACCCTGAGGTTCTTAGCCTTGCATGTGGGAGTAGGAGGAGGGCCAAGGGAGGCCGGCCAGAGAGTGAGGGGAAAGGATGGTGAAGGTGTGCCGATAAGGAGGATCTCCGTCTTGCTGGCATTCAGACAAAGATCATTGGCGGCACACCAATCTTGAGTGGCAGTTAGGCAATCAGAGATGAGAAAGGGAGAGGAGGTGGCAGAGGGCAGCCTGAAAATGAGTTGAGTGTCATCAGCGTAGCACTGGAAATTTGAGCAGAAAATGGCAATGCAGTGGGCGAGAGTTGCCAGGTATTGGTTGAAAAGCCAGGGCGAGAGGTTAGACCCCTGGGGAACACCACAGGTAGAGAGGAAGATAGATTAAAAGAAGGACCCAAGTTGGACCTGGGAGGGTCGATCTGAGAGGAAAGAGGTCAGCCAGGCCAGAGCCTGATCAGTGATACCCAGGCTTTCACGGAGACGGTTGAGCAGGATGGTATGGTTGACCGTGCCGAAGGCAGAAGAGAGATCGAGGAGGATGAGGACAGAGGGAATGTTAGAGTCAAGGTTGGTGAGCAGATCTTCACGGATGTTTAGGAGAGCAGTTTCCGTGCTTCTGGCAGCTCTGAAGCCAGACTGGTGGTCATGGAGACAGCCAACAGAATTGGAATGAAGGTTAAGCTGAGAGATGGCCAACTTTTCCAGGAGTTTGCCAAGAAAGGGAGTAATGGAAATTGGGCGATAGTTAGCTGGACAAGAAGGAGCAGCTGTGGGTTTCGTGAGAAGAGGATGCACAAAGGAGTGCTTCAGAGGGGACTGGCAGGATCCAGAGGCAAAGGAGTGGTTGCAAAAATCAGCAAGAGCCGGAGCGAGGGTGTCAATGTGGTCCTTGATGGTTTTAGAGGAACAGGGATGAACCTGTTTTGAAGAGGCTTTCATAGATCGGACTTGTCTAGCAACCTCGTCAGGGGTGAAAAGAGGAAAGGACGAGAAGGATGGTGGGAGGGTGGCTAAAGGAGGGTCAGCAAGCACAGATGGAGAGGGAAGAGGAGGAGTGTGGGTGGAGAGGGTGGACAGGATGTCCTGGGTTTTTGAAATGAAGTGAGAGGCAAGGGCATTGCAAAGAGCGTGGGAGGCAACAGGAGGGGTAGAGACTGCAGCAGGGTTAGCCAGCTCCTTGCAGATTTTAAAGTCTTCGGCCGAGTTGTCAGATGCTGCAGAAACACGAGCTTGAATGTGGACTCTCTTCTTGGTGAGGACAGAGAGTCGGTATTGCCTTTGTAGCAGGCGACAGGCCAGTTTGTTAGAGGATGAACAGGAAGTCCTCCATTTCCTCTCAGCTGCCCTACACTTACGTTTAAGTGTAGCTAGGTCAGAGTCATACCAGGAATTGCACTTGGCTTTGGACTTCAAAAGGATCCTCATGACAGGGGCAAGAGCATCAAGCGTATCAGAAATGGAAGAGTAGAGCAGAGACAGGGCTGTATCAGGATGAGAGACAGCCAAAGGTGGAGGGGGGAGAGAAAGTGGCGGCAAAAGCCTCAACTGACACACGCTTCATGGGCTGGATGTCCGAGAAGGTAAGTGGCAGTGTTGGGGTATGCTTGGCTTGGGGGGAAGAGAGGGAGAGATGAGATGAGAGGAGGGAGTGATCGCTCCAGGAGAGAGGAGTGGTCAGAGGGATGGAGAGAGGGAGGTCAGAGGAGATCAAGACATCGAGTGTGTGCCCTGCAGAGTGAGTCGGGCCAGAGGGGAGGATGGACAGGGAGAGGGAGTCACAGAGGTCACGGAAGAGTACAGAGGAGGAGCAAGGAGAGTCTAAATGTATACTTAGGTCACCGAGGAGGAGGAGTTGAGTGGTAGAGGCCAGGAGGGAGGAGGAGAGGTCTGTCCACTCAGAGAGAAATGAGGTGATTTGAACAGGAGGCTGGCAGATGGTAACCACAGTAAGAGAATGGGTTGGCGAGAGAGAAAGCCTACAGACAAGGCATTCAAAAGAGAAGTAGGTCTGAGTGGGAATGATAGAGGCAGGAATCCACTCAGGAAAGATCAGGGCTACCCCCCCACCGGACCGGGAGGATCTGGGTGCTGAGAGGATCATGTAGCGATCAGGGAGGAGAGTGTCAAAGCTCGTAACAGAGCTGGCCGTGAACCATGTCTCAGTACGACCAAGGACATCAAGGTCTAGTTCTTCAAGGAGGTGGCAGATGTCAGAGGAGTGTTTGACGGCAGAGCGAGAGTTGAGAGTGGCAATATGAAGAAGGTTGCCAGCCTTAAAGACCTTCCGGGGAGGGGTACAGATCAGAGGTACGCCCTGCAGAGGAGAAAGAGCTCTAGGAGGGGCAGAGGAAGAGGAGGAGAGGGCAAGGTAGCCAAGGGGGGAGAGGAGGGGACAGCAGGAGATGAGAGGAAATTGATGAGCCGAGGGAAGCGTCTATCAAAGAGGAGGAGATTGGCCTGAGGGCCTTGGACCATGGCAGTGCCATTTAGGTAGACATTAATGATGACTTTAGAGGAGTCGAAGGAAGCCATGAGAACTTCCCAGCAAGGGGCACCATTAATGGGAGAGGAGGAGATAGGGCAGAGCACAGAGACCATATGAGGAGTCCATAGATCTGGCAAAGGAACGACAAAGAAGATGTCGGTAAGGGTCTGTCTAGCGGAAGCATTGTAGTAGGTGTCGGCGATAGGAAGACCAGGATTAGAGGCCAAGATATCCTTTTTGAACTTCTTCCTACCAGACTTAGTGAGAAGGGAACGATAGTCAATGGAGAAGCAGTTGGAGAAGATAGGAGAAACAGAAAATGCCATTGGGGTGGAAGTAAGGAGAGGATGGAGATACTGGGGGGGCTAAGGCCGGTAGGTGTGAGACAAAAGAGAGTGGTGAGGTCACTGGGCTGGCAAGTTACAGAGCAGAGCCAGCATACAAGCAAAATACAGAGAATTTCACAATGGGCAGCAAGATATGACTTTTTAGCACAGAGCAAAAACAGCAAGATTTGACTTTTTAGCCAAAGCAAAAGCAGCAAGATTTGACTTTTTAGCACAAAGCAAAAACAACAAGATTTGACCTTTTAGCACAAAGCAAAAACAGCAAGATTTGACTTTTAAGAGCAAAGCAAAAACAGCAAGATTTGACATTTTAGCACAAAGCAAAAACAGCAAGATTTGACTTTTTAGCACAAAGCAAAAACAGCAAGATTTGACTTTTAAGAGCAAAGCAAAAATAGCAAGATTTGACTTTTTCAATCTTGGAATCAGATGTTGGCAAAGGGTTTTAGGTAGCACTGCGCAGCAGGATGACAACATGGGAGCAGCAAGCAGAAAGAACAGTGATAGTCAAAGGCAGTAGAAGTGAGTCCATAAGGAGGGAACTAACCCATAGTTCTGGAGGTGGCAAAGTCAAGGCAGTCCGGATTTCTCAGAGGATTGAGGTGGCCACATCATTGTGGTTAAGATGCAGGGAGGACCCCAATTAGCGTTCCGTCAGCGGACAGGGAGCAGACAGGGGCCTTGGAAGTGGGTCTTTGCTGAGAGGGCTGGCTGAAGCCTGCCGGTCCCTGATTGTATGGAAGAAAACACTCAGCAACCAATGGGAGTGCAGCACAGGGAGAGGTGATTCAGCAGAGCCTGCCTACACAACACAGAAAACCACGACGGCCATCTTGGAAGGGCCAAAAACAGTCAAATAAGCAGCAATAGTAGGAAAAAACGAGTGCTTTCAAAATAGCAACGCAGCTCCAGGTATTAAAAAGCTCAAAAAATGGCTGCACGATGAAAATGCCAAATAAAACAATCCTTTCCAACAATATTATGCAAATTTCCTCTATTTTTCTTTTTCTTCTTTTTTTTCAAATTTCGATTTTTCAGGTTCAATAATTCCCCAGGAGGTGCAGTAATGCACAGTAAGTGCACCTACCTAATGGAATGGTCAGCAGCCAGGCACAAACTCCACATGTGCAGGAGAACAACAGATGGCCAGGAGGGTGCAAACAGGACCTCACTCCCAGTGAGAAGCAGATGAAAGAAAAAAAAAAAGAAAAAAACTGGAAGAAACTGCGGTCCAACAGTTACCGGCTGGTTCTTTGTGAATAGATCAGTTTCAGTCATGTTTCCAGGACCCATGGTCCACCAGTTGCTCCTTGTGGTCACACCACCACTCTCCCTCTTGCTTTCTTCCCAGTTTCTAGGACACCTCACACCCGCCTTCTCTTCTCTCTTTTCCGCCTTTGTGAGAGACCATGTGTCTCTCTCCGCTTCCTGGTTTCTCTCCTGTTTAGGATACTGCGGGTCCAGCCTCCACTCAGAGCTGGCATGCAAGCCCTTTTCGTAACTTGCAGTATTCCTCCTTTTGTCTCCAGACTCCTCTCCTTTTATACCCTACATAGCTGCGGGGCTTCCCCGGCTTTGTACGTAGCTTTGTATTCCTTCTCTCTCTCCCATGGCTTCTCTGTTCCTCCATATGTGATCCTCCTCGTCTCAATTAGTGGGATTGTCTTGGTTGAACGAACATTCACATTTTTTGGTTTCGAGTAGCACATAATGGCATTATCTTCACAGAAATCTTCATTGGATATATCTGAAGAGGTAAAATTGGTATGTTCTTTTGGGAGTTCCTCACAGGAACAGGAGTTCTTGTCCCCAAAGGGGGCGTCTCTCCCTGTGAGGTCCCACTTGCCTCTACCCCTAGGGAGGGTGTTGCAGAGCAGGCTAACCTCCCTATCCTCATGGGTAGGCTACCTCCTGTGGAGAAGTGATGAATTCCTGTGTTTCATCACATACTATTACCGTTATTTTGGTGGTTTGCCCTTCTTGTGACCTGATCTCCTGCAGCCTTACGTTTTGAGCAATTGTCTCCTCTGGAGTTGGAGATGAAGCTACTTCCCATGCCCAGATGGGTTCATTGGATAAGTTCATGGAAGGCTCCTAGGAATTTAACAGAGAATAGAGAGAGTCTTTGGGCCTCATCACGAGTTTAGCGCTATCCGGGCACAAATACCACCGGGTGGTATTTGCATTAACGCTGCAATGTGTGACGCAAACAACGCCACATCAAGAGTTGGAGTGCACGCATACACAGCCATGGCATTAACGCAAATAGCGTCCGGCGGTAACAGTGGCTGAGACCCCGAAAACCAAGCTCACACTGCGTTACCGTCGGCATCCCACGCTATTAGTGTGCGCTAATAGCGCAGCGAAAAATGCGTCACCGCCGCAACGGGAAACAAAGCGGCTGCCATTTTAGAAATCACAATCTGCTGAAAATCACAGCCCCTGGAAACCATCCGCTGCTGAAAACACCGTATAATGACCCAGGAGCATGTCAGAGGCAAGTCTGCCCTGGACAGGGTCAGAAAACCTACGTTTTCAGAGTCTGAATTAACTATACTGGTGGAGGAGGTAATAGGCCATCAGGATGAGCTGTATGGCCCACAGCAAGGAAAGTCTAGCACACAGCGGCACACTCAGATATGGAAAGCGGTCAGCCAGAAGGTGACAGTGTTGGGCCGTATGCCCAGGTATGGGGAGGACTGCTGCAAGCGTTTCAATGACTTGCAGGTCCGTGTTCGGGGGCTCCTGGCCCAGCACAGGAGTGAGACCATGGGGACTGGAGAAGGGCCTCCACCACCACCACCACCGGAGCTCACACCACGGGAGGAGCAGATCACCACCCTAATCGACATGGTTACAATTGAGGGAGTGGGAGGAGCGGATGCAGGCACTGGCACCTGGGAGATTGCAGTCAGACCTCCATGAAGATTCTCCCACCACCTCTGATCAGTCATCGCCCCCTTAAGTTGCAAGAATCGAAAGACCGAAATCAAGGCTATCTGCAAGTATCCCTCTAATCTGTCATGGGAAGGAAAGTGGCCCTTCTGCCATCATTGTCTCACTATACCGAGGCCCGCCTCATACCGTTTTTGGAATTGCAACGGTTCCGTGACTAGATTCCTCGACGGGGGAGCACATATACAACTCTGGGGCTACGGCCACAACGTCAGCCATGGAGTGTTGGCCACGTCTTTCCAGATGGACCATAACTCTACTAGCACCAGCTGTTGCAGCACATGTCTAGGAATCTCCCTCTGAAGCACCCAAAACCATTCCGCAAGGGGAACCGGGGACAGCACTGTGTTGTCCATCTCCACGGACTTAGGATCCACCATGATTCTCAGATGCGCAGCCTTGTCGTATAGCCTGAGATCTAGGAAACCCAGCTCCCTCTTCACCCTCAGTAATATAACGGTTTTGTATGCTATTCTAGGTTTGGCCCCAGCCCACAGAAATGTTACCAGCAAACCCTTAACTCCATCCAAAAATGGAATGGGAACTACCACCGTGAGCATCTGGAAGAGAAACAGGAACTTGGGCAGCACCAACAGTTCATTCTTGCCACCCATGAGAGGTTTAATCTTTCCCACCTTTGCAAGTCTGATTGTATTTTATCCCATAGAGGGGGATAATTGTCCCCAAACAGTGTACAGGGGTCCCTAGAAACCTTAACTCCTAAATATTTAAAACTGTCTGTGTTTGGAACAGCAGTTTCTCAATATATTGCCTATCATCTGGCTTCAACCAGACCTGTTGAGAATGCCTTGTCCAGGTTTATTCTGAACCCAGAGAGCTCCCCATAACTAGAAATCCCTTGGAGCAGGCCTGGAACTGTATCTCGGGGCCGTCACGTAAAGCAAGGTATCATCCGCAAAGAGACTTGGCTTATACTCCACTTTCCCTACCTTCACCCCTGTGACCCCTGGAACTCCCATCACCTCTTTGTCCCACGGCTCCATAGCGAAGGCATAAAGGAGCAGAGACATGGGGCACCCCTGCCTTGCACCCCTTCCTAATGGGAATCCCCTTGACTCTCCTCCGTTGACCACAACTTTAGCTGTAGGTGCTTATTGCATGGCTGCAGGCCACCCCATCCACTTTGGCCCAAGCCCAATTGCCACGAGAACCACCCTCAGAAAAACCCAGTGAATGCAGTCAAAATCCTTTTTGGCATCCATGGATAGTATCAGGGCCCCGTCCCACTTTGCCATTGGTGAGTTCATTACATGGAGGGTCTTTTTTTTCATTTTGTCCTAACACTGTCTGTTACAGATGAACCCAGTCTGGTCAGGGTGGACCAGGTTAGGTAATGTGATGAATCAGAGGTGATTATCTCTGAAACCCTGGCCTGGACCCCTTCACGTGGGGCCAGGGAAAGGTAGCCACTAACTGACCCTGGTGGGTGGTATTATGTGGGAGGATCACATGAGGGGAGGTTCATTCAGGAAAAATGGGGGAATTCCCTAAATAATGTCCCTAATGACCAGACCCTATTAATGGCATATTGTAAAGTTGAAAATCTGGAAATTAAAATAGTCCCATAAAGCTCTAGGTATTGAGACGAGGAAGAGGGGCTCAGAGGTGCAGAACTGTAGTGTGGAGTTTAGTGGTTCTAAGGTCCAAACACCTAAGCAGGGCGTTTAAACATTTAAAACTCCTTCAGGCACAGGCCATTAGGGGAAGTAAGCAGTGGAAGCAGTAGCAGCCTGAAGAAGATGTAGGAGACAGTGCCGCCGCCGTTTTGGAAGCGGGTCACCATGTCGAAGTTGTGGCAGAGGTCGGGAGTCTTGTAGATTGTAGAGAGCGCACAGTGGGAAGCAGTACAGAAACTAGCTGCCCCCAGTGGTGAGAGAAGCTCTCCTGGCCCTGCATGCTGCTCCGGTGTGTGGCATTCACGGTAGTGTGAGCACAGTGGAGACAGCTCAAACTACAGGAGGTTCGAGCAACGGAAACGTTACCGGAGCTGTCAGATGCCTGTTACACCCCTGAGAGAAGAAACAGGAGCAGCGGGTCCAGCTAAAGCGCGCGTAAAGACCAGTGATTTTATCTTGGTTAGGTGACCCCTCCCCCTGAAACAGACCAATGGCTCAGAAGAAAAATTCGGAATACCTAACTAATGAATTAAAGCTATTTGGGCGCAACTCTTATCTAAAGAGAGAGAGTGAGAGGAAATATTGTAACCACCATTGTCAAAGCCAAAGGGGGACAGTATTTAAGCCGAGTGAAACAGAATATTGTAACCATCATTTCCAAAGACAAAAGGGAACAATAGTCAAACAAAGTGAATATGATTCACAGAAAGGAAGATCATTCATAAAAGGAGATTGTAACAAACATTGCCCAAGCCAAAGAAAGGCAAATAAAGGAAATTAGAAATGGCAGAATAGAAGCCCTCCTTGCGACAATTATCTGGGGGAGAGGAATTTAATCGACATTGCCTGGGGAAAATGAATCAGTGTGAAAGATATTCTCAATAGATGACACAATTGTTGATTTTACTTTCCTCTTTGAGGAATGAAGTGTGGAAAGCTGGAAGCAAACCTTACCTCAAAATACTGATAGTAGTTGTATGGATTTTAACCTAGCAGGAGAGTAGATCAGGAAAGGGTCGCTTAGTGTTTAGTCCTGGCAGACGAGTGGACCGGGAAGAAGAGAAGTTAAAGTACTGCAACATGGTAGATGGTTGTGCTGGAAAGAAAGTGGTACATCCACTGATCTGTTTTATTGAACTATTGTGAAACCATCCTGACAAAACTGTGTTGAATACAAAGGAAGAAATGTGATATCATTTAAAGTGATTGGTCTTCAGGAAGGAGACTCATGATATTGTCTACTGTCTTGATGTATGAAGAAAGAGTATTTTTGGTTCATCAAACAGCGGTTTGTGGATACCTTGACCATTGCCTTGAAGAGTGAGAAATCCCATTTAAAAATAAGACCACTATATTCCCAAGTGAAGAACCTATAGAACGAACAGAACCTTGTGCCATACTTCGAGTGGAACTTTGCTATTGACGAATACTTGCTTAATTTTCATTTGTAGTTGGACCCACCCTGAATTATTCCACGCGAAGGGTATTGAACACTGGATACAAGGATTTATCTCCATCATTTCTGTGTTTGGATATAAATGTTATTTTATGAAGTTTGAACAGCCAGATAATCCCTGTATGGTTTTGTTGTATGTATAAGTGTGAGGGACAGAGATTCTTGGACATTAGGTCATTCTCTTTTAGCTTTGGGTTTGTTAGGCTAGGGAAAGTTAGGTGTTTGTCTCACCCTTATTGTTTAATAAAATGGCTACTTGTGAGAAAACGCTATCTACTTGTCCGCCTCACATTGCTGACCCCTCACAGTAGATGCAGCTCCAGTCTAGTCGCCATAATTCTCGCAAACAGTTTGGCATCTACATTAAGCAGACATATAGGCCTATATGCCGAACAGAGTTTTGGGCCCCATCCTACTTTCGGTATAAGTGTGATCAGAGCCTTGAGATAGGTAGGCAGTATCTCTTCTGCCCCCGTAATGGAATTGAAACGTTTAGCTAAAGGCCAAGCCAATATATCCTGGAATTGCCTATAAAAATCAGCAGTGTAGCCATCCTCCCCCTGTGCCTTCCCCACTTCCAGCTGAGCTTTGGCCTTGCCTATCTCTTCCACTATTATTTCAGCGTCTAATATAACACTCTTGGAGGCCGTCAACTTAGAAATGGGAAGCCTGGCTAGGTATTGCCAGACCCTGTTTACCTCCACTGTCGGACCCTGGTCATACAACTGTGCATAGCAATCCGCAAAACAATCCGCAATTACCCCCGGTCATCTGTTAGGTTTCCTTCCACACTTCTGATCCTGTCCACTTTCCTCCCCACCTTGCTCTCTCTTGCTCCTTTGGCGAACAGGGTCCCCACGTGAATCCCCCCTTCATAGTATATCTCATATTCTTCAGCACCTCACCCAATATGAGCAAATGGAACTCCTGCCTCTGATCTCGTATATCACTCAGTATCCTCTCGCTAATGGACCCCCTCTGTGTCAGCTGAAGCCTCAGTCCCCTGATCTTGTCTCATAACCTAATCTCCATAAATCTCCTATCTCTGTTCCTTTGTGCCCTTTGCGCAATCAGGAGTTCCCCTCATTGTGACCTTGGCTGCTTCCCAAACATATCTCAAGTGCACCTCTCCTGTATCTTTAACCTCAAAATAGTTTAGATGTTCCTGCCCCAGAAATTGTTTGCAAACTGTATCCCTAAGGAGGACATTGTTGCATCTCCACCGCAAGGCCCCCCTTTGAGCCCTCCCCAAATGCCATGCTGAAGTGAGCATTGCATGGTCGGACCATGTAATGGCCTCCACTATGGGGGATGCAACAATCTGACACTGATCTTTTGGGATTAGAAGGCGATCTATTCTTGTATAAGTATAGTGTGGCGGGGAGAAAACTTGTAACCTCCTGCTTGGGGGTACCTAGTTCCCCACACATTTGCCCAGAAATGGTTGCCAAGTAAATTCCAAATGTCCCTTGGTGCTCTTCTTGTGTGAATGCCCTTTCACTGATCATCAATCCAGCCTGGGGTCTGCAATCATATTAAAGTCACCTCCCACCATCATGGACCCATCTCCCCATTGTTCCAAAGCGCTAAGCACTTTTAAAAAACCTGTCCCGCATTGGGTGCATACAAGGTGGCTAGAGTGACCTTTATCCCTTCCACCCACCCTTTGACCACCAGGAACTGCCAACCAAAACCCCTCTTTACCTGGACATCTTTCATCTGCAAGGACTTTGCCAGCTGTACCTCTCTCCCTCTTTTTTTGTTCTTTGTGTGACCCCCAAAACATTTGTCCTGGCCCGTTCCCCCTCAACCTCAGCTATCCCCCCCTCTTAAAATGCATTTTCTGCATGAAGAGAACTGACAAATGAGTTTTACGAAACATATTACACAACAATATTAAACAACGATCTCTTGTGCTAGGAATAAAGGCCCTTTACATTCAAAGTTCCCACTTAAACATCATCAATCTCCCTTCCTTTGCAACCTCTCTTGCCACTCAGCATTGGGCACAGACCCCTGCCTTACTGGAATGTAAACCAATTTGGGTGAGAAAAATACCCCGATCCCCTACTCTCCCCTATATCCCCCTCCATTACCCCCCTCAACCTCTCAACTATTATGAGCCAAAACCAACACTGGGCAAAACCTCTTTCAACCAGCACTTGCCACACTCGGAAATAATGTTCAACCTCACTGACAACCTCTCCTATTAAAGAAAACAAGACATGCCAAATCATCCAGGTGTTTTTGAGTGCGAGGCATGAGTCTTTCTAGTCCTTCTCACGCTACTGTCTTTTGTACGCCTCCCCAGCTGTGAGAACGGTGAAGGCATCATGAAGCAAGACATCGACAACAGATTCAAAGTGGTTTATTAAATTAAATGTCAGAATGGTAGCAGGCCTATCTTGCCCAATGCTAATGTCAGGGTTTCCCTACCTGAATGAAATTAAAGAAAGTATGAGTCAAAAAGTTCAACTTAAAAGTCTGCCTGTGTCTAAAACCTATCTTTGCCTTCACAACTAAAGCTAACCAATGTGTAGGGATGTTACTAATAAAAGAAAAAGTGATTAACTTAAAGTTCTGAGCCTCTTCCAGATCTTAGCTTCCCTTTCAGCTCCCCCTGCCCAAGTTCAAGAAAGTTCCACAAACGTCTTGGGATTACCTTTCCCAAGTTCAAAACTGTTCCACAAATCCTTGAGGTTCCCTTCCCCAAGTTTAAGGCAATACAGTTCCACACAATCCTCAGCGTTTCCTTCCCCAATTTCCGGGCAAAACAGTTAAAAAGAAAAAGGATCTTGAGGCTCTGTCCTCAAGACAGGGTTCTTTTCCCCAAGACTTCAAAGTAGCAACTGATATTTGTTTCAGCCTTTCAAAGTTCAACACAACTCTAGGTCAACCTGACCCTCCTTCGGGATTGCATCACCAGTTCACTTATAGTGCTTTTTCTTGAGTTGTTTCACCACATCTTTGTCTTTAACAATGTAGAGCTCACTGTTCTAGGTGCAGTTGTCAGCCCACACGGTCCAACTATCACAGGTCACGCAACCAGGAACTCTAGGCTCTCCAGCACGCACAGGTTCTGCTGTACCTGTCCCTGTGTACAGATTCACATTCACTTGGGTTCTCTTTGTCAGCCTCTTGGCTATATGTGCAGTTTCACCCTGTACAGGCTTCTTCTAGTTAGCCCCTTGGCTTTGCCATAACATGCCACACACCTCTTGCCAGTCTTTGGCCTTGCCGCATTGTATCCAGTCATAAAGTTAATTTTCTGGTCCTCTTCATACCCTACCTTTCTATGGCACTCTGTCACAATTGCGCTCTTTTCTGTAGGTTTCAAATGGGCACTTTCCCTTTTGGCTTTCATCAGCTATTAGCTTTGCCCATACATTTTTACTCAGTTCAGTGTTCAATATGCTTAATTTTGCTTGGTTTCAAGTTTTCATTCAGTTCGGTATTCAATATACATAATTCAGCTTTGTTTCAAAGTTTGATTCAGTTCGGTATTCAATATACGTATTCAGCTTTGTTTCAAAGTTTCATTCAGTTCGGTATTCAATATACGTATTCAGCTTTGTTTCAAAGTTTCATTCAGTTCGGTATTCAATTAGCTTTGTTTTGCGTGTTCATTTCGGGATTCAATATAACTCATACAGCACTTAATTGCCTATGCGAAGCCCTCTTGGAGCGCCCTGTTGTTGAGTGACTTTCCATGACACTCAACGCTCCTCAGCATTCCTCTCCGGTGGATCTGCTTCTTTCTTTCTGCCTTTCAGGTCGGCGGACTGGCCTCTGCCAGCCCTGCTCGCACTCCAGATGCTGTCCTCCACACGCTGGCGCCTCTACTACCTCGACACGGACATCGTCCATTCTTTCTTCCTTGCTCCAACTCTGGCTGCTCTCTTCAACACGGATGCTCCCACACCTGTGGCACCTTAATGGCTCAGCTCGCCGTGGGCTCCACAGGTCCTCTGGGACTTCGTCCGGTGTCCTGGCTTCATCTCAGGTCCCACCACGGCTGCCTCCTCATGACAAGAGTCCCCTGCTGGTCTCTCCTGTTGGAGGTAACTCCCAGGTATGCCACAGGGACACTGGAAGTTCGCGGACTGGAGGGCCCAACACCCTCCCCCAGGATACACAGAGGCACAGAGGACTCAGTCAACGGCAAGTTCAAACTGCGGTTTATTACAGACAAAACCAACAGGAATCGGCACAGGAACAGAGAATCCTTATGCACAACTCGCTCTTACTCGGCTCGCAGGACAGTATTACTCCCAAATGGCATCAGCACTTTGTCACAACTTAGGCCCGTCTCCAGAAAACCTATTAGGCCGGGTGATTGGGTATTGAGTATGATATAACCTGTGCAGGACATTATAGATGTTATTCTACTGGCCCTCGCATGTCAGATGGCTGGCCTGTTCCATCCCCAATCCACTAACTATAACATTGTTGCAGTGTTGTGGACTTACCATTGGTTCTTGCCCATTGCTACCCACCCCTACAGTACTAAACTGTGATTGGCTAGAGCCGATGTCCCCAGGCCTGGATCCACAAAGATTTTCAGCTCACTGTGTACCTCTTCAAGGTGATGAGAATGATTATGTGTCTGTATTGCAACTTGTGTGTACCACCTTTGCCTTATGAGAGTGCTCTCCTGGCCGGCGCAACACTATTGTATATTTGTTGCGGTCTGTGTCTGGAAGACTGCGGATGGCTCTCCTTTCTCGCCGCCGATCGCTGTCCATTGTCTGCTTCGCCCCGTCACGTGTTCAGAGACCACAAATTTGAGCATTGCAGCTCTGAATCATGAGGATTTATTCATATTTTCTGCAGCTGGTCCCTTTGTCGTCTGGGGATTGGAATGTCATCCGCACCTCTTGACATTGGCTGCGGGTCCTGTCTCACACGTCTTGCTCTCTGTCCAGCCTGAATCAGCTCAGCTTGTCTCTTGCTCAGAGGCCTGAGGCCTGCTGTACATTTCCTAATCCTTATAATGTGGTTTCTACAGTGTCCATGCTATACTACATTTCCATAGGTTAGTCACACTTGGCTCTGTCAGGCCCCATAGGTGCTCCTGCAGCTCTATAGGATTATTAGAGTTTCAGCATCTACAAGCTTTGCTCCGGCTCTCTTGCGCCTTGCGGTTGCTGCATTTGGCTAATGGAAAATATAAAAGCAATAACAGTATGTATATGTATCTGTCTTTCAACTATAGAACTGTACGCTCGTGTTCTTCATGTATTTGTGTGTTTGTGTCCCGAAGTGCGGATGGCACGTGTGATTAATCTCTAATGCTGTTATGTCGAGGTGTCTCTAACAACGTCAGCCACATGTCTTCTTGGTGTTTAGTCCAAGCTGTCTATGCAGGTGTCTCTGATCATGGCCTGCGGCTCTTCATTCACTCATGGATAGATCTGTATGTCCTTTGGTTGGTATGGCTTGCTGAAGGGATACCTCTCAATGTATTTGTTAATCGTAGGCCCATTAGGAATTCGTCCAAAATAGAATGGATGATTGCAGTATGTTCTGGCCTTTTTTCCTGTCATGAATTTAGTAGGTGGTGTGGTGGTGGCAGGATCCTGCACCCCTCTTCAGTCCCCCCTCTAGTCGACCTGTCGACCACATCCTTATATGACAGTCCTTTCGCTCTTGACTGCCATATCTTTGTTATTTCTCTGAGGTTTCCATGGTGGTTTGTATGATCGTCAAACGACTCGTTCATATAACATTGCACTCCTTCGGCGTTACACCACACCCACTTTCCTTCATAGTACTTAGCATCAAATGGGTTGTCCACTACCGAAGGTCCTAATATTGCAAATAACTTTTTGGTGAATCTGAGCCCAGAAGAGGGGGATGCAAGGGGTGAAAAGGCATCACCCATAGCACAGACAGAAAGGAACTTTTGTTTATTATTTTGGAAACATGTCAAGTCCTCGGAGGCAAGATGCTTTTTGTAGAAAAGAGACTTAACCACCAAAGGGCCTGCTTGCTGAGAGCGGAACTGTTGATTCATGCTGGGAAAGCTCGAGCGTGTGCTGTGCTCCAGAATCCTACCTTATCCCATGCTTTAAAACATGGGGAAGGAAGACCCCAAATACTGCATCCTGACTTATTATTTGTGAACACTTCCTTCTTTCTTAAGAACATTATCCCTCACTTCTTTTGTATTTAGCTTAAGGATTGGCAATAGGTTTTTCTTAGTATAGGCCCTTTTATTTGAAAAAGACACCACTAGGGCTGCCTTATTATTGTTTGATAGTTGAAGCGTGCTCCCATCTTAGATTTAGGTTTATATTAGGCGTTTTTCCAACCTACCTATACAGTTTAATAAACACCCTTGAACTGTGATCACTTGTATCTGTCTTTACTGTTGCCACCATGAGTTCCTTACAGATGCTTATCTGCTTCCTTGCGTTTCAATACTGTAGCCCATTTTTCTATCCAGGGATGAGTATGAACATTTCAATACTGATTCTGATCTACTTAATGGGTTTTCAATGTTACATTAACTTTACTAGTACTGAGACGAGTATGAGATTTCCAATAATGGTTCTCCGGCCCTTACGTCTTGCCTGTTACCTTTGACTGGTAGGGACTACGTCACCGGGTACTCGGCTCTCTCCTGGTCTTTTCTTCTTCTCGTCTGGGTGCCTTCTGCTGTTTCCTTTGTGTTTTTTTGATTGATTGATATTTTATTTCTATCGCGCTCGTACACAAGTGTTTCAGAGTGCGACAAGGCAAGGAAGGGGAACAGGGAAGAACAAAACAGCGATCTTACTAGGCCCAGTGACATTGAGAACGCGCAAGTGCATGGGAGAGGGAGGAGGGGAAAAGTGCATGGAAGGGGGGAGAGGTGGAAAGTGTGAAGCAGAGGAGAAACAGATAAATAACAATAAATAAATAATAAATGCAACAAACAGTGGTAATGCAGCCAGCAATTTGCAAGTGCTAGGTTTAAGGCAGCAGACAGGGTAGGTCTGATAAGTGCAGGAAGAAAAATGGGGGGCTGTATGGGTACAGATAGAGACCCCAGTGCAAGGAGTGGCCCGGAGGCAGTGCGGGAGGGTGGCAGGATGAGCAGGTACCTGGGCCCAAAAGACAGAGGGTGGCAAGGTGCACGGTGCCAAGAGAGAACAGATCAGCAGGGGAGAGGGGGAGCGAAGGCAGAAGAAAAGAGGAAGGTCTTGAGGTGCTTCCGGAACCGGAGATGGTTCTCCTCAGGTTTTAGAGTGGTAGGGAGGCTGTTCCAGAGGGAGGCCCCAACCGAAGACAGAGATCTACCCCCAGCTCGTTTCTTAGAAAAACGACTGACCCTGAGTGAGTTGGAGGTAGAAGAGCGAAGAGCTCGAGAGGGGAGGTATTTGCGGAGTGATAGCTGAAGGTATTTTGGACCCAGGCCCCAGAAAGCCTTGTGGACAATGCAGAGGGTTTTGAATTTAATCCTTGCATCCACTGGCAGCCAGTGGAGAGATTTCAGAGCTGGAGAGATACGATCCCAGGGCTTGAGGCCAAGGACAAGTCTCGCAGTCCTGTTCTGGATTAGTTGCAGAGGGCGGGAGTAGAGGCAGGTAGATTCAGAAAGAGGCTGTTACAATAGTCCAAGCTAGAGAGAACCAGAGCTTGAGATACCATGAGCTTCTGGGGGAAGGAGAGGAAAGACAGAGTACCAATGAGGAGGTGCAGTTGGAAATCTGACTTTTTAGAGACCTCAGAGATGTGGGCGGAGAAGGAAAGGGCGGAGTCGAAGATGACCCTGAGGTTCTTAGCCTTGCATGTGGGAGTAGGAGGAGGGCCAAGGGAGGCCGGCCAGAGAGTGAGGGGAAAGGATGGTGAAGGTGTGCCGATAAGGAGGATCTCCGTCTTGCTGGCATTCAGACAAAGATCATTGGCGGCACACCAATCTTGAGTGGCAGTTAGGCAATCAGAGATGAGAAAGGGAGAGGAGGTGGCAGAGGGCAGCCTGAAAATGAGTTGAGTGTCATCAGCGTAGCACTGGAAATTTGAGCAGAAAATGGCAATGCAGTGGGCGAGAGTTGCCAGGTATTGGTTGAAAAGCCAGGGCGAGAGGTTAGACCCCTGGGGAACACCACAGGTAGAGAGGAAGATAGATTAAAAGAAGGACCCAAGTTGGACCTGGGAGGGTCGATCTGAGAGGAAAGAGGTCAGCCAGGCCAGAGCCTGATCAGTGATACCCAGGCTTTCACGGAGACGGTTGAGCAGGATGGTATGGTTGACCGTGCCGAAGGCAGAAGAGAGATCGAGGAGGATGAGGACAGAGGGAATGTTAGAGTCAAGGTTGGTGAGCAGATCTTCACAGATGTTTAGGAGAGCAGTTTCCGTGCTTCTGGCAGCTCTGAAGCCAGACTGGTGGTCATGGAGACAGCCAACAGAATTGGAATGAAGGTTAAGCTGAGAGATGGCCAACTTTTCCAGGAGTTTGCCAAGAAAGGGAGTAATGGAAATTGGGCGATAGTTAGCTGGACAAGAAGGAGCAGCTGTGGGTTTCTTGAGAAGAGGATGCACAAAGGAGTGCTTCAGAGGGGACTGGCAGGATCCAGAGGCAAAGGAGTGGTTGCAAAAATCAGCAAGGGCCGGAGCGAGGGTGTCAATGTGGTCCTTGATGGTTTTAGAGGAACAGGGATGAACCTGTTTTGAAGAGGCTTTCATAGATCGGACTTGTCTAGCAACCTCGTCAGGGGTGAAAAGAGGAAAGGACGAGAAGGATGGTGGGAGGGTGGCTAAAGGAGGGTCAGCAAGCACAGATGGAGAGGGAAGAGGAGGAGTGTGGGTGGAGAGGGTGGACAGGATGTCCTGGGTTTTTGAAATGAAGTGAGAGGCAAGGGCATTGCAAAGAGCGTGGGAGGCAACAGGAGGGGTAGAGACTGCAGCAGGGTTAGCCAGCTCCTTGCAGATTTTAAAGTCTTCGGCCGAGTTGTCAGATGCTGCAGAAACACGAGCTTGAATGTGGACTCTCTTCTTGGTGAGGACAGAGAGTCGGTATTGCCTTTGTAGCAGGCGACAGGCCAGTTTGTCAGAGGATGAACAGGAAGTCCTCCATTTCCTCTCAGCTGCCCTACACTTACGTTTAAGTGTAGCTAGGTCAGAGTCATACCAGGAATTGCACTTGGCTTTGGACTTCAAAAGGATCCTCATGACAGGGGCAAGAGCATCAAGCGTATCAGAAATGGAAGAGTAGAGCAGAGACAGGGCTGTATCAGGATGAGAGACAGCCAAAGGTGGAGGGGGGGAGAGAAAGTGGCGGCAAAAGCCTCAACTGACACACGCTTCATGGGCTGGATGTCCGAGAAGGTAAGTGGCAGTGTTGGGGTATGCTTGGCTTGGGGGGAAGAGAGGGAGAGATGAGATGAGAGGAGGGAGTGATCGCTCCAGGAGAGAGGAGTGGTCAGAGGGATGGAGAGAGGGAGGTCAGAGGAGATCAAGACATCGAGTGTGTGCCCTGCAGAGTGAGTCGGGCCAGAGGGGAGGATGGACAGGGAGAGGGAGTCACAGAGGTCACGGAAGAGTACAGAGGAGGAGCAAGGAGAGTCTAAATGTATACTTAGGTCACCGAGGAGGAGGAGTTGAGTGGTAGAGGCCAGGAGGGAGGAGGAGAGGTCTGTCCACTCAGAGAGAAATGAGGTGATTTGAACAGGAGGCTGGCAGATGGTAACCACAGTAAGAGAATGGGTTGGCGAGAGAGAAAGCCTACAGACAAGGCATTCAAAAGAGAAGTAGGTCTGAGTGGGAATGATAGAGGCAGGAATCCACTCAGGAAAGATCAGGGCTACCCCCCCACCGGACCGGGAGGATCTGGGTGCTGAGAGGATCATGTAGCGATCAGGGAGGAGAGTGTCAAAGCTCGTAACAGAGCTGGCCGTGAACCATGTCTCAGTAAGACCAAGGACATCAAGGTCTAGTTCTTCAAGGAGGTGGCAGATGTCAGAGGAGTGTTTGACGGCAGAGTTGAGAGTGGCAATATGAAGAAGGTTGCCAGCCTTAAAGACCTTCCGGGGAGGGGTACAGATCAGAGGTACGCCCTGCAGAGGAGAAAGAGCTCTAGGGGGGGCAGAGGAGGAGGAGGAGAGGGCGAGGTAGCCAAGGGGGGAGAGGAGGGGACAGCAGGAGATGAGAGGAAATTGATGAGCCGAGGGAAGCGTCTATCAAAGAGGAGGAGATTGGCCTGAGGGCCTTGGACCATGGCAGTGCCATTTAGGTAGACATTAATGATGACTTTAGAGGAGTCGAAGGAAGCCATGAGAACTTCCCAGTGAGGGGCACCATTAATGGGAGAGGAGGAGATAGGGCAGAGCACAGAGACCATATGAGGAGTCCATAGATCTGGCAAAGGAACGACAAAGAAGATGTCGGTAAGGGTCTGTCTAGCGGAAGCATTGTAGTAGGTGTCGGCGATAGGAAGACCAGGATTAGAGGCCAAGATATCCTTTTTGAACTTCTTCCTACCAGACTTAGTGAGAAGGGAACGATAGTCAATGGAGAAGCAGTTGGAGAAGATAGGAGAAACAGAAAATGCCATTGGGGTGGAAGTAAGGAGAGGATGGAGATACTGGGGGGGCTAAGGCCGGTAGGTGTGAGACAAAAGAGAGTGGTCAGGTCACTGGACTGGCAAGTTACAGAGCAGAGCCAGCATACAAGCAAAATACAGATAATTTCGCAATGGGCAGCAAGATATGACTTTTTAGCACAGAGCAAAAACAGCAAGATTTGACTTTTTAGCCAAAGCAAAAGCAGCAAGATTTGACTTTTTAGCACAAAGCAAAAACAACAAGATTTTACCTTTTAGCACAAAGCAAAAACAGCAAGATTTGACTTTTAAGAGCAAAGCAAAAACAGCAAGATTTGACATTTTAGCACAAAGCAAAAACAGCAAGATTTGACTTTTTAGCACAAAGCAAAAACAGCAAGATTTGACTTTTAAGAGCAAAGCAAAAATAGCAAGATTTGACTTTTTCAATCTTGGAATCAGATGTTGGCAAAGGGTTTTAGGTAGCACTGCGCAGCAGGATGACAACATGGGAGCAGCAAGCAGAAAGAACAGTGATAGTCAAAGGCAGTAGAAGTGAGTCCATAAGGAGGGAACTAACCCATAGTTCTGGAGGTGGCAAAGTCAAGGCAGTCCGGATTTCTCAGAGGATTGAGGTGGCCACATTATTGTGGTTAAGATGCAGGGAGGACCCCAATTACCGTTCCGTCAGCGGACAGGGAGCAGACAGGGGCCTTGGAAGTGGGTCTTTGCTGAGAGGGCTGGCTGAAGCCTGCCGGTCCCTGATTGTATGGAAGAAAACACTCAGCAACCAATGGGAGTGCAGCACAGGGAGAGGTGATTCAGCAGAGCCTGCCTACACAACAAAGAAAACCACGACGGCCATCTTGGAAGGGCCAAAAACAGTCAAATAAGCAGCAATAGTAGGAAAAAACGAGTGCTTTCAAAATAGCAACGCAGCTCCAGGTATTAAAAAGCTCAAAAAATGGCTGCACGATGAAAATGCCAAATAAAACAATCCTTTCCAACAATATTATGCAAATTTCCTCTATTTTTCTTTTTCTTCTTTTTTTTTCAAATTTCGATTTTTCAGGTTCAATAATTCCCCAGGAGGTGCAGTAATGCACAGTAAGTGCACCTACCTAATGGAATGGTCAGCAGCCAGGCACAAACTCCACATGTGCAGGAGAACAACAGATGGCCAGGAGGGTGCAAACAGGACCTCACTCCCAGTGAGAAGTAGATGAAAGAAAAAAAAAAAAAAGAAAAAAACTGGAAGAAACTGCGGTCCAACAGTTACCGGCTGGTTCTTTGTGAATAGATCAGTTTCAGTCATGTTTCCAGGACCCATGGTCCACCAGTTGCTCATTGTGGTCACACCACCACTCTCCCTCTTGCTTTCTTCCCAGTTTCTAGGACACCTCACACCCGCCTTCTCTTCTCTCTTTTCCGCCTTTGTGAGAGACCCTGTGTCTCTCTCCGCTTCCCGGTTTCTCTCCTGTTTAGGATACTGCGGGTCCAGCCTCCACTCAGAGCTGGCATGCGAGCCCTTTTCGTAACTTGCAGTATTCCTCCTTTTGTCTCCAGACTCCTCTCCTTTTATACCCTACATAGCTGCGGGGCTTCCCCGGCTTTGTACGTAGCTTTGTATTCCTTCTCTCTCTCCCATGGCTTCTCTGTTCCTCCATATGTGATCCTCCTCGTCTCAATTAGTGGGATTGTCTTGGTTGAACGCACATTCACATTTTTTGGTTTCGAGTAGCACATACTGGCATTATCTTCACAGAAATCTTCATTGGATATATCTCAAGAGGTAAAATTGGTATGTTCTTTTGGGAGTTCCTCACAGGAACAGGAGTTCTTGTCCCCAAAGGGGGCGTCTCTCCCTGTGAGGTCCCACTTGCCTCTACCCCTAGGGAGGGTGTTGCAGAGCAGGCTAACCTCCCTATCCTCATGGGTAGGCTACCTCCTGTGGAGAAGTGATGAATTCCTGTGTTTCATCACATACTATTACCGTTATTTTGGTGGTTTGCCCTTCTTGTGACCTGATCTCCTGCAGCCTTACGTTTTGAGCAATTGTCTCCTCTGGAGTTGGAGATGAAGCTACTTCCCATGCCCAGATGGGTTCATTGATAAGTTCATGGAAGGCTCCTAGGAATTTAACAGAGAATAGAGAGAGTCTTTGGGCCTCATCACGAGTTTAGCGCTATCCGGGCACAAATACCACCGGGTGGTATTTGCATTAACGCCGCAATGTGTGACGCAAACAACGCCACATCAAGAGTTGGAGTGCACGCATACACAGCCATGGCATTAACGCAAATAGCGTCCGGCGGTAACAGTGGCTGAGACCCCGAAAACCAAGCGCACACTGCGTTACCGTCGGCATCCCACGCTATTAGTGTGCGCTAATAGCGCAGCGAAAAATGCGTCACCGCCGCAACGGGAAACAAAGCGGCTGCCATTTTAGAAATCACAATCTGCTGAAAATCACAGCCCCTGGAAACCATCCGCTGCTGAAAACACCGTATAATGACCCAGGAGCATGTCAGAGGCAAGTCTGCCCTGGACAGGGTCAGAAAACCTACGTTTTCAGAGTCTGAATTAACTATACTGGTGGAGGAGGTAATAGGCCATCAGGATGAGCTGTATGGCCCACAGCAAGGAAAGTCTAGCACACAGCGGCACACTCAGATATGGAAAGCGGTCAGCCAGAAGGTGACAGTGTTGGGCCGTATGCCCAGGTATGGGGAGGACTGCTGCAAGCGTTTCAATGACTTGCAGGTCCGTGTTCGGGGGCTCCTGGCCCAGCACAGGAGTGAGACCATGGGGACTGGAGAAGGGCCTCCACCACCACCACCACCGGAGCTCACACCACGGGAGGAGCAGATCACCACCCTAATCGACATGGTTACAATTGAGGGAGTGGGGGGAGCGGATGCAGGCACTGGCACCTGGGAGATTGCAGTCAGACCTCCATGAAGATTCTCCCCCCACCTCTGATCAGTCATCGCCCCCTTAAGTTGCAAGAATCGAAAGACCGAAATCAAGGCTATCTGCAAGTATCCCTCTAATCTGTCATGGGAAGGAAAGTGGCCCTTCTGCCATCATTGTCTCACTATACCGAGGCCCGCCTCATACCGTTTTTGGAATTGCAACGGTTCCGTGACTAGATTCCTCGACGGGGGAGCACATATACAACTCTGGGGCTACGGCCACAACGTCAGCCATGGAGTGTTGGCCACGTCTTTCCAGATGGACCATAACTCTGCTAGCACCAGCTGTTGCAGCACATGTCTAGGAATCTCCCTCTGAAGCACCCAAAACCATTCCGCAAGGGGAACCGGGGACAGCACTGTGTTGTCCATCTCCACGGACTTAGGATCCACCATGATTCTCAGATGCGCAGCCTTGTCGTATAGCCTGAGATCTAGGAAACCCAGCTCCCTCTTCACCCTCGGTAATATAACGGTTTTGTATGCTATTCTAGGTTTGGCCCCAGCCCACAGAAATGTTACCAGCAAACCCTTAACTCCATCCAAAAATGGAATGGGAACTACCACCGTGAGCATCTGGAAGAGAAACAGGAACTTGGGCAGCACCAACAGTTCATTCTTGCCACCCATGAGAGGTTTAATCTTTCCCACCTTTGCAAGTCTGATTGTATTTTATCCCATAGAGGGGGATAATTGTCCCCAAACAGTGTACAGGGGTCCCTAGAAACCTTAACTCCTAAATATTTAAAACTGTCTGTGTTTGGAACAGCAGTTTCTCAATATATTGCCTATCATCTGGCTTCAACCAGACCTGTTGAGAATGCCTTGTCCAGGTTTATTCTGAACCCAGAGAGCTCCCCATAACTAGAAATCCCTTGGAGCAGGCCTGGAACTGTATCTCGGGGCCGTCACGTAAAGCAAGGTATCATCCGCAAAGAGACTTGGCTTATACTCCACTTTCCCTACCTTCACCCCTGTGACCCCTGGAACTCCCATCACCTCTTTGTCCCACGGCTCCATAGCGAAGGCATAAAGGAGCAGAGACATGGGGCACCCCTGCCTTGCACCCCTTCCTAATGGGAATCCCCTTGACTCTCCTCCGTTGACCACAACTTTAGCTGTAGGTGCTTATTGCATGGCTGCAGGCCACCCCATCCACTTTGGCCCAAGCCCAATTGCCACGAGAACCACCCTCAGAAAAACCCAGTGAATGCAGTCAAAATCCTTTTTGGCATCCATGGATAGTATCAGGGCCCCGTCCCACTTTGCCATTGGTGAGTTCATTACATGGAGGGTCTTTTTCATGTTGTCCTAACACTGTCTGTTACAGATGAACCCAGTCTGGTCAGGGTGGACCAGGTTAGGTAATGTGATGAATCAGAGGTGATTATCTCAGAAACCCTGGCCTGGACCCCTTCACGTGGGGCCAGGGAAAGGTAGCCACTAACTGACCCTGGTGGGTGGTATTATGTGGGAGGATCACATGAGGGGAGGTTCATTCAGGAAAAATGGGGGAATTCCCTAAATAATGTCCCTAATGACCAGACCCTATTAATGGCATATTGTAAAGTTGAAAATCTGGAAATTAAAATAGTCCCATAAAGCTCTAGGTACTGAGACGAGGAAGAGGGGCTCAGAGGTGCAGAACTGTAGTGTGGAGTTTAGTGGTTCTAAGGTCCAAACACCTAAGCAGGGCGTTTAAACATTTAAAACTCCTTCAGGCACAGGCCATTAGGGGAAGTAAGCAGTGGAAGCAGTAGCAGCCTGAAGAAGATGTAGGAGACAGAGCCGCCGCCGTTTTGGAAGCGGGTCACCATGTCGAAGTTGTGGTAGAGGTCGGGAGTCTTGTAGATTGTAGAGAGCGCACAGTGGGAAGCAGTACAGAAACTAGCTGCCCCCAGTGGTGAGAGAAGCTCTCCTGGCCCTGCATGCTGCTCCGGTGTGTGGCATTCACGGTAGTGTGAGCACAGTGGAGACAGCTCAAACTACAGGAGGTTCGAGCAACGGAAACGTTACCGGAGCTGTCAGATGCCTGTTACACCCCTGAGAGAAGAAACAGGAGCAGCGGGTCCAGCTAAAGCGCGCGTAAAGACCAGTGATTTTATCTTGGTTAGGTGACCCCTCCCCCTGAAACAGACCAATGGCTCAGAAGAAAAATTCGGAATACCTAACTAATGAATTAAAGCTATTTGGGCGCAACTCTTATCTAAAGAGAGAGAGTGAGAGGAAATATTGTAACCACCATTGTCAAAGCCAAAGGGGGACAGTATTTAAGCCGAGTGAAACAGAATATTGTAACCATCATTTCCAAAGACAAAAGGGAACAATAGTCAAACAAAGTGAATATGATTCACAGAAAGGAAGATCATTCATAAAAGGAGATTGTAACAAACATTGCCCAAGCCAAAGAAAGGCAAATAAAGGAAATTAGAAATGGCAGAATAGAAGCCCTCCTTGCGACAATTATCTGGGGGAGAGGAATTTAATCGACATTGCCTGGGGAAAATGAATCAGTGTGAAAGATATTCTCAATAGATGACACAATTGTTGATTTTACTTTCCTCTTTGAGGAATGAAGTGTGGAAAGCTGGAAGCAAACCTTACCTCAAAATACTGATAGTAGTTGTATGGATTTTAACCTAGCAGGAGAGTAGATCAGGAAAGGGTCGCTTAGTGTTTAGTCCTGGCAGACGAGTGGACCGGGAAGAAGAGAAGTTAAAGTACTGCAACATGGTAGATGGTTGTGCTGGAAAGAAAGTGGTACATCCACTGATCTGTTTTATTGAACTATTGTGAAACCATCCTGACAAAACTGTGTTGAATACAAAGGAAGAAATGTGATATCATTTAAAGTGATTGGTCTTCAGGAAGGAGACTCATGATATTGTCTACTGTCTTGATGTATGAAGAAAGAGTATTTTTGGTTCATCAAACAGCGGTTTGTGGATACCTTGACCATTGCCTTGAAGAGTGAGAAATCCCATTTAAAAATAAGACCACTATATTCCCAAGTGAAGAACCTATAGAACGAACAGAACCTTGTGCCATACTTCGAGTGAAACTTTGCTATTGACGAATACTTGCTTAATTTTCATTTGTAGTTGGACCCATCCTGAATTATTCCACGTGAAGGGTATTCAACACTGGATACAAGGATTTATCTCCATCATTTCTGTGTTTGGATATAAATGTTATTTTATGAAGTTTGAACAGCCAGATAATCCCTGTATGGTTTCGTTGTATGTATAAGTGTGAGGGACAGAGATTCTTGGACATTAGGTCATTCTCCTTTAGCTTTGTGTTTTTTAGGCTAGGGAAAGTTAGGCGTTTGTCTCACCCTTATTTTTTAATAAAATGGCTACTTGTGAGAAAACGCTATCTACTTGTCCGCCTCACATTGCTGACCCCTCACAGTAGATGCAGCTCCAGTCTAGTCGCCAAAATTCTCGCAAACAGTTTGGCATCTACATTAAGCAGACATATAGGCCTATATGCCGAACAGAGTTTTGGGTCCCATCCTACTTTGGGTATAACTGTGATCAGAGCCTTGAGATAGGTATGCAGTATCTCTTCTGCCCCCGTAATGGAATTGAAAAGTTTAGCTAAAGGCCAAGCCAATATATCCTGGAATTGCCTATAAAAATCAGCAGTGTAGCCATCCTCCCCCTGTGCCTTCCCCACTTCCAGCTGAGCTTTGGCCTTGCCTATCTCTTCCACTGTTATTTCAGCGTCTAATATAACACTCTTGGAGGCCGTCAACTTAGAAATGGGAAGCCTGGCTAGGTATTGCCAGACCCTGTTTACCTCCACTGTCGGACCCTGGTCATACAACTGTGCATAGCAATCCGCAAAATAATCCGCAATTACCCCCGGTCATCTGTTAGGTTTCCTTCCACACTTCTGATCCTGTCCACTTTCCTCCCCACCTTGCTCTCTCTTGCTCCTTTGGCGAACAGGGTCCCCACGTGAATCCCCCCTTCATAGTATATCTCATATTCTTCAGCACCTCTCCCAATATGAGCAAATGGAACTCCTGCCTCTGATCTCGTATATCACTCAGTATCCTCTCGCTAATGGACCCCCTCTGTGTCAGCTGAAGCCTCAGTCCCCTGATCTTGTCTCATAACCTAATCTCCATAAATCTCCTATCTCTGTTCCTTTGTGCCCTTTGCGCAATCAGGAGTTCCCCTCATTGTGACCTTGGCTGCTTCCCAAACATATCTCAAGTGCACCTCTCCTGTATCGTTAACCTCAAAATAGTTTAGATGTTCCTGCCCCAGAAATTGTTTGCAAACTGTATCCCTAAGGAGGACATTGTTGCATCTCCACCGCAAGGCCCCCCTTTGAGCCCTCCCCAAATGCCATGCTGAAGTGAGCATCGCATGGTCGGACCATGTAATGGCCTCCACTATGGGGGATGTAACAATCTGACACTGATCTTTTGGGATTAGAAGGAGATCTATTCTTGTATAAGTATAGTGTGGCGGAGAGAAAACTTGTAACCTCCTGCTTGGGGGTACCTAGTTCCCCACACATTTGCCCAGAAATGGTTGCCAAGTAGATTGGCAAATTCCAAATGTTCCTTGGTGCTCTTCTTGTGCGAATGCCCTTTCACTGATCATCAATCCAGCCGGGGGTCTGCAATCATATTAAAGTCACCTCCCAGCATCATGGACCCGTCTCCCCATTGTTCCAAAGTGCTAAGCGCTTTTAAAAAACCTGTCCCGCATTGGGTGCATACAAGGTGGCTAGAGTGACCTTTATCCCTTCCACCCACCCTTTGACCACCAAGAACTGCCACCCAAAACCCCTCTTTACCTGGACATCTTTCATCTGCAAGGACCTTGCCAGCTCTACCTCTCTCCCTCTTTTTTTGTTCTTTGTGTGACCCCCAAAACATTTGTCCTGGCCCATTCCCCCTCACCCTCAGCTATCCCCCCCCCCCTCTTAAAATGCATTTTCTGCATGAAGAGAACTGACAAATGAGTTTTACGAAACATATTACACAACAATATTAAACAACGATCTCTTGTGCTAGGAATTAAGGCCCTTTACATTCAAAGTCCCCACTTAAACATCATCAGTCTCCCTTCCTTTGCAACCTCTCTTGCCACTCAGCATTGGACACAGACCCCTGCCTTACTGGAATGTAAACCAATTTGGGTGAGAAAAATACCCCGATCCCCCACTCTCCCCTATATCCCCCTCCATTACCCCCCTCAACCTCTCAACTATTATGAGCCAAAACCAACACTGGGCAAAAACTCTTTCAACCAGCACTTGCCACACTCGGAAATAATGTTCAACCTCACTGACAACCACTCCTATTAAAGAAAACAAGACATGCCAAATCATCCAGGTGTTTTTGACTGCGAGGCATGAGTCTTTCTAGTCCTTCTCACGCTACTGTCTTTTGTACGCCTCCCCAGCTGTGAGAACGGTGAAGGCATCATGAAGCAAGACACAGACAACAGATTCAAAGTGGTTTATTAAATTAAATGTCAGAATGGTAGCAGGCCTATCTTGCCCTATGCTAATGTCGGGGTTTCCCTACCTGAATGAAATTAAAGAAAGTCTGAGTCAAAAAGTTCAACTTAAAAGTCTGCCTGTGTCTAAAACCTATCTTTGCCTTCACAACTAAAGCTAACCAATGTGTAGGGATGTTACTAATAAAAGAAAAAGTGATTAACTTAAAGTTCTGAGCCTCTTCCAGCTCTTAGCTTCCCTTTCAGCTCCCCCTGCCCAAGTTCAAGAAAGTTCCACAAACGTCTTGGGATTACCTTTCCCAAGTTCAAAACTGTTCCACAAATCCTTGAGGTTCCCTTCCCCAAGTTTAAGGCAATACAGTTCCACACAATCCTCAGCGTTTCCTTCCCCAATTTCCGGGCAAAACAGTTAAAAAGAAAAAGGATCTTGAGGCTCTGTCCTCAAGACAGGGTTCTTTTCCCCAAGACTTCAAAGTAGCAACTGATATTTGTTTCAGCCTTTCAAAGTTCAACACAACTCTAGGTCAACCTGACCCTCCTTCGGGATTGCATCACCAGTTCACTTATAGTGCTTTTTCTTGAGTTGTTTCACCACATCTTTGTCTTTAACAATGTAGAGCTCACTGTTCTAGGTGCAGTTGTCAGCCCACACGGTCCAACTATCACAGGTCACGCAACCAGGAACTCTAGGCTCTCCAGCACGCACAGGTTCTGCTGTACCTGTCCCTGTGTACAGATTCACATTCACTTGGGTTCTCTTTGTCAGCCTCTTGGCTATATGTGCAGTTTCACCCTGTACAGGCTTCTTCTAGTTAGCCCCTTGGCTTTGCCATAACATGCCACACACCTCTTGCCAGTCTTTGGCCTTGCCGCATTGTATCCAGTCATAAAGTTAATTTTCTGGTCCTCTTCATACCCTACTTTTCTATGGCACTCTGTGACACTTGCGCTCTTTTCTGTAGGTTTCAAATGGGCACTTTTCCTTTTGGCTTTCATCAGCTATTAGCTTTGCCCATACATTTTTACTCATTTCAGTGTTCAATAGGCTTAATTTTGCTTGGTTTCAAGTTTTCATTCAGTTCGGTATTCAATATACATAATTCAGCTTTGTTTCAAAGTTTGATTCAGTTCGGTATTCAATATACGTATTCAGCTTTGTTTCAAAGTTTGATTCAGTTCGGTATTCAATATACCTATTCAGCTTTGTTTCAAAGTTTCATTCAGGTCGGTATTCAATTAGCTTTGTTTTGCATGTTCATTTCGGGATTCAATATAACTCATACAGCACTTAATTGCCTATGCGTAGCCCTCTTGGAGCGCCCTGTTGTTGAGTGACTTTCCATGACACTCACCGCTCCTCAGCATTCCTCTCCGGTGGATCTGCTTCTTTCTTTCTGCCTTTCAGGTCGGCGGACTGGCCTCTGCCAGCCCTGCTCGCACTCCAGATGCTGTCCTCCACACGCTGGCGCCTCTGCTACCTCGACACGGACATCGTCCATTCTTTCTTCCTTGCTCCAACTCTGGCTGCTCTCTTCAACACGGATGCTCCCACACCTGTGGCAGCTTAATGGCTCAGCTCGCCGTGGGCTCCACAGGTCCTCTGGGACTTCGTCCGGTGTCCTGGCTTCATCTCAGGTCCCACCACGGCTGCCTCCTCATGACAAGGGTCCCCTGCTGGTCTCTCCTGTTGGAGGTAACTCCCAGGTATGCCACAGGGACACTGGAAGTTCGCGGACTGGAGGGCCCAACACCCTCCCCCAGGATACACAGAGGCACAGAGGACTCAGTCAACGGCAAGTTCAAACTACGTTTTATTGCAGACAAAACCAACAGGAATCGGCACAGGAACAGAGAATCCTTATGCACAACTCGCTCTTACTCGGCTCGCAGGACAGTTTTACTCCCAAATGGCATCAGCACTTTGTCACAACTTAGGCCCGTCTCCAGAAAACCTATTAGGCCGGGTGATTGGGTATTGAGTATGATATAACCTGTGCAGGACATTATAGATGTTATTCTACTGGCCCTCGCATGTCAGATGGCTGGCCTGTTCCATCCCCAATCCACTAACTATAACATTGTTGCCGTGTTGTGGACTTACCATTGGTTCTTGCCCATTGCTACCCACCCCTAGGGTACTAAACTGTGATTGGCTAGAGCTGATGTCCCCAGGCCTGGATCCACAAAGATTTTCAGCTCACTGTGTACCTCTTCAAGGTGATGAGAATGATTATGTGTCTGTATTGCAACTTGTGTGTACCACCTTTGCCTTATGAGAGTGCTCTCCTGGCCGGCGCAACACTATTGTATATTTGTTGCGGTCTGTGTCTGGAAGACTGCGGATGGCTCTCCTTTCCCGCCGCCGATCGCTGTCCATTGTCTGCTTCGCCCCGTCACGTGTTCAGAGACCACAAATTTGAGCATTGCAGCTCTGAATTATGAGGATTTATTCATATTTTGTGCAGCTGGTCCCTTTGTCGTCTGGGGATTGGAATGTCATCCGCACCTCTTGACATTGGCTGCGGGTCCTGTCTCACACGTCTTGCTCTCTGTCCAGCCTGAATCAGCTCAGCTTGTCTCTTGCTCAGAGGCCTGAGGCCTGCTGTACATTTCCTAATCCTTATAATGTGGTATCTACAGTGTCCATGCTATACTACATTTCCATAGGTTAGTCACACTTGGCTCTGTCAGGCCCCATAGGTGCTCCTGCAGCTCTATAGGGTTATTAGAGTTTCAGCATCTACAAGCTTTGCTCCGGCTCTCTTGCACCTTGCGGTTGCTGCATTTGGCTAATGGAAAATATAAAAGCAATAACAGTATGTATATGTATCTGTCTTTCAACTATAGAATTGTACGCTCGTGTTCTTCATGTATTTGTGTGTTTGTGTCCCGAAGTGCGGATGGCACGTGTGATTAATCTCTAATGCTGTTATGTCGAGGTGTCTCTAACAACGTCAGCCACATGTCTTCTTGGTGTTTAGTCCAAGCTGTCTATGCAGGTGTCTCTGATCATGGCCTGCGGCTCTTCATTCACTCATGGATAGATCTGTATGTCCTTTGGTTGGTATGGCTTGCTGAAGGGATACCTCTCAATGTATTTGTTAATCGTAGGCCCATTAGGAATTCGTCCAAAATAGAATGGATGATTGCAGTATGTTCTGGCCTTCTTTCCTGTCATGAATTTAGTAGGTGGTGTGGTGGTGGCAGGATCCTGCACCCCTCTTCAGTCCCCCCTCTAGTCGACCTGTCGACCACATCCTTATATGACAGTCCTTTCGCTCTTGACTGCCATATCTTTGTTATTTCTCTGAGGTGTCCATGGTAGTTTGTGTGATCGTCAAACGACTCGTTCATATAACATTGCACTCCTTCGGGGTTACACCACACCCACTTTCCTTCATAGTACTTAGCATCAAATGGGTTGTCCAACTTCATTGCTCCAAGTGGGAACAGTTCGCACTGTGCAATTATTTCCCTTATCTTGTTCCTTTCTGCCACAATCTCGTCCTTTGCTCCTCCTATATTCACATCCATCAGGACCTGCATTCCTATTGCTTCCTCTGCTGTTTTCTTGCACTTAGCCATGCAGATTTTGATTCCACACATCGAAGTCGCTGCTAGTATTGATGTACCCATTATCACCTTTAGTCCGTTTGACAGCCGTGACTGCATCCATGACCAAATATATGCTATCGAGCTCCGGTCCTTTCCAGTTCCCCTTGCTTATTCTTCCATTTTGGCATGCATTTGCGATAGCTGTAGTACTGCTTCTGACAATGTACCATTGTCCTTGTCGTTGGCAGGTATGAACGTGCACCAGGAACTCCCAATTTTTGTGCAAGCTTCTTCTTCCATAACTGTGAGCAGATCCAGAATGGATCTATTCTGGAGTGCCACCAACCTTACTGCTCGGAGCTCTGCTTTTATTGATTGAACCCATTCACTGCGGAGTTGATCGTCACCATCAGCTCCCAATGGGTAATTTGTAACCATTTCACATTTGTGTACATCTTCCCCAATGGTATTAGTGACGCAAAGAACATCTGCGTCCTGCTAATCAATCTGTGTTCTGCTGGCACTTCATCTAGTGCTATTTCCAATGCTTCTGAGAAGTAATTTCCTCCTTTCTTTACTTTGCTTTATCCAGCTGGCTCCTCTGCCTTTTCTGCCTTGGCTGTTGGTACCACTTTGATCGACCTCTTCTTTCTTTTGTTATTGTCCATCTTCAGGAACTCATCGATCTTCACATCTCTCTTTGGCACGACCAACAAAGGCATGTTGATGTGTACCAACAAGCATCCTCCTCCCCAGTTGGGTGGCAGCTTCTTGTATGCTTTCGATCTGCAAGCACAGTAGTGATCCATTAGTACTGCTGATCCTGCATTCATAGCTTTGTGTTTCTCAATGCTCCTGCATCCGGCATTCTCGCCAACTTCAACTTCACCATTGTTCTTATAACACAGTGCAGGTTTCTTCAGGGGTATTATCAGCATTGGACCAGCTTCATTTTCCACCCATGTCAGTAGCTTTGCACTCGCCTCCCATTCCTTCCGGCACTTGTTGTTTTCTTCCTGTAACTTGTTTACTGGTGACTGTGCTAGTGTCAGTGCTTTGCTTTCCACCACTCCATCCTTCCGTCCATCTTCTGTGCACACTTGGCCATACACAAGTATCTGCGGTCCCTCCCAGCATCGAGTCTCTACTCCTGTCTCCTTCACTCTTGTCAATTGACATGGTAGTTCCTTCAGGGTGATAGTCTTTGTTCTCTTTTGTCAGGCCTGTCAGTTATGTACTGTATAGCTTCATATAGCTGCCAATAATTGTTCATCATGTTTAAAATCTTTATGCAATTGTCCTCGTAGAGGAATGTTGCTTTACACATCTACCTTAGTGTCACGGTGTTCCCCTCGAACCTTCCTCGCGTTGTCACCATCGAGATGTACATTAAGCATTGTGCGCTTGCTGCAGGAATTTCAGTTGCTATGAATGTTCTGGAGGCACTCATGGTGCAGGGGATTAAGGAGCAAACTCTGGTGCAAACTCTTACCTACTCTGGTTATGTGCTTGTACCACATGTTATTAGACACTGGAACAGTGTCTGTGAGATACATGTCAACCCCTTTCATGTCTGTGTCAACACTGTGCTTACCTCTCCTTACCTTATCAGCAGTGTTCTCCTGTCCACCTGACATGGTCGTTCCACCTGCTTCGGTTGTGGGAATGTTAGTGGAGGGTACAGCGGTAGCACTAGCAACACAGGTAATTTTCCAAAATACTAACACAATAACACCGCTAGGAATAAGTAAGACCAACAGAGCCATCACAGTTTTTAATATGCCATTCATTTTCACTAACACTGCTTGGTCCTTGCAGCTTGAAGATATAGTTGCCCGCCTGAAAAGTGCAAAGAAATACATTATTTGGTTAGTATTGGAAATGCTCTGAAGCCTTGCGGACAAAGTAATCGCTTATGGCGAATGCAAACACTTCTTTCCACACTTTTCTTACTGATGGGTCTCTCAGTGTGGCGAGGACAGGGGTTTGCCATCTTCAAGTTGTGGGTGGGGTGTTTGGGCCAAATACTCTAGAAAGGCAAGATAGTACACTCCCGGAGATTGGGCTCAGAATCTGCTGGGTCTCCTTACAGTATGGACAAATTGATTTGAGAAGGTATCTGGGTGATGGTCAAAGGGCAACATGAACAATCATCAACAATTACATCGGCTTTCACGTAGTTTATGTGCGGAAAAGAAAAATAACAAACAGACAGTGTGCCCTAATATATGTCCACATGGAGTCCAGTCTGTACTTCTGCTGCTTGCAAGCACGTGACCATTGGATGTCCCCCTCTTGGTTGTGTAAGTTCAGAAAGCGCTTGTCTCATAGGTGCTGAAGTTGGCCATGTCGGTCAGGGTGACCTTGTTGCCAGGCGAGGCTACTGCTTTGTAGGGCTTGACGCCAGCCAAGTGGTTCCACACCTGCTTCCCCTGAAGTTTGACAGCACCACTTGCTCTACAATGTGTGGACCCGTGAACTGGGGCGCATTCCAGCACTGGATGAAATTCCCCAGGAGGATGACGTCCCCCACATTCACAGGGTTTTTAAATCCAGAGTCTTTCGGTCCACTGTCGCAGTTGCTCTCTTCACTGTCTTCTGTGCCTTCCCGGTGTCGTATCAGGCGAGAGATAAAAGAAGCGCTAGCATCCAGAGAAGTGATGTATTCATGCATCTCCTGTCCTAACACATCTGTGCTATTCTCCCAATCTTTCAGTGCTCTTGTGGGAGGAGCCAGCGAGAGATGCATGTGTCACCACCTTGTGGGGCGTTAAATGGTGGTTGGACCCAGGCTTATTGTGCAGTGCAAACAAGGCGAGAGGTAAGCAGTGTAGCCAATTCTTTGTTGTGCTCTGCTGTGTTTTGGCTATGCACTCCATCAGGAGGCTGTTCAGGCGGTCACACATCCCATTTGCTTGTGGATGATATGCACAGGTGAACTTGTGTTGAATGCCCAACAGCGCTGTGATGTGCTGTAACATTTCATTGGCGAAGTGAGGGTCATTGTCAGACTGCAGGACCTAACACACACCCCATCTTGGCAGGAGCGTTGCTGGGGGGGGGCGCTAAGGGGGCTATAGCCCCTGATCTTTTGGTTGTAGCAACAGATAGAATATCAGGAGCTACAGCCAAAAGACTAGCTAGCCCCCAGTCCCAACCGTTCCGCGACATCAGCTTAGCCCCGGGTCTTTTCCAGACCTAGCAACTCCCCTGCATCTTGGGAACACTTCCCTGACCAGAAACGTAGCCGCTCTAAGGGCGTCAGCATGCAAACAGGGGCCTGCCTCAATCCAGCTGGAGAATGGGCATACAACCACTATCATGCACCGGTATCCTTGGAAAACTTGGATCATGTCTACATAATCCACATGTACATTCTGGAATGGGCCTACTGGTCTAGGTATGGCTCCTCTCACAATTCTCATGAAATGCCATGCTATAAGCTGCTGGCAAGTCAAACAATTGCTCACACATTCAGCCACGTGTTCTGCCAAATTAGGACAGATCCTTGTTTCTCCAATGCATATGGCAATGACCCCCTTCCCTGTGTGTGTTGGATAGTGCAATTGTGTCAATGCAGTGTTCAATAATGCTAATGGCATCACCACTTTACCTGTGTTATCCTGCCTTATGAGACATTGTGCATTCCCTCCTTGTTCACAATTCCTTCTTTTCCCTCGGTGCAGCCCCCTGCAATTCCATAATCTGTGCTTCTGGCAGTCCTTGTACACTTCCTTAAATACCATATTCCTGGTGCACTCTCGTGCCTTGAAACACTTGTGTGTAGGTGTGTTATAAATGCCATATCATATCATTTGGAGCTCCTTCTAGTTCCCATTGCTGCATGAAATATGCTGCGCACTTTGCCTCAAAGGCTGCTGATTCGTTCCCCCTTGAGATGGGATCCTACCCTTTAATGTGTGCTTGGCACTTCACTATTGCTATCCTTTTTGTCCAAGCAATTACTTCTATCAATCTGCCCAATAGAAGTGCATGCATTTCTGGAGTCCAATTTGTCCTCCTGAATCCTCTCCTTAGCCATCGTGAAAGTCCAGAGTGTACTGTTGACGTCACATAGGCGGAGTCAGAATACACTGTCACGTCCTTCTCTGCACTATGTTCCAGTGCTAGTATTAGGGCCACTAGTTCTGCTGCTTGTGCTGAGTAATTGGATGGTATTTGCGCACTGGCTACTACTTCACTTGTCCCATCTTTAATCAGTCTTACTACTGCAGTTCCTGTACGCCTGACCCCATCTGTCTGGTCAATTGTCAAAGACCCGTCAATGTAGCGCACATCTCTCCCCTCAAGTGCATCCTCCTCTACCTTCCGAGTGTCACTGAACATCTCTATGTTTGCTGTACAGACGTGTGCATAATCTCCTACCTCTAGGGCATCTGCTAAAAATATTGCTGGGTTGACAATTCTGCATCTCACTATCTTCAGTCCCACATTCGATAGTATCACCTCATACCCGGATGCTCTTTGTGTAGTCAGTGTGCTCTTTGGCTTCAGCAGTATCGCAAAGAGGGCGTGCCCCATGTAAAGAGTGGTTGTGCACCCCATGCTTATTGCTGCTGACATTTCCACTGCAACTGCAGCAGCTGCCAAAACTTGTTCACACTGATAGTGTCCTTTCATTACTGGGTCAAGTTTCCCACTGTAGTAAGCTATTGGCTTGTGGCCCATGCTTGACTTTTCTGTTAGTACTGCCTTCATCACAAGCATTGGTGCTAGGCTTATTGCTTCCTTCAGTTCCTTGAAGGCCTCAGTCATCTCAGTGGTCCATGTCAGTCTCCATGTCAGTGTCTTGTTTCCTTTCTGTACTTTCTTCAGGGTGCCGTATAGGGGCCTTGTGCATGTGCTGTAGTCAAAGACCCATGCTCTACAGTAGTTGCATAACCCTATGAACTGTTGCATTTCTCTCATTGCCGTGGACTTACGTGTTTTGCGTATTGTCTCTGCTCTCTCTGGTGTGATCTGTTGGACATTTTGGTATATTGTCTGTCCAATATATAGCACCTCCTTCTGACAGTACTGTAACTTGTCGTTATCCACCTTATATCCCTTGTCAGCTAGCACAGTCAGCATATGTACTGCATCCTGCCTACACTGATCTTCTGTCTGGCTGCAAATCAAAATGTCATCTATGTACTGCAAAACTGTACCCTGTATATTCCTCAAGTCCATCTGTATCACTCTGTAAAAGATAGATGGTAACTCGCAATACCCTTGAGGTAGTCTTGTATGTTTCCACTTCTGGTTTCTACAGCACAAGAACACACCGACCGTTGCCAGCCGGTAGCCCTGAACTACACTCCTAGCGGGAACTAATCCCAAATAGTAATTCCACTCCACCTTGTAGACTCAAAAGACTCCCACCTGGGAGTATTTGATCTGCGAGGGTTAATTTAATCAAAATGTCATGTACTCTTTGCTTGTCTAGTATTTAGTTAACAAACAGTATACATGAGGGTCGGTCAATCTGTATATCTACAGTCAAGAATCCACAAGGCTGAGAACAAACAGTTGCAAGACAGACCAAATTTTGTCATATAAAACGTAATCAGATTTAATTTGCATCACACTGTAACAGTGCAATGTGTGAAACTGATTTAACTCACAAGTTAACTCATACAATTCAGAAAACAACTCAGAAACAAAAGATAGTAATTAAATTGAGCTGAAAAGGTGCTCAAACAAACCGTAATTAATACAAAGGCATATGTAGAGTACAACCCATCTAAACAAACATGGTAGAACAATTAATGTGTCGGTGAGTCGCCACATTTGTGTTTCCCTACTTCTGGGCAGTTCCATTCATTCTGATCAGAATTTCCTAAAAGCACTCCTATAGAGTAGTAAGTGCCAACGCGTTTCGGATTATTCGAAATCCATCTTCAGGGCAGGACATGTTTTAGTTTCAACAATATTCAAATCGGGTTCCTACAAGGTATAAGGATACACTAATTAGTTTATTATAGAGTTTGGGAGACTTGGCTAGTGACTCTCATATAGATGGAAATATACTAACCTTATTTTCTCGGTAAGCAGAGAAGGTTCATTTTCACCTGCATAGTAAATGTAACACACACTGGTAAGTGTCCAATCTTTTAGCAAAGGTCATGCACTGACTATTTGGGGCGCCATCTTTGTGTGGGACTACGCGTCAAACCAACAACATGTGGTTGTGGGACATAATCATAAAATCTACCATCAATTACCCTCTGTACACATTGAGGCGTGTACTCCTCATAACGTGCACTCGCGTTGCTTCGTCATCGGGTTGTAAAATACAACTGTAATGCTTGCGGGTTTGGTAAGTGTCACGGCCGTGCTGCGTGTGCGTGTCACGGACACGGTTGCCAAGGACGCACACGGCCATGCGCGCCTCCTAAGGTTTACTATCGTGTGCGCAGACCCCTTACGGGGTCTGAGATGATGAGAGAAGACTGGTAGGAAAGCCTGATATTTAGCCATTTCATTGTGATAATTCTACAATCATGTCAGTTCACCATCAGGCAGTGTGAACGCTTAAAGAATTGGTGGTTGTTGAGGCCGTGCTGCGCATGCGCGATAAGGCCACGGTTGCCATAGACGCCCACGGGCATGCGCGCATCCTCAGATTAATGTTGAGTGCGCAGACCCCCTATGAGGTCTGAAACACCAAAAGAAGCATAGTAAGATTCCCTGATCTTTGGTCAGTGGTGTTGTTGTGTGTTTATATTCGTGAACAGGTAAACCCAAATTTACAGCGGGAGGAGGGGCAAGAAAGCCACAATCTACTGCGTGGTGCCCCTACCTCCCGCAAAATTTAAGATGAACAACAGGAATAACCAGGGTGTCAATGCTTGGCCATCTGCCAGCACCCTCCTCTGCCCTGAAGGTCATTTGAGTCATGGATTAATATTGTAGTGTTCATAGTTATCACCAATATCTATCTAACAGTACCATTTTGTTTGTGAAACTTACAGTAGTTTATGTACCCAAATACCAATGTTTTCCAAGGCTCTACTAGACTCCCGGCTAGTGGGCCGTTCACATTCTCAACAATTTTGTAAATTGAGCCAAAGCATCTTTCCATCTTAAAAAATAGAACTAATTATAAGACACTACTAAGTCTCCCCGTGCCTGGGCCGTTCACAATCTGGAGGGTCACAGCCAAGTAACACAATTTGGTCATTTAAACATAGGTCAATCTAAGAACCTAAAATGGCAAGTGCATGTTGAACTCAGTAGTCAAAATCACTCTTGCTACCATAAACCAGATATGTAGAACCTGTTTTTCTAGCGTTACACTGTTAAAAACACTACCAGAAAAGCTACAACAAAGTATTACAAAAAGCACATTAGGTTGAATTCACAGTCCATGCCTCTTGGATTGAGACAATCCAAAAGATCGATCCAAAAAATCTCCCTCTGTAGTAGTCTTTTGTGCACATCCACCCCTCTCGGACCCACTTTGACTTGTTCCAAAATCATGCATTTCAATTGGGCAATTGAATGCCTTGCTTCCAAAAAGTGCATGGACACAGGTGATCTGAGACTTTTTGTCCGGATGTTGGATTTATGCTCAGTCCAACGTAATTTAGCCTTTCTCATAGTAATCCCCACATAATAAAACCCACAGGGACATTTGAGAGAATAGACTACATTTGTGGAGTCACAAGTACTTGAGTGTTTAAGTGTAAATGGTTTACCTGTGTGTGGGTGTGAGATTGTGTTCCCTGGTAGAATGTTGCTGCAATGTTGACAGTTATGACAGGGTTGAGTTCCCTTGTATCTTGTGGGAGTTCCCTGAGTCACGGGCAAAACCGCTTTGACTAGACTGTTCCTTAAGGCATTGCTATTTCTGTAGGCAAAAATCGGCAATTGTTGGAAGAGTGGTTGTGTCTGGGGTCCATTTGCAGCATTGGCCAATTTTTTGGGATATTGCTCCTGATTCTTTTGCTCTGTGCGGAGTATGTTGTGATATATACCATAGAGTCATCTTTCTTGGTACACTTAGGTGTAAGTAAAGTATCCCTCTCGATGGTAGCCACTTTCTCCTCAATTTGGGCTATTTTAGTTGGATTGTGCCCTCTTTCCTCAAATTTATGGCGTAGGCATGCTGACTGTCTCTGGTATTCAGTGCCCTCTGAGATATTCCTCCGATAACGTAGAAATTGGCTTAGAGTGACGCTGTCAATCGTCCTCCGAGGGTGGAAACTTGTTGCTAATAAGAGGCTGTTTCTGTCTGTGGCTTTAGTGGAAATCCTTGTCTCCAGATTATTTTATTTGACGTAAATTTCAACATCCAAGAAATTGATCATGACTTTGCTCATCTGAGTGGTAAATTTGATCCTCGGGTGCATTGCATTCATCATAGAGAAAAATGTGTTCAATTCATCTTCTGTGCCTGACCAGATACCAAACACATCATCAATGTATCTTACAAAGTTGGTCAGATGACTCAACCACCTCGCAGATGTCAGTACGTGTTCTGTTTCCAGATAGTACATAAACGTGTTAGCGTACGCTGGGGCCATTGCGGCCCCCATGCTGGTCCCTGATACTTGTAAGTAGAATCTTTCTTGGAATCGAAAAAAATTATTCGTCAGCACTAATTTGAGCAATGTTAAAACAAATATCTTGACGCCTTGACAATTGTCACTCCTAAGAAGTAGCCATTCGACTGCTTCTAGGCCAGCATCATGTACAATGTTAGTGTAGAGAGAGGTAACATCCATAGTGAATAGGGTATCCCTCTCATTAACAAACTCAATCTCCTTTAGTTTAGCCAAGAAGTGGGTGGTATCCTTGATGTAAATTGGGGTTTCTTGTATGAGGGGTTGTAGAATTTTATCCAGGTATTTCGCCAATGGCTCCAAGAGGCTATCAGTTGCTGCTATGATGGGTCGACCCGGGAGGGTCTATTAGTCTTTTGTGAATCTTGGAGAGGATGTATATCACAGGAGTGATGGGGTGTGTCTTTTCCAGAAATCTACATGTCTTCTCGGAGATCACCTCTTTTGTTTCTGCCTCATCAAGAACATCCTTTATCAGGTTTGTGACCTGTTTGGTTGGATTATAATCGACCTCCTGAATAGTTTCCCGATCTGCCAGTTGTCGTTCGATTTCTGCGATATATTTAGTCTTGTCCATCAGGACAAGGGCTCCTCCCTTGTCTGCTGGTTTGAAGATAATCTCGCTATTATTTTTTATTCATTTCTGGTTTCTATACATAAAGCTGGTCAAGTCTTGTGAGTCTGGGTGTAGTGGTACTGTGAAGAATGCATTCTTCAAGTACTGACCGTGAAGCAGGCAGCTTCTGTCGGAATGCTGCACAAAATATAGCGCTGGATTTGCAACTAAAGGAAATTCTGCTTCTTCTACAATGTGGGTAAGAGGTCTTAAATCCTGAATGAAATGCCATGACCGCCCACCCCCTTCGCCTTCCGCATTGGGTACACCATGGTGTTGCATGGGGACTCTGATGGTACAAGAATGCCTCTCTCAATCAAGGCTGTGATTGTCTCATAAATACCATAATCTTCATCTTTAGTTACAGGATACTGTTTCACACTTGGTAAAATTGCTCCTGGCTTCAGCTTCATCTTCACTCCCCCTATGCTCTTAATGTGACTCACGTCATAGGGTCTTGTGGGCCATAAGGTGATGGGTACCTTGGTCATGTCCTCCTCCCCGAATGGGGCTGGCGCCTCCAGAGCCTTTGCCATTTTCTGTGGTACTTCCCTGTAGTGTATTTGTAACCGATAAGTAACACTAATTTCAAACACTATCTCCATTTCTAGTCTCTCTTCCCTGAATAGCTCTTCGGTTGTCACTGTGGTCAACCTGCACCCTTCTACTACTCCATCCCGTGCAATGCAATGCAATGCAATCCTCTCTTGCGACCACTGCCCCTATTTCTGTTGGCACTATGGTTCCTTCCTCCTCATCCATTGGTAGCTCAGGCCTGAATAGGTACTCGTTTGGAACTCACTGCATCTTCCCTGCAATCCCTTGAAGCCATGCTATGGCAATGTCAGTTCCATACTGGAACATTTCTGCGTTCACTGGTACCCCCCTTTGTACGGTGCATCCACAATATGCTTGAACAATCTGTCTTACATTGAGCATGTGTATTCCGGGTGTAGAGCACACTATTCCCTTGTCTGTCAATGAAATGTTCATGTTCAGTCTATTCGTAATGTCTCATCCCAGTATGTTTACAGGTGTCTGTCGAGAGTAAAGTAAAGGCAGAGATAGATCATGATCTGCTATAGAAAGTGAGATGGCGTCTGTGAAAGGATCCACTTCCCGAGCCCCAGAGAATCCTTGAGTGCTCATGGCATCGCCTGACAATGTAAAGGCTCCTTTCCTAATGTAGTACCTAGTCTCCCCTGTTTCAACAAGAAAGGAAAGCGTTTTGTCACATATCGCCACCCCTATGCAAGGTTCCTCCGCAGGGTTGGGCGTGATCGACAGGATGGGACACATCAAGTTCATCTGGGGGCTGTCCTATTGAGGGTATAAGGACATCCTATTTCCTGTAAAGGGGTTGTTCCCTACAATGGTAACTCATCCCAGTTGTCTGATGGGAACTGTCGACATTGAGTACACGTGTGCTGCTGCATCATTGCTCTGTATGTGCGCTCATTGCTATGTGTTTCCTCAAATCTGTGGTGCTTGTAAATATTCTGGTACCGCTGCTGGCATCTGTGGTACTTGCATTTGGGTTTGTGGGGCTTGTACTGTGTTTGTGGCATCTGTTGATGTGTGCCGGTAGCCCTATGCTGCACTCCTGACAGGAGCTAATCCCAGATAGTAATTCCACCTCGTGGACTCAAAGGACTCCCACCTTGGAGTGTTTGATCTGCGACGGTTCAGGCACTCCCAGGTGGGAGTCCTTTGAGTCCACGAGGTGGAATTACTATTTGGGATTAGCTCCCGTCAGGAGTGCAGCATAGGGCTACGGGCTGGCAATGGTCAGTGTGTGTCTTGTGCTTTAGTTTTCTGAATCTCGAGTGGCCTCGAGATTCTCCCTGCTGCACCTGAAGCATTACGTACTTAACTTACACACATTTCTAAAGACTTTTTGGCTAAATTTGCCTTCAGTGAATTTTATGATTTTTTCGTAATGCCTCCCACCCCATTTTATATTCTATCTGTTGATGTGTCCCCTGCATCTGTCCTTGCTGTTGTTGGGCCTGTGCATAGTAATCATTCTGGACCCCTTAGTAGGGTTGCTGGCCCTGCACCCCCCCAGTTTTGTTGCTTCCCCCGTACCCACACACTCTTGAAATGTGTCCTAACTGCCCACATGTCCAGCACTGTGGTGGCTCCTTCCCTTGCCCTTGGAAACCCTCTGAAAAATCCCCTGGGTTCTGCTGCATCTGTTGCCCATATCCTCGAAACCTCCTGGAAAGCCCCCTTGGCTGTGATGCATCTGTGGTCCGAATCCACACCCTTTCTGTTGCCCCCCCTTCCTCTGAAGCCTTGCGGTGGACCACCCCACCCCATGAAGCCTCCCCCCATGGGCAGTGCAAACTGCTCCAGTTGCTGCTGCGGCTGCAGCTGCTTTCCCTGTGGCGTGGGGATGGTTAAGACCGCCCCTTCCATTGCGTACTTCGATGGTTTTTTTCTGTAGTAGTTTCACTTCAGCTATCTTTCTGTCCTCTGCGTTTTGCTTAATCTTCTCCTGCCATAGTCTACAATGATGATTTGTTGTGAGCTGCATGGGCGTAATTTTAGGGGGGGACAGGGGTGTTTGTCCCCCCCAACTTTCATGCACACCATTTTGTCCCCATTCATTTGGCTGGGGTACCTTTTCTTCAGATGTCCTGTCCCCCCTAACATTTTCTTCAAAGTTACTCCACTGATGAGCTGTATCTCTGGCCACCCTTTCGCTTCCATCCCAACCAATTTCCGCAAACTTTTCTGGACGGGCTCTGGAAGCCCTTGTATTGTATGTGATAGAATATTGCTACTGTTTTTGTCCCATGCCTCTCGAGTTTCAAGGCACCAAAGCTCTTGAATCTCCTGAATGTACTGCACAGGGTCTTCGTCTTCCCTCATTTTCTGAGACGTAATCGTCTCAATGTCTGATGTGTCTGGGTATTGTGTCCTTAGTGCTTGCCATACTGCTGCCCTGCAGTTTGCAAACGGTGCACCATTGTGTTGCTGTGTTTTGTGTCTTAACCCTGGGAACCCCGCCCTTTCCATACATCATCAGCTGCATCCCCTTAGATCAACACTAATAGTCCCTTTACGTCTCCTACAGCTAACCTATGCTACGCTGTCATTTTCCCCATCTCATAGATCCACTTTCTAGCCCCTGAACTCAACAGTGGTAGTCTACACTTCACATTTTCCTTGTCTGCATGTTTCCATGGTACATACTGAGGTCTTACTTCTCCTCTCTCTAATAAGGGCATCTGCGTGAACCCCGCCTCCTCATGTGTTCTTCTAGTCAGTCTGACTTGTCGGACCCTTCTCTCGCTCTTAATGCCTGCGCAAACATCCATCGGTTCTAGTATGGGCACTCTGGTACTGTCGTCATATCTCCTTGTTAACCATCCCCTTGAACAAGCCATTGCTGTCTCCCCTTTCCTTCGTCCTGGGAGGTCTCTGACTCTATCGACATATGTAGTGGTATCCAGCAGTGTGTGCAAGTCATTCACCAGCCGTGCCTGCTCCTTTCAGCTGCCCCTTTGTTCTCCCTGTGTTTGTGTCCTAAACTCCCATGACACCTGCTTGTCTGCCCCCACCCCCATCGATTGGGATCGATATTGCTCGCCCCTCTTGGCCCCACTATTATTGTCTTCATTATCAGACCTTGTGTGCATGTTGCTGCAGAAATCATCTGCGAAACTCAGTCTCCTCAATGTCAAGTCCGTGTTAGGTTTCATGCTGAGGTCAATGCCCCTCAAGTCGTACTTGCTTCCTCCCCGCAGGCCACTAGGCCTGCACCTTCTCTCTCTGCTGTGCTCCTACCTCATGAGCTTGTAGTATCTGGTTCTGTCCTCCGCCAGTCTGTTACCTCCCCTGTCTAGAGCTCCTTGTGTCTTTACCGCCCGTATTGCTCGCTCCTCCTCCCACCATGCTCGTTCCCTTGTCAGTCTATCAAACTGTAACTTTCTCTGTTCTCTCTCAGCAAACTTGCTTTTTTCCCGCTCTGCTACTTCCCTTCACCTCTCAATCTCTTCCACTTCCTGTGTCTTTCTATCCCACTTCTCCCGCTCTGCTCTCTTCCTTTCCTTGAGGTCTCTTTCAATCCTCTCCTCCTTTTCCCTTTCCATGTGCTCCTTCTCCTCCTTCCTTCGTTCCCTGTCGTCCCTCTCCAACTTCTTTTTTCTCCTCCTCTCCTTGTCCTCCCGTTCCTTCTCTCTCCTGTCCTCTTCTTCCATTATCTCCACCCAGTCTGATGCTTCGCTGCTTCTCTTCAGACCCTCCATTGCCTTGGTCTCACCTTCTGCATCTCCATCTGATTTCCCTTCCAGCTTCAGGAGTATCTGTCCTCCTATCCACTTGTTCGTGGCTATGCTCCCGAGCCCCTCCCTTGCGCCCTTCTGCACCTCGCTGCTTGTTTCTTGCTCGCCAGCTTCCTGTCCTGTGCCTATTGGCCTCTCCTCCTTAGTATATGGTGGGGCCTTATATGTTGGACTTGAGTATCCCTCTGCTGCCCTTAATTCTGGTAATTGGGTACATCCCTTGCTCATCATCTGTGTCATCAGATGCCACACTCGGGGGGCATGGGGAGGTGCGGAGGGATGAGCCCCTGGCTCCTTCACCTCCTGCCAGCTCAGCATCCACTGATTCCCCGCATTATCCTCCTCGTGCTCCTGAAACATGCGGCACAACTCGAATATGGCCATCCGTTTTGTTAACTTCTTCCTCTTATGGGTACCCTGTATGTGTGTCAATAGCGATTGCTGCACGTCTTTGGAGAAACTTCCACAAGGTGGTCATGGTTTACTTAACTTTGGACCCTTCTATGCTATACTTGCAAATATTCTCCCTGTAAGGCAGGAGTGTCTTACACAAGTGCTGAAGGGGCGGGTCCCCCCGCACGTCCACTGATATATCATTTTGTGCCTTTACCTGACCTCAACTTTAGGATTTCGATAGTCTGCTGTTCAGGGACAAAAGTACAATATAATGGCAATACTTTTCAGTTTCTACGGACCTCTCTGGCTCCACACCTTATCAGGTGTGCTCCGTGCACCGCCCCTCCTTCCCAATCACTGCTTCCTCTGGGACACCCACAATCTTGCGCATGCCCCTTCCGCGCACTGCCAATTGCTCACCTCGTCTGCCAATCCCAATTTTGCAATACTAGCTCCTCACTGTCTCGTGCTCTGTGTCCTATGTACAACCCTACGGGAGACGTCACCAATCTATTGACCAAGGTAGTGCAAAACAATCAAATACTGCGCGCACACTGTAATATCGTGTTACTCCCAACAACACAAAAACCCCACAGCTGTCTTACCGCCTCCAGGCGAAGTATACCAATATTCTCTTGTTGTCGAACTGTACCCGCTGCGTCGCCTAGCGTGCAAAACGCCTCACTCCAGGAGACTTAATCAGCCGACTCACCTTCTGCAATCTAGGCCAGCTCTCTTGCTAACCCTTACAGGGATACCCTCATCTATGACCTGAGCTAAAACGCCCAACCCACAGGAAATCCACTTATTTACATAACTTTTGTAATCCGTATACTCGAGTCAATAGTCTAGGTTATTCACCAGCACCGTTTACCTCTCAAACCGAATATGCCATTAGCATAGAGACAGGACTTCTACCTCTGCTCCCGTCCCTAGCAACGTAAATGATACTAGACAATACTTTGACAATACTCGACAATGCTAAACAATACTCCACAGTACTCAATACCCTCCCTAACACCCACAGTTGCCATTAGACTTGGTCAATACTTACACTCTGTGGTCTTCTGGTGCTGGCGACTCCCCCAAAAGGTGCCACTCCCACGTCCTGGTCTGTCTGGACTCCTCGCTGACTTTGGGCAGGATGATTTCTGACTGGCTTCTGACTGCCTTTCCACAGGCACACGTTTTCCCATCTTCTCGAAATATGCGAGGGTCCTGCAGCCTCTCACGTTCGGCGGTGGAGGAGACCTTGTGCCAAGCTGGTGCAGCCAACCATCGACTCTGCTACCAACTTGTTGGGGGGTAACTCCCAGGCATGGCAGAGGGACACTGGAGATTTTCACACTTGGAGGGCCCAACACCGTCCCCCAGGATTCAAACTGCAGTTTATTACAGACAAAACGAACAGGGATCAGCCCAAGAACAGAGAATATTCATGCACATCCTGCTCTTCCTCGACTCGCAGGCCAGTTTTACTCCCAAATGGCATCAGCACTTCGTCACAACCTGGGTCCTTCTCCAGAAACCCTATCAGGCCGGGTGATTGGGTATTAAGTATCTTATAACCTATACAGGACATTATAGATGTTATTCTACTGGTCCTCGCATGTCAGGTGGCTGACCTGTTCCATCCCCAATTCACTATCTATAACATTGTTGCAGTGTTGTGGACTTACCATTGGTTCTTGCCCATTGCTACCCACCCCTAGGTCACTAAACTGTGATTGGCTAGAGATGACGTCCCCAGGCCTGGGATCCGCAAAGGTTTTCAGCTCACTGTGTACTTCTTCAAGGTGATGAGAATGATTATGTGTCTATATTGTAACTTGTGTGTACCACCTTGGCCTTCAGAGAGTGCTCTCCTGACCGGCGCAACACTTGTTGCATACTTCTTGTGGTCTGTGTCTGGCAGCCTGGGACCGGTTTTCCTCTCCCACCACTGATCGCTGTCCATTGTCCGCATCATGTGTTCAGAGACCACGAATTTGAGTCTTGCAGCTCTGAATGATGAGGATTTATTTGTATTTTCTGCAGCTGCTCTGTTTGTCATCTGGGAATTGGAATGTCATCCGTATCGCTTGACCTTGGCTGTGGGTCCTGTCTCACAGGTCTTGCTCTCTGTCCAGCCTGAATCATCTCAGCTCGTCTCTTGCTCAGAGGCCTGAGGCCTGCTGTACCTTTCCTAAACCTTATAATTTGGTTTCCACAGTGTCCATGCTATACTACATTTCCATAGGTTAGTCCGACTTGGCTCTGTCAGGTTCCATAGGTGCTCCTGCAGTTCCATAGGGTTATTTGTGTTTAAGCATCTGCAAGCTTTGCTCTGGATCACTTGCAGAATGCAGTTTCTGCGTTGTTGCATTTGGCTAATGGCAAAAATAATTAAAGCAGTGACAGTATGTATATGTCTCTGTCCTCTAACTATAGAACTGTATGATTGTGTTGTTCATGTATTCGAGTGTGTGTTTGTGTCCCGAAGTGTGGATGGCACCTGTGCTTCATGTCGAACACTGATATGTCGTGGTTTGTTTGTTTGTTTTATTATTTATAATGCGCAGATATACCCAGGGGCATCAGGGCGCAGCATTTACAATGATATGCAAAGCTTAGTTACAAAATATAAAATGTACATATTGACAATGGCAGTATATACAAAGCATAATGAGGCAAACAGGCAATATATACAGTATATACAAGAATACAAAGTGGGCACACAAGGTTACACTGTGTACGGATAGCATGAAGGGATAGCCTTGGCACTTAGCTATCTTGGTGGTCCTTCGATTTCAGCCATGAAACTAACTTGGATCGGAAATTCAGGTAGTGCATGTCTACTCTAAGGTTGGGAGGCAATGAGTTCCATAGTTTGGCTGCTTTTACAGGGAAGCTGTTACCTCCTATAGAAGCTAGTTTGAAGTTAGGGACAGAGAGGCAGTCTTTGTATGCAGATCTGAGGGGTCTCGAGAAGGCTTGTCTATGGAATCTGTTAATCAAGTAGATCGGGGCGGAATTGTTAAGAGATTTGTAGGTAAGTGATACCGTTTTTAGGAGAATTTTGTCTCTAGTAGGGAGCCAGTTCTGTTGGCTGAGTCCTGAAATGTGCTCTCTTCTGGGGATGCCTAGGGCTGCTCTCAGGGCGTTATTCTGGAGGGTTTGTAGCTTGCTGGTGGTAGCCTTGGAGGTTCCCAGGTAAAGGGCATTACAATAGTCAAGGCGGGATAGTATAAGGGCTCTAGCGAGTGTGAGGCAGCTAGTGTCTGACAGAAATGGTTTGGCTGAGCGGATTAATTTGCACGTGTATGCAGATGAGGATGCCAGGGAACTCAGTTGTCTTTTGAAGGAAGAGTGAAAATCCAAGTAGAATCCCAATGTTTTGACCTCCTGTCCAACTTTGATATTGTTCCCATCTATCATGAAGGAGTTGTAGGCCAGGCTAAGTTTCTTTAAACTCGACGTAGTACCCAGGATGATAAGCTCCGTTTTCTCATCATTCAGGCATAGTCCGTGAGTAGCCATCCATGCCTGAATGATGATATACACCCTATTTAGCAAGGCCAAATCCTTTCCATAATCTCCAGAAAGCGGAAGGAGGATCTGGGTATCATCTGCGTAATTAGTGTAGGTGATACCGAGATGATCCAATTCATCGAAAAGGGGCTTGGTAAATATGTTGTACAGTGTGGGGGAGACGCAGGAGCCCTGTGGGACACCACAAGTGATGGGTATAGGGTCTGCTGCAGCAGTGGGAGAGAAGACCCTCATAGTTCTTCCGTTAAGGAATGAGGTGATCCAGGTAATGGCCTCGGGAGAGAAGTGTGCTGCTGTGTGGAGGTGTGAGCATAGGACAGAATGGTCGACCAAATCGAAAGCTGCAGATAGGTCAAGGAGGAGGAGTAAGGCAACTTGCCCCTTGTCCCTGAGTGTGTCAATCTGAGCTTTCAGGTCAATCAGTGCAGTTTCAGTCCCGTGTTGAGGACGGAACCCTGATTGTCTGGATCCTAAGAGGTGGTGTTCTTCCAGGTGCTTCTGTATTTGTACATAGGCGACCTTGTCTAAGATTTTTAGTAGGAAGGAAACAGTCTTTATGGGTCGGGAATTTGTGGGTATGGTTGGGTCAAGAGTAGGTTTTTTTAGTAATGGAAGTACCCAGGATTGTTTTAGATTGGTGGGGATGGAGCCAGTGGTGAAGGAGGCATTGATCAGTTTAGTGATGAAGGGGGAGAGGTCGCGGGCAGCATCTTTGATGAGCTGTGCTTGGCACAGATCTCCCTGGCAATTGGATGGTTTCAGAGACAGGATAATTTTTTCTACGTCAAGAGTATTGACTTTAGAGAACTTGAAGCGGGTGAGATCTGTGGTCGTGAGCTTATCCGGAGTTTTGGATGGGAGAGTGTCTTTTAGGGCAGCTTTTTTGCTAGAAATTTTGCTTTGAAGGGTCACGATCTTATTTGCCAAGGCATTTTGAATTTCTGAAAACCAGTTTTTATCTTTTGGTTCAAGTATCAGGGGGTAGTATGGGGGTTTCTACTTCATTAAGTACAGATAAGAGTTCTTTCATATTAGATTTAGCTTGGGGTATGTGAAAGTCAAAGGAGGTTTGTTTAGCCAGGTAGATTTCTTTTTTATAAAGTGCGGCTAGTTTGGAAAGTTTAAGTTTGTTTGCGGCTGAGGGGGATTTTTTCCAGGTGGCCTCGCGGTTTCTTTTTTTGCTGCCTTAGGTTTTTGAGGAATGGTGTGTACCATTTGTTAAGGTGCGTTTTCGGTTTACTAGGTCTGAGTTTAAGTGGGGCGATGAGGTCCAACGAGGTAGCCATGACCTTGTTGTATTCTTCAACCAGGATCTCTGGATCCAGGTTGTCGGGGAGTGTGTTAAGTGTGGGGAGTAGATTCAGGATCAGTCTTTCTGATGTAATGTTCTTCTTGTTTCTGGTGAGAGTAGGAGGGGCCGTGGTGATGGGCGGAGGTGGAGGTCTGTCAGTGGACAACAAGAACGATACCAGGTGGTGGTCGGTCCAGACAAGTGGTGATATATTTGTGATGTTCGCTAGGCAGTTGTGGTCGGCCACCCAATCAAGTATTCTACCTTTCAAATGAGTGGGTGCCATACTTCTTTGCGCAAAGTCTAGTTCAGCAAGAGTGTTAACTTAGTGCTGGCTGTTTCATCTGCTGGGTCATTGTAGCCCATGTTAAAGTCCCCCAGGGTGAGTGCTTGAGAAGAGCTTTTGAGATTACTGGATAGAATGGCGTTGAGGTCTTCATCAAAGGTGCCGATGGGGCCTGGCGGGGCGGTAAATCAAATGGATATTGAGGGTTTGGGTATTAGTGAGTGGGACTTTGACTGATAGTGTTTCACATGAGAGGACATTGGTGGAAGTTGCTAGTCTCATGGTCAGACTACATTTGTGTATAATGGCGACACCCCCTCCTCTGGAGTTGGGGCGATCTTGCCTCAGGATGGAATAGTTATCTGGGACTGCTAGCATGAGCATGGGGCCTGCTGCAGGGTGTAGCCAAGTCTCGGTAATAGCGAGGAAATCACAATCTTCTTTAAGGATCAAGTCTGCGATTTCTGTGGCATGAGCTACTAATGACCTGGCGTTGATCAGGGCTCCCTTGATTTTAGGGCTGGCTGTGTTTTTAGTAGTAGTTATATGACGTTTGTCCTGTGTTGATGCAAGAGTGCCCTGACTGGGGAGGTTGTGAGGGGGTCTGGGGATGAGGTTGTAGGGTGGATTAGATGTTTTTGTGGAAGAACTAGATCGAGGCGGCTGCTCTTTGGACTTCTGTAAAGTGGGCAGTGAGCGGGCGAGAGGCTCATATATTTTGGCTAGTCTAGCTCTAAGTCCTAGGTTCCTATCTATGGTAGTGCCAGGGAGACTGGCGGGTAGCAACAGAGGGTTGTTTATGTCTGTGTATGGTGCCTGATTGTTAAGCATGGTTGGAGAAGGCATGTTGGGTAAATGTGGAGCCATCTTGAGCTGAATTACAATGTTTAGGAAGATGAGGATGCAGGCAAACAAGCTAGTAGTAGATGGACACATACTAAGTAGTGGTGAGAGTGTTGGTGGGCTGGGGAATAGGCTTAGTTAACGCCAGGTAGACCAGTGTGCATTTATATTATGGACCTGGGATAGAGGTTACACAATTCGACTGAAATGCTCTAAGGTTACACCTGTTTTGGAATTGAACAGTTTGGCTAAAAGCCCTAAGCGACACCTAAAAATTGGGATATTGCAATGTGGCTGAGGGACACTAAAAGCACATGGGTTTAGGTGACACAAGTGGTTAAGAAGCACTACGTAACCTCTGAGTTTGAGGTGGGTGATATAGTTAGAATGCCTAGCGTACCACCTAGATTAGAGATACAAAGACTAAGTTGCTAGAGATGCTTATGGTGTCACCTAAATAAAGTAAAGCCGTGTGGCGAGGCAGCAGTGTGTAACACCTGGCTGAAATGCATAGAGCACCATCTGAATTCGAAGTATAACAATGAGGCTAGAATGCATAAAAGCACCAATTAAGTTCAAAAGAGGCAAGCGGGCTGAAGTACATAGAGCACCATCTAAATGCGATATATGGCAATGAAATATGGCAATGAGGTTAAAAATGCATAGAACACCATCTAAATTCGAAGTATAACATGAGGCAAAAATGCATGGAGTACCATCTAGGTTCAAGAGAGGCAGGAGGGCTAAAATGCATAGTACACCTTCTAAATGCGAAATATGGCAAATAGGCTAAAAATGCATAGAACACCATCTAAATCCGAGGTATAACGGTTCCATGTAATAATGTCGCCACAAAAATCTCGCCATGCAAAAATATCGCCGAAAAATGGCCGTTTTTTGTGGCGACATTATTGCATGGAACATGCGGGCGACACCCCCAATCTTTTTAAAAAAAAAAATGTTTTAACATTTTTTTTGCCCCTGTCCCCATATATATGGTCACCCATATAATATCGCTGCAACCTTTTCCCGGCGATATTATTTACGGTGACCATATATATGGGGATAATATTACCTGATACCGGTATAACAATGAGGCTAGAATGCATAAAAATTCTGGTGGTGTTTCTAACAGCGTCAGCAACATGACTTCTTGGTGTTTAGTCCAAGCTGTCCATACACGTGTCCCTGATCATGGCCTGCAGATCTTCATTAACACATGGATAGATCTGTATGTCCCTTGGTCGGTATGGCTGGCTGAGGTGATACCCCTCAACGTATTTCTGAATCATAGGCCCATTAGGAATTTGTCCAAAATAGAATGGATGATTGCAGTGTTTTCTGGCCTTCTTTCTTGTCATGAATTTAGTAGGAGGGAGGCTGGTGGCAGGATCCCGAACCGCTCTTCACTCCCACACAGGCCTCCCTGTTGCCCTTCTTGCTGCTTCTTTTTCTCTTTATATGCCCGCAACCACTTGACAGGTTGCAGGCCTGGACTCTCAATTGGGCTTCCTGACTATAATTAAAGGGACATGCCTGACCTTTAAAGCAATCTACAGGTATCTATCTTCTTCGTCCCAGTACTAGAGTGGTGAAATGAGGTTTTAGTGTTCATCACTCCTAGTCGCCTCTTCCTCGTCCCAGTACTGTTAGAGGTCAAAAGGAGGGAAGAGGTTTTACAATAGCCTATAAAGGCCGGTGGAATGTTAGGTTGGCCTTCAATATGGAAAGGGGATACCATGTCTCACCTACCTCATCCTTAACCCCTCTCGTCTTCAACCTCTTTCGGTTGCTTCTGGATTGGTAATGTTTCTTGTCATTATCTTGGTCAGTGGGACAGGGATAATAATACCCCATAACTGCCTCTGGTATAGAGGATTCTTAATGAAAGGGAAATGCGTAATACCTTGTCTCACCTGAGGACATCTCATCCCCAGTCCCCAAAGACCCCCTACCCAGGTGATCCTCCCTCGCTTCTCCACCCCAGGGTCAGGATACAAAAGCAATGCCCGTTCCCAGGCCACCTGATAAGAGGATCCAAGGGGTGTAGATGCGCAAATGCTCTTAGGTTTCTCACAGAACACAGTCTTCCACTGCTCCCTCGATTGATGTTGCCCGTCACAGTCCTGTGCTGCAGCATCCTTTTGCAATGTCTGGAGTACCTGACCCACTCTTCCCCTAACTTTAAGTCATTATACTCGCCCATTCTTCATGCTGTCAGGGGCTTGCATCCCCTTCTTTGTTCCAACCTGTAGATAGACAGGTCCAAAAATATTCTGATCAAGGCTCTCCCCCATTCCACTGTGTTGACCTTGCGTGCTCTCTGTAGTATCTCCTCCTTATTGCTATAATAGTGGCACTTTGCGAACTACAGAGCGGGGGCCAGCCTCAGAGCCTACCCATCGGTGCACCCTTTCAAAGTGCATCTCTTTATCGTGTTCTCGAACTAGTAGCTTCTTCCACACCTGGTGCAGGAGTAATTCCTAGTCCCTTGTCCACTTGCCGCCCTTACAGGGAAACACCCTTATCCGCAAGTTTTCAACACCATCCAGCTTGCTTCTGGCTTCCTTTTCTTTGATTCTTGCCTCCAATTTCACCTGCATGACGTCTACCGAGAGTTGGTTGTTTTCTAGGGCCTCCACTCTATTTTCCACCTTTACAACACGGTATCGGATGGCCCTCAGGGAGGGCCACACTTCAGCCCGGAACACTTTCAGCTCAGCCAATGCAGACAGAATGTCCTATTGGATGCCGCTTACACCTCTTTTCTCCGCTGCGGCCCCTCCTGCTCTCTCCATGGTTTTAGGTTCTGCTCCCCACACTACACGTTACACCACACTCCCATAACTCCATGGGTCGCTGTGAGGGGTCAGTAATGTGTGACTCACGACTGTGTTAAGTTGTCAGACATTTTATTGCACACAAAACTATAAAATAAACCCTAACCCTGGATTGTGTAGTTTATTTTGGAAAACTTCAATTCCACTTCTTTAGAATGCCAAAAGTCCATAAAAAGGACAGGTTTACAGGGAAGATTAAAAAGGGGTTCCTCCCAGTCTTCCTGGCTTGATTAACCCCCACCCCCCGTGTGATCCGCCACAGTACACATGGCCGGGAACATAGAGCGCCTGCCTTCCCCATGCCACATGAGAAGGGTCCCAGACCAGGTTCTTGGGGGTGGGGGGAGGGTTCTGTCGGATTCTCCCTAGTCCTGCAGTGGAGCTTTAGATAACTATTACGCAGCTGTGTGTTGTCCCCTTCCTGCCTGTCTACTGTGTGCGTCCCCAACCCAAGGCACATTCACGGTTCTGAGGGAGCTGGGGCAACCTCGTTCTAGCCTCTCTGTTGCTCTTGTGCCCCTGGCCTGTGGCTGCACCGCTGGTCGCTCACTCAGTGTGCGCAGGGAATCGCGGTTTGTGTGTTTTCCTATTGACCTCCCTTGCGACAAGTCTCAGTGTGGGGGTCCAGAGCCCAGTCCCTGGGCCCACCAGTACAGATAACTCAAAGTGCCCCCACTGGCCGGCTTTTCCGCTTCAATCTGTGTGCGTGCCTCCAGCCCCATTCCATTGTTGCCAAGACTGGCCTCTTCCTCGACCTCAATGCCACTCGGGCAGTGGATTCCCCCATGTGCTTCATCAAACCAGGCTTGTCACCCCCGGAAGCCTGTCTTAGCTCCTTGGGTCCATCAGGGTGCAGCGCCCTTCCCCCTGCACCACATCGAGGTCTCGTCAGTTACGCGACTCTCGTTCTTCACAGGGGAAGGCTCCCTCTTCCCCAGCCAGCATGGAGGAGGCAGTCACGGGGGGCACCGTCACCTGCCACCGTGCTGTCCTGCCCATGGCGCCCACTGCGCGCGCTCTCACCCTTACTGCTTTCAAGCACTGAGGCCGCAGCAGACCCAGCAGCCACAAAGCTCCCGCTCTTGATTTAGGTGGCCCCATGGTCGGCGTCAATAGTTCCCAAGCCAGGCCACTGATCCGGACCACCCTCAGTTCAGGTTGCGCTCAGGGATCCAGGGGCACAGAAACACCCACAAAATGTGGCCTGTGAGCGGTGGTGACTGGCGGCGATACAGACAGAGTATCCGCTGGTTGCGGAGCTCTGCCTTTATGCGGCCATGTTGCACCATGCCCCCTAGTGGTCTCTGTGCCCCCCCCTACAGATGCTAAAGGTCTGGAGGGATGGGCAATTCACATTTTGCTGAAAATGGAGAATGTTTCTTTAAACTAAAGTTGGACATTTATATTTAGCTATTTTATATAGCCCTAACTTACTGCCTGGCTACTGCTTCTGAGAGCTTTGATTCACTTCCGCATGCTGCAGTGCAAGAGAAATGCTGAGTTCAAACGGTCAGAAAGCATGGAGAGCATCCGTGTACCACTGGGTATGTGCAGGGGGAACAGACTATAGGATCCAGAGGGGGCCCAACTCCCCCAAACAGCTGTTCATCCAGTTCTTTTATATTAAATGCACGCATGGGCCAAGAAAGTGACAAGAGCACGCTATGGGAAACATAGCGCTTGGGCCCTGATTCAGAATAGGCACTAGAGTCCAGTAAAGATATAGATACGTGTGTGGGGGGTCACACGATGGATCACCAATGTCGATTTCAGCAGCTTCATGTAGATTTGCGTGATAATCATGATAGGAGCAAACATACAACCAAGCAAAGCCCTCAGTTATTAATCCACACAAATTCAAGTCCAGTATTCAGGAACTCCTACTAATCTGAACCTTTAGTGTATGTCCCTATTTTCAAGGTAATAGTGGTTAAAATTAGCATAAACATCTCTCAGCTTACAAGCCATGTGTGTGCTACTTTAACCACTCTTAACTTTGTCGTGCCCAATATAAGCAGCGATCACTTTCCATATTTGCAAGAAAATTGTTGATTGCTCCAGCCTGTATGACCATTCTGAAGGGCACTGGGATTGTGTTATTGGCACTGCTGAAATCAACTCAGCAGATATTTTTCATGACTCTTTATTCTTACCTAAGCTCTTGTAACATTATCTAGTTATGCATGTTGATGTATTTTAATTTTCAGCGTTTATTCAGTCTTACTAAACTGTGTCTGTTTTACATTTCTCTTTTGTGTACAGCATGGTGCATTTTATGTGTAACTTTCTTGCGTGAGTATATGTGATCCCCTTCCACGAGGTAGATGTACATTTCTAAAGGGACAGCCGGGAGCAGACTTGTGTTCAAAGAGGACCTGCACATCCTGTGGTAGGAAGCTTTTATACTGCGCCAAATCATTGTACTGGTGCTCTCTGAGTGCCTAGGCTGTCTGGATCCTGGCCTATTGTGCCATAGCCAGGGTTACCTGACCTACCTCTGTAGTGGAAAAAGTAGAGGGGGGGGGGTAAAAGGGATTTGGAAAAAAGGGTTCAGATTCTGTAGCAGGGGGAGGAATATTTTGTGATCACTTGGGTCCATGTAGGTCCAATTAAGTTCCTGTTCATTGATTCAGGACTTCGGAAAAGATGATGGAAAAGAGGATTTTTTCTAACATGTTTGTCATCAAATGGGGTACGCAAGGAAGTAAGAGACATTCATGCATTCATTGCTTTGTATCTTGTTGAAATGTCACTGTAAGGTCCCTTCACAGCGGTTGGATGTCATGTCATTGGGTATTAGGGCCAATGCTGCTGTTGTAGTCCACAAATGTGTGTGGCCATAATGAGGGGTGTACCGATATTTGTCTTCGCGTAAGAGCTATTTCGGCTTCGGCGGAATGCTTAATTTTCACTTGAAGCCTAATAGTTTCCTATCATGTACTTTGAGTACTGCTTTGACTGTGCATGGAATCATTCAGGAATGACATGTTTATCCTTTGAAAGGATCATTAAACAGGTAACCACACAACGCCGCTCCGCGGAGCCATAGAAGTGAAACGGGCCATCATGCAAAGGCAGCAATGCTGCGGGGAACGCCTCCCTTCATCAGAGCTCGCACTAAGCAATGACCGAGCAAAGTGGCACACATACTGCACCGCCGCGCACCCAAAATGCCTGCAGTGGCCTATCGAATTACCGCAAAGAAAATGCAAAAGGGCAATATGTATTCCATTTTAACAAAACCCATGCTTTATTAAAAAAGAACACACCACGGTTATCAACGCAGGCAAAGTAATGAGGATAGATGGGGGCTGGGAGCTCTGTTTGTTGAAATAGTCCTGTACACTCTGTGATGAATCCTGCAAAGTCATCACAGAATCCTCACCTAAAGTCTCCTCCTGGGTGCCCAGGGGAAGGCAGCTGCTACTTGATCCTAACCTTCGGGGTGGCATTAGCTGGGTGGATCACCTGGGAGGAGAAGGCTGCCAGGGGACTGCAGTGACTCCGTTAGGAGAGACGCAGTATTCATCTTCTTTCGGAGGATGACACCTAATGGCTTGATGTCAGAGTAAGGCTTTCCTTCACATAAGTGCCCAAGTTGTTAGTAGTGAAAATCCTTATGGTCAACATGGGAAGGTATATGTAAGGATCAGAGCCCTAATACCATTGCTTCTGATAAAGGTGATGGCCTCTTAGGTTTGAGGTATGAAAATACGAACCATCAATTAATTCCTTTAAAACCCTTTGCATATGAATTAAATAAGGTTAAGATTGAAACCCTTGATGGGAAAAGGAACAAGAGCATTAGGGACTTCCTGTCCCATAATGCTCCAGGTACTGGGACGAGGAAGAGTGCCTCAGAGGCACAGAATTGCAGTATGCAGTCTAGTGTTTCAAATGGCCCACACCTGAGCGGCACTTTTAAATATTTAAGGCCCCTTCAGGGGCAGGCCATTAGAAGCAGTACAAGAAGTAGTGGCCGCCAGCAGTGGAAGCAGCAGAATCTGAGAAGTGAGACACCAGAGCCGCCGCTGTGTTTGCAGCTGATTTCGGTGCTGAGAGGGATGTAGGAGCCGGTAACCTGACGTGCAGAGGTCGTGCAGCAGAAAGCGGGCTGCAGCAGGTTGTCGGTGAGAGAAATAAGCTTCCCCCACTCCGTGCCTTACTCCAGTGGCAGGTGTGCACCAGAGTACACAGGGAGCAAGGCAGGCTCCCTTCCTGAAAGGCACAAGCCACAGGAGTGCAACCAGAGCTGTCAAAAGCTCTGGTCTTGTCAAGAGAAGAAGAAGCTGCAGCGGTGGTGGGTCAAGCAGACATGCAGGGAGAGTTGACCTTTGTGTGGTGGTCTCAGGGCACTCCGCGATTGACCGCTGGCTACTAGCAAGCTTTTCAAATTCCAAACTAATGAGCGAAAGCATTTTTGGCACAATACCTATAAAGCGAGAAAGTGAGAGAAGACAGCTTGCAGCTATCATTGCCAAAGTAAAGAAGAGGTTATGTTTCAGCAAGATAACAATAAGCATTGCCTAGGCCAAAGAAGGGCAATTATACAAAAAAGGGGAGACATCTTTCTAAATGAGAAACTTGAATAAAGGACATTACCAGCAGATATTTGGGGTGATAGTAGGAACCCAAAGGTGGAAGGAGTGACGACCTCCTTGTAGAAAGTATCAAGGGGAGATGAACATAACACGCATTGCATGGGGCAAATAAATCGGTGGAACAAACAGCATCAATGGGTGTTGTGTCCTCATGAAAGAAGTTGTGAATCGTGATGTTTTTGAAGGCTAAAGGCTTTTATAAAGTTGTTGCAAGCCTGACCACATAGTACTTGTAGTAGTGGTAGGAGTTTTATCCTGGCAGGTGAGCATACCCGGAAAGGGACTCTTAATGGTTAGTCCTGACAAGTTAGTGCACCAGGAAGAAGATATTGAAGTACTGCATTGTGGTGGAAGCTTGTGGTGCAAAGAAAGTAGCAAGTCCACTTATGTGTTTATGTTGTATTATGGTAAAACCATCCTGACGTAATACTTTTATTTATGAAGAAGAAATGTAAAAGTAGTTGTTCTTCAAAGAGGAGAATTCATATTGAAATATTCACTGAAAATGTGAAGACAAAGGGTCTCATTATGGCCATACCAGTCCAGACAAAAGTGAACCCTTTCCAGACCGGCATGCTCTGTGTCTTCGCTTAGGGGCAGGGAACTACTGGCAGGCCAGACCTGCCTGTAGTTCATGCCCCTACCGGCAGATAATTCACTGAAGCACCAGCACCGTTAACAGCGGTGCCAGTGCTTCAGAGTTCACATTGTCCGATGGGACTCCAAGGGAATGAGAATTTACCACACCTCTGCCACCCGTAATATCCCAATATTACCGGGATGTCGGTGGTGGAAACAGTAAGTCGAGGTCGCTGGTACTACTAAAGTCTTTTTGGTTTACTAAGCAAGAGCTTGTGGAAACTTTGACAATTATGCTGAAGAGTGACACCTTTTTTTTGTTGATAATACGACAATCCAAGTGCAAAGTGAACAGCTCACGGAGTGAAGGAACTTTGTGTTTGAAACAGAACTTGGCTATCGAAAGGAACTTTGTGTTGCCTTTCAAGCCACATTGGGCTATTGAAAAGACTTTAATTGACTGGAACTTTGATCCAACCCTGGATATAAGGATACAGGGTTATAAAGTATATGTTTACATAGAACTGTTAGTGTGTGGAGTTTGTTTTTTTTTAAACTTTTATTTTTGGCGGCAGAGGTAGCATGGTACACACATCAAGGCAACAATCACAATTTAGATAGTATAAGGTGAAGCAATACATGAAGCATAGTACATTGGTGGTAATAGCGTCAGACAACAGACATAAGGGAATCATGTAGGTATGGGTTCATGTAGTAAGGATGGTCACTGAAGGAGTGGGGGACGAAACAGAGCTGGAGGTGCCCTCCCCTTGACAGTTCAGGTATGAGTTGAACTCCGTCCAGATGTTTCTGGGGCGAGAGGTGGCAGGGAGCATAGATATAAATTCCTCCTCACAGTTGCGCGACCAAGTTAGCATGTGAAGCCATTTCTGGTGGGTCGGGGGGAAGGGACTTTTCCAGCTCTGAAGAATGCATTTCTTGGCTATCATACAACCAATATTAAGGAATCTAGCCGAGCCCCTGGTGTCATCTGTTTTCCAGGCACCAAATAGGACAGCCAGCGGGTCGGGGTCAATTACAGTGTCAGTGATGGCCGTGAGTGTTTCTAGAATACTTTCCCAAAATCTAAGCAATTTGTCACAGGACCAGAACATGTGTAAGTGATCAGCCTCTATAGCCCCGCAGCGGGGGCAGGGGTGCACCGCAGCCCGGGCGAATCTCGAGGTCCTGTGCGGAGTGTAGTATAGTCTATTTAGGAGTTTGTACTGCATGGCGCGGAAACGGAAATTGAGGGAGACTTTTTGGGTGTGTAGGCACATAGCCCACCAGGTCCCGTCTGATATCTCCAGGCCTAGTTCGCCGGCCCATTCAACTCGTGCCTTGAGGGTGGGTGTAGGGGTAGTGGCCTGAAGAATCTTGTAAAGTGCTGAGACTATTCCACGGGCACCACCAGAGTTAGCGATGTATGCAATGGCCGAGTTGTCAGGGGGCTCTTCAGGAAATGAGGGCCATTTGGTACGGAACGCAGCCCTTAATCTAAAGTATTGAAGGGTCTCCAAGGCGGACCCTGTGTGGCCCGATTTCCAAGTTTGGGGGTCAATAAACCTGCCATTGGGGTAGAAGTCCGTCAGTGCCCGGTATCCCAGCTCCCCCCAGTGTCGAGCCAATGACGCATCATGAGTGGGTTCTAGGCCGGGAAAGTCCCAAACAGGAAGCCATTTGTAGTACGGGGAGGCCTCCGGTGTCTGAAACAGAAGGCGAGCCCAGGCTAATAGGGTCGTGTTGAGTGGGTCAATGGGAGAGTCGGGTGTGTATTGCCGATTTAGTATGATGGACATTAGGTCAGTGCCAGTCGCCGCCAGCCGTTCCAGTTTGACATGGGGACGCACTGGGGTACCGGGGTACCAGTGAGTGGCAAACTGTGCCTGGGCCGCGTACCAGTAGAGTGATAGCTCCGGAGCCGTGAGTCCCCCTAGTCTATATGGGAGTGTCATGTCCGTCCACTTTTTGCGCACTGCGCCAGAGTGCCAGAGGAACTGTGCACAAATTGTGTGTAGTCTAGCAAAGTAGCCCTTCCCGGGCCACACAGGTATATTGCCAAAAGTGTAAAGAAGTTTGGGGAGAAGGATCATTTTAATAAGGGAAAGCCGACCCGCGATGGATAACGGAAGGGCGCGCCACCGTTGGACTTTAGTCTCGACTATCTGTGCTACCGCAGAGTAATTATCAGCAAGGAGGGTGGATTTAGTTAAGGATATTTGCACACCCAGATATCTAACGCCCTTCGGTGACCAACGGAGGGGGTATTCAGTGGTGGGTTGTTGGGTGGATTGAGTGAGCGGAAAGATCTCAGATTTTGAATAGTTGATGGTGAAGCCGGAGTGGGTGCCAATACGGGTGATATCTCTCAATATTGGGTCGAGATGTAACGTGGGGTCTCGGATGTATAGCAAAACATCATCCGCATATAGAGATATAATCTCGGGGCTGTCTTTCAGTCTTATCCCCTTGCGGGCATGATGAGCACGGACATAGTCCGCCATCGGTTCAATTGCTAGAGCGAACAGTATTGGGGAAAAGGGGCAACCCTGTCGGGTACCCCTAAAGAGTGTGAAAAGGTCGGACGTCAACGCATTGGTCCTCACCCTCGCCACGGGAGAGGTGTATAGTAATTTAATGAACCTGATCATGTTTGGGCCGATGCCCATAGTCTCCAGAACAAGCCATGTGTATTTCCAGGAGACCATGTCGAAGGCCTTCTGGGCGTCCAGTGTGACCGCCACCGCTTGCGTATTCTGATCGATGCGGGACATCACATTAAAGAGTCTCCTAATATTATGGGAGGTAGACCTACCAGGTACAAAGCCGGCCTGATCTTCATGGACCAAATACGTCATAATTGGCAAAAAACGATTCGCAATGATTTTCGCAAAGATCTTCGTGTCTATATTCATAAGGGAGAGGGGTCGGTAGGACCCACACTCATCCTCCGGTTTACCGGGCTTGAGCAGCACAGTGATAGCTGCCTCGCGCATGGAGGGAGGGAGGATAGATAATCGGAGCGATTCATTCCAGACCTCAAGAAGCCTTGGGGCTACTATGGCGACGTGTTCTTGGTAGAAGGCGGCAGTTAGGCCGTCAGGTCCCGGGGCTTTGCCTTTGGGCAAGTCGGAAATGGCTGTCACTATCTCATCAAGTGTAATAGGGGAGTCCAACCCATCCCGAGTAGTGGAGGAAATCTCTGTGGTGGGGATCTGGTTGAGAAGTTCTCGCATATATTGTTCAGTGTGTTCAGCGGGTTGGGAGTAGAGGGACCTATAGAAATCAGTGAATGTGTCCAGGATTTGTTGGTCAGCCCATTGAGCATTGCCCAGATTGTCTTTAATGGAGGTGATTTGCTTTCGGCCAGATTCCCATTTAATCAGTGACGCCAACGTTCTCCCGGGCCTGTCCCCCTCCCCATATTCCTGGCTGCTTGAGGGCGGCCAAGGTATTGTATTTCGCTGACGGCAAGCGTGTTGAACACCCGGAGTTCATCGGAGACTTGGGTAAGCGTGACAGGGTCAGCCCTGGTGGCACACTGCAGTTCCAGCTGTTTCAGTTTGGCTTCAGATCGACCCAGTGCGGTTCTGATCGTTTTCAGCACTCCAGCCTCACGGGAGATGGACATACCCCTAATATACACTTTGAAGGCGTCCCATCTGACTGCAGCCGAGGTATCTCGGAGAGTGTTGTGTTCAAAGAAGGACTGGATATCAGCAAGTATTTCAGCCTTAAACACCACGTCCCTAAGGGCATCCGATTTGAAACGCCAGGTGCTAAATGTCGGGGCAGGCACACCCAGCCTCACCGAGAGTGTAATAGGGGAATGATCAGACAGTGTGCGGGGTAGGATCTGGGAGTCCACCACTCCACCCATGATTCCCCTTGACACAAGAAATAGGTCTATCCTGGAGGAGCTATCATGCACTGATGAGTAGTAAGTGTAGTCCCTAGATTGGGGGTGTAGCGATCTCCAGGCGTCACAGATGTCTAGGTTCTTGGTGTGGGAGTTCAGTCTGCGTGCGGCACTAGACAGGGGACGGGGGGCAGCACCAGTTCTGTCCAGGACCGTATCCAGAATAAGATTCAAATCCCCACCCCAGAGGATCGGTATACCCACATATCCCAACAGGATGGAGGCAATAGTATCGAAAAATCCAGGAGAGTCCACATTGGGGCAATAGGTGTTGACAAGTAAATATTCTCTGTTAACTAGAGTGCAGTGCAGTATAACATAGCGTCCCTCAGGGTCAATGTAACTTTTGTGCAGTGTAAACTTAATGGACTTATGAATCATAGTTAGAGCCCCCCTGGATTGAGTGGAATAGGAGGTGAAGAATCTTGCCGGCCCCCAGGTCGGAGCCATGGATCTAGGGATGTGGCCATCGGAGTGGGTCTCCTGTAGGAACACTACTCTACACCCATGCCTGTTGGCATAGGCCATTATTTTACGGGCCTTAGTATGGTTACTTAACCCCCGGACATTCCATGACATTATGACGGTAGACATTGCGGTGACGGATATTCCATTACATGACATATATTCTCAATGGACATCACAGACCCACCAATAGTGCGTTCTCCAAAATTCGGAATCAATCTTGCAGTCGTGGCCTTTTAGTGCGCGCCTCATGCAACCTCGTGTGCCTTTTGTAAATAACACCCCGTTCCCTCCCCCCACCCTCACCACCAACCCAAGTTTAGCAGTGTGAACCCAACCCATCCCAACCAGTGCACAGTCGGGTCGACCCCAACATGATCCAATCTGTGCAAGAGCCCAACAGGGGCTAACCCAAAACAAAATTATGAAGAACAGTGCAATCGCAGTGGGGTACGCCATTGCCGTGTGCCAGCGTGCTTGGAACCAAAGGAATTCGAGAGAAAACAAGCAGTGTGTGTGCGGTTTGGTAATGTAGGATGCTGCAACTATAGGTGGCCGTGTCGAGCCTGCATGCGAATCCAAGAAGCATGCCACTCAGCAATAATTGGAAGTCAACATGGGCAGAATGAGTAGTTCAGCATATTAACTTACAGGAGCTTATTTGAGAAAGTAGGTGCAGCGAGTGTAGCCCAGAACATGTGAAAAACATAAACGTAACAGCAGAATAGTTGTGAAAAAGGCCAATGTGCAGTGGAACCATCTAAAGCGCCCGACCAGAGGCCGATCAACAAGGGCAGGCCACAAGCAAAATCTAGACATTCCCCATCATGTCAGCGGGCGGAAGAGGGGGAATATGTGCTTCTATGAATTTCACTGCTTCCGAGGGCACGGTGAAGAAGTAAAGTTTATTGTTAAATGTGAACTTTAGACGCGCAGGAAATAGGATGGCATAGGGAACACTTCTTTCCCTGAGCAGCTTTTTAACGCCAATGAATTGGCGACGCTCCTGCTGAACTCCGATCGAGAAATCAGGGAAAATTCGAATCACTTGTGAGTCCAATCTGAGCTCGCCTTTTTCACGTGCAAGGCGGAGGATCTGGTCACGGTCTCTGAAGCTCAGAATTTTCGCAATAATGGGCCTCGGGAAGTCCCCAGGCTTGGGGCGCGGAGCCAGTGCTCTATGAGCCCTTTCAACAGTGAAGAAGGGGGACAAATCAGGATTGTCTAAAAGTTCCTTCAAGAGGATCTCAACAGCCAGTTCAAGTCGACCCTTCAGTGCATTTTCCGGGACACCAATAATGCGTATATTGTTCCTACGAGATCTGGATTCGAGGTCATCACATTTGGCCTTTACCGACTTCATGTCTGCGACAAGGGTAGATACCGTACTCTGCAGTGTGACTATATTGTCCTCATTAGAGCTGATCCTGTGTTCAGTTTCGGTGATTCGCACCCCCTGTTGATCTAGTTTAGCCTTCAGGGACGCCACATTTGCATTAATGTCGTCCAGTTTTTCATGAAAGGCTGCAAAATTTCTAGCCATTGACTCCATCATGATCGTCAGGTCTGCAGGGGGCCCTTCCGCAGGGGGTGGTGATTCGTCCTGGACGCATGATGCATGGGGCGATTCAGACCTCGGGGTGGCTTTTGCGAATTTGTCCATGGCCCCGGTCTTGCTGGTGTTTCTGGACCTGCTGGACATCGTGTGGCGCGAAGCCTGAGAGCTCACGTGCCGTGGTAGGACTAGTGTGGGTGCAGTAGCTCCGCGCGGTCACAGGGACGTGGTGGAGGCCGCTATCTTGTCGGCGGGCAGAGCTATCGGGGGAGGGTCACCCCGAGCCGGGAATGACCAGGCAGTTGGCTCCTGTGGGTCTCAGGAGGTGTAGTGGGCATACGCCGGGCCGCGGGGCCCAGTCCTAGCGAGGAAACGGGGGCCAGCAGCCGGGTCGGGCCAGGGAATCGCAACTCCTCACCTCATGAGCGGCCGCCCGGCTGCGCACAGGAACAGGATGGCGGAGTCCCAGCGAGACCACGCAGGGCCCCCGCGGCCGTCACACGCGGCAAACGACCGAGCTCCAGCGACGTCCAGCGAGGCCTCCGGGCTGCCGGGTGATATCCTCCAGGTGGGCCGCGGCGCCCCAGCGGCCGCGGCGTAGAGCGAGGCGAGGCAGAGGCACTGCAAGAGCGTAAGGCAGCGGGCAGGGAGATCCAGGCAGCAGGCGCCGGTACCCCACGTCGGATCAGCGCGGCCGGCGTGGGTCACACATACAGCCCCCTCGCATCAGCCCAGGACAGCCGGCCGCGGCGGTCCTGATAGAGGGCCAGTCAGGCAAACGAGCCGCGGAGCCGCCAGTAACAGCAGGGGTATCTCGGCGCCGCCACACACCCCGCCCGTCGGAAGTGCGAGGGCCCAGAGCGGCCCAGCGCGGAGGGCAGAGCCCGCGGCTGAATCCAGAGTCAGAAGGTCCGAATCAGGGCCAAATTTCACAGGCCGGTGGCTCAGGGTATCAGCAGGGTGGGAGCCAGGTCTCAGATCGGGGGAGAACAGCAAACCGCAGATGGAGCCAGATTCGTAGCAGCGGCACACAGAGCTGAAAGGCTAGGCAGCCATTTTGTCGGCTGCTCAACAGCGCCCCCCCAGTGTGTGGAGTTTGAACAACCATATGATACCTATATGATTTTGTTGTAAGTATAAGTGTGAGGGAACAGATACCCTTTAATATTAGACTGCTTTCCTTTAGTCTTAGAGTGACAGGCAAGAAAATTCTTGTTAGGTTGGGAAAGCGAGGCATTCATCACACACTTATAAGTCAATAAAATGGCTACTTGTGAAAAACCTCTAAGTGGTTGTCCGCCTCGCATTTCAGACCCCCACAGAGACAGGGGAACAAGAGGAATACGCGCAATGGATGTAATACATGTAGATCTGCGGAAGTTGTCTGTGATATTGCTTCTCCCTGTGTGTCCTAGCACCATGTCTCCACGGGGCTCGACATTTGCATGCAAAGAATATCCGTGTGTGTCTGTGTGTCTTTATCCACCACAGGGTTTCAGAACGCAGTGGGTGAGTCTGGTGTGCTCTTTAAAAATGAATTCCTGCCCTGCTGGTCTGGAGGCAATCGCACCATTGTACACTCAAGCAGTATTTCTTGGACTCTAAATCGTTCGATCGGATTCCGTAGTTTTAAGAACTTCTCGAAATAATTGATTGCGCACATTTATGAGCAGTGAAACAGCATATATGACAATGTTACGCTTTCTATTTTGGGGCAACAAATTACTAGAACAGTTCTTGTTGAGAACAGAAACGTTTTCCTGCAGTAGTGAGAGATGTATCCAGGCTTGGAAGTCTGTAACATCTCAGGGGGTTAAAGCAGATATCGGATACTCAAGATCATCACCTGTGTGTTTCTGGCTGGTGCATCCAACTCCGTCTACGTTAGAACATGAAAGTAAGCCACATCTTCCATATTCTTCCACTGCAACAGGGGAACAGGGCTTTTTAATATGTGCACTATAAGAAAAGGGGCATTTGCTTCAAAAAGACTGAGGAGTAAAAAACATTTGCAGAACTTGAACGGCGTGATAGCATGGCCACATACAAGGGGTAAAAAAGTGCCTCTTGGAACCAGTTTTAGAAGAAGTTTTCCCCACTCAGTAACACAGGTAGAAAGCATGGCGTTAGCACCCCAAAGGCTTGTATTCGGAAGAACTTCAACAGGCAGCAGGGTGCCAAGTGATGTAATCGCTCCTTTTGTGTTTTGTGTTTCAGCGCCTTGCTGGAGGCAGAAGGCTAAAGATGGGCAGGCACAAAAGAAACATTTGAAAGTACAAGTAGCTATTAAAGTCTCCCCTCACAGTTATTGCATGCATGCATACTATACGTTTAGGCTAGTCTTGGTTACTTGGGCCATACTTAACAAGCAACACCTATGCATGCACACAAATACAAAACTCTGCTGTTATTGAACAGTTTATTTTCTGACAATGTATTCCTTTCATGGTTTAGCCAAACATCTTCTGTATACAACAAAAAAGTGAAATGCAATAAATAATGGATGTACGTATTTTAAAGTGTGTTTTTAATTTGCCAAGTGTTTTCTTGTCTACATAACTTTATTAAAAAGTCAACTATTCAACTCTGTATTCAGCTCCAGTCGAATACTTAGGCCAACTAGTCGGTATTCGGTCGAATAGTAAATGTACTATTCGGTACCCCCCTAGCCATAATAGACTGATATGTAATTACCAGCACATGTATATCGATGCGGGGGACTATCGCTCTCTTTTACAAATGTAGGAGGAGGAATATGAAAATTCCTGCAGTTCCTCCTTAACCTCCTGCCACATTCAATCCAAACTCCACACATGGTTTTCCTATGAAGACTGAAATGCAGACCCATTTCCTTTTGAGTCATTGTCGAAGATGAACTGGAGATAAATGGGCCAAGGTGAGACTTAAGGGGAGGACACAGTAAAGCAAAGGTTGACTGAGTGAGCTGAGTCATTCTCTGTACCTCCCAGAATGTATGATGAGGTCTATAAAACACGTGTTCATGCTCTGAAACACTTGTGTATGAGCGCAATACAAATAAAATATCAATATCAATATAGGGTAAGTTACCGCCATTTCTAACCCCTGACTTGTTCTCTTGATCAAAGTGTATCTGGGGTACATCACTTTATCTACGAGGACATCTGGTTAATTATTCAGGAAATAAATGTGATCTTCTGAATGAGAAAAAATTGGATGCTATATTTAAGCAGTAAACCCCTTGATGGGGGGGCTGTTACTGAGTCATGTATGCCCCAGGGCCATAGTTACAGGCCAGAGTGAAGCAAGGGCCTTAACAAAGCAGTGTGGCATTACCAAACGTGGCAATGCCCCCCCAGCAAGGTGGATATTAGTATACCGACACGTTGAACCGGGATACTAATAGTGTTGAAGTTGTGAAACTACGGATTTGTCATTTCGCAACTTAAAAAATCAAAATAAAAAAGATGGCCGACATGGAATGGGGAGAAGGGACTTCGTGTAGTCCCTTTTCCCGTTCTATGGCAGCCATTCAGATGTCAGAGCTATGCCGGGAACACTACTGTTCCCAGTGCCAGCAACCAACAAGGAGGCGGGATGCTCTGTGAAGAGAAAGCTTACTGCTCCACTCGGCCGCAACCCCCCACGAGCGCAGTGAAAATTCGCTGAAATCGGCTTTAATAAAAAAAATTCACCGCGACTAGGAAACCAACAAGGACTCACCCAGTCATTTTGATAAACATAGGAGCGGAGCCCCTTTACAGCCTTCAGACACCATCTGCCACCATTGGAAGCCACGAGGCTTCGTACCTCTCCAAGATAGCCGACGCTAAGGGCACTATCTCCTCACCCTTCTGTTGCTGCACCGGAGCACTCTGATTGGCTCACCATCCCAACAAGAAGCCAATTGGGTCTCCGGGAGGCGAGAGCCGGCCTGCGAGAGAAGGCTCTCAGAAAAGGCTCAGATCCTGACTGAGCTGACTGAGCTGCAGGCTGCAGGGCCTAATGCACTGTCACCACCCACACTATCTATTGATATACTTGCCTAAAAAGCCAGTCCCTGCCTATCCTGGCCCTGAGCCTATCTAGAACACCCAGGTCCTGAGCACTGGACGCTTCCCCCTCGCTATTCAACAGCCTTCCTTGGAGCCCCGAGCAGGATTTAGCAGACACTGGACTATTTACATCACTGAGGTAACCCCTAATGTAAGCACCTCCTGCCTGTAACTGTACTACCACTTGCCCCCTTTCTGAAGTACCAATTGATATTTGCATCTAAGTACATGCATTGCAACATGTTATCAATATCTAGCAACCTGCAGCATCACCTTCTGTCAATTTTACCTATTGTATTACCTTTGTAGTTGCACTTGCACTATACTGCCATCTGATAGCTGCATTTAGCCTGGTAGGGCATTGCCATCTGATAGCTGCATTTAGCCTGGTAGGGCATTGCCATCTGATAGCTGCATTTAGCCTGTTTGTGTATTGCCATCTGATAGCTGCATTTAGCCTGGTAGGGCATTAAGGTCTCTGTGCTGCCGAGACTTAGCCATTGTTGCACACTGTAACTACCTAGAAATACAACCAAAACCTAGCCGCCAGTCATTATGTGCCTGCCCTCCATAACTTATAACTCCCCTGTCTCCTTCCCCTACTCACCACCATAGCCATCACCAACGTATGCAGCCCCACCACCCAACACACACCAGCCATGACACCCATGCTTTTCATGGCACACCGTGCCAACACGTCGACTCATCCCCTGCCCCCACACAATCCCTACCTGAACTCACCTGAGCTGTGGCTAGAACACTTCGCCACTAGGCCTATGCCCAACCAACCTTGCTCAGCAACCATCAGGAGTGCCAGACTGGGCTCAAGACTTCCGCGCCACACCCGGTCTCCCTTAGCGGCCCTCTCACCCCCTTCAGAGCCTTCCATCTCCACAATCTCACCGCAGCAGCATCACCTCACACGCACCAACACCGAACAACCTACCCAAAGCTTGCCCAGGTGCCCTGATTAAGGCCAGGCCTGAAACCATGCCTAACATAGCCCACATTCTCGACAATCCAAAAGTAACACACAACCTCAAGGGTGGTCTCATCAACGTCAGATCATTAATGGCCCACGCCTCTGAAATTGCTGACATCATCATCTGCAACCAACTCGACTTCCTAGCAATTACTGAAACCTGGCTGCACAAAGCTGCTGGCCCTGCCCTAATGCTTGGCATACCCCCGAACTTTACCATCTTCAGAAAAGACAGAGAAATTTCCAAAGGAGGTGGCATAGCTTTTATCTGCAGGGCCAGCCTTACCATCAAAGAAATAGATAGCATTACTATGCCGTCAGTGGAACTACTCTCCCTAAAACTAGAAATCTCCGCTTCACGCACCATCATGGTGCACCTTATCTACAGACCCGCTGGCCCACTTGGCACTTTTGAAAAAGACATAACCACCCTCTTAAACACTAATGCTAAACCAGGAACACAAATCATTCTATTAGGCGACTTCAACTTAGGCTACAATGACCTAAAAGACTCTAATCCCTCCACCATAGTCAATACCATCCTGGAAGCAGGCCTCACCATAGGCAACAACGGCCCCACGCACTCTAAAGGCTGCACATTGGACTGGGTAGCAGACATCAACTGCGTTTCCCTCATAACGGCAATTGAACCTTGCTTATGGACTGATCACTATCTGATCTCATTGACCATTTCAGATCTTCCCCAACCTAAATCTACTAAACCACTTGCTCCTCCTGCCTACACCCGCTGCAAAAAAAATATAAGCCTATCAATCCTCCTCCTGCTGATCCAACCTATCACTAACCACACTAACTTGACCACCAACCCTAAGGTTCTAACTGACCTGTACAATAACACCATCAACTCAGCGATTGATGCCATAGCGCCGCTGAAGCTCACCAAATCTAAACCTCATGCCCATCTCAATGCCTGGTTCACGCCTACGCTAAAAGCCCTACGCAAAGAGAAACGACATGCAGAAGCATGCTGGAGAAAAAACCCTTCTCCCCACAACAAAAACCTCCTTACAGACATCCCCTATAGCTACAAAAAACAAGTTATTTAGGCAAAAAAAGAGACCTTCAACGACAGAATAAAAAAAAGCGAATTCTAATACCAGGGAATTCTTCTCCATCCTGAGAGAATTAGAATCCCCTATTGCACCCATAGATTCCTGCACCAAAGACAAAGCCTGGTGCACAAACATTCAAAATGCCTTATGCAACAAAATCACAATGTTATAAGACAAAATAGCAGCCAAAAAAAATCCCTCCACAACATTATCCTTTCCACGCAAGAAACCATCCTTCAGGAACTTGCCGCCAACCAAACCAAACCTTTTAACCAATTCAGCTTTAGAGCCATTTCTATTGTGGAAACTAAGAACATCATTACGTCCCTTAAATCCTCGCGATGCCTTGGTGACACCTGTCCAGCCTCTATTTTCAAAGAGGCTGCACATGAACTAGCCCCCTTCGTCACATCATTTATCAACGCATCATTTAAATCATGCTCTGTGTCAACCAACCTTAAAGATACCTGGATACTACCTCTCCTAAAAAAAGCAAATCTGGACCCTAATGTCCCAATGAACTATAGGCCCATAACAACTGTCCCGTTCCTCCTAAAAATCCTAGATAAAGCTGCATATCTGCAGATCCAAGATTATCTGGAGATCAACAATCTACTAGGGACAAGACAATCAGGATTTAGACCGAGACATGGAACCGAAACAGCTCTCCTTGATCTTAAAAACCAACTAGACGAGCGCAAAGATAGAGGAGACATACCTATTCTCCTACTCCTAGACCTATCAGCTGCATTCGATCTGGTAGATCACAAGGTTCTCTGTAATCACCTCAAATCGGCTGCCAACTTCTCCACAAAAGCCACTGCATGGATAAACTCATTCTTGGATAAGAGAACCATAAGAGTCTTCTCACCTACATCAGCAGCTGATCCAGTCCCCATCACCTGTGGAGTCCCCCAAGGGTCATGTGTTTCCCCCACTTTGTACAATATTTTTACAAAGCCTCTGTTTGATATCTTGGACAAACTAGGGGTCTCATATACCAACTACGCTGACGACACCCAGATCCTTATCCCAATCCAAGGAGACTATGACAACGACACCAACCGTATAAATAAAGTCTACCAAATTATCCAAACCTTGATGGCCACGCACGGCCTATGTCTCAACGACGACAAGACCGAGCTCTTAATCATTGGTTCCACTAGTAAACTTAACAAATTATCCCATTTATAGAATTCCATCACTATTGATGGCATCAAAATCAAGGTATCCAAGGAAGTCAAAACCTTAGGTTTCTACCTAGATTCAGCTCTCACTCTCGACAAGCAAGTAAATGCTACAGCCTCAGCAACTAGCTACACCTGCAAACTCATTCTTGAATGCAAACCTTACCTGTCCACAGACAACTGTACCACCATAGCACGAGCCCTCATCCTCTCCAAATTAGACTACTGCAATGCACTGTACCTAGGCACCAGTAAACACAACACTAACAAACTCCAAACCCTGCAAAACAATGCCCTTAGGACAGCATTAGGCATTCCTAAAGGACAACACATATCGGACCAAAGAAGAGCCGTCAACTGGTTGGCCATCAATGACCGCATCAAACTTAAAACTCTGAATATTACACACAACTGTATGAATAATAAAGCTCCTGCATACCTCACAGAGAAATTCACAGAGAACGACCTCTGAACGACCTATTAGAAAGGCTCAATCAAATAGTATGAAGGTCCCCATCTTCAAATTGAAAATAACTGGAGGGTCCAGCTTCCCAGTACTAGCAGCTCTTCTTTGGAACTCCATCCCAGATTCACTCAGAGCTACTCCTTCCTTCCATGTGTTCAAAGATAATGTCAAACTCTGACTTCACACCAATGACTGTTAAAGCCCTAACGGTACGGTTTTATTTAATGTAAAATACTTGAAACTGCATTATATCCTATTTGTAAGCTACATGACACTGTAACATAAGTAATCTTGTATATGTGAAACTATAATACTAGCAATGTATAATACCAATGTACCTGTAACCTAAGATTATACTTTCTGCAAGCGCCCAGTTGCTTAACGGCCCGGTGTGCTCTATAAATAAATAAACAATACAATACAATAAAGGGGAGGGGCTGAAATGTCTGGAAAAGCGGGTTGGGAGTGGGGGATGTGACACGGTGGGCGCAGAGGAAGCGTAAGGAAGCAAGCCGGAGGGCGAAGATGGCGGCTTCCTGCTCTGAGGGGGCTCGAAGTGGGGTCTGTACTGTGTGGTAAAGCCCCCGCTCCAAGCCTCCTCATTGGCTGGGAGGCTGCCACCTCGCCCACCTCCTTCCGGGGTACTAATTAAAAAAAGAATATTTTCATGATTGTGTGTCAGTGCTGAGTAAAAGAGCAGGTAGTCCACTGAGGAACGTAGAGGAGGGAATCATTGATAGTGAAACTGACCGGACTGGATTGCAACATATCAGCATTAAGAAAAGACCAAAACTTGGAATTTTTAAACCTGGGGTGTGACTAATGTAACTTGATATCCCGGATCCTTTTAAATGTGCCCAAAGGCAAGATGTCTCAAATCAATCACCACAAGAAAGGGGCGCGGAGGTCAGCTACAGGGGTGACATGAGGTGTTTTTCTTTTTCAATCACACTGGCCTTTCCAGGTTTCAGGCCACATGAAGGTGCAAGTGTCTTATCTAGGCCTTGCCTCTGCATCAGTGCGCAGTATAGGCTAGTGTAAAATTCATAAACAAATCTCTCTATTGTTTGTTCGTGATCTTGTGTCAGGTTTCATGGTCTTGTTTCTGGGCAGTTACCAACATCTGCCTGCTTGTACAGCTCAAGGTCGCAGATACCTCGTAGTCCCCAAGAAGATGTGTCCAAAGAAAGTTCAATTGCTTGAACCAAGATTTTTCTGGTCTTATTGATGAACCCAATCACGAATCAAAGGGATAGTTTCAAAGTAACACATTGAAGGAAATCAAGGGAACCCATAACTTTTTGTTTCAAATAGCATTTTTATACAATGCAAACTACTTTTATGTTGCACTGGACTGCGGGAGAATTGAAAGTCGATCTAGTAAAAGTGTTACGAAGAGGTCAGTGATTGGACGTTATGACGTTGTTACATCGACAAGCTTTTTTTCAGGGAGTTTTTGGCTGAATATTTTCGGCTGAAAAAAATGCTCATTGGAAAATATGGCATGGGGGAAAGGAGATATAATGGGTAGTGAGGTGTGGGGAATAGGCACTAGACCATAGCGAAAGGTGGATTGGGGGAACCCCCCCAAATAAAAAAAGACAAAATGTTGATGAGTTTTTTTGGCTGAAAATATTCTGCAAAAACTCAGCAAAAAAAAACCAGGTGCTCTAAAAACATAGAACCGATTGGATATGATGGTCGAAGGGAAAGCTCTGATGCCAGCTGGTAACACCACAATTAAATATGTAGACATTCCAATCTAACTACATATTTACTTTATTCTGGGGATTCCAGTTTTTTCATATTTGTTAGATCTGTTACAGATATTGTGCTTAAAATTCTACAATTTACACGTTACTAACAAATTATTTCATCGAAACCAAATTACTCCCATTTCAGGGAGCACCCAAGCTCTCAAAGGCAGGGCCACAAAAGACATGCATGAAACTATCAATCCTCCTAAAGTATAGAAAGATTTTGTATTTTTGTGACATTAAAAAGGCTCTGCTCTATGTTTCAGCCGATTGTGGTTGCCAGAGATGTCAATTTGTTTCTGTCCTAGATCCCTATGCAGATTTCTTTAGTACTCCTGAACATCACTTCTCTTTCATGCCACCTATTTATCAGGTGCCTCCATATTTGGACCTTTAAATGGCAGGAGTATTGCATATATTGCCTTGGGTGATTGTTATGATCTATCAGCGAGTTGGGCGCCTGCCTAATGATTAGTGGATGCAGTGCTCTAGAAAAGATTTGTAAGTGGGAGTACTCTACGCCCTATTTTTAAAGTTTAGAGTAAGTCCAAATCCCAATGAGAATACCTTATAAGCGAGTGCAAATGTTTTTGTAATATTTATTTCTTTGCATCTAGTTATTAATGCACATTAAAAGATACATGTTTACCACTTCCAATCAAGCAGTTAAAACAAGAGTTGCTTCCTGGGGTACTATGTGCACTACTGCAGTTTTACTCCCTATTTCTATTTTTTGGGAGTATTTGACAATTTGTTGGGTGTAAAATGTGGCTGATACACTCCTTATCTGTAGGGCTGAGTGGATGGATTTCAAATTCAGAAGGAAAGACTTGTCATTCTTCTTAGGTATGTGAATTGTGTATTAAAGATTAATGAGTTGGGTAATAATAACACATATTATTAAAGTGACAAGTAAAAACTCAGTTTGTATCAGTACAAAACTAAGGGCAACAGAATAACCCCACTTAATGAATAAACACTGCCCTTGGACTGTAAAATACCTCCATGTAACCCACTTAGTGAATCAACACTTCCCTTAGACAGTAGAGTACCCCCACTTAGTGAATCAACACTTCTCTTAGACAGTAGAATACCCCCATTTAATGAATCAACACTTCCCTTAGACAGTAGAATACCCCCACTCAGTGAATCACCACTTCCCTTGCACAGTAGAATACCCTCACTTAGTGAATCACCACTTCCCTTGCACAGTAGAATACCCCCACGTAGTGAATCAACACTTCTCTTAGACAGTAGAATACCCCCACTTAGTGAACCACCACTTCCCTTGCACAGTAGAATACCCCCACTTAGTGAATCACCACTTCCCTTGCACAGTAGAATACCCCCACTTAGTGAATCACCACTTCCCCTGCACAGTAGAATACCCCCACTTAGTGAATCACCACTTCCCTTGCACAGTAAAATACCACCACTTAGTGAATAACCACTTCCCTTGCACAGTAGAATACCACCACTTAGTGAAGAACCACTTCCCTTGCACAGTAGAATACCCCCACTTAGTGAATGAACACTTCCCTTACACAGTAGAATACCCCCACGTAATGAATCAACACATCCCTTAGACAGTAGAATACCTCCACTTATTGAACCAACACGTCCCTTAGACAGTAGAGTACCCCCACGTAATGAATCAACACGTCCCTTAGACAGTAGAATACCTCCACTTAGTGAACCAACACGTCCCTTAGACAGTAGAGTACCCCCACGTAATGAATCAACACGTCCCTTAGACAGTAGAATACCTCCACTTAGTGAACCAACACGTCCCTTAGACAGTAGAGTACCCCCACGTAATGAATCAACACTTCCCTTAGACAGTAGAATACCCCCACTTAGTGAATCAACACTTCTCTTAGACAGTAGAATACCCCCACTCAGTGAATCAACACTTCTCTTAGACAGTAGAATACCCCCACTCATTGAATCACCACTTCCCTTGCACAGTAGAATACCCCCACTTAGTGAATCACCACTTCCCTTGCACAGTAGAATACCCCCACGTAGTGAATCAACACTTCTCTTAGACAGTAGAATACCCCCACTTAATGAACCACCACTTCCCTTGCACAGTAGAATACCCCCACTTAGTGAATCACCACTTCCCTTGCACAGTAGAATACCCCCACTTAGTGAATCACCACTTCCCCTGCACAGTAGAATACCCCCACTTAGTGAATCACCACTTCCCTTGCACAGTAAAATACCACCACTTAGTGAATAACCACTTCCCTTGCACAGTAGAATACCCCCACTTAGTGAATAACCACTTCCCTTGCACAGTAGAATACCCCCACTTAGTGAATGAACACTTCCCTTACACAGTAGAATACCCCCACGTAATGAATCAACACATCCCTTAGACAGTAGAATACCTCCACTTAGTGAACCAACACGTCCCTTAGACAGTAGAGTACCCCCACGTAATGAATCAACACGTCCCTTAGACAGTAGAATACCTCCACTTAGTGAACCAACACGTCCCTTAGACAGTAGAGTACCCCCACGTAATGAATCAACACGTCCCTTAGACAGTAGAATACCTCCACTTAGTGAACCAACACGTCCCTTAGACAGTAGAGTACCCCCACGTAATGAATCAACACGTCCCTTAGACAGTAGAATACCTCCACTTAGTGAACCAACACGTCCCTTAGACAGTAGAGTACCCCCACGTAATGAATCAACACGTCCCTTAGACAGTAGAATACCTCCACTTACTGAACCAACACGTCCCTTAGACAGTAGAGTACCCCCACGTAATGAATCAACATGTCCCTTAGATAGTAGAATACCCCCCACTTAGTGAATCAACACTTCCCTTAGACAGTAGAATACCCCCACTTAGTGAACCAACACTTCCCTTAGACAGTAGAATACCCCCCACTTAGTGAATCAACACTTCCCTTAGACAGTAGAATACCCCCCACTTAGTGAATCAACACTTCCCTTAGACAGTAGAATACCCCCCACTTAGTGAATCAACACTTCCCTTAGACAGTAGAATACCCCCCACTTAGTGAATCAACACGTCCCTTAGACACTAGAATACCCCATTTAATGAATCAACACTTCCCTTACACAGTAGAATACCCCCACTTAGTGACTCAACATGTCCCTTAGACAGTAGAATACCCTCCACTTAGTGAATCAACACTTCCCTTAGACAGTAGAATACCCCCCACTTAGTGAACCAACACTTCCCTTAGACAGTAGAATACCTCCACTTAGTGAACCAACACGTCCCTTAGACAGTAGAGTACCCCCACGTAATGAATCAACATGTCCCTTAGACAGTAGAATACCTGCACTTAGTGAACCAACACGTCCCTTAGACAGTAGAGTACCCCACGTAATGAATCATCACGTCCCTTAGACAGTAGAATACCCCCCACTTAGTGAATCAACACTTCCCTTAGACAGTAGAATACCCCCACTTAGTGAATCAACACTTCCCTTAGACATTAGAATACCCCCCACTTAGTGAATCAACACTTCCCTTAGACAGTAGAATACCTCCACTTAGTGAACCAACACGTCCCTTAGACAGTAGAGTACCCCCACGTAATGAATCAACACGTCCCTTAGACAGTAGAATACCTCCACTTAGTGAACCAACACGTCCCTTAGACAGTAGAGTACCCCCACGTAATGAATCAACACGTCCCTTAGACAGTGGAATACCCCCACTTAGTGAACCAACACTTCCCTTAGACAGTAGAATACCCCCCACTTAGTGAATCAACACTTCCCTTAGACAGTAGAATACCCCCCACTTAGTGAATCAACACTTCCCTTAGACAGTAGAATACCCCCCACTTACTGAACCAACACTTCCCTTAGACAGTAGAATACCCCCCACTTATTGAATCAACACTTCCCTTAGACAGTAGAATACCTCCACTTAGTGAACCAACACGTCCCTTAGACAGTAGAGTACCCCCACGTAATGAATCAACACGTCCCTTAGACAGTAGAATACCCCCACTTAGTGAACCAACACTTCCCTTACACAGTAGAATACCCCCCCTTAGTGAATCAACACTTCCCTTAGACAGTAGAATACCCCCCACTTAGTGAATCAACACTTCCCTTAGACAGTAGAATACCCCCCACTTAGTGAACCAACACTTCCCTTAGACAGAAGAATACCTCCACTTAGTGAACCAACACGTCCCTTAGACAGTAGAGTACCCCCACGTAATGAATCAACACGTCCCTTAGACAGTAGAATACCTCCACTTAGTGAACCAACACGTCCCTTAGACAGTAGAGTACCCCCACGTAATGAATCAACACGTCCCTTAGACAGTAGAATACCTCCACTTAGTGAACCAACACGTCCCTTAGACAGTAGAGTACCCCCAGGTAATGAATCAACACGTCCCTTAGACAGTAGAATACCCCCACTTAGTGAACCAACACTTCCCTTAGACAGTAGAATACCCCCCACTTAGTGAATCAACACTTCCCTTAGACAGTAGAATACCCCCCACTTAGTGAATCAACACTTCCCTTAGACAGTAGAATACCCCCCACTTAGTGAATCAACACTTCCCTTAGACAGTAGAATACCCCCCACTTAGTGAATCAACACGTCCCTTAGACACTAGAATACCCCATTTAATGAATCAACACTTCCCTTACACAGTAGAATACCCCCACTTAGTGAATCACCACTTCCCTTAGACAGTAGAATACCCTCCACTTAGTGAATCAACACTTCCCTTAGACAGTAGAATACCCCCACTTAGTGAATCAACACTTCCCTTAGACAGTAGAATACCCTCCACTTAGTGAATCAACACTTCCCTTAACAGTAGAATACCCCCCACTTAGTGAATCAACACTTCTCTTAGACAGTAGAATACCCCCCACTTAGTGAATCAACACTTCCCTTAGACAGTAGAATACCCCCCACTTAGTGAATCAACACGTCCCTTAGACAGTAGAATACCCCCACTTAGTGAATCACCACTTCCCTTAGACAGGAGAATACCCCCACTTAGTGAATCAACACTTCCCTTAGACAGTAGAATACCCCCACTTAGTGAATCAACACTTCCCTTAGACAGGAGAATACCCCCACTTAGTGAATCAACACTTCCCTTAGACAGGAGAATACCCCCCACTTAGTGAATCAACACTTCCCTTAGACAGTAGAATACCCCCACTTAGTGAATCAACACGTCCCTTAGACAGTAGAATACCCCCACTTAGTGAATCACCAGTTCCCTTAGACAGGAGAATACCCCCACTTAGTGAATCAACACTTCCCTTAGACAGTAGAATACCCCCACTTAGTGAATCACCACTTCCCTTAGACAGGAGAATACCCCCACTTAGTGAATCAACACTTCCCTTAGACAGTAGAATACCCCCACTTAGTGAATCAACACTTCCCTTAGACAGGAGAATACCCCCACTTAGTGAATCAACACTTCCCTTAGACAGGAGAATACCCCCCACTTAGTGAATCAACACTTCCCTTAGACAGTAGAATACCCCCACTTAGTGAATCAACACTTCCCTTAGACAGGAGAATACCCCCCACTTAGTGAATCACCACTTCCCTTAGACAGGAGAATACCCCCACTTAGTGAATCAACACTTCCCTTAGACAGTAGAATACCCCCACTTAGTGAATCAACACTTCCCTTAGACAGGAGAATACCCCCACTTAGTGAATCAACACTTCCCTTAGACAGGAGAATACCCCCCACTTAGTGAATCAACACTTCCCTTAGACAGTAGAATACCCCCACTTAGTGAATCAACACTTCCCTTAGACAGTAGAATACCCCCACGTAATGAATCAAAACTTCCCTTAGACAGTAGAATACCCCCACTTAGTGAATCAACACTTCCCTTAGATAGTAGAATACCCTCCACTTAGTGAATCAACACTTCCCTTAGACAGTAGAATACCCTCCACTTAGTGAATCAACACTTCCCTTAGACAGTGGAATACCCCCACTTAGTGAATCAACACTTCCCTTAGACAGGAGAATACCCCCCACTTAGTGAATCAACACTTCCACAGTAGAATACCCTCCACTTAGTGAATCAACACGTCCCTTAGACAGTAGAGTACCCCCACGTAATGAATCAACACATCCCTTAGACAGTAGAATACCCCCACTTAGTGAATCAACACTTCCCTTAGACAGTAGAATACCCCCCACTTAGTGAATCAACACGTCCCTTAGACACTAGAATACCCCATTTAATAAATCAACACTTCCCTTACACAGTAGAATACCCCCCACTTAGTGAATCAACACGTCCCTTAGACAGTAGAATACCCTCCACTTAGTGAATCAACACTTCCCTTAGACAGTAGAATACTCCCACTTGGTGAATCAACACTTCCCTTAGACAGTAGAATACCCCATTTAATGAATCAACACTTCCCTTACACGGTAGAATACCCCCACTTAGTGAATCAACACGTCCCTCAGACACTAGAATACCGCCACTTAGTGAATCAACACTTCCCTTAGACAGTAGAATACCCTCCACTTAGTGAATCAACACGTCCCTTAGACACTAGAATACCCCCACTTAGTGAATCAACACTTCCCTTAGACAGTAGAATACCCCCCACTTAGTGAATCGACACATCCCTTAGACAGTAGAATACTCCCACTTGGTGAATCAACACTTCCCTTAGACAGTAGAATACCCCCCACTTAGTGAATCAACACGTCCCTTAGACAGTAGAATACCCCCACTTAGTGAATCACCACTTCCCTTAGACAGGAGAATACCCCCACTTAGTGAATCAACACTTCCCTTAGACAGTAGAATACCCCCACTTAGTGAATCAACACTTCCCTTAGACAGGAGAATACCCCCACTTAGTGAATCAACACTTCCCTTAGACAGGAGAATACCCCCCACTTAGTGAATCAACACTTCCCTTAGACAGTAGAATACCCCCACTTAGTGAATCAACACGTCCCTTAGACAGTAGAATACCCCCACTTAGTGAATCACCACTTCCCTTAGACAGGAGAATACCCCCACTTAGTGAATCAACACTTCCCTTAGACAGTAGAATACCCCCACTTAGTGAATCACCACTTCCCTTAGACAGGAGAATACCCCCACTTAGTGAATCAACACTTCCCTTAGACAGTAGAATACCCCCACTTAGTGAATCAACACTTCCCTTAGACAGGAGAATACCCCCACTTAGTGAATCAACACTTCCCTTAGACAGGAGAATACCCCCCACTTAGTGAATCAACACTTCCCTTAGACAGTAGAATACCCCCACTTAGTGAATCAACACTTCCCTTAGACAGGAGAATACCCCCCACTTAGTGAATCACCACTTCCCTTAGACAGGAGAATACCCCCACTTAGTGAATCAACACTTCCCTTAGACAGTAGAATACCCCCACTTAGTGAATCAACACTTCCCTTAGACAGGAGAATACCCCCACTTAGTGAATCAACACTTCCCTTAGACAGGAGAATACCCCCCACTTAGTGAATCAACACTTCCCTTAGACAGTAGAATACCCCCACTTAGTGAATCAACACTTCCCTTAGACAGTAGAATACCCCCACGTAATGAATCAAAACTTCCCTTAGACAGTAGAATACCCCCACTTAGTGAATCAACACTTCCCTTAGATAGTAGAATACCCTCCACTTAGTGAATCAACACTTCCCTTAGACAGTAGAATACCCTCCACTTAGTGAATCAACACTTCCCTTAGACAGTGGAATACCCCCACTTAGTGAATCAACACTTCCCTTAGACAGGAGAATACCCCCCACTTAGTGAATCAACACTTCCACAGTAGAATACCCTCCACTTAGTGAATCAACACGTCCCTTAGACAGTAGAGTACCCCCACGTAATGAATCAACACATCCCTTAGACAGTAGAATACCCCCACTTAGTGAATCAACACTTCCCTTAGACAGTAGAATACCCCCCACTTAGTGAATCAACACGTCCCTTAGACACTAGAATACCCCATTTAATAAATCAACACTTCCCTTACACAGTAGAATACCCCCCACTTAGTGAATCAACACGTCCCTTAGACAGTAGAATACCCTCCACTTAGTGAATCAACACTTCCCTTAGACAGTAGAATACTCCCACTTGGTGAATCAACACTTCCCTTAGACAGTAGAATACCCCATTTAATGAATCAACACTTCCCTTACACGGTAGAATACCCCCACTTAGTGAATCAACACGTCCCTCAGACACTAGAATACCGCCACTTAGTGAATCAACACTTCCCTTAGACAGTAGAATACCCTCCACTTAGTGAATCAACACGTCCCTTAGACACTAGAATACCCCCACTTAGTGAATCAACACTTCCCTTAGACAGTAGAATACCCCCCACTTAGTGAATCGACACATCCCTTAGACAGTAGAATACTCCCACTTGGTGAATCAACACTTCCCTTAGACAGTAGAATACCCTCCACTTAGTGAATCAACACTTCCCTTAGACAGTAGAATACCCCCCACTTAGTGAATCAACACGTCCCTCAGACACTAGAATACCGCCACTTAGTGAATCAACACTTCCCTTAGACAGTAGAATACCCTCCACTTAGTGAATCAACACGTCCCTTAGACACTAGAATACCCCCACTTAGTGAATCAACACTTCCCTTAGACAGTAGAATACCCCCCACTTAGTGAATCGACACATCCCTTAGACAGTAGAATACTCCCACTTGGTGAATAAACACGTCCCTTAGACAGTAGAATACCCTCCACTTAGTGAATCAACACTTCCCTTAGACAGTAGAATACCCCCCACTTAGTGAACCAACACTTCCCTTAGACAGAAGAATACCCTCCACTTAGTGAATCAACACGTCCCTTAGACAGTAGAGTACTCCCACTTGGTGAATCAACACTTCCCTTAGACAGTAGAATACCCTCCACTTAGTGAATCAACACTTCCCTTAGACAGTAGAATACCCTCCACTTAGTGAATCAACACGTCCCTTAGACAGTAGAATACTCCCACTTGGTGAATCAACACTTCCCTTAGACAGTAGAATACCCTCCACTTAGTGAATCAACACGTCCCTTAGACAGTAGAATACTCCCACTTGGTGAATCAACACTTCCCTTAGACAGTAGAATACCCTCCACTTAGTGAATCAACACGTCCCTTAGACACTAGAATACCCCCACTTAGTGAATCAACACTTCCCTTAGACAGTAGAATACCCCCCACTTAGTGAATCGACACATCCCTTAGACAGTAGAATACTCCCACTTGGTGAATAAACACGTCCCTTAGACAGTAGAATACCCTCCACTTAGTGAATCAACACTTCCCTTAGACAGTAGAATACCCCCCACTTAGTGAACCAACACTTCCCTTAGACAGAAGAATACCCTCCACTTAGTGAATCAACACGTCCCTTAGACAGTAGAGTACTCCCACTTGGTGAATCAACACTTCCCTTAGACAGTAGAATACCCTCCACTTAGTGAATCAACACTTCCCTTAGACAGTAGAATACCCTCCACTTAGTGAATCAACACGTCCCTTAGACAGTAGAATACTCCCACTTGGTGAATCAACACTTCCCTTAGACAGTAGAATACCCTCCACTTAGTGAATCAACACGTCCCTTAGACAGTAGAATACTCCCACTTGGTGAATCAACACTTCCCTTAGACAGTAGAATACTCCCACTTGGTGAATCAACACGTCCCTTAGACACTAGAATACCCCCACTTAGTGGATCAACACTTCCCTTACACAGTAGAATACCCTTCACTTAGTGAATCAACACGTCCCTTAGACACTAGAATACCCCCACTTAGTGAATCAACACTTCCCTTAGACAATGGAATTCCCCCCACTTAGTGAATCAACACGTCCCTTAGACAGTAGAATACCCCCACTTAGTGAATCAACACGTCCCTTAGACAGTAGAATACTCCCACTTGGTGAATCAACACTTCCCTTAGACAGTAGAATACCCTCCACTTAGTGAATCAACACGTCCCTTAGACAGTAGAATACTCCCACTTGGTGAATCAACACTTCCCTTAGACAGTAGAATACTCCCACTTGGTGAATCAACACGTCCCTTAGACACTAGAATACCCCCACTTAGTGGATCAACACTTCCCTTACACAGTAGAATACCCTTCACTTAGTGAATCAACACGTCCCTTAGACACTAGAATACCCCCACTTAGTGAATCAACACTTCCCTTAGACAATGGAATTCCCCCCACTTAGTGAATCAACACGTCCCTTAGACAGTAGAATACCCCCACTTAGTGAATCAACACGTCCCTTAGACAGTAGAATACTCCCACTTGGTGAATCAACACTTCCCTTAGACAGTAGAATACCCCCACTTAGTGAATCAACACGTCCCTTAGACAGTAGAATACTCCCACTTAGTGAATCAACACTTCCCTTAGACAGTAGAATACTCCCACTTAGTGAATCAACACTTCCCTTAGACAGTAGAATACTCCCACTTAGTGAATCAACACTTCCCTTAGACAGTTGGCTGAGAGATTATTGTTTCCTTGACCAATTCTTTCATCCAGCAATATAGTGGTTAAATATTTTGACTGGATCTTGGAAGGCCAAGTCTTACACGGGTTATTAATAATGTGAACAACAGGTGCACCCATCTTTCAATGGTTGTAGAGTTCCAGCCTTGGCACTGAAGGGAACTCTTTTGTATTGGATGGGAAATTGAAGGTGATTCTTGGACTGGATGAAGACTTGAAACTCAAAAGCAGCAGTGTCCAAACAATTGAATATGCTTTTTGAACTGGATATGTAATTGAACACTGTGTTTGCAGGGAGGTAGAATTGAAGATCATGTGTGCAATGCACATAGAGTTGAAAATGGTCTTCTCGTTTATTAAGACTTAAGTCATTTGTTAGAGCTGATGGGTATTCAATGGTGATCCTCACACTAGATGAAGAAATGAGGGTCAATTGTTGTGATGGACAGAGAATTGAAAGCACTTCTTGCAGTGGACAGACGTTTAATGGAGATCCACACATTGGAGGAAGAATTGAAGATCAGTCTTTGCACTGGACGGAGAGTAGATGGCACTGCTTACAGTGGACAGATGTTTGAAGGAGATCCACAAACTGGATGAAGAACTGAAGGTCAGTCTTTACACCGGACGGAGAATTGAGGGCATTGCTTGCACTGGTTGGACATTCACAGCTGATCCTCACACTGGATGAAGAACTGCACTGGACAGACACTTTAAGGCACTGCTTGCAACGGTTGGACATTTAATGGTGATCCACACACTGGATAAATAATTGAAGGTCAATTGTTACAATGGACAGAGATTTAAAGGCACTGCTTGCAGTGGACAGTGTTTAAAGGAGATCCACACATTGGATGAAGAATTGAAGGTCAATTGTTGCAATGGATTGAGACTGGATTGGGACTTGAGGGCACTGCTTGCAGTGGACAGACATTTAAAGGAGATCCATACTCTGGATGAAGAATTGAAGGTCAGTCTTTGCACTGACAGAGAAGAGATGGTAGTGCTACCACTGGACAGACATTTAAGGAGACCCACACTGGATGAAGAATTGAAGGTCAATTGTTGCAATGGATTCAGACTGGATTGAGATTTGAGGGCACTGCTTGCAGTGGACAGACATTTAAAGGAGATCCACACACTGGATTAAATGTCAGTCTTTACACTGGATGGAGAATGCATGGCAGTGCTTACAGTGAACGGATGTTTAAAGGAGATCTACACACTGAATGACGAAATGAAGGTCAGTCTTTACAATGGAGAGAGAATAGATGGCAGTGCCTGCAATGGATGTACATTCACAGTTGAACCTCACATTGGATGAAGAATTGCACTGGACAGAGACTTAAAGGCACTGCTTGCAACTGGTGGACATTTAAAGGAAATGCACACACTGGTTGATGAATTGAAGGCCAATCTTTGCACTGGATGGAGAATAGAAGGCAGTGCCTGCACTGGATGGCAGGACTTAACAATGCAATAGGAGGATACTCAAAGAGGACTCTTGGACTGGATGAAGAGCCAAACATAGTAATTCATAGAGAATCAAAGGTGACAGCTGCACTTAGCTGACCGATAAGTCAAGGTTGATCCTTTCACATAATGGCGGATCAAAGGGGTTCCACAAAGATCATGGAGAAATCAGGGTGATCCTTGGATGCAAACCTGAAAAAAAACTGTTGCTTTTAATGGAGAATTAAAGTCCTTGCATTGGATGAAGAGTCTGTTAAAGACTTCGAATTATATCACTGGCTGTAGAATCTAAGATTCCCTTAGTAAATGATGGCAGTTCGATTGAATTTTGATCCAGCTAGAGAAGGGATCTTTGCCTGATGAAGAAACATACATCATTCCGTGCATCGTACAGAGAATATGGGGTGTTCATTTTCACAAGATGGAGAATTGAATGCTAGTGCAACCATGGATCAACATAAACCCTTTCCTTGGATGGAAAGTTGAAGAACAGTTCATGGACTCGTAAAGAGAATTTAAAGGTCAACCCTTGGAGTGAATGGAGAAGTGAAAATGAACACTTGATTTAATGTGTAGGCGGATGAGTGACTCGCATGCAAGGGGAATAGCAGTGGTCCTTGTGGTCAATGAGGAGTCAAAGTTTAGTGTTTGCAATGTATGGAGTAAAGGCTTCCTCTTGACATATTAAGAAAAACAGCAGCAAACATCAATGTTTATAACTGATGTAAAACCAAAGGTCAAAACTAGCCCTCGATGGCAAAAGTGATGATCGATTAATGCCCTCAATGGTGGATCAGGGTCGGACTGGCCTATAGGGCAATAGGCCCACAGCCGAACCAAAAACGCTAAATGCTGGTGTGGGCCACTTTTTTGGGTCAATGTGGGCCAGTTTGATGAGTTGCTTAACTGGTGGTTTTGACCAGTGATGCTGAATAAATATTCTTGAAAATGAACAATTTGCATCACATTTTATCAAGAAACTCCTGCTTGGGATCTATTCCAACAGCATCACCGAGGAAATGAATTGCCATTTGCAACTGTGGGCCACTTTTTTGCCGGAGTCAGTGTTATGGCTCAGTCCGACCCTGGGATGGGTCTATTTATGGGGGAGCGGGAGTAGAGGTCAATACATTGCTCTGGATCTGGGAAGTTAACATTGCCATAAAAAAGCGCAGCGGTTTGAGCCTCCCACCACTGTCTTGCCTTCATTCTTAACAGCGATAGGTTGGATCCAAGCCCCATGTTCTGAAGGTTGATATTAAACTGCTCAATTGAACGTGAGGGCTATGGGGGCTTTCGGCGTCATTATGTGTTTTACTGCCGGGGGGAATGGCAGAAAGATGCCCCCCTCGATGGAGTCACGCCGATTTCCTTTACAAGAGAGGAAGGAGCGTCTTTCCTCATTGACCAATGGGAGCAAAGGGCCTTCTCTACCTTTGGTAAGAGCATTCGCCGTCTTCTGAGTCTTCTCCTTTGAAAGGCGGGTCTGTGAAGAGAGACAGTCAGAGTTCATTACAGTTGTCCAAGCTTAACATTGCAAGTTAACCTCTGTGGATGATTAACATGAAAGGCGCATCACTTTTGCCTTCATTCTGTGTAATTCACATGAATTTGTCATTTTGGTTAAGCAGTTTAAGTTACTACTTTCTATTTATGTGGTATGGATACGCAGAAATCAGAAATGAGTTGACTGCTCTAATAGTTTTAACCACAAGATGGCAGAAATGCCCCCGCACATGATAGAAAATGCCAAATATTAAAAACCCCTTTAAGAAATGTGAACAGAATTGTGGTTTTATTGACCATGTGGAAGGCAATCTCCCAAACCCAAACTTCATGCAACTGGATTCAGTAGAAACCGTTTGATAATAGACGAACTGGAATTCACAATCGACTGCAAGCAGCTGTCATCTCATATATAGTTCAAGATTATCGCGTGGTTTATATTGCTCAAGTTCATTCGAAAAAAAAAAACATGACTATTCACTTATTTTTCTTCAACCACAAATAGGTAATAACAAATACTTTTTTTGAATGCAAAAATATATTTTAACTACATGTAGCTGACATAGGGACGCCATTTCACCAAAATGCCAGTGGTAGCGGAAATGACTTCACACAACCCTTGACCTCTGATGACATCATAGGAAGTAATGCCATTTGACCCAACCCCGAAATGACCTAACAGGAAGCGATGGAACACGACCTTTTACCCCATGACAAAACAGGAAGGGCCATCACATAGCATTGTTCCTAAGTACACTACGAAAAATATGGTTACGGTATCACTGTAATGTGATATACATTTCATATATCAATGGATCACCATATGTATCGTTAATTTCACTGTGTATAGGCCCATATTACCAAATTACTGTGAATGCAAGCAGACGCCCAAGGCCAAATGATAATGATGTGTTATTATAAAGCACTTGTGCTTAAGCGCTTTATATAGAACAAATATACATACAATATCACCCAACCTGTGTTGGTACTCATTTACCAACCCCAGAAGGATGAAAGACTGAGTTGAGGTGTTTAAGAACAGACTAAATCAGGGACCCACCCCCTGAAGTGTGCCTGAAATAAACCTTTAACGAGTCTAGCAATTATTGTATAGAATTCCAGAAAGACACAGTATTTGTTATTCCTATTCTTTCTTATTTAGGGTCACTGCTCAAAGTGTTACACTAGTGCAACCCCTTGTTTTTTTTTATGAGGCCTGAACAAGAAAGCGAGCCACTCTAGAAGCAAATAGCCACATGGAGCTGGCCACATCCCAGGAGTTTACATTTTAAAAAGAAAAGAAAACAAAAACAAACCTTTTTTTTAATGGGTAGCAAGGGAGATCTCAGGTGTCGCAGATGCGACCCCTGACAACCCCCAAATGTCGTCCATGAGCTATTTCTAACACACTCTGTGTCTTTAGCTTCTCTTTCTCTCCCTCTCTCTTTCTCCCTTAATGTCTCTCTCCCTCTTTCTCGCTCTCTCTCACTCTCTTGCTCCCTTAATGTCTTTCTCTTTCTCTCTCTCTCTCACTCTATTTCTTCCTTAATGTGTGCCTCTCTCTCTCTCTCTCTCTCTCTCTCTCACTCTTTCTTCCTCAATATGTCTCTCTCTCTCTCTCTCTGTCTCTCTCTCTGTCTCTCTCTCCTCTCTCTCTCCATCTCCCTCCCTCCGTTCCTCTCCCTCTCCCTCTGTGGTCAGGAGTTGTGTTATCGGGTGCCTTTTTGTTAGTGGCACCGTAGCCTGTGCTGACAGCAGCTCGAACAGTGAAAAAGCACAGTTATCTTGACTGAAGATGGCTGCGATGTCTCTTGATGGTTCACAGTAGAATGAGAGCAGCAGCGACAGCAGCATCTCTGGAGCCTGACACTTAGAGACATAATCTTGGTGGAATTTCTGGGGGGAATACCGCCGAACTTGACTACTGGTGCTGAGTGGAATGAACATGTGGTAAGTAGAAGGGCCTCAAGATTCAGAGTCAGGTGGACCCTCATTTATTCCCCTTGTTAAGGTCCCAGAAGACTCCCAGGGGAAATGCCATATGACGCCATGCAAGCTTGCGGCATGCAGTAATATCACATGCAGTTCCACTGTGTGGTAAAAGTGGTTGTGTACGAATTGTTCGTTTTACAATTGTTCGAATTACAATTGACCCCCACCAATGCAAAACCCCCCAAAACCCCTTATATATATATATAACAGACTAATTATATATATTATATATATATTACCAAACCTATATATAATGCCTTGAATAAAACTGGATATGGCATAAGAACCTTTGGCGAATGGTGAATTGATTTATTTCTTGGAGATCCATATTGGCGTCCTAACCGCGAAGAGTGCTGTCCTTATGTGGAGAAGTGCAATTACTTTTCCCCTTGTTTTACAATATATATATATATATATATATATATATATATATATATATATATGTAAAAACAAAGTAGCCAAATTTAGTGCACTGCCTAACTCGTAGCTGGTGCTAGGAAAAGAAGCTTTGACTGAGCTCCTTAATGTATAAAAAAAACACATATAAATGGAGGGTTGTAACACTGCAAAAAACCCCACAAAATATGTCAGAAGTATTCCCAGCACTCAAGACCAAACCATCTTCTTACAAAAATACTTCGTTTTTATTCATTATAAAAACAAGCAACCAACTGTGCAAAATATGCAATGAAGGGTAGGTATACATCAAAACCTTCCCATGGCATACAGGTTTAAACAACACTCACCCCCCAGGGTGGAAAATCGCCACGCGTTCCGCCTGGATGTACCAGGCTTCCTCAGGCTGATCAAACTCCACATCCGTGTAAACACAACCCATTTAAAACTTAAGGAAAGCAACTCGAGCGAGCAGCTCCTCCCCCTTCTCTCATTGTCTCTGATCACGTGATCGCTAAATACCGCATTGAAACTTACATCAAGCGGGCCACCATAATGAAATGACTAAGTAGTCATTGTGTTCACTATGAACACAATACAATGGCCATAAAATATGTGCCATCTTAGTATGCGAGTAAAGGGACAGAAAACTCCTCGCTCCACGTTGCATTTCCCTAATTAAAATTATGAATTTCTTTAAACATTTACTTGTGTTTGATTGCGCTAGTGCACCTTTCTATACCATGGGTAAACTTTATCAACCTTGACAAGAGTTTAACCCATTACGTCCCTGGGTGTGTGTTGCTCTAAAAATTCATTTAATATTTCATCTGGCCATGGTGTAGCCCCCTGTTTTTCTTGAATGAAATTCCAGATTTATGGAGAGGAAACATAGGGTTTGGAGACATTTAATCTGGAACTGGGGAGACCGACTGAGCGCACCTCAGCCGCGTGGAGTGGAGTGAGAGTGTATGGAGAGGAGAGTGATTTTTTTCAGCTCCCACTTGCTCAGTTTTCTGCTTTTTTAATAGCACCTTTCTTGCAAACCAACCAAGATGGCAGATCAGGTTGAAGCAAAAAGACGAGCCGCTGCACAAATTCTTTTTAAACATGACAAAGCAGCCACAGCAGACGTGGCGGAAGGGAGCTTACCAGCAAGCCTAACTATACAGCAGAAACTAGACAAATTGGAAAAAATAAAGAAAAAGGAAATTTCAAAATGGTGGGAAGCGATGACGCTACAAACGTATTTGGAAGTCCGACGCATCCCAAGGGGTTTAAGAATTTTAACTATCCCCACGTTCGAGGACATTGATCCCAAACTAATAGAGGAATGGACAGAACACACCAATGAATGTTCATTTAAAATGATTGAGAGCCTTATCAAATATGCTAAAACTGACAGAGTCAAGCTGATAAAGGACATTGAGGAAATGGAAGAACAACTGTTTGCCTCTGAAGATGGGGACGAATGCAAGAAACGTATGCCAAGAGTGGATGAAAACCTTGAAAGATACGAAGGTGAAATAAGAATTAGAAAACAACAGAAATTCAAAAGAGATCGTTTGGATTATGAACATGGCAGAATATACACATTCGCTAAACGTTTCGATGCCCCGATTAGACAAAGACTTGAACAAATAGCAACTAATGTTCAACCGTCGGCTGTAATGTCAGTAGAACCTAGTAGTTCAGAAGTAGAGTCCTCGGATACAGATGGAGCCACCTCAAAAAGGTTAAATTTTTTAGAGGAATTCAAATTACTGCATCTGGACAGCAGGACAGACAAGAGGGGAAAGGGCCAATACTCCGGACAAGGAAGAGGTGCAGCCGGAAGAATAGGAAAAAGAGGACGAGGCGAGGATGCCAGCATAAGCAATGCACCAAACATGACTACACGATCTGGCAACAATCCGAGGGGGAGACCGAGAGGCAGGAAAACCTACAATTAAAGATTTTCAACATATCCTCTAGAAGACTTACACAAGATGAGAACTCGGTATTATCCCTAGGCCTATCCTTCAGCCCTACACACCCCTATGACTATACATCTACGAGGGTGGATCTCTTCAAATTCCTGAGAAAATTAAAACTTACTAAGTTCTATGCAACAAAGGTCAGCGAAGGAACAAAAAATAGAGACACAATCAGTAGAGAAATATCTCCCCTCACGGACAAAGATATGACAAGCCTAGTATGTCTTGCGAAAATGGGATCACAATCTGAGTCAGAATGGGAGTTGGCGTCAACATTGGATGATATAACATTGGAAAGAGAATTTGGTATACCCACAGATATCACTTGCCCTAGCAAGTTCAAACCTAAATCTATCTTTTGCCCCAACATCATCTGTGGCCCGATTGACACTTTTGAAAGTTTGGTCATGAAAGATTTCAAGCAACTGCCGATGAAGATATCCCCATCATCTAGAAATCTCAACTACCGGCAATACAAGGCATTAGAGAACTTAAGAGACGATCACACCATAGTAATACGTCCCTCGGATAAAGGGGGTAGTATAGTGATTTTGGACAGTGATCAATACAATATGGAAGCAAAGAGGCAATTGAGTGTCACTAGCAATTATACACTGGTAGAAAACAGTATATTATTGAGCACCAACTTATTATATTATTCAATGTTACGCAAGTGGTGTGATCTGGAATTGATCAGTGATGAGGAATACTGGTTTTTAAAAAATCCATTTCCAGTTACCCCATTAATTTACTTTAATCCGAAGATACACAAGAGTTTAACCAATCCACCTGGTCGCCCTATAGTTTCTTCTATAGGGAGCCTTCTAGAAAATAGTTCCAAATTCCTAGATCACTTCCTACAACCATTTGTTACCAGTCTTAGTTCATATATACGAGATACTTCTGACCTGTTGACTAAAGTAGACAATGTCTATTGGGAACCACAATATATTTTGGTTTCCCTTGATGTTGTCTCGTTATACACATCTATTATACACAAAGCGGGCATTGAAGCTTGTAAATTCTATTTAGAATTTAGATCCATTAGTCATCGACAACACAACAAAATGCTGTTGGAAATGCTTCAGTTTTGCTTGGAGCATAACTATTTCTTACATGGTACTTCGATTTATAAACAAACTCAGGGTACAGCTATGGGGTCATGTATGGCCCCCACTTACGCTAATCTTTATTTGGGATGGTGGGAAACACAGATAGCTTGGAGAGAAGAGATGGAAGAATTTACTAAACACATAGTTGTCTGGTACCGATATATAGACGACCTGTTTATTATATGGGATGGTACCGAGACTCAGTTACATAACTATGTCCATATTCTTAACATTAACAATCTGAATTTGGAATTGACATGTGTACATAGCAAAAAAGAACTGATCTTTCTGGATGTGTTATTTACAGTGGAGAACAACTGTTTAACATCTAAGTTATTTAGAAAAGAAACAAGTTCGAATTCCACTCTGCATGCCAAGAGTCACCACCCTACCCCATTAATTAACTCAATCCCCTATGGAGAGTTCCTGAGGGCAAAAAGGGCATGTAGTAAAGAATTAGATTATCAGACAGAAGCTAAGCAGATTGGTAAAAGGTTTGTCAAACGAGGGTACAAGAAACATGTAATTACAAACTGCTTTAAGAAAGCAGAAGCTCCGAAAAGAACGGAATTGTTTGGAGCCCAAATTAGCAAAAAACCGGATAAGATTAGATTTATAACAGGGTATAATCATCAAGCTACTAATGTTAAACGAATTATGAAGAAACATTGGAATGTGCTCCTGACAGATCCTGATCTTGAGAAGGTATTAGATAAGGCTCCCAATGTGACATACCGTAAAGCGCCAACTCTTCAAAATATACTGTCACCTAGTATGGTGGTCACAGAAGTTACCAAGTCAGGCCATTTTTTGAAACAGGATTTGGGAGGTTTTCGTAAATGCGCGAACTGCAAAATGTGCAGCTTTGTATCTAAAACTCCATTTGTCAGTTCCAATGGTTTATCATGGAGATACAAACATAGAATCACATGTTTGACTAAGTTTACAGTATATGCCATTACCTGCACCTGTGGTCTTCATTATATTGGATCAACAATAGGTATGCTTAAGCTTAGGATTCTTCAACATTACAGAGCCATTAAGAATGGAGATACTACCAATCCTCTGACAGGACACTTCATAGAGAAACATGGTGGTAATGTGGAGGAAATGTCATTTGTTGGTCTTGCCCATGTCCCACAACACAGAAGACTGGGTAACCGAGAATTGAAACTTAGGCAATTAGAGGCAACCCTAATCTGTAAATTTGATACCTTAAGGCCTAATGGACTCAACACTGATTCAGAGATGTTTGTATTTCTCCAGTAGATTGGATGGATGTCTATGTAAATGTATGCAACAACAGGACCCTGGTTAGCTAGTTTGGTATATCCCCCTATTAATGTTGTTGTGGACAAGAGGGAATTACCTATTTTAGGGAGCAATGTGGTGCTGCCATTGCAGTACTATATTGCAATTCAAGATTCATTACATCAGTATTTGATCATCTAATGTGATGTTTAAGTTTGAACACTTTGAGCACTTGCACTTTGAATAGCTTCTGTAAATATATTGTGACTTGCTGTATAGGATCATTAAGAGAATATTTCCCTTTTAGTATGTATTAGTCACGTTTAGCAACTATAACTACGGTGGTAAATACATGTCTCTTATATTAATCAGACCGAACATCTTAATGGAAATGCACTTTCATAGATAAATACAATTGCAAAGGAAATTATTCTGAGCATATGAAAGCCTTATACATAAGATTGTACTAAAAGAGATATAGTTCTTCTCCACTAGAGGGCACTATGTCCCACATCTATATAGGAGAGCTTTGGTGTTTTAAGAGTTTGTTGTTGTGCCGTCTTTGGCTTTTAGAGCAACACACACCCAGGGACGTAATGGGTTAAACTCTTGTCAAGGTTGATAAAGTTTACCCATGGTATAGAAAGGTGCACTAGCGCAATCAAACACAAGTAAATGTTTAAAGAAATTCATAATTTTAATTAGGGAAATGCAACGTGGAGCGAGGAGTTTTCTGTCCCTTTACTCGCATACTAAGATGGCACATATTTTATGGCCATTGTATTGTGTTCATAGTGAACACAATGACTACTTAGTCATTTCATTATGGTGGCCCGCTTGATGTAAGTTTCAATGCGGTATTTAGCGATCACGTGATCAGAGACAATGAGAGAAGGGGGAGGAGCTGCTCGCTCGAGTTGCTTTCCTTAAGTTTTAAATGGGTTGTGTTTACACGGATGTGGAGTTTGATCAGCCTGAGGAAGCCTGGTACATCCAGGCGGAACGCGTGGCGATTTTCCACCCTGGGGGGTGAGTGTTGTTTAAACCTGTATGCCATGGGAAGGTTTTGATGTATACCTACCCTTCATTGCATATTTTGCACAGTTGGTTGCTTGTTTTTATAATGAATAAAAACGAAGTATTTTTGTAAGAAGATGGTTTGGTCTTGAGTGCTGGGAATACTTCTGACATATTTTGTGGGGTTTTTTGCAGTGTTACAACCCTCCATTTATATGTGTTTTTTTTTTTATATATATATATATATATATATATATATGGTCAATTGTGAAAAGGTCAATTGTGACCCTTTAAAATCGGTCAATTGTTCATTCGAACAATTGTAAACAAACAATTTCGGTAATACCGTAAAAGTGGCAGTAATTCCTTTACCACCACCAGACTCTAAATGAAGCCCATACATTGCCATGGCATCTGTTCTGCAAGAATGCGTCCATCACACTGAGGGCTCAATGTCTGCATGGCAGAGGTGAGGAGGACGTGGTTCGACTTTCTAGCAGGTGCTGGCGTTTTGATGATCTTGTAAGAGATCAGAGGACCGGCCTGCAGGGCCTACTACTGCATTTGTTTCCTATTAATTAATATCTATTAACGTTTGTGTATGTTGTCACAAATGTGCAGCTTCTGCAGCACTACCAGCCCGTCAGTGGATAGCATGCAACATCTTTACACATTGCTTTGGTGCTTACAGAAGAAATCGATCATTGGTTTTATCTGAGTGCAACCCTTTCCAAAATTCTGTGATTTCTTAGTGAAAGAAGCTATTAAAAAAAGCAAATTATTTAATTGTACTAACATTGTAAACTGGCTATTTTTATAACTGTACAATGTTACTTTCTAATGATCACTTCCATTATATATTGTAGTCAGAGTAAGAATGTTGCATTTGTCTTATTGTTTTACTGAGCAAAACACAATGGGCCTCATTACGAGATTGGTGGTATCTGGGTGGTAAATCCACCCAGATACCACCAAACTGTATTAACGTTACCGCTGCTTGGTCCAGTTGGTATTACCACCAGAATAAAAGTGGCAGTGGTGGTGGAAATCCCAATTTTCGTTTAGTCCATAGGCCTCAATGGGGCATTTAACCTGCACCTCCCAACTTGTAATGAGGCCCAATATTATTGGAACCTAGAATTACCATATGAATTATTTTGTGGTAGATGGATAGCATTCCAACATGGAAAGTCTAGTGCACTCTTATTGTGCACCTGTAATAACGGGGATAAATGGCACCAATGAGGGTTCCTTGCTGCTTTGCTTGAAAACAAAGTGTATTTTGGAAACATAAGAACGACGACTAGTCTTTGTACTTGAAAAATATGTCTATGATTAAATTGTTTAGTGCTTGAAACACTAAATACATAATGCACATTCGAATGGATTGTGTCCTCCAATGTATTCCTCATATTTGAGAATCGCGTCCAGCTTCGGAAAAATGTTCTCGGCAGAGGGCACCGTGCGTCGATGGCGTTGAGTCGATGTCCCTCGAAGGCCTCCATCGAGGGTGAAGTCATTCTGTGTATAAGTAGCACGCGCGGCACCCGTTGGCCTCAGTTCAGTTTTTTCGCAGACGTGTTTGCTTCGGAGACTCGGCACCCATCACTAGTAACTATTTGCTACGCAATTCCTAAAAATGAACAAGTTAATCGACAACAAGGTCTTCGTCCTCTACCCTGATGACTCCTCGCACGGTAAGAAGTGTAAGGAGTGTGATTGGAAAATGTCAATAACGGATCCCCATCGTTCTTGCCTGTGGTGCTTGGGGGAAGGCCATGACACCGATTCCTGCACAAAGTGCCAGGTTATGACGGGAAAAGCCCTGCGAGAACGAAAGGGGAAGTTACAGGTAGGGAAATTACCCCGTAAAACTAAGACCGACCGTTCATCAACTGTCGATTCCGGAGATCGTTCTCCTCAACATAAGAGTAACAAAAAGGGATCGAGGTCCCATAGTGGTTCACACCACTCGCCATCCTCAACGAAGCGATCGAGGAGACGGCACCATCAACGCCATCCCCCTCATCCTCGCCGGAAGAACCCCCAAAAAATTAAAACACCCTACCAAACATTCGTCATCTGAATATTGGGAGGCATTCCGCTTGAAAATGCTGGAAATATTTGAAAAGGGTAAGCATGCCTCCGAGTCTTCTTCAGAAGCCGGCAGAGAGCGGTCCCGTATTGACACTCGCGCGCCCTTGGACCTGGGTGGTCAAAGGAAGGTCCACAGAGAACCCTTGAGGTCTCCGGTGAGTAAGTCACCTGAGACGTGACGAACGTTTGAGGTCCTCGACACTGTCAAAACCTCCACGACCCTCGAAGCCAAAATCTTTGAAGGGAACCGTCAAATCCTCGACCCCATCAGCGCCATTACTATCGACGCCATCAGCGCCATTACTATTGATGCCATCGACGCCACTGTCGACGTCAACACCAAAACCGACAGCGCCAAAAACTCTGGTGGTTTCAGCACAGCTTACAGATCATGTAAAACCTCAAAAAGGTGCCAAACCAAAGCCTTTGAGTGTTCCAAAAAAACCTTTGCCCATTTGCCAAGGAAGGAGTTTTTAAAATCCCTTTCTACAATTTTTGAAGAAAAAGAAAGATCTGGTGAAGGGGATGCCCCATTTGGCCTTGACTTTGGAACTCCAAATGTACCGGAATGTCTTATTTCGGAAGAGAGCAGGATGAGAGACCTGGTTGACACTCTACATAATGGCCGTGGCGTTGATGCATCGCCTGAAATGGAGTTTGGTAGGCCAGAGCCAGGAGAGCATGCGGACTCTTCATATCGTCACCTGATGTCCAAGGTGGTGGAATATCTAAGCTTGGCTAGACCTCTGGTTCATTTTGTCCAAGATGACCTTAGAGACATTCTGGATCAAGGTCCACCTATAGACCCAATCTTACCTTTTCATGTGGCTTTACAAGATAGGGTGGCCAGAAATTGGGCATCTTCGGACAACATCCCTTTGGTGGATAAATCCCTCACAAGAAAATACTGCACTTCCTGTAGCGACCCCGGATATCTGTCCAAGCACCCCACTATTGAGAGTCTGGTGGTTCAGGCAGCCACAGCTACATCAAATAAGGCAGCTTACCCTACCATCCCTCCAGATAGGGACGACAGCCCTGTGGATGGATGGGTGTGGAAGGTATTTTCAGATGGGAGTATGGCCCTGAAGTTGGCCAACTCCACATGTGCCTTAGCCAAGTTTTCATACACTCTGTGGGAGTGCATATCAATGGTGGCGGAGCACATTCCAGAAGGGAAGGAAAGAGAAGGTTTCCTAGCTATCGTTAAGGATGGCAAAGAAGCCATGCGTGAATCCCTTCAATCTCGATTGGACACTGCGGACAGCATCAGCAGGTCCATGGCTACGAGCACGCTAATGCACAGATTGCGTGGTTGCGCACGTCAGGTTTTGCACTGGACGTGCAGGCTCCTTTGCTAAACATGCCATTTGACGGGTCTCACCTATTTGGCAACAAGGCTGACAAGAGCCTTGAGAGGTTGCAGACCTCAAAGGCAGCGGCCAAATCTTTAGGGGCCGCTGTTAGGCAACCTCAGCCTTTTCATTCTTCAGGACAACCATGGAGGGGGCGATCCTATCATTACTACTCCTCATTTGGAAAGGCGAGAGGAATGGCCAGTCAAAGAAGCCAAAGAAGAAACCCGCGTGGTGGACGAGGAAAAAGTGCAAAGCCAGCTCTAGCTACAGCTTCCTTGCCATCGGCAGCTGTAGCAACCGCTCCAAAACCACTTTGAGAGCTTGCGTCACGAATCACTGGGGAAACACTCTTTGAGGATTCCAGATCGGCTCCTTGTGCAGGAAATAATAACCCTGTTAGAGAAAGATGCTATACAACCAGTACCTGTAGCGGAGAGGAACAAGGGTTGGTATTCCCCATATTTTTTCATCCCCAAAAAGGACGGAGGACTGAGACCCATCTTGGACTTGAGATACTTAAACAAGTTCCTCAGGAAGGACACATTCAAGATGGTCACACTTTCTCAGATCCTTCAGGCCCTCCAGTTACAGTATTGGTTGGTGTCAATGGACCTTCAGGATGCCTATTTTCATGTGCCAATCCATTACAAGCACAGAAAATACCTGAGGTTCGCCGTTGGAGGCTAGCACTATCAGTTTTGAGTCCTACCATTCGGGTTGACCTCTGCCCTGAGGGTCTTTACCAAACTGATGGTGGTGGTGGCAGCACATCTCAAGAGAGGGGGGATTCATGTCTACCCCTACCTGGACGATTGTTTGATTAGGACATGTTCTCCCAAACAAGCTCTGGATCATCTCAGTCACCTGCCACTCCCTTCACAGACTGGGCTTCCCGCTCAATTTCAAGAAGTCACAGATGACACCTTCCCAGCAGCTCCAGTACATCGGAGCTGTACTAGACACATCCTTGGGAAAGAGCTTGCCATCCAAGGCGAGGGCTCAAGACATTCTTCAGATGGTTACCAAATTTCAAACTGCCCAGAATCTTCCGGCCTTCGATTTCTGGAGGTTGCTCAGCCTCAGGAATCCTGCATTTTTCTGGTGCCAGAAACCCACCTGAGAATGAGATCCCTTCAATGGGCTCTAAGAACACAATGGTCCCAATTCTCAGGAAAGATGTCGGACCGACTTCAGGTTCCAACCAAGGTCTCACAGGATCTTCTGTGGTGGGTCTCCAAGGACAATATTCTGAAGGGAGAACATTTTCGGCAGCCATGGCCGGAGATTACAGTCATGACGAACGTCTCACTCACGGGTTGAGGAGCCCATGCCAACGGTCTGACAATCAGCGGTCATTGGTCTCCATCGGAATCCAAACAACACAGCAACCTTTTGGAACTGAGGGCAATCAGACTAGCGCTGAGGCCTTTCTGCCCTCTGTCAGGGGAAAGAATGTCCTGATAATGACGGACAACACAGTGGCCATGCATTACCTAAACAAGAGAGAAGGTGTAGGGTCTCTACCACTGTGCAGAGAGGCAATGCAGCTCTGGTACTGGGCAATTCGAGAAGGAATCTCCCTATCAGCAGTTTACCTAGCCGGGGAGGAGAACACGCAATTCAAGAAGGAATCTCCCTATCAGCAGTTTACCTAGCCGGGGAGGAGAACACGATGGCGGACGCTCTGAGCAGGCAGAGCACAGTCTCCCATAAGTGAGAGCTAGCTCAGGAAGTCCTTCAAGAGATCTTCGCCCTTTGGGGAACCCCTCAGCTGGACCTGTTCGCAACCAGATGCAACCGAAAGTGCGAAAGGTATTACTCAATTACCTCCGAGAGGAACTCTAGGAGACGCATTCATGGTGGATTTGGATTTTCCACTTCTATATGCGTTCCCATCGATCCCAGTCATTCCTCAAGTAATCAGGAGGTTAAGACGGTTCGGAAGCCGCATGATCGTAATTGCCCCGGATTGGGCCAGGAGAACGTGGTACCCGGACCTTCTGGATATGTCCATCTGTCCTCCGATCCGTCTTTCACAAAGAGAGGATCTTCTCTCGCAAGGGGAGGGACAGGTTCTCCATCGACAGTTGAACACTCTCAACCTTCACGCAGGGTTTTTGAAAGGTTGAGATACAAGGATTGGGTCCTCCCGGATGACATAATGGAGTTGTTGCTTTCGGCAAGACGGCCAGCAACAAAATATCTGTACCAGTGCCGCTGGAACAAGTTTTCTGACTGATGCAGGGAAAGAATTTTGATCCTTTTCTTTGTTCCACTCTGGATGTGCTTTCTTTTCTTCTTTCATTAGCACAGAAATGTCTTAATATTGGAACCGTTAAAGGTTACCTGGCAGCGGTTTCCATATTCAAGCGCTCTTCGGAAGAATGCACTTACTTGAAAATTCCCTTGGTGATTCAATTTCTGAAAGGGCTCCCAAACTTGTTCCTGCCTTCTACTTTTCAGGTTCCAGTTTGGGGTCTTAATTTGGTTCTAAAATGTCTGATCTGTGCCCCATTTGAACCCTTGCACACATGCCCATTGAGGTTATTGACCTTCAAAACCATATTGTTGGTTGCATTGAAATCTGCACGTAGAGTGAGTGAGTGGCAGGCATTCTCCTACAGGTCACCCTATTCCGTATTCCACAAGGACAGGGTTGTGTTGAGGGTAAAACCCTCCTTCCTACCTAAGGTGGTATCTGATTTTCATCTAAATCAAAATATTGTTCTGCCAGCGCTTTACCCCTGCTGCATCCCAGTAAAGAGGAAGAAAGGCTCCATAAATTGGATCCTAGAAGAGCTTTAAGCTTCTATATTTCTAGATTCTCCAAACTAAGAGTGGATGACCAACTCTTTATTGGCTACACAGGAAGAAAATTAGGACAAGCTGTTTCGAAGCAGACTTTGTCAAGGTGGATTATACTTGGTATCTCAGAATGTTACAAAATGGCAGGCAAGGACCCGCCGTAGGGTTTCAGAGCTCATTCTACCAAACGTCTAGCCTCTTCTGCAGCCCTTCAAAGGGGAGTACCTATTAGATCAATTTCTGATGCTGCAACATGGTCATCGTTGCATACGTTCACAAAGCATTATTGTCTGGATGCTTCTCATTCTTGGATGTCGCCTTTGGTAAGGCAGTACTGTATTCAGCCTTTTAAAAATCTGACAATTCTCAATTCTCCTCACTCCTCCAATTCTACATACTGCTTTGGGATTCTATCAAAGATGAGGAATACGTTAGAGGACACAATCCATACGAAGAACAAGTTACTTACCAACTGGTAACGTTCTTTTGATTGGATGTTCCTCCAACTTATTCCTCATCGCCCTCCCATCCTACCCCTCTGTAGAATTTCCTATGCTTTTACAGCTTTCGTTCTTGCAAGGCTGACTACTGCTTGCCTAGGCTAACAGCCAACACAAACATGAGAGAAAAACAGAACTGAGGCCAACGGGTGCCACCCGTGCTACTTATACACCCGATGACGTCACCCTCAACGGAGGCCTTCGAGGGACATTGACTCGACGCCATCGACGCATGGCACCCTCTGCCGAGAACATTTTTCCGAAGCAGCCGAAGCTGGACGTGATTGTCAAAGATGAGGAATATGTTGGAGGAACATCCAATCGAAAGAACGTTTTCAGTTGGTAAGTAACTTGTTCTTCTGTTCGGTGCTCATTTCGTTTTGTTTTTTTTTAAATATATTTTTATTAAGATCAATGGAGAAACAATTGGTACACAATGTTTCTCCCTCACTGGGTGAGGCAAACACAAGATCAAAAGAGTTATACATTTTTCTTTTCTTCAAAGTAAATATCCCCTTTACCCCACACCACCCTCCCAATTTAAGACTTCTATTAACTGATGATGTTCTGTCAGAGGCTATTGTTCTCTTAACAATGGAGTGGCCTGTGGTCGAGGGCCTATGTCTAACTCGCACACTCTTTAGTTTTGTGGCTGGCCCAGTGTATCAGAGCCTTTGCGGGGGTCTTGTAGTGTCAAGGTGTGGTGTGGGGCCGCTCAGCTCTGGTGGGAGCGTTCATTCTTTGCTTTGTGATGATCTAATTGGTGGTGGATTCATATGACTGTATTGTTTGATTCCCAGTCCTCTAGGAAGGGGAGCCACTGCATGTCAATGTGTGTATGGGTTTCCATGTGTGCTGCAGTGAGGCTCTCCATAATGTACATTTCTTTAGCTTTGCGTAGCCAGTCTCTCTTAGTGGGCTGGGTGGCTCTTTTCCATTGTATGGCCACACAGACCTGTGCTGCTAAGAGTAGGTTTCTGGGCATATGGGGCAGAACCAAGTATTGCTCCTCGATCTTTTCCACACTAAATAGAACCCGTAGCGGGGTACGTTCTCTATTGATACCTTCTATTTTGTGGATCCAGCCTAGGGCACCTTTCCTGTAGGTCTGTGTGTTGGGTCAGTCCCACCACTGATGCCACTATGTGCTGACCTGTGTGCACCCCCTCCAGCAATAGGGGCTGACTCCTGTATACATTTTTTGCTAGGCAATGGGGAGTGAGGTGCCATTGTGTGAGAATTCTACAATTGTGCATTTTATATTGGACTGCAATCAACGATCTCCAGACTGCTCGGTATATTGCATCCCACCCTTCCTGATTGTTTTCCCATCCCAGTGTCTTTTCCCATTGTACTTGGGTGCAGGGGGTAGGCAGGTGACCTCTTTTTATAAGGGCTCAGTACATTTTCGCGATCATTCCTTTAGTTCCTGGGTGTGTGTTTAGTATGTTTTTCGAATGGTCTGATGGGGCGTTGCAGCTGTGCTTTCCATTGTGGGTCCCGGGGGACCCCCTTCAGTTGCAAATAAGGGAGAGGTCTGATTTTGAGGCCCTGCTGTGCCTCCTCCAGTTCCTCTCTGGATAAGAAGATTCCCTCCTTCCACATATGGCCTGCTCTAATTAGCCCCTGTTCGTATTGTGGCTGAAAGCAACTTGGGTCTATAAGTAGGTCTCTAATTGGGGGGGCAGATACAATTGAGGGGTGACAGCTAGGTTGTGACGCCACACATGCTCGGGCTTCCTTTTTTCCATATTGACCATAATACTCCCAACACTGGGTGTTCTAATGCTTTGCGAGGTATAGATTTCAGGGGAGCCCAGAGCCACCCTCCCAGGGAGACCGGGGCAAAATACCTGTTCTCTAAGTGAACCCATTGTTTGTTTTTGGCTTCCCGAATATGGTCCACGAGCACTCGGAGCTGTGCCGCTCCATAGTACTCTTGGAGGTCTGGGTATGCTAGGCCGCCCTTTTCCTTCCGGAGAATGAGTGTGCTGTATGCGATCCTCTGTCTTTTCCGTTCCCACAGGAACGCGAGCAATATGCTCTTGGCCTCCGAAAGGAAGTAGTCTGACAAGGTGATGGGAAGAGACTGAAACAAGAAGAGAGGCCGCGGCAGGACGTTCATCTTTACAGCTGTGAAACTACCTGCCCAAGAAAGTTTTCATTTCGCCCCATTCTGTATGTCGTGCTTAATGTGCGACCAGAGCGTTTTATAGTTTGCTTCATACAGATCGTTCAGGTGTTTGTTATGGTTATACCAAGATATTTTACGTCGCTGCTTGCTACTTTAAGGCCCCAATTCGCCGGGTTTGATTCCGGATGGGCATCCCCGCTTTTCAGTGGTAAAGCCACAGTTTTATTGCGATTAATGCGAAACCCTGAGAGTGCCCCGTATTCTTCCATTCTGGCCAGGAGTGCCGGGATGGACTGTGAGGGGTGAGTTAGATAAACCAGGATGTCCTCTGCAAACAGGGCCAGTTTGTATTCTTTGCCAAACTTTTTAAAGCCTGTTATAGTTGCTTAATTTTGAATGATTTTGGCCAGGGGTTCCATTACTAAGATAAAGACCAGTGGTGAGAGGGGGCAGCCCTGTCTGGTTCCTCTTGTTAACCTAAACGGGGGAGACGCTACGCCATTGACTATCACTCTTGCACTTGTGTTGTTGTACAGTGCTCGTGCTCCCTGTAGCCATCCGGACCCGAGACAAGCTTTTTCAAGAATTTGGATCATAAAGCGCCACTCCACCCGGTCAAAAGCTTTTTCTGCGTCAACTGAGATTAGAGTGGGGTCAGCATCGCTTGGCTCGACTGACGCCATTAAGTCGAGTGTTTTGCGGACATTATCTGTGCCCTGTCTCCCCTTCACATTTCCCACCTGATCGCTATGGATCAAGAGTGGAAGGACTCTGCTCAGTCTGTTGGGCAGTTTACTAGTGTATATTTTAGCATCTACGTTTAACAATGAAATGGGCCAATATGAGCCACACTCCAGTTTATCTCTTCCCTCTTTGGGTATCACAATTATTCTGGCTTCTGTGAAGGAGGGTGGAGCTTGTCCCATTGTCATGATGTCGTTGAACAGGAGGGATGGAAACGGTGTGAGGGGCGCCTTTAAGCCTTTTATAATAAGTCGGGGTGAAGCCGGCCTGGCCTAGTGCTGAGCCTGCTTTTAGGTTCGAGATGGCATGGTCGATTTCTTCTGTCGTTATGGGGGCGTTAAGCTCATCGCGGTCCGAGGTTTGTATTTGAGGGAAAGTAACTTTGGCCATGAATTTCCGATGTGCTCTCAGGGGAGGGGCTGCAATCCGAGGTATACAGCTGTCCATAAAATTGAGCAAAACGGGCGGTTTTATTGGTTGGATTGCTTAAGATGGCTCCTGACGGGGATTTTATCCTGTCTACTGCTCTTTCCGCTCTTTGCTTTCTTAGTCTGGCGGCTAATAATGTATGGGCTTTGTCCCCTTTCTCGTAATACCTTTGTTTAATAAACCTAAGGTGGGCTAGTGCTTTCCCCTGCCAGATTACTTTAAGTTCCCACCTAGGTTTCCTAGTTTCCGCTAGGATTTCAGTCTTGTTTTCTTCGTCATTTTCTACAGCTGATTTTTTTTCACATATTCTTTTCCTTAGCTGAGCTTCTCTGAGCTGCCTAAGTCTTTTGACTGATGCCCCTTGGGCTGTTATGAGGCCCCTTATCGTGGCTTTTGCTGTTCCCATATTGTGGTACGAGGGCAATCCCCTGTATCGTTTTTTTTACAAAGAATTCTCTGATCTCTGTATCTAGTGATTCTCTATAGGGCCTGTACCTGAAGAGTGTATCGTTGCATATCCACTGTTTGTCAATTTGCCTGCTGGTGCCCAGGTCCAGTCCTACCATCACCACTGGTTCTATTGTTGCGCTCCCTAGGTGCTGCTCGAGGTCTACCTCTAAGAAATTGGATCTATTTGGGAAAAGGTGTTATGCAGGGGTGAGTAGAATGTATATGATTTTTGCTGTGAGTGTTGGGCTCTCCAGGAATCTATTAGCAAGTGTTCTTTTATTAGGTTTCGTAAGGACCCTTTATCCCGGGGAGGGACTGCCCACTCGCTGTAGGATTTGCAGTCAAGTGCTGGATTCATGACTAGATGAAAATCCCCTCCACAGATCAATGATCCTGTCCTCCCACTGTCCAGCCGTGCAAGGAGATCTTTGCAGAAAGCTAATTGCTGAGTTTTAGGGGCATACACAGAATACAGTGTGATTTCTTTTGTTCTAATGGACCCATGTATAATTACAAATCTCCCGCTCAGGCCTTTGTTAGTTTCGAGAAATGTGTAGTTCAAGGGAGCTGTGGTACAGGACTCCAATTCCCCCCTTTTTATCTGGTCCTGAGGCCCATATCACCCCCCACTTGCCTACTTTGCAGCGGGAATTCCCCTTCCTTTTTGAATTTGGTTTCCTGAATGAACTGTATGTCCAGTTTGGCTTGTTGGAAGATCTTGACCAGCATGGACCTTTTCTGCAGCGAGTTAAGGCCCTTAACATTTAAAGACCCTATGCGTATTGTGTCAGCAGCCATTAGAGTGTTGAGTTGTAAACATAGTGTGCGTTGTATTGAGTTGGATGTGTTGTCCCTCTTCCGGTGTTTGTGAACTTCCATACATTCGCTGGGACGCTGATTCTAAGCATTGTGTGTTTGAGTGCCCGTGATCTGAATTCAGGGCCTGATTGCCCACAAATATTTGTTGGTAGGTTTCTCCATCATTCAGCCACTTGTTTTCCTCCTCTTTACTATTGCTAGAGTTTTGTGAACCCCCCCACCCATTCCCCCTTCCCACTTGAGAATCAAAAAACAAGAAAGAAAAGTGCTTCTTCAACTTCGGAGACGCCCTAGTGGATAACATAGGGCCACACAACGGGGATCTCCCCTTGAACCCATTCATCACAACTTTATAACTTTTATAGTTAATAAAAGGTCGGTATGCATAATGACAACACTGGTTGCTGCCCAGACCAGCATATTATGCGTGCTGGGTCCCAGAGAGGGGCATCTCTGAGTTGGAGTGGTACCCAGTTGCCTTTCCAAGTATGCTATTTAGATTAGATTAGTGGCATCTCGTCTTCCACTGAAAATTTCGTCTGCTTCTCTGGGACTTGTTCTAATTAAATTCCTCTTGTGGCATGTCTGTTCCATTTCACGAGGTGCCTAGTCTTTTACATGTTCTCGTGCAGTGGTCTCCGATGAAGATGGCATTACCTCTGCTTCTGCTGAGCCTTCCTTTTCTCTCAGTCCTCGCAAGACATTAGCATCTTCCTCCCCTGAGGCCACTCTATACTCCTTGTTGGCATAGTCAAACAAGCGCGAAGGGGTAGCCCCATCTGTATCTAGTGTCATGTTCACGTAGCCAAGAGGTCAGGGGACGACAGGCTCGCCTCTGAGCGAGTGTGGAGGCCGACATGTCCTGGTATATTTTGACTCTTCAGTCATCAAACTCTATGACTTCGCGTTCTCGTCCCAGCCTCACGATTTCCCCCTTGTGTCTATAGTAGTGACACTTCGCCAGTACTGACCGCAGGCCGCCTGGTGGGCCGCCTACTCGGTGGATCCTGTCAAATTCGAGTTTGTGGTTTGGAGGTGAAGCGAATAGGGAGTTTAACAAGGCCTTCACTCTTCTTTCTAGGCTTGCCGGTGTCTCATTCGAGGTCTCTTTGAGGCCTTGGATGCAAATGTGTGTCCTTCTTTCTCTGTTCTTTAGGTCGTCGACCTTTGCAGCTAAATCGAAATTCCTTTTCTCCAGATCTTGCTATCGGCCTTCCATTTTCATTTCTGTGATGTCTGCGGACTGCTGGTAGTTCTCCAGGGCCTCTCCTTTGTCCTGTGTTTTATATACCCTCTCTTGGAGAGTGTTGACAGTGGTCGTCATGTTGTTGCTGAGAGAGCGGATTTCATCAAGCAGGTGGTGTACATCTGCTTTCGTCGAGGCTTCGTGGTCTCCTCCCAGGATAAATTGGGCTTCCTGAGGCTGGGAGGCTGCCATGATGATGTTGCCCCTGCGGAACTCTAGTAACTTCAGGGCTGTGAAAGGATCTTTTTCCCCCTGCATGTGCGCCTGGCTGTGTCTGTGCTTGTTCTGAGAGCAAAAATGCGGTCCTTCTTTCACCTTACCGAGTGCAGCAGCGGGTTGAGTAGCTGGCTAGGTGTTGTTCTGCTGACAGGCAAGGGAATCCCTCGGCAACCAGTTCCCTGGTCTCTGTGTGTGACTTCCGAGTTTCGTTCGAGTTTGGGCAATGAGAGCTAGCAGTTCGGGACTCTCTGTCACTTTGTTGGCGAGGGGGGGGGGAGTCTGGTGTTCACTGGCCTTGGTCAACGTCCTTCGCGATGGGACGGTGGAGACCGAATCACCCCTTGATGGGACCGCTTAAGGGGGATTTCCAGGCTTCAATTCAGATCCTGCCTTAGACGGTGGAAGTAATGGCGCCGTCCTCTTTGATGTGACCCCTCACTTGGCGCAGTTGTCAAGTGCTGTTTAGTTGTAAAATCTCTGTTGGCGTGTGTCCTCAGTTGCTGTTCGCTCCTTATGTGGGAGGTTCCCACCAGCATAGACCACGTCGGGATCGTGCTGCCCTGTGTTCTTGCTTATTTTCAGGGGGTTCTTGAGCCTTCTGGAACGCTCTCTCCTTGTAGGAGGTGGTACTCTGTTGCTGTGTTTTGTTTTGTGGAGAGGGGGGTGTCTCTGCTTCGTTGCCTCAGAGATTCCGTGCCTACGAGTGGTGCGTAAGCACTTTCAGGGCCGGTAGGCCTGTCCCTTTGTTTCGGGTCTCTGGCTTGAATTATGCCAGCAGGGGAGGGGGGGGGTTGTGTGAGCAATGGCGAACACTCAGATACTTCGGCATATACTGTCCAGCTATGTTTGTGCCGCGGTTATGTCGCACGCGGGAATACGCCTGTGGCAAGGGCCTCCTAGATGACTTGCAGGCTGAGGAAACGTCTTGTGTGCTTCTAGTTCTTATGTGTGCACCTTTTTAGTTTTTCTTCGAACATCCTACAGTGGCTGTGATCCTCTCCTCGGTGCCAGGGGGAGGAGGGGCATCTCCAACTCGGCGCCTGCTTTATTCCGTGGTCCCCCTGCCTTGTCCCGCTCCTTAGCGGGCCACTCTGTGTGGTGGGTTGGTGCTCCATCGCTGCCGAGAGCGCCGCTGTTACTGGGGCCGCGCTTTGGGTTCCTGCTGCGCGGCTCATCACTGCTTCGACCAATGTCGGGGCTTCCTCCTGATTTTGCTATCCGCAGCTTTGTTGGTGACTGGAGGCAGGTCGCTAACCACTACCCACAGGGGGCGGGGGGTTCCAATTGTTGAATTCAGCCAGGCGAAGGCTTGCTGCAAGGGGCTAGGGAGCGTTGGTGCCCTACTTCCTCCTCTCCATGGCGCTGTTGGGGGGCGACATGTTTTTCGGATCGGTCACGCGGCCTCGACGTTCAGTGGGGACTCAGTGGCGTTATATCTCGAGTCCCGATCATGGGGAACCCCTCTCCGATTTTCTTCAGGGTTAGACCGGGTGATAGCTGCTCCTTTTCTGTTGCTGCACGGCGTGTCAGGTATGCCTGCGGGCTGGGCAATGCATTAATAATCCGCCATTGCTCTGACGTTCTTCGGGAGCCGAGCATTCAGGCTGCCATTTTGCCTGTGCCCCCTGCTTGTCTACTCATTTCGTTTTTTAAAACACTCACCCTAACATTAAAGTGTTTGCAATGATGAACCATATATACTTCTCCCGACAGTCTGAAAATGATGATGTGAGGATTAAATAGCTGTGATGAATCAGTGTTGTAGGCTTGTTCCCAGAGTCCCATGCACAGAGAGACATCCGACCTGCTGACGAACCCTGTGCTGCTTTAACCATGTGCTTCTCTTTTCTAGCAACCGCTTGGTGATGGAGAAGAAGAAAAAAAATTAACAGATTGCTGTAGAAGGATTACCCACAGCCTCCTGAGGGTCTATGAAGTCATTGAGGGTCGAGAGGACGAAAAGGACACAGAGGAGTGAGTAAACGTACATTTTCTTGCTAACATGGTCCTTCCTTTCACCCACGTTGTTGCTGGGAGCCAGTAAAACATTAGTGCAGGGTGCACGTGCCTGACACTAATGCATGCAAGGGGCTGGCCAACACATTTTTTCCACTACTGTCTCATCGCTCATGAAACACGCATATCACCTTTGAGAAGAAGGTGACAGGCGCATTTATGCAATTGGAAAAAGTGAATCTTCTACCCGTCTTTCATTTCCATTCATTTATGAGAGTCCGCCTCTCTGTGGGGAAAGGCCAGACCCTTTCACTGCCATCGGGACGGATGCATACATACGTCACTCCCACCATACACACGTCACTTCCGCCACCTACCGAATTTCAATAGCTTTGCTGTGATGAATGTTTCACCTTAACTGTTTCTTAAAAAAAGTTTATATATCTTATACATATCTAGTAAAGTATGTAAATGGGTTAGTTAAATACATGCTATCTAGATTTATTTCTAGTAAAAAATGACCTGTTTGCCTGAGAAGTCAGTGCCAGTCTACGGTGATGTCTGGGATATGAACCATTTTGAAGGTGGAAACATGCTACTACTAATGCTCTATAGTGGGGGGCACAGCTGAACATTACGCTGCTGATTTAAATGGTAAGCGGTAGCTTCTAAACTTGCCCATTTCCATTGTTGATGTCCCTATGGCGCATCCTGATTTAAAAGATTCCTTTACAGAGGGAATCCCTTGATTTAAATGGTGTGTGGGGGTGCTAGTTCTGGAGGCATCGGATGTATTTGTCCTGAATGGCACATGGGTAGGTGGCCACCTTTTGCAGTCTTTTTGAGGTATTTCAGAGGTTCTGTGACACACATTTGATAATGGCTGTGTATACACAAAGGTTTTAAATTGGATGACATTATTGGGGCTTATGTCCATGTAACTCTTTTGGGATTTGCTACCTTGTAAACCTGACACAGCAGTAAAGCTCTCAGCAAAACAGGCTGCCATGTCCTGGGATGAACCCCCACTTACCTGAGTGAGTGCTCGGGTACATCCGATGGAAGCACAGTAACAGCATGTAGAAGGCGAAGGCCAGGCACCCGAAAAGCATTCCACACACCAGGAAGCTGTAGCTGCCCTGTTCTAGGACCACCTAAATGGAAACACGGATTAATGATAGTGTGAGATCTCTCTCTGGGTGCAGGCTTGCCGTGCCGGCTAGCAATGCCTGGGTCGCTTAGCGGGCCACATGTAACATGACCACGTGTGCACCTTCCCACTTACACATTCCATCCTCTCCTGTTTACATCACCTTCCCCAGATTATCAGAATGTCTCTTGATGAGATGTTCCCCTGCCCCCAATAACACAATCCACCTTCTCATTTCGTATTGCCCCCGGGCCTTTCAGGCTCATTCAGCAACACCTTTACTGAGGTACCCCCTTTTACTTCACCTAGAAAACGTCCCCAACACTTACGGAGTCTACCTTCGCTTTGTCATACACTTATTTCTCCATGCCTTTACCTCGCCTACTTCTTCAGAATGTGAAGGTGCAATGCATGCGGTTAGGGTTGGAGTTAAGGGGTGGCATGGGGGTAGATCATGGGGGGGGGGGGAAGGCGGTACAGTGGATCTCCCCCTGTAATGATAAAGTGAATGCTGGGGAAGACAGGAGAATTCAAGGTATGGACAGGTAAATGTGACCTAGTGAATGTACCGCAAAGTGAATGCTGGGGAAGTAAAGACATTCATCCCATTGCTGACACCATCACTCAACTGCTGCTTTCACACCCCAGCATCACCATCTTTGGAGACTTCAATATCTGGTTAAAGCAACCCAATCCCCAGGCTCCAGCATCTTCCTCGGCAACATTGAGGCTCTCAGTTTCAACAACTGCCCTCCAAACCCCCTCGCATTAAAAGCCACACTCTCAACCAGCTACTTACAAACGACTCACCAGCCATTTCCCGCTCTGATCCCCTTCCCTTGGTCTGACCATATTGGAACCTCATTGTCCATCATGCTTCACGCCCCTCACCAGTTCACTCGAACCCCCTGCAATCCTCACCAATAGGCCCCAGAAAACATTCCTATTAAACCACTATCCCGCTTTATCCTCGACTTTGACTGCCATCCCAATCCATACCCCAATGCCTCCTGTTCTCTTTGACTGCCATCCCAATCCATACCCCAATGCCTCCTGTTCTCTTTGACTGCCATCCCAATCCATACCCCAATGCCTCCTGTTCTCTTTGACTGCCATCCCAATCCATACCCCAATGCCTCCTGTTCTCTTTGACTGCCATCCCAATCCATACCCCAATGCCTCCTGTTCTCTTTGACTGCCATCCCAATCCATACCCCAATGCCTCCTGTTCTCTTTGACTGCCATCCCAATCCATACCCCAATGCCTCCTGTTCTCTTTGACTGCCATCTCAATCCATACCCCAATGCCTCCTGTTCTCTTTGACTGCCATAAAATCTCTCTCCACTGTCATGAACAATGAAGAAATCAGATTCTGCCCTAACAAGCGGCAAGCAAAATGGTAGATACTACAAACGTGGCACTCTAAAACCCAGAGTCACCACTTTGAAAGCAAATGGCATCAGTCCTACAATCCAGCAGCCAATGCTGCCTACTCTTCCCACCTCAGAAGCCACAAAAACCTCATCAAGAACGCAAAAATAAGCCTTCCTCACTGCAAGAATGTACAATGTCCCAACAACTGTAAGGTGCAGGAATAGACACGGGACACAAAGGTGATGTGTTTGTGGACACAAACATTTACTGAAAGGAAATCAAATGTAAACCCTAGCTGTCCCTATAACTAAGAGGTGCTGCCCTGCCTCAAACAAAACTAAGAAAAGTGTCAGAATGTCCGTCAAATGAATGATAGTCCACTGCCATATGTCCAAAACCAATTTCCGTCCCTCACACTTCATAAGGAAACTATAATACTAGCTTCACCCGGATTCCAGAAAGCTGATTCCCTACTTCTGGACAGGTTTCGGCAGTTTGTGATTAAAGGGGAGATCCTCCTCTTCTCCTGGCCGTCACTAGGCCTTTTTATATATATTTAGTGTGAGAAACCAAAGGGTGTCTCACTTGCTAGTCCCCGGGGATCTGTCTCTCGTGGCCAGGGCACAGCCATCGCCTTTAGAGCCAGACCCTGGGGGTGGGCCAGTGCGGGAACTACCTGGGTAAGGGATCTTCAGGGAGTGTGGGTGAGTCAACTGATGGTGAGACACAGTATCCTGTGCCAATACCCCATCATATCTTTTTAGCTTCTCCAACGTCTACACAAACACTGGGCCGAGGAAGAAGGTGACTGAGAGTAAAGAGGCTAACCCTTACATATACCATTGGACATGTCCCGTTAATCAGGTCAGGCCAAGTCAGGCACTTGACCTTAATCACATGCATCTGATACCCATTAGCCCCCCCACACAGATAAAAGGCGGAACATAGAGACACACTCTGAGCAAGGTGAGACACGAGAAGGAGCAGATCTTCCGTGGCAAAGGTGAACCCACTGGAGCAGGACGATCGATTGAGGGAACAGAGCGAAGGGTGGGGAAACCCTGAAGGTCCCTGTAGGAGGTCGTTGCCTCCGGGAAACAGTGAAGGATACGCGGAGAAAGCCAAATCGCAGACAGCCTGAATTGTGTGTCATGGACACCAGTGACCCTCCCGGGTGGGCGACAGAGTTGGGGAGGCGAGGCCAAGCCTGTGGTATCAACATTGACTCGTGAATCAAAGCCACAGAGACAAGAAAGGAATGCACACACCCCTTGAGTTAGCGAAAGACATGAAAGGCCAGTTTGTGTCAAGGAAAGATTGAAGCCGTATCAGTGTATCTTACAGTTGAAGATTGCGCTCATGCTGATGAGAAGCGAAAGAAACTCTACATTTACCGATAACTGTGAAGCCATTGATACAGAGTAATGAAGTGGTCCGGCGAAAGAAGGTAGCCCACTCGAAAGTCTCTGCAAAATGTTTGATGTCTTGTTATAAAGCGGCAAGTGAATGAACTCTGAAATGCGCAATGGTCAAGATTAATCCCGTCGAAAGGGGAAATAAAAAGTTGATCTCTTTGAACTTTGTTGATAGTGTTATGGAACTGCTAAAACCAAGAGACACTGGGGCAAATACCATAAGAGAGAGATAACATGAAAGTCGAAGTTGTCCTTCGGAGGTCTATGGAAAAAGCCTTGCACATTAGAAAGTCTTTGACATCAGTGAAAGGTTCGAGCCTAAACGACGGAGACCTGGAATATGAAATAAGATAGGGGAACGAAACTCCTATCGAGTGTGAATAAAGCTTGGGCAAGGGGACCCCTGCAAGTGTTGTGATTGCGAAGTCTGAGCCCGACTAAGGGAGACCTACATGACGCTGAATCTGGTACGTTTTGTGTTGAAAGGTCCCAGCTGGACAGAGGGAGCCATATGTGAACTTTTGGTGAACTGTGAAAGAACTTTTGGAAAACTGGAATAAGTGACTTTAATGTGGAAGGCCAAGCAGGCCTCTACCCACGTTTTGAACTGCTTATTATTTTATAAGCTGAGCCAGAGCGTGCCATCCTGTTTACGGGGTCTGCCTTAGTCTGTGCTGTGCAACGTGTGGAGGAGAGCTGACTCAGCTACCTTGATCTTTTATGTTATAACACTGACTTTCCTTTGCATACACTTTCCTCTTTACACACTCTTTGTATAAAAGATAGGGCAAGCATTAGTTTGTGTTAGCCTAGGCCATTCTGAGTTGACAAAAACTGACTAAGACTGTGTTTTCTTTATTATTTGATGGCAGAAACTACTCCTATCATAGCTATAGGGCAGAGTAGGAGTTTTTCCAAACCCCAAGAATTGAATAAAGGTTTTGAAACATGTAACTCTTTTGTCAGTGTCCTACTTGTGATACTGTGCCTCCCTTAAATTGGGCAGTTTGTTAGTTAAACATTTCCTTACTGTTGGGGAGTCTCCTTCTTCCCCTGGTAGTCACTAGACCTCCCAGGGAAGTCTCACACAGATGGGAGAGAGGGGGTTGGATTCCATTCCCCCAGCCTTCTTCGACATCTTCTTTACAGTTCTATAAGATAGGGAAAGTTTGTCTCCCTTTCTCCAGTCCTTTCTCAGGCTCCCTTTTTGTACTCCAACTGATATCTGTGGTTCTTCCAGAGGATATCCTTTTTATGTGCCCTTGGCCTTCTCTCGTGTCTTGTGATAAAAAGGGGTATATATCTCTTTCTCTCTTCTTGGTACAATTCCTCCACTTGGGGGGCTTCAGTGGGTGGTGGAGATCCAACCCCCTTCCTCTGATCTGTAATAGCTCTCACCCCCTTCCCCTGATCTGTAATATCTCTCACTCAGGCCTGGTTCACTATGTTGCCAGGCACTGTTTTGTAGATTCAATTCTTTAATCCTTTTAAGATTCAGGTCCCAGACCCCTTTTTCAAGTTTATAATGTCTCTCAGTCGGGCCTGGTTCACTAACCTGCCAGATACTGTTTCGAACATACAGGTTTTCAGTCCTCTCGGCATTCGGGCCCCAGACCCCTTTCTCCGGTTTATAATGTCTCTCAATTGGGCCTGGTTCATTAGCACTGTTTGACCCATAAAGTTCTCTGGGTTTCTTCCAAGTACTGGCACAAGGAAGATGATGACTCTTGTACTAAGCTTGATAGTTTTTAGCAATTGGTTTTATCCCGGGGATCTCACTTTTGCCCAAACTTGGTTCTATACCACCCCTCAGGGCATCATTAGGGTTTTCTCACTGTCCCTTACATTCGTTATCACAGTTGACTTTATAGATTCTTTCAACCCCAGAGGCTTGCTTTGCAGGCTGCTTCTCTCTCTGGCTATCAGCTTCTCTGTGTTTCTCTTATCAGCTTTCGGTCTCTCTGGGCTTGTCTCGCTGGCTTCTCTCCCAGGCTCTGAGCTTCCCTGGGTTTCTCCCGCCGGATCTTGTCTTCTCCCAGCTTCTCTCGCCAACCCTCTGCTTCTTGGGGCTTCTATTGTTGGCTCTCAGCTTCTCTCAGTTTCTCTTGACTTCTCTCACCGGCTCCCAACTTCTCTGGGCTTCTGTCGCCCCTCAAAGTCATGCATCGGTACCCTAGCCCTGATTCCCTCACTGGTACAGCGGTACCTTCTCCTGCTCGCCGGTTCGCCGCTGGATAACTACTTCAACCACTGTGGTCAGCGGCGTGCTCCCTCCGATGCATATGTTGGCTGCTCAGCGTCCGGTCTCCCTTGGTTCCTGTTCTCCGCATAGCAGCTCCCTTCAGCTTGCGGTTCCTCCAGAGAGGATCAGACCCTGAGAATACTCCTTTCTCTTTTTATCTTTTGCCGGTCCTGGTGAGAACTGATATGTTTATTTTGCTTCTGCGTAGGGCTCTTGATTCCTTCTTTCTTCTTCCTCATTTCAGTATTCACCAAGCCATCAGTTTCCCTACTCTTCCTCGTCACGGTATGGTGTTCCTCACACTTATAAATAGGTCTGTACTGCATAAAGTAATTATGAGAAGAAAGAAGGGGTACAGAGGGTGAGACAGTTGTAGTCTTAGCAGTGTGTGGGGATGTGGCTCTAGGGTTAGAGTTGTAATTGTCTTACCCGTTGTCACCTGATTGTCTTCACCTCTCCCACAGGGAGGATCCCCTCCTATGGGATCCTCCCGCTCAGTATCACCCTGAGGGGGACTTTCGGGTAGCATCATCAACTCCATGGCCCCATGGGAAGGCTCCCCTTCCGGGGAGAGAAGTGGCGAGACCGAAGGTTTTGTCCCACAACTCAAAAGTACTTTTCAAATTCTTTAATGAACATTAGCACCCAGGTTGGGGGCGCAGCCAATCAGGTTCCGCGGATGTCGGGCTGAAATCTATAATCTCAGCCTGCGTTCCACAGAGCCTGCCGACTGCCGCCAGCAGTGCCATCTTTCTTTCCTTTCCTCCCGTTTCTTAATTTTTTTTCCTATTTCCCAACCCCGCTCCCCTACTTACCTGAGTGTTGCAGCGGTGGCAGTCGCCGCCACCTCTCGCTTTTTCAGGCCGCCATGGTAATGAAAGAGGTGCACCGTCTGGAGCCCTGACTACCATTACCATGGCAGCCATCTAAGCAAAGGATTTTCATTCATTGAACAGGATTTGTGCGGCGTCCCGTTCAATGAAGGAAAATCCTTTTTTTTAACACCCTGGTTATAACTTTGATATAGTGGATTACACTCGCCGTAGCCACCTCTTGCCTGCTGCACACAATTCAGATAATGCCCCCTTTTCATTCACCTTCTGCCACAGCTCACCTTCCGATTCCTTGAACTACGCCTCGAAATCAAAAACAACTCAGGACCTCCTTTGGATCCTTGCCCCCGGTCTTATTCAAAGCACTGTCCCCTCTTTTCCTCACTAGCCGTGTAAACTTCATCAACTCCTCCTTCAGCTCAGGAATTATACCCACAACTTCAAAAAAGCAATCTTCACACCAGTTCTTACTTCACAAAATATCTCTCCTTAGATCCCTCCAACCCCAAAAGCTACAGAGGCATCTCAAATCCTCCATTCTCTGCAAAGATCCAGAATGCACTGCAACCTGCCAACTTCAATCCTACCTGTAAGGCCACAACATTTTGGACAGCCATCAAGTTGGCTTCCACTGCCTCCAGGTCATAGATCTGTCATCACATCAGTCCTGGCTGACCTGTGCTTGCTTTCTGATGAATACAAAACACGTTCCATAATCCTCCTCAACCTGACAACAGCCTTCAATACGGATGACGGCAAAATCCGTCCAGCCTGCCTACCTGACATCCGTATGGGAGCCTCTGCCCTATCCTGGATTACGGCCTTTCTTACTCGCAGATATTAAAGTATCACCCACCCGCCATATCATGCCAGCCCTCAATCCCTCCACCACAGGGAGCATCAGAGATCCACCTTTCCCCATCCTCTACAAAGTCTAGCGATGCCCCCTTGCTCAGCTCGTCCTCTCCTTTGGCCTCACATCGTACTCCTATGCATACGACCCCCAGACCGGGACGAGATTGGACAAATCCTCATCTGCTTCGGTTAACGACCCAAAAAAGTACATGTCCACCACACACCACTGGGTGCACGAAAACTGGCTACAATTCTGTGGAGATAAAATGGAGTCGTTTTCATTTCCATCCACTACTAATCTCTTGGGCCTCCCTTCATTCGGCCTCCATCTCGTATTGCTTTCCCCAAAACTTCATCAACAGTGGAAAAACTCAGTTTATTTATTTATTTGTTTATTTATTTATTCACATTTGTAGAGCGCACAGCAGCCCTTAGGCATCGTGGGGGTGAGCTAAACTTAGTTACATTACATAGTTAATACAGCTTCTGTATTGATACAGATCTCTGACTCACCCCTGAGATCAAAGCTGTTGTCCGCACTTCCTTCTTTCACTTGGACCGCCTTTAAATTCTGCCCCTCCTAATGACCCCCATAGAGTTACAGCGGTGAAAGCCTTAATCTCTTCTAGGCCGAACTATAGGAGCAATGCATACCTTTTCTTTCCCTCAGTGCAATTACAAAGACTGCAAAGGCTACAGAACATGTCTGCCCACTTCCTGCCTCTCCTTAGAAGTGATGAGCCCATCACCTTTGCCCTGTCCTCCTTCCATTGGCTCCCCATCCACAAACGGTTCACCTTCAAATCCCTCGGCATCGCCCACCGTGCCTTGCAAAAGACCAGTCACTGTTTCTCCGTCTCAAAATGACCGAAACGTATGTACATCATCCAGGTCGCTGCTCACACCCCTGCCTTCAACAAATCATACACTCCTGTGTCTCTTTAGCCTCTATACATTTGAACAACATTCCCATAAAGCTGAAACATAGCTCCTATCCTCTCTCCTTTGCCGAGCCCTGAAAACCTGTCTCTTCAACAAAACGAACGCTGTGCTCTACAAATACTTAAAATAAATGAACAAATAAAGAACTGCTTCAGCTGAAGGTAGAGGGCAGGTTGCTTACAGAATATTGCATTTTTTAATGGGTGTGAAGCTAGGTAACAGGGTCATCACAGCTTCCTTGGTGGGAAATGTCAGTGGGTTAACACATGAGCGTCAGTGCTCTATAGAGTTTAGGGCAACTCGTTCAGTGGATCTACGAGTGGGTGTCAGTGCTCTACAGAGCTTAGGGCAACTAGTTCAGTGGATCTACGCTTGGGTGCCAGTTCTCTACAGAGCTTAGGGCAACTAGTTCAGTGGATCTACGCTTGGGTGTCAGCTCCGTCAGTTCTCTACAGAGCTTAGGGCAACTAGTTCAGTGGATCTACACCTGGGTGTCAGTTCTCTACAGAGCTTAGGGCAACTAGTTCAGTGGATCTACGCGTGGGTGTCAGTTCTCTACAGAGCTTAGGGCAACTAGTTCAGTGGATCTACGCCTGGGTGTCAGTTCTCTACAGAGCTTAGGGCAACTAGTTCAGTGGATCTACACCTGGGTGTCAGTTCTCTACAGAGCTTAGGGCAACTAGTTCAGTGGATCTACACCTGGGTGTCAGTTCTCTACAGAGCTTAGGGCAACTAGTTCAGTGGATCTACACCTGGGTGTCAGTTCTCTACAGAGCTTAGGGCAACTAGTTCAGTGGATCTACGCTTGGGTGTCAGTTCTCTACAGAGTTTAGGGCAACTAGTTCAGTGGATCTACGCTTGGGTGTCAGTTCTCTACAGAGTTTAGGGCAACTAGTTCAGTGGATCTACGCTTGGGTGTCAGCTTTCTACAGAGCTTAGGGCAACTAGTTCAGAGTTCAGTGGATCTATGCGTGGGTGTTAGTTCTCTACAGAGCTTAGGGCAACTAGTTTGGTGGATCTACACCTGGGTGTTAGTTCTCTACAGAGCTTAGGGCAGCTAGTTCAGTGGATCTACACGTGGATGTCAGTTCTCTACAGATCTTAGGGCAACTAGTTCAGTGGATCTACGCGTGGATGTCAGTTCTCTACAGAGCTTAGGGCAACTAGTTCAGTGGATCTACGCGTGGGTGTCAGTTCTCTACAGAGTTTAGGGCAACTAGTTCAGTGGATCTACACGTGGTTGTCAGTTCTCTACAGAGCTTAGGGCTACTAGTTATAGTTTGGTATCACTACTTTCCATTTGGTCATTATAACTGAAAATAACTGACTCCCATTACTGGATCCTAGTTCCTAATTACATACACATTCCAAGCAGTGGATGGAGGTTGGAACAGGTGTGATGTTGATACTACGGTACTGTCTGATCTGCCGGTACTTACAGAGCCCACCAACATCTGGAGAACCATTTCACCGATTCCTGCACCGGTTACCAGCACTGTAGTGGCACAGCCTGTGGAGAGTAAAGAGCGACATTATTCAGATGAAAAAAAGGAAGTAGGTATTTGCAATGACATGACAACCACAAACAGCCACAAAAATGCCAGCGATAGCCACACAATTGGGTGCCCTGTCATTGTGATGTGGGTATGGTCAAGAGTGTATGGTCCTAAATTGCCTGGGTGTGTGAAGCAATATAGTATGGTGCAGCATACTATTCCCTCGAGATCTCCACTACACTCATTGCTAAGGTCTGGTGTTGTGTCTATAGTACCGTCCCTAGGCTAGTGATGTGGCTATAGTACTGTCGCTAAGATCTGATGATGCGTATAAAGTCCCATCCCTAGGCTAGCGGATGTGTCTATAGTACTGTCGCTAGGATTTGGTGATGTGTATAAAGTCCCATCCCTAGGCTTGGGGATGTGTTTATAGTACTGTCGCTAGGATCTGGTGATGTGTATAAAGTCCCATCCCTAGGCTAGAGGATGTGTCTATAGTACTGTCGCTAGGATCTGATGTGTATAAAGTCCCATCCCTAGGCTAGGGGATGTGTTTATAGTACTGTCGCTAGGATTTGGTGATGTGTATAAAGTCCCATCCCTAGGCTAGGGGATGTGTCTATAGTACTGTCGCTAGGATCTGATGTGTATAAAGTCCCATCCCTAGGCTAGGGGATGTGTTTATAGTACTGTTGCTAGGATCTGATGTGTATAAAGTCCCATCCTTAGGCTAGGGGATGTGTTTATAGTACTGTCGCTAGGATTTGGTGATGTGTATAAAGTCCCATCCCTAGGCTAGGGGATGTGTCTATAGTACTGTCGCTAGGATCTGATGTGTATAAAGTCCCATCCCTAGGCTAGGGGAATGTGTTTATAGTACTGTCGCTAGGATCTGATGTGTATAAAGTCCCATCCCTAGGCTAGGGGATGTGTTTATAGTACTGTCGCTAGGATCTGGTGATATGTATAAAGTCCCATCCCTAGGCTAGGGGATGTGTTTATAGTACTGTCGCTAGGATCTGGTGATGTGTATAAAGTCCCATCCCTAGGCTAGGGGATGTGTCTATAGTACTGTCGCTAGGATCTGATGTGTATAAAGTCCCATCCCTAGGCTAGGGGAATGTGTTTATAGTACTGTCGCTAGGATCTGATGTGTATAAAGTCCCATCCCTAGGCTAGGGGATGTGTTTATAGTACTGTCGCTAGGATCTGGTGATATGTATAAAGTCCCATCCCTAGGCTAGGGGATGTGTTTATAGTACTGTCGCTAGGATCTGGTGATGTGTATAAAGTCCCATCCCTAGGCTAGGGGATGTGTTTATAGTACTGTCGCTAGGATTTGGTGATGTGTATAAAGTCCCATCCCTAGGCTAGGGGATGTGTCTATAGTACTGTCGCTAGGATCTGATGTGTATAAAGTCCCATCCCTAGGCTAGGGGATGTGTTTATAGTACTGTTGCTAGGATCTGATGTGTATAAAGTCCCATCCTTAGGCTAGGGGATGTGTTTATAGTACTGTCGCTAGGATCTGATGTGTATAAAGTCCCATCCCTAGGCTAGGGGATGTGTTTATAGTACTGTCGCTAGGATCTGATGTGTATAAAGTCCCATCCCTAGGCTAGGGGATGTGTTTATAGTACTGTCGCTAGGATTTGGTGATGTGTATAAAGTCCCATCCCTAGGCTAGGGGATGTGTCTATAGTACTGTCGCTAGGATCTGATGTGTATAAAGTCCCATCCCTAGGCTAGGGGATGTGTTTATAGTACTGTCGCTAGGATCTGATGTGTATAAAGTCCCATCCCTAGGCTAGGGGATGTGTCTATAGTACTGTCGCTAGGATCTGATGTGTATAAAGTCCCATCCCTAGGCTAGGGGATGTGTTTATAGTACTGTCGCTAGGATCTGATGTGTATAAAGTCCCATCCCTAGGCTAGGGGATGTGTTTATAGTACTGTCGCTAGGATCTGGTGATATGTATAAAGTCCCATCCCTAGGCTAGGGGATGTGTTTATAGTACTGTTGCTAGGATCTGATGTGTATAAAGTCCCATCCTTAGGCTAGGGGATGTGTTTATAGTACTGTCGCTAGGATTTGGTGATGTGTATAAAGTCCCATCCCTAGGCTAGGGGATGTGTCTATAGTACTGTCGCTAGGATCTGATGTGTATAAAGTCCCATCCCTAGGCTAGGGGAATGTGTTTATAGTACTGTCGCTAGGATCTGATGTGTATAAAGTCCATCCCTAGGCTAGGGGATGTGTTTATAGTACTGTCGCTAGGATCTGGTGATGTGTATAAAGTCCCATCCCTAGGCTAGGGGATGTGTTTATAGTACTGTCGCTAGGATTTGGTGATGTGTATAAAGTCCCATCCCTAGGCTAGGGGATGTGTCTATAGTACTGTCGCTAGGATCTGATGTGTATAAAGTCCCATCCCTAGGCTAGGGGATGTGTTTATAGTACTGTCGCTAGGATCTGATGTGTATAAAGTCCCATCCCTAGGCTAGGGGATGTGTCTATAGTACTGTCGCTAGGATCTGATGTGTATAAAGTCCCATCCCTAGGCTAGGGGATGTGTTTATAGTACTGTCGCTAGGATCTGATGTGTATAAAGTCCCATCCCTAGGCTAGGGGATGTGTTTATAGTACTGTCGCTAGGATCTGGTGATATGTATAAAGTCCCATCCCTAGGCTAGGGGATGTGTTTATAGTACTGTTGCTAGGATCTGATGTGTATAAAGTCCCATCCTTAGGCTAGGGGATGTGTTTATAGTACTGTCGCTAGGATTTGGTGATGTGTATAAAGTCCCATCCCTAGGCTAGGGGATGTGTCTATAGTACTGTCGCTAGGATCTGATGTGTATAAAGTCCCATCCCTAGGCTAGGGGAATGTGTTTATAGTACTGTCGCTAGGATCTGATGTGTATAAAGTCCATCCCTAGGCTAGGGGATGTGTTTATAGTACTGTCGCTAGGATCTGGTGATGTGTATAAAGTCCCATCCCTAGGCTAGGGGATGTGTTTATAGTACTGTCGCTAGGATCTGGTGATATGTATAAAGTCCCATCCCTAGGCTAGGGGATGTGTTTATAGTACTGTCGCTAGGATCTGGTGATGTGTATAAAGTCCCACCCCTAGGCTAGGGGATGTGTTTATACTACCAGGCCATGGTCTGGTGATGGGGCTATACTGCTATCCCTAAAGCACCGTCGCTAGCCTTTGGTAATGTCTCTATAGTACCACCCCTAGGCACTGATGATATGGCTATAGTACTATCCCCACTCGGGTGATGTCTCTGTAATAGTACCATTCCTCAGCTAAGGTGAGCATCTATAATACTTTCCTTAGGCTCTGGTGTTGTGTCTATAGTACCATCCCTGAGGCTCTGGTGATATTAGGCCGATGAGGACTACCCCTGCATACAGTCTGTGTCTCTGACCCTCCTACTACATGGCAAGCCCCTTCTTACAAACTCATTAGGCCCCATGGAGATTGGGTTCCCGACCAAACCGAAGGCTGGAGACAGGAAGACGTCCTGTTGTGGTGCGCGGCAGGAATTACAGTAGGTCCTTTCTTCTTCGCAGAGATGCGTTTTCCTCTAATCTGCTGGTCGCACACTGCGTTACCGTCGCCGGAGGACCAAGCATGTCCAATGTTAAAGGAAGCAGAAGTCGCATCACTTTGTTCTTGCAGCGGCCTTACATTGCAAGTGCTGACGACTAGATGGTTGAGGTTAGTCTTTCTTAGTCTCGTTATTAGGTCATTAGGCTTGTACTGCCCATTGGCTGTTAATTGCTCAATTTCCAACATATCACCCACACCACTCTCTCCAAGGACCTGTTACTTCCATCCCTCATGCCAGGGGTCAAAACCTACAGAGGAATCTCGTTTTACCTTCCCATTTCTTGTTCAGATATCCTTCTATACATGCAATCTTATGTTTCAGTCTGCTCCTTGGTGCAGCTCCTGGTCCCGCTATTGCAGTTTTTAGGGTGCCTCTTGTAGCACTCCCGCCTTGGGGGAACCCACTCACAGAGTTGTTACTATCAGCTTGTGATATCGTTGTGCCGTGAGGCCTATGGGCGTGTGGGGCTTGAAGACTTTCAAATAAATAAATAAATAAATACATTTCCTTTGTTTGGAGCATCTGTTTCTCCCGAGAGGTTTATCTCGTCCTCAACACCATAGCTGACAGATTGCAAGAACCTGTACACTTTCCTCAGTCCTGGGGGCAATACTAACGGAACGGTTCTCTGCAGTGCAGGAGTGGCAGGCGGAGGCAGGCACTTCTCATCTGGAGAATGCTGCATGATTCGGTGTTGCCCGAAAATGCAGGGGAGAAAAATGCGGAATGCGCGTTTAGTGCACGTTCGGCATGGTTGAAAACTGGGTATCCCAAAATGCCGAACAAGGGTAGCTGGGGTTGCAGGGGTGTCCCCCACGTACATTACATGGAAAGCGGGGGACAAGTGTCATTTTAATGTGCTCAACGTTTTCCCCATGCAAAGCTTTCAGCTCCGCTGTATCAAGCCTCGATCTTTTTGGCTTCAGTTTTTTCACCTACATCCGTAGTATTGCAATCCATGTCCGCATTTCAGGGAACCTTCCCTTCCCAGTAACCCCTGGGGAACGTGAATGAGTTCCGGAGTATCTACACGCTCAGAATCGAGACCTATCCTAACCCCTGCAACACTGCCATGCATTGGGGTACAATCACAAATCCCCCCCACACAATGTTTGACAGGCAATGCACTGTACAATCTCCATGTAATGAGGTACTAGACATGGGGCCAGGGAGTCGAGATCTATTGACAGGCCTATCTCATTTCAGAGGATTAGTGACTCCAATGAATTCACCAGAAGATGCTCAACTCCCTATTTCTTGTAAAGTAGTGAAGGAGAAGCTTAAGGATGCACTCTGTCCAGCAGTGGCACCACCGGGTATCCTAGCAGCATGTATGGATCGAAGGATTAGTGAAAGAAAGAGGAAGAGAAGATGTTGGGAATTCCGGAGATCCGTTCCCAGGTTGATAAGGAGCCTGTGTCCTCCAGTGAATCAGAAACAATGCAGTTGGGTAGCACCGAGCGCCAGCTACAACCGAGGAGAAAGAGACTTGGGGCCTGATTCACAAAAATGTTTTAACATGGCAAAGTCCCATTGAAATGTTTTTTTGTAAATCAGGCCCTTAGTCTCTGTTTCTACTCTGCAGAGGCAGGCCACTTAGTGAGAAACTGCCCAAAACGTCCCTCCAGTCAGCAGAATGCTATTGCACGTGCTGCATGGAACTCATGGTGGCAGCAGTAAAGACAGACACAAGTGATCATCAAATGAAAAATAAGGCATTCCTAGTGGCGTTGTGTCAAAATAAAAGGGCCTATACTAAAAAAATACATATTGACAATTCCTTACAACTAATTAGAGAAAGTGTGTGGGATAGGGTATCGAAATAAAGGAAACAGTGTTCAAATAAGTCAGGATGTGATTGCCCTGAGGTCTTCCTTCCCCACGTTTTTAGCACGGGACAAGGTGGGACTTTGGAGCACAGCACACGCTCGAGCTTTCTCAGCACGAGCCGATAGTTCTGTTCCAGCTGGTACAGCACACGCTCGAGCTTTCTCAGCACGAGCCGATAGTTCTGTTCCTGCTGGTACAGCACACGCTCAAGCTTTCTCAGCACGAGCCGATAGTTCTGTTCCAGCTAGCTGGTTCTTCCATAGTAGTCTTTTTGCATTAAAAAAAGTCTCTTGCCTTCGAGGCCTGCTGTATCCAACAAACAAACATAAAGTTCTGCTTTACGTATATTTCAGGTGACAGCTTTCCACCCCTGGATCTCCCTCGGCCGGGCTCGGATCCCAAATGACAAGGGGGCGCTTTGCTTCCTCTTGCCTTGAAATACTTGTTGCTTCACAAATCCTAATGTCTTTTTAAACAGCTCCACTGGACATCCCTCGGCCTGGTTCACTCTTGTCAACACACTGTTTCTTGGGACTTTATATTTTTGCCCCCTCTTCATCAGCATCACTCTCGCCAACTTCGCACTTGTTTTCAATGTTTATGGGATTCACTTCCCTTGCTTTCCCACAAAGCAGGATTTACTTCCCTTACCAGTTCTTAGGTTAAAGGCTTCCGACTCTACGTGGATTTTGCTTGACCTCCTGTATGACCACTTTGACCTATGTTGGCAGCTCTCCTACAGCCTTCTGGAATCTGTAGTTTCACTCAGACGGGGATCGACCAGAGTTCTCGGAGCAGCACCCATGTGGAGCTGGTCCCATTTTTCAGCTGGTCTCCCGTTTACAGTCTTACAGTTCTTTGAACTTCTCTCACTTTACCTCCCAAGCCCAACCAGTCGACACAGGAGTCCCACAAGGTGCATGTCTATCCGCCCTCCTGTTCAATCTCTACCTGATCACCCTCCCACCAATAATTCGTTCACACAACATCCTGTGTTACAATTACGCCGACGACACTTAACTAATTCTAAAAATCTTGAACGGGAAACCCAACTCCCGACCTGATCTGGCATCCTGCCTCCTTAACATAGAATGCTGGATGACCCAAAGCCACCTCTTGTTAAACCCATCCAAAACAGAAATCATGGTTTGCAGCAACTCCGATCTTCTTCCGCACCCACTACCCTGGCCACCCGCCATGGGCAACTCACCGACACCCTCCAACACAGTGAAAAATCTTGGATGCACCCTTGACTCCGACCTAACATTCGCGCGCCAAGTCAACAATGTCTCAAAGTCCTGCCACTAACACCTCAAAAACCTTAGGCGCATCTTTCCATATCTCTCATTTCCCAACAGAGTTTCCGCGGTCCAATCAATCGTCATATCAAGACTGGACTACGGAAACCCCCTATACCTCGGAATTCATGCCTACCAACTGAATAAACTCCAAAGAGCACAAAATGCAGCGGCCAAAGTGCTACTTGCGCTCGGTCCAAGAGACCACGTATCCCCAGCCCTCAAGACACTGCACTGGCTTCCAGTAGCCCGTAGGGTGGCCTTCAAAACCTTATGCCTAATCCATCGAGCACTACATAAAACTGGACCGCAATATCTTCAAGAAAAGTTAATACCTTATCACCCCACTCGCACCCTTAGATCAAGCTCAGCCGGCCTCCTAGTAATTCCTAAGACAAACTCAGTCAGGTTAGGCAGAGCATCATTCTCAGTCCTGGCCCCAACCCTATGGAACTCGCTCCCTCCCCACATCCGCCTGAGGACTTAACGGCATTCCGCAAACTACTAAAAACCTGGCTCTTTCCCTAAAACCAACCGGTTCCAAACCAGCAACATCAATCATCACAATAACACCGACCCAGCAAACCACCAAAACCCCCCCAAAAATAAATAAATAAATAAATAAATAAATAAATAAATAAAGTACAGCTAAACTAACCAGACTGTAACCTACAATGACAAACAGAACTAAAACGAGTAATGTAGATCTAAAACAGTGAAGTGGATAATAGGAATAAATCACTGGGAATGTAGAAAGCGTGGAGAGCGGATGAACGTGGAGACCGGACGAGCGTAGAGAGCGGAAGAGTGTGGAGGGCGTGAGCGGACGAGTGGGGAGAACGAATGAGTATAGATGAGTGTGGATGAGTGTGGAGGATGAATGCTGTTGGCGGATGAATGTGGAGGACAGTTGAGTGTGGAGAGCGGATGAATATGAAGAGCAAGTGAATGTGGAGAACGGAAGAGTGTGGAGAGCAGTTGAATGTAGGGAGCGGTCGAGTGTTGACAGCGGAAGAGCGTGCAGAGCGGAAGAGCGTGCAGAGCGGAAGAGCATGAAGAGCGTTGAGAGTGGAAGAGCGTGGAGAGCGGAGGCGCGTAGAGAGCGGAGAAGCATGGGAGCGACTGAGTGGGGGGAGCGACTGAATGGGGGGAGCGACTGAGTGGGGGGAGCGACTGAGTGTAGAGAGCGGATGAGTGTGGATGAGTGTTGGAGAATGAATGCTATTGGCGGATGAGTGTGGAGGATGGTTGAGTGTGGAGAGCGGATGAATATGAAGAGCAAATGAATGTGGAGGACGGAAGAGTGTGGAGAGCAGTTGAGTGTAGAGAGCAGTCGACTGTGGAGAGCGGTTGTGTGCAGAGAGCGGAGGCACGTGGAGAACGGAAGAGCGTGCAAAGCGGAGGACCGTGCAGAGTGGAGGAGCGTAGAGAGCGGAGGCGCGTGGAGAGCAGAGAAGCATGAGAGCGACTGAATGGGGGGAACGACTGAGTGGGGGGAGCGACTGAGTGGGGGGAGCGACTGAGTAGGGAGAGCGACTGAGTGGGGAGAGCAGTTGAGTGTGCAGAGCGGTGGGGGAGCGACTAAGTGGGGGAGCGACTGAGTGGGGGAACGGATGAGTGTCGAGAGCGGATGAGTGTAGAAAGCGGAAGAGTGTAGAGAGCGGATGAGTGTCGAGAGCAGATGAGTGTCGAGAGCAGATGAGTGTCGAGAACAGATGAATGAGTAGGGCGGATGAGTGCGGAGGATGAGAGAGCTGAATAGGAGACCGAATGAATATAGATGAGTGTGGATGAGCGTGGAGGAGGAGCACTGCTGGCGGACGAATGTGGAGCGCAGATGAGTGTGGAGGTTGGTTGAGCGTAAAGAGCGGACGAATATGAAGAGCAAATGAATGTGGAAGACGGATGAATGTGGAGAGCACATGAGTGTAGAGAGAGGTTTAGTGTAGAGAGAGGTTGAGTGTAGAGAGGGGATGAGCGTGGAGAGCTGAAGAGCGTCCAGAACAGAGGACCGTGGAGAGCAGAGGACCGTGGAGAGCGGAGGACCGTGGAGAGCGGAGGAGCGTGGAGAGCGAAGGAGCGTGGGGAGTGGCTGAGCGTGGGAGCGGCCGAGTGTGGGGAGCTGCCGAGTGTGGAGAGCAGCTGTGTGCGGAGAGCGGCTGAGTGTGCGGAGAGCGGCCGGGTGTGCGGAGAGCGGCCGAGTGTGCGGAGAGCGGCCGAGTGTGCGGAGAGCGGCCGAGCATGCCGAGAGCGGCCGAGTAGCGAACGAGTGTGTGGAGAGCGAATGAGGGTGTGGAGAGCGAACGAGGGTGTGGAGAGTGAACGAGTGCGTGGAGAGCGAACGAGGGTGTGGAGAGCGAACGAGGGTGCGGAGAGCAAACGATTGTATGGAGAGCGAACGAGTGTGTGGAGAGCGAACGAGTGTGTGGAGAGCGAACGAGTGTGAGGAGAGCGAACGAACGTGTGGAGAGCGAACGAACGTGTGGAGAGTGAACGAGTGTGTGGAGAGCGAACAAGTGTGTGGAGTGAACAAGCGTGTGGAGCGGATGAACGCATGGAACAAATGAGTGTATGGGTGAATAGTGCATAGAGCGGGTGAGAAACAAAACACATAGAACGGACCTGACCGCTCAGAATTGCGTGACGTGCATATTTTGTTTTGGAATGCAAGGAACCTTTGAAAGATCATACTGCATATCACACCCCACGCTTACTCTCTCCTTACACCACCATTCAACTAGAACACAGAGATACTATGACACCATTCGGTATAACTGTTCTCATATCAACATCTGCCGCTCACCCCCCATCACTCTAAGTAAACATGGCTGCTCTCACACCCCCAGCCAGGCGTTTCTCCTCAGGCCTAACGCCGCCACATTCGGTCTGGATAATTCCAGCCAGACCAAACACATACCCCTGATCTCTCAACCACCACACCTACCGCTAAGAAGCAGCTACCACATGAATTCCGCACCAGCTGCACACATACCGGTGTGCACACGCACCTTTGGACTCTCTCTAATCTCTCCACTGACCCGAACTTCGGTTCCCAAGGGCGTTCAACCTACCAGCGCCTTCAGACCATACCAATGGTATATAAGGCGCTATATAAATGCAAAATAACAATAACAATAACTTTGCCACTTTGCGACTTTCATTCACCACAGCCCAGTTCTTACTGGTTCTCCCTTCAACTCACAGGCTGTGATGAACCGCTTGGCTATTCCTCGTATCTTGAGTCGAGGCTGGTACCACAGTAGTGGGAGCCTCCCTAGCTCCTGCCTATCAGTGTAGACACGCTCCGTGTACCGTCGGCTTTTTTTGCAGCACACTTGGGCTATTGTTCTAGGTCTTACGATTCTGTCTGTGAAGGTTTCCCAGGGTTTTATAAAAAAAGGGCAAGGTTGTGTCTCTCCTCATCAGCCTTTCGATATTTGCCGCCTTTCTCCTCCTCTTGAACTGCAGGGTCTGGATAGATGTCTCATCATGCAGTCTGCCTTGCTCGTCCTGTGCTCGCATGCTCCACCTTTTATCCCTGTGGGGAAGGGAAAGGTCCGTCAGGTGTGTGTGGTTCTCGTCAGTTGCCTGGCTTTACCTGATCCTTGTATTGGGACATGTCAGGTAAACAGCTCTGGTGTAGTCGGTTGTGCGAAAGTGTTTGTGTTGGAAATGGTGGGGGGGCAGCGCTTTGGAATGTCCTACGTGGTAGGATGGGGAAACAGTGTCAAAAGAAGAAGGGGGATATTGCGTCTCACCCGTCGGTGTCCCACTCCCCAAGGACTACCCATCTAGGTGATCCTCCCTCACTGGTTCACCCCCAGGAACTGGATCCAATAGCGATGGCCGTGTCCTGGCCACCGGGATGACAGATCCCTGACGACTAGCTTAGGAGACACCTTCAGGTTTCTCACAGTGCTCAGTAAGGAATCTGGGAACAAGTGTTTTCCAAAGTATTCCCCATTTAGCATATGCCTTATGCCTCGCCACTCCTCCCATTTGTTCATCTTGGCAGATTTATTGTTTGAACGACAGAAATGGGAAGGTGTTCTAGCCCTGATTGACAGTGGTGCCACTGGAAATGTTATTGATATATCTGTTGCTCCTGTGAAAATTCACAAAGTATCGCACTTCTCCTCAAGGGGGAGCCCTTTTCCAAGAGGCTAGGGAGGTGTGGTCAATACCCAATAGTCCCCTTAGCAGACCCGAACACGAAACAGGAAGAGAGAGCCGAGCAGACCGGTAGAGCATGGAGATGCTTCAGTGTTGCAGAAGCCAAGTGGAGAAGCCCGAAGAGCCGGAGAGACGCACCTCAGTCCCACAAAGCCCTGGTGTCGTACCGTAGACCTAAAGAAGGTAACGGGAGGGATGAGAGACCCGTAGGGGAGATAGGGCTAGAAGCGAGGTGGGCTCGAGAGGGTCTCTGGTAGCCCTTAAGGAAGGGCACATTGAACATCCAAGGAGAACTTCCTTGTCATAGTGGCAACAATAAGACCAATAACCACCAGAGAAGGGTCTGGGACCCCAGGACAAGCACATCAAGCATTAGAGGAGAACTTCCTCATTGCAGTGGCAGCAACAGGCCCACTGACCAACAGAGAAGGGCCTTGGAACCTAATCCAAGTGAATCAAGTAGCCAATGAGAATCTTCACGTCACAGTGTCAGCAACAAGCCCACTGACCACCAGAGAAGACTCTGGGACCTTGACATTAGCATACTAAGCATCTGAGAAAAGCATCCTTGTTGCAGTGGCAGGGAGAAGATCCCTGAAGCCTCGAGAAGGATTTGGGACTTTGCCAATACCAAGAGAAGGGAGCCATTCTCCTGGTTCTGATAGTTGAAGGAATTGAAAGCCCTCTTGACCAAGAGATGCCAGGGGAAGGGGGTAATTCCTCCTGGCTTTGATGTGAACTATATTAGAGTGTGGGACTTTGCCAATATCAGAAGAAGGGAGTAACTCTACTTGTTCTGAACATTGAAGACATTAAAAGCCTTCTTGATCAAGAGATGCCAGAGGAAGGCATTCATTCTCTCTAGCTTTGATGTGAACCATATTATAGGGCCTCATCACAAGTTGGGCGGTAGCCCTTAAATGCGGCAGTAACGCTATTACTGCCACATTTAATGGTCCTCCCAATCACAAGTCTGCAGCATTTACCCCCAGCTCTAAGCTCGGGGTAAATGCACCAACTTGACGCCCATTCTTTAACGCAATTAGCGCAGCGATATTAGCACGCACTAATTGCGCAGTAAATGCCCCAATGGGGAATGGGGAATACCCATTACCACCCAGCCCTTGATCTGGTGCTAATAGCGCCGGACCGGGTGGCGGTAACGCTAATAGCCCAGGCGGTATCCCAGTGGTTATACTGCCGGGATACCGCTCAACTTCTGATGAGGCCCATAGTGTGTGAACCATTACCAGGAGAAGGGAGTCATTCTCCTAGGCCTGAAAGTTGAAGAAACTGAGAGCCTTTTTGATCAAGAGACACAAGGGCAAAGGAGTCATTCCTTCTAGCTTTTGCAAGAACTATATTGGAGTATGGGAATCACAAGCCAGGAGAAGGGAGTCATTCTCGTGGTTCCGGAAGTGCCTGGTACACAGGTTTATTGGAACCACAAGCTAGGGGAAGGGAATCCTTCGCCCTGGTATCCTTTTTCCAAAGAACCTTGCATCCTTTTGCTATAGAACATTGCTTGGAATACTACCCGAACACCAGGAGAGGTGAGTCATTCTCCTGGACAATGTACTTTCTGTTGACTTATTCTTTAGTTGTAGTGTGAGGGATAGAAGTAGGTTATGATACAGAACAGCGAAGATTAATTTCCACTTATAGTCTGACAGACCCTTTTAGTATTAGTTTGAGGCAGGGAAACCACGCTTAGAAGATAGAAATAGCAAGGGTTTAATTTCTTGTTCAATAAAAGTCTTTGCCAACCAAAAAGCCACCCTTATGTTAGCATCCTTCTCCGAAACCCTTACACTCCCAGAAAACCATACCTCCTATATCTAAAACAGAATACAACCTATATCATGTTTATGGAGGGGGCTCCGCTCATATCTGGACCTATTTAGTTAGAGTCCTTTCTTATGATCTCCACTTTGCACCACCAAGACTATTTAATCATTGATGCAATAGCGTCTCCTTGTTTTCAAGTTATATTGGGTATTCCGTGGTTGAAATACCACAGTCCTCTCTTTGATTCGATAATTTCAAAAACTCACTTTGCAATGGGATCATGTAAACCTACAAAGTCACAAGCTCAGTCTCTGTAAACCTCTACAGCCCCCCAAGTCTTCCCACAAAGAGCTTTAGTAACACATATTCAAAAACCTAAAGAATACCAACAGTATGCAGAGGTCTTTGATCCCAAAGAGGCTAACAGACTACCCCCATTTAGCGAATATGACTGTTGAATCAAATTGCTTCCCAATGTCAAGACACCTTATGGGAGAACCTATACTCTTTCGGTGAAAGAGAATTTCATCCTTAAACAGTACATCAATGACAACCGTGATAAAGGCTTTATCTGCCATTCCACGTCATTCCACATCTCATGCAGTGGCCTACATCTTCATTCAAAAGAAGGAGGACACTAAGCTAAGGCCTTGTGTGAATTACAGACAGCTTGATTCCATCACGTTAAAGAATCATTATCCTTAACCACTAATTCAAGTGCTGCTAGACCAAGTTCAAGACAGTCAAATTTACAGGCAAACTTATTTTAAAAAGGAGTCTACAATCTTATTTGTATTGCTGACGGAGAAGAGTGCATAAAAGCTGTCCGGTGAACTTTCGGGCACTTTGAATATTTGGTAATGCCCTTTGGGGTATGTAATGCCCTTGCTGTTTTCCAATACATCATAAATTACATTTTGTATGATTTGTTGGCTGTAAACAATGGTTTATAGTCAAAAAACCAAATAAAAAAATCTCGAAAAAAAAAATATTGAATTGAAAATCTCGAGAAAAAAAAATCTCGAATTTTTTTTTAATACGTTTTTATTTCGAAATGGGGGGTTCCCCCCCAACCCCCTTTTTCATTTTTTTTTATTTTACCCTTTTTTTATACTTACCTGAACCCACAAATACATATAAATAAATAAATAAATAATTCGAGATTTTTTTTTTCGAGATTTTTGTAATTCGATATTTTTTTCGGTTTTTTGACCGATCACCGTAAACAATATCACCTACTAGATGAGATTTTAATCTTCTCTCCTTCCTATGAACAACATGTAGTACATGTCCAGGAAGTCCTACGATGACACAAACATCATTTTTTACTTGGAAATATCTAAATGTGAGTTCCAATAAAAACATATTTCCTATTTGAGTTCTGTACTCACACCATGCAGCATTAAAATGGATCCACGAAAGACATCTGCTGTTTTGGAATGGCCTGTTGAAGTGTCTGTTAAGGAGTTATAAAGATTCTTGGGATTTGCTCATTTCTATAGAAGATTAATTCCTGATTACTCTGATTACTCTTGAATTGTGTTAGCCCTAACAGGCTATTGAAGAAAGAGATACCTTTTGAATGGACCTCTGATACTGAAAGGGCATTTTCAACTTTAAAAAGGTTATTCATCTAGTTCCTGTACTGCGGTTGCCTGACCCTGATTTCCCATTTTACGTCGAGACAGATGCATCAAATCATGCCGTGGGAGCTCTCCTCCTACAAAATGATGATAAAAATCCATAGTCACATCCCGGTGTTGGCTCAGAATGCCCCACAATTCTCCAATTTTGCAATTCTCTCAAAACATGGCTTTTGCAACAACACCTGACCAAGGACTAATTCCAATGGACACAAATAACGACGCACAGACCTTATACTTCTGTGCTACTATTAAAAGATGACAGTCCGAATTCTGGCTACCCACACTCTGTATATCGCTCCGCTGCCCTCAAGCTAGGTCTGTGCTTTAAATAATAAAATACAAAAAAATACAAAAATAGCTAATTATTCTCGAACTTTGTCATCTGCTGAGAAAAACTAGAGCATATTCGAGAAAGAGATCCTGGCTATTAAAGAGGTGCTCCTTAATTGGATGGACCTCCAAAACATACCATCATTGTGTATACCTATCAAAGAAGCCTTGGTTTTCAGAAAACCGCTCAATCAATGAATCAAGGACAGAATTGGTGGATTCATTTTTTTTTGCGATTTGATTTTGTCACCTTTAAACCAGGTAATCAAAAAACCAAAGTGGATGCTCTTTCCTCTGCCTGCAAGGATGAGGACAATGAAGCACCAGGAATTCCTCTTTTGCCCTCAGAGAAGACCATTGCTGCTGCATTTCCTCATCTTTTTACTCATGAAGTTGTCTTGAGAAAAACATACTCCCGACAAATGTGAACATTCTTTTTACAACAGAATGACTACAAGTTTAGCACTGTAATGGCCGATTTACCTCCAGCAGCATGCTAGAGGTAAATCCTCCCACCTTTCGCTGAAATACCTGCAAAACTGGCGAAATTACAGCTGTGGTAATTCTGCCAAAATCACCGATGGAGTCTTATGGACTCCAAATTAATGGGGATAACACTGCACCACCATTTGTAATCCAGCAGTAAATCTGCCGGACCAAGTGGTGGTAATGGTAACTCCATTGGGCGGTATTCCAGCAGATTTATTGCCAGAATACCACCCAACTTGTTATAAGGCACAAGGACTGTTGTTCATAACCAATAGCTGTGGTTATCTACCGAGAAAAGTCAACAAATGTTACTGAAGTGGTGTCATGATCTCTCTGCAGCGGGATCCTTCGGAGTTCGTAAATCCGTAGAGAATTTACAACAATACGATTGTTGGGAAACCATGAAAGAAGATTCAAATGATTACATTCAAGGCTGTGGAGATTTTACACATGCCAAGCATATCACACAATCCCATGGAGTTATTACATCAATTGCCTATTGCAGAAAAACTGTGGCATCTGTTCTCTGTGGTTTTTATAACAGATGTCTCCAATGACAAGGGTTACTCAGTTATTCTGACAGTAATAGATTCCTTTACAAAAATTGCTCATTGTATTACCTTAAAAGACGTCCTTTCAGCTCCAAAGTTAGCTCTGTGTTTCCTCCAACAAATCATCTGAATACATGGAATTCCAAGTACTATCACGGATCAAGGTGCTCAATCCGTGTCAGCATTTTGAAGAGCCGTGCGCAAAGAATTGGGAGCTAAATTAAAATTATCATCAGCATACCATCCTCGGAGTGATGGCCAAAGCGAAAGGGCTAATCAAACTATTGGCCAGTATCTATGGTGCTATATTACAGCACACGAAAAAGGATGGTATGCACTTACTACCCCTTGCAGGATTTGCATACGATTCCTAACATTCTTCAATTAAAGATACTCTGTTCCATTTATTAATTTTATTTATTTTTAATCATAATGACCTGGCACAAGGGCCCATGGGCATAGCATTGTGGACAGATGAACACCATATAACAAAAGCAAGAATCAGACACAGGAGATCAGGTAGGGGATCAGTTTGAATTCGGGAGTAGGCAAGATTCATTAAAACAGACTTTTTATAGTTGACATTTAAACATCCCTAAAGGAGCACAAGACCTTAGGTCCAACGGTAAGGCATTCCTTTGTCGAGGAGCAGCCAGTGGAAAACACCCTTCCAGAACCAGGGAGAGTTTGGCTTTAGGGGTTAGCAAAAGACTGGAATCATTGGATCTCAACACCCGTCTAGCTGGTGGCAAGCTCAGTAGTGAGGAGAGATAGATTGGACTCTTACCATAAAGACAGGCATGCGTTAGTCATAAAGTGCAAAATGAAATTATTTTCCTTATAGGCAAGCAGTGAAGTGCTTTTCTTGCCAACGAGATGTGGTCTGTTTTATGCATGTGGCAGACAACGCGTACAGCATTATTCTGGACCACCTGAGGACAATTCAGTTCGACCTGCCTAAGCCCTTGCAGAAGGCTAGAACAGTAGTCCAAGCGTGAACCAATAATGGCACGAGCCACTGTGGCACAGCTGTTCTCGCAAAGGAAGGGATGAATTAATGCTAGAAGCCTTGGGTAATATGAGAAGCAAGAGACTAGATGGCCAACATGGGCTTTCATGCTTAGTTCCGGATCCAGGATGATACCCAAGGTCTTGACTTTTTATAAGGATTTTAAAGTACTGTCTGCCACCTTAAAGGACTGGGACGCAGGGTCTAGCCTATGCAGCTTTTGGCTAGTGCCTAAAACCATAATCTCATTTATTGCGTTGTCCAAGGCCAGCCCGTAGAACATCATCCATCTATAAATGAGATCATAGGGGGTATCTGCTGCGTGGTTGCTGGTGAGGGAGAAGAGACACTGAGTGTCATCCGCATAATGTGCGTATGTTATTCCTTCTGAATCCAGCATCTCAAACAGGGGCAGAGAGAAGATGTTAAACAATGTTGGCAACATACAAGAGCCCTGTGGTACCCCACAGGGGAGTATAAAGCCTTCTGCAGTCCCTCAATATACACTCTGGCCATCGGATCAGAGAGGAATGGCAAGACCCAGCTGGCAGCTTCCTTGGAGAAAGAGGCAGTTTCCTGGAGATTAGAGCAGCGTGATCAACCACGTTAAAAGTCTCTGTAAGGTCCACAAGCATCAGGAGAGAGGATTTTCCCTTATCCAAAGACCCCATGATGTTAGTTTTTAGATCTATTAAGGTAGACTCAGTGCTATGGTAGCTTCTGAAATCAGACTGTTTGGGACCTAAGATGTTGTACTACCTCAAGTTATCCTGGATCTGTTGGTGAGAGATTTTATCAAGAATTTATCTCATGGGATATATCCTTGTTCGATTCCTGTATCCAACGCATCTGAAAACAAGGTTCCAGCAGCTGAGAACTTCATGGCAACTATAAAACAGTTTTTTTGGAGCAGCTAAGAAACACAGCACACGCAAACACAAGGCTGTCGTTTAGCTAATAGGAAAAGAAGACCACCTCACTCACTTCAAGTCAAGGATGAAATATGGTTGTTCACCACCAATATCCAAATTGCTGCTCGCACTACGAAAGTGAAACCTAGGCATATTGACCTTTAAGATTTCTCACATCATCGATCCTGTGGTCATGGATTTAAAGTTACCTGCACATTATACAATCCACCCTATATTCCATGTATCTCTTTTAAGGAAGCAGAAGTGGCATCACTTTGTTCTTGCAATAGGCTTACATTGCAAGTGCTGACCACTACATGGTGCAGGTCAGTTTTCTTAGTCTCGTTATTATGTAATTAGGCTCGCACTGCCTATTGGCTACGTTAATTGTAAACTTTCTAGCATATCAACCACACCACTCTCTCCAAGGACCTGTTACTTCTATCTATTGTGCTAGGGGTTAAGATTTACAGGTAAAGAATCTCCTTTTATCTTCCCATTTCTTGTTATAATACCCATCCATATATTTAATCTTATGTTTTTTTCTGCTCCTTGCTGCAGCTCCTGACCCTGCTATCCCAGTTATCAGCAGTGTGCCTAGTAGCACTCCCACCTTAGGGGAACTGACTCACAGAGTCGTTGATGTCAGACTGTGAGACCTTTCCTTTATGGCTTGGAGCATATATTGAATCTGTGACTCCCGAGAGGTTTATCTTGTCTTCAACATCAAAGCTGACGTGTGATGAGTGTATAGTACCATCCCTAAGTTCTGGTGATGTGTCTACAGTATAACCCCTAGGTTATGGTGATGTGTCAGTATAACCCCTAGGTTATGGTGATGTGTCTACAGTATAACCCCTATGTTATGGTGATGTGTCTACAGTATAACCCCTAGGTTATGGTGATGTGTCTACAGTATAACCCCTAGGTTCTGGTGATGTGTCTACATTATAACCCCTAGGTTCTGGTGATGTGTCTACAGTATAACCCCTAGGTTATGGTGATGTGTCTACAGTATAAACCCTAAGTTCTGGTGATGTGTTTACAGTATAACCCCTAAGTTCTGGTGATGTGTCTACAGTATAACCCCTAGGTTATGGTGATGTGTCTACAGTATAACCCCTAGGTTCTGGTCATGTGTCTACAGTATAACCCCTAGGACCCCTAGGTTCTGGTGATGTGTCTACAGTATAACCCCTAGGTTATGGTGACGTGTCTACAGTATAATCCCTAGGTTATGGCGACGTTTCTACAGTATAACCCCTAGGTTCTGGTGATGTGTCTACAGTATAATCCCTAGGACCCCTAGGTTCTGGTGATGTGTCTACAGTATAACCCCTAGGTTCTGGTGATGTGTCTACAGTATAACCCCTAGGACCCCTAGGTTCTGGTGATGTGTCTACAGTATAACCCCTAGTTTCTGGGGATGTGTCTACAGTATAACCCCTAGGTTCTGGGGATGTGTCTACAGTATAACCCCTAGGTTCTGGTGACGTGTCTACAGTATAACCCCTAGGTTATGGTGACGTGTCTACAGTATAACCCCTAGGTTATGGCAACGTGTCTACAGTATAACCCCTAGGTTATGGTGACGTGTCTACAGTATAACCCCTAGGTTATGTCGACCTGTCTACAGTATAATCCTAGGTTCTGGTGATGTGTCTACAGTATAACCCCTAGGACCCCTAGGTTCTGGTGATGTGTCAACAGAATAACCCCTAGGTTATGGTGACGTGTCTGTAGTATAACCCCTAGGTTATGGCGACGTGTCTACAGTATAACCCCTAGGTTCTGGTGATGTGTCTACAGTATAACCCCTAGGACCCCTAGGTTCTGGTGATGTGTCTACAGTATAACCCCTAGGTTCTGGTGATGTGTTTACAGTATAACCCCTAGGTTCTGGTGATGTGTCTACAGTATAACCCCTAGGACCCCTAGGTTCTGGTGATGTGTCTACAGTATAACCCCTAGGTTCTGGTGACGTGTCTACAGTATAACCCCTAGGTTATGGTGACGTGTCTACAGTATAACCCCTAGGTTCTGGTGATGTGTCTACAGTATAACCCCTAGGACCCCTAGGTTCTGGTGATGTGTCTACAGTATAACCCCTAGGTTCTGGTGATGTGTCTACAGTATAACCCCTAGGTTCTGGTGATGTGTCTACAGTATAACCCCTAGGACCCCTAGGTTCTGGTGATGTGTCTACAGTATAACCCCTAGGTTCTGGTGATGTGTCTACAGTATAACCCTTAGGTTATGGTGATGTGTCTACAGTATAACCCCCAGTATAACCCCTAGGTTCTGGTGATGTGTCTACAGTATAACCCCTAGGTTCTGGTGATGTGTCTACAGTATAACCCTTAGGTTATGGTGATGTGTCTACAGTATAACCCCAGTATAACCCCTAGGTTCTGGTGATGTGTCTACAGTATAACCCCTAGGTTCTGGTGATGTGTCTACAGTATAACCCCTAGGTTCTGGTGACGTGTCTACAGTATAACCCCTAGGTTCTGGTGACGTGTCTACAGTATAACCCCTAGGACCCCTAGGTTCTGGTGATGTGTCTACAGTATAACCCCTAGGTTATGGCGACGTGTCTACAGTATAACCCCTAGGTTATGGTGACGTGTCTACAGTATAACCCCTAGGTTATGGCGACATGTCTACAGTATAACCCCTAGGTTCTGGTGATGTGTCTACAGTATAACCCCTAGGTTCTGGTGATGTGTCTACAGTATAACCCCTAGGTTCTGGTGACGTGTCTACAGTATAACCCCTAGGACCCCTAGGTTCTGGTCATGTGTCTACAGTATAACCCCTAGGTTCTGGTGATGTGTCTACAGTATAACCCCTAGGTTCTGGTGATGTGTCTACAGTATAACCCCTAGGACCCCTAGGTTCTGGTGATGTGTCTACAGTATAACCCCTAGGTTCTGGTGATGTGTCTACAGTATAACCCCTAGGTTCTGGTGATGTGTCTGCAGTATAACCCCTAGGTTCTGGTGATGTGTCTACAGTATAACCCCTAGGTTCTGGGGATGTGTCTACAGTATAACCCCTAGGTTCAGGGGGATGTGTATACAGTATAACCCCTAGGTTCTGGGGATGTGTCTAAGGTATAACCCCTAGGTTCTGGGGATGTGTCTACAGTATAACCCCTAGGTTCTAGTGACGTGTCTACAGTATAACCCCTAGGTTCTGGTGACGTGTCTACAGTATAACCCCTAGGTTCTGGTAAAGTGTCTACAGTATAACCCCTAGGTTATGGTGACGTGTCTACAGTATAACCCCTAGGTTCTGGTGACATGTCTACAGTATAACCCCTAGGTTATGGCGACGTGTCTACAGTATAACCCCTAGGTTATGGTGACGTGTCTACAGTATAACCCCTAGGTTATGGCGACGTGTCTACAGTATAACGCCTAGGACCCCTAGGTTCTGGTGATGTGTCTACAGTATAACCCCTAGGTTATGGTGACGTGTCTACAGTATAACCCCTAGGTTCTGGTGATGTGTCTACAGTAAAACGCCTAGGACCCCTAGGTTCTGGTGATGTGTCTACAGTATAACCCCTAGGTTATGGTGACGTGTCTACAGTAAAACGCCTAGGACCCCTAGGTTCTGGTGATGTGTCTACAGTATAACCCCTAGGTTATGGCGACGTGTCTACAGTGTAACCCCTAGGTTCTGGTGATGTGTCTACAGTATAACCCCTAGCACCTCTAGGTTCTGGCGACGTGATGTGTCTACAGTATAACCCCTAGGTTCTGGTGATGTGTCTACAGTATAACCCCAGGACCCCTAGGTTCTGGTGATGTGTCTACAGTATAACCCCTAGGTTCTGGTGATGTGTCTACAGTATAACCCTTAGGTTATGGTGATGTGTCTACAGTATAACCCCCAGTATAACCCCTAAGTTCTGGTGATGTGTCTTCAGTATAACCCCTAGGTTCTGGTGATGTGTCTACAGTATAACCCTTAGGTTATGGTGATGTGTCTACAGTATAACCCCCAGTATAACCCCTAGGTTCTGGTGATGTGTCTACAGTATAACCCCTAGGTTCTGGTGATGTGTCTACAGTATAACCCCTACGTTCTGGTGATGTGTCTACAGTATAACCCCTAGGTTCTGGTGACATGTCTACAGTATAACCCCTAGGTTCTGGTGACGTGTCTACAGTATAACCCCTAGGTTCTGGTGACGTGTCTACAGTATAACCCCTAGAACCCCTAGGTTCTGGTGATGTGTCTACAGTATAACCCCTAGGTTATGGTGATGTGTCTACAGTATAACCCCTAGGTTATGGTGACGTGTCTACAGTATAACCCCTAGGTTATGGCGACGTGTCTACAGTATAACCCCTAGGTTCTGGTGATGTGTCTACAGTATAACCCCTAGGACCCCTAGGTTCTGGTGATGTGTCTACAGTATAACCCCTAGGTTCTGGTGATGTGTCTACAGTATAACCCGTAGGACCCCTAGGTTCTGGTGATGTGTCTACAGTATAACCCCTAGGTTCTGGTGATGTGTCTACAGTATAACCCCTAGGTTCTGGTGACGTGTCTACAGTATAACCCCTAGGTTCTGGTGATGTGTCTACAGTATAACCCCTAGGTTATGGCGACGTGTCTACAGTATAACCTCTAGGTTATGGTGACGTGTCTACAGTATAACCCCTAGGTTATGGCGACGTGTCTACAGTATAACCCCTAGGTTCTGGTGATGTGTCTACAGTATAACCCCTAGGACCCCTAGGTTCTGGTGATGTGTCTACAGTATAATCCCTAGGTTATGGTGACGTGTCTACAGTATAACCCCTAGGTTATGGCGACGTGTCTACAGTATAACCCCTAGGTTATGGTGACGTGTCTACAGTATAACCCCTAGGTTATGGCGACGTGTCTACAGTATAACCCCTAGGTTCTGGTGATGTGTCTACAGTATAACCCCTAGGACCCCTAGGTTCTGGTGATGTGTCTACAGTATAATCCCTAGGTTATGGTGACGTGTCTACAGTATAACCCCTAGGTTATGGCGACGTGTCTACAGTATAACCCCTAGGTTATGGTGACGTGTCTACAGTATAACCCCTAGGTTATGGCGACGTGTCTACAGTATAACCCCTAGGTTCTGGTGATGTGTCTCCAGTATAACCCCTAGGTTATGGTGATGTGTCTACAGTATAACCCCTAGGTTATGGTGACGTGTCTACAGTATAACCCCTAGGTTCTGGTGATGTGTCTACAGTATAACCCCTAGGACTCTTAGGTTCTGGTGATGTGTCTACAGTATAACCCCTAGGTTATGGTGACGTGTCTACAGTATAACCCCTAGGTTATGGCGACGTGTCTACAGTATAACCCCTAGGTTATGGTGACGTGTCTACAGTATAACCCCTAGGTTATGGCGACGTGTCTACAGTATAACCCCTAGGTTCTGGTGATGTGTCTACAGTATAACCCCTAGGACCCCTAGGTTCGGTGATGTGTCTACAGTATAACCCCTAGGTTATGGTGACGTGTCTACAGTATAACCCCTAGGTTATGGCGACGTGTCTACAGTGTAACCCCTAGGTTCTGGTGATGTGTCTACAGTATAACCCCTAGGTTATGGTGATGTGTCTACAGTATAACCCCTAGGACCCCTAGGTTCTGGTGATGTGTCTACAGTATAACCCCTAGGTTCTGGTGATGTGTCTACAGTATAACCCTTAGGTTATGGTGATGTGTCTACAGTATAACCCCCAGTATAACCCCTAGGTTCTGGTGATGTGTCTACAGTATAACCCCTAGGTTCTGGTGATGTGTCTACAGTATAACCCTTAGGTTATGGTGATGTGTCTACAGTATAACCCCCAGTATAACCCCTAGGTTCTGGTGATGTGTCTACAGTATAACCCCTAGGTTCTGGTGATGTGTCTACAGTATAACCCTTAGGTTATGGTGATGTGTGTACAGTATAACCCCCAGTATAACCCCTAGGTTCTGGTGATGTGTCTACAGTATAACCCCTAGGTTCTGGTGATGTGTCTACAGTATAACCCTTAGGTTATGGTGATGTGTCTACAGTATAACCCCCAGTATAACCCCTAGGTTCTGGTGATGTGTCTACAGTATAACCCCTAGGTTCTGGTGATGTGTCTACAGTATAACCCCTAGGTTCGGGTGACGTGTCTACAGTATAACCCCTAGGTTCTGGTGACGTGTCTACAGTATAACCCCTAGGTTCTGGTGACGTGTCTACAGTATAACCCCTAGGTTATGGTGACGTGTCTACAGTATAACCCCTAGGTTATGGTGACGTGTCTACAGTATAACCCCTAGGTTATGGCGACGTGTCTACAGTATAACCCCTAGGTTCTGGTGATGTGTCTACAGTATAACCCCTAGGACCCCTAGGTTCTGGTGATGTGTCTACAGTATAATCCCTAGTTTATGGTGATGTGTCTACAGTATAACCCCTAGGTTATGGCGACGTGTCTACAGTATAACCCCTAGGTTATGGTGACGTGTCTACAGTATAACCCCTAGGTTATGGCGACATGTCTACAGTATAACCCCTAGGTTCTGGTGATGTGTCTCCAGTATAACCCCTAGGTTATGGTGATGTGTCTACAGTATAACCCCTAGGTTATGGCGACGTGTCTACAGTATAACCCCTAGGTTCTGGTGATGTGTCTACAGTATAACCCCTAGGACCCCTAGGTTCTGGTGATGTGTCTACAGTATAATCCCTAGGTTATGGTGACGTGTCTACAGTATAACCCCTAGGTTATGGCGACGTGTCTACAGTATAACCCCTAGGTTATGGTAACGTGTCTACAGTATAACCCCTAGGTTATGGCGACGTGTCTACAGTGTAACCCCTAGGTTCTGGTGATGTGTCTCCAGTATAACCCCTAGGTTATGGCGACGTGTCTACAGTATAACGCCTAGGACCCCTAGGTTCTGGTGATGTGTCTACAGTATAACCCCTAGGTTATGGTGACGTGTCTACAGTATAACCCCTAGGTTCTGGTGATGTGTCTACAGTATAACGCCTAGGACCCCTAGGTTCTGGTGATGTGTCTACAGTATAACCCCTAGGTTATGGCGACGTGTCTACAGTGTAACCCCTAGGTTCTGGTGATGTGTCTACAGTATAACCCCTAGCACCCCTAGGTTATGGCGACGTGATGTGTCTACAGTATAACCCCTAGGTTATGGTGACGTGTCTACAGTATAACCCCTAGGTTATGGCGACGTGTCTACAGTGTAACCCCTAGGTTCTGGTGATGTGTCTACAGTATAACCCCTAGCACCCCTAGGTTATGGCGACGTGATGTGTCTACAGTATAACCCCTAGGTTCTGGTGATGTGTCTACAGTATAACCCCTAGGACCCCTAGGTTCTGGTGATGTGTCTACAGTATAACCCCTAGGTTCTGGTGATGTGTCTACAGTATAACCCCTAGGACCCCTAGGTTCTGGTGATGTGTCTAGAGTATAACCCCTAGGTTCTGGTGATGTGTCTACAGTATAACCCTTAGGTTATGGTGATGTGTCTACAGTATAACCCCCAGTATAACCCCTAAGTTCTGGTGATGTGTCTTCAGTATAACCCCTAGGTTCTGGTGATGTGTCTACAGTATAACCCTTAGGTTATGGTGATGTGTCTACAGTATAACCCCCAGTATAACCCCTAGGTTCTGGTGATGTGTCTACAGTATAACCCCTAGGTTCTGGTGATGTGTCTACAGTATAACCCCTAGGTTCTGGTGATGTGTCTACAGTATAACCCCTAGGTTCTGGTGACATGTCTACAGTATAACCCCTAGGTTCTGGTGATGTGTCTACAGTATAACCCCTAGGACCCCTAGGTTCTGGTGATGTGTCTACAGTATAACCCCTAGGTTCTGGTGATGTGTCTACAGTATAACCCGTAGGACCCCTAGGTTCTGGTGATGTGTCTACAGTATAACCCCTAGGTTCTGGTGATGTGTCTACAGTATAACCCCTAGGTTCTGGTGACGTGTCTACAGTATAACCCCTAGGTTATGGCGACGTGTCTACAGTATAACCCCTAGGTTCTGGTGATGTGTCTACAGTATAACCCCTAGGTTATGGCGACGTGTCTACAGTATAACCTCTAGGTTATGGTGACGTGTCTACAGTATAACCCCTAGGTTATGGCGACGTGTCTACAGTATAACCCCTAGGTTCTGGTGATGTGTCTACAGTATAACCCCTAGGACCCCTAGGTTCTGGTGATGTGTCTACAGTATAATCCCTAGGTTATGGTGACGTGTCTACAGTATAACCCCTAGGTTATGGTGACGTGTCTACAGTATAACCCCTAGGTTATGGCGACGTGTCTACAGTATAACCCCTAGGTTCTGGTGATGTGTCTACAGTATAACCCCTAGGACCCCTAGGTTCTGGTGATGTGTCTACAGTATAATCCCTAGGTTATGGTGACGTGTCTAGAGTATAACCCCTAGGTTATGGCGACGTGTCTACAGTATAACCCCTAGGTTATGGTGACGTGTCTACAGTATAACCCCTAGGTTATGGCGACGTGTCTACAGTATAACCCCTAGGTTCTGGTGATGTGTCTCCAGTATAACCCCTAGGTTATGGTGATGTGTCTACAGTATAACCCCTAGGTTATGGTGACGTGTCTACAGTATAACCCCTAGGTTATGGTGACGTGTCTACAGTATAACCCCTAGGTTCTGGTGACGTGTCTACAGTATAACCCCTAGGACTCTTAGGTTCTGGTGATGTGTCTACAGTATAACCCCTAAGTTATGGTGACGTGTCTACAGTATAACCCCTAGGTTATGGCGACATGTCTACAGTATAACCCCTAGGTTATGGTGGCGTGTCTACAGTATAACCCCTAGGTTATGGCGACGTGTCTACAGTATAACCCCTAGGTTCTGGTGATGTGTCTACAGTATAACCCCTAGGACCCCTAGGTTCTGGTGATGTGTCTACAGTATAACCCCTAGGTTATGGTGACGTGTCTACAGTATAACCCCTAGGTTATGGCGACATGTCTACAGTGTAACCCCTAGGTTCTGGTGATGTGTCTACAGTATAACCCCTAGGTTATGGTGATGTGTCTACAGTATAACCCCTAGGACCCCTAGGTTCTGGTGATGTGTCTACAGTATAACCCCTAGGTTCTGGTGATGTGTCTACAGTATAACCCTTAGGTTATGGTGATGTGTCTACAGTATAACCCCCAGTATAACCCCTAGGTTCTGGTGATGTGTCTACAGTATAACCCCTAGGTTCTGGTGATGTGTCTACAGTATAACCCTTAGGTTATGGTGATGTGTCTACAGTATAACCCCCAGTATAACCCCTAGGTTCTGGTGATGTGTCTACAGTATAACCCCTAGGTTCTGGTGATGTGTCTACAGTATAACCCTTAGGTTATGGTGATGTGTGTACAGTATAACCCCCAGTATAACCCCTAGGTTCTGGTGATGTGTCTACAGTATAACCCCTAGGTTCTGGTGATGTGTCTACAGTATAACCCTTAGGTTATGGTGATGTGTCTACAGTATAACCCCCAGTATAACCCCTAGGTTCTGGTGATGTGTCTACAGTATAACCCGTAGGTTCTGGTGATGTGTCTACAGTATAACCCTTAGGTTATGGTGATGTGTCTACAGTATAACCCCCATTATAACCCCTAGGTTCCGGTGATGTGTCTACAGTATAACCCCTAGGTTCTGGTGATGTGTCTACAGTATAACCCTTAGGTTATGGTGATGTGTCTACAGTATAACCCCCAGTATAACCCCTAGGTTCTGGTGATGTGTCTACAGTATAACCCCTAGGTTCTGGTGATGTGTCTACAGTATAACCCCTAGGTTCGGGTGACGTGTCTACAGTATAACCCCTAGGTTCTGGTGACGTGTCTACAGTATAACCCCTAGGTTCTGGTGACGTGTCTACAGTATAACCCCTAGTACCCCTAGGTTATGGTGACGTGTCTACAGTATAACCCCTAGGTTATGGTGACGTGTCTACAGTATAACCCCTAGGTTATGGTGACGTGTCTACAGTATAACCCCTAGGTTATGGCGACGTGTCTACAGTATAACCCCTAGGTTCTGGTGATGTGTCTACAGTATAACCCCTAGGACCCCTAGGTTCTGGTGATGTGTCTACAGTATAATCCCTAGTTTATGGTGACGTGTCTACAGTATAACCCCTAGGTTATGGCGACGTGTCTACAGTATAACCCCTAGGTTATGGTGACGTGTCTACAGTATAACCCCTAGGTTATGGCGATGTGTCTACAGTATAACCCCTAGGTTCTGGTGATGTGTCTCCAGTATAACCCCTAGGTTATGGTGATGTGTCTACAGTATAACCCCTAGGTTATGGCGACGTGTCTACAGTATAACCCCTAGGTTCTGGTGATGTGTCTACAGTATAACCCCTAGGACCCCTAGGTTCTGGTGATGTGTCTACAGTATAATCCCTAGGTTATGGTGACGTGTCTACAGTATAACCCCTAGGTTATGGCGACGTGTCTACAGTATAACCCCTAGGTTATGGTGACGTGTCTACAGTATAACCCCTAGGTTATGGCGACGTGTCTACAGTATAACCCCTAGGTTCTGGTGATGTGTCTCCAGTATAACCCCTAGGTTATGGTGATGTGTCTACAGTATAACCCCTAGGTTATGGTGACGTGTCTACAGTATAACCCCTAGGTTATGGTGACATGTCTACAGTATAACCCCTAGGTTCTGGTGATGTGTCTACAGTATAACCCCTAGGACCCTTAGGTTCTGGTGATGTGTCTACAGTATAACCCCTAGGTTATGGTGACGTGTCTACAGTATAACCCCTAGGTTATGGCGACGTGTCTACAGTGTAACCCCTAGGTTATGGTGACGTGTCTACAGTATAACCCCTAGGTTATGGCGACGTGTCTACAGTATAACCCCTAGGTTCTGGTGATGTGTCTACAGTATAACCCCTAGGACCCCTAGGTTCTGGTGATGTGTCTACAGTATAACCCCTAGGTTATGGTGACGTGTCTACAGTATAACCCCTAGGTTATAGCGACGTGTCTACAGTGTAACCCCTAGGTTCAGGTGATGTGTCTACAGTATAACCCCTAGCACCCCTAGGTTCTGGTGATGTGTCTACAGTATAACCCCTAGGTTCTGGTGATGTGTCTACAGTATAACCCCTAGGTTATGGTGACGTGTCTACAGTATAACCCCTAGGTTCTGGTGATGTGTCTACAGTATAACCCCTAGGACCCCTAGGTTCTGGTGATATGTCTACAGTATAACCCCTAGGTTCTGGTGATGTGTCTACAGTATAACCCCTAGGTTCTGGTGTTGTGTCTACAGTATAACCCCTAGGTTCTGGTGATGTGTCTACAGTATAACCCTTAGGTTATGGTGATGTGTCTACAGTATAACCCCCAGTATAACCCCTAGGTTATGGTGATGTGTCTACAGTATAACCCCTAGGTTATGGTGACGTGTCTACAGTATAACCCCTAGGTTATGGTGACATGTCTACAGTATAACCCCTAGGTTCTGGTGATGTGTCTACAGTATAACCCCTAGGACCCTTAGGTTCTGGTGATGTGTCTACAGTATAACCCCTAGGTTATGGTGACGTGTGTACAGTATAACCCCTAGGTTATGGCGACGTGTCTACAGTATAACCCCTAGGTTATGGTGACGTGTCTACAGTATAACCCCTAGGTTATGGCGACGTGTCTACAGTATAACCCCTAGGTTCTGGTGATGTGTCTACAGTATAACCCCTAGGACCCCTAGGTTCTGGTGATGTGTCTACAGTATAACCCCTAGGTTATGGTGACGTGTCTACAGTATAACCCCTAGGTTATAGCGATGTGTCTACAGTGTAACCCCTAGGTTCTGGTGATGTGTCTACAGTATAACCCCTAGCACCCCTAGGTTCTGGTGATGTGTCTACAGTATAACCCCTAGGTTCTGGTGATGTGTCTACAGTATAACCCCTAGGTTATGGTGACGTGTCTACAGTATAACCCCTAGGTTCTGGTGATGTGTCTACAGTATAACCCCTAGGACCCCTAGGTTCTGGTGATATGTCTACAGTATAACCCCTAGGTTCTGGTGATGTGTCTACAGTATAACCCCTAGGTTCTGGTGATGTGTCTACAGTATAACCCCTAGGTTCTGGTGATGTGTCTACAGTATAACCCTTAGGTTATGGTGATGTGTCTACAGTATAACCCCCAGTATAACCCCTAGGTTCTGGTGATGTGTCTACAGTATAACCCCTAGGTGCTGGTGATGTGTCTACAGTATAACCCTTAGGTTATGGTGATGTGTCTACAGTATAACCCCCAGTATAACCCCTAGGTTCTGGTGATGTGTCTACAGTATAACCCTTAGGTTATGGTGATGTGTCTACAGTATAACCCCCAGTATAACCCCTAGGTTCTGGTGATGTGTCTACAGTATAACCCCTAGGTTCTGGTGATGTGTCTACAGTATAACCCTTAGGTTATGGTGATGTGTGTACAGTATAACCCCCAGTATAACCCCTAGGTTCTGGTGATGTGTCTACAGTATAACCCCTAGGTTCTGGTGATGTGTCTACAGTATAGCCCTTAGGTTATGGTGATGTGTCTACAGTATAACCCCCAGTATAACCCCTAGGTTCTGGTGATGTGTCTACAGTATAACCCCTAGGTTCTGGTGATGTGTCTACAGTATAACCCTTAGGTTATGGTGATGTGTCTACAGTATAACCCCCAGTATAACCCCTAGGTTCTGGTGATGTGTCTACAGTATAACCCCTAGGTTCTGGTGATGTGTCTACAGTATAACCCTTAGGTTATGGTGATGTGTCTACAGTATAACCCCCAGTATAACCCCTAGGTTCTGGTGATGTGCCTACAGTATAACCCCTAGGTTCTGGTGATGTGTCTACAGTATAACCCCTAGGTTCTGGTGACGTGTCTACACTATAACCCCTAGGTTCTGGTGACGTGTCTACAGTATAACCCCTAGGTTCTGGTGACGTGTCTACAGTATAACCCCTAGGACCCCTAGGTTCTGGTGATGTGTCTACAGTATAACCCCTAGGTTATGGTGACGTGTCTACAGTATAACCCCTAGGTTATGGCGACGTGTCTACAGTATAACCCCTAGGTTCTGGTGATGTGTCTACAGTATAACCCCTAGGACCCCTAGGTTCTGGTAATGTGTCTACAGTATAACCCCTAGGTTATGGTGACGTGTCTACAGTATAACCCCTAGGTTATGGCGACGTGTCTACAGTATAACCCCTAGGTTCTGGTGATGTGTCTACAGTATAACCCCTAGGACCCTAGGTTCTGGTGATGTGTCTACAGTATAACCCCTAGGTTCTGGTGATGTGTCTGCAGTATAACCCCTAGGTTCTGGTGATGTGTCTGCAGTATAACCCCTAGGTTCTGGTGATGTGTCTACAGTATAACCCCTCGGACCCCTAGGTTCTGGTGATGTGTCTACAGTATAACGCCTAGGTTCTGGTGATGTGTCTACAGTATAACCCCTAGGTTCTGGTGACGTGTCTACAGTATAACCCCTAGGTTATGGCGACGTGTCTACAGTATAACCCCTACGTTCTGGTGATGTGTCTACAGTATAACCCCTAGGTTATGGCGACGTGTCTACAGTATAACCCCTAGGTTATGGTGACGTGTCTACAGTATAACCCCTAGGTTCTGGTGATGTGTCTAAAGTATAACCCCTAGAACCCCTAGGTTCTGGTGATGTGTCTACAGTATAACCCCTAGGTTATGGCGACGTGTCTACAGTATAACCCCTACGTTCTGGTGATGTGTCTACAGTATAACCCCTAGGTTATGGCGACGTGTCTACAGTATAACCCCTAGGTTATGGCGACGTGTCTACAGTATAACCCCTAGGTTCTGGTGATGTGTCTAAAGTATAACCCCTAGAACCCCTAGGTTCTGGTGATGTGTCTACAGTATAACCCTAGGTTATGGTGACGTGTCTACAGTATAATCCCTAGGTTATGGCGACGTGCCTACAGTATAACCCCTAGGTTATGGTGACGTGTCTACAGTATAACCCCTAGGTTATGGCGACGTGTCTACAGTATAACCCCTAGGTACTGGTGTTGTGTCTACAGTATAACCCCTAGGACCCCTAGGTTCTGGTGATGTGTCTACAGTATAACCCCTAGGTTATGGTGACGTGTCTACAGTATAACCCCTAGGTTATGGCGACGTGTCTACAGTGTAACCCCTAGGTTCTGGTGATGTGTCTACAGTATAACCCCTAGCACCCCTAGGTTCTGGTGATGTGTCTACAGTATAACCCCTAGGTTCTGGTGATGTGTCTACAGTATAACCACTAGATACTGGTGATGTGTCTACAGTATAACCCCTCGGACCCCTAGGTTCTGGTGATGTGTCTACAGTATAACCCCTAGGTTCTGGTGATGTGTCTACAGTATAACCCCTAGGTTCTGGTGACGTGTCTACAGTATAACCCCTAGGTTATGGCGACGTGTCTACAGTATAACCCCTAGGTTCTGGTGATGTGTCTACAGTATAACCCCTAGGACCCCTAGGTTCTGGTGATGTATCTACAGTATAACCACTAGATTCTGGTGATGTGTCTACAGTATAACCCCTAGGTTCTGGTGATGTGTCTACAGTATAACCCCTAGGACCCCTAGGTTCTGGTGATGTGTCTACAGTATAACACCTAGGTTCTGGTGATGTGTCTACAGTATAACCCTTAGGTTATGGTGATGTGTCTACAGTATAACCCCCAGTATAACCCCTAGGTTCTGGTGACGTGTCTACAGTATAACCCCTAGGTTATGGCGACGTGTCTACAGTATAACCCCTAGGTTATGGTGACGTGTCTACAGTATAACCCCTAGGTTATGGCGACGTGTCTACAGTATAACCCCTAGGTTCTGGTGATGTGTCTACAGTATAACCCCTAGGACCCCTAGGTTCTGGTGATGTGTCTACAGTATAACCCCTAGGTTATGGTGACGTGTCTACAGTATAACCCCTAGGTTATAGCGACGTGTCTACAGTGTAACCCCTAGGTTCTGGTGATGTGTCTACAGTATAACCCCTAGCACCCCTAGGTTCTGGTGATGTGTCTACAGTATAACCCCTAGGTTCTGGTGATGTGTCTACAGTATAACCCCTAGGTTATGGTGACATGTCTACAGTATAACCCCTAGGTTCTGGTGATGTGTCTACAGTATAACCCCTAGGACCCCTAGGTTCTGGTGATATGTCTACAGTATAACCCCTAGGTTCTGGTGATGTGTCTACAGTATAACCCCTAGGTTCTGGTGATGTGTCTACAGTATAACCCCTAGGTTCTGGTGATGTGTCTACAGTATAACCCTTAGGTTATGGTGATGTGTCTACAGTATAACCCCCAGTATAACCCCTAGGTTCTGGTGATGTGTCTACAGTATAACCCCTAGGTTCTGGTGATGTGTCTACAGTATAACCCTTAGGTTATGGTGATGTGTCTACAGTATAACCCCCAGTATAACCCCTAGGTTCTGGTGATGTGTCTACAGTATAACCCTTAGGTTATGGTGATGTGTCTACAGTATAACCCCCAGTATAACCCCTAGGTTCTGGTGATGTGTCTACAGTATAACCCCTAGGTTCTGGTGATGTGTCTACAGTATAACCCTTAGGTTATGGTGATGTGTGTACAGTATAACCCCCAGTATAACCCCTAGGTTCTGGTGATGTGTCTACAGTATAACCCCTAGGTTCTGGTGATGTGTCTACAGTAAAGCCCTTAGGTTATGGTGATGTGTCTACAGTATAACCCCCAGTATAACCCCTAGGTTCTGGTGATGTGTCTACAGTATAACCCCTAGGTTCTGGTGATGTGTCTACAGTATAACCCTTAGGTTATGGTGATGTGTCTACAGTATAACCCCCAGTATAACCCCTAGGTTCTGGTGATGTGTCTACAGTATAACCCTTAGGTTATGGTGATGTGTCTACAGTATAACCCCCAGTATAACCCCTAGGTTCTGGTGATGTGCCTACAGTATAACCCCTAGGTTCTGGTGATGTGTCTACAGTATAACCCCTAGGTTCTGGTGACGTGTCTACACTATAACCCCTAGGTTCTGGTGACGTGTCTACAGTATAACCCCTAGGTTCTGGTGATGTGTCTACAGTATAACCCCTAGTACCCCTAGGTTCTGGTGATGTGTCTACAGTATAACCCCTAGGTTATGGTGACGTGTCTACAGTATAACCCCTAGGTTATGGTGACGTGTCTACAGTATAACCCCTAGGTTATGGCGACGTGTCTACAGTATAACCCCTAGGTTCTGGTGATGTGTCTACAGTATAACCCCTAGGACCCCTAGGTTCTGGTAATGTGTCTACAGTATAACCCCTAGGTTATGGTGACGTGTCTACAGTATAACCCCTAGGTTATGGCGACGTGTCTACAGTATAACCCCTAGGTTCTGGTGATGTGTCTACAGTATAACCCCTAGGACCCTAGGTTCTGGTGATGTGTCTACAGTATAACCCCTAGGTTCTGGTGATGTGTCTGCAGTATAACCCCTAGGTTCTGGTGATGTGTCTGCAGTATAACCCCTAGGTTCTGGTGATGTGTCTACAGTATAACCCCTAGGACCCCTAGGTTCTGGTGATGTGTCTACAGTATAACGCCTAGGTTCTGGTGATGTGTCTACAGTATAACCCCTAGGTTCTGGTGACGTGTCTACAGTATAACCCCTAGGTTATGGCGACGTGTCTACAGTATAACCCCTAGGTTCTGGTGATGTGTCTACAGTATAACCCCTAGGTTATGGCGACGTGTCTACAGTATAACCCCTAGGTTATGGTGACGTGTCTACAGTATAACCCCTAGGTTATGGCGACGTGTCTACAGTATAACCCCTAGGTTCTGGTGATGTGTCTAAAGTATAACCCCTAGAACCCCTAGGTTCTGGTGATGTGTCTACAGTATAACCCCTAGGTTATGGTGACGTGTCTACAGTATAACCCCTAGGTTATGGCGACGTGCCTACAGTATAACCCCTAGGTTATGGTGACGTGTCTACAGTATAACCCCTAGGTTATGGCGACGTGTCTACAGTATAACCCCTAGGTACTGGTGATGTGTCTACAGTATAACCCCTAGGACTCCTAGGTACTGGTGATGTGTCTACAGTATAACCCCTAGGTTATGGTGACGTGTCTACAGTATAACCCCTAGATTATGGCGACGTGTCTACAGTGTAACCCCTAGGTTCTGGTGATGTGTCTACAGTATAACCCCTAGCACCCCTAGGTTCTGGTGATGTGTCTACAGTATAACCCCTAGGTTCTGGTGATGTGTCTACAGTATAACCACTAGATACTGGTGATGTGTCTACAGTATAACCCCTAGGACCCCTAGGTTCTGGTGATGTGTCTACAGTATAACCCCTAGGTTCTGGTGATGTGTCTACAGTATAACCCCTAGGTTCTGGTGACGTGTCTACAGTATAACCCCTAGGTTATGGCGACGTGTCTACAGTATAACCCCTAGGTTCTGGTGATGTGTCTACAGTATAACCCCTAGGACCCCTAGGTTCTGGTGATGTATCTACAGTATAACCACTAGGTTCTGGTGATGTGTCTACAGTATAACCCCTAGGTTCTGGTGATGTGTCTACAGTATAACCCCTAGGACCCCTAGGTTCTGGTGATGTGTCTACAGTATAACACCTAGGTTCTGGTGATGTGTTTACAGTATAACCCTTAGGTTATGGTGATGTGTCTACAGTATAACCCCCAGTATAACCCCTAGGTTCTGGTGATGTGTCTACAGTATAACCCCTAGGTTCTGGTGATGTGTCTACAGTATAACCCCTAGGTTCTGGTGATGTGTCAACAGTATAACCCCTAGGTTCTGGTGACGTGTCTACAGTATAACCCCTAGGTTCTGGTGACGTTTCTACAGTATAACCCCTAGGTTCTGGTGACGTGTCCACAGTATAACCCCTAGGACCCCTAGGTTCTGGTGATGTGTCTACAGTATAACCCCTAGGTTATGGCGACGTGTCTACAGTATAACCCCTAGGTTATGGTGACGTGTCTACAGTATAACCCTAGGTTATGGCGACGTGTCTACAGTATAACCCCTAGGTTCTGGTGATGTGTCTACAGTATAACCCCTAGGACCCCTAGGTTCTGGTGATGTGTCTACAGTATAACCCCTAGGTTATGGTGATGTGTCTACAGTATAACCCCTAGGTTATGGCGACGTGTCTACAGTATAGCCCCTAGGTTCTGGTGATGTGTCTACAGTATAACCCCTAGGACCCCTAGGTTCTGGTGATGTGTCTACAGTATAACCCCTAGGTTCTGGTGATGTGTCTACAGTATAGCCCCTAGGTTCTGGTGATGTGTCTACAGTATAACCCCTAGGACCCCTAGGTTCTGGTGATGTGTCTACATTATAACCCCTAGGTTCTGGTGATGTGTCTACAGTATAACCCCTAGGTTATGGCGACGTGTCTACAGTATAACCCCTAGGTCATGGTGACGTGTCTACAGTATAACCCCTAGGTTATGGCGACGTGTCTACAGTATAACCCCTAGGTTCTGGTGATGTGTCTACAGTATAACCCCTAGGTTATGGCGACGTGTCTACAGTATAACCCCTAGGTCATGGTGACGTGTCTACAGTATAACCCCTAGGTTATGGCGACGTGTCTACAGTATAACCCCTAGGTTCTGGTGATGTGTCTACAGTATAACCCCTAGGACCCCTAGGTTCTGGTAATGTGTCTACAGTATAACCCCTAGGTTATGGTGACGTGTCTACAGTATAACCCCTAGGTTATGGCGATGTGTCTACAGTATAACCCCTAGGTTCTGGTGATGTGTCTACAGTATAACCCCTAGGACCCCTAGGTTCTGGTGATGTGTCTACAGTATAACCCCTAGGTTCTGGTGATGTGTCTACAGTATAACCCCTAGGTTCTGGTGACGTGTCTACAGTATAACCCCTAGGTTATGGCAACGTGTCTACAGTATAACCCCTAGGTTCTGGTGATGTGTCTACAGTATAACCCCTAGGACCCCTAGGTTCTGGTGATGTGTCTACAGTATAACCCCTAGGTGCTAGTGATGTGTCTACAGTATAACCCCTAGGTTCTGGTGATGTGTCTACAGTATAACCCCTAGGACCCCTAGGTTCTGGTGATGTGTCTACAGTATAACCCCTAGGTTCTGGTGATGTGTCTACAGTATAACCCTTAGGTTATGGTGATGTGTCTACAGTATAACCCCCAGTATAACCCCTAGGTTCTGGTGGTGTGTCTACAGTATAACCCCTAGGTTCTGGTGATGTGTCTACAGTATAACCCTTAGGTTATGGTGATGTGTCTACAGTATAACCCCCAGTATAACCCCTAGGTTCTGGTGATGTGTCTACAGTATAACCCCTAGGTTCTGGTGATGTGTCTACAGTATAACCCCCAGGTTATGGTGACGTGTCTACAGTATAATCCCTAGGTTCTGGTGATGTGTCTACAGTATAACCCCTAGGACCCCTAGGTTCTGGTGATGTGTCTACAGTATAACCCCTAGGTTATGGTGATGTGTCTACAGTATAACCCAAAAGTATAACCCCTAGGTTTTGGTGATGTGTCTACAGTATAACCCCTAGGTTCTGGTGATGTGTCTACAGTATAAACCCTAGGACCCCTAGGTTCTGGTGATGTGTCTACAGTATAACCCCTAGGTTCTGGTGATGTGTCTACAGTATAACCCCTAGGTTCTGGTGACGTGTCTACAGTATAACCCCTAGGTTATGGCGACATGTATACAGTATAAACCCTAGGTTCTGGTGATGTGTCTACAGTATAACCCCTAGGACCCCTAGGTTCTGGTGATGTGTCTACAGTATAACCCCTAGGTTCTGGTGATGTGTCTACAGTATAACCCCTAGGTTCTGGTGATGTGTCTACAGTATAACCCCTAGGACCCCTAGGTTCTGGTGATGTGTCTACAGTATAACCCCTAGGTTCTGGTGATGTGTCTACAGTATAACCCTTAGGTTATGGTGATGTGTCTACAGTATAACCCCCAGTATAACCCCTAGGTTCTGGTGATGTGTCTACAGTATAACCCCTAGGTTCTGGTGATATGTCTACAGTATAACCCCTAGGTTCTGGTGATGTGTCTACAGTATAACCCCTAGGTTCTGGTGATGTGTCTACAGTATAACCCCCAGGTTATGGTGACGTGTCTACAGTATAACCCCTAGGTTCTGGCGATGTGTCTACAGTATAACCCCTAGGACCTCTAGGTTCTGGTGATGTGTCTACAGTATAACCCCTAGGTTCTGGTGATGTGTCTACAGTATAACCCTTAGGTTATGGTGATGTGTCTACAGTATAACCCCCAGTATAACCCCTAGGTTCTGGTGATGTGTCTACAGTATAACCCCTAGGTTCTGTTGATGTGTCTACAGTATAACCCCTAGGTTCTGGTGATGTGTCTACAGTATAACCCCTAGGTTCTGGTGATGTGTCTACAGTATAACCCCTAGGTTATGGTGACGTGTCTACAGTATAACCCCTAGGTTCTGGTGATGTGTCTATAGTATAACCCCTAGGTTATGGTGACGTGTCTACAGCATAACCCCTAGGTTCTGGTGATGTGTCTACAGTATAACCCCTAGGTTCTGGTGATGTGTCTACAGTATAACCCCTAGGCTCTGGTGATGTGTCCACAGTATAACCCCCTAGGTTCTGGTGATGTGTCTACAGTATAACCCCCAGGTTATGGTAACGTGTCTACAGTATAACCCCTAGGTTCTGGTGATGTGTCTACAGTATAACCCCTAGGACCCCTAAGTTCTGGTGATGTGTCTACAGTATAACCCCTAGGTTCTGGTGATGTGTCTACAGCATAACCCTTAGTTTATGGTGATGTGTCTACAGTATAACCCCTAGGTTCTGGTGATGTGTCTACAGTATAATCCCTAGGTTCTGGTGATGTGTCTACAGTATAACCCTTAGGTTATGGTGATGTGTCTACAGTATAACCCCCAGTATAACCCCTAGGTTCTGGTGATGTGTCTACAGTATAACCCCTAGGTTCTGGTGATGTGTCTACAGTATAACTCCTAGGTTCTGGTGATGTGTCTACAGTATAACCCCTAGGTTCTGGTGATGTGCTACAGTATAACCCCTAGGTTATATTGACGTGTCTACAGTATAACCCCTAGGTTCTGGTGATGTGTCTACAGTACAACCCCTAGGTTCTGTTGATGTGTCTACAGTATAACCCCTAGGTTCTGGTGATGTGTCTACAGTATAACCCCTAGGTTATGGTGACGTGTCTACAGTATAACCCCTAGGTTCTGGTGATGTGTCTACAGTATAACCCCTAGGTTCTGGTGATGTGTCTACAGTATAACCCCTAGGTTATGGTGACATGTCTACAGCATAACCCCTAGGTTCTGGTGATGTGTCTACAGTATAACCCCTAGGTTCTGGTGATGTGTCTACAGTATAACCCCTCGGTTCTGGTGATGTGTCTACAGTATAATCCCTAGGTTATTGTGACGTGTCTACAGTATAACCCTAGGTTCTGGTGATGTGTCTACAGTATAACCCCCAGTATAACCCCTAGGTTATGGTGATGTGTCTACAGTATAACCCCTAGGTTCTGGTGATGTGTTTACAGTATAACCCCTAGGTTCTGGTGATGTGTCTACAGTATAACCCCTAGGTTATGGTGATGTGTCTACAGTATAACCCCTAGGTTCTGGTGATGTGTCTACAGTATAACCCCTAGGTTATGGTGACGTGTCTACAGTATAACCCCTAGGTTCTGGTGATGTGTCTAGAGTATAACCCCTAGGTTCTGGTGATGTGTCTACAGTATAACCCCTAGGTTAGGTGACGTGTCTACAGTATAACCCCTAGGTTCTGGTGATGTGTCTACAGTATAACCCCTAGCTTATGGTGATGTGTCTACAGTATAACCCCTAGGTTATGGTGACGTGTCTACAGTATAACCCCTAGGTTCTGGTGATGTGTCTACAGTATAACCCCTAGGACCCCTAGGTTCTGGTGATGTGTCTACAGTATAACCCCTAGGTTATGGCGACATGTCTACAGTATAACCCCTAGGTTCTGGTGACGTGTCTACAGTATAACCCCTAGGTTATGGTGACGTGTCTACAGTATAACCCTAGGTTCTGGTGATGTGTCTACAGTATAACCCCCAGTATAACCCCTAGGTTATGGTGATGTGTCTACAGTATAACCCCTAGGTTCTGGTGATGTGTTTACAGTATAACCCCTAGGTTCTGGTGATGTGTCTACAGTATAACCCCTAGGACCCCTAGGTTCTGGTGATGTGTCTACAGTATAACCCCTAGGTGCTAGTGATGTGTCTACAGTATAACCCCTAGGTTCTGGTGATGTGTCTACAGTATAACCCCTAGAACCCCTAGGTTCTGGTGATGTGTCTACAGTATAACCCCTAGGTTCTGGTGATGTGTCTACAGTATAACCCTTAGGTTATGGTGATGTGTCTACAGTATAACCCCCAGTATAACCCCTAGGTTCTGGTGGTGTGTCTACAGTATAACCCCTAGGTTCTGGTGATGTGTCTACAGTATAACCCTTAGGTTATGGTGATGTGTCTACAGTATAACCCCCAGTATAACCCCTAGGTTCTGGTGATGTGTCTACAGTATAACCCCCAGGTTATGGTGACGTGTCTACAGTATAACCCCTAGGTTCTGGTGATGTGTCTACAGTATAACCCCTAGGACCCCTAGGTTCTGGTGATGTGTCTACAGTATAACCCTTAGGTTATGGTGATGTGTCTACAGTATAACCCAAAAGTATAACCCCTAGGTTTTGGTGATGTGTCTACAGTATAACCCCTAGGTTCTGGTGATGTGTCTACAGTATAAACCCTAGGACCCCTAGGTTCTGGTGATGTGTCTACAGTATAACCCCTAGGTTCTGGTGATGTGTCTACAGTATAACCCCTAGGTTCTGGTGACGTGTCTACAGTATAACCCCTAGGTTATGGCGACAGGTATACAGTATAAACCCTAGGTTCTGGTGATGTGTCTACAGTATAACCCCTAGGACCCCTAGGTTCTGGTGATGTGTCTACAGTATAACCCCTAGGTTCTGGTGATGTGTCTACAGTATAACCCCTAGGTTCTGGTGATGTGTCTACAGTATAACCCCTAGGACCCCTAGGTTCTGGTGATGTGTCTACAGTATAACCCCTAGGTTCTGGTGATGTGTCTACAGTATAACCCTTAGGTTATGGTGATGTGTCTACAGTATAACCCCCAGTATAACCCCTAGGTTCTGGTGATGTGTCTACAGTATAACCCCTAGGTTCTGGTGATATGTCTACAGTATAACCCCTAGGTTCTGGTGATGTGTCTACAGTATAACCCCTAGGTTCTGGTGATGTGTCTACAGTATAACCCCCAGGTTATGGTGACGTGTCTACAGTATAACCCCTAGGTTCTGGCGATGTGTCTACAGTATAACCCCTAGGACCTCTAGGTTCTGGTGATGTGTCTACAGTATAACCCCTAGGTTCTGGTGATGTGTCTACAGTATAACCCTTAGGTTATGGTGATGTGTCTACAGTATAACCCCCAGTATAACCCCTAGGTTCTGGTGATGTGTCTACAGTATAACCCCTAGGTTCTGTTGATGTGTCTACAGTATAACCCCTAGGTTCTGGTGATGTGTCTACAGTATAACCCCTAGGTTCTGGTGATGTGTCTACAGTATAACCCCTAGGTTATGGTGACGTGTCTACAGTATAACCCCTAGGTTCTGGTGATGTGTCTATAGTATAACTCCTAGGTTATGGTGACGTGTCTACAGCATAACCCCTAGGTTCTGGTGATGTGTCTACAGCATAACCCCTAGGTTCTGGTGATGTGTCTACAGTATAACCCCTAGGTTCTGGTGATGTGTCTACAGTATAACCCCTAGGCTCTGGTGATGTGTCCACAGTATAACCCCCTAGGTTCTGGTGATGTGTCTACAGTATAACCCCCAGGTTATGGTAACGTGTCTACAGTATAACCCCTAGGTTCTGGTGATGTGTCTACAGTATAACCCCTAGGACCCCTAAGTTCTGGTGATGTGTCTACAGTATAACCCCTAGGTTCTGGTGATGTGTCTACAGCATAACCCTTAGTTTATGGTGATGTGTCTACAGTATAACCCCTAGGTTCTGGTGATGTGTCTACAGTATAATCCCTAGGTTCTGGTGATGTGTCTACAGTATAACCCTTAGGTTATGGTGATGTGTCTACAGTATAACCCCCAGTATAACCCCTAGGTTCTGGTGATGTGTCTACAGTATAACCCCTAGGTTCTGGTGATGTGTCTACAGTATAACTCCTAGGTTCTGGTGATGTGTCTACAGTATAACCCCTAGGTTCTGGTGATGTGCTACAGTATAACCCCTAGGTTATATTGACGTGTCTACAGTATAACCCCTAGGTTCTGGTGATGTGTCTACAGTATAACCCCCAGTATAACCCCTAGGTTCTGGTGATGTGTCTACAGTACAACCCCTAGGTTCTGTTGATGTGTCTACAGTATAACCCCTAGGTTCTGGTGATGTGTCTACAGTATAACCCCTAGGTTATGGTGACGTGTCTACAGTATAACCCCTAGGTTCTGGTGATGTGTCTACAGTATAACCCCTAGGTTCTGGTGATGTGTCTACAGTATAACCCCTAGGTTATGGTGACATGTCTACAGCATAACCCCTAGGTTCTGGTGATGTGTCTACAGTATAACCCCTAGGTTCTGGTGATGTGTCTACAGTATAACCCCTCGGTTCTGGTGATGTGTCTACAGTATAACCCCTAGGTTATTGTGACGTGTCTACAGTATAACCCTAGGTTCTGGTGATGTGTCTACAGTATAACCCCCAGTATAACCCCTAGGTTATGGTGATGTGTCTACAGTATAACCCCTAGGTTCTGGTGATGTGTTTACAGTATAACCCCTAGGTTCTGGTGATGTGTCTACAGTATAACCCCTAGGTTATGGTGATGTGTCTACAGTATAACCCCTAGGTTCTGGTGATGTGTCTACAGTATAACCCCTAGGTTATGGTGACGTGTCTACAGTATAACCCCTAGGTTCTGGTGATGTGTCTAGAGTATAACCCCTAGGTTCTGGTGATGTGTCTACAGTATAACCCCTAGGTTAGGTGACGTGTCTACAGTATAACCCCTAGGTTCTGATGATTTGTCTACAGTATAACCCCTAGCTTATGGTGATGTGTCTACAGTATAACCCCTAGGTTATGGTGACGTGTCTACAGTATAACCCCTAGGTTCTGGTGATGTGTCTACAGTATAACCCCTAGGACCCCTAGGTTCTGGTGATGTGTCTACAGTATAACCCCTAGGTTATGGCGACGTGTCTACAGTATAACCCCTAGGTTCTGGTGACGTGTCTACAGTATAACCCCTAGGTTATGGTGACGTGTCTACAGTATAACCCTAGGTTCTGGTGATGTGTCTACAGTATAACCCCCAGTATAACCCCTAGGTTATGGTGATGTGTCTACAGTATAACCCCTAGGTTCTGGTGATGTGTTTACAGTATAACCCCTAGGTTCTGGTGATGTGTCTACAGTATAACCCCTAGGTTATGGTGATGTGTCTACAGTATAACCCCTAGGTTCTGGTGATGTGTCTACAGTATAACCCCTAGGTTCTGGTGATGTGTCTACAGTATAACCCCTAGGTTATGGTGACGTGTCTACAGTATAACCCCTAGGTTCTGGTGATGTGTCTACAGTATAACCCCTAGCTTATGGTGATGTGTCTACAGTATAACCCCTAGGTTATGGTGACGTGTCTACAGTATAACCCCTAGGTTCTGGTGATGTGTCTACAGCATAACCCCTAGGTTCTGGTGACGTGTACAGTATAACCCCTAGGTTCTGGTGATGTCTACAGTATAACCCCTAGGTTCTGGTGATGTGTCTACAGTATAACCCCTACGTTATGGTGACATGTCTACAGTATAACCCCTAGGTTCTGGTGACGTGTCTACAGTATAACCCCTAGGTTATGGTGATGTGTCTACAGTATAACCCCTAGGTTCTGGTGACGTGTCTACAGTATAACCCCTAGCTTATGGTGACGTGTCTACAGTATAACCCCTAGGTTCTGGTGACGTGTCTACAGTATAACCCCTAGGTTATGGTGATGTGTCTACAGTATAACCCCTAGGTTCTGGTGATGTGTCTACAGTATAACCCCTAGGTTCTGGTGATGTGTCTACAGTATAACCCCTAGGTTATGGTGACGTGTCTACAGTATAACCCCTAGGTTCTGGTGATGTGTCTACAGTATAACCCCTAGCTTATGGTGATGTGTCTACAGTATAACCCCTAGGTTATGGTGACGTGTCTACAGTATAACCCCTAGGTTCTGGTGATGTGTCTACAGTATAACCCCTAAGTTATGGCGACGTGTCTACAGTATAACCCCTAGGTTCTGGTGACGTGTCTACAGTATAACCCCTAGGTTCTGGTGATGTGTCTACAGTATAACCCCTAGGTTCTGGCGATGTGTCTACAGTATAACCCCTAGGTTATGGTGACGTGCCTACAGTATAACCCCTAGGTTCTGGCGATGTGTCTACAGTATAAGCCCTAGGTTATGGTGATGTGTCTACATTATAACCCCTAGGTTCTGGCGATGTGTCTACAGTATAAGCCCTAGGTTCTGGTGATGTGTCTACAGTATAACCCCTAGGTTATGGTGATGTGTCTACAGTATAACCCCTAGGTTCTGGTGATGTGTCTACAGTATAACCCCTAGGTTATGGTGATGTGTCTACAGTATAACCCCTAGGTTCTGGCGATGTGTCTACAGTATAACCCCTAGGTTCTGGTGATGTGTCTACAGTATAACCCCTAGGTTATGGCGACGTGTCTACAGTATAACCCCTAGGTTCTGGTGACGTGTCTACAGCATAACCCCTAGGTTCTGGTGACGTGTCTACAGCATAACCCCTAGGTTCTGGCGACGTGTCTACAGCATAACCCCTAGGTTCTGGTGACCTGTCTACAGCATAACCCCTAGGTTCTGGTGACGTGTACAGTATAACCCCTAGGTTCTGGTGACGTGCCTACAGTATAACCCCTAGGTTCTGGTGACGTGCCTACAGCATAACCCCTAGGTTCTGGTGATGTGTCTACAGCATAACTCCTAGGTTCTGGTGATGTGTCTACAGTATAACCCCTAGGTTCTGGTGATGTGTCTACAGCATAACCCCTAGTATAACTCCTAGGTTCTGGTGATGTCTCTACAGTATAACCCCTAGGTTCTGGTGATGTGTCTACAGTATAACCCCTAGGTTCTGGTGATGTGTCTACAGTATAACCCCTAGGTTCTGGTGACGTGTCTACAGTATAACCCCTAGGTTATGGTGATGTGTCTACAGTATAACCCCTAGGTTATGGTGACGTGTCTACAGTATAAGCCCTAGGTTCTGGCGATGTGTCTACAGTATAACCCCTAGGTTATGGTGACGTGTCTACAGTATAACCCCTAGGTTCTGGCAATGTGTCTACAGTATAAGCCCTAGGTTCCGGTGACGTGTCTACAGTATACGCCCTAGATTCTGGTGATGTGTCTACAGTATAACCCCTAGGTTATGGTGACGTGTCTACAGTATAACCCCTAGGTTCTGGTGATGTGTCTACAGTATAACCCCTAGGTTCGGGTGACGTGTCTACAGTATACGCCCTAGGTTCTGGTGATGTGTCTACAGTATAACCCCTAGGTTCTGGTGACGTGCCTACAGTATAACCCCTAGGTTCTGGTGACGTGCCTACAGCATAACCCCTAGGTTCTGGTGACGTGCCTACAGCATAGCCCCTAGGTTCTGGTGATGTGTCTACAGCATAACTCCTAGGTTCTGGTGATGTGTCTACAGTATAACCCCTAGGTTATGGTGATGTGTCTACAGTATAACCCCTAGGTTCTGGTGATGTGTCTACAGTATAACCCCTAGGTTATGGTGACGTGTCTACAGTATAACCCCTAGGTTCTGGTGATGTGTCTACAGTATAACCCCTAGGTTCTGGTGACGTGTCTACAGTATAACCCCTAGCTTATGGTGACGTGTCTACAGTATAACCCCTAGGTTCTGGTGATGTGTCTACAGTATAACCCCTAGCTTATGGTGATGTGTCTACAGTATAACCCCTAGGTTATGGTGACATGTCTACAGCATAACCCCTAGGTTCTGGCGACGTGTCTACAGCATAACCCCTAGGTTCTGGTGACCTGTCTACAGCATAACCCCTAGGTTCTGGTGACGTGTACAGTATAACCCCTAGGATCTGGTGATGTCTACAGTATAACCCCTAGGTTCTGGTGATGTGTCTACAGTATACCCCTAGGTTATGGTGACATGTCTACAGTATAACCCCTAGGTTCTGGTGATGTGTCTACATTATAAGCCCTAGGTTATGGTGACGTGTCTACAGTATAACCCCTAGGTTATGGTGATGTGTCTACAGTATAACCCCTAGGTTCTGGTGACGTGTCTACAGTATAACCCCTAGGTTCTGGTGACGTGTCTACAGTATAACCCCTAGGTTCTGGGGACGTGTCTACAGTATAACCCCTAGGTTCTGGTGACGTGCCTACAGTATAACCCCTAGGTTCTGGTGACGTGTCTACAGTATAACCCCTAGGTTCTGGTGACGTGCCTACAGTATAACCCCTAGGTTCTGGTGACGTGCCTACAGCATAACCCCTAGGTTCTGGTGACGTGCCTACAGCATAACCCCTAGGTTCTGGTGATGTGTCTACAGCATAACTCCTAGGATCTGGTGATGTGTCTAAAGTATAACCCCTAGGTTCTGGTGATGTGTCTACAGCATAACCCCTAGTATAACCCCTAGGTTCTGGTGATGTCTCTACAGTATAACCCCTAGGTTCTGGTGATGTGTCTACAGTATAACCCCTAGGTTCTGGTGATGTGTCTACAGTATAACCCCTAGGTTCTGGTGACGTGTCTACAGTATAACCCCTAGGTTATGGTGATGTGTCTACAGTATAACCCCTAGGTTATGGTGACGTGTCTACAGTATAAGCCTTAGGTTCTGGCGATGTGTCTACAGTATAACCCCTAGGTTATGGTGACGTGTCTACAGTATAACCCCTAGGTTCTGGTGATGTGTCTACAGTATAAGCCCTAGGTTCTGGTGATGTGTCTACAGTATACGCCCTAGGTTCTGGTGATGTGTCTACAGTATAACCCCTAGGTTATGGTGACGTGTCTAAAGTATAACCCCTAGGTTCTTGGGATGTGTCTACAGTATAACCCCTAGGTTCTGGTGATGTGTCTACAGTATACGCCCTAGGTTCTGGTGATGTGTCTACAGTATAACCCCTAGGTTCTGGTGACGTGCCTACAGTATAACCCCTAGGTTCTGGTGACGTGCCTACAGCATAACCCCTAGGTTCTGGTGACGTGCCTACAGCATAACCCCTAGGTTCTGGTGATGTGTCTACAGCATAACTCCTAGGTTCTGGTGATGTGTCTACAGTATAACCCCTAGGTTATGGTGATGTGTCAACAGTATAACCCCTAGGTTCTGGTGATGTGTCTACAGTATAACCCCTAGGTTATGGTGACGTGTCTACAGTATAACCCCTAGGTTCTGGTGACGTGTCTACAGTATAACCCCTAGGTTCTGGTGATGTGTCTACAGTATAACCCCTAGGTTATGGTGATGTGTCTACAGTATAACCCCTAGGTTATGGTGATGTGTCAACAGTATAACCCCTAGGTTCTGGTGATGTGTCTACAGTATAACCCCTAGGTTATGGTGACGTGTCTACAGTATAACCCCTAGGTTCTGGTGATGTGTCTACAGTATAACCCCTAGGTTCTGGTGATGTGTCTACAGTATAACCCCTAGCTTATGGTGACGTGTCTACAGTATAACCCCTAGGTTCTGGTGATGTGTCTACAGTATAACCCCTAGCTTATGGTGATGTGTCTACAGTATAACCCCTAGGTTATGGTGACGTGTCTACAGTATAACCCCTAGGTTCTGGTGATGTGTCTACAGTATAACCCCTAGGATCCCTAGGTTCTGGTGATGTGTCTACAGTATAACCCCTAGGTTATGGCGACGTGTCTACAGTATAACCCCTAGGTTCTGGTGATGTGTCTACAGTATAACCCCTAGGTTCTGGCGATGTGTCTACAGTATAACCCCTAGGTTATGGTGACGTGTCTACAGTATAACCCCTAGGTTCTGGCGATGTGTCTACAGTATAAGCCCTAGGTTATGGTGACGTGTCTACAGTATAACCCCTAGGTTCTGGCGATGTGTCTACAGTATAAGCCCTAGGTTCTGGTGATGTGTCTACAGTATAACCCCTAGGTTATGGTGATGTGTCTACAGTATAACCCCTAGGTTCTGGTGATGTGTCTACAGTATAACCCCTAGGTTATGGTGATGTGTCTACAGTATAACCCCTAGGTTCTGGCGATGTGTCTACAGTATAACCCCTAGGTTCTGGTGATGTGTCTACAGTATAACCCCTAGGTTATGGCGACGTGTCTGCAGTATAACCCCTAGGTTCTGGTGACGTGTCTACAGCATAACCCCTAGGTTCTGGTGACATGTCTACAGCATAACCCCTAGGTTCTGGTGACGTGTCTACAGCATAACCCCTAGGTTCTGGTGACCTGTCTACAGCATAACCCCTAGGTTCTGGTGACGTGTACAGTATAACCCCTAGGTTCTGGTGATGTCTACAGTATAACCCCTAGGTTCTGGTGATGTGTCTACAGTATAACCCCTAGGTTATGGTGACATGTCTACAGTATAACCCCTAGGTTCTGGTGATGTGTCTACATTATAAGCCCTAGGTTATGGTGACGTGTCTACAGTATAACCCCTAGGTTCTGGTGATGTGTCTACATTATAAGCCCTAGGTTATGGTGACGTGTCTACAGTATAACCCCTAGGTTATGGTGATGTGTCTACAGTATAACCCCTAGGTTCTGGTGACATGTCTACAGTATAACCCCTAGGTTCTGGTGACGTGTCTACAGTATAACACCTAGGTTCTGGGGACGTGTCTACAGTATAACCCCTAGGTTCTGGTGACGTGCCTACAGTATAACCCCTAGGTTCTGGTGACGTGTCTACAGTATAACCCCTAGGTTCTGGTGACGTGCCTATAGTATAACCCCTAGGTTCTGGTGACGTGCCTACAGCATAACCACTAGGTTCTGGTGACGTGCCTACAGCATAACCCCTAGGTTCTGGTGATGTGTCTACAGCATAACGCCTAGGTTCTGGTGATGTGTCTACAGTATAACCCCTAGGTTCTGGTGATGTGTCTACAGCATAACCCCTAGTATAACCCCTAGGTTCTGGTGATGTCTCTACAGTATAACCCCTAGGTTCTGGTGATGTGTCTACAGTATAACCCCTAGGTTCCGGTGATGTGTCTACAGTATAACCCCTAGGTTCTGGTGACGTGTCTACAGTATAACCCCTAGGTTCTGGTGATGTGTCTACAGTATAACCCCTAGGTTATGGTGACGTGTCTACAGTATAAGCCCTAGGTTCTGGCGATGTGTCTACAGTATAACCCCTAGGTTATGGTGACGTGTCTACAGTATAACCCCTAGGGTCTGGTGATGTGTCTACAGTATAAGCCCTAGGTTCTGGTGATGTGTCTACAGTATACGCCCTAGGTTCTGGTGATGTGTCTACAGTATAACCCCTAGGTTATGGTGACGTGTCTACAGTATAACCCCTAGGTTCTGGTGATGTGTCTACAGTATGACCCCTAGGTTCTGGTGATGCGCATATTTTAACATCCATAGGCTCTGCTGTTGTCTTTATAATGCAGCCCCATAGGCTATCGTTTTCTTCTCAGTGGGAACTGTATGGATTCTGGTTTTAATAGTTTTCAAGTTTTTAGCAAATACTGTTCTTTTTTTTTCGGGGACAAGGGTGATTGGGGAGATAAGTATATAGAAAAGCAGTTTCACCACTAGCTTCCCACCTTCTCAACACATAAGCCGTGGAATGAGTACTCCATGAATGATTATAACGTTCACTCAGCTGTATCTATCAACATCAATTCAGGTATCAAAAAGACATATTTTAATAGGTATATATAACAATATAAAAAGAATATAAAATGTATTAAGAGAACACATGAGCATACTAGTAAAGTAGAGTAGCCTGCTGAGGGCCATTTAAACAATCAGCGTTTTGATGGGGGTTGTTACAACCATCTTTATGTGATTAATGTAATGCATTCCTCTTATGTTTCTTCAAAAAAACACTGATTGTTTAAACGGCCCTCAGCAGGCCTCTCTTTTTGTTTTAGTAGTATGCTCATGACACAGCTGAGTGAAAGTTACTATCATTCACGAGTACTCATTCCACGGCCTATGTGTTGGGAAGCTGGGAAGCTAGTGGTGAAACTGCTTTTCTATATAGGATTCTGGTTTTAAGCCATTTTACAGACTCTAACAAATGTGCTTATGTAGCCAGCGATACCCGCTTTATCTTCCAGATTAATATTCCAATGAGCCTGTCACCCACTGAACTCTGCTATACATATATTCTCCACCCCCTCTCATTTATGTATAGTCTGACCTCCCCAGTTTGGTTATTGGATTGCTAAAACTGTGTGGAATAAGCCTTACTTGACAAAGAAAAGGTTTAAGGAGAATATTTTATATTTAAATGCTGGAGAAAGCCAGAGGGCGAGCTTCCCACGTGGGCTTCAGAGAACCTGCAACTTGTCTCCAGGTAATTGTGGGCATTTTCCCAGTTATGTGAGAACCTGTTATGTACCTCAAGTTTATCCAAAATACTGTAGCACCATCCACAGGTGGTTGGTGTGTCGAGTGTACTATTTCCGAGCTCTCCTGTTGCTAACTATGGAAGAATCACAGTTCAGCTTAAAGGACTACCATCACTGTTTCCACAGTGGAATAACATGTAGTTTCCACTAGTGGGCATTGCAGCTGTCCTAAACATTCCACGTCATTCTTACACTATGCCACCCCTTCCCATGCGTGTAGCATCAGTGCAAACCTTTGACATTAGTGCCAGCTTCACCTTTGGGATGTCCACCTTCCCTTTTGCCCCTAGTTTGAGTGACGGGTCAAAATTGAGAGGCGGATACAAAGTTGTATTATTCTCATAGTGAGACATTTTATGAAACCGAAATGAATTGAAAACACACCTCTATAGGCCTATTCTAAAGAGAATTTACCTGAAAAAAATAGAACTAAGGATCTGTCTGTGTCTAGTAGTCAGTAACTTAAAAGCTGCCCTTGTGTCCAAAACATTCTAAGCTGACCCTTGTGTCCAAAACATTCTAAGCTGACCCTCACGCTAAATAAGAAAAGGTGGATGGATATGTCTTTGACCTGATATTAGCAAAACGTGCTCACAACCAAAATTATAAAGATAACTCAAACAAAAGGGGTTTCCAAGGAAAGATCCTTGGATCGAGAGGGTGATTCCCTTCCCCTGGATTTTTTGGTAGGGTGCCAAAAAGCATCTCCTTATTCAACAAGTGTCTCTTTATTCAACAGTACCTTTGAGTCAAATGTGTCTCTTTATCTGACAGTCTCTTTGGGTCTTTGGTACTGATTTGCAAAGTTCTTGTTCAATCAATAAATTCCATAACAGTCTTTCTTTAGTTCTTCTTGCTACTATGGCAGATTGCCTTGTATACTCTCCTGCCAGGAGTCCCTTTTGGGTTTTCAGATCCCCTGATAAACCTCCCTGCCCGGTATCTTCCCACAGTATCAAACACTTACACAACTTCAGATGTCTGGTATACTCCTCTGCCCGATGCCTGCAAAAGTACACGAGGTGAGGGTTTTCACCCCCTTCACCCCCAACCCCATCTCCACTGTTTACCTCTCCCGGGCTTTGTTTCGCAAATGTCTGGTGTATTCATCTACCAGGACTTCTTATTTGTTCCACTGTTCTTTTCACTGTACCACAGTAGCATATACCTTGAGGTTCTTGATATATTTGCATACCATAGTACTTGCTTCAACTCTCCTCCACATTGACAATTCATGCATCTGTGCTTGTTGCAGCATTCTGTTTTATTTGCGTTTAAACATTCTTCCTCTTGGCATTTGAACTTGTGGTTTCTGTGAGAAACCTGAAGGTGTCTCACCCGCTAGTCCCCGGGGATCTGTCATCGAGTTGGCCAGGACACGGCCATCGCTATTGGATCCAATTCCTGGGGTTGGACCTGTGCGAGAGGATCACCTCGATGAGGGGACTTCGGGGAGTGGAAGTGGGACACAGAAGGGTGAGATGCAGTATTTCCTTATTTATAAAACATTTTCCCCCATCAACCCGCCCTCCCCCTTTTCCGACACAAACCCTTTCTCATGGACTGTTCATCGTTATCGACAACGGACTGACACCAGAGCCGTATACCTGACATGTCCCAACACAAGGGTCAGGCAGAGTCAGGCAATTACTGATAATTACACACACCTGACTTCCATCCTACCTCCCCACACGGATAAAAGGCGGAGCACGAAAGAACACTCAGAGCAAGGCAAAACGCATGAGGAAGCAGCAATTACGAGATGTCTGTGAACTGAAATTGGTCTGAGCCCGGTTGAGGGGCACTAATGGTATCAAAGGGGATCTGAGCCCAGAAGAGGGGGATCCGGGTCGAACTATACGTCACCCAAGAAGATATTGCTGTGGCAAGAGTGAACTCGACTGAGGGATGCCTGCAAACTAAAGTTTGTCTGAACCCGACTGAGGGAAGCTAATTGTATGAAAAAGGATCTGAGCCCGGCTGAGGAGGATCCAGGGTGAAGAGTGAATCACCTGACTTGATTATTTGGAAAGAACTTTTTTCTTTGTTTAATGGTACATCAGGCCCTCTGAATAAAGAGACTTTAAACGTAAGAGACTTGGGAACCGACGGACCTGATGTTGATAACGGAACTGTGACCTTGTGCTGAAGAAGCCCAATACTGTGCTGTGCTCGAGTGACCCGCCTTGTCCTTTGCTAAAAACATGTGGAAGGGAGGCCCACGGCCTGAACATCCTGACTTATCATTTTGTGAACACTTCTTTCTTTTTTGTGAACATTATCCCACACTATTTGTGCATAGCGGTAAAGATTGGCAATAGTTTATTTTAGTATAGGCTCTGCCATTGCTTCCACCACCCACAGCTCCTGCACACAGTGTTGACACATTTGGAGCTAAACTATAGCTTGCTCCTGATCATTGGGTTTGATGGATGCTCTGGCTATCATAACTCCATGATCAATCTGAGTCCGAGACAATAAGCGCCAGGGCTCAGAAATAAGTGGCAGGGCTGAGCCCTGGCAACCCACCCCACAAATTAAGCACTGCCCGCCGGGAATGTGCAGACGCTTTGTCAGCGTCTGACGCGGCTCCTCCAGCATCGGCCGGCTTCCCTGGACTGCACAGCACTGTTTGCTTGGGCGGTCATATTCCCTGAAGTTGCTGCTTGGCCTCCAGCCTCTTCTTACTTTCCTTGTCCTCTTCTGCACTGTCTCTGCCATTTTTAGCAAAATAACTAGTCTGCACATTAGACTTCAGGCTTCTCTTTGTCTGCTTGTACTCCTTCAAGCTCTCCCTCTTCTCAGTACATGAGGGTTTATGGGAGTTGAAGTCCATAGTTGTTACTGGATTTCTTGGATGTGGTTGTTCAAATGTTTTATACAAAGACACATCAAAACCATAAGATGTTATATATGAGTTGTGAGTGTTTGAGTCATAGATGGAGGCTTGAGTAGAGTGATTTAGAGGAAAGGTTTTCTGACTTCTACTATAGGGTGGAACTGTTAGGTGACAGTAAGCCATCAGGGTCTCAGGTATTATAGAGTCTTCCTCAGAGGACTGGGGGAATACAGCGTCTCATCCAGTGGGGTCAAACCCCTCCCCCCGGGAGTTGTACCCTCTCCTGTGATCCTCCCTCATATATCCTCCCCCAGGGTCAGGATCAGTGAGCGGCTGCTGTCCCCTCACCACCTGGGAGGAGGTCAAAGCCAGGGAATCTGTGACGACTCCACCATATTCATCACATATGCCAGTCCCTGCTTGCCTTTTGTCACATCCGCCCCTGTGTGTGACTTGTTACACTGCTGTTTGTATGCCTGTACCCATCTTATGTCATTAATAACCTCATGACCACTGGCATCACCTGAGGAACCTGATATTGCCCAGTCGCCTAATTTGTGGAGACTTTGGATTTATTAAGAAGATTATCAATTTATTTCACACATTAAACTGTTGGCAGATTTCATTCTCTTTTTTATTTTTTTATTTGCATTTGTCTGGCACACTTACAGCCCAGAGGCATCGAGGTGCTGTTACATGAAGTTGTAGGTAAACTTTATTCAGTGGTTACAAATGACAATGTTTTTGGAGTGCAGACTGTTGATGTGCAGCCAAACTTTTTTTGGGGTACTTGCTGGTGTTATCTAAAGGTGAGTACATCAATGTATGTATGCATGTATTTTTATAGTTTTTTTTTTTATAGAGTGCAAAGCCACAAGAGAGGCACCCTGTTACCTCTGATCACCTGCACAGGCTTACGGACTCATATGGCAAATGTTTTTACGGCTCTATAAAGTGGACATTGTCTCCTGTGCATCTGATTGTGCTATGTAGAGTGTAGTGGCGCAAATTGAGAAGGCCTGACCGACAGTGCATTTTTGCATTGTTAGAGGGACTATGAGAGCCAGTAAGGCAGCTGATCTTATGAGTGGGAGTTATTTAGCATGTACCTCCCAGGGAGCAAAGCAGCACTGCACTGCATTACGCCAGGTCATTTCCCCCCACTTGTACCTCTGGTGGGCTCATGGTGGTGGACCAGGGGCAAGAACAAGCTAGGCACATAAAGTGTACATACAAATGGCGAGTGTACGCCTCATTACAGGAATGGCCATATTCAGGAGTGTCATTACTTGGGTTACCCACCCATTCCCATTTGAGGAAGGGATGGGACCCCAGGTCACAAAAGAAGAAGGGGCAGCATGGATGGACACTTACCTCTGTAGTTGAGGATGTCCTCTGTGTAGGCCAGCATGCTAGGAAAGGTGCTACTGAGGAAGAGGCCCAGGGAGGCTGTCCCCACAAAGAGCAGGATGCTGTTGTAGGGGGTGAGGAGCAGGAAAAGGAAGGTGACCATCACACCTGTCTGAAAGGATATGGTTCAAGTTTGTGAAAAAGAGGTACACAGTTTAACAAGCTACTACTGTCCAACCCTCCTCCTGCCGCCCACCAAAATACGCACTCAAAGAAGATCACTTGTGCATTCAGGTACCTCTCTATTTTACAATGCATGCACACACGGCACACAAAGAACACACTTGGAACAACTACCTGTTAAATTGTAAATACATTAATACACACAAAACCGCCCTGAAATCAAGTGAACTTGAGACAAACCCAGACTGGAAAAATAACACAAAGGATTCAAGTTTTTATAAAAACAGCAAATAACACAAGTTATCAAGTTATGTAATGTGACGATTCACTAGGTGTCGCCACTTCTTCCCAGGGGGAGCCCTTTCTCATGTCGGTAACCCATTGGTGCTACTGGCGGGTTACCGGCAGACTTGCCTTACCGTTACCGGCGCCCGAGATCTCAGTGTTACCGGGATATTCTGGGTGCCAACAACGGCGGTAAGTTCCCATTCCATGAAGTCCCATGGGACTCCATGGAATGGGAACCACTGAATCTCGGGCGCTGTTGTTAACAGTGACGATGATTCAGTAATTTCTCTGCTGGTAGGGGCCTGAACTCCTGGCAGGTCAGGCCTGCCGGTAGTTCACTACCGCTACTGGCAGGCTCAGAGTATGCCAGTCTGGGAAAAATGCCAGAGCCGGTAGTACTGACCGTTTTACCAGCATTTTTACTGGACCGGCTTACTCCTAATGCCCCCCAAAGTCTGTAACAATCCTAAAGCTCAGACTATCAGATAATACCAGGAGTCATTCTCCGGGTAATAAAGCAGATGCAGAGAGACACCAGGAGAAGGGAGTCATTCCTCCTGGTTTTGGGTATCAAGCGCAGACCAAGAAAAGGGAGGCAATCTCTTGGTCCAGAAATAGAAACCAGACTGGTGACAACAGGGGAAGGGAGTCCTTCCCCCTGGTTCATTTGCAACTTGGACAGAATCACACCAGGAGAAGGGAGTCATTCTCCTGGGGAGAACATTGTGTAAAGACTATTCTGAGACCCGCAAATCAGGGAATGGGAGTCATTCCCCCTGGTGTGTTTATGTTTGAAGGAATATTTTGGTTAAGCAAGTATCCAGAACCGAAGAAAGGAGCAACTCCCCTTACTGAAGGAACTTTATGTTAAGTTGCTCTTTAGTTTTATAGTGTGATGGACAGAAGTTGGTTTGGACATAGGCCAGTGGTTTATTCTTCGACAGACATCCTAACAGACCCTTTTAGTATTAGTTTTAAGGCAGGGATAGGTTTATAGTGTGATGGACAGAATTTGGTTTTGACATAGGCCAGTGGTTTATTCTTTGACAGACATCCTAACAGACCCTATTAGTATTCGTTTTAAGGCAGGAAAACCGCTCTTAGAAGTTAGGGATAACATGGACCTTTCTTTCAATTTTCTAAAATAAAAGTCTAGAACCGAAATCATGCCTCCTTTGTGCCAATATCCTCCTTCCACACCCTTACAGTAAACAATGCACACTGTTTATGCACCAGAATCACTGAACGGAGTGTGTTCCCAGCATGCATGCTTCTCTGTCCCCCACCATGCACTGTTCGTCTGCATGACATCATGTGGTGTTCCACCACACCCATCATGCATTGCTCCTCTACACCCCACTGTGCAGTGTTGCTCTGCACCACATCCTGATATGTTCCTCTGCACCACAACACGCAGTGCTCCTGTGCATCCTACCATCCATTCACTGCACTCTTCTGTGACGAACCAGGAATGAGACTCTGACACAAGGGGTTCATGGTTTTGGTCAAAGACTTTCATTAAAATAAAAGGTGTTACGGTTTGGGGTGAATTGTATCCCTGCAGGTCAAAGGTGCACACTTGTCCTGCTGCCCAAAAGCAGTTTCAGAGGCCTGGCACCATTTTCTGCCATAAGATTCGTCGCTTGGCAGCCCCGTTTCACAGGCAGTGGAAACTGCCATGGAAACGGGCTGTTGCCATGGCAGCTGCCTTTCACAGCACAGCGGGACTACATTTCCCATCTCCCCTGCATAGTCTCCCTGATGCCTCCAATGAGAGTCCAGAGCCTCACTCTGTGTTCAACATAACTCCATGACGAACGCAGAACGCTGCTTCCAATTGAAGTTACTTCGGACACCTTTCCCGTGAAGTTTCGTCTTCGTCTTTGCCTTAAAAACCGCTTCCTGTGTACCAGACCTCCTGCCTGCATACATGCACTTCCTTTGGATCTGTTTTGCTACATTTGCCGCTTTCCGTGTACCAGACCTCCTGCCTGCATGCATGGACTGGTTTGCTGACCACACCTTCCTCAAGCACTCCAAAGCAAGTATATTTTCTTGTTTGTTACCTGTATTCCCTCATTTACTCCCGCTCATGTTGTCTGCATTTATCTACCTTAGACACTCCTTCATGTAAATCCACCTCCATGCTGCATCTATTTTCTGAAAGATTTCCTTCTGCACGTGCACTTGAGGGCGCTCTGCAGCAATGTGCACCATCCCGACACTATTGCGCTTCGCGTTCCATCGGGGTAGCACCTGTACTAACATTTCCCCTTTATTATTTTATCCCAGTTGTTGTGGGACATCGCCTCTCTTCTTACCTTCTCCATACAAACACGGTAAGAACTAGCATACCATCATTATAGTACTGTTTTCTTCCTTGTATATTGAGTGTCCTCAATCCCATCCAGTACATAGATAGCGAATCATCCTTTCTTCTGTAGGGTGGGTTATTTAGACGAAGATCAAGCCACTGTATAGTTCAGGTAGATCTTAGTCCTATCCAGTTACAGTTCAACCATTTGCCTTCACCTAAATATTAAACAGTGTTTATTCCTTTACAGCTGGTGGTCGTAGCGGTGTGTGCTCCTGCTCTTTTAAGTGATCGGCCTCACTTGATTGTCTATCTAGACCAGTTTGGGGGCATATCTCTGAAAAGAGTTCTATCCCTCAACAGAGAGGAGGCCCTGGTTTAGGCCTAACTAGGGCTCTGCAATCAAGTCAGGCCCGGTCTCTGTGGATCATCAGGCATTCCATCCGGTAAATGACAAAAGGGGGTGGGGAAATGCCTCTCTGTCCCTACACAAGAGGGCTTTCCCTACCTAAAACCAAAACTAAATGCCTGTTAAGGTCAGCATGTCCAAAGCACTATTCTGGCCCTCACACGCTAACAAAATAAACTCTAAGGTGAAAGGGATAATGTATTTGGCCTTGCATGATGAATAACTGTTCATGAAGGAAAGGGTATAACCCCTCACAAAAGTTCCAGAAGAATAGAGTTCTTTATCCCAGAGGTTGGTTCCCTTTCCCTGGATTTCTCTTACTTCTGTTGTAGATTCAAAGATATCACTTTTCTGAGTTTCTCTTGATCGACAACACAATTGAGACACAAAACAACTAAGCTTTTGGTCTTAGAGTTTCTTTTGTTCCACAACATGATTGATACACAAAACAATTTGGCACTTTGGCTTTTCATTGTCAGAATACCTGGTGTACTCTCCTGCCAGCTTTTACTCAGTTTCTCTTCTTGGTTTCCCACAACCTTTTTACTAGTCTTGATTTTATCCTTCCCAGGACTTTTTCCATAAGGTACTTCCTATCCACTCTTCAGTTTGTCCTTGACTGCTATACTCTCCTGCCATGACTTTCTTAAATGCACTTTCCTGCAATTGCTTGTATAATCTCCTGCCAGGACTTTCTCAAATGCGTTCACTTGCAACTTTCACTTGACTGGTGCAGTCTGCTTCCAGGGCATTTTTCGCGTGGGCTCCGCTCGCAATTCCAAAAGTAAGATTTTCTTAGCTTCGCTTTATCTGACATTGTGTTTGCCTTGTATATTATCTTGCCAGGGCTTTTCTCATATATGTACTGCATACACTAATCTCTTTTAAAGTTCCTTGCTTTTGCTCTGTTTTCCCCTTTAAAGAAATGCTCACGGCTTCTTTCTCTCTCATATTTCATGTGCTTTCTTTGTAGTCATTCGCCTTTGTCAATATTACCAATATGCACCAGTGTACCTTGTCTCTTGCGGCAAACCTGTGGTGGGTGTTTGGTGATTCTTCCCATCTCACCACCTTCATTCGGTTTCTCTGCCTCTCGCGGTTGGTGCTGTTCCATGCTGGGTGTCAGTAAGGTAAACACTGTTGCGTAACACTTGTGAACGCCCAGGAGCCCTGTGTTGGCTTCTGGCAATCCTACATTAGTGTGTTTTCCAGCTCGGTCTGCATTCTTTCTCTTCCTTTATCAGTAGGTTGGCTCTGTGACACCTTCTTCAGCCCTTCGGTCTCTCGGTCGATCCAGAGAGAAGCAGCTTTCTCTCTCCATCAGCAGCGTGCCGCAGTCAGCTGTGGTTAAATCTCCCAGTTACAGACATGTGCTTGGAGCAACTAGAGCGCAGCCTATACTCTTAGTCTTTTCTGCTCTGCATTACTCGGCTCATCTTCCTCGTCCAGGTATTTACATGGTTTTGGGAATGGTAGTCCAAATTTGTGTACATTTTCTCAGAAGTCTTTAAGGGCAAGTTAGTTCCAAATAACTTGTAAGAAGAGTCTGAGAAGATAGTTTCATGAATCTTAGGGGACAAGCTAGATCTTGATGGTTCACACGCAGATCTTGTTAGAAGATCTTCAGTACCTTCCTAAGGGAAATGAGGGGAAGTGTAACAATATGCCACAAGATTATTGGGTATGGGTGGTGTGTCCTCAAGAGAGGAAGGGGAATACCATGGGCCTCATTAGGACCCTGGCGGTAGCCGTGCCCTTATTAAGGTCACGGCTGCCGTCGATAATGGATTTTTACTGGGTCCATGGAATGGGCAATTACCGGGTCATGCCGACCTTGGCGGACCTGGTAATTGCCCTTTTCTTGGACCCGGTAAAAATTCATCCACATTCCTATTTGAGCCCGATAGGGCTCAATGGGAATGGGGATGATGCTAACAACGGGCCCGTTGTTAGCATCCTAGTCTCCTCGCGGGACCCGCTAAGGACACCTTGTTTTACGAAGCGTCCTTACCGGGTCATGCGAGGAGACCTCCTAATAGGGTGGTATGGGGTTAATGTCACCGGCACCTTTACCAGCGCCGTTAACCCCTTACCGCCCACCTCGTAATGAGGCCCCATGTCTTATTTGATGGTGTCTCACTACTCCCCTGGAAGTTTTCTCTCCACATGTGATCCTCCATTATAAAGCCACTCCCAGGGTCAGGATCGGGTAGCGGCTGCCATCCCATGGCCACATGGGGAGAGGTCACAGCCGGGAAAGGAGTGATGACACCATCAGATTCATCACACTACCATGTGGTGTTCCGCTGCATCCCATCATGTGGAGTTCCTCTTCAGCACACCAGCAGTGTTCCTCAGGTTCTCACCATGCCTTGTTCCTCTGCAATGCACCATGTGGTATTCCATTACACTCAGTCATGCAGTATACCTCAACACTACAGCAATACCATGCAGCGTTCCTCTACACCCTGCCATGCAGTATTCCTCTGCACCCCATTATGTAGTGTTTCTCCACCACATACAGTGTTCCTGTTCATCTTGTCATGTAGTTTTCCTTTACACCTCATAATTCATTGTTTGTTTACACCACATCATGCAGTATTCCTGCACAGTCCACCATGCTGTGTTTCTCTCCACCACACCAGGCAGTGTTCCTGTGCACCCCACCATACAATGTTTTATGGACCTCACCATGAAGCAACATTTAAATTATTCTTATTCTAAATGGCAAAGCACTTACGCAGATAAATACAGTCCAACACTCTCCATTGATTCAACAACGGGGGGAGCTTAACAAATTACCACAAATTAATAACTCTTTACCAGATGTGTGGTGCTTATAGGTACCCAAATAGTGTATACTAGTATGAAGGCCCGTGTACATGGGCCAAAGTGCATGAGAAGAGAAATGTTCAGCGTGTTAATGGTACATCTGGCTATATATATTTCTAAGGCAACAGCTCCCTCTAGTAGCGACTGCAGGCACTGCAGGCAGTCTCTACTGCGCATGACTGCATCGGACAAACATACATCTGTCCTTTTATTATATTGTATGATAAGCCACAACCCATGTACACACGTACAGCCTGTTCTGAAAGTGTCCCATACCTATTTTGCATCATCTCTGACCCCCCTTACATTTTAGCCTGTTTATAACTAAAGAAAAAAACACAATTGCTTCTATGGTAATCTACACCTCCTACAACTAGGCTTTAGGCATGCTTGTGAGACGATCCAAATGCACAGGAGCACAGCTCACTTTTTTAATTATCCCAAAAGATTTTTAATTTTCTATAAAGTTTGTCTCCACCTTCCGGTAAATGTAAACAAATCTTTTCTTCACTTTTCCACTTTGCATATCTTTTTCAGTTTTTATTTCCAGAGAACTTTGTCTGTTTTGAGTTTCTCTTAGCCAGTTTTATTTGCAGGTGCACAGTGAGGTAGGCATGAAGTGCTTACGCTGCATGTATAATCTATATAAGCCTCATAAATAGAAATAGAAATAATACTTTGTGAATAGCCACTCATGTGCAATTTATAGAGGACCACCGGAACAGGTTGGGCTGTGCTTTGCACTCGCAAACGGGATTCTTGTGAATTGGGGTCGGAGGGGGACCATAGTATATACATAAGTGCAAAGTCTACATTATGCACAGAAAACGCTGTACACACAAGGAATTCCTCCTCAGCCGGGACAAGGGCAAAAGAAGCCTCCAGCATTATGAGTAATGATAAATAAGCAGACACAAACTCCCATACATACGTGCATACGTACATACATGGGGGCTGATTGTGGGGGCAAGAGGTACTTTTATGGGGTCAGGTCCCCGTGAGCCATATTCACTTGATCCAAATAGACCTAATCGTCAGCTTAGATGTCCAAGAGATATTTACTTTTCCTTTTTTGCTGCTCTACCACTTTTCCCCTTAAATGATCCCTGCACCCCCACAACTCCAATAGGCAATAAGTGCCATGATGGGCTCCACTCTCCTCTGAACAGCTTAATTGTTCCTCAAGCTCTACTTGACTGACCTGCTTGTACATGCCTACTGGATTATGTTCCTCAGTGTTCAGATTTCCAGGGAACCCATGTACTTAATGGTGAGACTCATACCTTTAGGTTTTAAGGGCCACTGTGCTGAAGGCCTTGATACTCACACTGCCATGTTAGGATGTAACACATACCATGGTTATGTGTTGGCCTAAACGTTGCAAATCTCCAAAACAGGAAGTAGGGGGAGATGATATCTTTATGAGTGCTGGCATGACTGATGGATTAAAAAAATGATTTAGGACTTTAGAAATAGGATTTAAACAGGTTTATTTTTCTGCCCAATTAGGGGCTTGAGATGGATGGGGTAAATGAATAAAGCTTTTTCAGAGAAATGAAAAGGTGAGAATCCCAGCATAGTTGAGGACTGTAAACCATGAGTCCATTCCTCACTTCCCTGGTGCTCCACCTCCAAGTCATCAAACACAAGTCCTGCACAGTTAATAGAGTGTCCCTTGCACTTCGTTCCTGGCTTGCTTGGTTCTTTTTTCCTGTCTTCATTGAAGTCAGGAGGCTGAGTTCCCCGTAGTGGGTTAGCCCTACTTGCCATACTCTGAGGCCCAGGCCTGCTGCAGCGGATGCCACACCTGGGTCTGACTTCACCACATCCTACTGGGTCCAGCCATAGAATGGGTATTAGCACCAGAATGCTGGCATTTGACTGGTCCACAGCTGCTGCCAGTGCAGGGCAAACAGGCTGACTACACTTTACCCAGAATTGGAGACTCTCTTTCGTACAAATGCGCCACACTGCAATAGTTATGTCTCAAAAAGCTGAGATTTATTTGTGAGCGCCCTTCATGGTAACACGTGTTAGGGCGACATTGCATAGTGCCTTTCTCAAACCAGGGCTATTGAATATACATTTACACATTAGGTAATGAAATGCGTAAAGTGCACACGTAAAAATATAACATTAAATAATGAGAATATGCCATTATTCGTCATGATTTGCCAACAGAAATACCATTGATATAAAGCATTCGTTGGTAGACAGAATCATAAGGGATGGGCGTAGGGGAGGATATGTGGCGTAGAAAACATGTGCATATGGAGAAAAAGAAAAAAAGGAAGAAAAGAAAAAACAAATCAAGAAAAATGTAAACAGCATGGTTAATTCGAATCATCATTTTGTTAACACTTGACTTGTGTGCTACTTAAAACATTCTACTGTGTTCAATGATGTGACAAACATCTCATCTTATTTTTAGTGTGTTCTTACTTTCCCATTACCGTATATGAATCAAGCAAGATACTGTCTGTATTGCTCAAAAGGGATTGTACTGGTTAATCATATAGTGCTGTGAACCACTGGTCAGTGCTTGAACATGATGGGGGCTCAAAATTGAAACCCCTTTCTCCTCATTCCTTTCTTTGTTACCAACACCATTTAATAACGATTTATGCCAATGTTACCTGTTGGAATTGTTGCAACTTGATTTAAACTTTCCGTCCGTGCTTGATATAATAAATGGGTTAAATCCCTGTAAGGAAATGTGTCTTGTTATTCAACTTATTAAATTAGCATGTCTTCGGCTGACGGCCACTAGCGCTACCTTGGAGGGACTACCTTGGTTGCCATGACTCCGGCGAACAACAGGAACGTTGAGTTTGTATAAAGCACAAATACAGCCAGAATGCGGGTTGATCGGTACCACACAGGATGTGCCCGACAAACTGGTAAGTTATCCGATTTAACTTTCTGGCTATATAATGATTTTGAGAGCTCGCAATTACATCGCGGCACTCGACATTAGACATGATGCGTCCATAGGACACGTACATGATACATAAGTACCAATTAACGGTTTGTTTAGCCCATAATTTAATGAAAGTACGCAACCAAAACATTGATGCGTTCTAAGCAGTTAATATTTTCGCTGACAATATTGGGTGCATTTTTCAGAATTGAGAATCATGTCGGTAACATATTCAATACTTAAGAACCAAGCATTTCGAATTATATTTGAGAAATATTGTTTGATCAAATGAGAAACATTAGCATTTAACCAAGGACATAACAATGCAACGAAAAAATGTCAATTTACGTACAGTGCAGGCCATGACGAAAATGTTGTCATATGTGATAACGGTGCTCCCCGAAAACCCAACAGGGTCCTGGGAGTATCAGGTATGCTTGTTATTGAGTAGAATCATGTCAGTGGCATATCGAGTTCAGAACAATTATGCATTCACAATTATTCAAAATATAAATTTAAAAAAGAAATAAATTAATCTCTCGACTCTACACAGCGCTAGTGGCCGTCAGCCAAAGACATGTTCATTTAATAAGTTGAATAACAAGACACATTTCCTTACAGGGATTTAACCCATTTATTATATCAAGCACGGACGGAAAGTTTAAATCAAGTTGCAACAATTCCAACAGGTAACATTGGCATAAATCGTTATTAAATGGTGTTGGTAACAAAGAAAGGAATGAGGAGAAAGGGGTTTCAATTTTGAGCCCCCATCATGTTCAAGCACTGACCAGTGGTTCACAGCACTATATGATTAACCAGTACAATCCCTTTTGAGCAATACAGACAGTATCTTGCTTGATTCATATACGGTAATGGGAAAGTAAGAACACACTAAAAATAAGATGAGATGTTTGTCACATCATTGAACCCAGTAGAATGTTTTAAGTAGCACACAAGTCAAGTGTTAACAAAATGATGATTCGAATTAACCATGCTGTTTACATTTTTCTTGATTTGTTTTTTCTTTTCTTCCTTTTTTTCTTTTTCTCCATATGCACATGTTTTCTACCCCACATATCCTCCCCTACGCCCATCCCTTATGTTTCTGTCTACCAACGAATGCTTTATATCAATGGTATTTCTGTTGGCAAATCATGACGAATAATGGCATATTCTCATTATTTAATGTTATAGTTTTACGTGTGCACTTTACGCATTTCATTACCTAATGTGTAAATGTATATTCAATAGCCCTGGTTTGAGAAAGGCACTATGCAATGTCGCCGAAACACGTGTTACCACGAAGGGCGCTCATAAATGAATCTCAGCTTTTTGAGACATCACTATTGCAGTGTGGCGCATTTGTACGAAAGAGAGTCTCCAATTATAGTTTTCAATATAGAGGTTGGAGTGGGTACCTCTATCTCTCTTGCCAAATGCAACATTTACAATGACAAGTCAGGTTTCGAAAAACTAATCTCAGGTCGCAGAAGGTTAAGTTTGGCGTCAATCCACTCCACAACGTGTATACTTTACCCAGTACTTCATCTCTCCTCCTCGGTATCCCACAATGATGAGGCCTACTTCACCTCCCATCTTAGCTTCTCTTTTTGGGGATTCTGGTCTTTCATACTGCTGTCCTATTTCCTTCTCCCTCACTCCTCATTCCTCATTCGATTTCAAGCCTCTCTCTTCCTTCTTACTTACATCCCTCCACTATCTACCTCCTTAACTCTAGTTCGCTACATTATTTTCTACCTCTCCACTTTCTATTCTCCATTCCACGATTTCTTCACTATGTTACCGCTTTAATACGCTCTATTCACCTCTGCAGGTCTTACCGTCTGTTCAAACTGCTACCCCTATCTTCTTACCTTTCCCTCACCTGCCACTCCCAACTTTTTCTCACCCCTCCTCACTCTTCTCTTTACTCTTTTCTCACTAGCCTGCCTTACTTACCACTACCACCAGTCTTCTACCAACAACGACCAAGCCCGGCTTGGACAGAGGCCTACATTTATAGTGGCACTGACCAACTGCGGGTCCAGAAATGATAACTTGCACTCAGCTGTGTCATGCAATATGCAGAGCACAGAGCTTGGTTAATGACATTTGAATGTGCTTTCTGAACTGGTTTGCATAACTTGTGATCACTGTGTGGCTTCGCAGAGATGGATTACAAGAGAGGCATCCGCCATCTTGCCTCTCATGCTGCTCCTGCAAGCACTGTCGCTTTTTGTGTCTTCTGTTGCTGCCTGCCATCTGGTGCAGTATCTCTTCTTCGCTGTGGGATAACTCCCTGAAAGTGTACTGTGTATCACAGAGAAGTAGCTTGCAGTCCTACGGCTATATAATGTCTGCTGTATGCTTTTCTTTTTCGGATGGTGGGACCTCGTTGCTGTTTCATTCTTTGCAGGTCCCTTTGTTACAGATTGGTTCTCTTTTGCATAACTCTGGTGGCAGGTATAACCTGGCAATTGATGTGCAATGCAAGTCCATCTGTCTTAACAAGGGCTGCTGCTCCTCTAGAAGATCTTGAGGAATATTAGGATGTTGGGCAGGTTGTCTGATGAATCCTGCGGAGTCATCACTGATCCCCAGCCTAAAGTCTCCTTCCATGTGGCCAGGGGGACTCCAGCCACTACCTGATCGTGACCCTGGGGTTGGTATTCTGAGGGTGGATCACATGGAAGGAGATGGCTGTCAGGGGAGAGTGATGATTCCAGCAGGAAAGAAGCAGTATTCTCCTCTTTCTTGCGGGAAAGATCCCTTAATTCCCAAATTTGTGATGGCATGTTGTCATTATGCTGAACCATTTAAATATGAGCATCTAACAACTACTTTGTTCTGACAAAGTCCTATTCATTCTTCATGTGTACATCATAAGCCTAGAATATATTTAATATCTAATGTTTATGGTGATTGTTGTTTGCATAAGAAAGGCTGCAGACTGCGCGGAGCGGGAGGAGAGTCTGGAAGCAGAGGCAAACTCACAGAGAAGAGCCGTGGGGAGAGCAGGAAACGCTTGCCGGTAGCAGGCTAATGGCTTTCGGGACCGTAGAAAAAGAACTCTAGTGAATTTACGGTAAATGGTGTGCAGCAGGGCCAGGGGAGTCGCAGTCCACCGCTGGTCTGCAAAGGACTCAGAAGCGACGCTGGAACCAAATGAAACTCTGCCATGAAGAAGACGCTTGCCCACCGAAACTTCCTCACAGCAGCAGTCGCACAATGAACCAGTGAGTCAAACTAAGGAAGTAGGGGCCGCAAACACGTTCAAGAATATTTGGGCAGCAATTTTTAATATCGACCAAATATAATTGAAAAGAAAAGGCAAACATGTTGTAATTCTACTGATATGAGATGTCCGTTGGGGGAAACCTGTAACAAGCATTGGCATGAGCCAAGAGAAATGGAAAGAAAGTTTGACAGACAGAGCTTGAACAAACCCTCATACATGGGATGTCAGTTTGGGGGTAATTGGTACAAGTAATAACTAAGTCAACAAAGTTGTGCTGTTGAAGACGTACACTTGCGGAATACTTAAGAGGAATTTGAATGTTGCAGAGAAACCTGATAAGAGCATCAGGGAGTGAACCTTTTTGGAAAGATACCTGGCAGGAGAGTACACCTGGGGATTTCTGTGAGCAAAAAGGGAGATATTCCTGGCAGAACAGTAAACCACGTTCTGATGCTTGTTAATCTGCTTAGAATGACATGCTGTGCATATGGTCCACCATCCAGTGGTAACCGGAGAGTGTTGCATCTTGTCTTTCGAGGATCGAAAGGGGACGTCGGCATAGGCGTGTCTGTAACACTATCTTTACCGTGACGTGTAGTGTACCCAAAATCCCTCACGCGCCGATGTCCCTCAGATTGTTTTTTTCTGCCCAGATTACTGGTTGCCCTAATGCGGAGCTCTTATATAGAGCTAGCGTTATTGTCATTATTATCGACTTTGTTGTTATTCCCGTTAAGTCACTTCGACAGTTGAATCCTGTGAAACAACGCCAAAGACTGCTGCAGACTTTCGACATATGTTGATACCGGCGGCGCTGCCGTCCACGTGGCCGGGGCGCACACGATCATAACACCAAACACACAACCCAAGGTTCTGCTTCGACAGCACTGTCGAAGCGTACCAAAGCGCCAACAGAACAGTCGAAATCTTCGATGGGATCCTCTGATCGGCATGATCGGCAGCCTTCCCTGCAACCGCAGTCGCGGCCTGCGACTGGGCAATCCAAAGTAAAGGGCGCTAACACTAACACTAAAAGACACGCGGATGTCGAAGCGCTCTAGGAGGACGCGCAGATGTCGCTTAAGGCCCGGGTGGCTTAAAAATCCACGCTCAGCCCCCGGCTCACCCGGTGGCATCGAAATCCACCGCTCAGCCTCCGGTTCACCAAGTGGCATCAAAATCCACTGTTCAGCCACCAGTTCAGCCGGTAGACCGCCCAGATTCTCCGACCATTGCCGATTACTTCGGCAGCTAGACTGAAGGAGAGGTCGAAAGAGGTGGCGAAGCACAAAGAACGGCCTAGAGACGTGATGAAAGACACGCCACTGCGCCCCCAACTCTGCTATACTGAGAGTTCTGTGCCTTTATCAGGCACACTAGAGGACAAATCTTGACGTCACAGGGAAGAAAATGAACCCTTCCTCCCCTGGACCCCTACGGTTCATCCTCATGGACCAGGGAGAAATTTGAGGGATGTATGGACAGATTAGAAAAATGGCTCTTATTCTGGGAAGCTTACTCCCAAGAGACCTCGAGAAGACCTTCCCTTTACGCCTGTATCCAAGTTTTAAAGGACCTTGGAGGATCTACATGAGGAGTATACTTGTGTCCTCATAGATGTTAATGTAATGGACACATATGATCAGGATGAGGATGCCACCTTTCTGGAAAACTACAATGTGGATGATCGGATAGGTCTTATGGACAATTTGGAAGACAACCGTTGGGTGGATGCTCAATCCTGGACACCCCCTTCTCCCACCCAGGACCCCGATGTGCTGTGCATAGATCCCCCCCTCCACTCCGGCTCACCAAGCCTCCCCAGTGGATGACCAGATGGCATTCAACGCCATCTTGAAGAAAGCAGCTGACCATTTTCAGATCGCCACTCAAGAGGCTTCACCAGATTCTGATTTTGTGGGGGATATACTCAAAGAAAACCTTCCGGTCAACCAGGCAATACCTTTGTTGAACTCAATCAAAAAGAGATTGGCACCTTCATTTTTGACACCAGCCCAGACCAGGGCGGTGAACCCTAGGGTAGAGAAGCTGTTTCAGCCTTCTCCGACTGTCCGTGCCTACATCAAGGGTCATGCCATTACAGATACAGTGGTTACCACTACTAGAAAATGGGCTGGTGTTCCCCTGTCTACTGGAGAGGCAGCACCCAATAAGGAGTCCAAGAGACTATATGCACTGGGAAAGAGGGCAACAACAGCTGCTGCGTTTTCCAACCGTATAGCCAATAACACCACGCTATTGGCCAGCTATGCAGACGTCCAGTGGAACCTTCTGCAAGAAGGCCTTCAAGAAGTACAAGAACCTACACGGACCAAGTTGCTCGCCATCGCATCCAAAGGCAAGCAAGTCAGCCATAATGTGCTCAAAAACACTCTGGACGCTGCCGAGACAGCGGGGAGAACCCTGGCACAAGGAACCTTGCTCAAGAGACATGCATGGCTGAGGAACTCCGGTTTCAAGCTAGAGACCCATGCAGCCCTGATAAACAAACCCGTTGAGGAGACCAACCTGTTTGGCAAGGCAGTGGACGATGCTCTTGAAACAGCCAAGAAAGAACATGAGACCATCAAGTCCCTTCAACAGATTACCCAGAAGCCCTCTCCTCAGAGAGGAAGCGGCTTCCGCCGGTCCTTTCATGGTGAATCTCGTTTTTCCCAGAACCAGTATAATGCAGGAAACAACTGGAATTCGGGACAAGGGTCTAATACCTCCGCCATTTATCCACCCAGAGGACAGCGGCGTGGGAAAGGTAGAGGATGAGGTTCCAACCCCAGAGGCGCCCCGGTCCCGCTGGTCAGAAATGACCTGCGGATCCAAGTCCCCTCCCATGCCACCCCGGTCGGGGGGCGTATAACATCTTTCCTTTCTGCATGGGAGGAGATAACAACAGACAAGTGGGTACTCAAGATGGTCGCCCATGGATACTGTATAGAATTTGCCTGAACACCCCAATTCAGACCGCCAAGATCAAGAAGTTTGATGCCGGGCCACCTGCAAATCCTACTACAAGAGGTGCAGACCCTTCTAGAAAAGGACGCCATAGAAGTCTTCCCTATTCTACAGGTAAACAAGGGTATTTATTCAGTGTACTTCCTTGTACCCAAAAAGGATCTCACCATGCGTCCTGTGCTAGACTTGCGCCCAGCTAACAAGTTTGTCAAACCTCAAAAGTTTTGTATGGTCACTTTACAGGAAGTAATCCCGCTGTTGAAACATGTGGATTACATGGCAACACTGGATATGAAAGATGCATACTTTCATATTTCGATGTTGCCAACACACAGAAAATACCTAAGGTTCATGATAGAGGACAAGCACTATCAGTTCAAAGTACTCCCTTTTGGCATTGCCTCGGCACAAAGGTTGTTTACAAAGGTACTGACAGTAGCGGCAGCACACCTGTGCAGACTATCTGTCCCGGTTTACCCTTACCTCGACGACTGGCTCATAACAGGGGAGTCCTACAAAACATGCCTATTGAACACTCAGAAGACAATAGACCTCGTATTCAGTCTGGGATTCTCCATCAACAAGAGGAAATCCATCCTAGACCCCAGTCAAGTCAAACAGTTTCTGGGGGCTCTAATTTCGGACAAAAGACGGCCTCGTCTTCCCCTCCAACGAGAGGGTTCAAAACATGCTCTTTCAGATACCTCAGTAAGTAGCCAGTCGGGAAGTGACGGTACGCAAGGCCATGCGTCTGTTAGGAATGATGGCGTCCTGCATTTATTTAGTTCCTCACACGCGTCTGCGCATGCGGCCCATGCAAGAGTGGCTTACCAGCCAGTGGTGTCAGGCTAGCGGACAATGGGAAGATCTGGTAGTTGTCTCGCCAGCCCTTGTTCTCTCTCTGCAGTTGTGGTCGAGGGAAAACATCTTGAAGGGGAAAACCTTCACCACCCCGGCAGTAGAAGCCACTCTCACAGTTGACGCATCTCTCACGTGGTGGGGAGCTCACCTGATTCAGCAGACTGCACATGGCGTGTGGTCCCCACAAGTAGCGTCCAACCACATAAATCTGTTGGAGCTATTAGCGGTATTAAAAGCACTGAAAGTTTTTCAAACACAGTTACAGGGGAAACAGTCCTGATCTTGACAGACAGCACCACAGCCATGTACTACCTGAACAAACAAGGGGGTACAAACTCTCCAGAGCTATCCAAGCTGCCCCAAAACATTTGGATATGGGCTCTCAAACACAGGATGTTCCTGTTGTCTCAACACCTTCCAGGGGAACTCAATCTTCTGGCAGACGTGCTCAGCAGAGACTTCCCACTGCCCGTAGAGTACGAATGGCGAATACACAAAAACATTGGGCCTCATTACGAGTATGGCGGTAAGGCAACAACGGCGCCGGTATCGCTACCGGCACCGTTGTTACCATACCACCATACTACAAGTTCTGCTCGAGGGTGCCCTTGCAGCCACCTGGTCTAAGACGGAAGCCGTACCGGCACCCGCGAGCAGAACTTGATGGTAATACCGGTACCGTTATTAACGGTACCAGTGCTACCATCCTCCCCATTCCCATTGATCTCTTGGGGTCGAATGGGGATGGGGAGTCCCTTATTACCGGCACCCGAGAATGGGCAATTACAGGGTCTACCAAACTCGTGACCCGGTAATTGCCCATTTGCACGAGCCAGAAAAAAATGGATAGCGGCGGCAGCCCTGCCTGTAGTACAGGCACGGCTACCGCCAGCCTCGTAATGAGGCCTATTGTCTCCAATGTTTTCGCAGAATGGGGCTTCCCAGAGATCGACTTGTTCGCAACTCTGGAGAACGCTCAATGCCAAGATTATGCCTCCAGGCACCCACAGAACCGCTCCATGGTCAAGGAAATTTGTTTACGCTTTTCCCCCGACTCCCTTACTCAACAAGATCGTGCACAAGATGCACCAGGAACCAGTCACCATGATACTGGTGGCCCACATGTGGGCCCGCCAACCCTGGTTCTCTCATCTGATGGAGTTGTCCCTCTCCCTCCTATGAAGTTGCCCTGCCCGTATAACATGTTATCTCAGGACAGGAGAGAAACACTGCACTGATGCCCGCAAACTCTGAACTTAGCGGCCTGGCTTCTGAGGTCATAGAGTTCGGACAGCTTCAACTCCCGCAGAGATGTATGGACATACTCAGGGAAGCGAGAAAACCCAACCCCCGATAATGCTATTGCAGTAAATGGAAACGCTTTGTTGTCTGGTGTAATGCCAAGGGCGTCAATCCCATTGACTGCTCTCCTACTCGCATTGTATTGTACCCCACCCACTTACTGGATTCAGACCTGGTTTTTAATTCCCTGAAGGTTCACTTAGCTGTTCTCCCAGCCTACACTGCATCACAAAGGAAGGTGTCATGGTGGAAAATACCAGTTATCAAGGCTTTCATGGATGGGTTAAAAGGATTCATCCCCCCATTTCTAACCCAGCTCCTGGATGGCCCTTAAATGTGGTTCTGACTAGACTCATGGGGTCCCCCTTTGAGCCTATGCACAAGGCAAGTCTAAAAGACCTTACCTATAAGACAGCCTTCCTAGTGGCTATCACTTCTATAAGAAGGGTTAGTGAATTACAGGCCCTTTCAGTACTAGACCCTCCTGTTACTGTTCACAGAGATTAGGTGGTTCTACGCACTCACCCTCGATTTGCGCCTACATTTATTTCCAAGTTCCATGTGAACCAATCAATAGAACTGCCCACTTCTTTCCAGAGCCCCACTAACATGGCTGAAAGGAGCCTACATATGTTAGATGCGTGCAGGGCAGTCATGTTTTACTTGTAAAGAACAAAACCACTAAGGAAGACAAACCAGTTTTTCGTTTCTGTGGCAGATGGTAGAGAAGGGGATCCTGTCTCTAAGTCAGCTATCTCAAGGTGGGTAGTCAAATGCATCACACTTTGCTAAGAGAGAACTGCTCCCAAGCCTAGAGCACATTCTGCTCGAGGCACAGGGGCTTCCATAGCATTCATTGCAAATGTTCCCCTAGAGTCCACTTGCAAAGCGGCAACCTGGAGTTATGTACACAGCTTTACAAAACACTATTGCCTAGACACTTATTCTAGGACTGATTCTCAGTTGGGACAAGCAGTACTAAGACATCTTTTAACTAATGTTCCTTCTCACAACCCACCTCCAACTCCCGGTACTGCTCGCTAGTCTATGCACAGCTTGTGATTCTAAGCAGATTAACAAGCATCAGAAGACATGCATTACTCACCGTAATAGCATTTCTGATGATTATATCTACTTAGATTCACATGCGCCCACCCTTCCTCCCCGCTCGGGTGGAAGGAACATACACGTCTTACTACTTTCTCTCTTTTATGTACTCACTCACGTTAGACTTGGGCTCCCTCATGGCAGAAAAAATACAATCGGAGAGACCTCGGCGCGTGAAGGATTTTGGGTACACTACACATCATGGTAGGGATAGTGTTACAGACACGCCTATACCAACGTCCCCTTTCGATCCTCGAAAGACAAGATGCAATACTCTGCGGTTACCACTGGATGTCGGACCATATGCCAGCATGTGAATCTAAGCAGATACAATCATCAGAAATGCTATTACGGTGAGTAATGCATGTCATATCAAGAGTTTCAGTTGAGACATTTCCTGGCAGGGGAGTATACCAGGAAACCCACTTTGTACTGGTATGTTGAAGAGAAACTTTGTCACATTAAGTTGTTGTTTCAATTGAACATTTTTTAACCAGATAATTGGAAAAGACTTGCCTTTTGCCATACTTTAATCAGTATTGGAGAAAAGGCATTTGTTTAACCATCCTGAATAGTAGGAAAGGCTTTCCTTTCCATATGCCAACCAGTGTTCTGAAAAAGACATTCTGTTTTGCCATCCTGAAAGACAAGGAGAGACTTCCACTTTTTTATATTCCAACCCATGTTGTGGAAGAGACATTTGTTTTACTATCCTCAGGAAAGCATTAGGCAAAAGAGACATGTGTTTTGCCTTTAAGAGACTGTTCTGAAAAAAGGAACATTGTTATCAAGTTTCTTGAAATAATCCACGGGAAGGGAACCAACCCCTGGACACAAGAATTGTTTTTGTTGAAGTTATATGTTTAAGTTCTTGCTTGTTTGTTTTCCTTGCATGTTTCGATTGTCTATTTTAGTATGACGGTCAGATTTAGTTTGGACACAAGGTCAGCCTGCTTTAGTTTTAGTTTCATAGGAAAGGACATTCGCTTTAGGTTATGAAAAGTTAGACCTTTATCCACTGATGCTGAGAGTATTGCCACCTTGTGTCTGCCTCTCATTCTGACCCCTCACAGTGGTGACTCCTGAAATTGATTTTCTAATATGGGGAATGTGTGGCAGGGATCCGGGGATGTCTCCGGGCACTGTGCAGGACCACCAATGGTTGGAGATGGGCTGGGAAATCAACACCCTTATCCTAGTTCAGGCCCTTCATCACATGATTGGAGGTGGCATTTGGCCCCTTTTGTCTCCCCAGCTTCACATACCAAGACATGGAACTACATCACAGTACCCTGATGAATAGCTGGCAACCTGTGAGGTTAATACAAGGATTCTGAGGATTTGTGTGTGCCAATTCTTCTTAACAACTGGCAGGTGTGTCCTCGGGCAGCGTGCCATCCGGAATTTGGGCCATGGGTGGATTGATTTGCCTGAGGTTTCCCTCTAAAGAGGGAGCACAGCAGAGCTAAAGAATGGTACAATTTTGTCTTGAAGTGACACACCTAATAGCCTCAGCGATGAAGAAGCAGTGGGTCAAGTCTTTTTCTTCTCTTGAGTTTCCCTAAGTGGAGTTGATAAGGCAAGACATGGACCTCTTGCTTTCTGTCTGCAACAAGCCAACTATAACTCATTTGCGAAATGTGCAGAGAATTCACCATCCCTGTGGCCCTTTCAGAGGCCTCACAGACAAGTGACAGACCCTGTGTAATTCTGTGGGCCGCTCAGTGTTCCCAGTTTGCTGGGGATCCCAAGGAATGAACAGCCGTGTAGCTCAGGGTACTGTGAGGGGTCACAAATGGAAGCCAGACACAAAGTGGTCATGTTTTGATCATAGACTTTTATTCAACTTAAAAGGGTTGGGAAAATGCCCATCTGACCTTATTCTAAAGAAGAGTTTCCCTACCTAAGAACCAAAACTAAGGACCTGTTTTTGTCAGAATCGTGCAAATCAAAAGCCATCCTTCTATCCAAATGTTCTAGCATGACCCTCACACTAAAACAAAATGATAAAGTGACAAGGGAATGTCTACAACATGATAGTCACAAAAAACAAATTCTCAATAATAAGTATAACAGCTCTAACATAAATGTTCTCCAAACATGGAAAGAGACCTTATTTCCAGAGGGTGATTCCCTTCCGCTGGATTCTTTACTGGAATCACAAATGTCGCTGGCACTAGTTGGTGTCTTTTCGTAGCTCACAACAACAACTGTTCAGCCTTCTAGATTCTTCTTCAACAAAAGTTACTTCTTTAAACACAAGTTCTTTCTTTCTTTAACAAACACTGCCTCTGCTTGACACCCATGGTATGTTTGCAATTTGCTTGGTATACTCCCCTGCCATGACTCTTCATGTACTTCCACTTGCATGGTATACTCTCCTGCCAGAACCTCTCTTTATTTTATTTATTTTATTGCGCATTTTTAAGGCACTTGTACATCAAGTAATTTGTGTTTCAAAACGCCCACAGAGCAACAGGGAGGGAACATGGAAATAAAAGGCAAATATAACAATGAAAGAGAGAGGCAGTCCTACTAGGACTTGTCAGCATTCAGTACGTGCAAGTGCAGAGAGAGAGAAGGGATGAGGGAGGGCGGTAAGTGCTAGGAGTGCAACGGAGGGAGGTGCTAGGTAGTAAATTGCAAGCAGCTGTAAAGTGACTGGCAGAAATCACTTGGTAAGAGTGGTCAACTGCTAATAAATACGTGCATGCCTGTGATAACAGGCCAGTGGGCACCAAGACAAGTGCTGGGAGTGGGTGGAGGCTGGAGTTAATTGGGGATGGGAGGCCAGGACCCAGGTGGACACATAAGGGCCCTGGTCACCAATCTCAGCGACTGTGGGGATTAGCAAAGGAGGGAGAGGGGGAAGGAGGAGGTGAAAACAATAGTCTTGAGGAGCTTCTGGAATTTGAGGAGATCCAGCTCAGGATGAAGAGGATGGGGGAGGCTGTTCCATAGGAGGGAGCCAGCTGAGAAAAGAGATTGTCCACTGGCTCGCTGTTTAGCGAAGTGTTTGACATGCAGAGAGTTGGTTCCGGAGGAACGTAAAGATCTGGATGGAGATTATTTAGTGAGAGCCAAATGTAGGTAGCATGGGCCCAGGCCCCAGACAGCCTTATGGAGGATGCAGAGGGATTTGAATTTGATCCTTACAACAACCGGGAGCCAGTGGAGAGATTTTAGTGCTGCAGAGATGCAGTTCCTGGGCTTGAGCCCATGGATAAATCTTGCAGCCCTATTCTGGATTAGCTGGAGGTGACGTAGAGAGAAAGAGGGTATATTAAGGAAGAGGCTATTGCAGTAGTCTAGCTTAGAGAGTCCTAGAGCTCTGGAGACGTTGAGCTTCTGGGGAAAAGTGAGGACAGGAAAGATTCCTTTGAGGGGGAGGAGTTGAAAGTGGGCCTTCTTGACAAGGTCCTGGATGTAAGGGAGGAAGAAAAGAGAGTCGAAGATGACCCCAAGGTTTTTGGCTTCAGATGAAGCATAAGGGGGAGAACCCATAGAGGGTGGCCAGAGTGAAGGGAGGAAAGAGGGAGCAGGGGTCCCAATGGGAAGGATCACCATCTTGTTGGCATTGAGGCAGAGATCATTGGAGGCACTCCAGGACCGGGTGGCAGATAGGTAGTCAGGAATGATGGAGGAAGTAAGGAGAGGATCAGAGGGAAGTTTGAAGAAGAGTTGTGTTCATCTGCATTACACTGGAAGTAAAGGGAGAAGGTGGAAATTAGGTGTGCAAGTGGGCCTGATAGATGTTAAAGATCCAGGTGAAAGGTTAGAGCCTGGAGGATACCACAGGTGGAGAAAGAAGTGGGAGAGGAGAAAGAGCCCCGGATAACCTGGGAGGGACAGTCATTAAGGAGGGAGGTAAGCTAGTCCAGTGCCTGCTCTGCAATATCTAGGGTATTGTGGAGCTGTTTTAAGAGGATGGAGTGTTTGACCATGTCAAATGCAGAGGAGAGATCAAGTAGAATGAGAACAGCTGGAGAGTTAGAATGAAGAGCTGCAAGCAGTTATTCCTGGGTGTTCAGAAGAGCAGTTTCCATGCCTCTGGGTGATCGGAATCCAGATTGATGGTCATGGAGACCACCAACAAGCTCAGTCTGCTGGGTCAGTTGGGGGAAGACCAGTTTCTCCAAGAGTTTCCCCAGGAAGGGGGTGATAGAGATGGGGCGGTAGTTAGGACAAGACGGGTCGGCAGAAGGTTTTTTTCAGGAGTGGGCGCACAAGAGTGTGCTGGAGGGAAGAGGGGGAAGACCCAGTAGCAAAAGGGTGATTGCGGAAATCAACAAGTGCTGGGGCAAGAGAGCCAATATTGCTCTTAATAGTTCTGGAAGAACAGGGGGAGACCTGTTTGGAGGAGACCTTCATAGAGTGGACAACTCTCGTGACCTCATCAGGTGTGATAGGAGAGTAGAGAAAGGCATAACTGCCTGGTATCCTCTCCTGCCAGGACTTCTCATTTCCACTTTAACTCCCTGGTATATGCTTCCCAGGACTTCTTGTATATTGTAGTTCCTTTTTACTTTCAACTAGCATATATCTTCCTTGACTTGGTATATCTACTTCTATGCTTTTCCCCATACTCGCGTTCACTTCTTACTGAGGTTTAATTTGGCAATCTGCCTTTTTAGTTTACAAGCAATCGTCTTATTAATTAACTTTCTGTGGCTTCACAAAGTTCGAATTCCATTTGGCGCGGTCGCCAATATGCCCCGGGGTACCCACTCTCCTCTGACAGACTCATCGGCTCTCTGTAGCATTTCCAGCCATGCTCGCTTTCAAGCGGCTTACCGTCGCTGCTTCGTTCCCATTCTGAGCACCTGTGACGTCTCTCTGGGCTCTCTCATGGACTTGCTCCTGCTTGCTGGTTTCCTCTCGGCTCCTGGTAAGGACAACACTGCTTCTGTAGGCTGCCGTAAGACCAGGAACCCTCTTGGGGTTCTTGACATCTCCACGGCCTGTCACGCTCACACCACATTACTTTCCTTCTTGGCTGTCAAACTTTTCTGCTCTGCCACACTGGCTCTCGCCTCCAGTATCTGCACACCGGTTCTTGCTTCTGCACACCAGCTTCCACAGAGACGCAACGTCTTCTCCTGAGCTGCTTCTCGCAGGTCAGCGACAATTTTAAAGGTCCTGCGTACAGGTGTTTCTCTCTAACAACTAGCACGTTCATTTGTCTTTTTGTTTCTGTTGCGCTGCATCTATTCCTTCATCCTCCTTGTCTCAATACCTAGGTGGCTGTGGGAATGATGTCCGCTGATATTGACTGAGGATTTCGGTGGTTGTGGGAATTTAGGTTTATTAATGGTTTCTGATGCCTATCTCTTGGATAGTCTTTCTTGATGATTTCATATGGAGGATCATTTCTACATAAAGGGTGGGGGAACAGGTCATTAGGGTACTGGGTAACAGGGGGTCTTCCTCATGGGAAAATGGGGATGCTGCGCCTCATCCAATGAAAGCATAACATCTCCCTGGTGTTCGTCTCCTCCCATGTGATCCTCCATCGTATAACTGCCCCTAGGGTCAGAATCAGGTAGTGACTGCTGTCCCCTGGCCACATGGGAGGAGGGTATCACTGGGGAATCCATGTTGACTCCATTGGATTCGTCAGAGTACCCCCTTCTGCAGTTAGCAGCAGACACAGGGCTTCAGTACTGCCTGCCTGCCACCTACAGATGCATGTTAGCCAACCCTTCTGCAAGCCTCAGGACTTTGCGCAGATGACATTGGAGACCAACGACGCACCAGCCTGAGATGGTCACCCTGGAGCAGAATGGAAACAGGCCACAGAGATGAGGAAGGTGAGTGGAAGTCCCAGGAAGGAACCCTCATTCAATAAAATGGACATGACGCCCCAATTCAGCCTGAAAGAGATACTTCCACAGCTACGACAGGGTTGTGCCTTTCACCTCCCAACATAAATGCATCAAAGTGGCGGTGTGACCATTACTACTTGGTCAAAGAACTATCAGTGTCTGTGTGCCGGCCGCCGAGTCAAGCTTGCCCATCTGCTATCGGGCTCCTAGAATGATGTGACTGTGCTGCACTAAGCATAGTGTCCGACATCAAGAGCTTGCCTACTTGGGTGACCTGTGACTCTAAGGCTCCTCCAAAGCTCATCTTCATTTATCAAAATGTGAAACTCACCACCCACTCCCCCAAATTGCGCCTTCTGACCCCCGACCAAGTGGTGTTTGTTAGTCCCGTTTGTCAGCATGTAAAAGAGTGAGACATTGCACATAGCAAGTGGACTCTCCATAGGGTAGCACTGCCTGAAATCGAAGGCTGGTATCATGTGACTTGTGTTGGATTCCACGCAACATTCCTCTCCCCACCCCCCCGAGTTCCCCCCCCACCCCGCAGACTTACCAGGTTGATGAAGACCATGGTGCCGGGTCTCAACACGTAGGAGATGGGGATGGAGATGAGGCGGCCCAGAGTGATGAACCCCCAGAAAAGGCTGGGGAGGTAGCCGGCTGTCTTGTGGACAATTGACAGGGGCTCTTGCACTGCATAACTGTAGATGAAGCCGGAGTATTCGCCCTATGCGTAGGAATACAGGCAACCTTCATTAATAAACAGGCAGCCAATAGCAACAGTGTTCTATTTTCAAACAGTACAATGTTGAAGAAATCATTAGGGGGCAAGATATGTCAAATAGGAAATTAAATATGCTTGACAAAAAGGAAAATCTTATGTGTGCTAATGTCACTGAATTGTAAGGCAGTAGAAAAAAGAAACTGGAACATATATCCAGTACTATAGTGTATGTGTAAAAGGTAAGATGAGATCAGAAGTTAAAATAACTCTACACACAAACATAGAGGGAACTGAAGAACCACTTGTCCAGCCTTTGCACGTGAATAAAAGAGAGGCATGGTGCAGAGTGAAATACATTGCCACGGTTTGGTTAGGCAAAAGCCTATTAATTAATCAAATGATTTAAATAGTCAAAACGAGGGTGTCCATCGAACATGTGTCTTGGGTAAGTCACTGGGCGGGCAGAAAACGAATGAATGTGTGTCTTACTTTTTCAGATGTGGAACCGCCCATGCGCATTCCTTGACCGGAGGAAGGTGTGAGAGTTATGGACTTATAATGCATATTCTTGATTTGTTCATGTAGATTGAATCCTGCGGACACGCCTTTCTGCTCTGGGAACTGATGTGAACATGGGAAGCCTCTGTGTCCTTCAGCAAACCTGTGGCTATAAGGCATTGTGAGAGCGACAGCAGGCTGCTCCCTCAAGCGCAGCACCCACACCCCTTCCGGGATTATGTCATGTGATTTTAGCTGCTCTCTTGCAGGCGCCCCTTGTGCCCATGGCTTTGGCAGACCCGCACATGGTCTCTTGGAGGACAGCTCTCCTGGTTGTCGTCTTGCTAACCAGGAGAAGGCAGTTGAGTTGATTCGCCTCTTCTTTCCTGCCCGCCTATGAGCCTCTCTTTCAACTTGGATCCTCTCCCTGAAGCACCCAGCAGAGGCACCCGCACTTCCCAACACAGCCAGCATAGAAACCCACTTCTCCTGAAGAACCCAGCAGAGGACCCGCACTGCCCAACGCACCTAGCATAGACACCAACTCCTCCTGAGGCACCCAGCAGAGGCACCCGCACTGGCCAATGCACCCAGCATAGACACCCACTTCTCCTGAAGCATCCATCAGAGGAACCCGCGCTGCCCAACGCACCCAGCATAGACACCCATTTCTCCTGAAGCACCTAGCAGGGGCACCCGCACTGCCCAACGCAACAAGCATAGACACCCACTCCTCCTGAAGCACCCAGCAGGGGCACCTGCTCCCCCTGAGGCACCCAGCAGGGGACCTGCTCCCGCTGAGCTACCCAGCAGGGGCACCTGCTCCCCCTGAGGCATCCAACATTGTTATCTGCGCTTCACATCTTCCCACTGAAGCACCGAGCAGAGGCACCCGCACAGCCCAACGCACCCAGCATAGACACCAACTCCTCTTGAGGCACCCAGCAGTGGCACCCGCACAGCCCAAAGCAGCCAGAATACACACTCACTTCTCCTGTATCACCCAGCAGAGGCACCCGCACTGCCCAACGCACACAGCATAGACACCCGCACTGCCCAACGCAGCCAGCATAAACACCCACTTCTCCTGAAGCACCCAGCAGAGGCACCCGCACTGCCCAACGCAACCAGCATATACACCCACTTCTCCTGAAGCACCCAGCATAGGCACCCATACTGCCCAACGCACCCACTATACACACCCACTTCTCCTGAAGCACCCAGCAGAGGCACCCGCACTGCCCAACGCAGCCAGCATAGACACCCACTCCTCCTGAAGCACCCAGCAGAGGCACCCGCACTGCCCAACGCAGCCATCATAGACACCTACTTCTCCTGAAGCACCCAGCAGAGGCACCCGCACTGCCCAACGCACCCAGCATAGACACCCACTTCTCCCGAATCACCCAGCAGAGGCACCCGCACTGCCCAACACACCCAGCATAGACAACCACTTCTCCTGAAGCACTCAGCAGAGGCACCCTCACTGCCCAACGCACGCAGCATAGACACCCACTTCTCCAGAAGCACCCAGCAGAGGCACCCACCCTGCCCAACGCAGCCAGCATAGACACCCATTTCACCTGAAGCACCCAGCAGAGGCACCCGCACAGGCCAACGCAGGCAGCATAGACACCCACTTCTCCTGAAGAACCCAGCAGAAGCACCCGCACTGCCCAATGCTCCCAGCATAGACACCCACTTCTCCTGAAGCACCGAGCAGAGGCACCGGCACTGCTCAACGCACCCAGAATAGACACCCACTTCTCCTGAAGCACCGAGCAGAGGCACCCGCACTGCCCAACGCACCCAGCATAGACACCCACGTCTCCTGAAGCACCCAGCAGAGGAACCCACACTGCCCAACGCACCCAGCATAGACACCCACTTCTCCTGAAGCACCCAGCAGAGGCACCCGCACTGCCCAAGACACCCAGCATAGACAACCACTTCTCCTGTATCATCCAGCAGAGGCACCCGCACTGCCCAACGCACACAGCATAGACACCCGCACTGCCCAACGCAGCCAGCATAGACACCCACTTCTCCTGAAACACCTAGCAGAGGCACCCGCACTGTCCAACACAACCAGCATAGACACACACTTCCCCTGAAGCACCCAGCAGAGGCACCCGTACTGTCCAACGCACCCAGCATAGACACCCACTTCTCCTGAAGCATCCAGCAGAGGCACCCGCACTGCCTAGCGCTCCCAGCATAGACACCCACTTCTCCTGAAGCAGCCAACAGAGGCACCCGCACTGCCCAACGCACCCAGCATAGACACCCACTTCTCCTGAAGCACCCAGCAGAGGCACCCGCACTGCCCAATGCACCCAGCATAGACACCCACTTCTCCCGAAGCACCAAGCAGAGGCACGCGCACTGCCCAACACACCCAGCATAGACACCCACTTCTCCTGAAGCACCCAGCAGAGGCACCTGCACTGCCCAATGAACCTGGAATAGACACCCCCTTCTCCTAAAGCATCCACCAGAGGCCCCCGCACTGCCTAACGCATCCAGCAGAGACACCCACTTCTCCCGAAGCACCCAGCAGAGGCACCCGCACTGCCCAACGCACCCAGGATAGACATCCACTTCTCCGGAAGCACCCAACAGAGGCACCAGCACTGTCCAATGCACCCAGCACAGACACCCACTTCTCCTGAAGCACCCAGCAGAGGCACCAGTACTGCCCAACGCACCCAGCAGAGACACCCACGTCTCTTGAAGCACCCAGAAGAGGCACCCGCACTGCCCAACGCACCCAGCATAGACACCCACTTCTCCTGAAGCACCCAGCAGAGGCACCCGCACTGCCCAATGAACCCAGCATAGACACCCACCTCTCCTCAAGCACCCAGCAGACGCACCCACACTGCCCATCGCACCCAGCATAGACACCCACTTCTCCTGAAGCACCCAGCAGAGGCACCGGCACTGCCCAATGCACCCAGCATAGACACCCACTTCTCCTGAATCATCCACCAGAGGCACCCGCACTGCCTAACGCACCCAGCAGAGTCACCCACTTCTCCCAAAGCACCCAGCAGAGGCACCCGCACTGCCCAACGCACCCAGCATAGACACCCACTTCTCCTAAAGCACCCAGCAGAGGCACCCACACTGCCCAACGCACCCAGCATAGACACCCAATTCTCCTGAAGCACTCAGCAGAGGCACCCGCACTGCCCAAGACACCCAGCATAGACACCCACTTCTCCTGACTCACCCAGCATAGGCACCCACACTGCCCAACACAGCCAGCATAGACACCCACTTCTCCTGAAGCACCCAGCAGAGGCACCCGCACTGCCCAATGCACCCAGCATAGACACCCACTTCTCCTGAAGCACCCAGCAGAGGCACCCGCACTGCCCAAGACACCCAGCATAGACACCCGCTTCTCCTGAATCACCCAGCAGAGGCACCCACACTGCCCAACACAGCCAGCATAGACACCCACCTCTCCTGAAGCACCCAGCAGAGGCACCCACACTGCCCAACGCACCCAGCATAGACACCCACTTCTCCTGAAGCACCCAGCAGAGGCACCCGCACTGCCCAATGCACCCAGCATAGACACCCACTTCTCCTGAAGCACCCAGCAGAGGCACCCGCACTGCCTAACAAACCCAGCATAGACACCCACTTCTCCTGAAGCACCCAGCAAAGGCACCCGCACTGCCTAATGCACCCAGCATAGACACCCACTTCTCCTGAAGCAGCCACCAGAGGCACCCGCTCTGCCTAACGCACCCAGCATGGACACCCACTTCTCCTGAAGCACCCAGCAGAGGCACCCGCACTGCCCAATGCACCCAGGATAGACAACCACTTCTCCTAAAGCACCCTGCAGAGGCACCCGCACTGCCCAATGCACCCAGCATAGACAACCACTTCTCCTGAAGCATCCACCAGAGGCACCCGCACTGCCTAACACACCCAGCAGAGTCACCCACTTCTCGCAAAGAACCCAGAAGAGGCACCCGCACTGCCCAATGCACCCAGCATAGACACCCACTTCTACTGAAGCACCCAGCAGAGGCACCCGCACTGCCTAATGCACCCAGCATAGACACCCACCTCTCCTCAAGCACCCAGCAGAGGCACCCACACTGCCCAACGCACCCAGCATAGACATCCACTTCTCCTGAAGCACCCAGCAGAGGCACCGGCACTGCCCAATGCACCCAGCATAGACACCCACTTCTCCTGAAGCATCCACCAGAGGCACCCGCACTGCCTAACGCACCCAGCAGAGTCACCCACTTCTCCCAAAGCACCCAGCAGAGGCACCCGCACTGCCCAACGCACCCAGCATAGACACCCACTTCTCCTAAAGCACCCAGCAGAGGCACCCACACTGCCCAACGCACCCAGCATAGACACCCACTTCTCCTGAAGCACCCAGCAGAGGCACCCGCACTGCCCAACACACCCAGCATAGACACCCAATTCTCCTGAAGCACTCAGCAGAGGCACCCGCACTGCCCAAGACACCCAGCATAGACACCCACTTCTCCTGACTCACCCAGCATAGGCACCCACACTGCCCAACACAGCCAGCATAGACACCCACATCTCCTGAAGCACCCAGCAGAGGCACCCGCACTGCCCAATGCACCCAGCATAGACACCCACTTCTCCTGAAGCACCCAGCAGAGGCACCCGCACTGCCCAAGACACCCAGCATAGACACCCGCTTCTCCTGAATCACCCAGCAGAGGCACCCACACTGCCCAACAGAGCCAGCATAGACACCCACCTCTCCTGAAGCACCCATCAGAGGCACCCACACTGCCCAACGCACCCAGCATAGACACCCACTTCTCCTGAAGCACCCAGCAGAGGCACCCGCACTGCCCAATGCACCCAGCATAGACACCCACTTCTCCTGAAGCACCCAGCAGAGGGACCAGCACTGCCCAACTTACCCAGCATAGACACCCACTTCTCCTGAAGCATCCACCAGAGGCACCCGCACTGCCTAACACACCCAGCATAGACACCCACTTCTCCTGAAGCACCCAGCAAAGGCACCCGCACTGCCCAATGCACCCAGGATAGACAACCACTTCTCCTAAAGCACCCTGCAGAGGCACCCGCACTGCCCAATGCACCCAGCATAGACAACCACTTCTCCTGAAGCATCCACCAGAGGCACCCGCACTGCCTAACACACCCAGCAGAGTCACCCACTTCTCGCAAAGCACCCAGAAGAGGCACCCGCACTGCCCAATGCACCCAGCATAGACACCCACTTCTACTGAAGCACCCAGCAGAGGCACCCGCACTGCCTAATGCACCCAGCATAGACACCCACTTCTCCTGAAGCATCCACCAGAGGCACCCGCACTGCCTAACACACCCAGCATAGACACCCACTTCTCCTGAAGCACCCAGCAGAGGCACCCGCACTGCCCAATGCACCCAGCATAGACACCCACTTCTCCTGAAGCATCACGCAGAGGCACCCGCACTGCCCAATGCATCCAGCATAGACACCCACTTCTCCTGAAGCACCCAGCAGAGGAACCCGCACTGCCCAACGCAGCCAGCATAGACACATACTTCTCCTGAAGCACCCAGCACAGGCCCCCGCACTGCCCAACGCACCAAGCATAGAAACACACTTCTCCTGAAGCACCCAGCAGAGGAACCCGCACTGCCTAACGCACCCAGCATAGACACACACTTCTCCTGAAGCATCCAGCAGAGGAGGCCGCACTGCCCAACGCACCCACCATAGACACCAATTCCTCCTGAGGTACCCAGCAAAGGCACCCGCACTGCCCAATGCAGCGAGCATAGACAACCACTTCTCCTGTATCGCCCAGCAGAGGCACCCGCACTGCCCAACGCACCCAGCATAGACACCAACTCCTCCCGAGGCACCCAGCGGGGGCAACTGCTCCCCCTAAGGGCACCCATCTGGGGTAACTGCTCCTCTCAAAGCACCCAACATTGTCATACGCACTTCACATCATCCCACTGAAGCACCCAGCTGAGGCACCCGCACTGCCCAACGTACGCAGCATAGAAACACACTTCTCCTGAAGCATCCAGCAGAGGAACCTGCACTGCCCAACGCACCCAGCATAGACACCCACTTCCCCTGAAGCACCCAGCAGAGGCACCCGTACTGTCCAACGCACCCAGCATAGACACCCACTTCTCCTGAAGCATCCAGCAGAGGCACCCGCACTGCCTAGCGCTCCCAGCATAGACACCCACTTCTCCTGAAGCAGCCAACAGAGGCACCCGCACTGCCCAACGCACCCAGCATAGACACCCACTTCTCCTGAAGCACCCAGCAGAGGCACCCGCACTGCCCAATGCACCCAGCATAGACACCCACTTCTCCTGAAGCACCAAGCAGAGGCACGCGCACTGCCCAACACACCCAGCATAGACACCCACTTCTCCTGAAGCACCAAGCAGAGGCACCCGCACTGCCCAATGAACCCGGAATAGACACCCACTTCTCCTAAAGCATCCACCAGAGGCCCCCGCACTGCCTAACGCACCCAGCAGAGACACCCACTTCTCCCGAAGCACCCAGCAGAGGCACCCGCACTGCCCAACGCACCCAGGATAGACATCCACTTCTCCGGAAGCACCCAACAGAGGCACCAGCACTGTCCAATGCACCCAGCACAGACACCCACTTCTCCTGAAGCACCCAGCAGAGGCACCAGTACTGCCCAACGCACCCAGCAGAGACACCCACGTCTCTTGAAGCACCCAGAAGAGGCACCCGCACTGCCCAACGCACCCAGCATAGATACCCACTTCTCCTGAAGCACCCAGCAGAGGCACCCGCACTGCCCAATGCACCCAGCATAGACACCCACCTCTCCTCAAGCACCCAGGAGAGGCACCCACACTGCCCAACGCACCCAGCATAGACACCCACTTCTCCTGAAGCACCCAGCAGAGGCACCGGCACTGCCCAATGCACCCAGCATAGACACCCACTTCTCCTGAAGCATCCACCAGAGGCACCCGCACTGCCTAATGCACCCAGCAGAGTCACCCACTTCTCCCAAAGCACCCAGCAGAGGCACCCGCACTGCCCAACGCACCCAGCATAGACACCCACTTCTCCTAAAGCACCCAGCAGAGGCACCCACACTGCCCAACGCACCCAGCATAGACACCCACTTCTCCTGAAGCACCCAGCAGAGGCACCCGCACTGCCCAACACACCCAGCATAGACACCCAATTCTCCTGAAGCACTCAGCAGAGGCACCCGCACTGCCCAAGACACCCAGCATAGACACCCACTTCTCCTGACTCACCCAGCATAGGCACCCACACTGCCCAACACAGCCAGCATAGACACCCACTTCTCCTGAAGCACCCAGCAGAGGCACCCGCACTGCCCAATGCACCCAGCATAGACACCCACTTCTCTTGAAGCACCCAGCAGAGGCACCCGCACTGCCCAATGCACCCAGCATAGACACCCACTTCTCTTGAAGCACCCAGCAGAGGCACCCGCACTGCCCAAGACACCCAGCATAGACACCCGCTTCTCCTGAATCACCCAGCAGAGGCACCCACACTGCCCAACACAGCCAGCATAGACACCCACCTCTCCTGAAGCACCCATCAGAGGCACCCACACTGCCCAACGCACACAGCATAGACACCCACTTCTCCTGAAGCACCCAGCAGAGGCACCCGCACTGCCCAATGCACCCAGCATAGACACCCACTTCTCCTGAAGCACCCAGCAGAGGGACCAGCACTGCCCAACTTACCCAGCATAGACACCCACTTCTCCTGAAGCATCCACCAGAGGCACCCGCACTGCCTAACAAACCCAGCATAGACACCCACTTCTCCTGAAGCACCCAGCAAAGGCACCCGCTCTGCCTAACGCACCCAGCATGGACACCCACTTCTCCTGAAGCACCCTGCAGAGGCACCCGCACTGCCCAATGCACCCAGCATAGACAACCACTTCTCCTGAAGCATCCACCAGAGGCACCCGCACTGCCTAACGCACCCAGCAGAGTCACCCACTTCTCCCAAAGCACCCAGCAGAGGCACCCGCACTGCCCAACGCACCCAGCATAGACACCCACTTCTCCTAAAGCACCCAGCAGAGGCACTCACACTGCCCAACGCACCCAGCATAGACACCCACTTCTCCTGAAGCACCCAGCAGAGGCACCCGCACTGCCCAACACACCCAGGATAGACACCCAATTCTCCTGAAGCACTCAGCAGAGGCACCCGCACTGCCCAAGACACCCAGCATAGACACCCACTTCTCCTGACTCACCCAGCATAGGCACCCACACTGTCCAACACAGCCAGCATAGACACCCACTTCTCCTGAAGCACCCAGCAGAGGCACCCGCACTGCCCAATGCACCCAGCATAGACACCCACTTCTCCTGAGGCACCCAGCAGAGGCACCCGCACTGCCCAAGACACCCAGCATAGACACCCGCTTCTCCTGAATCACCCAGCAGAGGCACCCACACTGCCCAACACAGCCAGCATAGACACCCACCTCTCCTGAAGCACCCATCAGAGGCACCCACACTGCCCAACGCACCCAGCATAGACACCCACTTCTCCTGAAGCACCCAGCAGAGGCACCCGCACTGCCCAATGCACCCAGCATAGACACCCACTTCTCCTGAAGCACCCAGCAGAGGGACCAGCACTGCCCAACTTACCCAGCATAGACACCCACTTCTCCTGAAGCATCCACCAGAGGCACCCGCACTGCCTAACACACCCAGCATAGACACCCACTTCTCCTGAAGCACCCAGCAAAGGCACCCGCACTGCCTAATGCACCCAGCATAGACACCCACTTCTCCTGAAGCAGCCACCAGAGGCACCCGCTCTGCCTAACGCACCCAGCATGGACACCCACTTCTCCTGAAGCACCCAGCAGAGGCACCCGCACTGCCCAATGCACCCAGGATAGACAACCACTTCTCCTAAAGCACCCTGCAGAGGCACCCGCACTGCCCAATGCACCCAGCATAGACAACCACTTCTCCTGAAGCATCCACCAGAGGCACCCGCACTGCCTAACACACCCAGCAGAGTCACCCACTTCTCGCAAAGCACCCAGAAGAGGCACCCGCACTGCCTAATGCACCCAGCATAGACACCCACTTCTACTGAAGCACCCAGCAGAGGCACCCGCACTGCCTAATGCACCCAGCATAGACACCCACTTCTCCTGAAGCATCCACCAGAGGCACCCGCACTGCCTAACACACCCAGCATAGACACCCACTTCTCCTGAAGCACCCAGCAGAGGCACCCGCACTGCCCAATGCACCCAGCATAGACACCCACTTCTCCTGAAGCACCACGCAGAGGCACCCGCACTGCCCAATGCATCCAGCATAGACACCCACTTCTCCTGAAGCACCCAGCAGAGGAACCCGCACTGCCCAACGCAGCGAGCATAGACAACCACTTCTCCTGTATCGCCCAGCAGAGGCACCCGCACTGCCCAACGCACCCAGCATAGACACCAACTCCTCCCGAGGCACCCAGCGGGGGCAACTGCTCCCCCTAAGGGCACCCATCTGGGGTAACTGCTCCTCTCAAAGCACCCAACATTGTCATACGCACTTCACATCATCCCACTGAAGCACCCAGCTGAGGCACCCGCACTGCCCAACGTACGCAGCATAGAAACACACTTCTCCTGAAGCATCCAGCAGAGGAACCTGCACTGCCCAAAGCACCCAGCATAGACACCCACTTCTCCTGAAGCACCCAGCAGAGGCACCTGCACTGCCCAACGCACCCACCATAGGCACCCACTTCTCCTGAAGCACCCAGCAGAGGCACCCACACTGCCTAACGCACCCAGCATAGACACCCACTTCTCCTGAAGCAGCCACCAGAGGCACCCGCACTGCCCAACGCACCCAGCATAGACACCCACTTCTCCTGAAGCACCCAGCAGAGGCACCCGCATTGGCCAATACACCCAGCATAGACACCCACTTCTACCGAAGCACCGAGCAGAGGCACGCGCACTGCCCAACACACCCAGCATAGACACCCACTTCTCCTGAAGCACCCAGCAGAGGCACCCGCACTGCCCAATGCACCCAGAATAGACACACACATCTCCCGAAGCACCCAGCAGAGGCACCCCCACTGTCCAACGCACCCAGGATAGACATCCACTTCTCCGGAAGCACCCAGCAGATGCACCAGCACTGTCCAATGCACCCAGCACAGACACCCACTTCTCCTGAAGCACCCAGCAGAGGCACCTGCACTGCCCAACGCACCCACCATAGGCACCCACTTCTCCTGAAGCACCCAGCAGAGGCACCCACACTGCCTAACGCACCCAGCATAGACACCCACTTCTCCTGAAGCAGCCACCAGAGGCACCCGCACTGCCCAACGCACCCACCATAGGCACCCACTTCTCCTGAAGCACCCAGCAGAGGCACCCACACTGCCTAACGCACCCAGCATAGACACCCACTTCTCCTGAAGCAGCCACCAGAGGCACCCGCACTGCCCAACGCACCCAGCATAGACACCCACTTCTCCTGAAGCACCCAGCAGAGGCACCCGCATTGGCCAATACACCCAGCATAGACACCCACTTCTCCCGAAGCACCCAGCAGAGGCACCCGCACTACCCAATGCACCCAGAATAGACACCCACATCTCCCGAAGCACCCAGCAGAGGCACCCCCACTGTCCAACGCACCCAGGATAGACATCCACTTCTCCGGAAGCACCCAGCAGATGCACCAGCACTGTCCAATGCACCCAGCACAGACACCCACTTCTCCTGAAGCACCCAGCAGAGGCACCTGCACTGCCCAACGCACCCACCATAGGCACCCACTTCTCCTGAAGCACCCAGCAGAGGCACCCACACTGCCTAACGCACCCAGCATAGACACCCACTTCTCCTGAAGCAGCCACCAGAGGCACCCGCACTGCCCAACGCACCCAGCATAGACACCCACTTCTCCTGAAGCACCCAGCAGAGGCACCCGCATTGGCCAATACACCCAGCATAGACACCCACTTCTCCCGAAGCACCGAGCAGAGGCACGCGCACTGCCCAACACACCCAGCATAGACACCCACTTCTCCTGAAGCACCCACCAGAGGCACCCGCACTGCCTAACGCACCCAGCAGAGACACCCACATCTCCCGAAGCACCCAGCAGAGGCACCCCCACTGTCCAACGCACCCAGGATAGACATCCACTTCTCCGGAAGCACCCAGCAGATGCACCAGCACTGTCCAATGCACCCAGCACAGACACCCACTTCTCCTGAAGCACCCAGCAGAGGCACCAGCACTGCCCAACGCACCCAGCAGAGACACCCACTTCTCCTGAAGCACCCAGAAGAGGCACCCGCACTGCCCAACGCACCCAGCATAGACACCCACTTCTCCTGAAGCACCCAGCAGAGGCACCCGCACTGCCAAATGCACCCAGCATAAACACCCTCCTCTCCTGGCGCACCCAGCAGAGGCACCCGCACTGCCCAACGCACCCAGCATAGACACCCACTTCTCCTGAATCACCCAGCAGAGGCACCCACACTGCCCAATGCACTCAGCATAGACACCCACTTCTCCTGAAGCACCCAGCAGAGGCACCAGCACTGCCCAACTCACCCAGCATAGATACCCACTTCACCTGAAGCATCCACCAGAGGCACCCGCACTGCCTAACACACCCAGCATAGACACCCACTTCTCCTGAAGCACCCAGCAGAGGCACCCGCACTGCCCAACGCATGCAGCATAGACAACCACTTCTCCTGAAGCTCCACGCAGAGGCACCCGCACTGCCCAACGCATCCAGCATAGACACCCACTTCTCCTGAAGCACCCAGCAGAGGCACCCGCACTGCCCAACGCTCCCAGCATAGACACCTACTTCTCCCGAAGCACCCAGCAGAGGCACCCGCACTGCCCAACTCACCCAGCATAGACACCCACTTCTCCTGAAGCACTCAGCAGAGGCACCCTCACTGCCCAACGCACCCAGCATAGACACCCACTTCTCCGGAAGCACCCAGCAGAGGCACCCACACTGCCCAACGCACCCAGCATAAACACCCATTTCTCCTGAAGCACCCAGCAGAGGCACCCGCACTACCCAAGACACCCAGCATAGACACCCACTTCTCCTGAAGCACCCAGCAGAGGCACCCGCACTGCCCAACACACCCAGCATAGACACCCAATTCTTCTGAAGCACCCAGCAGAGGCACCCGCACTGCCCAAGACACCCAGCATAGACACCCACTTCTCCTGAATCACCCAGCAGAAGCACCCACACTACCCAACACAGCCAGCATAGACACCCACTTCTCCTGTATCACCCAGCAGAGGCACCCGCACTGCCGAACGCACACAGCATAGATACCCGCACTGCCCAACGCAGCCAGCAGAGACACCCACTTCTCCTGAAGCACCCAGCAGAGGCACCCGCACTGCTCAACGCAACCAACATAGACACCCACTTCTCCGGAAGCACCCAGCAGAGGCACCTGCCCTGCCCAACGCAGCCAGTATAGACACCCACTTCTCCTGAAGCACCCAGCAGAGGCACCTGCACAGCCCAACGCAGGCAGCATAGACACCCACTTCTCCTGAAGCACCCAGCAGAAGCACCCGCACTCCCCAACGCACCCAGCATAGACACCCACTTCTCCTGAAGCACCGAGCAGAGGCACCCGCACTGCCCAACGCACACAGCATAGACACCCACTTCTCCTGAAGCACCGAGCAGAGGCACCCGCACTGCCCAACGCACCCGCATAGACACCCACTTCTCCTGAAGCACCCAGCAGAGGCAGCCACACTGCCCAACGCACCCAGCATAAACACCCATTTCTACTGAAGCACCCAGCAGAGGCACCCGCACTGCCCAAGACACCCAGCATAGACACCCACTTCTCCTGAAGCACCCAGCAGAGGCACCCGCACTGCCCAACACACCCAGCATAGACACCCAATTCTCCTGAAGCACCCAGCAGAGGCACCCGCACTGCCCAAGACACCCAGCATAGACACCCACTTCTCCTGAATCACCCAGCAGAGGCACCCACACTACCCAACACAGCCAGCATAGACACCCACTTCTCCTGTATCACCCAGCAGAGGCACCCACACTGCCGAATGCACACAGCATAGATACCCGCACTGCCCAACGCACCCAGCAGAGACACCCAATTCTCCCAAAGCACCCAGCAGAGGCACCCGCACTGCCCAACGCACCCAGCATAGACACCCGCTTCTACTGAAGCACCCAGCAGAGGCACCCGCACTGCCCAATGCACCCAGCATAGACACCCACTTCTCCTGAAGCACCCAGCAGAGGGACCAGCACTGCCCAACTTACACAGCATAGACACCCACTTCTCCTGAAGCATCCACCAGAGGCACCCGCACTGCCTAACACACCCAGCATAGACACCCACTTCTCCTGAAGCACCCAGCAAAGGCACCCGCACTGCCTAATGCACCCAGCATAGACACCCACTTCTCCTGAAGCAGCCACCAGAGGCACCCGCTCTGCCTAACGCACCCAGCATGGACACCCACTTCTCCTGAAGCACCCAGCAGAGGCACCCGCACTGCCCAATGCACCCAGGATAGACAACCACTTCTCCTAAAGCACCCTGCAGAGGCACCCGCACTGCCCAATGCACCCAGCATAGACAACCACTTCTCCTGAAGCATCCACCAGAGGCACCCGCACTGCCTAACACACCCAGCAGAGTCACCCACTTCTCGCAAAGCACCCAGAAGAGGCACCCGCACTGCCCAATGCACCCAGCATAGACACCCACTTCTACTGAAGCACCCAGCAGAGGCACCCGCACTGCCTAATGCACCCAGCATAGACACCCATTTCTCCTGAAGCATCCACCAGAGGCACCCGCACTGCCTAACACACCCAGCATAGACACCCACTTCTCCTGAAGCACCCAGCAGAGGCACCCGCACTGCCCAATGCACCCAGCATAGACACCCACTTCTCCTGAAGCACCACGCAGAGGCACCCGCACTGCCCAATGCATCCAGCATAGACACCCACTTCTCCTGAAGCACCCAGCAGAGGAACCCGCACTGCCCAACGCACCAAGCATAGAAACCCACTTCTCCTGAAGCACCCAGCAGAGGAACCCGCACTGCCTAATGCACCCAGCATAGACACACAATTCCTCCTGAGGTACCCAGCAGAGGCACCCGCACTGCCCAACGCACCCAGCATAGACACCAACTCCTCCCGAGGCACCCAGCGGGGGCAACTGCTCCCCCTAAGGGCACCCATCTGGGGTAACTGCTCCTCTCAAAGCACCCAACATTGTCATACGCACTTCACATCATCCCACTGAAGCACCCAGCTGAGGCACCCGCACTGCCCAACGTACGCAGCATAGAAACACACTTCTCCTGAAGCATCCAGCAGAGAAACCTGCACTGCCCAAAGCACCCAGCATAGACACCCACTTCTCCTGAAGCACCCAGCAGAGGCACCTGCACTGCCCAACGCACCCACCATAGGCACCCACTTCTCCTGAAGCACCCAGCAGAGGCACCCACACTGCCTAACGCACCCAGCATAGACACCCACTTCTCCTGAAGCAGCCACCAGAGGCACCCGCACTGCCCAACGCACCCAGCATAGACACCCACTTCTCCTGAAGCACCCAGCAGAGGCACCCGCATTGGCCAATACACCCAGCATAGACACCCACTTCTCCCGAAGCACCGAGCAGAGGCACGCGCACTGCCCAACACACCCAGCATAGACACCCACTTCTCCTGAAGCACCCAGCAGAGGCACCCGCACTGCCCAATGCACCCAGAATAGACACCCACATCTCCCGAAGCACCCAGCAGAGGCACCCCCACTGTCCAACGCACCCAGGATAGACATCCACTTCTCCGGAAGCACCCAGCAGATGCACCAGCACTGTCCAATGCACCCAGCACAGACACCCACTTCTCCTGAAGCACCCAGCAGAGGCACCCACACTGCCTAACGCACCCAGCATAGACACCCACTTCTCCTGAAGCAGCCACCAGAGGCACCCGCACTGCCCAACGCACCCACCATAGGCACCCACTTCTCCTGAAGCACCCAGCAGAGGCACCCACACTGCCTAACGCACCCAGCATAGACACCCACTTCTCCTGAAGCAGCCACCAGAGGCACCCGCACTGCCCAACGCACCCAGCATAGACACCCACTTCTCCTGAAGCACCCAGCAGAGGCACCCGCATTGGCCAATACACCCAGCATAGACACCCACTTCTCCCGAAGCACCGAGCAGAGGCACGCGCACTGCCCAACACACCCAGCATAGACACCCACTTCTCCTGAAGCACCCAGCAGAGGCACCCGCACTGCCCAATGCACCCAGAATAGACACCCACATCTCCCGAAGCACCCAGCAGAGGCACCCCCACTGTCCAACGCACCCAGGATAGACATCCACTTCTCCGGAAGCACCCAGCAGATGCACCAGCACTGTCCAATGCACCCAGCACAGACACCCACTTCTCCTGAAGCACCCAGCAGAGGCACCCACACTGCCTAACGCACCCAGCATAGACACCCACTTCTCCTGAAGCAGCCACCAGAGGCACCCGCACTGCCCAACGCACCCACCATAGGCACCCACTTCTCCTGAAGCACCCAGCAGAGGCACCCACACTGCCTAACGCACCCAGCATAGACACCCACTTCTCCTGAAGCAGCCACCAGAGGCACCCGCACTGCCCAACGCACCCAGCATAGACACCCACTTCTCCTGAAGCACCCAGCAGAGGCACCCGCATTGGCCAATACACCCAGCATAGACACCCACTTCTCCCGAAGCACCGAGCAGAGGCACGCGCACTGCCCAACACACCCAGCATAGACACCCACTTCTCCTGAAGCACCCAGCAGAGGCACCCGCACTGCCCAATGCACCCAGAATAGACACCCACATCTCCCGAAGCACCCAGCAGAGGCACCCCCACTGTCCAACGCACCCAGGATAGACATCCACTTCTCCGGAAGCACCCAGCAGATGCACCAGCACTGTCCAATGCACCCAGCACAGACACCCACTTCTCCTGAAGCACCCAGCAGAGGCACCTGCACTGCCCAACGCACCCACCATAGGCACCCACTTCTCCTGAAGCACCCAGCAGAGGCACCCACACTGCCTAACGCACCCAGCATAGACACCCACTTCTCCTGAAGCAGCCACCAGAGGCACCCGCACTGCCCAACGCACCCAGCATAGACACCCACTTCTCCTGAAGCACCCAGCAGAGGCACCCGCATTGGCCAATACACCCAGCATAGACACCCACTTCTCCCGAAGCACCGAGCAGAGGCACGCGCACTGCCCAACACACCCAGCATAGACACCCACTTCTCCTGAAGCACCCACCAGAGGCACCCGCACTGCCTAACGCACCCAGCAGAGACACCCACATCTCCCGAAGCACCCAGCAGAGGCACCCCCACTGTCCAACGCACCCAGGATAGACATCCACTTCTCCGGAAGCACCCAGCAGATGCACCAGCACTGTCCAATGCACCCAGCACAGACACCCACTTCTCCTGAAGCACCCAGCAGAGGCACCAGCACTGCCCAACGCACCCAGCAGAGACACCCACTTCTCCTGAAGCACCCAGAAGAGGCACCCGCACTGCCCAACGCACCCAGCATAGACACCCACTTCTCCTGAAGCACCCAGCAGAGGCACCCGCACTGCCAAATGCACCCAGCATAAACACCCTCCTCTCCTGGCGCACCCAGCAGAGGCACCCGCACTGCCCAACGCACCCAGCATAGACACCCACTTCTCCTGAATCACCCAGCAGAGGCACCCACACTGCCCAATGCACTCAGCATAGACACCCACTTCTCCTGAAGCACCCAGCAGAGGCACCAGCACTGCCCAACTCACCCAGCATAGATACCCACTTCACCTGAAGCATCCACCAGAGGCACCCGCACTGCCTAACACACCCAGCATAGACACCCACTTCTCCTGAAGCACCCAGCAGAGGCACCCGCACTGCCCAACGCATGCAGCATAGACAACCACTTCTCCTGAAGCTCCACGCAGAGGCACCCGCACTGCCCAACGCATCCAGCATAGACACCCACTTCTCCTGAAGCACCCAGCAGAGGCACCCGCACTGCCCAACGCTCCCAGCATAGACACCTACTTCTCCCGAAGCACCCAGCAGAGGCACCCGCACTGCCCAACTCACCCAGCATAGACACCCACTTCTCCTGAAGCACTCAGCAGAGGCACCCTCACTGCCCAACGCACCCAGCATAGACACCCACTTCTCCGGAAGCACCCAGCAGAGGCACCCACACTGCCCAACGCACCCAGCATAAACACCCATTTCTCCTGAAGCACCCAGCAGAGGCACCCGCACTACCCAAGACACCCAGCATAGACACCCACTTCTCCTGAAGCACCCAGCAGAGGCACCCGCACTGCCCAACACACCCAGCATAGACACCCAATTCTTCTGAAGCACCCAGCAGACGCACCCGCACTGCCCAAGACACCCAGCATAGACACCCACTTCTCCTGAATCACCCAGCAGAAGCACCCACACTACCCAACACAGCCAGCATAGACACCCACTTCTCCTGTATCACCCAGCAGAGGCACCCGCACTGCCGAACGCACACAGCATAGATACCCGCACTGCCCAACGCAGCCAGCAGAGACACCCACTTCTCCTGAAGCACCCAGCAGAGGCACCCGCACTGCTCAACGCAACCAACATAGACACCCACTTCTCCGGAAGCACCCAGCAGAGGCACCTGCCCTGCCCAACGCAGCCAGTATAGACACCCACTTCTCCTGAAGCACCCAGCAGAGGCACCTGCACAGCCCAACGCAGGCAGCATAGACACCCACTTCTCCTGAAGCACCCAGCAGAAGCACCCGCACTCCCCAACGCACCCAGCATAGACACCCACTTCTCCTGAAGCACCGAGCAGAGGCACCCGCACTGCCCAACGCACACAGCATAGACACCCACTTCTCCTGAAGCACCGAGCAGAGGCACCCGCACTGCCCAACGCACCCGCATAGACACCCACTTCTCCTGAAGCACCCAGCAGAGGCAGCCACACTGCCCAACGCACCCAGCATAAACACCCATTTCTACTGAAGCACCCAGCAGAGGCACCCGCACTGCCCAAGACACCCAGCATAGACACCCACTTCTCCTGAAGCACCCAGCAGAGGCACCCGCACTGCCCAACACACCCAGCATAGACACCCAATTCTCCTGAAGCACCCAGCAGAGGCACCCGCACTGCCCAAGACACCCAGCATAGACACCCACTTCTCCTGAATCACCCAGCAGAGGCACCCACACTACCCAACACAGCCAGCATAGACACCCACTTCTCCTGTATCACCCAGCAGAGGCACCCACACTGCCGAATGCACACAGCATAGATACCCGCACTGCCCAACGCACCCAGCAGAGACACCCAATTCTCCCAAAGCACCCAGCAGAGGCACCCGCACTGCCCAACGCACCCAGCATAGACACCCGCTTCTACTGAAGCACCCAGCAGAGGCACCCGCACTGCCCAACTCACCCAGCACAGACACCCACTTCTCCGGAAGCACCCTGTGGGATGTATTTACCCATGCATCCGAGCCGTACCTCAAAACTGTGCAGTACTGACATGGAAAACATCATGATGGCCAGAGCTTCCCAGAAAATGCACAGGGAAATGCATGAAGAATAGGCTGCCACTCATTTTTGCCGATGTTATGGGCACAGAAGGACACTGCCTAAAACCACCATTGGACTACCCGCACAGTAGTCTGAAACCATTGGGAATGGCAATGCTGATTGCCAAATGCAACCTAGAATTGTGGGGAATTCATTTTCTTAAATCCCAAAAATGGGTGCAGTACCAGTACTCACCACTATTCAAAAGCCGGCGTTTTAAAACCACTCTGTTTCCCTGAAGGCAAGTCAAAATGCCTATTTTCAAACATTGCAATATGTGCAAAATATTCACTGAACACCAGCAGACATTTGGTAGAATGGAGTTTTGTGTGCCTACAAAATCTGGGAAATGAAGATCATAAGACAAGGTTTATAACAAGACTGGCTGAGCTGTGGATTGCAGCAGTTTAAGTTGCACTGGATTTAAAGACACTAAAATCGAAAATGTTTAGATTACATGAGTGACCTATGTTTGGTATCACATGCCTTTGTAACTGTTGAAATGTCATAGTTTTGCACTTAGAATCAGCATCCTAGCTGCATGTGTAAAATTGCAAGTTAATTTAAAAAGCAACATATAACATGACAGTAGCTGAAAGTCTGGCTTAAGGAACTTGATTCTGCCTGGCAACTACCCCCATCAGGAGTGAAACTTGAGTCACCACTGTGTTCCCAGGCCAACCTTCCTTTTGCTGCCCACACTAAGGATATGCCATCTATCTGATAATTGAATTACCTGTGCTCTGCAGGAGAGTGAACAAAGCCCTCTTCACTCAGGCAAAGGTTTTATTACGCAGTCGTAAAATGTAGCTTCCTCTTGGCAGGAGCTGGGAGGGGCACTGCCTGTGAGAGCAAGCTGGCTTGGCAGAACTGGATTAACCAGTATTTCTACCTTGTGCTGAGAGAAAACCACACCCCTTTGTAGCCAGAATATTGTTTAGAAAAAGATTAATAACTCATGGTGCGGACATGTGAAAATTTTATAAATGATACCATAATTCTTGTGATTTTTCTGCCCACATTTTAAGAGGTTTTTCGACCCAGTGGCATGTTCAGGGGGGTTTTAGCGGAAAAGTGGATATTACTCTAAATGTATGCATGTTAAAAATCTGAAACTTCATCAGTTAATGTCCCTACTCCCTGCACACATGTATGTAAAGTTGGGTCCATGTCAGAAATTGAAAAATTAGTTAAAAAGTCCATTATGTGCCATCTCTGAATGCAAGCTCCTAGAAAGAGCAGATTTGGACAGAGACATGGCTAAATTCAGCCACACCATGTATATGTAATTTCAAGCAACTGTGTAACTGTGAAATATGTCTTTTATTATCAAATATAGAATGTGTGCAATCTGACAAGGGAGTGCCCTCTTGGCAAGCCATAAAATGACATCACTCTGACTCACAGTTCATTCCCCAATCAAGGGGAGGAATGAAAGCTGGACCAATGACAAGTGAGAGGGGCAAGTCTAGTGATGCAACACACACACCCACTCTCAAAAACACATAAAAGCAGAGAGTCAGGACAGATAGGGACCTTCAATTCCATCTACAGCGGGACGCTCTGCCGGAAAAATCCATACTTTACCTCCATCAAACCTCCAGAGAGCCAAACTAGAGACTTCAATCTATCCAGAACTAGAGACCCAGACCAGAGAACCAGGGAGAGCTGACCCAGATCACTGTGAAGTGCAGAGACCAGAGGCCAGTCTAAAACCCTGACCAGATCCGTGACGAGGCCCATTTAATTCAAGAATATAGTGTGAGTACCCAGCAGAACTGTGTAGAACCAATCTCTTAGTTAAAATAATATAATTCAATCCATTTTAACCTAAGTAGAACTGCAGCTTAGCAATTGTGTTATTCTGCCATCATTTTTAAAGCTGAAAAAGTGTGCGTTTAAAATTTGCAAAAACCAAAAACGACCTCTAGTAAATCGGTCATATCTCCGCAACCGTTTGGGCTAGAGACTTGCTATAACTTTCATTTGGAAGCTGAGATCCTAGGCTTTCCTAGGACCCCATAATGCGGTTCCTCTGTAATAGCGCTCGGCGCATCCGCGAATTTTGCCGCGATTTGCAAATTTCTTCACGTGTAAAAAGACAGCAGTTTTGCTTTTCCTTGCCAGAAATTCGTTTAACCTGCTAATCATTCCTGCATCATTGCTAGTGTGAGCCTGGACTAATATTAACCAGATACCACTCACCCTGAACCTCTGAAAGGGAATTAAAAGTATTTTAGCATATTTTCTAATTCATTGCCAGCACATATCAAAGCAATTTGGGCCTGTGTTTTCAAAACTCCTATCTGTTTTCTGTAGCCTAAGCTTGCTGGGGTGAACTGATTTACATTGATTGCATTTCTGAGAACTGTGTGTTTTCCTTCCATTTCCTTGCCTTGCATCAAGGGGGGGAGGGGATTGCCAGAGAAAAGTGATTACATTGTTTGGTTGAAATCATATTGAGTATTTTCTATACTGCATTCATTGAATATTGCATCCACCTGAGCTTACATAAAGCATCCTCTACCACATTATACTTTTGTTCCTATTTACCAGTGTGCTACCTTATCCATTTCATGTCAACTCATTAGTGATTATAAGAAGTGTGCTAGTGCCAGATTCTCCGTTGTTGATCTTTATCATATCAGATTAAGTGTGCTAGTCAATTATTAATTTATTATAAAGTGTGATATATATATATTTTAACTTATCAAATAAACCTTTTAAACTTGCAAAACAGAACTACTTCTTGGCTCAGTGGGGTCAGGGGGATTCCAAGAGAGGGGTGTTATATAGGGGTAGTCATCCAGAACGCATGAACTGGACCTAAAGATATATCAATAAGGGTTTTCATTCAGTATTCTAGACTAGGCGTTAACTTAGCTGTAGTGCTGAATTGAATCCTCTTACAAATTGGGGGCTCGAGCCGAGACGTTGGGTTAGATTTACCACTTGTGCAGCTTAATACAGTGTGCTAACTGACGGGATACATACATCCGGTCGGATCACCACGCTGCATTACGCTGTGAAGCATTCCTCAAAAGGGACACTCCAAGAAAAGTTCTGTTCTGCAAAAATAAAATACAAACTTCTGTAAGTCAGGACAGAGACCAATCTCTAGAATGACGACCTTAGTAGACATGAAAATAGCCAGAGAGCACCTCTTGCATAAGCTATTTGTGAGAGGTGAATGGACCGAACAGGGCCAGGATGCGTGGTTGCAGGCCATTACACAACAGGTCACTGAAACAGGGTCAGATATATATAGAGATCAGGGTCCCTTACATGTGGCCCTGAGTGAACTATATATGGCTCCTAAAGCCAAAGAGGAACACAATAAGATTGCCAGGATAGCGGCATACCTGTACCTATATATGGGAGACATGCAGGATAGATGTGCTGAAAGCCAAAATCTGGCAAATAGGCAACAGATGGCGTTAGAGAAGGTCCAATCTGACCTGGTCTCTTCTGAGCAGAGGCTGCAGAGGAGCCAGGAGTCAGAAGATGATAGTAGGCAGCACATCATTAAAATAAAGAAGGATATGGATGTGCTGCAACAGGAAAAGGTAGAACAGGATACCAGATTTCTGGCCTTGCAGAAGGAATACCAAGAAGGTTTGTACTCCCTACTGCAAAACCAGAAAAAGCTGGAGCAACAACTGGACTTCAACAGGGTATGTGCTGAGCAGGTAGTCACCCTGCAAGGCCACCTAGATAGAGTGAAGGCAGAGAGCAACAAACTAATTCTGAAAGACCTGGATGCCCAGGCAGAGTTTGATCAGGAGCGCCAGAATGCTGGTGCCTTCCAAAGGCAAAGGGACGACCTGGCGGCACAGATGCAGGCTCTTAGTCAGGAAAGGGATACCTTAGGCCAGGAAGTCTGCCATTTAAAAAGAAAAATGGAAGAAAATCACCTGGCCCACCAGGGACTGGGTGACCTCCAAAAAGAACACCAGAACTTGCTAGAGCACACCAGGAGGGTGGAGGATGCTCTAGCAAGAAAGGAGCAGGCCAATAGGGACACAGCTCAGGAGGTAACCCTCCTGCAGCAAAGACTGGCCCAGTTCTCCAGGACCAACCAGGAAGCACAGAGAGAGAATGAGGCTCTCTGCCAACACAATGATAGGCTCCAGCAACAGGTAGCGATGCAGGAGAAACTGATAGAGTCGAGTAAGGCCTTAACAGAGGAACTGAAAGCACAAATGCAGGCTCCTGCATTGCAACAGGGAGCAGGGGCGGATAGAGATGAGGTCCGCTGGGAAAGAGAGACTCCTGACCATAACCTCAGGAGCCCTAACACCAGGGGCCTTCATCTCCCCCAGTCCCTGGACTCTACCACCCCCATGTCCCCTGGCGCACATGAGCACAGGGCCGCAGGGATGGCAGATTACTATCCAGCTAAGAGTATGGGGCTCATAGGCCAGTACCACTCAGGAATGGAGGGGTGGGCATCCGGGTATGGGCACCCAAGTACAGTACAGTTCAATGGGGAACCCCAGGAGAGTAGGCCCATTAAGGGCATCCTGAAAACCTCTGCCCAGTTAGGTCAGTGGAGGGGGTACCCATCAAATCCTGGCAGCAAGGAGGAATCTGAAGACTCCTCTGAACTGCGCAGGACACAGGAGACCAGGTCCCCACATTCTGCCAGCCATTCCCAGGCTCGCAGAATCCGGGAAAACCTGGAAGAACAGATGGGAACCTCTGGGAGCAGTGCCTCTGAGTCCGAGGAAGAATGGACAAGGGTTACCCGAACCAAAAAGGCCAATAAGGCAAAAAGGGCCTTGCTTAAGGACCCCTTAAAGCAGATTAAGGCGATCAGGAGCGTCATCACGCCTTACCATAAGAACGCTAAGTATTCTGTTTGGGAGCACTTAGAGTTGTTTGAACAAATGATGGAGACTTTCCATTTGAAGGACAGCCAAAGCTGTATTCAATATGTAAAGTGGACCTTCTCCCCGGAATACTCCAGTTTCTTTGCGGGGCTGGAGGACCAAAATCATTTAAGATGGTCCACCTATAAGGCGGCCATCTTGAAACATTTTTCTGTTCACAGAAATCCTCAAGAGGCTCGCAAGGCAGCCTACAATTTGCAATGTGGGGAGGATCAGGCCCCACAAGAATTTGTGCAGGAGTTAAAGCGTGCTTTTGCACAGACCACAAGAAGGGTGCGCACGGATAGCAGGGAATTTATTAATACGTTTTTCCATGCCTTGCCCAAATATATCATGACCCAGCTCGTGAGGGATTTTCACGAGAAAAGATCTTTAGACTGGGTCATTGAACAGGCTACCCGGATCTATGAGGTGCAGAAACCGGTAGATAGCAAAAGTAATGCCCAGAAAAACCCCAAAGCCAACAGCACCCCTGCTGCTGCCAAGGTGGCAGAGGTAAAGGTCACCCCCGTTTTGGATTTGGAGATGGGGGGGCCTAAAAACCTACCTGCACCTAATAATGCTAGGCCCAGAAGGTCCTCGGGCCAGTCACAGACAGGGAGCCAGGGAGGCAGCCCCACAAATGGGCTCCCTCGCTCTCCTGATTATGTAAGTCCCTGTTACAAGGGAAATCGACCCATCCTGGGTTATGTGTGGACTCCTCCAGCCCAAGGGGGGGATCCAGCCAAGCACCTAACCCAGGGAACTTCCCTCCTAACTTCCCACTGGAGGGCAGAAATTCTCCAAATCCTGGGCAGAACTTTTTCCCCAGGTATCCACCCAATTTCCAGCCCCAAAACCATCCATCCTTCTTTCCCCAATTCCCTGAGCCCAGACCACTGAATCCGGGAGAGGGGAGGCCAAGGGTGGAGGGGTACCCAAATCTTCCCAACCCGGGGTATTACCAGAGGAGGGACAGCTACCCTTCCCGGGATCAGCCCAGGGGAGAAAACAGGGCCCCGTATCAGCCTGAGCGGGTTTCCCAGTTAGAGCGCCAGGTTCAAAACATGGCGCGGGATCTGGGTCACATACTGAGGGCTCAGCAGAACCCTCAGATGGGCGTGCCGGCGCAGAACGCACCCAACTCTGGACCTGGTGCTCCAGAACAATGACGGGGGCAGCACCCCGATAACTCACCGGTTCCCAGGGAGGAGGCACAAAGGGAAGGGGGGTGTAAAGCCTTGGAGGAAGCTTCCTTCCTCACTTGTAAACAGCCCCTGGAAACCCAGGAACCGGAAACAAAATCTCTTGCCCCTGAAAGTCTGCCTCCCAAGGAGCAGAGGGGGGGTAGGAGAAACAAAAGACCCAAACAGACTCAGTTTGAGGAGGAGGTACAGATCTTCCAATTTGAGGGAGAGGGATCCTCAGAGGATCCTGGGAAAAGGATCTTCTCCTTCAGAGAGGGGGGAACTCCCCCCAAAGAAAAATGGGTCCCTAGGGATGCAAATCCAGACTGGGGAGATGTGGAGACTGAGCTACCGCCGCCCACCATCTCATCCCAGAACCAACAGCAAGAAAATCCCCTGGTTCAAACCCATCCTGGGGACTGCCTCCAAAAAGGGGGGGCAGCCCAGAACCGGAACCAGGGGAACCCACAATGGCTCTGATCTCCAGTTGCCAACTTTTTCTTTCAGATTCCCAAGACTCTCCACAGAATTCTGCCCAAATCTCTTCGCTATCGATGTCCAAAACCAGAAAGTTAGCCCACCAGTTGTCCAAAAATGTGCATTATCTGTGCCCCCTTGAAGAGAAGGAGGGAAGATATTATGCCCCGGTACAAGTACAGGGGCAGGGTACAATCTCGGCACTGGTGGACACGGGATCTCGAGCTACCCTTCTGTCCAGAAGGGCCTTTGACGAACTGAATGCAGGAAGGGGAGGGAATTACCAAATTCCTCTCACCTCTCTTCCTGGGCAACTCCAGAACTTTGACGGGAAGGAAATTCCTGTCGAGGGGACTGCAGACTTGGACATTAAAATTGGGCGACATAAGTTGAAACACCCGGTCATAGTTGTGACCCCGGAGGGCACCCCTTGTTTACTAGGGAATGACCTCCTGAGAAGGTTGTCACCCCTAATAGATTGTGTAAACAAGGTCCTCTGGACCCAGACTAGCCGACCAATAAAATTAAAACAGAGTGTCAACCATGTTAGCTTAAACGGCACCTGCCACATGGTTGAACAAAAATCTGACCAAGTAGAATTTCACTTCCAGAATAGCCAAATTCCAGACGTGACAGTAATAGCAGTAGGACAACAGACTGGTGATGGGGGGTCCTCTCTATTTCTGAAAATCAACCTTCCTTCCAGTTTAAGGTGGTATTCCATGCTGGAAGGAAACACTCTGAAATTCTATACCAATCCACAATCTGAAACTCCCACTCCTATAGTCCAGAAAGATGTGAAATCAGCTCAGAGCCTGGCTGATATTCAGCAAATTGGAGAGCAGTTGTTCATCCCTGTTCAGTTAAATGATGGGAAGGACTCTGTTCTCGCTCGAGTGTGTGTGAACAACGGTAAGAGCTTCATCAGCGAAGCCATGTTTCGCCAACTCCCAAAAGATCCAGCCATTCCCACCTTCAAACTGATAGACAAATGGGAAATGGACCTGGAAGCACCTAATTCCAAACATCTCCTGCCAAGCAGGTGTATGCTCAAAATCTCCATTGGCAACAAGAGCATAGTCCACAATTGTTGGGTCGTGCGAGACGTCCCTGCCGCCTTTTACTTAGGCAGTGACATTCTCAATCGCTTTGCCATTAGTTTGGACCTAATAAACTTCAAAGCTTGGTCCCGATTAGCGGATAATCCCATGGGCTTTGATGATCCAGAAAAAGCATTTAGGTCAGCTCAATTGCTACCTTATGCAGTTGAAATTCAGATCAAAGAGGAAGTCACCATCCCAGAAAGGACCCGACAATTCTCCCTGGAAGTGAAAGTTAAAAGAGGACAATATTTGCAAAACCCTGATGCTTACATACATCTAAATGCTTCTTTCCAACAGCAAGGGTTGGGGGTAAACCCAACACCATTAGTCAACATAGAATATGACACCATTCCAATAGAGGTGGATAACAGCGACTTAAAGAGTATTACTCTAGCCGCAGGCACCATTATTGGAATGGCGGTTGATGACCGACATTTCTCCATTGATCTTAGAAATGAACTGTTAGGACCAATCCCCAAGGACTGTTTTGACAGTGACAGTGATGACAACGCAACACCAGACAGGATTTTTACCCGGCATGGGGGGAACTTCCTGGTGTACACTTCCTGCCCGTATGGTAAGGAAGATGTGACTTGTGACTTCAGGAGGGATGAGGTGATTTTCCAGGTACATGAGGGCTGCCTTTCCCACCTGAAGCCTCCGGTCCAAATCAGCACTCTGACCAGGGACTTCTCCACCCAGTTGGAGGAGGCCGCTGAGATAGCCAAACCAGAAGTCTTTCCAGGCTTCAGGCAGATGGTGGAAGAGAGAGTCAACCTAGCTGATGCCTGTGTGACTCTGGAACAAAGGCAAAAGTTGAAACAAGTTTTCTTGGATTTCCAAGATCTCTTTGCGGTAGACTCATATGACTGGGGTCGCACTGACATCCACACAACAACAATCCCCACGGACCCTGGCATGACTCCAGTGTTTGTGAAGCAATATCGTTTGCCTCTCGCATCCATGGAGTCCCTTACTGAAATAATTAAGAACCTTGAGTCCCGGGGAATAATCCGTCCAGTCCACAGCACCTTCAATAATCCGGTGCTGGGAATATTGAAGCCGAACGGCCAGTGGAGACTCTGCGCCGACCTTAGGGAGCTCAACAAACGGGTCCATACTTCCCGATGGCCTCTGCCCTACATTGACCAAGGGCTGGCCCAGATTCAGGGGTCACAGGTATTCACTGCAATAGACCTGACCAATGGATACTGGACCGTGCCTGTCAGCAGGGAGGACCAATACAAACTGGCTTTTACCTTTGGGGGCCAGCAGTACACATGGACCCGGACTCCCTTCGGATACCTCAACTCCGGCAATGAATTCAACATTTTCCTACATAAGGCCATGCCCGACCTGGGTGCGAGGGGTAACCTGGCTTATGTAGATGATGTCCTCATCAAAAGTTCATCTGTGGAGGAACACATAGCGGAGATCCGTTATGTTCTGACACAGTTGAGGGCCGCCGGAGCAAAACTTTCCTTTCAGAAAGCACAGTGGTGTAGAACCCGTGTTAATTTCTTGGGGCATGAGATTACTCCTCAGGGTCTCTGTCCCCAGGAAAAGAAAGTGGAAGCACTTCAGAAACTGAAAGACCCCACAACTCTGCGGGAACTAAGGAGCCTCCTTGGACTGACTAATTACAGCAGAAAGTTCATTGAGGGCTACGCAGAGATCACCAGACCCCTGATTCATCTCCTCAAGGGGGGGGTCAAGTGGGAATGGGGTCCAGAACAAGCCGAGGCAGTAAAACAACTCAAAAGAAGCCTCTCACAAGCGCCTTGCCTAGCTTACCCGGTCAGAAACAAGGAGTTCTTCCTGGAGACAGGGTTCTCTAATACGTGCTTGACGGCGGTATTATATCAAAAGCATGACAAGGTCAATAAAGTAATCTCCTATGCGAGCAAAACTTTATCCTCTGTGGAGGAAAAATTCAACGATTGTGAGAAGGCACTCCTGGCAACGGTGTGGGCATTGAAGAATTACCGTCCGTTTATCCAGGGGGAACACATTATAGTGGAGACTCCACACCAGCCTCTGCAATATCTCCAAAGTGACAGAATCCGGGCCGGAAATGTGAGTAATTCCCGAATTACTTCCTGGATTCTGTCAATGCAAGGCTTTCCTGTGGAGGTCAGATATGGCCAAAACAAGAAGAGTCCCCTCGCGCAAGGTCTGGCTGACTTGCATGATTGTGCCAGAGAAAACTGTCTCGAGGACGAAAGTCTAAAAATAAAGGACAACATGGAGGCATACCGTAATTCCCCACACAAAGTCTTTGAAGAAGACAAGTGTGAGGGAATGCCCACTGTCTATGTGGATGGATGCTCTTACCATGTTGACAACGACGGGGAGAAAGAACTGGTGGCCGGCGTAGGGAATGCATGGGTGAATGAGTCCCCAGAACCCTCCGCTGGATACAAAATTGGTCCCCGAAGTAGTCAGGTGGCAGAATTGATGGCTGTGCATCAGGCCATCCTCACTGCTGTCCAGCATCAACTCCACGAACTGGTCATAATCACAGATTCGGATTATGTACGGAACGGGTTCGTGGAGCACCTGGTTAATTGGAAAACCAGAGGCATGTTATGTGCTAACAACAAACCCTTGAAACATGGGAAGTTGATCCAAAACATTGATGATCTGGTCACATCGAATGAGATGACCATCTATTGGAAAAAGATTAAGGGTCATTCCAAAGTAGAGGGACCAGACAAAACTGGAAATGACTTAGCTGATCAGCTGGCCAAAACCGGAGCCATCCAAGGGGATCTAATTGAGATTGAGTCCCTGTTGGGGGAAATCCAGGTCACTGCCATCACTAGGTCCCAGACAAATGCTCACAACGACCTTTCAATTGCACAATGGAGTAAGGAGACCCCTGATGCTGATTTGATTACCGCTCAGAAGGGGGATCCAATTATTGGTAAATTTTACCAGCACCTTGAGGACCCTGAGAACTTTCCCCTGACGGATACCGATTACATTGGGAAAGAGGACCTAAGAGTGTTGATGAAATGTCCAAAAATGTTCCGGATCCAAGACGGTTTGCTGGTAAGGAAATCCAAAGCTGGCCACGATCAGTGGGTGGTTCCTACCTCATTCCGAAGCCTGATGTTAAGTCACGCCCATGATGCGGCCACCGCCGGTCATAGGGGGTTTCACACAACATTGGAAATCTTAAGAGAGGTTGCATACTGGCCACACATGGGGCAGGACCTCGACCAATACTTGAAGGGGTGTCTTGTGTGTGCACAATTTCAGCCATCATCCCTTACGCACCGGGCGCCTTTACAAAAGAGGGGAATGACACTGCCATGGTCAGATTTACAAATCGACTTTGTAGGCCCTGTGATTCGCTCGGCTAGGGGGAATAAGTACATGTTGACTGTGACATGCTTGTTTACCAAGTGGGTGGAATGTCTCCCAGCCCCAAACTGCAAGGCAGAAACTGCAGCTGCCTTGATGATTAACCACATCTTTTCCCGTTTTGGTCTACCTCAAAGGATTGAGTCAGACAGAGGTAGCCACTTCACCAGTGAAGTAATGACAAAGATGTGGGAGATACTGGGGGTCAAGAGAAAGCTGCATATTGCTTATAGACCAGCTTCTTCTGGGGCAGTAGAGAGATATAACCGGACAATTGTGAGCATATTAAAGAAGTTTGTGGCAGATTCTGGGCCAAGTTGGGATATCCGATTACCTCTGGTCCTAATGGCCATCAGATCTACCCCTTCATCTGCAACCAAAATGTCACCATTTGAGTTGATGACTGGGCGCAAGATGGTGCTTCCTCAGCATTTGCTCTACAGGACCCAAGAGCAGACACTGATAAATGCCTCCACTACTCATGAGTATGTGGAGAATTTAAGGAAACACCTCCAACATGCTTTTGCTTATGCTCAGCGGAATCTAGAAAGATCAGCTGATAGCATGAAGACCCATTATGACCTGAAAACTTCCAGGAAGGAATATCAGGTGGGAGACCGGGTCTATCTATACAACTTCCAAAGGAACCAGGCCAAGCAGCGCAAATTTTTGCCTACATGGAAGGGACCCTTTGAGATCGTCGATAAGATCTCCCCTGTGGCCTACAAGATCCGCATCCCCAAAGGCGGTTCGGCAGAGGGGGAAGACAAGTGGGTCCACATAAACCAGTTGAAATGTTGCCATCCCAGGCACACTCTGCAACAACTGGAGGAATCCTCTGGAATCCTAGCGGGTACTGTATCAGACTAATTCAGTTCCAACCATAAAACATACCACATCTAGTCTCTAAAATATTGTGATTTGCATGAAACTGTCTCTTAGTTATACTGTTTTTTATCAAAATAAGAATGTAATGTTTCGTTATGATGAAATGCATATGCTGCCCCACTATCTCAACAGTGGTGGAAAAACGTCTATGAGTAGGTATTGCCGCTCTTCCTTTGTCGTCCTAGGAGAAAGAAAACCTGGAGACGGGCCAAGGAGGGCGATCCGGAGACCAGGAACGAAGATCCAATGGGCCCAGTGGACCGCCCAATATTCCCATCAGGACCGGCGAGGAGAACTGATCGATCAGTACTGGATGGAGGAAAAGATGCTGAACTGTGCCATCTATTGGAAGAAGATGAGGAAACATCCCAGGTCTTGCGAGTCCCATTCGTGAAATAGAATGGCCATCGCAAGAGGGGGGCTTGTGGGATGTATTTACCCATGCATCCGAGCCGTACCTCAAAACTGTGCAGTACTGACATGGAAAACATCATGATGGCCAGAGCTTCCCAGAAAATGCACAGGGAAATGCATGAAGAATAGGCTGCCACTCATTTTTGCCGATGTTATGGGCACAGAAGGACACTGCCTAAAACCACCATTGGACTACCCGCACAGTAGTCTGAAACCATTGGGAATGGCAATGCTGATTGCCAAATGCAACCTAGAATTGTGGGGAATTCATTTTCTTAAATCCCAAAAATGGGTGCAGTACCAGTACTCACCACTATTCAAAAGCCGGCGTTTTAAAACCACTCTGTTTCCCTGAAGGCAAGTCAAAATGCCTATTTTCAAACATTGCAATATGTGCAAAATATTCACTGAACACCAGCAGACATTTGGTAGAATGGAGTTTTGTGTGCCTACAAAATCTGGGAAATGAAGATCATAAGACAAGGTTTATAACAAGACTGGCTGAGCTGTGGATTGCAGCAGTTTAAGTTGCACTGGATTTAAAGACACTAAAATCGAAAATGTTTAGATTAAATGAGTGACCTATGTTTGGTATCACATGCCTTTGTAACTGTTGAAATGTCATAGTTTTGCACTTAGAATCAGCATCCTAGCTGCATGTGTAAAATTGCAAGTTAATTTAAAAAGCAACAAATAACATGACAGTAGCTGAAAGTCTGGCTTAAGGAACTTGATTCTGCCTGGCAACTACCCCCATCAGGAGTGAAACTTGAGTCACCACTGTGTTCCCAGGCCAACCTTCCTTTTGCTGCCCACACTAAGGATATGCCATCTATCTGATAATTGAATTACCTGTGCTCTGCAGGAGAGTGAACAAAGCCCTCTTCACTCAGGCAAAGGTTTTATTACGCAGTCGTAAAATGTAGCTTCCTCTTGGCAGGAGCTGGGAGGGGCACTGCCTGTGAGAGCAAGCTGGCTTGGCAGAACTGGATTAACCGGTATTTCTACCTTGTGCTGAGAGAAAACCACACCCCTTTGTAGCCAGAATATTGTTTAGAAAAAGATTAATAACTCATGGTGCGGACATGTGAAAATTTTATAAATGATACCATAATTCTTGTGATTTTTCTGCCCACATTTTAAGAGGTTTTTCGACCCGGTGGCATGTTCAGGGGGGTTTTAGCGGAAAAGTGGATATTACTCTAAATGTATGCATGTTAAAAATCTGAAACTTCATCAGTTAATGTCCCTACTCCCTGCACACATGTATGTAAAGTTGGGTCCATGTCAGAAATTGAAAAATCAGTTAAAAAGTCCATTATGTGCCATCTCTGAATGCAAGCTCCTAGAAAGAGCAGATTTGGACAGAGACATGGCTAAATTCAGCCACACCATGTATATGTCATTTCAAGCAACTGTGTAACTGTGAAATATGTCTTTTATTATCAAATATAGAATGTGTGCAATCTGACAAGGGAGTGCCCTCTTGGCAAGCCATAAAATGACATCACTCTGACTCACAGTTCATTCCCCAATCAAGGGGAGGAATGAAAGCTGGACCAATGACAAGTGAGAGGGGCAAGTCTAGTGATGCAACACACACACCCACTCTCAAAAACACATAAAAGCAGAGAGTCAGGACAGATAGGGACCTTCAATTCCATCTGCAGCGGGACGCTCTGCCGGAAAAATCCATACTTTACCTCCATCAAACCTCCAGAGAGCCAAACTAGAGACTTCAATCTATCCAGAACTAGAGACCCAGACCAGAGAACCAGGGAGAGCTGACCCAGATCACTGTGAAGTGCAGAGACCAGAGGCCAGTCTAAAACCCTGACCAGATCCGTGACGAGGCCCATTTAATTCAAGAATATAGTGTGAGTACCCAGCAGAACTGTGTAGAACCAATCTCTTAGTTAAAATAATATAATTCAATCCATTTTTAACCTAAGTAGAACTGCAGCTTAGCAATTGTGTTATTCTGCCATCATTTTTAAAGCTGAAAAAGTGTGCGTTTAAAATTTGCAAAAACCAAAAACGACCTCTAGTAAATCGGTCGTATCTCCGCAACCGTTTGGGCTAGAGACTTGCTATAACTTTCATTTGGAAGCTGAGATCCTAGGCTTTCCTAGGACCCCAAAACGCGGTTCCTCTGTAATAGCGCCCGGCGCATCCGCGAATTTTGCCGCGATTTGCAAATTTCTTCACGTGTAAAAAGACAGCAGTTTTGCTTTTCCTTGCCAGAAATTCGTTTAACCTGCTAATCATTCCTGCATCATTGCTAGTGTGAGCCTGGACTAATATTAACCAGATACCACTCACCCTGAACCTCTGAAAGGGAATTAAAAGTATTTTAGCATATTTTCTAATTCATTGCCAGCACATATCAAAGCAATTTGGGCCTGTGTTTTCAAAACTCCTATCTGTTTTCTGTAGCCTAAGCTTGCTGGGGTGAACTGATTTACATTGATTGCATTTCTGAGAACTGTGTGTTTTCCTTCCATTTCCTTGCCTTGCATCAAGGGGGGGAGGGGATTGCCAGAGAAAAGTGATTACATTGTTTGGTTGAAATCATATTGAGTATTTTCTATACTGCATTCATTGAATATTGCATCCACCTGAGCTTACATAAAGCATCCTCTACCACATTATACTTTTGTTCCTATTTACCAGTGTGCTACCTTATCCATTTCATGTCAACTCATTAGTGATTATAAGAAGTGTGCTAGTGTCAGATTCTCCGTTGTTGATCTTTATCATATCAGATTAAGTGTGCTAGTCAATTATTAATTTATTATAAAGTGTGATATATATATATTTTAAATTATCAAATAAACCTTTTAAACTTGCAAAACAGAACTACTTCTTGGCTCAGTGGGGTCAGGGGGATTCCAAGAGAGGGGTGTTATATAGGGGTAGTCATCCAGAACGCATGAACTGGACCTAAAGATATATCAATAAGGGTTTTCATTCAGTATTCTAGACTAGGCGTTAACTTAGCTGTAGTGCTGAATTGAATCCTCTTACAACCCAGCAGAGGCACCGGCACTGCCCAATGCACCCAGCATAGACACCCACTTCTCCTGAAGCAACCAGCAGAGGAACCCGCACTGCCCAACGCATGCAGCATAGACAACCACTTCTCCTGAAGCTCCACGCAGAGGCACCCGCACTGCCCAACGCATCCAGCATAGACACCCACTTCTCCTGAAGCACCCAGCAGAGGCACCCGCACTGCCCAACGCTCCCCGCATAGACACCTACTTCTCCCGAAGCACCCAGCAGAGGCACCCGCACTGCCCAACTCACCCAGCATAGACACCCACTTCTCCTGAAGCACTCAGCAGAGGCACCCTCACTGCCCAACGCAACCAGCATAGACACCCACTTCTCCGGAAGCACCCAGCAGAGGCACCCACACTGCCCAACGCACCCAGCATAAACACCCATTTCTCCTTAAGCACCCAGCAGAGGCACCCGCACTACCCAAGAAACCCAGCATAGACACCCACTTCTCCTGAAGCACCCAGCAGAGGCACCCGCACTGCCCAACACACCCAGCATAGACACCCAATTCTTCTGAAGCACCCAGCAGAGGCACCCGCACTGCCCAAGACACCCAGCATAGACACCCACTTCTCCTGAATCACCCAGCAGAAGCACCCACACTACCCAACACAGCCAGCATAGACACCCACTTCTCCTGTATCACCCAGCAGAGGCACCCGCACTGCCGAACGCACACAGCATAGATACCCGCACTGCCCAACGCAGCCAGCAGAGACACCCACTTCTCCTGAAGCACCCAGCAGAGGCACCCGCACTGCCCAACGCAACCAACATAGACACCCACTTCTCCGGAAGCACCCAGCAGAGGCACCTGCCCTGCCCAACGCAGCCAGTATAGACACCCACTTCTCCTGAAGCACCCAGCAGAGGCACCCGCACAGCCCAAAGCAGGCAGCATAGACACCCACTTCTCCTGAAGCACCCAGCAGAAGCACCCGCACTCCCCAACGCACCCAGCATAGACACCCACTTCTCCTGAAGCACCGAGCAGAGGCACCCGCACTGCCCAACGCACACAGCATAGACACCCACTTCTCCTGAAGCACCGAGCAGAGGCACCCGCACTGCCCAACGCACCCGCATAGACACCCACTTCTCCTGAAGCACCCAGCAGAGGCAGCCACACTGCCCAACGCACCCAGCATAAACACCCATTTCTCCTGAAGCACCCAGCAGAGGCACCCGCACTGCCCAAGACACCCAGCATAGACACCCACTTCTCCTGAAGCACCCAGCAGAGGCACCTGCACTGCCCAACACACCTAGCATAGACACCCAATTCTCCTGAAGCACCCAGCAGAGGCACCCGCACTGCCCAAGACACCCAGCATAGACACCCACTTCTCCTGAAGCACCCAGCAGAGGCAGCCACACTGCCCAACGCACCCAGCATAAACACCCATTTCTCCTGAAGCACCCAGCAGAGGCACCCGCACTGCCCAAGACACCCAGCATAGACACCCACTTCTCCTGAAGCACCCAGCAGAGGCACCTGCACTGCCCAACACACCTAGCATAGACACCCAATTCTCCTGAAGCACCCAGCAGAGGCACCCGCACTGCCCAAGACACCCAGCATAGACACCCACTTCTCCTGAATCACCCAGCAGAGGCACCCACACTACCCAACACAGCCAGCATAGACACCCACTTCTCCTGTATCACCCAGCAGAGACACCCACACTGCCGAATGCACACAGCATAGATACCCGCACTGCCCAATGCACCCAGCAGAGACACCCAATTCTCCCAAAGCACCCAGCAGAGGCACCCACACTGCCCAACGCACCCAGCATAGACACCCGCTTCTACTGAAGCACCCAGCAGAGGCACCCGCACTGCCCAACTCACCCAGCACAGACACCCACTTCTCCGGAAGCACCCAGCAGAGGCACCGGCACTGCCCAATGCACCCAGCATAGACACCCACTTCTCCTGAAGCAACCAGCAGAGGCACCCGCACTGCCCAACGCACCCAGCATAGACACCCACTTCTCCTGAAGCACCCAGCAGAGGCACCCGCACTGCCCAACGCACCCAGCATAGACACCCACCACTCCTGAAGCACCCAGCAGAGGCACCCACACTGCCCAACGCACCCAGCATAGAGACCCACTTCCCCTGAAGCACCCAGCAGAGGCACCCGCACTGCCCAACGCACCCAGCATAGACACCCACTTCTCCTGAATCACCAAGCAGAGGCACCCGCACTGCCCAACGCAGCCAGCATAGACATCTACTTCTCCTGAAGCACCCAGCAGAGGCACCAGCACTGCCCAACGCACCCAACATAGACACCCACTTCTCCTGAACCACCCAGCAGAGGCACCTGCACTGCCCAACGCACCCAGCATAGACACCCACTTCTCCTGAAGCAACCAGCAGAGGCACCTGCACTGCCCAACGCACCCAGCATAGACACCCACTTCTCCTGAAGCACCCAGCAGAGGCACCCGCACTGCCCAACGCACCCAGCAGAGACACCCACTTCTCCTGAAGCACGGAGCAGAGGCTCCTGCACTGCCCAACGCACCCACCATAGGCACCCACTTCTCCTGAAGCACCCAGCAGAGGCACCCACACTGGCCATGCACCCAGCATAGACACCCACTTCTCCTGAAGCACCCAGCAGAGGCAGCCACACTGCCCAACGCACCCAGCATAAACACCCATTTCTCCTGAAGCACCCAGCAGAGGCACCCGCACTGCCCAAGACACCCAGCATAGACACCCACTTCTCCTGAAGCACCCAGCAGAGGCACCCGCACTGCCCAACACACCCAGCATAGACACCCAATTCTCCTGAAGCACCCAGCAGAGGCACCCGCACTGCCCAAGACACCCAGCATAGACACCCACTTCTCCTGAATCACCCAGCAGAGGCACCCACACTACCCAACACAGCCAGCATAGACACCCACTTCTCCTGTATCACCCAGCAGAGACACCCACACTGCCGAATGCACACAGCATAGATACCCGCACTGCCCAACGCACCCAGCAGAGACACCCAATTCTCCCAAAGCACCCAGCAGAGGCACCCGCACTGCCCAACGCACCCAGCATAGACACCCGCTTCTACTGAAGCACCCAGCAGAGGCACCCGCACTGCCCAACTCACCCAGCACAGACACCCACTTCTCCGGAAGCACCCAGCAGAGGCACCGGCAGTGCCCAATGCACCCAGCATAGACACCCACTTCTCCTGAAGCAACCAGCAGAGGCACCCGCACTGCCCAACGCACCCAGCATAGACACCCACTTTTCCTGAAGCACCCAGCAGAGGCACCCGCACTGCCCAACGCACCCAGCATAGACACCCACCACTCCTGAAGCACCCAGCAGAGGCACCCACACTGCCCAACGCACCCAGCATAGACACCCACTTCCCCTGAAGCACCCAGCAGAGGCACCCGCACTGCCCAACGCACCCAGCATAGACACCCACTTCTCCTGAATCACCAAGCAGAGGCACCCGCACTGCCCAACGCAGCCAGCATAGACATCTACTTCTCCTGAAGCACCCAGCAGAGGCACCCGCACTGCCCAACGCACCCAACATAGACACCCACTTCTCCTGAACCACCCAGCAGAGGCACCTGCACTGCCCAACGCACCCAGCATAGACACCCACTTCTCCTGAAGCAACCAGCAGAGGCACCTGCACTGCCCAACGCACCCAGCATAGACACCCACTTCTCCTGAAGCACCCAGCAGAGGCACCCGCACTGCCCAACGCACCCAGCAGAGACACCCACTTCTCCTGAAGCACGGAGCAGAGGCTCCTGCACTGCCCAACGCACCCACCATAGGCACCCACTTCTCCTGAAGCACCCAGCAGAGGCACCCACACTGGCCATGCACCCAGCATAGACACCCACTTCTCCTGAAGCACCCAGCTGAGGCACCCGCACTGCCCAACGCACCCAGCATAGACACACACTTCTCCTGAAGCATCCACCAGAGGCACCCGCACTGCCCAACGCACCCAGCAGAGACTCCCACTTCTCCTGAAGCACCCAGCAGAGGCACCCGCACTGCCCAACGCACCCAGCATAGACACCCACTTCTCCTGAGGCACCCAGCAGGGGCACCTGCTCCCCTTGAGGCACCCAGCAGGGGCACCTGCTCCCCCAGAGGCACCCAGCATGGGCACCTGCTCCTCTCGAAGCACCCAACATTGTCATCCACTCTTCACATCTTCCCTCTGAAGCACGGAGCAGAGGCTCCTGCCCTGCCCAATGCATCCAGTATAGACACCAACTCCTCCTGAGGCACCCAGCAGAGGCACCCGCACTGCCCAACACACCCAGTATAGACACCCACTTCTCCTGAAGCACCCAGCAGAGGCACCCGCACTGCCCAACGCAACAAGCATAGACACCCACTCCTCCTGATGCACCCAGCAGGGGCACCTGCTCCCCCTGAGGCACCCAGCAGGGGCACCTGCTTCTCGCGAAGCACCCACACTGCCCAACGCAGCCAGCATAGACACCCACTTCTCCTGAAGCACCCAGCAGAGGCACCCGCACTGCCCAACGGAACCAGCATAGACACACACTTCTCCTGAAGCATCCAGCAGAGGCACCTGCACTGCCCAACACAGCCAGCATAGACACCCACTTCTCCTGAAGCACCCAGCAGAAGCACCCACACTGCCCAACGCACCCAGCATAGACACCCACTTCTCCTGAAGCACCCAGCAGAGGCACGAGGCACCCGCACTGCCCAACACACCCAGCATAGACACCCACTTCTCCTGAAGCACCGAGCAGAGGCACCCACACTGCCCAACGCAGCCAGCATAGACACCCACTTCTCCTGAAGCACCCAGCAGAGGCACCCGCACTGCCCAATGGAACCAGCATAGACACACACTTCTCCTGAAGCATCCAGCAGAGGCACCTGCACTGCCTAACGCACCCAGCATAGACACGTACTTCTCCTGAAGCACCCAGCAGAGGCACCTGCACTGCCCAATGCACCCAGCATAGACACCCACGTCTCCTGAAGCACCCAGCAGAGGCACCTGCACTGCCCAACGCACCCAGCATAGACACCCACCTCTCCTGAAGCACCCAGCAGAGGCAACTGCAATGCCCAACGCACCCAGCATAAACACCCACTTCTCCTGAAGCACCCAGCAGAGGCACCTGCACTGCCCAACGCAGCCAGCATAGACACCCACTTCTACTGAAGCGCCCAGCAGAGGCACCCGCACTGCCCAACGCACCCATCATAGACACCCACTTCTCCAGAAGCACCCGCACTGCTGAACGCACCCAGCATAAACACCCACTTCTCCTGAAGCACCCAGCAGAGGCACCCGCACTGCCCAATGCAGCCAGCATAGACACCCACTTCTCCTGAAGCACCCAGCAGAGGCATCCGCACTGCCCAACGCACCCAGCTTAGACACCTACTTCTCCTGAAGCACCCAGCAGAGGCACCCGCACTGCCCAACGTACCCAGCATAGACACCCACTTCTCCTGAAGCAACCAGTGAAGGCACCCGCACTGCCCAACGCAACCAGCATAGACACCCACTCCTCCTGAGCCACCTAGCAGGGGCACCTGCCCCCCGTGAGGCACCCAGCAGGGGCACCTGATCCCCCTGAGGCACCCAGCAGGGGCACCCGCACTGCCCAACGCACCCAGCATAGACACCCAATTCTCCTGATGCACCCAGCAGAGGCACCCGCACTGCCCAACGCACCCAGCATAGACACCCAATTCTCCTGATGCACCCAGCAGAGGCACCCACACTGCCCAACACACCCAGCCTAGACACCAACTCCTCCTGAGGCACCCAGCAGGGGCACCTGCTCCCCCTGAGGCACCCAGCAGGGGCACCTGATTCCCCTGAAGCCCCCAGCAGAGGCATCTGCTCCCCCTGAAGCCCCCAGCAGAGGCATCTGCTCCTCTGAAGCCCCCAGCAGAGGCATCTGCTCTACAGAAGCCCCCAGCAGAGGCATCTGCTCTACGGAAGCCCCCAATGGAGGCCTCTGCTCTACAGAAGCCCCCAGCAGAGGCATCTGCTCTACTGAAGCACCCAGTAGAGGCCTCTGCTCTACCAAAGCACTGCGCAGAGGCCTCTGCTCTACCGAAGCACCCAGTAGAGGCCTCTGCTCTACCGAAGCACCCAGTAGAGGCCTCTGCCCCTCCCATCGCCCCACTGAAGTCCCAGCAGATGCAAACTCTCCCCCATAGCACTCAGCAGAGGCATCTTTCCTTGCCATCTCCCGCTCAGGCTGACCAGATCTGAAAAATAAAAAATGGGGATAGATCACTGAGATAAAAGTAGGACTACAAATTGACAGTGGTACCATGACTGCACTTCAGTCGCGGTAAAAGAGGTGGAGTCACTGCCCTCAATATAAATTGTCTTTATTTGGCTGTGGCCGTCAGCATGTTCAAAACATGCTCTTATTGCTATTTCGGGATTGCTACGCGACCATTTCCCAGGCAGTCTATGTGACACAATCCGCAAAGGCATGTGGCTGTTAAATCAGAGGTTGGGGGTTCAAGTCCACCTCGGGGATGAATTGTTGGTGAATGACCATTGTGCATCAATATGAAATGATATGACATGTATAACGCGCCTCGCCTATACACAAGTGTTTCAAGGCGCGACGAGGCAATGGAGGGGGAACAGAGGGAAGACACACAACGATCCTACTAGGCCAGGTGTCATTCAGATCACGCAAGTGCAAGGGAAGGGGGAAAGAAAAGTGCGATGGGGGAGGGGAAAGTGCAGTACATGGGATAATAAAATAATAACATAAAATAAATAAAGAACGGCCTGCTGGTGGCAAGTGCAGGGTGCGTGCAGACATAAGTGCGGGTGATCTATACTCTCCCTGTAGTCACAGCTGGGATTCACCCTCCCCTTCATCAAAATCAGGATGCAGCTTTTAAATTAATAAAGAAATAACGGAACAGGGATGTCTGGTCGCCCTACATCTGCCAAGTGATGCCCCCAGCATAGGCACATGCTCTCCTTAAAGCGCCGAGCATATGAACCCGCTCCCGCTGAAGCATACATAAGAGGCAGCCACTTCCCTTGAGGCACCCGGCAGAGGCTCCCAACCACCACCTCCTCTGAGGGTGCAGCATAGGTACAATACCCCAAAAAACTCCACCAGCGGCCTCCACTCCCCTTGTTGCTGTCCCTGAAGAAGCTAGCAGATGTACACGTAACACCCCCACCAAAGGCACCTGGCTCAGGCCACACTCCGCGAAACACCCGTCAGAGGCACCTGGGATCCCATAGCACATGGCAGAGGCCCCTACAGTGCCCCCTCTGAAACAAATGCGCCCAAAATTAAACCGCACCCCATTGAGCTCCATAACAACGAAGAAAAGTCTTCACACTAACTCAGATCAACAGGGCTGAGCACGAAAAGTTGGGCTTCAGAATCATAACATACCCTTGATTGCCATCTGCACGTAAAAGACGACCTATCACACTAAATACTGGGATCCCCCAAATATGAGAAAAGTCTTGACCAACACAAATGGTCTCACCGAAAAGAGGGTTACGACTGCGCTCATAATTTCCTCTGGTCAGAGACAGCACAGTGTTGCCCCACATCTTGAAAGTCTGCACAGCATTTAGCAGTCTTTCGCCCACACAATGGCCTTTCCAAGAATCATCTTTGATGGATACCCACAATCTTACAATTTAAGTCATTTTATTAGTTAATAATCACTTTTTTGTCTCTTTTTTTGATATTTTAATTAATTAATGCATGTATCTTTTAAAGGGTTGTGATGAATCCTGTGGAGTCATCACTGAACCTCAGCCTAAACTCTCCTCCCATGTGGCCAGAGGAAAGCAGCCGCTACCTGAGCCTGACCCTGGGGGTGGCATCATGCGGGACGATCACATGAATCCTGTGGAGTCATCACTGAACCTCAGCCTAAAGCCTCCTCCCATGTGGCCAGGGGACGGCAGCTGCTACCTGATCCTCACCCTGGGGTGGCATCATGCGGGACGATCACATGAATCCTGTGGAGTCATCACTGAACCTCAGCCTAAAGCCTCCTCCCATGTGGCCAGAGGAAGGCAGCTGCTACCTGAGCCTGACCCTGGGGGTGGCATCATGCGGGACGATCACATGAATCCTGCAGAGTCATCACTGAACCTCAGCCTAAGATCTCCTCCCATGTGGCCAGAGGAAAGCAGCCGCTACCTGAGCCTGACCCTGGGGGTGGCATCATGCGGGACGATCACATGAATCCTGTGGAGTCATCACTGAACCTCAGCCTAAAGCCTCCTCCCATGTGGCCAGAGGAAAGCAGCCACTACCTGAGCCTGACCCTGGGGGTGGCATCATGCGGGACGATCACATGAATCCTGTGGAGTCATCACTGAACCTCAGCCTAAACTCTCCTCCCATGTGGCCCGAGGAAAGCAGCCGCTACCTGAGCTTGACCCTGGGGGTGGCATCATGCGGGACGATCACATGAATCCTGCAGAGTCATCACTGAACCTCAGCCTAAACTCTCCTCCCATGTGGCCAGAGGAAAGCAGCTGCTACCTGATCCTCACCCTGGGGGTGGCATCATGCGGGACGATCACATGAATCCTGTGGGGTCATCACTGAACCTCAGCCTAAGATCTCCTCCCAGGTGGCCCGAGGAAGGCAGCTGCTACCTGAGCCTGACCCTGGGGGTGGCATCATGCGGGACGATCACATGAATCCTGCAGAGTCATCACTGAACCTCAGCCTAAACTCTCCTCCCATGTGGCCAGAGGAAAGCAGCCGCTACCTGAGCCTGACCCTGGGGGTGGCATCATGCGGGACGATCACATGAATCCTGTGGAGTCATCACTGAACCTCAGCCTAAGATCTCCTCCCAGGTGGCCCGGGGAAGGCAGCTGCTACCTCATCCTGACCCTGGGGGTGGTATCATGCGGGACGATCACATGAATCCTGTGGAGTCATCACTGAACCTCAGCCTAAAGCCTCCTCCCATGTGGCCAGAGGAAAGCAGCCGCTACCTGAGCCTGACCCTGGGGGTGGCATCATGCGGGACGATCACATGAATCCTGCAGACTCATCACTGAACCTCAGCCTAAACTCTCCTCCCATGTGGCCAGAAGAAAGCAGCTGCTACCTGATCCTCACCCTGGGGGTGGCATCATGCGGGACGATCACATGAATCCTGCAGAGTCATCACTGAACCTCAGCCTAAAGCCTCCTCCCATGTGGCCCGAGGAAGGCAGCTGCTACCTCATCCTGACCCTGGGGGTGGCATCATGCGGGACGATCACATGAATCCTGCGGAGTCATCACTGAACCTCAGCCTAAGATCTCCTCCCATGTGGCCCGAGGAAGGCAGCCGCTACCTGAGCCTGACCCTGGGGGTGGCATCATGCGGGACGATCACATGAATCCTGTGGAGTCATCACTGAACCTCAGCCTAAAGCCTCCTCCCATGTGGCCAGAGGAAAGCAGCCACTACCTGAGCCTGACCCTGGGGGTGGCATCATGCGGGACGATCACATGAATCCTGTGGAGTCATCACTGAACCTCAGCCTAAAGCCTCCTCCCATGTGGCCAGAGGAAAGCAGCCACTACCTGAGCCTGACCCTGGGGGTGGCATCATGAGGGACGATCACATGAATCCTGCCAAGTCATCACTGAACCTCAGCCTAAAATCTCCTCCCATGTGGCCAGCGGAGGGCAGCCGCTACCTGATCCTAACTCTGCGGGTGGCATCATGAGGGAGGATCACATGAATCCTGTGGAGTCATCACTGAACCTCAGCCTAAAATCTCCTCCCAGGTGGCCAGAGGACAGCAGCTGCTACCTGAGCCTGGGGGTGGCATCATGCGGGACGATCACATGAATCCTGCAGAGTCATCACAGATCCCCGGCCTAATCTCTCCTCCCATGCAGCCAGCGGAAAGCATCCGCTACCTGAGCCTGACCCTGGGGGTGGCATCATGCGGGACGATCACATGAATCCTGCTGAGTCATCACTGAACCCCGGCCTAAAATCTCCTCCCATGTGGCCTGAGGAAGGCAGCTGCTACCTGATCGTAGCCCTGGGGGTGGCATCATGCGGGACGATCACATGAATCCTGCAGAGTCATCACTGAACCTCAGCCTAAACTCTCCTCCCATGTGGCCAGAGGAAAGCAGCCGCTACCTGAGCCTGACCCTGGGGGTGGCATCATGCGGGACGATCACATGAATCCTGTGGAGTCATCACTGAACCTCAGCCTAAAGCCTCCTCCCATGTGGCCAGGGGACGGCAGCTGCTACCTGAGCCTGACCCTGGGGGTGGCATCATGGGGGACGATCACATGAATCCTGTGGAGTCATCACTGAACCTCAGCCTAAAGCCTCCTCCCATGTGGCCCGAGGAAGGCAGCTGCTACCTGAGCCTGATCCTGGGGGTGGCATCATGCGGGACGATCACATGAATCCTGCAGAGTCATCACTGAACCTCAGCCTCAAATCTCCTCCATGTGGCCAGAGGAAAGCAGCTGCTACCTGATCCTATCCCTGGGGGTGGCATCATGCGGGACGATCACATGAATCCTGCAGACTCATCACTGAACCTCAGCCTAAACTCTCCTCCCATGTGGCCGGAAGAAAGCAGCCGCTACCTGAGCCTAACCCTGGGGGTGGCATCATGCAGGACGATCACATGAATCCTGTGGAGTCATCACTGAACCTCAGCCTAAGATCTCCTCCCAGGTGGCCCGAGGAAGGCAGCTGCTACCTCATCCTGACCCTGGGGGTGGCATCATGCGGGACGATCACTTGAATCCTGTGGAGTCATCACAGATCCCCGACCTAAACTCTCCTCCCACGTGGCCAGGGGACGGCAGCCGCTACTTGATCCTAACCCTGGGGGTGGCATCATGCGGGACGATCACATGAATCCTGTGGAGTCATCACAGATCCCCGACCTAAACTCTCCTCCCATGTTGCCAGAGGAAAGCAGCCGCTACCTGATCCTAACCCTGGGGGTGGCATCATGCGGGACGATCACATGAATCCTGCAGAGTCAGCACTGAACCTCAGCCTAAAGTCTCCTCCCTGGTGGCCAGAGGAAAGCAGCCGCTACCTGATCCTGACCCTGGGGGTGGCATCATGAGGGACGATCACATGAATCCTGCCAAGTCATCACTGAACCTCAGCCTAAAATCTCCTCCCATGTGGCCAGCGGAGGGCAGCCGCTACCTGATCCTAACTCTGCGGGTGGCATCATGAGGGAGGATCACATGAATCCTGTGGAGTCATCACTGAACCTCAGCCTAAAATCTCCTCCCAGGTGGCCAGAGGACAGCAGCTGCTACCTGAGCCTGGGGGTGGCATCATGCGGGACGATCACATGAATCCTGCAGAGTCATCACAGATCCCCGGCCTAATCTCTCCTCCCATGCAGCCAGCGGAAAGCATCCGCTACCTGAGCCTGACCCTGGGGGTGGCATCATGCGGGACGATCACATGAATCCTGCTGAGTCATCACTGAACCCCGGCCTAAAATCTCCTCCCATGTGGCCTGAGGAAGGCAGCTGCTACCTGATCGTAGCCCTGGGGGTGGCATCATGCGGGACGATCACATGAATCCTGTGGAGTCATCACTGAACCTCAGCCTCAAATCTCCTCCATGTGGCCAGAGAAAAGCAGCCGCTACTTCATCCTAACCTTGGGGGTGGCATCATGCGGGACGATCACCTGAATCGTGTGGAGTCATCACTGAACCTCAGCCTAAAGCCTCCTCCCATGTGGCCAGAGGAAAGCAGCCGCTACTTGATCCTAACCCTGGGGGTGGCATCATGCGGGACGATGACCTGGGAGGAGATGGCTGTCAAGGGCTGACTCCCTTGTGAGAGACACAGTATTCTTCTTTTTATGAGGACGGACGAGGAGTCTGTCATTCCCAAATATCTCATGGAAATCCCTCCCATGAGAAAACCCAAAGAACAGTTTATGAAAAATCACGTAAATAGAATAACCTTTGTTCCTCGGGAATTCATTAATCAAATATGGCATCTTGTAATTATCATGATTCTGTCTTAGGTAGATGTTCTAACTACAATTTCAAATCACATATCCACATTACATCTCCTACCTCAGATGGATCCATCAGAAGTAAAAAGACATGAAATACTCAAAACCACTATGGACTTCAAGATCCATAATGCCTGTGGTACTGGGACGAGGAAGAGGGACAAAGAGTTAATGAGGATCAAAGGTGCTACTCAAAAGACCATGCAGTCTAGTTGTTTGAATTCAAGTTGTGGACAGCAGTGGGGAAAGAAGCCCAGCTCTGCGGGAGACGTGCTCCTGACCTGACGTGAGTCGCTCAGAGGTGCTGGTGGACACAGAGACACGGCAGAGCCTGTGGAGTCCTAGAGAAGGGTTGCTGTGCATGCAGCGGCAGTACCATGAGAGCTGTCAGCGGCCTTGCCGGACCGTAGAAGGTCGACCGCAGCTGCAAGGAGTGATGCAGAGGCACCGAAAGAAACCAGTGAATTGGCTTAAAGGAAAAGGTAACCTCGGGTTGCTCTGAGCAGAACATTTATCAGTAGCAGACAATTTTGAATACTGAACAGGTAGAATAAAAAGGCAACAAGGGCGCAATTGTCGTTTCATGAGATAGCAGCTTGGTGAAACCTGTAGCCCACATTGCCAACAGCCAAGAGACTCTAAAGATAGGCAACCATTGTTGAACCCTCCTCACATTGGATACTGGTGTGGAGAACCTTAACAGAAGGGACCAATTGTAATTGTAGGAGCTTTTCTTCCTAGCACTATACCAGGAAAGAAACAGTTGCTTTGAAGAAATGTGGTTGTGGTAAAAAAAAGTGTTGTGAAAAGAAACTGTTAACTTTATCATCCTGACAAATGGTTGTATCGCAAAAGACATTTGCTGTGCTGTCCTAACAAAACTATTCCACTGGATGAATAATAGTGATATTCTCACACCTGCTCTACATCGTGGGAAGGATACTTTGTGGAGGAAGCAGTTGCTTTGACCAAGTGATTTGTGAAAGAGCCATTCACTTTACCAAGTGGAGGTATGTATTGGATGGAAAAGGCATTTTGTGTTGAACTGAACAGAACTTTGTTGACACAGAACCTTTCCAAAGGTCTTCCTGAATTGATTCAGGGGAAGGGAAGCAAACCCTGGTCACAAGGAGTACTTTGTGAGAGTTATAGGTTTGAACTTTTGCACTGTTTTTGTTGAACTGAAGTCAGATGCATTTACCTTGTGCACTTCGGGTATATGTGTTAGTGTGGGGGTCAGATAGCTTTGGACACGCGGTCATCTTTCGTTTGCTAGGTAGGAACATTCTCGTTAGGGAAGGCACAGATGGGCGTTTATCCCACCCCTCTTTTCCTTTAATAAATATGGTAAACATTGAGAAAACTACAACTGTGTGTCCATCTCTCATTTCCGATTCCTCGCAGTATCCTAAGCTTGGAACTGTTTCAGATGTCTAATGGTTTTACACCGTACGCTGTGTCCCTCTTTTATTTGCGTAAAAAGCCCTTACTGGGGAATGCTTTTAAAAATGATAAATGGGAGGACAGGTGGGGGATTGGGTGGGGGGGTGGATAATAGTAAGACTGCAAATATCAGGCGTAAAAGGGAATCAAATAACACTATCCCAAAAACAGGGACTGGCCACTGCCTGTTCCGCCATCCTCTCCTAGAGTGCGTTTTATAGAGAAGCCCCGGTTATACTTGCAGGGGCTGTTAATGTTCTTTTTCCTCCTATCAGTATAAACCATTTATTGCCTCTTACTGAAGTCTGGAGTGTTGGACTTCATGTAAATTAGGACGTGCTCTCAGGGAGTGAATTCCTTTTAAAGTCTGAGCTGTAATGCACATGTGTTATCATCTGCAGGGTGTGATAGATGTGGACGTGTCTTGATTTGAACCCCCTGCCACAGGGTTCACACAGTAGGTGCACTCAGCCCTTAATGCTCTTTTACTGGCTTGTTCAAGTTTGAGGCCTTGAGTGGTAGGTGGGTGGGGGATGGGGAAGGGGGTGCTAGACTCCATAAAAATACATTCCATTTGTGTTCCATGTTGATTAACTAGCAATGCTCAGGGGCAGTGCAGGGCCATGTGCTGCCTGAGACCAAGTGCCTTCTTGGCCCCCGTACCCACTTGCTCATTCCATTGGGGCCAGGTTTTCTGAAAATGAAGACAATTCTGTGCCCCAATTGCCTCCCCCCTACCCCTGCTGCTGGTACCCCAGTGGTCCTGGACTCTCCAAGTCTGCGTGAGTACACCAGACCCAGTTTTGCGCTGTTGGCGCCACAAATGGTTGTATAGTTAGTCTGTTGACATTGCTGCCGCTCAAAACTATTCCAAACATTTGCATTAAGGACATTCATTTCAGAATTCAATTAAAGCCCTCTTAATCTGACAAGTGAAGTGTAGCAAAAGGGCTGTTTGCCTGCCCACACAGAAAAAGTTCAACCCAAGGAAAACAATGAGGCTGGTATCGTTCTGTACTTTCCATAGCCGGCGGCCTGCCTTCCCAAATAACGTGAGGCGGGCCTGCAGAAAGCGTCCTTCAGCTCAGGTGTGGAGTTCAGGCCTTTCATTGGCTGAGAAGCTGGGGGCAGTGGAGGCACGGGTGGAAAGGGGGGATGCTGGTCCTTTATACAAGGTGTAAGTGTGGGCAAGGCAGCGCCATTCTCTTGGCTCTTGGCGGGAGCCATAGCCAGGATTGTCTAACAAGTGGGGTCTGAAGCTAATGTGGTTGGGCCCAATGTAGTGATAATGCGGTCTGGAAATGCCCACACAGCACTACTGAGTGGGAATTCACAGATTTTGGGTACCGCTCAGGCCCTATCAGCCGGTAAGATAGTCTGCTGGTTGAGCGCTCGCTGCTGCGATCTGAGTGTGATCTGCAGGTCGCAGGTTCGAATCCCGGCATGGCCAACTCAGCCTTTCATCCTTCCGAGGTCGATAAATGAGTACCAATTTCGGTTGGATGATATTGTATGTAAATATGTGCTCTGTAAAGCGCTTTGGATAAAGGCGCTATATAAATAACACATCATTATTATCATTATCCTGTCTATGCCTCTAATTCTTGGCAGAGGTAGAGCATGAGCGCAAACCCCTGATAGATGGTGGCAACCTTGGCATGTGAGTGCCAAAGCAGTCAAATTGCGGCAGTGGTATAATGTGAGTGCCAACCTGCTCACCAACGGTGTAGCAGTGGGATACGACCCATCACAGAAGATGCAGCGGTGTGTGGTGGAATGTATACACCAGCCCTCACAGATTCCAGTAATGATGGAACATGAGTGCCAATCCCATACAAGAATGTGCCAGAGGTGCCATATACGTTACCAAGCTCTCAGAGGGCGGCAGTGTTGCCATGTTCTGTTATTTGTCTATTATACTTCGAACATCACCACGCTCAGGGGTGGACTGGCCTGTAGGGAACTCTGGAGATTTCCCGGTGTGGGCCTCTGCACCCTGGGCCTCATTTGTGTGGTATTTCCAAATGTTCTCATAGGAAAAGCATTGGGCTTGCTGAAAATGTGTCATATGGGGCCACTTTGAACATTATTTCCAGGGCCTGTTTTGGTGCCCTGTAATTATTTCCGGGGCCTCTTTTAGTTCCCAGTCCATCCCTGACCACGCCAGTGGCCTTCAAGCTCTGAGCCTTATCCGTGTAGAGGTAGATTGTGACCTCAGACAGGAGGGCAGCTAGACTGTGGTCTGTGGGGAGTCACATAGTCACTGCAGTCGAATGTGATTGCAAAATCCAGCACAGGTGATGGCAGCACTGCTATATAAGTGAAGGCCCCCTCACGGATGGCAGTAGAAGTGGCATGTGATTGGGAGTAGTGTGATACAAGTAAAGGCACCTGCACGGATGGCAGGAGAAGCGGGATGTGATGGCAGTAGTGTGATATACGTAAAGGCATCCTCGCGGATGGTAGTAGAAGTGGGACGTGATGGCAAGAATGCAATATAAGTAAAGGGATCCTCACGGATGGTAGTAGAAGTGGGATGTGATGGCAGGAATGCAATATAAGTGAAGGCACTGTGAGAAACCTGAAGGTATCTCACCCACTAGTCCCCATGGATCTGTCATTGATGTGGCCAGGACACGGCCATCGCTTTTGGATCCAGTTCCTGGGGGTGGACCAGTGCGGGAGGATCACCTGGGTGAGGGGACTTCGGGGAGTGGGAGTGGACGGATGCCTGGCTATCGGTCTCCTAGTGCGAGGCACTGGCGATTTGACCAAGGCAGGCCCTGGAAGGCGATTGGTGAAGTGGTTGGCCCCACCAGCTCAAGGGAAGAAGACTCTTGCAGGTGAAGATCTTCTCGAGTCGTTGGAGAAAAGTGGTGAGGATCTGCAGCAGGGCTTCACCAGTGGTTCAGTTGTTGCAGATGCCTTCAGCTTCTCTCCTCTTCGGGTTTCTTAGTTCCAATGGCAACGTCTTGCTCTCCAGTCCTCAGAGCCCTGCTTTTATGCAATAAGACCCCCATTCATACAGCCTAGCTGTCACTCACACAGTGGGGTGGCTATCCTGGTGGGATAACCCCCCTGCCTATCAGGGCAGAGTGCGACTTGGGTTGCCTAGGTAACCCTATCCAGGTTGCCTATTCCACCTCCCACACAACCTGTCTACCCCAGACTCAGTGGCGCCGAGAGGAGGGTTTCTGTGCAGAAGCCCACCAAAAGGACGAACAAAGGATCCCTGACCTGGGTTAGGATTTCAGAGAAAGACACGAGAAAGAAATAATATCAAAGATCTGGCAATAAAAACCTACCAGAGTAAAGTTAATAATAAAATAAACCAGCGGTTTGGTAGAGGCTGCCAGTAAAAGTGGCAGCCTCAAACAATGGGAAAATCCCATAGGGAAATATTTGTGGTTGAATATTTACGGTAGTAACCACTGCCACCAGCCAGAAACTTTGGAGAGAGGGACTGGACAGTACCCTCTCGAAAATGAACACTAGGGAAAAACTATCAACAGTTTCCATTACTTCCATAGTAAGATGGGTTGTACTGGTTTTGTTCATAATTATTGACTAGTAAAGTCAATGGGGACTTTTCATGCCCTGGGAGACAGTAGTCAGTCCCAGGGTATGGAATCTATGTTTGGGGGTCACTGTGACACCCCTGTGTTACTGCACTGAGGGTGCTGTGTAACACACATATGAAAACATGATACCTATGAGGGTGAGAAAACCCCATAGACCATAAGCACCAAAAATAGCCTAAAACACACAACAGCAATCTGTCTAAGGGTGGGAAAAAGAGTCTTACTCTTAGCAGGAGAAAAATTAAACACCTCAAATCCAGTAAAGCTGCTGGGGGACTCTATAGGGAAGGGAAATTAGCCTTAGAAGAGAATTCTCCCTAACAGGAGAATCACCAACTGCCATGGTACCGTCCCTGACTCCAAGAACAAAGCAGCATCAGTGAAATGAACACGTCCAGTGAGTTGGGGAGACCGATACAAGACCGATCTATGTTGAGGCCAAGTTTGCAAACAGCAACATTGTATTGCGAGCGCTGGAACGAACATTGTTAAAACACGTGTGATAAGAGACGCAAGTGAAGTGAACTGCTGCTGACTGATTGAACTTTAAAGCAAAATACCATACCTTTGACAGAGTGGTCCGGCACTGTGTGGGTGCTCAATCGAAGGCATATATAAGGTATCAGCTGGGGAGTGATGAGAGTAGATAAATTTGATCCAAGCCCAGCAGAGGGAGATCATTTGAAAGTGAACAAATAAATGTGAATCGAAGTGGTCCTGCAACTTGTCAAGCAAAATCCTGGGCACAGTCGAAAATCTTCGATTTTGATGAAATAGAGAAAGTTTTGAAAAGTACATGAATCTGGTCCGAGCCCAGCAGAGGGAGACCAATTGAAGGTTTTTTGTTAAAGTGGATCTGAGCCCGGCAAAGGGGGATTCAGGGTGATTCGAAAATCACCCAAGAAGTTGTGTATGAGAATCCTAAGAAGAAAGGAAATGTTGAATATTTGTTTTTCGCCCTCCGAAGTAAGAGACTTTGAATGCTAAGGGAAATTAGCCTTAGAAGAGAATTCTCCCTAACAGGAGAATCACCAACTGCCATGGTACCGTCCCTGACTCCAAGAACAAAGCAGCATCAGTGAAATGAACACGTCCAGTGAGTTGGGGAGACCGATACAAGACCGATCTATGTTGAGGCCAAGTTTGCAAACAGCAACATTGTATTGCGAGCGCTGGAACGAACATTGTTAAAACGCGTGTGATAAGAGACGCAAGTGAAGTGAACTGCTGCTGACTGATTGAACTTTAAAGCAAAATACCATACCTTTGACAGAGTGGTCCGGCACTGTGTGGGTGCTCAATCGAAGGCGTATATAAGGTATCAGCTGGGGAGTGATGAGAGTAGATAAATTTGATCCAAGCCCAGCAGAGGGAGATCATTTGAAAGTGAACAAATAAATGTGAATCGAAGTGGTCCTGCAACTTGTCAAGCAAAATCCTGGGCACAGTCGAAAATCTTCGATTTTGATGAAATAGAGAAAGTTTTGAAAAGTACATGAATCTGGTCCGAGCCCAGCAGAGGGAGACCAATTGAAGGTTTTTTGTTAAAGTGGATCTGAGCCCGGCGAAGGGGGATTCAGGGTGATTCGAAAATCACCCAAGAAGTTGTGTATGAGAATCCTAAGAAGAAAGGAAATGTTGAATATTTGTTTTTCGCCCTCCGAAGTAAGAGACTTTGAATGGTAAAGAGACTTCTTAAAAAAAAAAAATATTTTTATTCTTATTTCAATTGAATTTTTTAAATGTTTACAAGGATTTGTCACTGTGTGTCCTTCCAGTAGTTTGCAAATCCATATAGATTCCAGTCTCCTAATTTCAAGTTCTGCTGGAGCCTAAGTCTCCATTTTATTCCACAGAGCATAAGTTGTTATTTATCGATCTGGGCCACAGTCTTTTCGATTTTAACTCAGGTGAACAGACCTGACTCTTGGAAGAAGCCATCTACAGCGATCACCCAGGACGTTTTTTCCCCACTCATCAGCCGATGCCACGATTCCTCTTCGTCATAGAACTGCAAGTGTTTGAATAATGGGCCCAAGTGACGAGAACGAGTGGCAATCAGCCCCCGGCAGTTCATAAGGAGATGACGAGTGGTTTCTATTGTTTCCTTTTGTGTACAGAAGCGGCACATTGTTGAATCGGTCAATTTCCAACTCATCTTGCTAATGTTTCGTTGATATGCATGATGTTTAAACAAATCCTCATAACATTTTCTCGAAGTTTCCTATCCAGGCTTTTTATCAGATAACGGCGAATTTCATTGACCTTTCCCACGTCCATGGGGAGCTCCAATGATTATTTGAGGTGACTTGTTTCGTCCAGAGTTCGAATCCAGTCATTTTCCAGAATCTTTTTCTTTACCTTTTCTGGATTCTGGAAGAGTTCAGCTTCTGAGCTGTCGATCTTAACCAGCAGGAGTTTGTTCTTATTAGTCCAGATTCCCAACCTTTTGCAATACCCAGCTTGAGTTTCCTTATTGATCACCTTTAGGATAAGAGGCGGTGTTGGTAACAAGGTTTTTCTATATAACATCAGCTCATTCCTTGCTACCATGGAGCTTAAAGGTGGAAGAGTTAGCTCCCTCCTGATCAAAGAAATTGGCAGAGAAGCTGGAAAGTTCAATACGTTCTTCCAGTATTGTCCCTCTAGCTTTTGCCATAGTGTTCCAGGGAACTAGAGCATTGCCTCCATTCCGTATGTGAGGATAGGAACAACTTTCGACCTGTAAAACGTCAGAAGCGTGGATATTGTGAAACGGCCTTGTTGTCTGTTGATGGCAACAGATTGGGTTGTTAGGAGGCGTGTCTTTGACCATAGATAGTCCTGCATCGGAGCTTCAGTCGTGCTTTTATTCAAAGTCACTCCAAGGTATTTAAAAGTTTCCACGAGCTCCAACGGTTGATTGGCAATTGACCATGCAAAGGTCTTCTTTGTGGTTTTATGTTTGTCCAATACCATGATTTTAGTTTTTTCTCTGTTCATCTGTAGGAAGTTGTCCTTCAGATAAACAAACAGGTTGGAAATTTGCCTCTGGAGACCTATCAGCCTGTGGTCCATGAGTATTAAGAGACTTTGGCACAGAAGGCCCTGATATTGAGATCTGAATTGCATTCTCGTGCTAGATAAGCCAAAGATTGTGCTAAGCTCGAGTGTGCTGCCTTATCCCATGCTGAAAACGTGGGGAAAGGAAGTCAAGGGCTTGAATATCCTGACATATCATTTCTTGAACACTTTTCTTTTACATAACATTTATTCACACACTATTTGTATTTAGAAGTAAGGATTAGCAATAGGTTTATTAGTATAGGCCCTTTTGTTTTGACAGACTCGACTAGGACTGTGCTATTATTATTTGATGGTCGTTCGTAGCTTTCTCCCATCTTTAGATTTAGGAAGAGATGGGCGTTTTTCAAACTCGATTAAAGTCCAATAAACACCCCTGAACTGTGGTCACTAATGTCTGTCTTGCTGTTTGATACCATGCCTTCTTTACAGCACCCTCCTGGATGGCAGTAGAAGTGGAACGTGATAGCAGTAGTGTGATAAAAGTGAAGGCACCCTCATGGAGGGCATTGGAAGTCAGACATGATGGCAGTAGCGCAATATAAGTGAATGCAGCCTCATGGATGGCAGTGGAAGTCAGACATGATGGCAGTAGTGCAATGTAAGTGAAGGCATCCTCCTGGATGGCACGAGAAGTAGGACGTGATGGCAGTAGTGCAATATAAGTGAAGGCACCTTCCTGGATGGCACGAGAAGTAGGATGTGATGGCAGTAGTGCAATATAAATGAAGGCACCCTCATGGATGGCAGTAGAAGTAGGACATGATGGCATAGCGTGATATAAGTGAAGGCACCCTCATGGATGCCAGTAGAAGTAGGACGTGATGGCAGTAGTGCAATATAAGTGAAGGCACACTCCTGGATGGCACGAGAAGTAGGACATGATGGCAGTAGTGCAGTATAAGTGAAGGCACCCTACTGGGTGGCAGTAGAAGTAGGACGTGATGGCAGTAGTGTGATATAAGTGAAGGCACCCTACTGGGTGGCAGTAGAAGTAGGACGTGATGGCAGTAGTGTGATATAAGTGAAGGCACCCTACTGGGTGGCAGCAGAAGTGGGACGTGATGGCAGTAGTGTGATATAAGTGAAGGCACCCTACTGGATGGCACTAGAACTAGGATGTGATGGCAGTAGTGTGATATAAGTGAAGGCACCCTACTGGATGGCACTAGAACTAGGATGTGATGGCAGTAGTGTGATATAAGTGAATGCAGCCTCATGAATGGCAGTAGAAGTAGGACGTGATGGCAGTAGTGCAATATAAGTGAAGGCACCCTACTGGATGGCACTAGAACTAGGATGTGATGGCAGTAGTGTGATATAAGTGAAGGCACCCTACTGGATGGCACTCGAACTAGGATGTGATGGCAGTAGTGTGATATAAGTGAAGGCAATCTCCTGGATGGCAGTAGAGGTAGGACATGATGGCAGTAGTGCAATATAAGTGAAGGCACCCTACTGGATGGCAGCAGAAGTAGGACGTGATGGCAGTAGTGTGTTATAAGTGAAGGCACCCTCCTGGATGGCAGGAGAAGTAGGACATGATGGCAGTAGTGCAATATAAGTGAAAGCACCCTCCTGGATGGCAGTAGAAGTAGGACGTGATGGCAAAAGTGTGATATAAGTGAAGTCACTGTCAAGGATGGCAGTAGAAGTAGGATCTGATGACAGTACTGCAATATAAGTGAAGACACCCTTTTGGATGGCAGTAGAAGTGGGACGTGATGGCAGGAATGCAATATAAGTGAAGGCACACTCCTGGATGGCAGTAGAAGTGGGATGTGATGGCAGTACTGTGATATAAGTGAAAGCACCCTCCTGGATGGCAGTAGAAGTGGGATGTGATGGCAAAAGTGTGATATAAGTGAAGACACTGTCGTGGATGGCAGTAGAAGTGGTACATGTTGGCAGTAGTGCGGTATGAGTGAAGGCACCCTCATGGATGGCAGTAGAAGTGGGACATGATGGCAGTAGTGCAATATGAGTGAAGGCACCCTCATGGGTGGCAGTAGAAGTGGGACATGATGGCAGTAGTATCATGTAAGTGAAGGCAACCTCAGTGCAGAGGCCAGTAGAATTGGAACGTGATGGCAGTAGTGTGATATAGTGAAGGCACCCTCACTGCAGAGGCCAGTAGAATTGGAACATGATGGTAGTAGTGTGATATAGTGAAGGCAACCTCACTGCGGAGGCCAGTAGTAGTAGGACATGATGGCAGTAGTGTGATATAGTGAAGGCAACCTCACTGCAGAGGCCAGTAGAATTGGAACGTGATGGCAGTAGTGTGATATAGTGAAGGCAACCTCACTGCAGAGGCCAGTAGAATTGGAACATGATGGCAGTAGTGTGATATAGTGAAGGCAACCTCACTGCGGAGGCCAGAAGTAGTAGGACATGATGGCAGTAGTGTGATATAGTGAAGGCAACTTCAGTGCAGAGGCCAGTAGAATTGGAACATGATGGCAGTAGTGTGATATAGTGAAGGCAACCTCACTGCGGAGGCCAGTAGTAGTAGGACATGATGGCAGTAGTGTGATATAGTGAAGGCAACCTCACTGCGGAGGCCAGTTGAAGTGGGACATGATGGCAGCAGTGTGATATAGTGAATGCAACCTCACTGCGGAGGCCAGTAGTAGTAGGACATGATGGCAGTAGTGTGATATAGTGAAGGCAACCTCACTGCGGAGGCCAGTAGTAGTAGGACATGATGGCAGTAGTGTGATATAGTGAAGGCAACCTCACTGCGGAGGCCAGTTGAAGTGGGACATGATGGCAGCAGTGTGATATAGTGAAGGCAACCTCACTGCGGAGGCACACCTCACATTATAAGTCAATAAAACAAACAAACAAACAAACAAACAAACAAACAAACAAACAAACAGTAATAGTGGGAGAGGAGTGCCAAATTCCAGGAAAAACAGGATTAGTGCGATCATCCTAGAAGATGGTGGCAGCATGAGATGTGTGAGCCAATACCCTTGCTAAGCACAGTGGTCATTTAGCTCTTCATGCCACATTCCACAGCATTAATATAATGGTTCTTACTATTACCTAATTATAAATAATGGTAGCAGCAAATTGAAGAAAGTACCAAACTTGTTCATATCATGGTTAGAATAGGGGAAAAAAGGCCCAACCTCTTTCGTGTTGGCTCTGCAGGGACATTTGAGTAGGAAATCCCCAGCAGATGGTGCTAGAAGTGGCTTGTGCATGTCAACAACCTAAAAGACCTGGGCAACACCCTAATATGAGTACAAATTCCAGCGCCTAACAGATAGTAGCAGTGATGGAAAGTGAGAGCCGCACCACACAAAGATTAGAGCTTCACATCGATGGCAATGAAGGACTCACCTTAAAAGGTAGTAGTAGAGGGCTATGGGCAGGAAGCCCATTGCAGGTGGCAACATCAGGGCAATATGAATGCCCGCTCTCTCACAGATGAAGGAAGCAATAGGATGTGAGCTATAAATCCCACCCAGGCAGTGGCAGAAGTGAGACAGAGGTTCTGTTTCTCGGACAGATGATGCAATAACTGAACTGTCAATCTTAAGACCTCACAGTTGGTGGGAGAAGTAGTGTATGAATAATAAACTCCAAATAAGTAGTGGCATCGTTGGGATATGAATGATGAAAATCTCTCATATGGTATCAGTAGTGGGATACAAGTCATAAGCCCTTTCCAGCCAATGGCAAGGAAAGGATGTAACTGATATCCTCACAGAAGGCAGCGGCAGGGAGTTGTGAATGATATACTACTGTGAAAATGGTACATCAAAGATACACACCTGACTGACAGTGGCAACAGTAGTTGGACTTGATGGATAGTGACAAACCTCTCTCATGGGCTGGTGGCAGTGCTATTTGAATGAGAGACACCCTTCAGATGTTCACAGTGTTGGTATGAGATTCATAGTGCCCTTAGATGTGGTGGCAGAAGTGTGATGTTAGTGATAAACTCCCTAACAATAGTGGCAGTAGGGGTGTTTGATAGTTAACCACCTCACAATTTGTGGCAACGCAATGGGCTGCAAATTCCATACCCAAGATGGTGATTCCCGGGGTGTGTAAGAGCTAATCTGCATTCTCTTGTAATCTTTACCTTGTGCTTCTTTGCGGGAGTGCTGAAGGGTACTCCTAGCACGTGAGTGCTGGCACTCCCCGCAGATCTATCACATTTTCAAAATTCCTATTTTTATTATTCCTGTTTTGAGACCTGCGCAATGGGCGTGCACACTTCGCCTGTGTCTGTCATCTATGCCTGGAGTTGCCTACTTGCCTTTTTCTTGTTACTAAGGGAGGTTCTGGAATGGCCATGAAGGCAAGAGGCGGGCAGGCAGGTTTATTCTCTGATGCAGAAAGCCAGACGGTGGAGGAGGTAAGAACACTGCTATCCCCCACCCCCAATAATGCCTTTCAGAGCTGTGGAAATCAGACTACAGTTTAGTCCCTCCAGAACACTTCACATATAGAAGCATTGCAATAAGGTTGGGTAATGAGTGATGTCACCCCTTACATATAGCAATGCCACTAAACGCAGGCCCCCATTATGAATGTCAAAAAATGGTGGGGTGTAATGAACTGAATGGCTCTATGAACCCAACTCCGTTCAACACCATGCCCCCCTGACCCTCTCGTAAGGGCAGCACCAGGCCTTACCAATATTCCATCGCTCATGAACAAGACGAGGGCTCCGGCAATGTGGACCGCAAAGTAGGTGAACGGCACTCCATGATAGTTCTGACTCTGGCAGCACCTGTACAGGTCTTCATGGCCTAGGAGCAAGAAGGACACACATGCCAATGAGAATGCAGTATTCCTCTCCTGGCACTACTCGCCACAAGATCTCATACATGGTTCACTGATTTCGTGCCGGGCTTCCGTCTCCTATTAATGTCCTCTGTGAGAAGGCACTTTTTGGGTTGAACTTGATATCAGCCTTTATTGACAAATAAATAATGTATGTGGCCCAAGGAGGCAGCAAGGGACATGAATTATGCCACCCTTAACAAAGAGTAATTTTGCTACATAGTTTCAGACATAATATGCCATGACCGGCCTACTCATGACCCCCTCGCCTTAGCTATCAGATGCAGTGCCTAATGAGTTGGTTAGCCTCCCCCCCCCCGTGTGCCACCCCCACCAACACCTGCAATCCCTTTGAGGTCATATTGCGGATGAAAGTGGGCCACAGAAACTCAAGCAGGGGTTCAGGGCACTCATGTGAACCTCACCTTTCTTCGTCGCCTGGGCTTTCTCTTGCATAGAGTCCACAGGCGACATCTGGCTCTGCTTGTTCTGAAGGGCCAGCTCGTCTGCTGCCAGGAGGGACGTGGGCTTCTTGCCGCATCCGGGTACCATGCCTTCCCTGTATAGCAGCAGGAAGACCACCAACGGGACGGGCAGCTGTAGAGTCCAAGTGGAGGAAGAGTCGGGTCAGGCCAGTAGGAACATTGAGGGTCGACAGAAACTTCAGGTTATTCCCCTGTAGTAGTGGTGTCTCACCTGTGGCTCCAGTTATGGTGGACTACTACTCCCATGATCCTTCACCATTGAATATGCTGGATAGGGCTACTGGAATTCATAGCCAAACACATCTGGAGAGCCACACATTGAAGACACCTTTTTGAAGAGACTTCCCTGCGTGATCGCCCATTAGCTATGCCCCAGTTCTGCCCATCTCCCAGAGATCCTTGCATATCGCAGCAATCTGCAGCCTACAACTCTCCAGATGTTATGGACTACTACTCCCATGACGCCTCACCATTGAATATTTGCATTTTATTGGACAGTTGTATGGGGCCTATACACAAGTAATTAGGATGGTTAGACTGGTTAGGCCTGATGGGAGTTGTAGCCAAAAACATCTGGAGATCGAGAGGGTGCAGACACCTTCCCCAAAGGCTGGTGCCTCTGAAACACTGCAACCCCAATCAAAAGAAATCGGGGTGCTTAGTTGATGTCCTGTTCTCTACAGCACATGGTTAATATATTCAAAAGGTACTCACTTCCAACCACCAAGTTCCAATTATTCTCAATGATCTTTAATTCAAGAAGGATAATAACTCACAAACCATTCAGATGTCAAAAATTCAGAACATCGAAACCAATAAACCAATAATACAAAACATACAATACCTAATTCATGCCTAACTCTGAAACAGTCCTAATCAATAAATAGTGCTAGAACAACCAATTCCTCATTTCATGTGCATCAAAACATTTCAATTTCAATATCAAAATGTATTTGTCGCTGCTCAACCCAGTCCCCCTTGAAAGAGTTATCAACTGTGTAGTCCAGTCCACAAAAAGAAAAATCATTTATAAAAACATTTTTCACCATATTCCTACAGATCAAATCAGTACAGTAGTGGAGCGAAAAATACTTTGCTTGTGTTACTTAGTAAGGAGTGTTGCAGAGCACTGAGCTATTACTCTGCTTACAAACCCGGATAGATTAATGCTTCTGTCCGTCTATCGCAATGCACGCTAGGACTTTCATCAGGGAGTATCCATTGCACCGTCCTCATTTCCTGTAGGTTCCAATCTCCTGGCCACTTCCAAGAGAAATTAATATCGAGCTGTGATGATGATGATGATAGCAGATCTATAAACCCCTCGTTTGCCGAAAGGCATCATGGCGCTAATGCAAGAACCAGCACCAACCGAGTACAAACCCAAATCAAGATCTTTATTGGAAGAGATATGTTCTCAAATATCTACAAAAAGAAAGGTGATCGGGGTACCCCGAAGATAGAGCATTAAGCAAATTCCACAATTCAACACTGAAAAAGCACGCCGTCCAACACGAGAGAAGCGCACCCTTGGTCCTGGGATTCGACATGACGTTACAGACCTTAAAGACCAATTGGGGACATAAGGGCGGAACTTACCCCATAAGTATTCGGGACCGAGCCCATAGAAGGCCCAGTGAACAATACACAGGATTTAAAGTGAACCCTTGTGATCACTGGTGGCCAGTGAAGCTAGCGCAGGACAGGGGACAAGTGTACGATATGGAGTATAATCCACCCGCCTTGCTGCAGAATTTTGCAGAACTTGCAAACTGTGAATCAGATGCAGAGGTTTCGCTAAATAGAGGGAGCTGCAATAATCAATTGCACTCAAAACCAGTGCCGCCATAACCTACTCATGGAACTGGGAGGGAATAAAGGCTAGGAATTTCTTCAGGATCCTTAATTTAAAATGACCAGTTTGACAGTGTGATGCCACTTGTGCATCCAGTGACAGAGAAGAGGAGATTTTCACCCCAAGATTCTTAACAACCAAAGCTGGACTAGGACAGGCCTCAAAGGAGCTAGGCCAAAAAGAAGAAGTCCTTAGCGAGGGAGCAGAAGAAGCACCCACCAAGAAGATCTCAGTCTTATTCCCATTCAGTGTAAGCCAGTTTTGGCCCATCCACCTCCCCACATCCTCCAGGCAATAATTCCTAAGCTGAATAGCGGGATCGGGATGTAGCTGTTTGCGTCACGCAATAATGTGTGTGTCATTAGCATAGGAGTAGCACTGGAGGCCGTAGGAGGGAATGATCTTCACCAGGGGCTAGATGTACACATTCAACAGAATTGGGGAAGAGAGCCGAGCCCTGAGGTATCCCACAAGTGAGAGACACAGAAGCCGAGCGAAAAGGGGGAAGACAAAGAGTCTGTGAATGTCCATCAAGAAAAGAAGAGACCCAAGATAACACCTGACAAGTGATCCCCGCTCCAGCAAGCCGAGCCAACAGGGTGGGATGGTCGACTGTATCCAAAGCTGCTGACAGATCTAAAAGCACCCGAGCTTATCCGAGAGTCGAGCCAGGTCATCAACCACAGAGACCAGTACACTTTCTGTGCCATGGCTGGGGTGGAAACCAGACTGGAAAGAGTCCAAGAAAGAAGAGTTGTTCAAAAAAGAACCAGGCAAAGGTGATACCAGGGACTCCAGAAGTTTCATAAAGAAAGGAAGAAGTGACATAGGCCTAAAGTTGGACAGACAAGGTGGGTACAAAGAAGGCTTTTGGAACAGCAGAGTCACCAGAGCGTGCTTTAGATGAGAAGGAATGATACCAGACTGGCACGAGCAATTAATGGCCTGAGTCAAAGGGGCAATCGCAGGTAGAATCTCCTTACAGATAGAGGAATAGGATCTAACGCTGAGACAGACTTCAGCCTAATAGTAACTTTACTAATGTTCGCAGTAGAAAAGAGGGGAAAAAGAGACCACAGTTCCCTAGAAGAAGAACCCGTAAAGGTGGGAGAACCCCCACCAGTACCCAAAGCTGAAAGGGAAAAAGAATTGCGAATAGTTGCAATCTTCTCCACAAAGTATTTAGCGAGGGAGTCACACAACTCCTGAGATGATGTAACGTCAGCATGTGCAGCCGCACCAGCCCGAACAACTCTTTAGTCTTTAGGTTGATTCAAGGCAGCCTCCCCTTTCTCCAAATAGTATTTACTTTTAGTGGCAACCCCTGTTTTGTGGGAAAAAAAAGCATTGCTTGTCGTAACAATAAACGATCAGTCTCGCTAGAAGAATGACTCCATTTACGTTCCACCTGTCTCTTTTTAAGACCTAGCTGTTTCGGAGTATCATCAAACCAGGGTTCCGATGGCTGGGTACGCTGCCTCGCCCATTTGACTGGTGTAAAGAGGTCAGCTGTGTTAGTAAAAATCCCTGTGAGTTTTAGCAGATTTAGCTCTGAGGAGCTGAGCTAGCAATCTACAATCTCCTGACTAACTAAAGCAGTGTCAACCGATCTCCAACAACGTTTCAGTACTGAAGGCCTGATACCAGAAGGAGGGGGAGCTGCAACCTCCACACTAAAAGGGAGCCGAAAAGGATCACTCCAATCCAACTGAAGAGTAGGGCGGACCGTCACAAAAGAAGGGGGGGGGGGGTAGGGTAAAGATCAGATCGAGAGTGTTACCATGGCAGTGAGCCGGACCAACCACAAGCTGAGGCCAATCTAGGTCTCCCATCCCTGACAAAAACTGGTAGAGGTAGAGTGATCAGCAGCACAATTCCCTTTAGATTAAAATCCCCGACAATAACCAAATTGTTATATGTGAGCCTTAAATCGGCCACAAAATGTGTGAAACCATCACAAAAAGAGGAATCATGTATGGGAGGACGATACACCACGAGCACATGACATGAGGGAGTAATTGGTATGATATGATTGGTTATTTATAATGTGCTTAATAACGAGAGGTTTCTAAGCGTGGACCCGGAGATCGAACGTGTGCTGCTCCATGTCGTCTGGGTGCCAAGGCGAGCACGTTGCCCCTGAGCTATCCTCCCGAGACATAGCCTCCATTTTAGCCTCAAAGTCGCACAGAACTTTACTTGCTGACAAATGAGATTGATAGACCAAGGCCATTCCCCGGCCAGCATTCAGTGAGGGACGATCAAGGCGGAGGATACAGTCATTCAGGGGAAGCGCCTGTACTAAGGTAGGTGCAGAATATTCACAAAGCCACGTTTCAGTAAAACAGGCCCTATCGGGTGCATGATCCGTCAGCAAATCAGGACATGCTGACGAAGGAGCAACCAGTGACCTAGTATTCAGCAGTAAGTAGAGAAGACTGTCAGGGTGTGGCAGAGTGATCTCATATGGCTTAGCCTCCAAGAACCCTGCTGGCCAAACCATACTTCCTGGAGCAAGAATAATTAATTGGTCGCATGACAGAAAGCGCTTTGGGACACCATGCGCCACAATGCTGCCACCCCCGATCTCACCCGCAGCTGGACGGGCTGGACATTGGCGCGACTTTGGCGCGCAAGGCCCACGTTTGCTGTGCCTGTCCGCTGCGTGTCCGTGTGGATGTGAGTATCGACCTAGCATCATACCGCCCACTGCTCATGAAGAGCAAAGACAGACCGCAGAAGCGTGTCTCGTCACGGGGGAAGTTAGACCAGGAAGCCAGGCAACTTCCAGACCGAGTAGCAGTCTACAAGGAAAGAAATGCTAAGTAAACTTAAATAAAATGCAACAAATGAAAAAGATAACGTGGCGTCCAGCCACCCGCCTGCTCATCAAGCGAGCTAAAAAGAAATATGTAAACTGAATGTAAAAGCAAACTAAAAGAAAAGTACTAGGCCAGTAGCCGTAGCTGCACCATGAATTAAAAAAACTCAACTTCGCATTTCTTTCAATGAAAACTGAAAATCTATGTCAAATTTTACCAAAAATGATTATAAGACCATGGCCTATCGCAGCCATCTGCAGCCTCTGGGCCTGCAGATGTTGTGAACTTCTACACTCATGATCCCTCACTATTGAATATGCTGATTAGGACTGATGGGAATTGTAGTCAAAACCATCTGGAGAGCCAGAGATTGCAGATCTGGTACTAAAGCCTGGTGCCTGTGAAATACTAGCATTCCTAATATGCCTTTAGCTAGGCTCTAGTTCTTCAAAAAGTCTTGGCCTAGCGCTAAAGCTCACAATCACATTTTTACATGGGACGATGCTGGTGATGAGTTTGTACCCCGCAGCAGGTGGGTGAAGCTGGGGCAACATGTTAATAGACATTAAAAGATCTGTAGGCAGCTGGAGACAGAAGGAAAAGAGAACATCAGCATACAAGTGAAGGACAGAGCTGGAGACGAACTCCCTCATTCTGGGCTTGGTGGATGCAGAGGAAAGATGCAGGAAAGGGAATTCCTTGTTTTCCTGCCGCGTCTGCCACGCTTCCTGAGTGTTGGGGTAGACTAGTGGCGTTCCCTGGACCCGCCGTTTCAGCATGGGCAGGGGAGATTCGACTGGCAAACCCCTGAAAAGCGCAGTCACGACTCTGTGTTCTCCATCTGAGGCGGTTGAACACCACCCCAGACCTTGGACAGCTGCCTCCTCCAGACAACCATGGGTAAGGCTATGGTTTGACTCACAATGATGTTTCAGGCGTGGGGAGAAGCAGAGACACTAAATGGGATTGTGGGGATAGGGGGCACAGATAAATATGCCCTTCCCCCATCAAATAAAATTATTAAAGGGACAAAGAATCTCTGGTTCCGCACCACCCCATATTTTTCACTAATAGCCATATATTATTATGCTGCCTTGGAAGCAAACTAAACAAGCAGTGGAACTCCCTTGAAGTCCCATGAAGCCTTTCATCCATGCTGGAATCACAATAATAAACAAGTGGGATTCCAAGAGGTCAGCAGATACACAGAGCTCAGATCAGCAGCCTTGCAGTGTGCACTCAAGCATGGATACAGGAGACAGACTGTAAGCAACAGGAAAGGTGCACATAAGATAGCATAGTTAGGAGTTACCAGGAAGATGCACGTCTCCAAACATAGGCTCCAGTGAGGAGAGGGCCATGGTTGCCATGAGGGAGCCAAGAAACAAAACATTGTCAGGGGCACTATATCAATAGTCACTATTAACTTATTATATACTAGCTGTCCCCGGCCACACGTTGCTGTAGCTCAGTCTGGTTAAATGGAAAAGAAAGAAAAGAGAAAGCGCATGTTTCTAATATGTTTCATTTGACAATACTTGTGGGTAGTTTTTAATGGCTCTCGCGGTTCTCCAAGTTGAGGCAGTTTAATTTTCCCGGCGGCGCAACGCATTCCTTTCGTTTCTCCATTAAATTTCAGAGCCTTGCAATAAGGACACACTTCAGTCATGGTGCCAATGAGAACATGCCGGCTCAAACTATAATCATCAGCTGGGTTGTACCGGAATGCAAGGCAATTGTAATCGCGTGATTGCTGAACACAGAGTCGTGTTTGACGCTGATCTGCTGTTTCTCGTTGACGTCTTTCAGCCACTCACAGCCTTTTGCGTTAATTCTGTTGAGAACAAAGCAGATCTGAAGCTGCAGAACGCGATCGCCGTGCTTGCAACCGTGCATCCTAAAGTCTGGCTGCATGTCGCTCTGCTGCTTCCTCGGCACGTATTTGAGCATTGAAATGGAATTGTCAAATAGCATGTGTTGCTTTTACGTCCAACAGATGGCGCTGTTTTGCAGTAAAATGTTCAGTATATCATGTGTTGCTTTTAACGTCCAACAGATGGTGCTGTTTTTCAGAAAAAGCATGTTTTTACCTGTCACAGGTGTGACATCTATGTATAGTAGGTATATAAAAACACGTGCCTGTTCGAATGCAACGCTGTGTCAAAATTTCAAAGCAATCGGTGAAGAACTTTCGGAGATTTAAGATTTTGAACAAACAAACATTTACATTTTTATTTATATAGATAGACGTAGCATCACCATATAAAATTAGACTACATTGGGTTTTTATATCGCTCTTCATGCCAGAGACGAGACTCTAAGAGTGGGACCTCATTTCAAACCTCAACGCTCTGCGTTGTCTTGCTTCCAAGACAGACACATTGCCCCAGAGCTGTCCACCAGCCTGCTGCAGCCCGTTAAACCATGAGTGGGGCTTTTTTGAAGAGCTTACCCTGAGAATTAAACCACTTCTGAGGGTTGACAATTTTGAAATGTGTTGGGACTGCCATTTCTGACAGTTTAGACGCTATCCTCCAGATTCTTACAACAAAGGAGCATCACACCACTGCTGCCTGCTCGAAGAAAAATGCATAACAGGGTCAGGCGGGTGTTTTATTTCTGCATATTTCAAAGTGCAACACATTTCTAAATTCAGAATGCACGTGAAAATGTGCAGAAACATCACAGTCCACCGCTTGTTTTCTGCAAATGCACATGTGGTGCGGCGCAGGACATCAGAATGCACACATTCTGATGCCATTTGAGAATGTAGGGCATGTTTTCTGGTGCAAGTGTGACAGAAAAACCTTTGAGAATCTGACCCTATGAGATTCACTGAGTGCCCCAGGATCACACACTTCGTTTGAGTAGTGAAGTTGGGATTTAAGCCAAATCTACAATTTTGCAACTTGACCACATTGTTCTCCACTATTTGTCTTACAGTAATGTGCAATTATTTGTGAATTGTTGACTTTCGTGAACTAAAGTAATAGCTTGTTTTGTAGACCTGATGTGGAAAATGCAGGCATCAGCTTAAAAACCAATAGTACATTATTGTCTCTTTGTTGTCTTCTTCATCATGAATGGAAGTCTAATAGTAGCAGAATACTACATGATGTGAGCGGATAATCTTCTGCAGGTTTCACTGATTCATTTAAAATAATTAAATACGCCCAACAAAAGAAACAGTGTGCTATGGTCACTTGCTTATAGCCATTTTTGCTTTGGACTTGCAGATTGTTATTCATGATGTGAAAAAGAAAACTATAGTAAAAAACAAACATTTTAAACTGTGGAAAAAGCTGTTTTTTGGTTCAAATAAGCAGAGCTGAAAATAAGATTTGAAGACGCCTGGATCATTTGTTCGGCTCTCGTCTGTCTGGGGCCCCTTCCACTCAAATAGCATGGTCCAAGCGATAGGAGGTGTCTGCCGGTTTGCAAAAATGTGCAAATGTTCACCAATTGAGTTGATGCTAAAAATCTGTTCATCAAAGGCTACTGCTACAGCAAACTGCAGAATGGTCCTCTGGGGCAACATCGATCGTGTGCATTACATGTTCATGAGAACATGTGTTTTTAACAATTGCTTGGTTTGTCTATGCCCTCAGCACATTTTGCGGTTCACTAGGAGTTGGGACTTCTTTTCTTGGAAGATGAGCTCTCTTTAGAACCAATATGTTTATGGTTGCGTATTCGGGGCAATGTAAACCCAGCAAATCATTATTTGGTTAATTTCTGGAAATAATATCACATTCATTGCTCAGTTTAGACTTATAAGAAAGTTGCCACATTGTTGGAATTGCAAACGTGTATTCACAAATCCAACTAGCATCATTATAAGGCAGTAAAGAGCTATAAAAATAGTCTTTTAGTGATCATGTCGGGCCAAGGAGAGTGTTCTGAGCTTATGCAAAGCACTAATCAACAGCATGTCCGATTGACTTCAAACAGCCTTAAAAAACATCTAAAATGTTCTAGATTAGGTAACGAAAGATATTTCATCACTAGAGCTCGTTTTGTAATATTCGTGCCTTTAAAGTTGTTACTGTTAAATGTGCTATCCCTCCACCAGACAATGTCATTTGTGATGTGTGCAATGGTGGTACTGAGGACTTGTTGCACTTTCTTTTTTTCTGTCCAACCTATCAGCATGTCCACAATCGCACTTTACATTCGCTTTTGCATACACTTAATTTTATCCAATGTAGACCTCCAACGCACTTCATTCTGCTTGCCGATTCCCCTATGGGTTCTTGGGCTTTACTGTCCTATTTGAAAACTGCTGTGACTATCAGGAAAACGCATTTGATAACTATTTAGTTCTCTATTGAATGTAATTTCACTATTTACAAGTTTGCTACAAGACTTTATTGAAGCATCTGCTGCTATTTGAATGGTGTTACTATATGGTAGAGAATTACCTTTACTATGGATATTTTATACTTTGTATATCTGTGTATTACAATGTGACTTTATGGTATTTATTTACCAAAGTAAATCTGATTGACTGACACTCAGATAGCCTACATGAAAAGAAAGATGGCACATCACTGTGACTTGGCACCTTGATTAGGAAAGCAGGGTTCATTGTGTGTCACCATGCAGACAGTAGTCCATGGCAAATCAATGCAGTGATGTGTTCAGCAATGATTTGTGTGCTGCACAAGTCACCACCCTGTTGGTGAATGGCATCTATGTGGCACCCCCCTATGTTACAGCACATATACCTGGAATGTTTTGTGTATGTGGCTCTGGCGAGTGTGCCATACTGTGCCCACCCTTAAACACATAAAGCAATCAGATAAGTTGCCTCAAATTGTACATTCACTGGCCAAACGGCCTTTCTACGCTGCCACACCATGATTTTCACTAGCTGCAGGCCAGCACTAATAAGAGATGCTAACGCCAGCTCGGTTACATAAAGCATGGGCCTGCTCTTTTTTGCTGAGATAACCCCTGAGGCTTGCGAAATAGTGAGGCGATAGTGGCAGGGGAACTGTGGACCCTTTAGCATGCATTAGTAGCCGGTTTTGTTTAGAATGCATCAGCGTATTACTGGTCAGGCTAAAGTTTGTAAGAGGTAGAATCCTTTCTGTGTATCCTTTCTGTGCATTGTTTTTTCAGTGTCTCTTGTAGGGCAGATATAGTTCCCAAAAGCTCTTTCGGTATGGTGGGTTGGGCATGCTCACACTGACACCCAGCCCTTCTTCATCTAAAATTCTCCACAGACAAGAGCCTTTGTACACCATTTGAGTAGCTGATGTTCCTGCAATTGTATACTCACATCCAAAAACTTAAGCTGTTTGAATAAGTATGTATGGTTCATGGTTACAAACATTTTCATGTTGGGGCGAGTACTATGAACTGTGATGCGAGCACCAAGCCATGCGTCTGTTATGAATTTGGAGATTCACACATGCAATCCTTTTATCACAGACTTGTTTATCAAATATAGAGATTACTGATCACTGTTACATTCCTGAAATGCTCAGTGATGTAATGCAATGCTATTTGTCCCCTTTCCCACTCTCATAGAGGTATTTTAAAAGAGTGCACTACGAGTGTACCGGACTGTCCATCTTGCAATGATAACCTTCTATCAGAAAATAATTCATATGGTTAGTCTATTATTGCCCCATGCGAAATACAAGTGAGGTGGTACGAAGAGAACACCTGTAACACAGGACCAGTGGTCAGTGGACCTTCAGACCGCCGCAGGCTGGTCACACCGCCGTGTGCCAGTACGGACAGTTTAAAACTGTATTCAGGCAAGGACTTCCCTAAGAGCAGGTGACAGAAAAAACATTTGCTTGGGCAGCAACAGCTGTGTTTTCACATCAGAATTCTTCTGTAAAGTACTTGCTTTACAATGTAATGAAACGAGCTTCATTTATATGGCAAGTATTCATTCATATTGAGGGGTTGTGTCACACGACACAGAGGTGTAGTTTGGGAGTGATGTGTGCCAGTCGGAGGCGGGGGTCGCATTCTAGTGTTTCGTCCTGGGCACCAAGTTGGCTAGAAACTGCCCTGGCTGTGCTTTGTGCATTGGTGAGGTTCCCGCATTGCATTGCTCCCGTGCCTGAGTTAGGGTAGCTTCTGGGCACATCATCCTGTGCTACGCCGGGGGCTGTAGTCACTCCCCGGAGATGCCACAGAAGGCGCCAGGATAATTTGAACCGTGTTCTAGCGCTCCTTCCAAAGTGGGAATCTAGGACACTCTTCAAATATCTTGTTGTCTTGTTCTTGCTCCTCAACAGCATTAAGCCAGTCTTCAAGGTGCTTTCCGAAGTGGTGATTTAGCATCGGGTCAGCGAGCTGGGCTCAACACACTGTGCGGTTCACGGCATGAAGTCGTTTAGGGTATGTAGACGATGTCCGAGTTGCTGTATCTCAAAAGCAGCTTGATGCAGGCATCAGGGCCCGGATCTGTTTTCCGGGCTGCTTGGAGAACCGATCCAGTGTGTTCAGGGATAAGGGGAGTCCTTCTGTTCTGCACTCCCACTCAAGAAAGCTTGGCTGGTCCTTCCAGTTGATCCTACCTCTCCAGTGGACAGGAGACTGTTCCAGTGCTGCCAGCAGAGAGGCAGGCTTTGCTCCACAGCAGTTCACGCCGCTATTCCCAAGGATGGTTAGGGGGCGGAGCGCTCCTATGCCTTGGATGCCTGTTTTCTGCACACAGAACTGCACTCCCAATCGTGGTCCAGCTTATCTTCCTGCACTCGATGGTCCACGATTGAATCAAAATGGGAGAGGAATTCCTCGCCTTCTAAAGGCCAAATGGCACGAGGGATTTTTCTAAAGCAAGCCTGCTGTCCTCACAAATCATTGATCTTACACTCACCATGACACCACGCCACTCCCATCAGCTCTGAGGAAGGAGTTTTCGGCTCCCGAAACTGCTTCTTTAAAAACAATCCTCTCCACCAATAGGATGCAATGGTATCTGGGATGTTCCCATTGATTCCAATGCAGCGTTTGAAATTGAGAGGATCTGGGAGCTATGTAGCTCCTGCTTCTAGCATAGTGGAGCCTGGTTAGATGGAAACCAGCAGGTCCCAGGAGCTCCTTTTGGCTCCCAATGCCAACTTGTGCCTTCCAAACATGTACATTTGACATTAACTTTGAGTATTTGGCAACGTTAGTAAAAGAGAATGAAAACACAATGGTTTAAACAAAATGGACAAAATGTTAAAGCAGCATCTCTGGTAGCTCCTGGTTACCCTGCGGTAGCTCCTGCCAACAGGCTGATGCCGGCACCCAGGAGCTGGTTTTGGCTCCTGCCTACAGGCTGATGCCGGCACCCAGGAGCTGGTTTTGGCTCCTGCCTTCAGGCTGATGCCCGACACTCAGGAGCTGGTTTTGGCTCCTGCCTACAGGCTGATGCCCGACACCGAGGAGCTGGTTTCGGCTCCTGCCATCAGGGTGATGCCGGGCACCCAGGAGCTGGTTTTACCTCCTGCCTTCAGGGTGATGCCCGACACCCAGGAGCAGGTTTTGGCTCCTGCCTACAGGCTGATGCCCGACACCCAGGAGCAGGTTTTTGCTTTTTGCTCCTGCCTTCAGGCTGATGCCCGACACCCAGGAGCTGGTTTTGGCTCCTGCCTTCAGGGTGATGCCCGACACTCAGGAGCTGGTTTTGGCTCCTGCCTACAGGCTGATGCCCGACACCCAGGAGCTGGTTTTGTCTCTTGCCTTCAGGGTGATGCCTGACACCCAGGAGCTGGTTTTGGCTCTTGCCTTCAGGGTGATGCCCGACACCCAGGAGCTGGTTTTGGCTCCTGCCTACAGGCTGATGCCCGATACTGAGGAGCTCGTTTTGGCTCCTGCCTTAAGGGTGATGCCCGACAACCCAGGGTGATGCCCGACACTCAGGAGCTGGTTTTGTCTCCTGCCTACAGAGTGATGCCTGACACTCAGGAGCTGGTTTTGGCTCGATGCCTACAGGCTGATGCCCGACACCCAGGAGCTGGTTTTGGCTCCTGCCATCAGGGTGATGCCCGGCACCCAGGAGCTCGTTTTACCTCCTGCCTTCAGGGTGATGCCCGACATCCAGGAGCAGGTTTTGGCTCCTGCCTGCAGGCTGATACCCGACACCCAGGAGCAGGTTTTTGCTCCTGCCTTCAGGCTGATGCCTGACACCCAGGAGCTGGTTTTGGCTCCTGCCTTCAGGGTGATGCCCGACACTCAGGAGCTGGTTTTGGCTCCTGTCTACAGGCTGATGCCCGACACCCAGGAGCTGGTTTTGGCTCCTGCCATCAGGGTGATGCCCGGTACCCAGGAGCTGGTTTTACCACCTGCCTTCAGGGTGATGCCCGACACCCAGGAGCAGGTTTTGGCTCCTGCCCATAGGCTGATGCCCGACACCCTGGTGCTGGTTTTGGCTCCTGCCTTCAGGGTGATGCCCGACACCCAGGAGCTGGTTTTGGCTCCTGCCTACAGGCTGATGCCCGACACCCAGGAGCTGGTTTTGGCTCTTGCCTACAGGCTGATGCCCGACACCCAGGAGCTGGTTTTGGCTCCTGTCTACAGGCTGATGCCCGACACCCAGGAGCTGGTTTTGGCTCCTGCCTTCAGGGTGATGCCCGACACTCAGGAGCTGGTTTTGGCTCCTGCCTACAAGCTAATGCCCGACACCCAGGAGCTAGTTTTGGCTCCTGCCATCAGGGTGATGCCCGGCACCCAGGAGCTGGTTTTACCTCCTGCCTTCAGGGTGATGCCCGACACTCAGTAGCTGGTTTTGGCTCCTGCCTACAGGGCGATGCCCGACACCCAGGAACTGGTTTTGGCTCCTGCCTACAGGGCGATGCCCGACACCCAGGAGCTGGTGTTGGCTCCTGTCTTCAGAGTGACTGCTCATCGAATCTCAGTTTTGAACCCTGCAAGGGGAAGGCACCTGCCTACAGGGCGATGCCAGACACCCAGGAGCTGGTTTTGGCTCCTGCCTACAGAGCGATGCCCGACACCCAGGAGCTGGTTTTGGCTCCTGCCTACAGGGCGATGCCCGACACCCAGGAGCTGGTTTTGGCTCCTGCCTTCAGAGCGATGCCCGATGCCTACAGGGCGATGCCCGACACCCAGGAGCTGGTTTTGGCTCCTGCCTTCAGAGCGATGCCCGATGCCTACAGAGCGATGCCCGACACCCAGGAGCTGGTTTTGGCTCCTGCCTACAGGGCGATGCCCGACACCCAGGAGCTGGTGTTGGCTCCTGTCTTCAGAGTGACTGCTCATCGAATCTCAGTTTTGAACCCTGCAAGGGGAAGGCACCTGCCTACAGGGCGATGCCAGACACCCAGGAGCTGGTTTTGGCTCCTGCCTACAGAGCGATGCCCGACACCCAGGAGCTGGTTTTGGCTCCTGCCTACAGGGCAATGCCCGACACCCAGGAGCTGGTTTTGGCTCCTGCCTTCAGAGCGATGCCCGATGCCTACAGGGCGATGCCCGACACCCAGGAGCTGGTTTTGGCTCCTGCCTTCAGAGCGATGCCCGATGCCTACAGAGCGATGCCCGACACCCAGGAGCTGGTTTTGGCTCCTGCCTACAGGGCGATGCCCGACACCCAGGAGCTGGTGTTGGCTCCTGTCTTCAGAGTGACTGCTCATCGAATCTCAGTTTTGAACCCTGCAAGGGGAAGGCACCTGCCTACAGGGCGATGCCAGACACCCAGGAGCTGGTTTTGGCTCCTGCCTACAGAGCGATGCCCGACACCCAGGAGCTGGTTTTGGCTCCTGCCTACAGGGCGATGCCCGACACCCAGGAGCTGGTTTTGGCTCCTGCCTTCAGAGCGATGCCCGATGCCTACAGGGCGATGCCCGACACCCAGGAGCTGGTTTTGGCTCCTGCCTTCAGAGCGATGCCCGATGCCTACAGAGCGATGCCCGACACCCAGGAGCTGGTTTTGGCTCCTGCCTACAGGGCGATGCCCGACACCCAGGAGCTGGTGTTGGCTCCTGTCTTCAGAGTGACTGCTCATCGAATCTCAGTTTTGAACCCTGCAAGGGGAAGGCACCTGCCTACAGGGCGATGCCAGACACCCAGGAGCTGGTTTTGGCTCCTGCCTACAGAGCGATGCCCGACACCCAGGAGCTGGTTTTGGCTCCTGCCTACAGGGCGATGCCCGACACCCAGGAGCTGGTTTTGGCTCCTGCCTTCAGAGCGATGCCCGATGCCTACAGGGCGATGCCCGACACCCAGGAGCTGGTTTTGGCTCCTGCCTTCAGAGCGATGCCCGATGCCTACAGAGCGATGCCCGACACCCAGGAGCTGGTTTTGGCTCCTGCCTACAGGGCGATGCCCGACACCCAGGAGCTGGTGTTGGCTCCTGTCTTCAGAGTGACTGCTCATCGAATCTCAGTTTTGAACCCTGCAAGGGGAAGGCACCTGCCTACAGGGCGATGCCAGACACCCAGGAGCTGGTTTTGGCTCCTGCCTACAGAGCGATGCCCGACACCCAGGAGCTGGTTTTGGCTCCTGCCTACAGGGCGATGCCCGACACCCAGGAGCTGGTTTTGGCTCCTGCCTTCAGAGCGATGCCCGATGCCTACAGGGCGATGCCCGACACCCAGGAGCTGGTTTTGGCTCCTGCCTTCAGAGCGATGCCCGATGCCTACAGAGCGATGCCCGACACCCAGGAGCTGGTTTTGGCTCCTGCCTACAGGGCGATGCCCGACACCCAGGAGCTGGTTTTGGCTCCTGCCTTCAGAGCGATGCCCGATGCCTACAGGGCGATGCCCGACACCCAGGAGCTGGTTTTGGCTCCTGCCTTCAGAGCGATGCCCGATGCCTACAGAGCGATGCCCGACACCCAGGAGCTGGTTTTGGCTCCTGCCTACAGGGCGATGCCCGACACCCAGGAGCTGGTGTTGGCTCCTGTCTTCAGAGTGACTGCTCATCGAATCTCAGTTTTGAACCCTGCAAGGGGAAGGCACCTGCCTACAGGGCGATGCCAGACACCCAGGAGCTGGTTTTGGCTCCTGCCTACAGAGCGATGCCCGACACCCAGGAGCTGGTTTTGGCTCCTGCCTACAGGGCGATGCCCGACACCCAGGAGCTGGTTTTGGCTCCTGCCTTCAGAGCGATGCCCGATGCCTACAGGGCGATGCCCGACACCCAGGAGCTGGTTTTGGCTCCTGCCTTCAGAGCGATGCCCGATGCCTACAGAGCGATGCCCGACACCCAGGAGCTGGTTTTGGCTCCTGCCTACAGGGCGATGCCCGACACCCAGGAGCTGGTTTTGGCTCCTGCCTTCAGAGCGATGCCCGATGCCTACAGGGCGATGCCCGACACCCAGGAGCTGGTTTTGGCTCCTGCCTTCAGAGCGATGCCCGATGCCTACAGAGCGATGCCCGACACCCAGGAGCTGGTTTTGGCTCCTGCCTACAGGGCGATGCCCGACACCCAGGAGCTGGTGTTGGCTCCTGTCTTCAGAGTGACTGCTCATCGAATCTCAGTTTTGAACCCTGCAAGGGGAAGGCACCTGCCTACAGGGCGATGCCAGACACCCAGGAGCTGGTTTTGGCTCCTGCCTTCAGAGCGATGCCTGACACCCAGGAGCTGGTTTTGGCTCCTGCCTACAGGGCGATGCCCGACACCCAGGAGCTGGCTTTGGCTCCTGCCTTCAGGGTGATGCCCGACACCCAGGAGCTGGTTTTGGCTCCTGCCTACAGGCTGATGCCCGACACCCAGGAGCTGGTTTTGGCTCCTGCCTACAGGGCGATGCCCGACACCCAGGAGCTGGTTTTGGCACCTGCCTTCAGGGCAATGCCCGACACCCAGGAGCTGGTTTTGGCTCCTGCCTACAGGCTGGTGCCTGACACCCAGGAGCTGGTTTTGGCTCCTGCCTACAGGGCGATGCCCGACACCCAGGAGCTGGTTTTGGCTCCTGCCTACAGGGTGATGCCCGACACCCAAGAGCTGGTTTTGGCTCCTGCCTTCATGGCGATGCCCGACACCCAGGAGCTGGTTTTGGCTCCTGCCTACAGAGCGATGCCCGACACCCAGGAGCTGGTTTTGGCTGCTGCCTTCAGAGCGATGCCAGACACCCAGGAGCTGGTTTTGGCTCCTACCTACAGGGCGATGCCCGACACCCAGGAGCTGCTTTTGGCTCCTGCCTACAGGGCGATGCCTGACACCCAGGAGCTGGTTTTGGCTCCTGCCTACAGGGCGATGCCCGACACCCAGGAGCTGGTTTTGGCTCCTGCCTTCAGAGTGACTGCTCATCGAATCTCAGTTTTGAACCCTGCAAGGGGAAGGCACCTGCCTACAGGGCGATGCCAGACACCCAGGAGCTGGTTTTGGCTCCTGCCTACAGAGCGATGCCCGACACTCAGTAGCTGGTTTTGGCTCCTGCCTACAGGGTGATGCCCGACACCCAGGAGCTGGTTTTGGCTCCTGCCTTCAGAGCGATGCCCGATGCCTACAGGATGATACCCGACACCCAGGAGCTGGTTTTGGCTCGTGCCTTCAGAGCGATGCCCGATGCCTACCGAGCGATGCCCGACACCCAGGAGCTGGTTTTGGCTCCTGCCTACAGGGCGATGCCCGACACCCAGGAGCTGGTTTTGGGTCCTGCCTACAGGGCGATGCCCGACACCCAGGAGCTGGTTTTGGCTCCTGCCTTCAGGGTGATGCCCGACACCCAGGAGCTGGTTTTGGCTCCTGCCTACAGAGTGATGCCCGACACCCAGGAGCTGGTTTTGGCTCCTGCCTTCAGAGCGATGCCCGACACCCAGGAGCTGGTTTTGGCTCCTGCCTACAGGGCGATGCCCGACACCCAGGAACTGGTTTTGGCTCCTGCCTACAGGGCGATGCCCGACACCCAGGAGCTGGTGTTGGCTCCTGTCTTCAGAGTGACTGCTCATCGAATCTCAATTTTGAACCCTGCAAGGGGAAGGCACCTGCCTACAGGGCGATGCCAGACACCCAGAAGCTGGTTTTGGCTCCTGCCTACAGAGCGATGCCCGACACCCAGGAGCTGGTTTTGGCTCCTGCCTACAGGGCGATGCCCGACACCCAGGAGCTGGTTTTGGCTCCTGCCTTCAGAGTGACTGTTCATCGAATCTCAGTTTTGAACCCTGCAAGGGGAAGGCACCTGCCTACAGGGCGATGCCAAACACCCAGGAGCTGGTTTTGGCTCCTGCCTACAGAGCGATGCCCGACACCCAGGAGCTGGTTTTGGCTCCTGCCTACAGGGCGATGCCCGACATCCAGGAGCTGGTTTTGGCTCCTGCCTTCAGAGCGATGCCCGATGCCTACAGGGCGATGCCCGACACCCAGGAGCTGGTTTTGGCTCCTGCCTTCAGAGCGATGCTTGATGCCTACAGAGCGATGCCCGACACCCAGGAGCTGGTTTTGGGTCCTGCCTACAGGGCGATGCCCGACACCCAGGAGCAGGTTTTGGCTCCTGCCTTCAGGGTGATGCCCGACACCCAGGAGCTGGTTTTGGCTCCTGCCTACAGAGCGATGCCCGACACCCAGGAGCTGGTTTTGGCTCCTGCCTTCAGAGCGATGCCCGACACCCAGGAGCTGGTTTTGGCTCCTGCCTACAGGGCGATGCCCGACACCCAGGAACTGGTTTTGGCTCCTGCCTACAGGGCGATGCCCGACAGCCAGGAGCTCGTTTTGGCTCCTGCCTTCAGGGTGATGCCCAACACCCAGGAGCTGATTTTGGCTACTGCCTTCAGGGTGATGCCTGACACCCAGGAGCTGGTTTTGGCTCCTACCTACAGGGCGAGGCCCGACACCCAGGAGCTCGTTTTGGCTCCTGCCTTCAGGGCGATGCCTGACACCCAGGAGCTGGTTTTGGCTCCTGCCTACAGGGCGATGCCCGACACCCAGGAGCTGGCTTTGGCTCCTGCCTTCAGGGTGATGCCCGACACCCAGGAGCTGGTTTTGGCTCCTGCCTACAGGCTGATGCCCGACACCCAGGAGCTGGTTTTGGCTCCTGCCTACAGGGCGATGCCCGACACCCAGGAGCTGGTTTTGGCTCCTGCCTTCAGAGCGATGCCCGATGCCTACAGGGCGATGCCCGACACCCAGGAGCTGGTTTTGGCTCCTGCCTTCAGAGCGATGCCCGATGCCTACAGAGCGATGCCCGACACCCAGGAGCTGGTTTTGGCTCCTGCCTACAGGGCGATGCCCGACACCCAGGAGCTGGTGTTGGCTCCTGTCTTCAGAGTGACTGCTCATCGAATCTCAGTTTTGAACCCTGCAAGGGGAAGGCACCTGCCTACAGGGCGATGCCAGACACCCAGGAGCTGGTTTTGGCTCCTGCCTACAGAGCGATGCCCGACACCCAGGAGCTGGTTTTGGCTCCTGCCTACAGGGCGATGCCCGACACCCAGGAGCTGGTTTTGGCTCCTGCCTTCAGAGCGATGCCCGATGCCTACAGGGCGATGCCCGACACCCAGGAGCTGGTTTTGGCTCCTGCCTTCAGAGCGATGCCCGATGCCTACAGAGCGATGCCCGACACCCAGGAGCTGGTTTTGGCTCCTGCCTACAGGGCGATGCCCGACACCCAGGAGCTGGTTTTGGCTCCTGCCTTCAGAGCGATGCCCGATGCCTACAGGGCGATGCCCGACACCCAGGAGCTGGTTTTGGCTCCTGCCTTCAGAGCGATGCCCGATGCCTACAGAGCGATGCCCGACACCCAGGAGCTGGTTTTGGCTCCTGCCTACAGGGCGATGCCCGACACCCAGGAGCTGGTGTTGGCTCCTGTCTTCAGAGTGACTGCTCATCGAATCTCAGTTTTGAACCCTGCAAGGGGAAGGCACCTGCCTACAGGGCGATGCCAGACACCCAGGAGCTGGTTTTGGCTCCTGCCTTCAGAGCGATGCCTGACACCCAGGAGCTGGTTTTGGCTCCTGCCTACAGGGCGATGCCCGACACCCAGGAGCTGGCTTTGGCTCCTGCCTTCAGGGTGATGCCCGACACCCAGGAGCTGGTTTTGGCTCCTGCCTACAGGCTGATGCCCGACACCCAGGAGCTGGTTTTGGCTCCTGCCTACAGGGCGATGCCCGACACCCAGGAGCTGGTTTTGGCACCTGCCTTCAGGGCAATGCCCGACACCCAGGAGCTGGTTTTGGCTCCTGCCTACAGGCTGGTGCCTGACACCCAGGAGCTGGTTTTGGCTCCTGCCTACAGGGCGATGCCCGACACCCAGGAGCTGGTTTTGGCTCCTGCCTACAGGGTGATGCCCGACACCCAAGAGCTGGTTTTGGCTCCTGCCTTCATGGCGATGCCCGACACCCAGGAGCTGGTTTTGGCTCCTGCCTACAGAGCGATGCCCGACACCCAGGAGCTGGTTTTGGCTGCTGCCTTCAGAGCGATGCCAGACACCCAGGAGCTGGTTTTGGCTCCTACCTACAGGGCGATGCCCGACACCCAGGAGCTGCTTTTGGCTCCTGCCTACAGGGCGATGCCTGACACCCAGGAGCTGGTTTTGGCTCCTGCCTACAGGGCGATGCCCGACACCCAGGAGCTGGTTTTGGCTCCTGCCTTCAGAGTGACTGCTCATCGAATCTCAGTTTTGAACCCTGCAAGGGGAAGGCACCTGCCTACAGGGCGATGCCAGACACCCAGGAGCTGGTTTTGGCTCCTGCCTACAGAGCGATGCCCGACACTCAGTAGCTGGTTTTGGCTCCTGCCTACAGGGTGATGCCCGACACCCAGGAGCTGGTTTTGGCTCCTGCCTTCAGAGCGATGCCCGATGCCTACAGGATGATACCCGACACCCAGGAGCTGGTTTTGGCTCGTGCCTTCAGAGCGATGCCCGATGCCTACCGAGCGATGCCCGACACCCAGGAGCTGGTTTTGGCTCCTGCCTACAGGGCGATGCCCGACACCCAGGAGCTGGTTTTGGGTCCTGCCTACAGGGCGATGCCCGACACCCAGGAGCTGGTTTTGGCTCCTGCCTTCAGGGTGATGCCCGACACCCAGGAGCTGGTTTTGGCTCCTGCCTACAGAGTGATGCCCGACACCCAGGAGCTGGTTTTGGCTCCTGCCTTCAGAGCGATGCCCGACACCCAGGAGCTGGTTTTGGCTCCTGCCTACAGGGCGATGCCCGACACCCAGGAACTGGTTTTGGCTCCTGCCTACAGGGCGATGCCCGACACCCAGGAGCTGGTGTTGGCTCCTGTCTTCAGAGTGACTGCTCATCGAATCTCAATTTTGAACCCTGCAAGGGGAAGGCACCTGCCTACAGGGCGATGCCAGACACCCAGAAGCTGGTTTTGGCTCCTGCCTACAGAGCGATGCCCGACACCCAGGAGCTGGTTTTGGCTCCTGCCTACAGGGCGATGCCCGACACCCAGGAGCTGGTTTTGGCTCCTGCCTTCAGAGTGACTGTTCATCGAATCTCAGTTTTGAACCCTGCAAGGGGAAGGCACCTGCCTACAGGGCGATGCCAAACACCCAGGAGCTGGTTTTGGCTCCTGCCTACAGAGCGATGCCCGACACCCAGGAGCTGGTTTTGGCTCCTGCCTACAGGGCGATGCCCGACATCCAGGAGCTGGTTTTGGCTCCTGCCTTCAGAGCGATGCCCGATGCCTACAGGGCGATGCCCGACACCCAGGAGCTGGTTTTGGCTCCTGCCTTCAGAGCGATGCTTGATGCCTACAGAGCGATGCCCGACACCCAGGAGCTGGTTTTGGGTCCTGCCTACAGGGCGATGCCCGACACCCAGGAGCAGGTTTTGGCTCCTGCCTTCAGGGTGATGCCCGACACCCAGGAGCTGGTTTTGGCTCCTGCCTACAGAGCGATGCCCGACACCCAGGAGCTGGTTTTGGCTCCTGCCTTCAGAGCGATGCCCGACACCCAGGAGCTGGTTTTGGCTCCTGCCTACAGGGCGATGCCCGACACCCAGGAACTGGTTTTGGCTCCTGCCTACAGGGCGATGCCCGACAGCCAGGAGCTCGTTTTGGCTCCTGCCTTCAGGGTGATGCCCAACACCCAGGAGCTGATTTTGGCTACTGCCTTCAGGGTGATGCCTGACACCCAGGAGCTGGTTTTGGCTCCTACCTACAGGGCGAGGCCCGACACCCAGGAGCTCGTTTTGGCTCCTGCCTTCAGGGCGATGCCCGACACCCAGGAGCTGGTTTTGGCTCCTGCCTACAGGCTGATGCCCGACACCCAGGAGCTGGTTTTGGCTCCTCCCTACAGGGCGATGCCCGACACCTAGGAGCTGGCTTTGGCTCCTGCCTTCAGGGTGATGCCCGACACTCAGGAGCTGGTTTTGGCTCCTGCCTACAGGCTGATGCCCGACACCCAGGAGCTGGTTTTGGCTCCTGCCTACAGGGCGATGCCTGACACCCAGGAGCTGGTTTTGGCTCCTGCCTACAGGGTGATGCCCGACACCCAGGAGCTGGTTTTGGCTCCTGCCTTTAGGGCGATGCCCGCTGGTTTTGGCTCCTCCCTACAGGGCGATGCCCGACACCTAGGAGCTGGCTTTGGCTCCTGCCTTCAGGGTGATGCCCGACACCCAGGAGCTGGTTTTGGCTCCTGCCTACAGGCTGATGCCCGACACCCAGGAGCTGGTTTTGGCTCCTGCCTACAGGGCGATGCCCGACACCCAGGAGCTGGTTTTGGCACCTGCCTTCAGGGCAATGCCTGACACCCAGGAGCTGGTTTTGGCTCCTGCCTACAGGCTGGTGCCCGACACCCAGGAGCTGGTTTTGGCTCCTGCCTACAGGGCGATGCCCGACACCCAGGAGCTGGTTTTGGCTCCTGCCTACAGGGTGATGCCCGACACCCAAGAGCTGGTTTTGGCTCCTGCCTTCATGGCGATGCCCGACACCCAGGAGCTGGTTTTGGCTCCTGCCTACAGAGCGATGCCCGACACCCAGGAGCTGGTTTTGGCTCCTGCCTTCAGAGCGATGCCAGACACCCAGGAGCTGGTTTTGGCTCCTACCTACAGGGCGATGCCCGACACCCAGGAGCTGCTTTTGGCTCCTGCCTACAGGGCGATGCCTGACACCCAGGAGCTGGTTTTGGCTCCTGCCTACAGAGCGATGCCCGACACTCAGTAGCTGGTTTTGGCTCCTGCCTACAGGGTGATGCCCGACACCCAGGAGCTGGTTTTGGCTCCTGCCTTCAGAGCGATGCCCGATGCCTACAGGATGATGCCCGACACCCAGGAGCTGGTTTTGGCTCGTGCCTTCAGAGCGATGCCCGACACCCAGGAGCTGGTTTTGGCTCCTGCCTACAGGGCGATGCCCGACACCCAGGAGCTGGTTTTGGGTCCTGCCTACAGGGCGATGCCCGACACCCAGGAGCTGGTTTTGGCTCCTGCCTTCAGGGTGATGCCCGACACCCAGGAGCTGGTTTTGGCTCCTGTCTACAGAGTGATGCCCGACACCCAGGAGCTGGTTTTGGCTCCTGCCTTCAGAGCGATGCCCGACACCCAGGAGCTGGTTTTGGCTCCTGCCTACAGGGCGATGCCCGACACCCAGGAGCTGGTTTTGGCTCCTGCCTACAGGGCGATGCCCGACACCCAGGAGCTGGTGTTGGCTCCTGTCTTCAGAGTGACTGCTCATCGAATCTCAGTTTTGAACCCTGCAAGGGGAAGGCACCTGCCTACAGGGCGATGCCAGACACCCAGAAGCTGGTTTTGGCTCCTGCCTACAGAGCGATGCCCGACACCCAGGAGCTGGTTTTGGCTCCTGCCTACAGGGCGATGCCCGACACCCAGGAGCTGGTTTTGGCTCCTGCCTTCAGAGTGACAGTTCATCGAATCTCAGTTTTGAACCCTGCAAGGGGAAGGCACTTGCCTACAGGGCGATGCCAGACACCCAGGAGCTGGTTTTGGCTCCTGCCTACAGAGCGATGCCCGACACCCAGGAGCTGGTTTTGGCTCCTGCCTACAGGGCGATGCTCGACACCCAGGAGCTGGTTTTGGCTCCTGCCTTCAGAGCGATGCCCGATGCCTACAGGGCGATGCCCGACACCCAGGAGCTGGTTTTGGCTCCTGCCTTCAGAGTGATGCTTGATGCCTACAGAGCGATGCCCGACACCCAGGAGCTGGTTTTGGGTCCTGCCTACATGGCGATGCCCGACACCCAGGAGCAGGTTTTGGCTCCTGCCTTCAGGGTGATGCCCGACACCCAGGAGCTGGTTTTGGCTCCTGCCTACAGAGCGATGCCCGACACCCAGGAGCTGGTTTTGGCTCCTGCCTTCAGAGCGATGCCCGACACCCAGGAGCTGGTTTTGGCTCCTGCCTACAGGGCGATGCCCGACACCCAGGAACTGGTTTTGGCTCCTGCCTACAGGGCGATGCCCGACACCCAGGAGCTGGTGTTGGCTCCTGTCTTCAGAGTGACTGCTCATCGAATCTCAGTTTTGAACCCTGCAAGGGGAAGGCACCTGCCTACAGGGCGATGCCAGACACCCAGGAGCTGGTTTTGGCTCCTGCCTACAGGGCGATGCCCGACACCCAGGAGCTGGTTTTGGCTCCTGCCTTCAGAGCGATGCCCGATGCCTACAGGGCGATGCCCGACACCCAGGAGCTGGTTTTGGCACCTGCCTTCAGAGCGATGCCCGATGCCTACAGAGCGATGCCCGACACCCAGGAGCTGGTTTTGGCTCCTGCCTACAGGGCGATGCCCGACACCCAGGAGCTGGTTTTGGGTCCTGCCTACAGGGCGATGCCCGACACCCAGGAGCTGGTTTTGGCTCCTGCCTTCAGAGCGATGCCTGACACCCAGGAGCTGGTTTTGGCTCCTGCCTACAGGGCGATTGATGCCCGACACCCAGGAGCTGGTGTTGGCTCCTGCCTTCAGAGCGATGCCCGATGCCTACAGGGCGATGCCCGACACCCAGGAGCTGGTTTTGGCACCTGCCTTCAGAGCGATGCCCGATGCCTACAGAGCGATGCCCGACACCCAGGAGCTGGTTTTGGCTCCTGCCTACAGGGCGATGCCCGACACCCAGGAGCTGGTTTTGGGTCCTGCCTACAGGGCGATGCCCGACACCCAGGAGCTGGTTTTGGCTCCTGCCTTCAGAGCGATGCCTGACACCCAGGAGCTGGTTTTGGCTCCTGCCTACAGGGCGATTGATGCCCGACACCCAGGAACTGGTGTTGGCTTCTGTCTTCAGAGTGACTGCTCATCGAATCTCAGTTTTGAACCCTGCAAGGGGAAGGCACCTGCCTACAGGGCGATGCCAGACACCCAGAAGCTGGTTTTGGCTCCTGCCTACAGAGCGATGCCCGACACCCAGGAGCTGGTTTTGGCTCCTGCCTACAGGGCGATGCCCGACACCCAGGAGCTGGTTTTGGCTCCTGCCTTCAGAGTGACAGTTCATCGAATCTCAGTTTTGAACCCTGCAAGGGGAAGGCACTTGCCTACAGGGCGATGCCAGACACCCAGGAGCTGGTTTTGGCTCCTGCCTACAGAGCGATGCCCGACACCCAGGAGCTGGTTTTGGCTCCTGCCTACAGGGCGATGCTCGACACCCAGGAGCTGGTTTTGGCTCCTGCCTTCAGAGCGATGCCCGATGCCTACAGGGCGATGCCCGACACCCAGGAGCTGGTTTTGGCTCCTGCCTTCAGAGTGATGCTTGATGCCTACAGAGCGATGCCCGACACCCAGGAGCTGGTTTTGGGTCCTGCCTACATGGCGATGCCCGACACCCAGGAGCAGGTTTTGGCTCCTGCCTTCAGGGTGATGCCCGACACCCAGGAGCTGGTTTTGGCTCCTGCCTACAGAGCGATGCCCGACACCCAGGAGCTGGTTTTGGCTCCTGCCTTCAGAGCGATGCCCGACACCCAGGAGCTGGTTTTGGCTCCTGCCTACAGGGCGATGCCCGACACCCAGGAACTGGTTTTGGCTCCTGCCTACAGGGCGATGCCCGACACCCAGGAGCTGGTGTTGGCTCCTGTCTTCAGAGTGACTGCTCATCGAATCTCAGTTTTGAACCCTGCAAGGACAGGCCTATATTTCACATCCGTGTAACGAAAAGAGTTGCCACCATAACATAAGGCGACCGCCTGCAGAAAGGAGCCTCCAAATCAGCTTCAGAGTTAGGGGGCCCGCTGCATGCTTGTGACTCGTAAGACAAGTTCAGCTAGGTTTAGAGAGTATCCCTTCCACCTGTCAAAGACGGCACTAGTGTGACATCTCCCGGGGGGGACTTTATTTAGAGGCAGGCAGGCTTGAAAAATAACTATGAACGGAGCTGTCAAGAGTTAGAGCAAGAAGCCTGAGGACGGCCAACCAGGCCCTACGCCCTGAAAAGATTCTTGTAATGAAAGACCAAAGGAAGGCGACCCGCAGCACAACGGTCTCATACTCCACTAGTGGCTGTGGAGGTGTGCTTTAACAAACCCTGCTGGCGTGCACCCATGAAATCCGATGCCCGAATGGCGCAGCGGGCTACTCCCAATGGCCACCCTGAGGACAATAAAAGGACAATTAAAGACTTAGAGGTTGTGGGCGGTTGACACACTGGCTGCAAATTCCCAGGCCACGGACCCTTCTTAGGCGGTACCGACTGCACTGGACCTGTTCATAAAATGTATTCACGGCAGGCGGGCCAGACATGAGGGCCTTTTAACCTTTTCAGTTGAAAGAATACCTCCCACACCTTGGACGGCGTTAGGTGGATGGGAGGGGCTGTGACTGACAAAGAAAGCTGAGTAGCTTTTATAAATGGTGTCCAAAATAGTGCACAGGTGTGTCTATTACTGCGCTGTCACTCTTATGCGTGCGCACTCTTGCGTGGGAAGTGCTGCTACTCGTTCGCTAAAAACACCATGATGAATATATCAGCAAACACAACCTTTCTAGAGGTCTACCACGTGCGCTTTTATAAGTCGTTATTTAGGGTTTCAGCACCTTGCTGACTACCTTTATTTGTTCTGCCTTGCAGAGGCCAATGTAATCTGCAGCTGTGCACCCCCTCCACTATTGCTTTTCGTAGGATTTTGCCGCAAAATGAAGCATCAAATTGGGGCTGTTGGGATACATATATTGCCTAATGAAGCATGCCCTGCACATGGGTGACCCACTGTGCACCTGGTACATAGATTTAATGACAAACGGTTTATGCCTCATTGCCTTTTTTCGACCGCCTATTGTAAAGCCCGTGCACTATGTAATCAGTGTATAGTGTATGTATGCAATCATGTAATGTAAACATGTAACTTTGTGAACCTAAGAAATGCGCCCAGATGCCCAAGGCCTCGGTAACAAAATAAACAAAATACAAATACAAACGAGTCTTCACACGCAAAATGCTCTCACATTAAATGTGTACTAGCTGGCCAAAGGCAGCCCTCTTAAGAAGATGTCACACTTATCACACACGTGTTTCACTCTGCTTTAGCATGTTGGTGTGGGGCAGTGAATACGGGTGGAGATTAGATCATGTTATGCGCCCTGATCTAGGCAAAACACCGATGCCTCAGATGGAGTTTCCCAGCCCTAGGCATGGGGGCACCCAAACATCATGTGGATGGAAGTGGGCCCCCAAGATCACTCACGTGCCTTCAACCAGCAGTGGGGCTCCTTTTCAGACTTCGCTCAAAGACAAGGAGCGTCATATGAGGAACCCCGCCCATAGAGATGAGACACGCAGCTTCAAGAAACTACTTAGAATTATAATATGCACATATGCACTTTATGCCATGTTTTATGGAGTTCTAGGAAAAATGTACATCTTTCCCAGTGGACTGATATTGGATACCTGCAAATCCTTGTAAAAACCTAATTTTGGCTACACACAAGTAATAAAAAAATGTTAAAAATAAAACAATAACAACTACCTGCAAATGCTAGGAAGTTCCAGCCACTGTGTCCAGGGTGGAATGCCAGGCCTAGATGCTGCACTGGAGGCAAGCAGGAATGAGTGCTCATAAAGATAGCATGTGTTATGCCAAGATGATCATATTTAAGGCTATTCCACCTGTATTTATCCATATTTATTTTTCATTCAAAAGAGATCATCCGTAACCAGTACTTTTCTACATTTATTCTTATTTAAAAATGCATTTATTAAAGCATGCATGCAGCAATCTAGGAAAGAAATGCCATAGCAACAAACGGTTGCTTCTTTGACTGCTGCTGCCTTAAGAAATAGGCTTTCAGCAATTTGGAGAACTTTAATGCTATTTTTATACAACTTGTATACTGTTCATGCTGCCAATCTGCAATGTGATTGGCCTGCGATGTATGAGTGACATCATAGAGAAGCAGACAGATAGAACTGTTTTTCCGTTTTTTCCATTTTCATAAATAAATGCAGACAGAAAACGGATTGATTTCCATCTGTATTTATGTGTAAAACTCAGTAAAAACGGAAAACTGGAAGCCTTAATTATATGACATCGTCATTTCCCCAGAGCCTGAGAGCTAGGAGTGCTGTGGATTTGTGAGTCCCTGCTGACACACACTGTGATCTTGCTCAAAGGCCCCCCCCCCACCTTTACACACCATCCACCTGGTCACCTACGTTAATGAACGCCATGATCCAGAAGGCGTAGGACACGTTGGTGACCACCAGCCCCTGCAGCGGGAGCCCATAGTGGGAAAGGTTCCTGGGGTTGTGGGGCACCAGCGAGTTGCGGATGTGGTCCAGGTTGGCACTGGCATTGGCTGTCAGGTTGGACTGGATGCAGTTGGAGTCGGACAGGAATGGGTCAGCAATCAGCGGGCTCAGCAATGCCCCGCATCCCACGAAGAAATGAAGGGCCTGGGGAAAACGGGGAGAAGACATGAAACCACAGTGTACACCATTCCCATCAGCAAGCACACCAGTAAAGGCCGCCACAGTCAGGCTGCGTACCCGCCATCAGCTACCACACCAGTAAAGGCCGCCACAGTCAGGCTGCGTACCCGCCATCAGCTACCACACCAGTAAAGGCCGCCCACAGTCAGGCGGCGTACCCGCCATCAGCTACCACACCAGTAAAGGCCGCCACAGTCAGGCTGCGTACCCGCCATCAGCAAGCACACCAGCAAAGGCCGCCACAGTCAGGCTGCGTACCTGCCATCAGCAAGCACACCAGCAAAGGCCGCCACAGTCAGGCTGCATACCCGCCATCAGCTGCCACACCAGTAAAGGACGCCACAGTCAGGCTGCGTACCCGCCATCAGCTACCACACCAGTAAAGGCCGCCCACAGTCAGGCGGCGTACCCGCCATCAGCTACCACACCAGTAAAGGCCGCCACAGTCAGGCTGCGTACCCGCCATCAGCAAGCACACCAGCAAAGGCCGCCACAGTCAGGCTGCATACCCGCCATCAGCGACCACACCAGTAAAGGCCGCCCACAGTCAGGCGGCGTACCCGCCATCAGCTACCACACCAGTAAAGGCCGCCCACAGTCAGGCGGCGTACCCGCCATCAGCTACCACACCAGTAAAGGCCGCCCACAGTCAGGCTGCATACCCGCCATCAGCTGCCACACCAGTAAAGGCCGCCACAGTCAGGCTGCGTACCCGCCATCAGCTACCACACCAGTAAAGGTCGCCACAGTCAGGCCGCGTACCCGCCATCAGCTACCACACCAGTAAAGGCCGCCCACAGTCAGGCGGCGTACCCGCCATCAGCTACCACACCAGTAAAGGCCGCCCACAGTCAGGCTGCGTACCCGCCATCAGCTACCACACCAGTAAAGGCCGCCCACAGTCAGGCTGCGTACCCGCCATCAGCTACCACACCAGTAAAGGCCGCCCACAGTCAGGCGGCGTACCCGCCATCAGCTACCACACCAGTAAAGGCCGCCCACAGTCAGGCTGCATACCCGCCATCAGCTACCACACCAGTAAAGGCCGCCCACAGTCAGGCTGCATAACCAACATCAGCTACCACAACAGTAAAGGCCGCCCACAGTCAGGCTGCGTACCCGCCATCAGCTACCACACCAGTAAAGGCCGCCCACAGTCAGGCTGCATACCCGCCATCAGCGACCACACCAGTAAAGGCCGCCACAGTCAGGCTGCGTACCCGCCATCAGCTACCACACCAGTAAAGGCCGCCCACAGTCAGGCGGCGTACCCGCCATCAGCTACCACACCAGTAAAGGCCGCCCACAGTCAGGCGGCGTACCCGCCATCAGCTACCACACCAGTAAAGGCCGCCCACAGTCAGGCTGCATACCCGCCATCAGCTACCACACCAATAAAGGCCGCCACAGTCAGGCTGCATAACCAACATCAGCTACCACAACAGTAAAGGCCACCCACAGTCAGGCTGCGTACCCGCCATCAGCTACCACACCAGTAAAGGCCGCCCACAGTCAGGCTGCATACCCGCCATCAGCGACCACACCAGTAAAGGCCGCCACAGTCAGGCTGCGTACCCGCCATCAGCTACCACACCAGTAAAGGCCGCCCACAGTCAGGCGGCGTACCCACCATCATCTACCACACCAGTAAAGGCCGCCACAGTCAGGCTGCGTACCCGCCATCAGCTACCACACCAGTAAAGGCCGCCCACAGTCAGGCTGCATACCCGCCATCATCTACCACACCAGTAAAGGCCGCCACAGTCAGGCTGCGTACCCGCCATCAGCTACCACACCAGTAAAGGCCGCCCACAGTCAGGCGGCGTACCCGCCATCAGCTACCACACCAGTAAAGGCCGCCCACAGTCAGGCTGCATACCCGCCATCAGCTACCACACCAGTAAAGGCCGCCCACAGTCAGGCTGCATAACCAACATCAGCTACCACAACAGTAAAGGCCGCCCACAGTCAGGCGGCGTACCCGCCACCAGCTACCACACCAGTAAAGGCCGCCCACAGTCAGGCTGCATACCCGCCATCAGCTACCACAACAGTAAAGGCCGCCCACAGTCAGGCTGCGTACCCGCCATCAGCTACCACACCAGTAAAGGCTGCCCACAGTCAGGCTGCGTACCCGCCATCAGCTACCACAACAGCAAAGGCCGCCGACAGTCAGGCGGCGTACCCGCAATCAGCTACCACACCAGTAAAGGTCGCCCACAGTCAGGCTGCATACCTGCCATCAGCTACCACACCAGTAAAGGCCGCCCACAGTCAGGCGGCGTACCCGCCATCAGCTACCACACCAGTAAAGGCCGCCCACAGTCAGGCGGCATACCCGCCATCAGCTACCATACCAGTAAAGGCCGCCCACAGTCAGGCTGCATACCCGCCATCAGCTACCACACCAGTAAAGGCCGCCCACAGTCAGGCTGCTTACCTGCCATCACCTACCACACCAGTACAGACCGCCCACAGTCAGGCTGCATAACCAATATCAGCTACCACACCAGTAAAGGCCACCCACAGCCGGCTGCGTACCCGCCATCAGCTACCACACCAGTAAAGGCCGCCCACAGTCAGGCTGCATACCCGCCATCAGCTACCACACCAGTAAAGGCCGCCCACAGACAGGCTGCGTACCCACCATCAGCTACCACACCAGTAAAGGCTGCCCACAGTCAGGCTGCGTACCCGCCATCAGCTACCACACCAGTAAAGGCTGCCCACAGTCAGGCTGCATACCCGCCATCAGCTACCACACCAATAAAGGCCGCCCACAGTCAGCCTGCTTATCCGCCATCAGCTACCACACCAGAAAAGGCCGCCCACAGTCAGGCTGCATAACCAACATCAGCTACCACACCAGTAAATGCCGCCCACAGCCAGGCTGCATACCCGCTATCAGCTACCACACGAGTAAAGGCCACCCACAGTCAGGCTGCATGCCCGACATCAGCTACCACACCAGTAAATGCCGCCCAGTCAGGCTGCATACCCTCCATCAGCTGCCACACCAGTAAACGCCTCCCACAGTCAGGCTGCGTACCCGCCATCAGCTACCACACCAGTAAAGGCCGCCAACAGTGAGGCTGCGTACCCGCCATCAGCTACCACACCAGTAAAGGCCGTGCACAGTCAAGCTGCGTACCTGCCATCAGCTACCACACCAGTAAATGCTGCCCAGTCAGGCTGCATAACCAACATCAGCTACCACACCAGTAAAGGCCGCCCACAGTCAGGCTGCATGACCAACATCAGCTACCACACCAGTAAAGGCCGCCAACAGTGAGGCTGCGTACCCGCCATCAGCTACCACACCAGTAAAGGCCGCCCAAAGTCAGGCTGCGTACCCGCCATCAGCTACCACACCAGTAAAGGCCGCCCACAGTCAGGCTGCATACCTGACATCATCAAACACACCAGTAAAGGTAGCCCACAGTCAGGCTGCATACCCAACATCAGCTACCACACCAGTAAATACCACCCAGTCAGGCAGCATACCTGACATCATCAAACACACCAGTAAAGGTCGCCCACAGTCAGGCTGCATACCCGACATCAGCTACCACACCAGTAAATACCACCCAGTCAGGCAGCATGCCCTTCATCAGCTACCACACCAGTAAAAGTTACCCACAGTCAGGCTGCGTACCCGCCATCAGCTACCACACCAGTAAAGGCCTCCCACAGTCAGGCTGCATAAACAACATCAGCTACCACAACAGTAAAGGCCGCCCACAGTCAGGCTGCGTACCCGCCATCAGCTACCACACCAGTAAAGGCCGCCCACAGTCAGGCTGCGTACCCGCCATCAGCTACCACACCAGTAAAGGCCGCCCACAGTCAGGCTGCGTACCCTCCATCAGCTACCACACCAGTAAAGGCTGCCCACAGTTAGGCTGCGTACCCGCCATCAGCTACCACAACAGCAAAGGCCGCTGACAGTCAGGCTGCGTACCCGCCATCAGCTACCACGACAGTAAAGGCCGCCCACAGTCAGGCTGCATACCTGCCATCAGCTACCACACCAGTAAATGCTGCCCAGTCAGGCTGCATAACCAACATCAGCTACCACACCAGTAAAGGCCGCCCACAGTCAGGCTGCGTACCCGCCATCAGCTACCACAACAGTAAAGGCCGCCCACAGTTAGGCGGCATACCCGCCATCAGCTACCATACCAGTAAAGGCCGCCCACAGTCAGGCTGCATACCCGCCATCAGCTACCACACCAGTAAAGGCCGTGCACAGTCAGGCTGCGTACCTGCCATCAGCTACCACACCAGTAAATGCTGCCCAGTCAGGCTGCATAACCAACATCAGCTACCACACCAGTAAAGGCCGCCCACAGTCAGGCTGCGTACCCGCCATCATCTACCACAACAGTAAAGGCCGCCCACAGTTAGGCAGCATACCCGCCATCAGCTACCATACCAGTAAAGGCCGCCCACAGTCAGGCTGCATACCCGCCATCAGCTACCACACCAGTAAAGGCCGCCCACAGTCAGGCTGCATACCTGACATCATCAAACACACCAGTAAAGGTCGCCCACAGTCAGGCTGCGTACCCGCCATCAGCTACCACACCAGTAAAGGCCGCCCACAGTCAGGCTGCATACCTGACATCATCAAACACACCAGTAAAGGTCGCCCACAGTCAGGCTGCATACCCGACATCAGCTACCACACCAGTAAATACCACCCAGTCAGGCAGCATACCCTCCATCAGCTACCACACCAGTAAAAGCTACCCACAGTCAGGCTGCGTACCCGACACCAGCTACCACACCAGTAAAGGCCTCCCACAGTCAGGCTGCATAAACAACATCAGCTACCACAACAGTAAAGGCCGCCCACAGTCAGGCTGCGTACCCGCCATCAGCTACCACACCAGTAAAGGCCGCCCACAGTCCGGCTGCGTACCCGCCATCAGCTACCACACCAGTAAAGGCCGCCCACAGTCAGGCTGCGTACCCTCCATCAGCTACCACACCAGTAAAGGCTGCCCACAGTTAGGCTGCGTACCCGCCATCAGCTACCACAACAGCAAAGGCCGCTGACAGTCAGGCTGCGTACCCGCCATCAGCTACCACAACAGTAAAGGCCGCCCACAGTCAGGCTGCATACCTGCCATCAGCTACCACACCAGTAAAGGCCGCCCACAGACAGGCTGAGTACCCACCATCAGCTACCACAACAGTAAAGGCCGCCCACAGTCAGGCTGCGTACCCGCCATCAGCTACCACACCAGTAAATGCCGCCCACGGTCAGGCTGCGTACCCTCCATCAGCTACCACACCACTAAAGGCTGCCCACAGTCAGGCTGCGTACCCGCCATCAGCTACCACAACAGCAAAGGCTGCCGACAGTCAGGCGGCGTACCCGCCATCAGCTACCGCCGCACTAAAGGCCGCCCACAGTCAGGCTGCATACCCGCCATCAGCTAACACACGTGTAAAGGCCGCCCACAGTCAGGCTGCGTACCCGCCATCAGCTACCACAACAGTAAAGGCCGCCCACAGTTAGGCGGCATACCCGCCATCAGCTACCATACCAGTAAAGGCCGCCCACAGTCAGGCTGCATACCCGCCATCAGCTACCACACCATTAAAGGCCGCCCACAGTCAGGCTGCGTACCCGCCATCAGCTACCACACCAGTAAAGGCCGCCCACAGTCAGGCTGCATACCTGACATCATCAAACACACCAGTAAAGGTCGCCCACAGTCAGGCTGCATACCCGACATCAGCTACCACACCAGTAAATACCACCCAGTCAGGCTGCATACCCTCCATCAGCTAACACACCAGTAAAAGCTACCCACAGTCAGTCTGCGTACCCGCCATCAGCTACCACACCAGTAAAGGCTGCCCACAGTCAGGCTGCGTATCCGCCATCAGCTACCACGCCAGTAAAGGCCGCCCACAGTCAGGCTGCGTACCCGCCATCAGCTACCACACCAGTAAAGGCCGCCCACAGTCAGGCTGCATACCCGCCATCAGCTACCACACCAGTAAAGGCCACCCACAGTCAGGCTGCATACCCAACATCAGCTACCACACCAGTAAATGCTGCCCAGTCAGGCTGCATACCCTCCATCAGCTACCGCACCAGTAAAAGCCGCCCACAGTCAGGCTGCGTACCCGCCATCAGCTACCACACCAGTAAAGGCTGCCCACAGTCAGGCTGCGTACCCTCCATCAGCTACCACACCAGTAAAGGCTGCCCAAAGTCAGGCTGCGTACCCGCCATCAGCTACCACACCAGTAAAGGCCGCCCACAGTCAGGCTGCATACCCGCCATCAGCTACCACACCAGTAAAGGCCACCCACAGTCAGGATGCATACCCTCCATCAGCTACCGCACCAGTAAAAGCCGCCCACAGTCAGGCTGCGTACCCGCCATCAGCTACCACACCAGAAAAGGCCGCCCACAGTCAGGCTGCATAACCAACATCAGCTACCACACCAGTAAATGCCGCCCACAGCCAGGCTGCATACCCGCCATCAGCTACCACACCAGTAAAGGCCACCCACAGTCAGGCTGCATACCTGACATCAGCTACCACACCAGTAAATGCCACCCAGTAAGGCTGCATACCCTCCATCAGCTGCCACACCAGTAAACGCCTCCCACAGTCAGGCTGCGTACCTGCCATCAGCTACCACACCAGTGAAGGCCACGCACAGTCAGGCTGCGTACCTGCCATCAGCTACCACACCAGTGAAGGCCGCACACAGTCAGGCTGCGTACCTGACATCAGCTACCACACCAGTAAATCCTGCCCAGTCAGGCTGCATAACCAACATCAGCTACCACACCAGTAGAGGCTGCCCACAATCAGGCTGCGTACCCGCCATCAGCTACCACACCAGTAAAGACGCCCACAGTCAGGCTGCATACCTGACATCATCAAACACACCAGTAAAGGTCGCCCACAGTCAGACTGCGTACCCGCCATCAGCTACCACACCAGTAAAGGCTGCCCACAGTCAGGCTGCGTACCCTCCATCAGCTACCACACCAGTAAAGGCTGCCCACAGTCAGGCTGCGTACCCGCCATCAGCTACCACACCAGTAAAGGCCGCCCACAGTCAGGCTGCATACCCTCCATCAGCTACCGCACCAGTAAAAGCCGCCCACAGTCAGGCTGCGTACCCGCCATCAGCTACCACACCAGTAAAGGCCGCCCGCAGTCAGGCTGCATAACCAACATCAGCTACCACACCAGTTAATGCCGCCCACAGCCAGGCTGCATACCCGCCATCAGCTACCACACCAGTAAAGGCCACCCACAGTCAGGCTGCATACCTGACATCAGCTACCACACCAGTAAATGCCGCCCAGTAAGGCTGCATACCTTCCATCAGCTGCCACACCAGTAAACGCCTCCCACAGTCAGGCTGCGTACCTGCCATCAGCTACCACACCAGTGAAGGCCGCGCACAGTCAGTCTGCGTACCTGCCATCAGCTCCCACACCAGTGAAGGCCGTGCACAGTCAGGCTGCATAACCAACATCAGCTACCACACCAGTAAAGGCCGCCCACAATCAGGCTGCATAACCAACATCAGCTACCACACCAGTAAAGGCCGCCCACGGTGAGGCTGCGTACCCGACCATCAGCTATCACACCAGTAAAGGCCGCCCACAGTCAGGCTGCATAACCAACATCATCAAAGACACCATTAAAGGCCGCCCACAGTCAGGCTGCGTACCCGCTATCAGCTACCACACCAGTAAAGGCCCGCCACAGTCAGGCTGCATAACCAAAATCATCAACCACACCACAAAAGTGTGCCCACTATCATGCTGCATACCCGACATCATCAAACACACCAGTAATGGCTGCCCACAGTCAGGCTGCGTACCCGCCATCAGCTACCACACCAGTAAATGCCGCCCACAGTCGGGCTGCCTTCCCGCCATCAGCTACCACATCAGTAAAGGCCCACGGTCATGCTACATACCCAACATCATCAAACACACCAGTAAAGGCAGCCCACAGTCAGGCTGCAGACCTGACATCATTTGTTTTGGCGGTGTCATAGTCATGGGACATGGTACCGAAAGAGTAACGAGATGTGCTCAGAAAATCAGACGCCTCATTTATATTCTCAAGTGCAGTGACCTAATAGCGGGTCAGGACAGAGGGTGACCCAACTGTGGAAATGTCGGTGGTAAGCTAGGAATGTCTTGCATGTGATGGCGGTTGACTTGTAGGAGTCCATGCATGAGGTACGGTCATGCACTGGGAAAAGCCATACGCTCAGGAAGATGTGATGTGGAACTGATCCTTCCTGGGGGGCCATATACATGCAAAGATCATGACCATGGTAAGGTCATGTGTGGTGGAAGTCATGCACATGAGAAAGTAATGTACAGTAAAAGATCACCCTCCCAGTGTGGTGGTCATGCATGCGGGATGGTCATGTGCTGTGGAACACCACCCTAATTATAAGGTCATGCGTGCTGCTGAGGAGGCAGTGTGTGTGGGAGGTCATGCACTGACCTGCAGGAAGACGGCAGAGTCCTTCTGGTAGATCTTCACGAGCTGCATATTAGATATGGTGTCAATGCAGCCCATTGCAAGGCCGGCCACGGCCATCACGACTGCCAGCACCACCACATGATCGCAGAAGGGGATGATGGCAAAGACCAGCGAGATGGTGAAGGAGGAGAGGAAGAGGACGAAAAGCGACTGCTTCAACCTGTGATCAAGGGGACACAGAAGGATTACAAGCAAGTTAGGGTAAGTCACCCACAGGGACAAAGGGTATGCAGCATTGTGAGCAGAGGTGGCTTCCTACAAGGATAGTCTAACATTTCAAGATAGACTTGACAACCCAGAAAATGCAAGCCCTGTTCAAAGCTGTGATCTACACACAGAATTGCCACGTTAATGCTTTGCATTTGACGCGCTCAGATGTTATTTTTTTTAAAACACAGTAGAGATCGAACATTGTCTGACTAACCTAATGTTCTACCTATTTACAGAATTCCATTTGTAGGCCAATCCCTTATTGAAACAGAGTTCAATTCTTGAACTAACAGTACATTAACTCAGCACTTGCTCTATTTACCTGTGCTCGGATTCAGGTAATCTCCTTTTAAGATATTTTTTCTCAAAATAAGTATGATCTATTAACAATTGCTACTCACTACGGAACAGTAAGCAGAAAGAGATATATACATGTATCATTTTTTTTGACAGCTAGAAGAAACATCATATGATTATTAGAACTTAGGCGGCAGTCCCTAAGGCATTGCACTCCTGCAATTTCACCTGTACTAGAATCACAAGACCACATCATGGTGAATATACGATGACCTATATCAGAAGCGACGAGACACACACGCAGGAGGATAACCACAGTGATAAAGAGAAGAAATAGACCGTGCCTCCTAGGATAAACATGGATGAGAAGATAACACAGGTCAGCACTGAGAATGCAAAGCAGAAATGATTCTATACAAAAAAGACAAGGCATTTCAGATTAATAGTGAACTGATAGAATAATGAATGACTACTATTATTGAAATGTTTCACCCGTGGACAACAGCGATATAGTTACAGAGGATGTAACATATTGATCACCATCTACACAAAGCAGAACCTGATATATATGAGTTTGTTATTGAAAGAGCACAATTGGGAATCATTGACAACATTATATTTTGAAGTTTTTGGTACTGTCTTGTACAATGTGCTTAAAGTAAGAAAAATTATTGACTATGTTTCTCAAATGTATTATTTCTAGTAAAAACAGCCCCTGAAGAAGAGGAAAATATTCTCAAAACGCGTTGGGCATTAAAGAACCAGAACTTAAAACAAAACATTTTAGAAATTCTTTTTTTGAGAGCAATTATCATTTGAAGATTATAATAACAACTCCTTTGTGGATGAAATTATTGACAAACAATATAACATTGAAATCTAAAATCATTCTAAAAAGTTGGGCTTATCAGTTGAGCCAATTAGAGTGTGCAGGGGACGCGAGTTCCCCAAAGTGGGAACTTTTTCTGTCTCAATTGTTTATAAACATCCCATATGCCAGGGGTGTGGTTTCTCATCTGCACCTTAGAAATATGGAAAACCCCAATATAATTCACTAAAGAACAAGTCTGAAATTGAACTAATTCAAGTAATGAGAAGAGTGCAGGGTATATAATTGGGATCTGTTAAACTCTACCAAAACAGAGGTGCTGTTCTTCCCTGCCAAAAGCTCCCTCTCATCTCTTCCACTGCCTATCCAGTCCCCAGCTGACACTCTGCCCTACTCTTCTTCAGCTAGAAACCTCAGCGTCATCTCTGACCCTTCTTACCTTACACCTTCTCACTTTCATCTCCAAAACTGGAACAGCAGCTCGCCTGAACCTCTTAAATATTAGGAAAGTCAGGCACCTCCTTTCTTTCAACACCACTAAGCATCTCTTAACCACTCATCTCTTCTCTAAACTGGACTATTGTGCCAACATCCTCTCTGTTCTCCCCAACTCTGCTTTCGGTTCTCTGGACAAGATTGTGAACTTCGCAACCAGGACTCTCGTTGAACTCCCTCATGTGAGACAGATATGCTATCAAGAAATGCCACAGACAGCAGATGTAACAGTTTTGAAAAACTTTATTAAAATGTCAGGATGGGTGTAATGCCTAACTTGCCCAACAGCTATGGCGGAAATAAGTCTAAGTCCATAAGTTCAATTCAAAAGTCTGTCTGTGTCAAAACCTATGCTTGCCCTCACATCAAATATAGAAATGTAGTGTGGGGATATTCTAACTTCAATCGTGTTCAACATAAAGTCTGGAACAGTCTTAAATCCCCTTCACAAGTTCAGGATACAGTTCCAACCACAAAGTTCGAAAAGGTGCTAAGGTTCCCTTCCCCAAACATAAGCACTGTTTCACCAAAACAACAATGTTCTAAAGGAGCTCAGAGGGTACCTTCCCCAACCTTCAAGTATTGATTTCCAAAACAACAATGTTCCAAAGTAGTTCAGGGTTCCCCTCCCCAAGCTTTAAGCACTTGCTCTCAATGTTCAACAAAACTCACATTGTTCAATAGCATTCGTATTTCAAAGCTGCTTTCTCACTTCTCCCTGTCAGCCGTCCGGGTCTAGGCGCAGTTAACAGGCCGCACGACCCACCCATTACAGGTCATGCAACCTGCTGCCCTTATCCAGCCTTCTACCACTTTGACGAATTATAGGGATTCACCAGTTCTTAGATTCAGGGTTTGCCTTTCTTGATACTTCTTTGGCTCTCCTTTCTATAATGTACCAGCTTGACTTTCAGTAACAGCTTTGTTTTGCCTGATCAGCATTTTGCCCATACTTCACTGGCTCCCCTCGGTTGCTAGTTCATCGCTTTCACTCTCTGATTCACTGTATCCTAATTTCATGATACTTTCACAATGTCCTTCCTCAGTCAGAGACTTTTGAACACGTATCATTTAATAGTGACCACTCTGACACAATGTTTCTGCAAAACCCAATTCAATTAATGCATTCGTCTTAATTAGTTCTTTTGAGGCTTTTGAGAACATGCTGACCGCACACGCTACCACTCCGCTACAATGTAATTCCTTCACTTTTATACGTGCACCGGTTTTCCTTCCATTCTCTTGAAACTTACCTGCTGCGATGAACTTATCTTTGATTTGCTCGGTAAGATGCTTTCTGGGATTTGAGGTCAGGGTCTCACTGCCTGCCCCTCAGATCCCCCTGGATGGTTACTGCCATTCAGGAGACCAAGTAGTTCTTGGCCACAGCAAAGGGACCGGTACCTTACATGGTACCCTTCTCCTGCCTTCTCTGACTCCTTGGAGACACGGCTCCCTCGCCACGCAATGACAGCTTCTCTCACTCTTCTGTCCTTCAGCGTTTCGGTGTCCCGTTCTTCTCTGGTTTCCAACTAGCTGGAATGTCTCTCCTGCTGCTCTCTCATCGCACTGGCTTCTCGCTCCCTCCTTTCTTGCTCTTGCTCTCCCCTTGGTGTTTGTGAACTCCACCTTTTATACACCTGTGGGCCTCTAACGGGCTGCAGGTCTATGTTCTCAGACTCATTTGCCTGACCCCAATCAATCCAATTAAGAAGACATGCCTGACCTTCAGCCTTGTAGGCTTCAAAACCCCTCTTCTTTGTCCAGTACTATAGTGGTGTTTCCTATAGGAATAGATTAACGGGTGGATTTGAAACTGGATATCCGTGCGCTAATGATCACCCTAAGTTTCTATCATCAGTAAAATCAATTGATGAAATGTGTGCTGGCAACAATCACTCAGATCCCGCCAACCTGTCCACCCAGGTTGCTACAAGTTAAGTACAGAATTGGGGGTGAGGGATGGTGATGCGCTCAGCACCAATAAAGCAATTCGTAGTCACTTGAATATGAAAATTAGATGATGACTTTAATTCAGTTGCGAACAGCCGACACGTGTTTCGACACGCTGGTCGTTTTCAAGGCGCAGAACACTTTAGAGTTTCCCACTGCGTAATCCTGAAGGTCCGTCAGGTATGGTCTGGGAGCACCGCATGAGAAGGGTGTGATAAATAGGGTTTAGAGGATCAAAATTCTGCTGCTCGTAGCCATATATTGCTCGAATCTCCGGGATAATCCCTTGCTAAAGTCATCATCTAATTTTCATATTGAAGTGACTACTAATTGCTTTATTGGTGCTGAGCGCATCGCCATCCCCAATTCTGTGTTTCCTATAGGAAGTCTGTACTTTTCTTGGGGCATCTTCTTCTTCACAGTACTTCGGATAACCTTAGGGGGAAAATTAGGATATGAACAGCAATATCCTACAAAGACTGGAGGAGGTTTAGATAAATATATATCAGGAAAAGGGATACCGTGTCTTGCCTTCAGGTACCCTCTCTCCAATCCCTAAGGACCCTCCACCCAGGTAATCCTCCAGCATAGATTCGCCCCCAGGGTCGGGTTATGGCAGCCTTGTCTTTCTCTTGGTTACTTGAAAGGGGACAGAGATCCTAGGAGGGCTAAATGTGAGAACACTCAGATTTATCACACTCATTACACACATACTTCCTCATTCCGTCACCAGGCTGGAGGGCTGACGATGCAAAACAGGGCCAGATTTAAACGTCTTCTCCTGGTTCACAAATCTATCCATGGTAAGGCACCACTGTATCTATCCAACTCTACAAGCCTTCTTGTAATCTCTGCTCTGCCTTCTCGACTACCTTTGTGCTTCTTCGTCTTCCCTGTGCTTCCTCTCACTTCCTTCACTCTTCTTGCTCCACTTGCATGGGCCTCCACCCTAGCACTTCACCCATCATGGTCACATCCCAAGCACAGCTGGTCATACAGCCTACCTGCACTTAAGAATGTCCAATGTTCATTGTCCGTAATCTATGTATTGTATGTCTACTTATGTATTGTCCCCAGTGACTGTTCCCTTCAATCCCCTCCTCCACAACCTGGTCCGAATTTCCCTCAAACTCACCCCATTGTGAGAGGTTCACTGCTTCCCATCAAATCTGATTTCTTATCTGTTTTGTGATCAAAAGAGCATTGTTCCTTCAGGATAGAAATATAAATTAAATTGATTTACAGTTTCAATGCTGGCATATAATTTGACCACAACACCATGTAAATTAATTACAGTGGATATGCTGACATATATTGTGGGCCACAGCATCAGGACAGTATTTTCTATTGGTAATTCTGACATATACTCTGGGTACCAGCCTCATTAAAGTGTTTTTGAATTTGCAATCCTGGCATATATTGTGGAAAGAGGTTTCACGAAAATGGCACAAACAGCCCCTTTGTGCCGTTAGTGACTTAGCATCTATTCGATTTTTGTATGTGTTCGCCTAGAGCTGGGATCTGCAACCTGCGGATCTCCAGATTTTTTGCAACACACCTCTCTTGAGCCTCACTATTGACTATGCTGGGTTGGGCCGGTGGGAGTTTCAGTCCAAAACAACCTCTGGATATCCAAAGGCTGCAGACCCCTGCCACAGAGAAGCAAGTATTATCATTTGTTTAGCTTTTTACCCCATTGTTCTCAACGATTTCCTGTAAAGTGCACCATTACAAACAATTATTTTAAAACATTTGATGTGGGGGCAAAACACCCCCCAACCCCAAGCCCCTCATGCACCCAACATTGTTTGAAGGTCCTTTGCTACAAATGGTTGTTCAATACAATTGTGGGGCTGCATTACTGCCTCTGCACTGAAAATGCCCAACATCAGCTTCTGCTTTGGAATAATTTCCGATTTCGGTGCCCCTCGGAATACACCCACCTCCTGGGCACCCAAAACTGCCTCTGCCATTGGACTGTATTTTGTATTTTTTGTATTTATTTGACATTTATATAGCGCTTTACTCCAAAGCATTGTACAGAACGCACTTATAATACAATACAATGAAGTTGCAAATGATACAACATTTTCAAGATCTACATAAAGAGTGAAGGAGATGAGTCTTAAGGGTAGTGCGAAATAGAGAGTAATAGGTAGGAGGATGAAGAGAGAGGGAAAGAACACTCCAGAAGAGTGGTGCAAGCAAATTAAAAGTACAAAAAAGTATTCAGCACATGGGGGGCGAGGAACCGATAATAAGAATTGAGACTGAGACCAAAGTGACTGAGAGGGCAGATAAAAAGTGACAAGAGACAAAAGATAAGAAGGCGCAAGGCCATATGGAGATTTAAAGACACTACAGAGGAAATTGAATTTAAGGCATGAATGAAAAGAAAGCCAGCAGGCCAAGAGAAGATAGGGACAATGAAATAGAATCACAAGGAGAGAATAAATATACAAGACGAATGGAAGCATTGAAGACAGACTTTAGAGGAGCTAAGCTAGAAACTGGAAGACCAAAAAGTGTGGTAGAACAATACAATAGACGTAAGAAAATTAGTGAGGAGATCAAACGTTTAGTAGCATTAAACATCGGAAAGGGCCGAGCTTAACGGATGTTAAAAAGATGATAACGACAGGAACGGGAGAAGATGGAAATGTGATGAAAGAAAGATCCATCAGTATCAAGATAGAGACCAAGGTTTCAAGCAGTGCTAGAGATAGGCAGGGGAGAAGGAGGAAAAGAGACAAAAGAGGCAGGGCAAGGAAGGGAATCGTATTAGCGCAGAAAAAGAGAACTTCAGTTTTGGTCGCAATCAAAACAATGAAATGGTTTGACATCCAGGATTTAATGGCTCGGATGCAGGAAGTAAGATTATCATGTATAGAAGGGGAAAAAGAGGAAAAGGACAGAACAAGTTGAGTGTCACCCGGATAGAAGTGATGAGACAACCAAAAAAATTAACTAATAGCAGCAAGAGGAGAAGTACAAAGATAGAAAAGAAAAGGGCACAAGACAGTGCCTTGAGGAATACTTTGAAGAAGACCCAGCCCAAGGTACTGCATACGTATGATTGTATAGCTAAGAACGAAACCAAGATGAAACAGAGCCAGAGAAACCAAAAGAGAAGAGAGAGGATAAAGGTAAGGCATGATCCACTGGTTCAAACACAGCTGAGATATCCAATAGAATAGGGCAGAGGAGTGTCTGGAGTAACAAGGCGAAATCAGTGAGTCACAAACAGAGAGAAGAGCAGTTTCAGTTGAGTAGTGGGGACGTAAAGCAGACTGGGAACATGGAAGAGTAGAGTTATCCATTACAAAAGTGATAATAAGCAAGACAGTTTCAAGTACTTTAGAGGGATAGGGAAGAAGAGTCATTGGTTTGAAATTCTAGGGGCGAGAGGGATCTAAAGATTTCTTTTTACAGAATAGGGAGAATTGAGGCATGCTTAAATGAAGAAGGGAAGGTAGAGGTAAGAGAAATAGTGAAACGACTAGTAAGGTGGGAAACTAGAGAAGGATAGACTTTAGGTATAAGCGATGAAGGAAAAGGATCAAAGGGAGAACCTGTGGGATGAGCATGGACTAAAGGGGAAGAAGTATCTGAAAAAGTGATCGAAGTAAAAGATGAAATCACTGAAATAGAAGGAGGAGATAGAGGAGAGTGGAGCAAGAGGAAGAAGACGCAGAATGCAGTTGCCAGTGCACATCTTGTTAACCCTTTCATGCCTCCGCTGGTGCGAGTATCTCCAAGTATTAACTTTAAGATTCAGAGCGATTCCATTTTTGCAGATTCGCAACACAAAATACATTTGAGTGCAGGAAATCGAGAGGCGAGCTGTGTGCATCGTCAGCGGGTGTCCTGAAAAGCTGGTGTGCTTAGTAGGCTCCCAAGTACCTGACAAGGAAATCCCCGCAGTAGAGCGCTTGTCAGGCTTCAGTATAGCTCTGTTGGAAATACGTTGCACATGATGTGAGTACCTAGGCATGTGACGGCAAATAATGCTTGCAATTGCCCTCAAGACAGAAAACAGGCTCCCTGCACACGAGCCACAACTGTGGCCAACACGTGTTCTAGTTAGCGATTGACAGAGCTGTGCCAATGCCCTTATTCTGGAGACTGATAACCTTCACACAGGGCAGCAGAGAGGGGTAAACACTGCCTTATCAGGGGCATTATCTTGAATGCGGCCTCCGCAGAGGTCAGTTAGAGGAAGCTGGAACAGCCAGGAGTGGGCGTGATGGGTTGGCCCCTTGACTGTGCCCTGAAACACTTCAAGCCATTTAGGATTTAGTGCTCTTGATGTGTGGGGACTGTGGCTACTGCAGTCTAAAGTTCATCATGGCAGTAAACCCCCCTTGCACTGTATGTTGTAAGTGTGCAGAGGTAGGAGACTGACACAGGAGCTTGGTATGGACTTTTATTTGACAGAAAAAAGGGGTTTGGAGAAAAGTCCTAACTTGCCCTAATTCTAAGAGGGGTTCCCCTGCCTCAACAACACTAACTAGTGGTCGTGTGAGAGTGTCCAAGGTAATGTTCTCTGTCCTGTCTCCAAATCCTAATCTGACCCTGACATCTTAAACTCAATATAAAGTGAAAAGGGAAGTGTCTCTCAGCTGGCCATTCGCAGCTCTTTTCCAGATTTACAACGTAAAGTCCATGAATGTAGTGCAGAAAACAAGCAGAAGTTCCACAAGTCTCTGGAGGTGATTCCGTCGCCGGAGTCTCTTCGGGTTTCTTATGCTTAACACTCGCCAGCGGCATGGTTCTTCCCCTAGTTCTTCTCAGGCTTTCGCAACAGTTTATCACGGGGCATGGTTCTACCTTTTTTCTGTTACACTCCTGCTCCTTCGGTATCAAGCAAATGTCTTTTCTGCTAGGCCCATTTAAATCTCTTTTGCCCGGATCCTATTCTCTTCTCCTGGTTCGTTTCCACTTTGGATCACTCGCCTGCCACTACCAATGTTTCTCCTCAAAGACTGGTACGTTTATATAAAAAGGGCGTTTGGTAGGCCTTGATCTTCCAGTCGAACAATCGCAAATATCAAAAAGCAATCAACATATGGATGTTGGACCATAACTGGATGATAGGTCCCAAGACTGTAATCATTGGATTGTTTTGTGTCTTATTAATGAAACACATTGTTAATGTGGGTTACATGGATATGCCTTAAGGTATAAATGTGGTAGGGCAAAAGTGGATATGAGAATAGTTTTTAACGATTTTTGTAATGTGAGTGCAAATGATATTTTGGTAAAATAACCAGGAAATATTTAATGTAAATTAATTGAAGCAGCAGTGTGTGACATAAAGGCCTTGATCATTGCTTTTTGATATATCCTCAAAGAACGGGGCAACGAAGAATCCGTCGGCTGATCATTTCACAAGACCCAGGCTTTCCTGGTTCCTCGTAAAGTTCACACGTATTACTTTATTTCACTCCTTTGCCCAGCTAGAATTATTCGTTTGAGTGTGTTGTGTGAGGAATCCCACGGACGCCTCACTAATTCCCAGCCTAAAGGCCCCTCCCAGGTGGCCAGGGAAAGGCAGACGCTTCCTGATCCTGTCCTTGGGGGTGGTGTTCTGCGGGAGGATCGCCTGGGAGGAGAAAGGGCCCAGGGGATTGAGAGGACCCTGTGGGATTTATTTATTTATTTGTACATTTGTAGAGCCTAACCGAGCCCTGATATGATATGATATGGCATTTATAACGCGCCTATACACAAGTGTTTCAAGGTGCGATGAGGCAATGGAGGGGGAACGGAGGGAAGACAGACAGCGATCCTACTAGGCCAGGTGTCATTCAGATCATGTAAGTGCATGGGAAGGGGGAAGGAGGAAAGTGCGGGCGTAAGGGGGAGGGGACAGTGCAGTACATGGGATAATAAAATAAATAAACAATAGGTAAAAGTACGGCCAGCAGGTGGCAAGTGCAAGGGTAAGTGCAGACATCAGGTGGCAAGTGCTGGTAGTGGGACTGTAGGGATAGAGAAAACAGTCCCCAAGTGTGGGGGTTGCCAGGAAGGCAGTGCAGGAGTGCGACTGGCGGGGGAGGAGACTGGGCCCGAGATCAGAGGGTGGCTAGGTAACCAGTGCAGTTTCAGTGTCAGCCAGGAAGTCAGCGGGGGAGAGGAGGAGAAAAGGCAGAAGCAAAGAGAAAGGTTTTGAGGTGCTTCCGGAACCGGAGATGATTTTCCTCAAGTTTCAGGGTGGCAGGGAGGCTGTTCCAGAGGGAGGCCTCAGCCGAAGAGAGAGATCTACCACCAACTTGTTGCTTGGAGAAGCGACTGACCCTGAGGGCGTTGGAGGCGGATGAGTGAAGAGCTCGAGAAGGAAGATATTTAGGAAGAGATAGTTGAAGGTACTGAGGCCACGGGCCCTACATGGCCTTATGTACAATGCAGAGGGTTTTGACCTTAATCCTCGCAGCCACTGGGAGCCAGTGCAGAGATTTCAGGGCTGGAGAGATGCGATCCCTGGGCTTGAGGCCAAGGACAAGTCTTGCAGTCCTCTTCTGGATGAGCTGCAAAGGGCGGAGAGTAGAAGCAGGCAGATTTAGAAAGACGCTGTTGCAATAGTCCAGCCTGGAGAGGACCAGGGCTCTGGAGACAGTGAGCTTCTGGGGGAAGGAGAGGAAAGGAAGAACACCTCTGAGGAGGTGCAGCTGGTGGTGGGACTTCTTAGAGACGTCAGAGATGTGAGGAGAGAAGGCATCTGGGCGCTTAATTTAAGGATGTGGTTATAGGTTATTTTGCTGTGGTCATCATGTTACAGTCGTACCACAAGGCTTGGATATGTGTTGGCGTATATACAATTTGTCATGAAGCAGGTACATAGATTTGTTACATACAGGTTGGGTTACATACAGGTTGTCATGAGGCAGGTGCATTGATTTATTACCTATAGGTTATATTCATCCATCTTGGGCGAACAGCCAAGTTTTCAAGCCTTTACGGAACAACCAGAGCGGCAGATCCGCTCTGAGAGTTAGGGGCATGGAGTTCCACTGTTTGGCCGCGATTACTGGGAAGCTGCAGCCTCCAGCCTTTTGCGGTTTGAATCTCGGGATAGTAAGAAGGTGTGACTAGGCAGATCGGGTGGGTCTGTTGGTCTGGGCTTTGAAGATTAGGTTGGCGCGGCAGGCTGGGGCGCTATTGGACAAACATTTGTGCGTTAGTGACAAGACTGAATTTAATACAGTCACGTACTGGTAACCAGTGGAGATTTCACCTGGCTGTGGAGATGTGGTCTTTTTTGGGGATGTTGAGGGCAGCTCTGATTGCGTTATTTTCAGTTATTTGCAACTTAATGATGTTTCGGGAGCTAGAACCTGCAAAGAGGGAGTTGCAGTAGTCAATTCTCTATAGGATGAGTGCTCTGGCTAGTGTGATGCAGTATGTCTGTCGTTAGGAAAGGTCTGCTGCCTGTGATCAGTTTGGCAGTGTAGGCTGCCGATGAGGCAATGGCATTGACTTGTCTGGAGAGAGACAAGGGTGAGTCCCAATATACTCCTAGGGTTTTTACCTCCTTAGCCACTGTGATGACGTTACCATCGGTATTGAAGGCTTTGTAAGTTTGCAGTAGTGAGTTTAAACTAGGGAGGTTGCCGATGATGAGCAGCTCGGTTTTTTCGTCATTCAGACCCAGCTCATGTTGTGCCATCCGGGCTTGAATTGTGAGGTCAATATTGTTCAGGAGTTTAGTGTCTGTGTTGAAGTTACCTGAAATAGGTAGGAGTATTTGGGTGTTGTCAGCATAGTTAGTGTATGTGACGCCCAGCTTGTCGAGGAGGTCAGAAAACGGCTTAGTAAACACATTGTAGAGAGTTGGGGAGACACTAAGACCTTGTGGTACTCCGCATGTGACAGGGATAGGTTGTGCTGCTGCAGTGGGAGAGAAGACTCTCATGGTCCAGTATGCCAGGAAGGATTTGATCCATTTTATATCACTAGTTGAGATTTGGGCTGCGTGTTTCAAGTGTTGAAAGGGTATATTTTGGTTGACTAAATGAAATGCAGCAGACAGATCTAGGTGGAGCAGAATAGCTGGGTTCATAAATAGCTTTATCCTTGATTTGATCCATTTGGATTTTGGGGTTGAGTAGGGCAGTTACTTTCCCGTGACTGGGATGGAAGCCTGATTGGCGGAGGCCTAAGAGGTTGTGGGTTTCCAGATATTTTTTAATTCATAGGTATGCGACTCTGTTGAGGATTTTCAAGAGAAATAGCGCTGTAGTGATTAGTTGGTAATTGGTCGGGATGTTTGGGTCCAGTGTGGGTTTTCTTAGCAAGGGGGGACCGATGCTTTTTTCAAGTTTCCTGGTACATTGCTAGAGTTGAAGGAGTTGTTGACTAGAGTTGTGATAAATGGTGCAAGTTTCTCAGCACAATCTTGACATCTGGATGCCTTTAGCCCATTGATGATTTTTTTGCGTCTCCGCAGTGGAGATCAGGGTGAATTAGAATCTGGGGATGGTGGTGTTATTGGGAGGGAGCAGATTGGCGGCAGGTTGGCTGGGGCAAGCTTAGACAATTTGGCTTTTGATTTTATTATGAAGTGAGGCAGCGTTGTTGGAAAGTGCATTTTCTTTATTCGTGCACCAGGTGAGATCCTTGATGCAGTGGTCAGGGGTGGGGGCAAGTGATTCAAGCTCACGAAGTATAGAGAAGAGTTCTTTGGTGTCGGAGTTGGCATTCTCGATTCTCATGTTGTAAGTGTTACCTTTCGCATGGATGGTGGCAACTTGGTGATCGGTTGCTATGGAGTTGAAGCGATGGGTCTTTTCAAGAGTTTTTTTTTCTCCAGATGTTCTCTGCTGTTCTTTTGGCCGTACAAAGGTTTTTTAGGTTGTGAGTGAACCATGAGTTGGAGTGGGCGATTGATTTGGATTTACGAAGGCCTAGTGGGGCCACTTTGTCGATGGCCTCTTGTAAGGTTTGGTTGTACAGCGATACTAGTTTGGTAGGATTAGAAGTAGTGTTTGCATGAGTGATGATTGGGAGTAGTAGGGGAAGTATGTTATCTGATGTGATGTTCTTGTGGTTCCTTGCTAGAGCTGCTGGGGTGGGTTGCGGTGGGATGTTGGGCTTGGTTGAGAAGCTGATATTAAAGTGTGTGATATTGTGGTCTGACCACGGGTAGGGTGTGTTAGCTAGGATGTTGGTGCGACAGTTCAGGTCAGCTAACCAATCTAGTGTTCGTCCTTTATCGTGGGTGGGGCTCGTAATTCTGAGGGTAAGGCCATGTGCTTCTATAATGTTGGCAATGGTGGTAGCCTTGGAGTCGGACGGGTCGTTCAAGCCTAGGTTGAAGTCTCCCAAGATGATGATTTTTGATAGAGATTTGGTGTTAGTGGTGAGAAGGATCGCTATATCTTCCTCAAGGGATGTCAGCGGGCCGGTGGTCTGTAGATCAGGTGGATGGTGCGGGGAGATGTGGGTGAGAGTTGGAGTTTGAACGAGATAAATTCCCCTGATGGGAAGGTTTGGCTGGTGGTGGTTCTTATCTGGATGTTGTTTTTGGCAAAGAGTGCCACTCCCCCACCTTTTGATCCTGTTCTATCTTTCCTAAGGATAATGTATCTTTCGGGGATGGGCATGGAGAGGATAGGGCCGGCTGATGCATGGAGCCAGGTTTCTGTGATTGTTAGAAAGTCAAGGTCTAAGGAGGTGATCAGGTCGGCTATGTCTAACGCGTGTGCCAGGAGGGATCTAGCGTTGATGAAAGTGCCCTTAATATTAGATAAGGACGTTTGCTCATTGTACAGCAGGTTAGCGGAAGGCTTTCCTGGCTTGCTCTTCAAGTTTTGGAGGTAGCGGGAAGCTACATTTTTGTTTCTTAGTTTGAGGGAACATTGAGTAGTGTGTGCCATGATGTTTGGTGTAGGAGATTAATGATTGTGCTCTATGATGTCCAATGCTTTCTGTTCATTGATAGTCATGGGTGTCTCTTGAGGATCTGAGGGAGGTGGGAATGGCCGTGTCTTCGGAAGAAAGTGGGAGGGAGGGATATCTCTTGAGTCTGGGAGCACAGGTGCTATTTGCAAAAGGCTTTTTGCTTTGGAGGTTACGTCTAGGAGACGATTGTGTAGTTCCCAAGTGTGCAACATGGTGATCTAGGTAAGTATGTCCCGACTAGATAGTAGACTGCGCAATATCTACTGTCTGGAGATGGTATAAGACTTGACATGTGGGGGTCGCCTCAGATGGGGAGTGCCTTGGATCCGATGTGGCCCCTGGCCAGGAGGGCTGTGATACTCCCTTGCAATAGGTAGGTGGGGTTTGTCTGGATTAGAGTACAGGCAGTGGTTCTACGCCGCAAGGGCAAGCTTGCATGCAACTTCAATGGTCAGACATAGGGCGTGGTGACAGCAAAGTTAAGTTTGTAGTGATGGTGCAGTTAAATGAATTGGTTAATTGGTTATTTATAATGTGCTTAATACCCAGAGGTTTCTAAGTGTGGACACGGGGATCGAACCTGTGTTGCTCCGCATTGTCTTGCTTCCAAGGCGAGCGCGTTGCACCTGAGCTATCCCCCTGAGACTTTAATAAGGCTTTCAATAGTGAGGCGGAGTTTGACCACTGAGCCCATCTAAATTAGTTATTCAATAGTCAGGCAAAGGGCACAATGAGAGCGTAGCAGGATTTAAACACTGGGTGCATCTAGATTAGAGTTTCAGCAGTCAGGCAAAATGCAGGATTTAAACATTGGGTACATCTAGATTAGAGTTTCAGTAGTCATGCAAAATGCAGGATTTAAACATTGGGTACATCTATATTAGAATTTCAGCAGTCATGCAAAATGCAGGATTTAAACATTGGGTACATCTAGATTAGAGTTTCAGTAGTCATGCAAAATGCAGGATTTAAACATTGAGTGCATCTAGATTAGAGTTTCAGCAGTCAGGCAGATGGCGCCGCGGAGTTAGAGCAAGCAGCGTATTTGACTATGACTTTCAGCAGTCGGGGCAAAGCAGGATGCAAGCGTGATTAATAACGATATGCACAGTTACAGCATGTGTTGTCCTGCTGACGGGGGTGTGTGGGCAACTTAGGTGAGCTGCTAAACAGGTTGGGAATGTCTCGCATCGGGTTGTCTATGCGGTTAGGTCAATACGGTGCAGGAGCGTGCAGTCCTCGGTGCCTGGGGACTTCTGATTGGATGTTTCTAAGGGCGAGGCTGAGTACGTCTGTTGAGTAGGCAGAGCTACTGCTGGGGTTAGGGGGCTTTTGGCCAGTGGGGGTATGATGCGCAAAGGTTCTGAAACATGAATCGGGTTTAATTTTAATAATATCGTACAGTTACGTGCAGTGCTACTCCATCCTCTGACAGGCTCAGACAGGCGCCTTTAGCGTGGAGCTTTGGTGGGGGCCGGCGTTCGCCTGCCGGCTTCCTGATTGGCCAGCTTAAGTGGGTGGCCAACCAATCATAGCAGCATTGAGCTGCAGTGTGAAAGCACTCCAGTGCCGGAAGGCGCGGCAGCCATTTTGGAGAGGGTTTCTCTCCAATTCAGAATACAAACAGTGCGGCTCCAATTCATGTATTGATTACACAGTGTATGATAGTAAGCCAGATTGCAGCACAACATTGTTGCAGTTTAGATAACAAGAATTACAGGAACTTCTTTCGGCGGCGGTCAGACCACAAGCAGCCCAGGAGGGCTTACCTTGTAATGGGAGGCAGCAGCCACCAGTGGCTCCGGCCACGTTTTTCGGTGGCGGCAGGCGGGCGGCTGATTCCGAGGCGGCCCAGGTGCATAAAATGAGAACAGATGATGTCGGGCCAGGGTGTGGGCCTATGGTGGGGGCCCACATTCGCCTGCTGGCTCCCTGATTGGCCTGCTTAAGCGGGTGGCCAACCAATCATAGCAGCATCGAGCTGCAGTGTGAAAGCACTCCAGTGCCGGAGGGCGCGGCGGCCGTGATGCAATACGTGTCTGTCTTCCTCTAGGGAGGATTGCTCTGCAATGCCAAAGTATGTAATGGCTTGTTGTAATAACCATCTTGCTGTTCCAAAAGATACACATCTAAATAGAGGGGAAACCAATCATACACTCCTAGGCCTTGGGAGAAATCAAAACCATTTTAAAATTCGGGGGACGTGTAAAGCTGAAAACCTCCCTACCACTCAAAGGAGCAGTGAAAGGAAATTTGTGACTAACACTACCATGAAAGAATTGTCTTTCTCTCTACAATCAAGGCTAACTACTAATTCTTATGGTGTTCCTTTAAAGAATGTTATAAGGAACAAACTGGGGTTTAAAAATAAAACAACAGGCATTACGAGACCTACATTTTCCATTAGGGACTTCAAGTCCCATAATTCCCTAAGTACTCGGATGAAGAAGAGGGCTGAAGAGGTACAATGTTGCAGGAGTGGTCAGCTCATTAATGCAGATGACCCGCACCTCAGGGAGACAAAGTGGCTTATAAGGCCCCCTCAGGTGCAGACCAGAGAGTTGGTGTTGTTTATTAAGAGAAGAAGGAGTCAGAAGCAGCATGACTTGTGCTGGCACCTCAGGCAGAAGCTGGACGGGAGAGAAGACACCAGAACCACTGCTTGGCAGATGTCAGCTGCCGGTCCTGACAGGGTCTGTGCCCCAAGACATCTGAAGTGCAGAGGTTGCACAGCGGTAAACATGCAGGAGGAAAGCTTCCCCCCTTGTGACCTGTTCTGCAGAGGATGCACAGCGGGAAGCAGGCAGGAGGCTGTCTCACGTGGCTGGCGTGCACCTGAGGGCCTCGAGGTTGTCTCCAGTGACTGGCGTGCACCAGAGGGCCTCAGGAGCAAGAAGAGCTCCAATTGGAAGTGGTGTAGGTGAAGGCAGACTAAACAAAGCAGTTTCCTGGGTCGGGAGGAGCCACAACAACTGAAATCCTGTGAGCAGCAAGGGGAACATAGGCGCACAACTTACCCATTGAGTTCACAAGCTGTGAGCGACCCCGGAGCTCTCTGTCCCTGCTTGCGTGTTGAAAGCAGGCGTTCGGCAAGTGAGCAACGCCTGCGTAGAAGCAAAAGTAGTGCAGAGAACGGTCTTGAATACAAACTATTGCAAAGCAGCAGAAGCAGCACTCACGTGTGAGTGAAAGTGATTGTCAAGTTCATCCTGAACATAGAACTAGGGAAAAGCAGCAAAAACCCATTATACCAAAGCCAAATCACTGTAACTTTAAAAGTGTGAGTCTGTGGAAAACCCAGTAACCCGAGGGGGCAACTTTGTTAAGAGTTAATGTCAATAAGCATTACCCAAGCCAAGTGAGATTGAAACCGAGACAAACACAACATAGTCAATATTGCCAACAGCGGAAGGGGGCAAATGCAAGGTCTATATGCTCTGAAACCTGTTGCTCATATTATATACAACATCCGGTACAAGATGGGATACACCCATATTGCCAAAACCAGCGTAGAGGCACGCAGAGCTATCTCGATCAGACTTTGGTTGCTTGTGTAGTGGGGGAAATGAGTGGCAAAAAGGCAGCCCTTCTGGGAAAAGATATTAAGAAGGAGAGGAGCATTATTTGCAGACAAGTGTTAAAGAGCATCAATGTGGATCTTGTTTTCCCAGAAAAGTTGTTGAAAGTTTTGAAGCAGCAATTTGTTGAACACTGTGAAGCTGTTGTAAATCTCTTGTCAGTTGACATTGTGAGAAACCAGAAGGTGTCTCCCTAGCCAGTCGCCAGAGATCAGTCATCCATGTTGCCAGTACACATCCATCGCTATTGAATCCAGTTCCTGGGGATGAACCAGTGAGGGAGGATCAACTGGATGGGGGTCTTCAGGGAGTGGGACACTGACGGGTGAGACGCAGTATCCCCCTTCCTTTGACACTTTTTCCCCCTCGTCTCATGTAGGAAATTAGAAACCACTGCCCCCCCACCCCCATTTTCTAACACAAACACTTTCGCACAACACAAAGGGCAACAGACTAACACCAGAGCCGTTTACCTGACATGTCCCAATACAACGGTCCGGCAGTCAGGTAATTGATCAGAATCACACACACCTGACAGCCTTTTCCCTTCCCCACAGGGATAAAAGGTGGAGCCACATAGCAGAGTACGAGCATGGCAGACAGCACAACGAGGGCTAATTAGGCGTGGCAGTTCAAGCGAAGGAGAAAGGTGGCAGGAATAGAGAGGGTGGCAAGGAGAGAAGTGACCTTGCCCTTTTCTTCCCAGACCCTTGAAACCTTCGCAGAAGAGAGCCAAAGACTGCGGGCAATAGCACAAGTGTCTTGCAGCAGATGTCAGCGGTACACGGGGCAAGCCTACGCCGATAAGCAGGAGCGAGGGAAGCTCCTGTGACCGTGGTACCGGCCTTGCCTCCAATGAAGAAGAAAAGCCAAGCGGTTCATTGCAGCTGGTGAGTTGAAAGTGAAAACGATAAGAACTGGGCTGTGTTGATTGAGAATCGCAGGAGTGGCAAGTTTGGGCCATGTTTAAACAAACTGTGTAAAGAAATCTAACAAGTATTGAAGGGGAGACCAGTGGCAGAGGGAAACCGGCACCACGTGGGTGCTAACTCAAGAGACTCTGGTCGAGCTACAGATACCACTACAGATACCAGAAGGCCATAGGAGAGCCAATAGAATAGGTCAAAATGGTCATACTGAGGGTCAAACAAAATCCCGGTACACTCGAAAGACTTTGATCTGCAAACTAAGTGAAAGAAGGGGAAGTTAATCTCACAGTAAGAAGAAGCAAGGGAAGCGAATCCCTAGAGGGGCAAAGTCTAAAGTCCCAAGAAACAGTGTGTTTGGAACTGTTTAAATACACATTAAGATTTGTGGAACGCGATATGAGAAGGGTCAGCGCCCAGAAGAGGGGGACCCAGGGGTGAACGCATGACCCAGTGAACATTTGAAACAAACTTTCATTTGTTAAAGGAACTTTGTTTTGGAACCGGAGAGGCCCTTGAAAGCGAGAAAACATGGCTATCCGGAGTCTTGATACCATTAAAGAATTATACAGGAATTTGCACCCAGAAGAGGGAAATCCCGGGGGTGAAAGTTGTCACCCAAAATCCATGTAAAAGAGACTGTGTATTTGTTTTGTTAGCTGAATATGTTAGGTCCTTGAAGGCAAGAGACTGTCAAGAAAACAAGACTTAGGGCCTCATTACGGCCATGGCGCCCTATTACGAGGTTTCTTGCGGGACCTGGAAAGGACGCCTTGTAAAACCCATTTGCCCCTCACATTGCTTGCCCACCTGCCCCTCACATTGCTTGACCATCTGCCCCTCACACTGCTTGTCCTTGTGAATGAGTTCCCCACACTCTCTGTCCATGTTAACGTATATGGGATTTGGGAACGCACCTGTGGCGTTGACATGACCTTGTGTTAATGATGATATTTTCATGTGAGGCCCATTTTGCGCTGTAAATTGCCACACCCCATGTCCATGTACCCCAACCTCATACATTTGAGAGTCCATGTGCCCCAAACTCCTCACACATTCTGTGTATGTGCTCCAGCACCTAAACCCATCTCTTAATATTCCGCAAGCACCATATGTTATTTGTTTATGCACCTCCCACTGTCCATGTGCCCAAGCTCCTCCCGCTGTTTTTGTCCAAGCTTCCCGCGCTGTCCGTTTATGCACCAACGTGTCTCCGGTTGTACACCCCTCCAAGCTCCCTGTACTGTATATGTATATGCCAAGACTCTTCATGCTGCCAGTGTTTTCCTCCAAACTCTTCATACTGTCTGCATATGTGCCAGAAGCTCCTCTCAACATGTCTCCGTATCCCAAGCTCCTCATACTGTCTATATGGCCTTGATCATCACAATGCCTGCCAGTATATGTGCCGCAAGAACCTTTCACAAATGTCCATGCAGCCCAAACGCCTCAATAAACCATAGGAAGGGACTGGCCTGCCTTCCATTGCATGTAGCTGGATGTGCTTGGTTTTATACAGGACAGGCTTAGTAACCAACGCAACAGACCACCGTACGACAAGGGGATACAGTGATAGGATGCTACCGTGAATACATTGATAAGGATAGACCATTAAGGTCAGTCTTGGAAGGAGATGGGGGGTGTGAATAGGATTAGAGCCAGGGGATACAGTCATAGGATGCTAGCATGCATACAGTGATAAGGCTAGACTATTAAGGGCACTCTTGCAAGGAGATGGAAAGTGTGAATAGGGTTAATGATTTTTTATAGAGTAAAAATGTGCGTTTAATTCCCAATAGGAGTATTTTCTTTAGAAGAGAGTAAAAAATATATTTTAAGTGGAAAGTGGATATGCTTTTGTAATAATTATGTAGCTCCTCCTAGTTATTCATGCGCATTAAATGATACCTGTTTACTATTGTTACTGCCTGATCGGAAGACGTAGTTTCTTCCTGTGTTACTATGCACTACTGGTCCAAACATATCAATGGAACTATGTCGGAGAAAGCACAAGGTGGTGTCTGTTTCCTAGGTTTTTTTGGGAGTATTTCTACTCCCCATTTTTTTTTTGGAGTATTTGCCTATTTTTAGGGAGTAAAAGTGCCCAATACACCTCTTATCTGTAGGGCTGTACACAGTGGTCATTGTGTGCCCATCATCAACAAAATTAATGTTCCTGCCAATATATTATGATGTAATCAATGTATTCACATCATGAAACAAACACAAATCCATTAACATTTCATGAGACAAAACAAAAATTGTTTTAGAAAATATTCAAAAAAAATATATTCCACACAATAACAGTGCAGAAGTGCTTGTGAAAAGTGCTAATGCATAAGAACAAACAACTTTCTCAACAATGGGAATACTAATTATTGCCCGGACATCATGTTCTAAAAGACAGATCAGTTTACAGAAAATCACAATCAAACCTAATACTTCTTCTTTCATCAAGTATCATGATTTATTTTTTACAAACAATTTAGGACATAATTTCTTCTTTGATCAATAACAACTCCAATTAGTTCAATATGTTTTTAAAATGTATATAATGCATTAATTTCATGAAATAACTAGTCCACTATTACTTAGTGGACTTAGAATAGGTCGACGTGTAACAACGTTTCGGCGTCATTCAACTTTAATCGCCTTCTTCGGGACCCCTCTTTTAGTTGTGTAGAACGTGCATCATTTTTGTGCCTCCTTCAGTGATTCTTCAAGGAACTCATTTATATCACCTGTCATCAAAAGTAAATAGCTATTTTTATTTTTTTGAGATAAGGTTGTTTTCAAAAAAACATTTTTATATTAGTTATATTTTGAAAGCCTCTGTTTTATTTCACGCATCCAAAAATCATTTTAAGGTCAACTGTATCCATCTGATCTATCATGTTAGGTTAAAGATCAGGAATCTGTAGGAGTCCAAAGTTGAGAGCTTCCTATTGGAGACAGACCTAAGTTATAGTGTGAGGCATAATGTATATTGGTACCATTTGATCTTTTTAAAGATAAGGAGGCAGTCTGGGCTCCAGTTCTCTGTAGGATCTTTAATGCCATCTTAGTGCAGAAAATGATTCGGAATTCTTGGCGAAATGCAGTGATTGTCCCTATTTATAAAAAAAGGTGGTCGGGACAGACCTACAAATTACCGCCTAATTTCTCTTTTTGGCGGGATAGGTACCTTTTTTAGGGAGATCATACTCTGTTATCCTCAGGAATGGGTGGATAGCAATAATATTATTAGTGACTTGCAGTCCGGAATCAGAAAGAATAGAGGCACATTGGATCAATGTTTAATATTTTATTTGTTAATTTTAAAATATACAGTCTTGCAGAAGATTAATTTATATGTGTTGTTTTTAGATTTAAAAACTGCATTTGATCCAATTTCTAGGGCAACCTTATGGCAAATTTTGTTAACACGCAATGCTCCTTTAAGCCTAATATCAATATTAGTTCAGCTATACTCTAAAACCAATGCCTGTGTAATGTATGGACTGGGAGGCAAATTGACTTCACAGTTTCCTGTAAATTCGGGCGTAAAACAAGGGTGCGTCTTGCCCCCCTTTTTTATAATAGTTATATTCAAGAAATTATTGATGTTTTATTAAAGAAGTGCCAAGACTGTCCGAAGTTGTCGGCTGGCATATATCCAGCTCTTGATTATGCAGACGATGCTGTACTGATATCAACCACCTCCAAAGGCGTAGAGGAATCTTTATCTATTTTTGTAAATAAATGTAAGGAGCTTCAACTAAATTTCTACATTGGCAAGACCAAATCAATGGTGTTTAATTCACGTCAACATAAACGTAAATGAATTTGGTTGAAAGTTGATAGCTCTTTGATTGAGCAAGTCGATCACTTTAATTACCTTGTTGTGTGATTCCAAGAGCATCCAGGTTGGAGGGCTCAAGTTACAAAAGCAGAGGTTAATCTAGACAAGCATAGTGGGGTAATTCGGTCCTACTTTGTGCGTCGCGAAAGTGGTGCTGTATGCCGGGCTCTGGATCTGTACGATAAGCAGGTTTTACCTGCTGTTTTGTACGGCTCGGAGCTTTTGGGGTTTGCTAATTGCGGGCCATTGGTCATCAAAGAAAAGAAATTATTAAAATATCTGTTGCTCCTACCTATGAGCACCCCTTCCTCTCTTACGCATCTGGAACTCGGCTGTGCTTTGATTGATGCGAAGGCAATGTTTATTCCTGTTTTTCTTTGGTTAAGACTACGGCATCAACTGGGTTTGAGCAAACGTAGAAATGCATTAGCGCATATATTGTCTTTGAATGGAAGGGAAAAGCCTTAATTTGTTTGTGCATATAAAGAAAATGCTCAGTACTCTGGATGCTATTGAATTGTGGGAAAACCGTATGGCAAGCAGCCACGCGGCCATAACTAAATTAAGAATGACAGCTAAGTCGCGAGCTTGGGAGTATCTTTTAGTTAAGTGCCATCAATTTTAAACTGGGTCTGGATTACCCTGCCTACAATGCATAGATTGGTTTTAAACACTGGTTAGATTTTATTATTATTCCCTTTTGAAAGATTGATGTACATGCGCCGTAGATTGGGTATCTTTCTGGTCGCCTATTTTACCCACTCTTGGCGGGGATCCACATCAGATATTTGCTCGTTTTGTGGGGAGACTAAAGAAACTGTTCTACATTTTTTATTCTTCTGCGATAGGACTTTGAGGCTGAGCTGTGTATACTTGAGGCCAATTCTAAGAGATGCCGGTATTAGTTCAACTAGCCCTGCAATGCTTTTCTTAACTCAATGTTTACTTCCTCAAGTAGTATTTGCAACTATTCGATTCAGTCATGGGGCATGGCTGTTAAGGGAAAAGGCGTCGATTTAGCTATGCTGTTGTAACGTTCAAGGCTGCGTGCATTCTCTCCTTGTCCTTGATGTTTGATGCCCAATTGGATTAAAATGACTGTAACTTTTCTTTGAACTTTGTTAAATGTTTTGTCTCGGTTTTACTTTTTCATTGTAAACTATCAAATTATTTTTATTATTCTGCCATGTACTGTATTTTATGCTTTTACGTTTTTTATATGCCAAATAAAGCTTTGTTGATGGTGATAATGTACCCCATTTGGAACGCCATCTTTTTTGTTGTTGTTGACTTTATACTCACCTCTATGTACATCTGTTATTCTCTCTGAATTATGTGGTGCCATCTTGGATTAGAGTGTTAAACGTGTATGGGAAACACAGCATTACACGGGCGCCATCTTTTAATATAAAGCAGTTTCACTAAACGAACTACAGACATTAATCCGATTAATATTGTTGCATAAATGTAGATAGCGAGAATTTTAGCAATCTCACCTTTTAATATTTTAGCTTGTCATAACTGCAGGAATTATGAAAGGCTTATTAATCCATATTAGAAGAACCCTTGTTTCAAATTTGTTTTAACTCAGAAACATGTCAAAGGAAGCATCTACAACTAATGTTATATTATGAATTGATCGTTGAAGCCCGTAGTATGGGTATTTAATCTGTGTATCCACTGAGTTTCTTTGTATAGTAGTGAATTTTCTCATTGTGGTTACCTAGTACTTTGTCGATTTTCCACCAGAACACGTCATAGTGTGAGTAGCTGGGCCTACAGTTTTGGAGAGAGAGGAATTTAGGCAGATAGACAGTGTTTGGACAAACAGGGTGGAGTGCTTAGAAAGACAGGCGGTGTCCCGTGATAGACAAACAGTGTGAGGTGTGAGTGTACAGTGACAGAGGGGGCGTGTGGGGAACTTGATTACCATGACAGACAGCGTCAGGAACTTGGACAGACAGGCTGTGTGAGGAGTTTAGGTACATGGACAGACAGTGTAAGATGCTTTGTTAGTCAGACAGTGTGAGGAGCTTGGTTAGACAGACAGTTTCAGAAGTTTGAGACACATGGGCAGAAAGCATAATGACTTTGGGGCAGATGGGCAGACAGTGTAAAGAGTGAGAGGCACATGGAAAGTCTGAGGGGTTTGGGCAAGCAAACGATGCGAGGAGCTTGAAGAGACAGTATGAGGGGCTTCAGGGCATGACCAGATAACCAATGACCTTTGGGCAGATAGTGTAAGGGGCCTGTGGAGTATGGAAAGTCCCAGTGAGTAGCTTGGACAAACAGTGTGAAGAGCTTAAGGCCCTTGGGCAAGTAATGTAAAGACCTTGGGACAGATTGGTAGATAGTTTATGCAGCTTGGGCAAAGACTGTGTGAGGACTTTGGGAGACATGGCATCCTTGTGTAGGGGGCTTGCAGAACACAGACCAATGACTAGGTGAATATTGACTTTGACTCCTGCATCATTTTATCGTTCTGAACAAAGAGTCACCCAAAGTCTGGGTCTGTGGCCTCTTTTGTAAAATTGAACATGGCAACATTTCAAAAGGTATATGTGGAGGTGTTCAATACATTGCCTATAATGACTCAGTCCTATTCTGGATTAGCTGGAGGGGGCGAAGGGAGGAAAGAGGCAGATTGAGGAAGAGGCTGTTGCAGTAGTCAAGCCCAGAGAGAACCAGGCCTCTGGAGACGTTGAGCTTCTGGGGGAAGGTGAGGAAAGGGAAAATGCCCCTGAGAAAATGGAGCAGAAAGTTGGACTTCTTGGCAAGGTCCGTGATGTGTGGAGAGAAACAGTGAGAAATCAACGATGACCCCAAAGTGTTTTGCTTCACAGGTGGGTGAGGGGAGGGGACCCATGGAGTCTGGTCAGCGAGTGAGGGGGGAGCAAGGAGCAGGCGTCCCAATGAGTAGGATCTCTGTCTTATTGGAATTAAGGCAAAGGTCAATGGTAGAGCACCATGCCAGAATAGCAGTCAGTCAGTCAGGTATGAGGGTGGAGGAGGAGGTAGAGGATGGAAGCTTGAAAGAGAGCTGCGTGTCATCTGCATAACACTGGAAATGAGGGGAGAACGTGGAGATCAGGTGGGCCAGAGGGGCCAGGTAGATGTTGAAAAGCCATGGTGATAGAATGGAGCCCAGGGGGACGCCCCAGGTAGAGAGCGTGGGGAATCTACGTTAATTAAAACAAATACAAAAAGCTCAAATTACAAAATTGCGAAGACCACTTGTTTGCATTTCTTAATTCGAGCTTCTTGTATTTCAGTCGTTTGTCAACCGCTGGGCATCTAATGTATGCAGGGGACACCCCCGCAGCCCATGAAAGTGAACTAGGGGAGCGGGGGACACCCCCGTAACCCCTGCTCCCCTTATTCAGTGCTATGGGATTCGATGTATTATACCAGGCTGAATGCACACTAATTGTGCATTCTGTCTTTTTTGGGTAAACCTGAGTGTGGTGCAGGCGGGAAAAGGGCCCATTTGCACTTGGGAAGCTTTGTTTGAGAGGAAGGAGGTCAGCCACACAAGTGCCCTGTCCATGATGCCTAGGGTATCATCGAGATGGTTTATAAGGATGGAGTGGTTGAATGTGTCAAAGGCAGAAGAAAGGTCAAGGAGGATCAGAGGAAAGGGAGTGTTAGAGTCCAGGTTAGAGAGTAGGTCTTCATGGGTGATCAGGAGAGCAGTTTCCATGCCTCTTGCTGCCCTGAAACCATACTGGTGGTCATGGAGGCAGCCAGACATTTCGATTTGGAGGGTCAGTTGAGGGATGACCAGCTTCTCCATGAGTTTGCCAATAAAAGCGCTGATAGAGATAGGGCGAAGAAGGGTCAGCAGACGACTTTTTGAGGAGAGGGTGCACAAGACAGTGCTTAAGGGGTTGAGGGAAGGAGCCAGTGGTAAATAATTGATTGCAGAGGTCAGCCAAGGCTGGCGCGAGAGAGGTGATGTTGTCCTTGATGGTTCTGGAGGAGCAGGGGAGCACCTGTTTAGAGAAGACTTTCATAGAGTGGACAACTCTTGAGATCATATCTGGTGCAATGGTAGAGAAAGAGGAGAGTATGGGGAAGGCAAGAGAAGGAGGGATTGTAGGGGGTGCAGATGACAGAGAGCACATAATGTCCAGCATTTCGGAGGAAAAGAGGGCGGCCAGTGCAAAGTAGAGGACCTGGGAGGGAAGAGGAGAGGAGGAAACTGCGTAAGGATTGGCAAGCTCCTTTCAGAGTTCAGCCGTGTTAGTGGTGACTCTGGAGATGCAGGTTTGGACATGAGCCCTCTTCTTGGAGTTGATGGAGAGACAATATTGTCTTTTGAGTAGACGGCAGGCCAGTTTGTCAGAGATTGCGTTTCAAAACGGCCAATACAAAGTCATATCAAGCGTTGCATTTGGAGGCAGGCTTCATGCAGATCCTCGTGATGGGGGCCAGGAAGCCCAGGAAGTTAGAAATAGAAAGGTGGGGGGTAGCTAGAACAGAGTCAGAAGGAGATTCAAAAGAAGGGGGTGGATGAGGGATGAAGGCAGAGGCAAATGCAGGGACTGACACACACTCCATGGGTTGAGTGACAGAGAAGGAGATTGGTGGTGCGGGTGGAGGCATCATCAGGGGACAGGGGAGGTCAGGGTGGGAAGAGAGGAGAGAGTGTTGAGACCAGGAGAGAGGGATAGTAAGAGGGTTAGAGAGGGGGATTTTTGTTGAGATGAGAGCATCCAAGATGTGTCCGGCAGAGTGGGTTGGGCTAGAGGGAAGGATATTGAGGGAAAGAGAGTTGCAGAGGTCGCAAAAGAGAACAGTGGCCACATCGGGAGAGTCGAGATGGATGTTAAAGTCCCCAAGGAAGAAATGTTTGGGGAGGAGGCAAGAAGAGAGGACAGATCAGCCCATTCTGAGAGGAAGAGGGTGGTCGGTCCGGGTGGCCTGTAGATGGTAGCAAGAGTAAGAGAGAAGGTAGGGGAGACAGAAAGCCTGCAGACTAGGCTTTCAAAGGATGAGTAGGTTGAGTTGGGATTATAGAGGCAGGAACCCACTCAGGGAAGATCAGAGCCACTCCACCACCAGGCCGGGAGGTTCTAGGGTTGGACAGGATCTTGTAGCCTCAGGCGAGAAGAGCGTCAAAAGCACTGATGGAGCTGGCCTTGAACCACGTCTTGCTGAGAGCAAGGACGTCAAGGTCAAGATCTTCAAGGAGGTGACAGATGTCAGAGGAGTGTTTGACAGCAGAGCGAGAGTTGAGGGGAGCTAAGTGAAGCTGGTTGCCCCCTTTAAAGGATTTGCGAGGGCAGGCACAGGGGTGGGGTGCCACCACTGGGGGGGAGAGGAGAGGGAGATGAGTGATGGAGGAGTGGCATGAGAGCAGGAAGTTGAAGAGAGATGGAGGACACCTGTAAAGAAGGAGGAGGTTGGGCTGAGAGCACTCGGTCATGATAGAGCCATTGTGATTGACATTAATGGTGCATTTGGAAGATGTGAAGTGAGCCAAGAGCACTTCCCATCTGGTGCTGCCAGTAATGGGGAGGAGGAGAACAGGGAGAGGACAGAGACCATATGGGGTCTATAGGTTAGACGCTGGAACAGCGAAAATAATATCAGTGATTGTCTGGAGGAAGCATTTATGTAGGTGTCTGCGATGGGCAGACCAGCGTTGGATCCCAGGAGTGCCTTTTTAGTTTCTTCTTTCCAAACTTTGCTAGAGAGGGAGGATAGGAGATGGAGAAGCAGTTAGAAAAGATGGGGGAGACGGAGAGCACCATGGGGGCAGACACAGGTGGGGGTGGGGAATCAGAGGATAGCAGGGAGAGGGTCAGAAGCCCTATGCAACAGTAGGATCTCACCAGGCGGCCAGGCAGACAATAACAAGCCCCCCGACAATGCCCAGATTTACAGACCAATAAGAAATTGGAAAGCACACCTACATTCGATGTATGCCAAAATGCACTAAAAGGCAGTACAGAATGGTGAATGCACGGTTGGAATCACACCTACATTCGATGTATGCCAAAATGCACTAAAAGGCAGTACAGAATGATGAATGCACAGTTGGAATCACACCTACATTCGATGTATGCCAAAATGCACTAAGAGGCAGTACAGAATGGTGAATGCACAGTTGGAATCACACCTAAATTCGAATTATGCTAGAAATCTTCTAATACTTTCCCACCCTAAAATGGAGGTGCTCCTTTCAGCCTGGGTGCGGGAACGTGATGCACCCAGTGGTCACCTCTTCTCGTTGGGCTTGTTGGGTGAGAAGGAAACCCAGACCTTTCCCAGTAGCAACACTCTGAGGGCCAATTTCCTCGTGTCTTTGAATGGAGCAAGAGTGGGATATTCAATTACACTTGTTTGTGCATTTCCTCCCATTCAAATGTTGGACTATTTCTCATTATGCAACTCAATGGTTCGACCATGGATGACATATTTTTCAGATATGTTGTAATATGTGTACAAATTTAAAAATAATACCAATTCTTCGTTGTTTGTGGGAATACAATTAACAATTTGGGCTGTAAGGGAATGAATGCTAGTATTGCACTGTAAAACCCATTTTGCATTCTGCCTGTGCCCAATATGTGTCAGTATTTTTTGTTTGTTTGTTGTGTTTGTTACTACTGTAAAACATGTCGATGCTTGCTAAACTCAATATATGTCAGTGTTTTTACTGTAAAACACATTTTGCATTCTGCCTGTGCCCAATATCCATACCATTTCTGTCTGTATTATAATACATTTTTCCATGCTGGCTGTGCCCAATATCTGCTAGTATTGCCAATGCGGAAACATATTCAAACTGCCAGTGTACAGTATACGCAAGCTCGCACTGTAAAAACACGCATATACTGCCCACACGGTCTGGCAGCACAACCTTGTAAACACATACTAAAAGTGCCCAGTAAAAAAGTTTTTAAAAATGTGTGTTTCCCACTCACACAGTTTTAAATCCAAGTGTCCAATTACTTGCAATGACCAGCAGCATTGGTCTTCTGGCTCTAACTCTCACCCTTAGCATGATGGCGCTGTGGCAGTCAGGAATGCCCAGGCATGCAGTTCCAGGCCTTCTGCCTTTCTGCCCAGCGCTAGAATATAGCGCTTCCTAGAAGGGGAGGAACCGCTGGATATTATCATGTTACAGAAAGGTTGGTCCCTCCCAGCTGTGTATAATTCTGACATCAAGCCACAGAATGCTGCGACCTTGGGAGAATATGACGCCAAGGAAAAGGCCCCCTGTGCCATTGGGATCATGGCGGCATTGGAGCCAGGAAGCCTGTCAAATGACTGATGTGGACATTTACCACATCACTGTGGCTGTTGCTAGGCCGCCTTATATCTGAATAGCAGTGCGCACGAGCCTCCCTGAACATGGCAATCTCTAGGATGTGGAAACCAGTCCCCTGTTACCCAGATGAGCCGCTAGATCTCTCTACAATCGATCACACTGTACACAGTGTCCATGCAATTGGTACACAGTACCTCCCGAGGCATCTCTTTTATTTCATGCACTCAGTGAGCTGTTTTGAATAGTGGCGCATGGAAGGACGTGTCTGTCTTGGGGGCGGCAGCATGGTGGAAGTCTGTCCGTGTTTCGATTGGTCGTTGTGACTGTTGGAGGACAGCAACCAGTGGAGTGTTCCTTGGCGAGTGGGGCCTCTCAGCTGAGGGTGGGCAGTCATGGTAAGGTTTGCTAAGGGGGGAAAGCAGCTATGCTTTAGATCCAGTGATTCTAACAGAAGAAGCACTTAGAAGGGATGCTGGGCCAAGCGTCAACGCGGGAGCTCCTCTAAACTCATCCCACACTGGCATGGCCTCACACCACTGCAGTCTGTAGAAAAGGGGCGGTGGTGGGCTTTGGCAATACTCGATAGAAGGCAGATCGAGTGCATTCCCTCTGACTGGCTCCCTTGCCCCCTGCAAGTCCACAAGCGGCCATTTTCTTCAGGTAGGAAAGTTGGTGGGTGAAGTGACGGCCGTCTTAAATGGCCTCTGGCTCTGCACTGCTGCCTGGAAGGTTTCCAGGCCTCATAGGCGCGTTATCAGGATTGTTTAGGTGTTTGGCACCTGGATCGCTCCCTGGGCTGATGCTGGACTTTTAGCTGCACATATATTTATTAGCCATTTTTCACAGCTTGGGCTGCAGTAAGTACGACCTATTGAAAGGGTGCAACGGCGTTATCGTGGGTCAGTTTAGGGGCTATAGGTGTGGGCTGGGGTCTGTGGGGCAGTAGTGTAAAAGTCTGATGAACTTCTGCAAAGCAACGTGCTGTCGCTTTTCAAATGCATCTTCTGAGCCTCAGCAATTATGGAGCACGCCATTTGCAGCCATAGAATCTGTGCCCACTCTACCCCCACGGTTGCTGGTGGGGACAGTTTCCCAAATGTGGACAGAATGTCCAGTGCAGCGGTATTGGGGGGCAACCCCTTGCAGCTCAAGGGCACAGGCCCTTAAGCTTGGGGAGCTGCCCACATGGTACAGAGGAGAGAAAGGGGGAAGAAAGGTGGCCCCCTGCTCACCCCCCTCCCCTGACTTCTCATAACCACTGCATTTGTCCATTTGCCTTTTTTGCCAATTATTCCTTTGCGCATGCACCCCGCTGCGCTTTGCTACTTTCCACCATCAATCAATTGGCATGACACAGTATTTCAAATGGCAAACTTGGCCGCAGTTTTATTTTCATGACAACAGAATTATTGTACACATTTGTGAACTTCAGTCTGCAAGTGTGGCGCTTGCTCCGTGCCGGATTTCCCTTGCTCCCCCCTATACTTTTGTATAGTAGGCCCCCAACTCCCCCAACCCTTTTTACCTGAGCCTACCCTGCCCGTGCAGGTGTCCGTGGGTGGGGAGAGCGCCGTTTGTTTTGGGGGGAAGCTGAGCCTTATTCGTTACCACCAGACGCCTCCGCCGTTTAGGCCCCCAAGAGGCGTTGGTCCAGAAGAGCGAAGACCCATTCCGGTTTCCTTCTGGCTCGTCCGGAGTCTATCATTTGTGCTTGGTTGTCCAAACACCGCCAACACTGTCCCATATAGCCTGACCGTCCTGCGACAGCGACGTCCAGGTGTCACCCTCCTTCCCTGCCCTTTCGTGGGTGGGTGGGTGGAAAACGAAATCCTTCTGACACGGCGAGTCGGCAGGGTCCCACTGCAGGAGCGAGATGTCGCTGCAGACCGGCCCTGCTGCTTATAAGGCGCTCGCCCCGCCCACTTCCTTTGTTAGCCCTTCGCGGGCTTTTGGGTTGTTTTGGTGCCCTTGGCGCCGTTCCGCCCCCTGCCCTCCCTTTCCCAGGGGAAGGGTCACAGGTTGTAGGCGATGACCCCGCAGCGGTTACCATGCTGCCTCCTCCATTTTGCTTTTGGGTCTTTTCGTCGTCAGCGACATAACCACTGCATTTGTCCATTTGCCTTTTTTGCCAATTATTCCTTTGCGCATGCACCCCGCTGCGCTTTGCTACTTTCCACCATCAATCAATTGGCATGACACAGTATTTCAAATGGCAAACTTGGCCGCAGTTTTATTTTCATGACAACAGAATTATTGTACACATTTGTGAACTTCAGTCTGCAAGTGTGGCGCTTGCTCCGTGCCGGATTTCCCTTGCTCCCCCCTATACTTTTGTATAGTAGGCCCCCAACTCCCCCAACCCTTTTTACCTGAGCCTACCCTGCCCGTGCAGGTGTCCGTGGGTGGGGAGAGCGCCGTTTGTTTTGGGGGGAAGCTGAGCCTTATTCGTTACCACCAGACGCCTCCGCCGTTTAGGCCCCCAAGAGGCGTTGGTCCAGAAGAGCGAAGACCCATTCCGGTTTCCTTCTGGCTCGTCCGGAGTCTATCATTTGTGCTTGGTTGTCCAAACACCGCCACGCCACTAAGTGGGTTCTCGCCCACTGTGGCTCCCTTCCTTCCTGTCTCCTTCTCATCACTCCAGTAGTTTGGTGCAATGTTCCAGAAAAAGAGCTCCATTCCATTTGTGGACAGGTGCACCCCATCTTTTAGGAAGTACTCGGGCGTCTTCCCGTCGATCAAGCCATGCCTGATTTGATGGAAACCTCTGCCCCTGCAGAATTTTGCAATGGCCCCATTCAGCTCCCTCCTTGATTTCTCTACTGCTGAATGGTTCTCGGCCCCCCTCCCTTGTGCCCTTCCAATAACCTCCGGCCATGCCTGATTTGATGGAAGCCTCTGACCCTGCAAAATTTTGCCATTGCCCGTTTAGCTTTCTTCTGGACCTCTACACAGCTGCGTGATTATCGGGGCCCCTCCATTCTGACCTTGGGATTATCTCTGACCAAATGATTTCTGTTTACCTAGTTGGCCTGACGATTCCTGTAGAGAGCCCCTCATTTCCCACCTCAGACCCCCTTTCCCAGGTTTGTCAGGTCGGTACCACCCAAGTGCATGACCCCTACCTCCGGTTTTTGCTGTTTTCCCTGGCAATCTGCGCACCTCCCCTGCATCTGTGCCTATTTCATTCCTGGCACCCCACCCAGACCGATCTCTTTTTCTTCTGGGTTGCTGCTGGTGAGGAGAAAAAGGATGGCATATCACTTTTACATTCATTCCGGCCTGCTATACCTCTTAAAACCCCCAGACCTCCTTTCCATTGGCAACCGATGAACCCATCTTTTAGAGAGTCTTCAGTGGAATTTAAGATGCTAAGGCCATGTCTGACGTACTTCCGCCCCTGCCACCCTTCCCTCTTGCTCCGCCTTACCAGGGCGTGCCTTTTCAGGGACACTTTTTCATCTATCCCCTTTCCCTCCTGTTCCTTAACCAGGGCGGGCCTGCTCCGGGACACTTCTGCCACCTTTCCATCTTGCTCCACCTTAACCAGGGGGTGCCTGCACCGGGCCACTTCTGCCCTTGCCACCTTACCAACTTGTCCCTCATAGCGCACCCGCTATAGGTTCCTTACCATTTTCCTTCGGCAACCACTCCCCAACCTACTCCTCTTTGCTCTGCCTGCCCTTGCAGGAGTTACCATGCTGGGAGGGCGCCGTTCCTGCCGGGCGAGATTGAGCAGTATTCGTTTTGCTAGATTTTCCAAACCACCTTTGCCATCATTGCTCATTCTCTCACTCCCATCCCTTTCTTTCCCTTAAAAGAAGGCTCCCTTTTTACAAACTCCTTGTCGTGTGGGCCTAGTTCCCCCGACCCCTACTCCTTACTGGATTGCTTGCCCTTGCAGGAATTTTGGGCTGGGGAAGTGCAGCTCCTGACCTGGAAGGCTCGGCCCTTCCCTCTTCCTGTTCCTTTAGCAGAATGAACAGCAGCGTTGGGCTTGCTGACCTGATAAACCACATTCAAACCACATTCCAACCCCGGAAACCTACCATGCCAACACTGCCCCCTGCTGCCTTGCTTACCACCTTACGCCATAGCTTGTTACTTTCCCAATGCACCCTGCTTACATCACCTTGTTGCTTGGGACGCCTGCCACATGTCCCCCCGACTTATCTCCAGACACCCCACTACCAGAGCTTGTCCTGATATGTTACCACCACTGTGTCCCGCGCCACTCTGTTTTTCCATGCCTGAACATTTAGCCACCTTGGCAGAATTTACTAGCCGTATGCAACTCGTCCCTGGCTGGAGAGGCCACAATTAAAGGCTTGATTCCCCCCCCCTCCTCCAAATAATTGAAACGCATTGACTATCTTCTTTGAATTCATGCATTTAAGCTGACCTTGGGTCTCGAGCCGTAGTTGTTAGGTTTGTCGGCCAGACACTTCACCACCGCACTATGGAACATGATAAAATTACAATTAAGCGAAGGTGAAAGTCCCTTTTTGATACTGCGAGATTCGGGGAAAACATTTGTATTGGTTCTTGGAGGTTAAAATGCACACCTTTAACTGTCGCTCAGACAGGTGCCCAGCCTGTCTTGTTGGGCAATGCCCCTCCCACTGCAAACTGCTACTGTGGGGAAAAAGGGGTGGGGGGTAAGGTTGGACTATTGTTGCTTAACACATATTCTTTACCTTGCACCTTTGCATGACGTTTCATCTTACCCACCCATTGGATTCTCATTATACAACATCCCAAAAGGAAATGATTGTCATCTGCAACGATGGGTCACCTTACCCTTTGGTGCCCGACATAATGGTGCCACGATAATTGTATGTCCCTGTCCGACCCCGCAAACCTACCGGGGCTAGTGTTGCCTATGGGCAGGAGACAGATTCCGTAGGTCCTAATTGCGGGTGCAGTACCTGGACCTGCGTTGTCTGTGCCGACTCTCCAACAACGCGGACGCATTGACCCTGGGCCATCCTACCCAGGCTCGCCTTATGCTGTCCTTGCCCTGCAATGGGGATGCGCCCTCCTATCCGCAACTTGTCTTAAGCAACGCCTGCTTGTATGAGCCCACCAATGCCAGTCACCCCCATGCCTTTGAGGCAAGCTATGGACCTTCCCTACTTAGCGAGTGCCTCTCCACCTGCACCCGCCCGTAAATGCATTGTAGCTGCCCCGTGCAGCCTACCTTGCGGTGCCATCAAGTATTTGCTGTGGCTATCCCAGTAATGGCCTGCATTAACGGGATGCAACGTGCCGAGACACCCATAATCCTACTCAATCATGTTCCCATAGTACCTTACCCGCACGACATGGCCGTAAACCCTCTTAACCAGCGATCCACGCCTTTGCGGTGAAAATAAGGCCGAATGCACTGATACATGGCAGGCCTTACCTACCAAAACCCCTTCTGTTCGCGGGCCAGAGGCGCGCCTAGCCCCCGGCTTTTCCTCTTCCTCATAACTTAATAAGGCGAGCATATCTCGGGGGCCCCTGCACCCATCCTATCTCTAGCCAATCCTGACCCATTCACTACAATATATGCCTACAAACCTGTTTAGTCCATCCCCATACTACACCGGTGAAACCCTGAATATGACCATACCGCCAAAAGCGCACTTTATGGGGATCGCATGAGTCGAATGCCGGTCCTTTAATACTCACCCCGTATCTGATAAACCTATTCGTACTACCAACATGACCCCTAGCTCTCAACTCCGCTTTGAAAGCAGTTGGACCACCCGCCAATTCCCTTATATGCCCCTTCACCTCTAGAGGCCTCTCACCCGCCAAAAAGAACATCGGGTGTTTTCACCCATCTTGCTGCAAACAAAGGTTGAGAGCTATGATGACCCCTCGAGTGTCCGGCGCCTCCAGCTACCTCACATGCTGGCCATCCCACAAGCGCAACCCGCATTCAAATAGTGGTAAAACATTGCGGTAATAACTGGCCATACTTCCCCGACCTCAGATACTACTACCAATTCCTAACCCCGCACATATTCCCATATGGTGCTTAACCCGTGACCCTGCAGCTCGCCACCAGATTGTCGAATACCCTTAAGCAACCCCTTCCCTCGACAACGTAGGAATAATTCGGGATGTCAACCGTTCCCTCCTTGAACGGAACTACATGCCCCCGGATGAAGCCACGATCGGTTTATTCAAGCGCGGTCAGGCCGTAAACTCATTCATGCATCTGATCTATATCATGTAAAAAGATGAAAATGGACACTGGAAACGAAATGTTCTAATACTTTTGGCAGGAGCAAGATAAAAACGGCCTCCTTTTTATTCCTTTGTATTCCCACGCACCCTAAATGTAGAGAACCGGGAGGGAAGTAAGCAGCAAATCAGGGCCCACGGAGGATTTATAAGCTTCTAAAACAGATCTTTTTTTTCTATGTAAGAAGGATTGTGGCCACAGCATCACTGGGAGTTTGACTGCACGTTATCCACAGCCATAGGTCTGGCTCCAGCACAAGGGGACAGTAGCGGAAATGCCACAGAGGGAGCTTAAACACAGCAAAAGGGGTTCTCCCTACTCTTAAAATCCCTTCAACGCACAGTGCAGCATACGCACAAATGCGGAAATTGAAACTACCAGTCCCACAATTCACTGCCCTGTCTGAGTCAAAACCAGGTGCACGTCCCAGGTGGAATTCAACATATATGTATTTGCACTGGGTCCGCTAGATAGGTTGGGAATCTAAACATAATGGCCACCAGGGAATGCTGGTCCAATAACCTCTATTATCCAAGAACGCACATGCTTTTCACATTTACTTTTCCCGAGTTAGCACTATTGCGCATGTGGTTTCCTAGACATGTCTAATCTGCCAGCTTTCCCACACATATTTAGTGGTCGACTGTTCCTGGGCCGCATCCAACCATAGTAAGCGAAACACATCCAGCTCGCCCCCTTTACATTACTCAGCCTTCCCGCCGCTTCCAAGTGGCCCAATCGAGCTAACCCGAGCTAATCCCCAACATTCAAAACAGGCGGCATTATGAGAAGCACGAAATTGACCCTGCTGTTCCCAACCTTTAAAAGCAAACACCCGATGCACAATTCCACTCCCGAAACATGATCCCCACACCGCGGCTTTAGTCCCTCCAAGGTCACAAACACGGTGCCTGTGAACTGCCTGTCAATTGCGACATTCCGAAGCCCTGCCCCCGCACCGTGGAACCACCCGATGCCCAAATTACCCTCCTGGAACCACCTCACTGCGCCATTCAATTGTTATCCGAGCCTCCTTCATTCTTTGGCCCCTCTGCTGGCCCGCCCCGAGGTCTCCCTCAGATGGCGAAGGCACCCTGACCAAACATTGCTTTTCTACCGCGTCCCGAGAGGGATAAAGCATACACACAACGAACCCCCCCTCACTACTGTGCAATCCTGCCTATCACAATGTACACGCGATAGTTCCAGTGCCACCAGCCCATCTGTCTGTTGGCACAACACCCGCTCCTGTAGCACATCGGCCGATACCAAGCACATACATGTAAACAATAATTACCTGAAAACCGCTTGCGGCAGTGCAATTGGCATATACCGCCAAAGCCCAACTCGTGCTGCACGGCGGCTGTACGTGAGCACCACAACACATTAATATAGCGGCGCAGCGATACAGAAATGTAAACCCCATTTCATACTTAGCCCCTGCAATCTTCCAGCGAACCTCGCACTGTGCCATTCCCTCGATGGAGGAATGATGCTGAGTGCCAAACCTTGGATGCATCCCAAACTAAACCCCTTTCTCCTAGCCATTACCTCCTGCCTCGCTTCATGCCCTGGACCGACGCTCCTTCCATGACTGAAACCGCAACGCCCCCAACTGGAACTCCGGAACCTCATGATACAGACGGGCATCTATGACTGGAACAACAGCCACAAAACCAAGGGCAGGAAGCAAGAAAACGACGTCCACGAAATCCTTCTGACACGGCGAGTCGGCAGGGTCCCACTAAGTCCCCAAGGAAGAAATGTTTGGGGAGGAGGCAAGAAGAGAGGACAGATCAGCCCATTCTGAGAGGAAGAGGGTGGTCGGTCCGGGTGGCCTGTAGATGGTAGCAAGAGTAAGAGAGAAGGTAGGGGAGACAGAAAGCCTGCAGACTAGGCTTTCAAAGGATGAGTAGGTTGAGTTGGGATTATAGAGGCAGGAACCCACTCAGGGAAGATCAGAGCCACTCCACCACCAGGCCGGGAGGTTCTAGGGTTGGACAGGATCTTGTAGCCTCAGGCGAGAAGAGCGTCAAAAGCACTGATGGAGCTGGCCTTGAACCACGTCTTGCTGAGAGCAAGGACGTCAAGGTCAAGATCTTCAAGGAGGTGACAGATGTCAGAGGAGTGTTTGACAGCAGAGCGAGAGTTGAGGGGAGCTAAGTGAAGCTGGTTGCCCCCTTTAAAGGATTTGCGAGGGCAGGCACAGGGGTGGGGTGCCACCACTGGGGGGGAGAGGAGAGGGAGATGAGTGATGGAGGAGTGGCATGAGAGCAGGAAGTTGAAGAGAGATGGAGGACACCTGTAAAGAAGGAGGAGGTTGGGCTGAGAGCACTCGGTCATGATAGAGCCATTGTGATTGACATTAATGGTGCATTTGGAAGATGTGAAGTGAGCCAAGAGCACTTCCCATCTGGTGCTGCCAGTAATGGGGAGGAGGAGAACAGGGAGAGGACAGAGACCATATGGGGTCTATAGGTTAGACGCTGGAACAGCGAAAATAATATCAGTGATTGTCTGGAGGAAGCATTTATGTAGGTGTCTGCGATGGGCAGACCAGCGTTGGATCCCAGGAGTGCCTTTTTAGTTTCTTCTTTCCAAACTTTGCTAGAGAGGGAGGATAGGAGATGGAGAAGCAGTTAGAAAAGATGGGGGAGACGGAGAGCACCATGGGGGCAGACACAGGTGGGGGTGGGGAATCAGAGGATAGCAGGGAGAGGGTCAGAAGCCCTATGCAACAGTAGGATCTCACCAGGCGGCCAGGCAGACAATAACAAGCCCCCCGACAATGCCCAGATTTACAGACCAATAAGAAATTGGAAAGCACACCTACATTCGATGTATGCCAAAATGCACTAAAAGGCAGTACAGAATGGTGAATGCACGGTTGGAATCACACCTACATTCGATGTATGCCAAAATGCACTAAAAGGCAGTACAGAATGATGAATGCACAGTTGGAATCACACCTACATTCGATGTATGCCAAAATGCACTAAGAGGCAGTACAGAATGGTGAATGCACAGTTGGAATCACACCTAAATTCGAATTATGCTAGAAATCTTCTAATACTTTCCCACCCTAAAATGGAGGTGCTCCTTTCAGCCTGGGTGCGGGAACGTGATGCACCCAGTGGTCACCTCTTCTCGTTGGGCTTGTTGGGTGAGAAGGAAACCCAGACCTTTCCCAGTAGCAACACTCTGAGGGCCAATTTCCTCGTGTCTTTGAATGGAGCAAGAGTGGGATATTCAATTACACTTGTTTGTGCATTTCCTCCCATTCAAATGTTGGACTATTTCTCATTATGCAACTCAATGGTTCGACCATGGATGACATATTTTTCAGATATGTTGTAATATGTGTACAAATTTAAAAATAATACCAATTCTTCGTTGTTTGTGGGAATACAATTAACAATTTGGGCTGTAAGGGAATGAATGCTAGTATTGCACTGTAAAACCCATTTTGCATTCTGCCTGTGCCCAATATGTGTCAGTATTTTTTGTTTGTTTGTTGTGTTTGTTACTACTGTAAAACATGTCGATGCTTGCTAAACTCAATATATGTCAGTGTTTTTACTGTAAAACACATTTTGCATTCTGCCTGTGCCCAATATCCATACCATTTCTGTCTGTATTATAATACATTTTTCCATGCTGGCTGTGCCCAATATCTGCTAGTATTGCCAATGCGGAAACATATTCAAACTGCCAGTGTACAGTATACGCAAGCTCGCACTGTAAAAACACGCATATACTGCCCACACGGTCTGGCAGCACAACCTTGTAAACACATACTAAAAGTGCCCAGTAAAAAAGTTTTTAAAAATGTGTGTTTCCCACTCACACAGTTTTAAATCCAAGTGTCCAATTACTTGCAATGACCAGCAGCATTGGTCTTCTGGCTCTAACTCTCACCCTTAGCATGATGGCGCTGTGGCAGTCAGGAATGCCCAGGCATGCAGTTCCAGGCCTTCTGCCTTTCTGCCCAGCGCTAGAATATAGCGCTTCCTAGAAGGGGAGGAACCGCTGGATATTATCATGTTACAGAAAGGTTGGTCCCTCCCAGCTGTGTATAATTCTGACATCAAGCCACAGAATGCTGCGACCTTGGGAGAATATGACGCCAAGGAAAAGGCCCCCTGTGCCATTGGGATCATGGCGGCATTGGAGCCAGGAAGCCTGTCAAATGACTGATGTGGACATTTACCACATCACTGTGGCTGTTGCTAGGCCGCCTTATATCTGAATAGCAGTGCGCACGAGCCTCCCTGAACATGGCAATCTCTAGGATGTGGAAACCAGTCCCCTGTTACCCAGATGAGCCGCTAGATCTCTCTACAATCGATCACACTGTACACAGTGTCCATGCAATTGGTACACAGTACCTCCCGAGGCATCTCTTTTATTTCATGCACTCAGTGAGCTGTTTTGAATAGTGGCGCATGGAAGGACGTGTCTGTCTTGGGGGCGGCAGCATGGTGGAAGTCTGTCCGTGTTTCGATTGGTCGTTGTGACTGTTGGAGGACAGCAACCAGTGGAGTGTTCCTTGGCGAGTGGGGCCTCTCAGCTGAGGGTGGGCAGTCATGGTAAGGTTTGCTAAGGGGGGAAAGCAGCTATGCTTTAGATCCAGTGATTCTAACAGAAGAAGCACTTAGAAGGGATGCTGGGCCAAGCGTCAACGCGGGAGCTCCTCTAAACTCATCCCACACTGGCATGGCCTCACACCACTGCAGTCTGTAGAAAAGGGGCGGTGGTGGGCTTTGGCAATACTCGATAGAAGGCAGATCGAGTGCATTCCCTCTGACTGGCTCCCTTGCCCCCTGCAAGTCCACAAGCGGCCATTTTCTTCAGGTAGGAAAGTTGGTGGGTGAAGTGACGGCCGTCTTAAATGGCCTCTGGCTCTGCACTGCTGCCTGGAAGGTTTCCAGGCCTCATAGGCGCGTTATCAGGATTGTTTAGGTGTTTGGCACCTGGATCGCTCCCTGGGCTGATGCTGGACTTTTAGCTGCACATATATTTATTAGCCATTTTTCACAGCTTGGGCTGCAGTAAGTACGACCTATTGAAAGGGTGCAACGGCGTTATCGTGGGTCAGTTTAGGGGCTATAGGTGTGGGCTGGGGTCTGTGGGGCAGTAGTGTAAAAGTCTGATGAACTTCTGCAAAGCAACGTGCTGTCGCTTTTCAAATGCATCTTCTGAGCCTCAGCAATTATGGAGCACGCCATTTGCAGCCATAGAATCTGTGCCCACTCTACCCCCACGGTTGCTGGTGGGGACAGTTTCCCAAATGTGGACAGAATGTCCAGTGCAGCGGTATTGGGGGGCAACCCCTTGCAGCTCAAGGGCACAGGCCCTTAAGCTTGGGGAGCTGCCCACATGGTACAGAGGAGAGAAAGGGGGAAGAAAGGTGGCCCCCTGCTCACCCCCCTCCCCTGACTTCTCATGCTGCAGGACTCCCAGGAATAGCCTGACAGGTAGGGGTCCCAGTACCAACAATGGGTGCTAATAGGCGGCTGGCACCAGCACCGAAACCCTGAAGGTCTCTCCACCTCTTCAAAGGGGAAGAGAACACTCTAACAATAGGGGAGGGATGAGGCAGGAAGCCACGCACATAGGTGCGCAGTGGCTGTCGGCACAGGCCGGGCATGTGGGTGGCCAGTAGCCATATGTTGGCATGGCCCCAGGGCATATTTGTCCTATATAGGCAGGGCTGGTGGAGTAGCCCTTCAGCCAGGGCACGCGCTGAGCGGAGGGAGGACTGGGCGGACGCTGCCATTGCTGCATCGCCCAGCAGACCTCCATGGCCCCACGTCTCCCCACCCCCCCTGCAGCAGGGACCAGCTGGGGGTACCTCCCCTCGACTGACAAATGCCAGCGGTTAGGAAGTGGGCATGGGGGAGGGAAAGCCAGGTGCGAAGGCGGCGGGATGGGAGGAGAAAGTTTAGCCCACCCCCAAAAAAGTGCTTGTAAGCACCATGCCACAAGAAAACACCCTCTTTTCTGAACTGATGGGGTAGAAAGAATTTACCGCCTGCCCAGAAATTGTAATGCATAATGTGAATTGTTTAATTTGTCGTGATTTGTAATTTAACAGCAGAACCGTCGCAGTGGAGGTCCATGGTGCATCCAGGCTGGTAGGCCTGCTGGAATCCACAAGGGACCGGCAGTGTCCGAGACTGTCGGCGGCGGAGTACATAACTCAGCAGGTCATGGCGAAGGGAGGGAGGAATGTGCAGGCGGGGAGGTGGAAAGGTGCAGGGATCTAGAATGTCAGGGGACAAGGCAACCGGCGGAAGGGGCTGGCAGGCAACAAGGAAACAGGGTACAGGGGGATCCAGTTAGTCAGAGAAAGGGGGAGTAGGAGGCCAGAGGTACATAGAAGCGACGCAGCAACTTGGGGAGTTAGGAGAGGATTAGTGGTTGGTTACCATGGGAAGGGGGCAAGTGCAACGAGTAATGAAGGAGAACAGGAAACTAAATGGGGGCATGCACGAGGCTAAGTCACACAAGCAACGGGGAGCGAGTAGAAGGCCTAGAGACTGGGTAGAAGAGGCAGAGATTAGGTACAGGGGAGGGAGGGCTGAGGAGGCGAGAGAGTTCCAGGCCCCCGGGGGCAAGGAATAAGATAGGGACCTGGAAACTGGGGGTCGGTGTAGCAAGCGGTTGGGGCGAATGACATGGTAAGGGCACTTACACCTGGCCAACGTGGAGCATAGGGGTGTGGGGGGCAGGTGACAGTGGAAAATGCCATTTAAAGATCCTGCACCTGGGAAAAGTAGTAAAGCCGAAGCGGCTGAATTATAAAGCCAATGACCGCAATGGGGAGTGTTTGAAGTTGGGAGTTAATAAATGATAAGGGCAACGGATGCTGCCCGCCATCAAGTGGGGAAGTGTAAGGGTTTTCAGCTCAGAGCAGAATCCGGATGCTGTATTACCAAGTAACAGAACGTCTGTAAGCTACCTCCTGCTTAATAAAGCAACTGCGCCTGTCCACCCACAGTCTGAGTCAGTGTGTTATTTCAGGGGGGGTGTGGGTGGAGGGCATGGCTATGGGGGAAATGTGTGGAGGTATACGCAAGGAAAACCAAGTGTAAGTGGAAATCAGGCATGCCAATGCAGGGCCCAGGGGCCGGTCTGGGTGGCTAAGAAAGAACTCTCCGCTCGGAGTGCATCTGCATTCTGCGTTGGCCCGTTCAGAGTCGGGAGCCCTTGAAAAAGCAGGTCGCCAGAACACAAGTGGTTTCGAAGTCCTCTGCACCGCATCGCATCTCAGGGTCTGGAGCTCGAGAAGAAGCAAGTCGCGGTATGGAAATTGCCGTATTTCAGGCTGGCAGGCAGTAGGTGTCTGAAGAACCTCTGCAAGGCTATTTTTCATGCATCAGACACCATTCGTGGGGAGCATCCACCTGCCGCCACCCCGATTTCCTGATCGCCATTTGCAGGCCCGCATAATGCTACCATTTAAGCGGTGGAACGAACATCCCGATCGGAAGTCAAACGCAACTGCAGTCACAATCAATGAAGCGAGGCGCACTCTTAGTGAGGAGGGCACTCTCCATCGCGCTCTCTCTCCATCGCGCTCACTCTCCATCGCGCTCTTGCCCACGGCGGACGTTTGGAAGCCATGTTGAGCCTCTGCACAGCTGCTGTCCTGGCAGCATCGGGGGGCCCAGTGCGCTATCTGGGAAGATAGTGGACCGGGTGGCGCTCGGGCAGCAACGTTTTGGAGAAAAAGGCTAGCTCTGTACGCAGCATGAGCGGTTTCTTTTGGAAAGCCAACTTGGCAAAGAAAAGATGGCGGCAACATCGAGGGCAAGCATATCCCGATGAGCGGAAAGACGAGCATAACGTTTGAGGCTGTGGGTGTTCCGGGCGTCCGAGGATGGCCCAGGGGGCTCCAGGAAAGGAGCGACCGCCAAGGCATACGTTGTGTAGATTTGTCGGACGGGGCGCGGCGTTCAGCAAGGGACTCGCAGTATTGCTTAGAAAATCGCCCTCAGCAAACTGGAAAGGTGAGCGTTTTATAGATGTTCCGGGAACACCCGAGATAGCGTTAGCGTTACAGTGAATACAAGTAGACAAACCAAGGTGGAGTGCGTATATCTCACGAACACGATACAAAGTAGAAGACTAGAGCTGGGGTGACTAGATTTTCAAAAGAAAAAACCGGGATGGCCAAATACATAAAAGAGGGACTACCCCATCGCATCCCACCAATTACCGCCCCTCCCCCAACCATATTTTCAGTTTTTCTCCTTTCTATAAACTGTATATAATCTCGTTTGTGCAGTTTTGTCTGTGAATCGTGACATGTTAATTCAAAACAAGCGTTCGCTCTAATTGATGTTACATGGCTTGCTGTACAATAATTTCCAAGCCAGTCTCTGTGGCACAGTCAGTAAGTGTTCTGACTTGTACCTGAGAGGTTGCGGATAATTACGTTTTTAATTACTGTAGCCCCACAAACATACAAACCCCGGATGGGGTTTCAAAAATGAAAAAACTCCCGGGACCCCGGGACGGAGGGTGATTTCCCTGGACTGTCCCGGGAAAACCCAGACGTCTGGTCACCCTAGGGAGCTCTCATGCATTTGCAGGGCCGAATATATGAGGAGATGAGTGCCACAGTCGCACAAACACTGGGTATTGCTGTGGGGAAATACAGCATACCCCACCGAACGCCGGCCCCTGTAGGCACATGCACAGAGATGGAAAGGTAGGATAAATCATTGGGACACTGTACCACTGTATCTTTATTTCAAAGTCTCAAGATGTTTCTTTCCCCTGAGCCAAATATAGCTTCGGAGCAGGCCGCACATACGAGCACCGAGTTTCACAAGTCACAGCTAGGCAGAAGCACCGAGCCCAATTCATGTAATTATTTGTGTGAAATACACATTCGTCGATTCATGAGATCGAAAGCGCAGTACTCTTCCTGGACTTGCATGGAGTTCGCACAGGCCCGGCACTTCTCTGCGAGCCGTTGAAGGTGCTGCGCGAGACTCCACGCAGAGCATGAGCATGGCTTGCACACAGAGCCGGCCTTTGTGGGGGCGAGCCGGGCGACCGCCCGGGGCACCACGCCCCCAGGGCGCCTTTTGACCCTGCCACGCCAGCTTGGGGGAGTCTTTCAAGGGCTCCCCAGAGCTGCCGTTGTGGGACAAGGCGCAGCAGGCGGCCTTTTACTGTAAAAGGTGCCCGCGGCGGTGGGTGCATTTAAATGCGCCCCTCCGCCGTGGACACTTTTCACAAGAAAAGGTGCCATTAGCCCCCCACCACGCCAGCTCCGGGGAGTCTTTCAAGCGCTCCGCCGAGCTGGCGTGGTGGCAGAAGGTGTGGCAGGCACCTCATTGTCATTGAATGAACCCGCAATGGCGGGCTCATTCAATGACAATGGGGTGCTAACGGCACCTATTTAACCTCCCCGCAGGAGCGAGGAGGTTAAAAAAAAAAAAGTTGCCCATCCTGGCCCCGCCCCCTTCTGCCCCGCCCCTGTTAACCAGGGGGGCGCGGAGGGCGAGGGGGGGGGGCGCCAGTTCGCCCAGGGCGCTGCTGGCCGTAAGGCCGGCACTGTTTGCGCAGGGGGCTGGGAAGGGGGCGGAACACCAGAAATGCAAAAGAACTTGCGAAAAAGTGGGCATTCCGAGGGACGGCTGCAGGCAGTCCCACGCACGCCCACAACTGCACTGCACGAGACGTATTCATGGATTGAAGGGTGAGTGTATTCACGCTCGGGGAGCACCCAAACGTGGCTGTCCTGGCTGTTTTTGCTTTGTGTGGGGGCTTGTCGGTGACGACGTGCGAATACGGTTACTTTGCGCAGTAACATTTTTGCATCGGCGCGCAGGTTCGCGCAGTGTCCTTCTCGGCACACGGAACGTGCAGGATTTCTGTGCACATTTCCATGAATCGGGCCCACAGTGTCCGTGGCTCTGCAGGTCGCCCGAGTGATCAGAGGGCAAGCACAGCTTTCTGATCAGTGGCAGAGTCTTTCAGATGCATGATGGAACATTTACAACGCAAAGAGCAAGCAAAGCACCAGTTAACTGGCAATGCTGTGATGATTCAAGTCAGCAACACAAAGCGCCCATTTAAAAGAGTTGTTTATATCCACAACGACTATCTTTTTGACATAAATAAGCTGCACGAAGACATTAAGCAAATGGTTTTTCAACATCGGAAATATCAAGGAGCTTATAGTGTATTCTGGGACTTAAAGTTTACCATTTAGGATGGGGAAATTGAAAACCACAATGACATCCTTTTAGCTTAACATTTTGCTAGAGGGATTTACATGTTGTCATATGTCCGTATTATGCAATTTATGTTTCGTAAGTAAACTCTATAAAAGTTAATTACACAAATCCTTTTATGGCATGTTTTAAATCACTGCACGTATAGTGGTCTTAACTAGATTGGCCAGGATGGCGTTATCGTGCATTCTGGGACTTATAGTTTACCATTAAGTCATTGAAAATTAAAACCACAATGCTATTCCTTTTAGCTTAACTGGTTGCTAGAGGGAGTTACAGCTTGCCATGTTAGCCGTATTATACAATTGGGTTTTTGCTAAGTAAACTCTATAAGACATTATTACTGGAAACCTTAAAATCCAACTATTTGAGCCAAAGTGGCAAGACGGCAGAACAGATGAGCGGGTTAGTGCACCTGCGGCAGAGATGAAATGATTAGCTTGGGACGGCCGGTTTACCTTCGAACCAACATCCACCAGGCGCAATGTTTGGCTCCACAGGCCAACTGGGGCAATACAAACATACCAACTTAGGTGAACATTTGGATTTAGTTCAGGTTATGCTAGGGTGTGATTGATGTATTTCACGCACAGCTACTACCCAGGGGCAGGCATAGTAGTCAGTGGCACGATGCGTTATTGCAAGTTGCCGTAAATCCAAAAAGGGGGCACGAGACCATCCCACGGATGCTTCATACAAAAGTGCAAAAGTAAAAAAAAAATAAAGTTTATAATTGTTCTGAAATGGCTATAGATATGCCCACGGCAGTGATGCCACCAATGTTCGCATGCCCTTCTGGGCATCGGGGGGAGTTGGAGCCGCAGCACTAAGGGTATCTAGTCAATTCATCTAAACCCATTCCATCTAATACTATTCCATCGAAAAAATGTCCATCTAATGCATGTTTTTGGGCGGTAAAGGGTTAATTATTGTTCAGGTGCATTTTAAAGGGTAAAAAACGGGGGTTTGGGGGCTGCACCCCCCAAAAAAAATCCATTCAATGGACATTTTTTCGATGGAAAAATGTCGATGGATTGCTATTAGATGCAATGGTTTTAGATGAAATGACCATAAACTGCACTTAGCAGTAAGCTCACAACAGTTTGGCTTGCAACAGTAAGAAGCCGAACCTGAAGTTGTTAATGCATTTGAGTAGTTGCGTCCATTAGGCTAAAAAAGATCCCCCAGCTGGCCTAAAGCAAGGCCCACACCCACACTACCATATCTATATCCAGTACATATCATGGGTTACGAAATCCCACACAACGCAAAGGGTGATCAACAGGGACGCACATGCGGGAAAAAGTAGGGGCAGCATTTGCAACACTCTAAAAACGAGAATGCCAGCGGTTGAATAGACTTTATCACATCACTTGACAGGTTTTGGGAGGTTCTGACAAGGTGCTGGGAAAATCAGCTTATTGGTCAACGCCGAACGGCCAGGTCCAGAAAGAGAAATCAGTGAGCAATCGCACCTGAGAGAAGGGGGCCTACATAAGCTATTTCTCTGTCAGACAGCCCAAGGCCCTCCCCCCCAGCCGCGAGGGCCTTGACGCAGCCCAGGGGTGCGCAATCCCAGCGCCCCCTCACCACCTTTTTGGGAAAGGTTATTTGGGGGTTGTTTGTTTGTTTATTTATTTGGTAATGCGCACCGAACCCTTAGGTAGCTGGGCGCAACAGAACAAGTATACTTAAAGCTTAGTTGCAGCATATGCAATGGGTACAGACATACAGGGATATAGCTTGCTGCCACCTAAAGGTTACAGTGAAGGCGTGGTACTATAGGTCACACGTTACATAATGCAGTCAAGTAGTACAGTGGGTGACAAGTACAGTGAATGTGGTGGACTTGCAGAGGTGTAGCTTGCTACCACTCACAGATTACAATGAGGGTGTGGTGCTTTAGGTCAAATATTGCATAGTGCAGTCAGGTAGTACAGAAGGTAACAGGTAGAGTGGGTCGAAACTACCATGAGGCAAGATAGAAGTGGAGCAGAGAGAGGGTAGCCAGTATAGGGTGCAGTCCTAGTGAGGTAGGGGGGTGTTAGCGGTCATTTGTACGTAAGCAGTTTAGCATGTTACGGCTGAATTTAGGGTAAGGTTGTTCAGTTCTGATGTCTGCAGGGAGTGCATTCCAGGAAAGGGCTGCTTTGGTTACAACAGGCTTATCATTAATGGATGCCTGAGGAGTCCATGTGCCTTTACAGGGATGAGTCCTCATTCAGGGGGGGCCACCGACTCGGGTGACTGCAAGCAGGTGCTAGAAAATCCATGAATTAACGGAGGATGGGGGCAATCCCCCTCCCCATGAGAAAACAGCAGGCCCAGCCAATGTCACAGCATTGTAGGGGTAGAATCAGACAACACATTAGGAGAAACACAATTTTCCTTAAGGATGAAGAGAACTACTTGAAGCAAGCAGGTGCTTAAGGCAAAATGAGAAAGGGCCAGTCAGAGAATGGCAGTCTCTGGCTACCAGGCCCAACTCTGCAGCAAGGGTGATACCTCACGGAACGCTTTCTTACAGAAGCTCAGAGCTTAAGGCTAAGGGTTAGAGAATCATACCTACACATAAGGTTAAGGGTAGAGGTCAAGAAGCATTTCAATGGGTCAAGCATATGGCTCACACCATTGAAGAAGGGGGTGGGGGCAGACAATGTTCAGTACTGCAAAACCTTCCACACATAAATTGCCTAAAAGCTATGGGTCACACAGTTAAGCAGCAAAGATCTGTCAAGACTGGTGCTGACCCTTGGCCAAAGGCTTGGCACAAACACGGGCGAGTCAGAACCATGGCAATACTGGAAACCTTCCCCACAGGAAACGCCCTAAAAACCAGGGGACACAAAACATTTTAGAAGAAAAGTTGGCTTTGCGGCACCTTGGCCAGTGGCATGGCGCGAACACGGGTTGACCGGGAGCAGAACACTACTGGAAGTCTTCCCCACATGGTCTGCCTTTAAAGCTAGGGGTTGCAAAGTTGAGCAAGTACCGAAAGAGGTTGGGAGGTTCTGACGGGGAACTCATAAAAACAGCTGAAATGGCCAGAGCCAGAAGGAGAAATCAGCGGGCAACAAACACACCTCAGAGCAAGGTGCCTACCAAGGCCTACTCCCTGTCAAGCACCCGGAGCCCCCCACAAGGGTCTTGATGGCGCTGGCCAACAAAGCACTGGCAGAAAAGACAGCCAAGCATTAGAGTAAGTGCCTGGCTACGGTAAAAGAAATTACACATTTTGCAAGACATAAATGAGACGGAGGTTAACAAATGTGTTGCATGGGCTTATAGTCAGAATAAAAAGAAAGCATGGTCTAGGAGGTTTATAGTGAAAAGACCGAAAAAAAACTATCGAAAAAAAAGGTCGAACCAAAAAATCTCGAAAAATAAATATCAAATTTTTTTTTCCATACGTTTTTTTTTCGAAATGGGGGGGTTCCCCACCAACCCCCCTTTTTTCATTTTCTTTTTATTTTACCCCTTTTTTTACTTACCTGACCCCACAAATACATATAAATAAATAAATAAAAAATTCATTTTTTTTTTAGATTTTTTTTCGAGATTTTTGTCATTCGATATTTTTTTTCCTGCCTTTTGACTGACCACCGGTCTAGGAGGCACCTATCAGCCGTAGCATCAGTTGTAAAGTGCACTGGGGGGAAAGAACCAACCCACAGCGCACTGATACATTATGCTTTCAAAGGGTGGGGTGAACTCGAGGGGCCAGCGAAAGACAAAAGACGACCCCTGAAGTTTGAAAAGCTAAAAAACAGTCATGTTAAAACAAGGTGAAATATGTTCACAGATATGAGACCAGGTATTTAGGTCAGCTTTACGCTGGCCTACCTTGGGGCCCTCAGGGTCAGCGAGCGGATAGCCCATAATACAAGCGCCAATGATGGTTTGGCCACCTTAGAGGTGCGCATGGGGCAGGACTGCAAGACAATAGAGGTAAGAAAAAAAAAAGAAAAGGTAGGTTGATCAACCTATACTGCATTGAAGGTCGGGTCGAGCTGCCTGTTATGCATCACACATGATTTCTTGCAACTCGCCCCCTCCCAGGGGGCTAGTTCTTAATACACAGGGAAGGTAGCAGCTGTTTTCAGTTCCAGGTCATCCTCAAGTTAGCTATCGCTATGGCCGGCTGGAACAGCAAAGACTTTGGAACCCACTCCTTCAGAACAGGTGCAGCAACATCGGCATGGAGTGGGGGCCTAGGGCCACAAGGGGTTAAGAAAATAGGGGCTGGACATCGGAGTGGCTTCGAAAAAGCGTGGAATAATTCTGCAGAAGCGGGGCCTGAATTTCACCAAGCACAGGAGTATAGCTGGTTTTCTGACCCAGACCTATTCCGCAGAGATGGAATTCCACGTGTCAATAAAAGGGCTGCAATGACAGCACACAACAAGGGGGGGTAAATAGGGAAAGGGTCTTTTGAGGGAACCTGAGTGGCCATGAACCTACTCAGGTGTGGCGGCATGGACCTGGAAGGAAACTGCCTCAGGCACAGGAGTGCTCACCAGCCAATGTGCAGGCCCCAAACACACAGACCTGGGAGCTCACGCTGGGGGCACCCTGTGAGCAAAGAAGGGCAACTTCCATCCAGTTCCTGGTCCAAGTGCCCAAAAGTACAGAACTAAGAAAACACCACACACCTGTTTGTTGGGGAATGCCCATAATCCTAAATTATGTTTTTATTAGCATTGTGCTTAATAGAAAGATGCAGCCTTTTGATTGCCAACACAAAACAAGTTTCTGCCAATTGTATGTATTTACTGTATAGCAGGGCTCTGCAACCATTGGCACTCCAGATGTTTTGGACTACAATTTCCAAGAGCCATATTCAGCATAGAGAATGCTAAAGGGATCATGGGAATCCTAGTCCAAAGTATCTGGAGAGCCACAGGTTGCAGACCCCTGCTTTATAGAATGTATGGCCTTGGAAGTGGGCCCTGTGCCTTGAGAGCTAGTCACCATGGCGCCCACACTGGCTCCAGGTACAGGGGCACCCCAAGCGGAGGAGAGGCCGGCGTCAGGCTGCAGGGGAAGTGGAGGGGCCGGAGAACAATGGGCAACCCAGCTCTTGTGTGGCTGGTTCCCTGAGATTGGCGGTTCTGATGCCCCCTCCGTTGCTTGGCTCGGTACCAGTCTGCTCTGCCTGCGTTTCCTTCCTTCCTGCCCAGCCCACCTCATTAGCCTTCTGTGCCAGGCGCCAGCCTGAAGGCGGACTGGCCTGCTGCGAACATTGGGGCATGCTGCGACAGGCCGGTGTCTTGGCGACGTCGGTATAGTAAGTGTTCACGTTTATATAGCGCGCACGGCAAGCTTTAACCCGCCTCTAAGCACCCACCTCAGCTGAGTGCACCAATACGAAGATTTCATGGGCTTCGATGTGTTGCTTTGTTTTTTTTCCATTTAGAATGTGAACGCATGTGCCAAAGGGCATACAAGTTTATATTGCTCTCTGCATTTGCCAGACCCCCCCCCACGCCTCCGCCCCTCGAGACAGCATTGTCTGCACTCTGCAGCCTACAACAGTGTTTGGCTCTACATGGTGTCATTGAAACGCATTCCAATATGGTAAGTGTACATTTTGTTTGTCTACATGGGGGTTCTCAGCATACCCCCTCGCTAACCCTACCCTTTCCCACCCCCATATACTCCTCCCCCATCGCGTATACCTATCTATTTTCTCCCCACGAAGCACACATAGCCGTTTAATTCGATGGAAGCAGTGTACACACTGCACTACCTCTGCAGCAATGTAAACATAACAGCAAAGGCCTGCAATTGTTGCAGAAATGGGCGTAAAATGTCAGCAGCTCAGACATTCTGATGAAAATATGCGAGGTGTTGCTTGGTAGCCTGCACGACTTACTTACAGTCTCGGAGTATACAATAGACAAGAATAACTTGTCTGTATAGTAATAGAACCCACACAATCCTGTTTTCCAAGTAAGCAGCGTTTCAATGTTTCAAAAAAGTTTTGAAGTATGACTCTATAGTTTTTAAAAAACCTGCCCCCTCCCCCATAACATACAAGGAAACAGCACCTTGCATTCTTGGTGCCTACAAGCCCCGATGGGTCCCTCGGGGGGGTTCCCTTACATTTTTTTGTTCGCTGGACCCCTTTATTTGTAAGTACCATACAGAGGCAGAAATGTGTACATCCTGGCTTCAGGCTCTCAATGTTAAACATTTCGGAATATACCTTCCTGTCCCTGCCCCTGGCTTATGTGCCTCCTCTTACCCCGACACGCCCAGTAAAGGCACCTCACCCTAGCACTGCCTCTGCGCCCTGCTAGTGCCTACTTTGTACCTCATTTATCTTTGGAATGACAACCTTAAATAAAAGGATAAATACAGATACTCCATGAATGTCTTGTGACATCTGGTGGGACTGGCTTCATCGCCCTGCTCACAGGAATGGGTGTCCCAGGCTATCCAGATCCGGGTAGGGCCTGCTTGGGTTCTCGGTGCAGCACGCTATTGTGGAGGTTTGTTTCGATGTGCCTGCTGTGTGGTCTTGTGTGATGTCATCCCCTTGGTTGGACAGCCACTGTCTCTTTCCTCCTTTTGGTGTGACGAATGGGTGATTGTGGGTGTTGGAGTTGAACATGTTCCAATCAGTTTGTGTGTTGTTGACCGCCCTGTTGCCTTTGCCAGCACATGGTGCCTGTTTTGGAGGTTGCGGTTACTGGTGTGGAAAGAAACGATAGTGTAAATGTGTTGGTTAGTGTTATATAGTGTTGAAGGATTGTAACGCCTAGTTGGATGCTAGTGTTTTGTGCCCCAGTGTCCTTTGTCCTGCGTTGTTGGTTGCTTGTTCATCTCATGCAGATGCTGCCATGGATATATGATATGATAGGTTATTTATAACGCGCTTAATACCCAGAGGTTTCAAAGCGCGGACCCGGGGATTGAACCTGTGGTGCTCCGCGTGGTCTTGCTTCCAAGGCGAGCACGTCGCCGCTGAGCTATCCTCCTGAGACAATGGATGGTGGTTGTGGCGTAGACGGGGTAGGGCCTTAGAGGACAAGGTCCACCAGCAATCTGTAAATGGCCACTCAGCAGCAATGTGAGGGCATTTACGGGTGTTAACGCCCATTCACCGGTAGGCCCAACTGCACTAGCTTCAGGCCCCACTTGCTAGATCATTCGGGCTGCGCCGCGCTGGCTGTGTGCAGTGCCAAATTTTGTTGTAGAGTGCTGCTTGCAGTGGTATGGTGGCAGCAGCTTCTCTGGTGGGAGAATGTGGAGTTCGACTATATTCCTGAGAAAATGGCAGATCACTGACCATGGAGGTCAAGCTTCGCCTTCTGGAATGAGTAGTTTTCTTTTTCTAGAGTCCGCATGAAGCTTTCCACTTCACAACTGACTTGTAGGCCAGTGTGATGAATCAACTTCCGGGGCACCAGTGGTCCAGGGATGAACATCGGTTTCTAAACCATCAGTCAGCCCCACACGTCTAGTACACCAGAAGGGAACCAAACAGAATGGAAACACAAGTAAATTATAAAACTCATTGTCCCATTTTTGGTAACATGGACGGAACGGCAGGCTTATCTCCATAAGGTCATGGATCGTTGGTTAGTTGCAACACAGCGAAAATACATTTATTACGTAATGATAAAAGGAACTGTCCAGGCAAGGTTGTATACAAATATCTACTTTATTATTATTACAACAGATAGTTCTAGCACATTACAAAATAAAACCCACCCTGTAAAGGAACACAGAGGACAGACAGTTTCACGAAGGAACGGATGCACTCTGGATGCTGACAGGAGGGTGGTCGATAAAGCAATCAGTCTTAACTCTTCAAGGTTATTTGGTTTCGGCACCAAGGGAGCACAGAGTCGTAAACGGCACTAGGGACCTTTGGAGAAGGACCAGGGGGACAGAACCACAATGTACCTATTGCTTGCATGTTCTTGATGCTCGACAGCATCAAGCCAGTTCCAGGACACTTTGCAGCTCCTGAAACAGAGTTCAAGATGGGAGACAGCTGCGGGTATCAGGCGGCAGGCAGTTTGGCAAGCAAGGCTGGATGTGAGGCTGCAGGCTGGCCTACACGGCGGCTCAAGGTCACGAATAGTCTTTGTGCGGTTTGGCAGATCTGTAACGCTGGTCGAGGCATCTCAAATGGCTTTAGTGACTGCAGCATGACAACAGTCAGGGGTGGAGTCGGTCGCGGTTCAAGCGCTCAACTGCCTCGAAAAAGACCTTAAAGGTGAGCTATTCGACCATCCACACGGCAGAGTGCGCTCGCCTGGGCTTTCTTGATTTTTTAATAATGAAAAGGAATGATAGGAAACCAACCTCTGAGGACTGTGTGAGGCCATTCCCGCAAATAACGCATAGTCAGATGTACACGGGGAAGACACAGCCTACAGGCTCCATCTTCCCTTGTCATATTCAGCTGGAATAGGACATCCCCGGGTACATCAAAGCATCTCAAGGAGGGGGAAGGCACACCTTCCTCAAGCATGGGCAGCCTAATTTAAATATCAAACCCCATGGATCTGCTTTCCTTTGTCCTCCGGCTGGTGGCAGTGCATACCAATGAGAGATAATTGAAGCAATCTATATTTTGAGGCCTGTGGCTTCATGTGAATTCAGTACAGTCCTTCTATGTTTGCCTATATGTTCTAGTACTTCCTTTTTAGAGATTAGTGTTGATCAAGCCCTTATAGGTTCCTTATGTGTACCTGGAGCTCCTTATGGTTAATTGCGATGAAGTGATGCTTTGCTGTCTTGCTTTTCTGCATTTGGCTAGTGAAAAGTAAAAGCTTTTGATAGTATGTAAATGTGTCTGTCCTCTATCTACATAACAGTCTAAGCATGTTCTTCATGTGTGCATGTGTGTCTGCGTAACTTCAAACAGGTGAGCAAATTTACTTCGTGACTAACGTTGCTATGTCGTGTTGTCACTAGTGATGTCAGCATGGCTGGTTGTTATTATCAGTCAACCTGATCCAGTGATGAGGCGCTGTTTACATCAGCTGGAAAGTGTTTGAAGGGTTGTCTAAGAGAATGTCTGTTCCCATACGTGGGATACACGGGTTCACCCGGTGATTGGCCAAACAGCGAGTGGCATCTCTCGCTTCTTATCCTTCGGGCTGACATGCGCATAGGGGATGTGAGGGCCATTCTCGGCCGCAAGTAGTCTCCTTTGTCCATTGGGTTTTAGCATCCCCACTACCGGGTTGTTAAAGGTACTGTGGATCGGACAAATTATCCCACAGGATTCCAAATTCTTAATAATCTCCGTGAGTGACTCCATGGATGCAAGAGGTAACCAGTATTTTTTAACGAATAGTGGAGCCATCGCTGGGTCCTTGGGTATGGTGGTTGAATGGATAGATGTACGTCAACAGTCAAATGAAATTCCCCCCATGACCAGTAAAATATTTTCTGGAGGAACACCGTCGCTGGCATCGAAACAGTTGTTTGGGATTGGTCCAATGATTTAATTCCCTAAATCAATGTAATATAGTGTTGGGCATTAACCGTCATTCCAATAGAGGTGCCCATGCCCAAAGCGATACTTTGAGGGTTGCTATTATCCACCAATATTCAAAAGGTGTTGTGTTCGAGACCCACTAAAGGTGTTGGATGTAATTATAAACCTTGTTTTTGGAGGGGAGAGTTCAAGTTTATATAGGCGTCCTTATGTTTGAGGTCCTGACCTCGTTTAATTTTGAGGGAATGGTGAATTGTCGCACATGTACTGGGATTGTAACCGCTTCCCCCATTTGAACTTCAACAGCATAAGGCAGCAAATGAACTGACTCAAATGCTCGTTCGGTTTTGTCAAAGCCCATGGGGCTGGATTGATTTAGAATGTCGCTACCCAAATAAAAAGTTACAAGGGACACCATTAACAATCCAACAATTGTGTTTTATAGCTTTATCACCAATGGAAATGTTTAGCGTACACGTGATAGGCAGGTAATATTTAGGATTTGGTGTTTCCAGACCCACTTCCCATTTATCAGTCAACTTAAATGTGGGAATAGCATGGTCTTTTTGGAGTCATCTGACTAATCCTTCACTGATGAAACTTTTTCCTTCATTCAGACACACTCTGGTACGTGCTGGCTCCTCCCCTCATTTATCTGAATGGGGGAAAAATAAGTGTTCAGCCTTTTCCTGAATGTCAGTCAGACCTTGAGCTGGTTTTTCACCTTCCTCCTTGAAGGAATTCAGTGTTTTTTCTGACTTTTGACTCATATACAATTTCAAAGTGTTCCGTTCCAGTGTGTAATTTGTAACTGGGAAACTGGGAGGAAGGTTGACCATCACTAGTTGGGATGAGATCCCATCGCCAGTTTATTCTCCTACAGAAATGATGGTGATTTCTGGGACTGGGTTTTTCTGGAAATTAAATTCCAATTCGTCGGTAGGCCGCTCAATATGATGGCAGGTGCCCTTCAGACTAACATCATTTGTACTTCTATTTAGTTTGATGGGCCTGTTAGTCTGGGTCCAGAGGACCTAGTTCACGCAGTCGATCAGAGGTGATACACTCTGAAGGAAATCTTTACACAGTAAACAAGGAGTGCCTTCTGGGTGTTTTAAACAATGTTGCTCAATTTTTATTTCTAGAACCGAAGTCCCTTTGACGGGAATATCATTTCCATCGAAGTTTTGGAACTGTCTGGGAAGAGGTACAAGGGGGACGCTGGGGACTTTCCCCCCTTCCTAGATTCTGTTGTTCGAAAGCCTTTTTGGACAGTAGAGTAGCTGTGGATCCAGTATCCACCAGAACCAATGATTCACACTGACCCTGTCTCTTGACCGGGGCATGAAATCTGCCCTCTTTGTTCTCAAGTGTACAAAGAAAGTGTGAATAATTTGCCAGCTCTGTGGTCATTTTCTTAACATTGCGCTCTGTCATTGTTTGAGCTTGGGCAATCGGAAGGAATTCACATTTTGCAATGTACATAGTTAGGGGATACTCTTTCTCCCCAGATTCTTTACGGTCTCCCATATTCGGAAGACAGTTCTCAGAACCTGGTTGTGGGGAGGATACCTCTACAATCTCTGTATGATCTGGCTCTTATGGTTAGTGTCTAGGAATCTCTCGATCTTGGTCAGTCTCCATACCTATCCTGTCAGACTCAGGGTCTCTTGGGACCCATTTTTCTTTAGGAGGGATTCCCCCATTCCTGAAAGAGAAGATCTTCTTACCTGAATCCTCTGGAGATTCTTCTCTTTCAAAAGGGATGATCTTGTTTACCCCTGCCACCTTCGCAACAGCAGGTGTGGTAGTTGGCTTTGTGGTTATAGGGTTGTCTTTATTTTCAGAGCTTCTGGACCTCATATATCCTGGTGGCTTGCTCTATTACCCAATCCAGTGTCCTGTGCTCGTGGAAATCGCAAACTAGTTGGGTAATTATATATTTGGGGAGAGTGTGGACGTATGTGGTCACAAATTCCCTGCTATTTGTGGTCACCTGCCTGGAAGTCTGCACAAATGCACATTTTATTTCTTGTGCAAACTCCCTAGGTGCCTGATCTGCCCCACATTGTAAGTTATACATAGTCTTGCATGCCCTCTGTGAGTTCCTGGGAGTGGAGAAATGTTTTAAAATGGTTGGATTATAGGTGGACCATTTGTAATGATCCTGGTATTTCAGTCCTGCAAAGAAACTGTTTAGTTTGGCTGGTGGCAGTGCATACTAATGAGAGATAATTGAAGCAAGCCTGAATGGGCTCAGTTACTGGAATAGACAACAGGCAAAGCGGGGCTAACACCCCTTTGGTATGCAATGTGTGAACTTGAAGCTAGTTCCCACCCCTCTGTAAGAAAGGCAGTGAAATGCATGTACGGGTCCACTATTTACAATAGGCAAACCCCTGCAGAGCTGACCCCTTTCAGAGGGGAGAAGTATGTGGTTTGGGGGAGACAGAAAGTCTGCTCCCAGCACAACCCTACTTACACACTTCAAGGGAACCCTGTGCTTTAATCAAGAGTCACAGAGGGCTCAGTTAACCACAGAGAGATACTTTGATCTACAACAGAACAGGAAGATGGGTGGGACTTAGGTGTAGGATGTCACCCCCTTGTCTGTCCTGTTGCTTAGCACTCTGGTCCTGGTCTCATGCATAACAGAGGATTGTTGGTGGGGACCTAGGATTGCTTAATTAAGGTGGGCTTAGCCTGCAACAATCACTGGAGCACATTTGGCTTCAAAAGAGGGCTGGACACCTCACTTAGCAGAGCATTTGAAGACTTTGAAATGGAGTAAGAAGAAGGACTCATTTGGACCCGAGCTGAAGATACTGTCTACCTTACATCTTCTGCCAGTGAAAGAAGGCCAGGAGTTCCAAGTTTCAGTGGCAGAAGACGTAAGGCAGATTGTACCTTCAGCCAGGGTCCAAAGGAGACCTTCTTCTTACTCCTTTCAGAGTCGCCGGATGATCTGCTAAGTGAGGGGCTCAGCCCTCTTTCAAAGCCAAAAGGGTCCCAGTGATTGGTGCAGGCTAGGCCTACCTTAATGAACCAATCCTGGGTCCCTACCTGCAATCCTCTGTTATGAATGAGGTCAGGACCAGAGCGCTTCACAAACAGGAAAGGTAAGAGGTGAGAACATGTACTCCTAAGTCCCACTCATCTTTCTGTCTGTTGTAGATCAAAGTGTCTCTCTTGTTACCTGAGCCCTCTGTGATTCTTGATCAGAGTGCAGTTGTCCCTTGAGGTTTTCGGTGAGAACAGACTTCTCTCTCCCTCAAATCACATACTTCGTCCCTCTAAAAGGGGTCCACTCTGCAGGAGTTGCCTACGGTAAATAGTGGACCCAGACATGCCATTCACTGTCCTTCATACAGAGGGGTGGGAACTAGCTTCAAGTTGACACATTGCATATCCAAGAGGTGTTAGTCCTGCCTTCCTCATGTGCATTCTGTGATCAAGCCTGACGCAAGCCTGTTCCAATTAACTCCTATTAGTATGCGCTGCCACCAGCAGTTTAGACAATAGGAAGGCGGATCCACAGAGCCTTTGATATTTTAATTAGGCTGTCCATGGCCGGTGGAAGGTGTGCTTTCCCCCTCCTTGAGATGCTTTGATGTACCCGTGGCTGTCACATTCCAGCTGAACATAACAAGGGAGGATGGGGCATGTAGGCTGTGCCCTCCCGGAATACAAGTGAATATGCGTTTGTCGTGCGGTGAGCAGTGAAAATGTGTGCAGAATGGCCTCACATATTTTCAGAGGTTGAGCTCCCATCATTCATTTTCATTTCCCAAAAAAACCCCCCAAAAAACAGGCGAGCGCAGACTTCCCGTGCAGATGTTCGAATTCCTCACAGCCAGAAGAATATTAAAGTAATGGAATTGACGTCTTTGGAATGGTGGTGCATTGTGATAAGTGACATGCGCTGGAATTCTCTGTGATGACGGACATTTGCATCGCTGCGAACGTGTGATGCAGTGCTGCGATGATGGCACTGGTTGTGATGAAAGTGGTCCACTGGTAGCTGGAGTCGTCCTCCATGATGATCAGAATGTGTGTGTTGGCAGTTAGTGTTTCAGAAATCTGACCTGCGGGCATAGTGCACCTGCGAGCATAGTGCATCTGTGGGCAATGCATTAGTTTCCACCACGTCATTCAGCGAGGGGGGCTGGACTTTTGTGATCCCTGGGGTTGCCAGCTTGCAACAGGATGTGTATCTCTCGGGAGAGTCCAAGTTCTTATTTTTTCTATCAGGCCCCCTTTTGGAATGTGTGTCTAGCGTGTGTCTCTTTCCTTTCACCTACTAAAATCTCTTTATCCTGAGTGATCTGGTTTGTATGAGTCTCTCTTCCCTTTCAACTACTTAGGTCGGTCTACCCTGGGTCTCTCTTCCCTTTCACCTGCTCTGATTTCTCTACCATGAGTCTCTCTTCCCATTCATCTGCTCTGATCTCTCTACCCTGAGTCTCTCTTCCCTTTCACCTGCTCTGATCTCTCTACCCTGAGTCTCTCTTCCCATTCACCTGCTCTGATCTCTCTACCCTGAGTCTCTCTTCCCATTCATCTGCTCTGATCCCTCTACCCTGAGTCTCTCTTCCCATTCACCTGCTCTGATCTCCCTACTCTGGCTCTCTCTTCCCTTTCCCCTGCTCTGATCCCTCTACTCTGAGTCTCTCTTCCCATTCACCTGCTCTGATCTCTCTACCCTGGGTCTTCCCTTTCACCTGCTCTGATCCCTCTACCCTGAGTCTCTCTTCCCATTCACCTACTCTGATCGCTCTACCCTGAGTCTCTCTTCCCATTCACCTGCTCTGATCTCTCTACCCTGGGTCTATCTTCCCGCTCACCTGCTCTGATCCCTCTACCCTGAGTCTCTCTTCCCTTTCACCTGCTCTGATCTCTCTACCCCAAGTCTCTCTTCCCATTCACCTGCTCTGATCGCTCTACCCTGAGTCTCTCTTCCCATTCACCTGCTCTGATCCCTCTACCCTGAGTCTCTCTTCCCAATCACCTGCTCTGATCTCTCTACCCTGGGTCTCTCTTCCCTTTCACCTGATGTGATCTCTCTACCATGAGTCTCTCTTCCCATTCACCTGCTCTGATCCCTCTACCCCGAGTCTCTCTTCCCTTTCACCTGCTCTGATCTCCCTACCCTGAGTCTCTCTTCCCATTCACCTGCTCTGATCTCTCTACCCTGAGTCTCTCTTCCCTTTCACCTACTCTGATCTCTCTACCCTGAGTCTCTCTTCCCTTTCACCTGCTCTGATCTCTCTACCCTGAGTCTCTCTTCCCTTTCACCTACTCAGTTCTGTCTAGCTTGGGTCTCTCTTCCTTTTCACCTGCTCTGATCTATCTACCCTGAGTCTCTCTTCCCTTTCACCTACTCAGTTCTGTCTACCCTGAGACTCTCTTCCCATTCACCTGCTGTGATCCCTCTACCCTGGGTCTCTCTTCCCATTCACCTGCTCTGATCCCTCTACCGTGAGTCTTTCTTCCCATTCACCTGCTCTGATCTCCCTACCCTGTGTCTCTCTTACCATTCACCTGCTCTGATCTCTATACCCTGAGTCTCTCTTCCCATTCACCTGCTCTGATCTCTCTACCATGAGTCTCTCTTCCCATTCACCTGCTCTGATCTCTCTACCCTGAGTCTCTCTTCCCATTCACCTGCTCTGATCTCTCTACCCTGAGTCGCTCTTCCCTTTCACCTACTCAGTTCTGTCTAGCTTGAGTCTCTCTTCCCTTTCACCTGCTCTGATCTCTCTACCCTGGGTCTCTCTTCCCTTTCCCCTGCTCTGATCTCTCTACCCTGAGTCTCTCTTCCCATTCACCTGCTCTGATCTCTCTACCCTGAGTCTCTCCTCCCTTTCACCTGCTCTGATCCCTCTACCCTGTGTCTCTCTTCCCTTTCACCTGCTCTGATCTCTCTACCCTGGGTCTATCTTCCCTTTCACCCGCTCTGATCCCTCTACCCGGAGTCTCTCTTCCCATTCACCTGCTATGATCTCTCTACCCTGAGTCTCTCTTCCCATTCACCTACTCTGATCCCTCTACCCTGGGTCTCTCTTGCCTTTCACCTGTTCTGATCCCTCTGCCCTGGGTCTCTCTTCCCTTTCACCTGCTCTGATATCTCTACCCTGAGTCTCTCTTCCCATTCACCTGCTCTGATCCCTCTACCCTGAGTCTCTCTTCCCATTCACCTGCTCTGATCTCTGTACCCTAAGTCTCTCTTCCCTTTCACCTACTCAGTTCTGTCTAGCTTGAGTCTCTCTTCCCATCCACCTGCTCTGATCTCTCTACCCTGGTTCTCTCTTCCCTTCCACCTGCTCTGATCTCTCTACCATGAGTCTCTTTCCCATTCACCTGCTCTGATCCCTCTACCCCAAGTCTCTCTCCCCATTCACCTGCTCTGATCTCTCTTCCCTTTCGCCTGCTCTGATCTCTCTACCATGGGTCTCTCTTCCCTTTCACCTGCTCTGATCCCTCTACCCAGAGTCTCTCTTCTCATTCACCTGCTCTGATCTCTCTACCCTGGGTCTCTCTTCCCTTTCACCTGCTCTGATCCCTCTACCCGGAGTCTCTCTTCCCATTCACCTGCTCTGATCGCTCTATCCTGGGTCTCTCTTCCCTTTCACCTGCTCTGATCTCTCTACCCTGGGTCTCTCTTCCCTTTCACCTGCTCTGATCTCTCTACCCGGAGTCTCTCTTCCCATTCACCTGCTCTGATCTCTCTACCCTGGGTTTCTCTTCCCTTCCACCTGCTCTGATCTCTCTGCCATGAGTCTCTCTTCCCATTCACCTGCTCTGATCCCTCTACTCCAAGTCTCTCTCCCCATTCACCTGCGCTTATCTCTCTTCCCTTTCGCCTGCTCTGATCTCTCTACCATGGGTCTCTCTTCCCTTTCACCTGCTCTGATCCCTCTACCCAGAGTCTCTCTTCCCATTCACCTGCTCTGATCTCTCTACCCTGGGTCTCTCTTCCCTTTCACCTGCTCTGATCTCTCTACCCTGGGTCTCTCTTCCCTTTCACCTGCTCTGATCTCTCTACCCTGGGTCTCTCTTCCCTTTCACCTGCTCTGATCTCTCTACCCTGGGTCTCTCTTCCCTTTCACCTGCTCTGATCTCTCTACCCTGAGTCTCTCTTCCCATTCACCTGCTCTGATCTCTCTACCCTGAGTCTCTCTTCCCATTCACCTGCTCTGATCTCTCTACCCTGAGTCTGTCTTCCCATTCACCTGCTCTGATCTCTCTTCCCTGGGTCTCTCTTCCCTTTCACCTACTCAATTCTGTCTAGATTGAGTCTCTCTTCCCATTCACCTGCTCTGATCTCTCCACCCTGAGACTCTCTTCCCATTCACCTGCTCTGATCGCTCTACCCTGAGTCGCCCTTTCCTTTCACCTGCTCTGATCTCTCTACCCTGGGTCTCTCTTCCCTTTCACCTGCTCTGATCTCTCTACCCTGGGTCTCTCTTCCCTTTCACCTGCTCTGATCTCTCTACCCTGAGTCTCTCTTCCCATTCACCTGCTCTGATCTCTCTACCCTGAGTCTCTCTTCCCATTCACCTGCTCTGATCTCTCTACCCTGAGTCTGTCTTCCCATTCACCTGCTCTGATCTCTCTTCCCTGGGTCTCTCTTCCCTTTCACCTACTCAATTCTGTCTAGGTTGAGTCTCTCTTCCCATTCACCTGCTCTGATCTCTCTACCCTGAGTCGCCCTTTCCTTTCACCTGCTCTGATCTCTCTACCCTGGGTCTCTCTTCCCTTTCACCTGCTCTGATCTCTCTACCCTCGGTCTCTCTTCCCTTTCACCTGCTCTGATCTCTCTACCCTGAGTCTCTCTTCCCATTCACCTGCTCTGATCTCTCTACCCTGAGTCTCTCTTCCCATTCACCTGCTCTGATCTCTCTACCCTGAGTCTGTCTTCCCATTCACCTGCTCTGATCTCTCTTCCCTGGGTCTCTCTTCCCTTTCACCTACTCAATTCTGTCTAGGTTGAGTCTCTCTTCCCATTCACCTGCTCTGATCTCTCTACCCTGGGTCTGTTTTCCCATTCACCTGCTCTGATCTCTCTTCCCTGGGTCTCTCTTCCCTTTCACCTACTCAATTCTGTCTAGGTTGAGTCTCTCTTCCCATTCACCTGCTCTGATCCCTCTACCCTGAGTCGCCCTTCCCTTTCACCTGCTCTGATATCTCTACCCTGGGTCTCTCTTCCCATTCACCTGCCGTGATCTCTCTACCCTGAGTCTGTCTTCCCATTCACCTGCTCTGATCTCTCTTCCCTGGGTCTCTCTTCCCTTTCACCTACTCAATTCTGTCTAGGTTGAGTCTCTCTTCCCAGTCACCTGCTCTGATCTCTCTACCCTGGATCTCTCTTTCCTTGCATCTACCCATTATCTCTATACCCGTTCTCCATCTTAATAAATCTCCATGGGTACTGAGATAACAGTTCCCAGAGGTCAGTGTCTCCACGTTCCTTCTCTCGCCGCTTTAAATATGGCATGTTATGTTGCTCCTCTTTCAGTGCTGTCCTCTTGTCCTACTCCCTATAGGCACCTGAATGACGTTCCCTTCCTGACATGCGCAGTGCATTGTTCTACTCATTGAAATGTGTCTCCTTGAATTACTGCCAAGGATCGCTCCTGAGTAAGGCACTGACCCATGACTGAGCTCAGTGTCACCCTGCTACCAATCTGCCCCACTGACTGCACCCAATGGCACTGTTCTCCGGCCTGATGTTTCGTCTGGACCTGCACCCTACTAAAGTAGTTCAGTCTTCCTTCAGAAGAGACTTCACATCTCACTGCTGTACTCTTTAAACACCACACCAAGCACAAAGATCAGCAACACAACAGAGAACAGACCCAAATGCATGATCTGAGGTCGATCGACATACATGGCAACGCTTGAAGCAAAGTCGATGGGACACAGAGCACCCCCGCCCAAACATATCGCCCAACCGTACCATAATATCGACGAGATACACTGCACTTTCCACATCAGGTTACCCCACAGCAAGTACCATCTGACTAAGCCCCAAAACTCCCCAGAGCCCATGTCCTTGTGTTCTGCGCATGCCAGTACAACAGCACTGCGACCTTCTCTTCCAGGCCCCAATGGACCAAACCCAACTCCCCTTCTTTCAGTTCCCAAAGCGCCCTGAGACCAGAAAAACGGCAACCGCTGCGCTATATACCACCCAATAAAAGATCGTGCCATAACATGTGTTTTGTGAAAAGGCGTGGTGCACTTGCCAGGAGTGTGGTATTTGTTCCGTGCGGAGGGTTAGGACAATAGCTATGACGGTATTGTTTCGTGAAGAGGGTCGGGGCATTGTCTGCGAGTGTGATGTTTCTGTAGTGAAGAAGGGTAGCAGCCTGTGGGTTTGCCTAGCAAGGAACCACAGGCCATCCAGCTAGCTCCTGCACTGGGATGCACCAGTCAGGGAAGTGCAGAGCACGGACTTGCCGAGCTAGAGGGCCCACCACGTCCAATCTGCACTAGGAAGCGCCAGAGCCCATCTACACCTGGTGCGGGCAATACTGCTGCTGCACTGGGGGGGGGGGGGGGGGGGGGCTGGCTCAGGCACTGTTTTCATACACCTGTGGCAGGTAATACGGCAGCACTCACCCACCTACCTAATTGGGACATCCCTATTGGACAATAAATCACCTCTTGAGCCACAATTTGAAGTACGTTATTTGTTTGCATTCTTAAAGCGTTCACGCAGCCCGGGGGATCCGAAGCGCTATTGGGTATTTATAACGCGCTTAATACCTGGAGGCTTCTAAGCGCGGACCCGGGGATCGAACCAGTGTTGCTTCGTGTGGTCTTCCAAGGCGAGCATGTTGCCGCTGAGCTATCCTCCCGGGACGATCGTTGATCATGGTGGGGTCGAGGAGCTCCTACGATTGGGATCAAAGAGCCCTTCTATATGCCGCTGGCAGGCATTGTGAGCTCATTGCCTTTCTTGGGGTGACCGGTTCTGGCCATGTCAAGGCTAACTGGCTTAATATCAGACAGGCTTATTCCAGCAATCCTGCTGAAGGTTCAGCTATCGCTTATGAAGGCATCACAATCTACTGGGGCGAAGGCGTAGCGCCTTGAAGGTACTACTCAACTAAGCTGTCAGGGGCAACCACTCTCTCGTTTCCAAGAGGCACAGTGGCCACGAGGGCTCCATGGTGGCCACACAATCGAAGACACGCACCTTAGCCGCTGCCATTCCAGATGCATGGGTCATTAGCGGGTCATTAGCCCCCGAGCCTCCAGGTGCCAGCTTGCTTCTGCTAGCAGCGCAGGCTGCCCCCGTTCAGAGGACCACCATAAGGCAATTCTAGGTGGCTGGCTAGGACATCCCCCGAATGAGCCATTTTGGCTCCTAAAAGGGTCATATGTAGGTAGTCTCATTGCAAAGCAGGGGCGTCAGGGTGGCACCCCAGCTGCCCTGTGAATGGGTTAGCTTCGCAGGAAAGGTGCACGTTTGCACCTGGTACTGCATGCTGGTCGAGGAAGGACACGGGCACAAGCACCTGTGTGCCACGCGCTGATCCTCTGCCCTCCAAGTTAACCATTAATGCAGAATGGCATGAAAACACTCTCGGGAGGGGGAGGGCATGCAGGTCCGGCGTCGGTACCTTTCAACCTTTTCAGTTAAAATAATCCTCGAGCCTCAGGGGGCCCCCCACCCCTCACTGAACAGCTGCCACCATGTTGGTAATGTTATCACAAAGCAAAATACTTCTTTAATTCAGGAAATTAAATGTTTGCTTTGCCAGGGTACAGGCTGACTATGCCGGCACCTTCAGGTGGTCACCTTCGCCTCTCTCACGCCAAACAGGAAATACGTATAGCAGCAAGGCAGAGGGAACTCTTGCCGCATCAGGTCGACAAATGGCCCACCTCTAAATCTCAAATACTCAATGGGAAACCTGCTACTTTTCTTTAAAGGACTAATCCTTACATTGGCAACCTTGCCCTCACTCTACTATTCCTCATTAGGACTTCATAAAGATATTATTCTCAATGTATGTGTTGCTTGACTTGATAAAGTCTATGAGGGCGAAACTCACGGTCATGTAGTTGCGGGTTTCTTCTGGATAGGCTTGTTCCGAGTTCTTGTCCTCCTTGGGCCTCCGTCCCCAGGCACATGCCGCCACACCTGTGGGGGTGCTCCAAACACCCCCTCAGGTCCCCCCCAAAAGCCCTCTACCTACAGCCCCGATCCTTGAGGGCCCTAAAAATGTTCTCTATAAATACCCCCATTCCTTTTGCTGATAGGTGCACCCCGTCCTGATGAAACATGTCAGGATTGTTCTGGTATAAACCGTGCCTCAAGAAATGGAGCCCTGTGCTTTTGCAGTATTTTTCTATGCATTTGTTCAGTTTTTTCCTGGCTATCTCTATTGCGTGTCTTCTCTGTGCCCCATGCCAGACCCTCCTTGGTATTATTTCTGACATAAAGATTTCAGTTTTCCACCAACAGTGGGCTATGCTGTTCAGGGACCCGCAGATTTTCCTCTGCAATTCTCCCCTGTTTGTGCTCACCAAGTCATTCCCCCCGAGATGTATAATCAGGTACTCGGGGGGGTCCCTGAAACCTATGAGGTCCGATAGTCTGTCGTGGATGTCTTCCCAATGCATCCCCGGGGTGCCCCACCATGCTGTGATAGTGTTTTTGAAATGTAGTCCTTGTTCTACTTCTTCCAGCCACCTGCCTGCCCGGGTCACGAAAGAGTGCCCCACTATCCACGCTGATTTGTATGGGCCCGCCTGTGTGGGAAATGGGGAGAGAAATGCTCATATCAGTTCCTCCCTTATGTATCTCTTAAAACATTGTGATTTCCACTCCCCAATCTTCTTCACCCCTTCTGCTCCCAGGCCCCCTGCCCATGCGGACGTGGCTGCCCCTATCCTGAAAGAGTGTGTCCCGAAATTGGCTGGATCCCAACCTGCTTTGGCCACTGCCTGTTTTAATACTGCCTGGAATTGGTACCTGCTGAGTGCCCTGCCGTCTCTGTGTTTCAGCAGCTGGCCTCCCACCTTTGGTCTGATATTTAGGAATTCTTGGGTTATGCATCTGGGACAGTGGTTTTTTTCTTTTATGTAGTTTAGGTCTATTCCTCTCCCCTTACCCGCCTGGTCTGTCTTTGATTTCCTCAGCATTATTGACATGCCTTTGCTTCCAATGCTAACATCCCTTAATGCCAGGCCATTCCCTGCCCCCGTGCTACTGGCCACCAGTTCCCCTACTCTGAATGCCCCATAATATGCCAGTACAAATGTCAAACTAGAAATTATATCGTGCCTCCTATTGCTATGAATATATGTATGTCGGCCTACGCCAAGCTGCTAACAAGCTGCTTATAAACTACATGTGAATAAACTCGCATTGCAATGTCCTGACCTTAGAAACCATGTAAACTGTCATTGTGGGTCAAGCCGCCATTTTAGGTTTTCTTGCTCTATAAAGTCACCATGTGAGCTAAAATGGTAGCCTATGTTATTCAGAACAGAACTTGATTGTCATGACCTCTGTACAGCTAATGTATAACTTGCCTGCAGGCCACTTGTTAGGGTCATGAGCTGAGACCTTGTCCTTCTGCTGACCTGTGTGCAATGGATTACCTGTATCACCGAAACTGATCTATAATTGAATGAGAACACCTGCTTAACTATATTGTATAAATTAAGTCATACACTAATATACATATAGATGAGCAGATGAACTAGATTTGACCTGGCAACGGACCCTAGAGCAGTAACTTATTTATGGAATGGTTAACCCAAAGGAGGGCTGAACAGCAGGCTTGAAATGTATAAAAGCCTGACTGTTTCAATGAATATTTGCACTCACTGAGCACACCGAACCACGCCGGAGTTCGCTGTGTTGTACTGAGGGTCGATAGCTATCTGAATTTTGTTCTGTTCTTTTGTAACTGGATTCAGTATAAAATAAAGTGCTTCGTATGTTCCTTTGTAACCTGTGTTTGGTGTGTTTCCTTTTTGGTTACCCTGCCTCATATTATTTCCTTGTTTTCACAGTTGGCGCCTGGAATAGGGACCCTCAAGATTGATGCCGGATTATTGAAGGTTGACGCACTCTATCGGACCGGGATCGGACGGGGTGACATAACGGGCCCGACTGAACGAGACGCGACACCTCAACAGCGCTGCACGATCCGTTCCCTGGACGATAGCCGTGTGGTCTGAGACGGCATCTTGACGAGGGTCAATTTTTTGAGGCGGGCAGATTTGCCGAAATCACCATACACAAGGTAGAATTCGTTAGGTAAGTCCTTTGTAAACCGATCGGTCCTCCTTAGGTTTGGTCAGGTGAGTCGTTACCCGACTTAATTCAACCCTGACAGTTTGAATTTGGCGCATTGTATCTGCAGACACAATTATTGACCAGGTAATACCGAGTATTTGAGAAATGCCTGTGAAATTGTCTAGCTGCTTTAGGGCATTATTCCGCAGCGATAGACAATCTTTGGAATTTAGCCGTCCGGCACCACAGGAGGGGTCACCGGCATGTACTATGTACTGTAAGCATGGCATTGGAAGTGTAGTATTTAATAAAATTTGGCACAGACAAACCAGACATGCCTCCGAACTTCAGTGGCCAGTCAATGGTAGTTTTGAGATCCCTCGTATTGAATATTTAGAGTCAGTCTTGTTAAAAAAAGAAGGCCAGACCTGCAGCATTTGATGTTTTGCAAAATTGGAAAAGAGAAGCGTTGCAGCAGCTTAAAAGTAGGGAAAAACATGTGCGCCGTCATAAAACAAATGCTGAAAAGGCGTTGTTATATGATCAGGACAAACAGTCTGAGTCGGTTAGGAATATGGACAGGGCTTTCTCACTCGGTATTCAGAAAATCTATCCTTCTATAGATCTTCATGTTTCTGATGAGTATATCGACAAATTGTTAAATGAACGAAGGCCTGGTGCCTCTGCACCACCTCCGTATGTTCCTCTTCCTCCTGCTGTACCTCTTCCTGCTGTTATTCCTGCTCTTCCTACTCAACCTGTTGTTCCTATTCCTCTGGTTGTTGTTCCTCCACCTGCTCCTCTGCCTCTTCCCATTGCACCAGTAATAGTACCTCCATTGAATTTGCACCCTCACTCCCACCCTCACTCCCAAGTAGTTCTGTACCGCTTGTAGTTGATCAGGGTGCGGGGTCGAGGATTGTTACTCGTAATACTGTTCCTACAGAAAAGAAACAGGATTTGTTTGCATGGGCTAAGCATTGTATGGAGAGAGATGATCGAGCTAATGTTCTTGCCACACTTTCTAATATGGATAATTGTCCTGAGAAAAATGTTTTCATTGAAGGTTTAGGGATTCATTTATGTGTAATGTGGGGTAATTTAAATAATGCAGACCTCCCACAAGGGTTGAGGGACCTGAATACTTTAGCGTTTTCGAGAGACACTGTGGAGAAGGTACATGAGCATGTTGAGAGGATATTTGAGTATAGAAAGGAGTTGGAAAGGTTACGGAATTAGGATGACGAAGAAGAAAGTATGTATGTATAGAAACGATTTCTTCCGTGTCGTAAATCGACATCTGAGGAGGCGCGAATTTGTACAAAAGATGCGATTAGATGGATTTCAGACATATCGATAACTCCAGTTGAGGTATATGACACATACAGTCAATATATGCTAGAAATGCAGAGGAAAGTTTTACAGGTAATGGTAGAGTACCTACAGGATGAATGTTTAAAGAGAAAGGTTAGTTGTCCCACAGGGTTATTGAGCATTTATAAGAGAGCTTTTTCACTTGACACTTCTTCAACTGCTTTAGTGCTCGACTTAGCTCTGTTGCTTAGTAAGCGTTCGGAGTTGCCTACATCTCAGTTGCCTATGAGAGAGGTTCCTCCGACATTTGCCCCAAAGGTTGAGATTCCTGCTAATGCTGCAGCAGGTACACCTGCTGTGGACATTCCTGCACATTATGTATCGCAGTTTGTTCACGTCCCGTTTTCACGACAGGAAGTGAATACTATTAGGCAAACTATTCCTGACATTAGGAAAAATCCGACAGGGTTCTATAAAGAGATAGAGTCCGTTTTGCAGTCCTCAGTGTTTACCCTAGGCGACATTGATTTGCTATTCCCTGTACTCCTGCCTGTAGATTTGTGGCAACAAGTTAGAACTATAGACGATGTACCAGGGTTGGGAGATACATGGGCTAACATAGTTAGGCTTGATGGGGAAAGGCCAGATGGTGAGAGACCACCTCAGGTGATACTAACTTTGCCTGACAGAATCATTGCAAAACTGAAAACTATAATCCCCGAAAAGAGAATTATATGGGACAAGCTTACGGCCTGTGTCCAAGGAAAATCTGAGGGTGCTACCGAGTTCTTTAATCGGTTCGAACAGGTATTCTCGGATTTCAGTGGACAAGACTTAGGCACAGAGTCTGGGAAAAGATTATTTGTGGACAAATTTGTACGTGGATTGCTGCCTGACATCCAGTCACAAATTATGTCTTTTGAGAGCGCTTGGCAGGCGAAATCTCTATCAGAAGTACTGCACATGGCTCAGTACTACGAGAACTGTGTCAATAATGAAAAAGATAGAGTCGAGAAGAGAAAAGGTGATTTGAAGACTAAAGTATTGTTACAGCAAATTGTTAGAGGCCCCAGAGGGGGTAGTTCGCAGATTAGAGGTCAGTATGTTCCACAAGGGAATGTGCCCTTGGGTCCTGTGAATATTAACCAGTGTGCCTATTGTCGCCAGGAGGGTCATTGGCATGCACAATGCCCCGTCCTTCGACAGAGGTCGAATAACACATTTGGAAATATGGGTAGACGATCCAGAGGTCGCTCGGGTGTAGGGGGCCCTGGTAGAGGCCAGTTTTCGCAGGATCCCCAACAACCTTTTTCACAGGATAATCAGACTTCGAGTGTGGATACTAGAAACATATTTGATCATCCTTCTGCTGCCTATCTATCTGAAGAGCTTCCTTTTGATGATATTTTGTTTCGTTAGGATTGCCCGAAGCAGGGTTTGGAACCTACACCTATTCCCGTTAATCAGAAAGGTCCCTACGTTGAAATGGTAGTGGGAAATAGGAAACATCAATTTTTGATAGACACTGGAGCACAGAAGTGCTCCATTGATCATTCTCGGGTTCCAAACATTCCACTGTCAGGGCAAACCAATGTTTCTGTAGGGTTTTCTGGCACACCAGTTGTTTATCCGGTTTCTTCACCGGTACCTATTTCTTTGGGTCCCTTTACGGACCACTGTCCATTTCTCTTGACTTCGAATTGTGGAGAGAATTTGCTGGGGTTGAATCTGTTGAAGGAATTAAATGCGGTAATTCATTGTTCTTCTGATGGAGTGCATTTGACGATTTCACCACAGCAATGTTCTGTTTCGCAATTCTTGACTAGACCTTTGCCGCCAGAATTCAGTAATGTACCAGAGTGTTTGTGGGCAGTTGATGACAATGATGTCGGTGTTTTGCAGATTGAGCCTGTTAAAATAGTTTTGAAACATGGAATTAAGCTGCCCCGTATTCCACAGTATAAGATCTCAGTTGAAGGCGAGCGAGCTTTGAAGAGCATTGTTTCCGATTTTGTGCATCGTGGGGTGATTGAGGAGATTGCAGGAAGTTTGTGCAATAGTCCGATTTTACCCGTGTACAAAAAAGGTGATAATGCAATTCCATTTCGTTTTATAATTGATTTACGTGCCATTAATAAAGTCGTCGCTCCGCAATTTCCAATTGTGCCTGATGTGACGACAATATTAACCATGATTCCAGCTACGGCTACTCACTTCAGTGTTGTGGACCTAAAGAATGCTTTCTTCAGTATTCCTATACATGAGGATAGTAGATACTTGTTTGCGTTCACCTTAGGGGGACGCTCATTCACATTTACACGTGCACCTCAAGGTTATACTGAGAGTCCTAGTATTTATAATAGGGCTTTGAAAGAGCAGCTTGATACCCTTGGATTGCCCCCTACTTGTACGTTGCTTCAATATGTTGATGATTTGCTTTTAGCCGCTGACTCTGAGAGCTCTTGTAAAGAGGGCACTGTGTTGTTGCTCATCCATCTAGCCAAGCATGGTCACAAAGCTTCACTTAAAAAGTTTCAATATTGTTGCCAGGAGGTCGCCTATTTAGGCTATCTCCTGTCAAAGGAGGGAAGAAGATTGACACCTGAAAGAATAAAACACATTTCTGGCATGTCTGTCCCAAATACACAAAAGGAAGTTAGAGCCTTGATAGGTATGGCTTCTTACTGTAGGTTATGGATCCCAAACTTCTCACTAGTGATAAAACCGATGTTGGCCTTGACGAAGAAGGGTTTTTCTTCGCCATTGCCATGGAATACGGAGCATCAACATTCATTCGAGTTGCTCAAGACTGCATTATGTTCGGCGCCAGTTTTGGGCACACCGAACTATGAGAAGGCCTTTGTGTTGTTTGTGCATGAATGTGATGGATGTGCTTTGGCTGTAATAACGCAGGAATATGGAGGGAAGAATAGGCCATGCGGTTACTACTCTTCCGCCCTTAATCCTGTTGCATGCGCTTTGGCAAGATGTTTGCGTGCTGTCGCTGCTGCTGCTGCGTCTTTAAAACAGAGTGAGGGAATGATCCTAGGCCATGATTTAACCCTGATGGTGCCTCACTCTGTAGATATTCTATTGAACAAAACCCAAACACAACACCTCACTTCCGCACGACTGACAAGATATGAATTAATCTTGTTTGCTCCCCACATTCAAATTAGGAGGTGCTGCGTTCTTAATCCGGCTGAACTCCTACCTTTCCCTCAAAATACTGTTTGCGGTGACGAAGAGTCACATGACTGCCTGTATACTACTGAACAAGATACAAAAGGCAGAGTTGATTTGAGGGATACTCCTTTGGATAACCCACAAGGGGAGCTGTTTTGTGATGGCTCCTGCTTCAAACTACTGGATGGTACATCCACATCTGCTTATGCAGTCACTACATTGAGTACGGTTGTGGAGACCAAGAGAATTACGCATAACTCTGCGCAGGCCGCAGAGATTATAGCATTAACTCGAGCTTGTGAGCTTTCCGAAGGGCTAACAGTGAACATATATACTGATAGCCAGTATGCCTTTGGGGTGGCTCACAACTTTGGGAGACTTTGGTCAGAGAGAGGGTTTTTAACTTTGCATGGCACCAAGATCCAACATGGCTCCCTGATAGTACAATTGCTTTCAGCGCTTGCGCTCCCTAGTCAGTTAGCAATCAATAAGTGCGCAGCACATCGCAAGATTATAGATGATGTAGGAAAAGGGAATGCTTTCGCTGATCAAATAGCTAGACAAACTGCCACTGATCTCTTCATGGAGATGTATGTTTCAAGGGAGACTGTAGATGCCTAGGCAATGGATGAGGGTGTTGGGTCTGTACGGGATATCCAAGCCGATGCCACATTAGAAGAATCCAAGAGGTAGCTTTGGGCCTCCTTCTGTCCCGTTTGAAGTGATTCACTTTGACTTTATTGAAATGGAGCGATGTAACAATCTAAAATATGTCCTTGTGGTCATTTGCGCCTTTAGTAAGTGGGTCGAGGCTTTCCCTGTTAAAGACGCTACAGCCATGACCACTGCAAAGACCATGTTAAAGGAATTCTTTCCACGGTTCGGTTTGCCGAGAGTTATCTGGTCGGATAATGGTCTGCATTTTATCGCTGCTGTAATTCTACAGATATGTACGTCATTGCAAATTGACAAACGATTCCATTCGGCCAGACATGCTCAGAGCGCCGGATTAGTGGAAAGACACAATGGTATCATAAAAAACAAGCTCGCTAAGATGTGTGCCGGCACCAAACTAAAATGGCCGGACGCCTTACTGATCGTGTTACTAGCCATGCGTACAACCCCTCAAACTAAGACTGGGCTCTCTCTATTTGAGGTGGTAATGGGGAGACATGCCAATATCTGGGGTCTTCCGAAGCCTAGGGCATTGAGGAATGTAGAAAATGTATTGCTTTCAGAGTATTGTAGCCAGTTGACTAAAAACCTGTATTTCATTTATCACCAGGTACGAGAGGCTTTACCCGCGCAATACGAGGGCCCAGGCCACAGTATACAACCTGGAAGTTGGGTTTTGGTCAAATCCTTTGACCGATCTTCCTGCCTTGCACCTCGGTGGCGGGGCCCGTTCCAGGTCCTGCTGGTCACCCGAACAGCGGTGCGTGTCGCAGGCCGGAAGCATTGGATCCACGCGACGCATGTCAAGAAACTTCCTCACCCAGTGCCACACGTTACAGAAGAAACAGAACCCCTCGCTAGCGCTGCAACCAATGATCCCAAAGCATTGAGTAGCACTGAGAGTGCGTCGGAGAATCTTTCTGAGCCCGTGAGGCTTGGGGAAGCTGCCATTTTGTCTCCGTACTCTCCTAAAATTTTGCTCCCGGAAATTGCTGTTCCAACTTCACTTGCCTCTGATACGTTGCTTTCAATGGGAAGTGACGACATCTTTTTCTCGGATCAAACAATACCAGGCACAACAAGATACAACTTCCGGCCACGAAGATAGACATACGGCACGGTTCAGCTGTGCATTCAAGGAAGGAAAGGATCATCAAGGGCTTGCTTTTGCCCAACAAGTTGAGGAAGGGGATTCTGTTGGCTAGGGGTTGTGGAAGGACTAAGAAGCCGTGCGACCGTAGTGTCACCAGCAACGAACATTGGGGTCATCAATTGAAAATCTACAATGCCTGCTACCGCCACCGCTGCTGCTCGTATTGGACTTATAAATAAGGGGGTGACCAACTCGGACAATGAACAATGTGCCTGGGCCCCGAAAACGTATTGCTGTGTTTTTATGATAATATTTGGTTTTATAATAGTCACTGTTTTAGGCCTTTGGTATTTCAAAGAAACTCATCCTTTACAGTCTTTGCTGCTGACTGAAATTGTACCCACTGTTCCTACAGCTTTTGTAAATTTGCATACTCTGTCACCTAGGGACTCGCAGCATAGACAGAAGTATCACAATAATACCTTGTTGCTTATAATGAATGCTACCCATGCAATCTTTAACAGAACCAATTGTTAGATCTGCTCGCATTTACCGCAACATGGGGATAAGGGGCTAGGTTGGTATATTCACCCTTTATCTTTGACAACTGCTTGTTATGCTTCACTTAGAGCACTGTTCTTTGGCCGATGGAACGATAGCATCTCGGGGAACTTTGATGGCACTAATTTGAATAGTTTTGAGAAATGTGTTCTGACTCCCCTGGGATGCTCGCTATTCGCAAATAGGAGTAAGCTCAATATTGCTTCTATTAGGCCTTCTGATAGACTGTCTCGTCCTTTCCAATCTTTGATTTCCTTTAAAATGGCTCCGATAGGCAATAAGGATGCCGTGCCTCCTTCTTATACTGTTAACCATAGCCCCGATTCAGTTTCTTTCTGCATACAGAGGAATGGCACCCGGTCAATGGGAGATTTTAAAGGTTGTGCCAACGTTGCAAATTTGACTGGGGAAGACAGACCTTTGTATGTAGGCGAACCTATCTATTTTGTTTGCGGTAATGTAGCATTTCCATGGTTGCCCAGGGATTGGCAGGGAACTTGTTATCTAGGAATCCTGTTACCTGGGGTGTTTATAGCAAGTACTGTAGAGGTTTCGAAGGCTCGTCCACGGCGGGACGAGAATGGCGACACTCCAGCACAGGTTCTAGGAGATGTAGCGAAATCATTGCTTCCATTCTTTGGGCAGATAGCGAATTCCGAGGATATCAGGAAACTAGCGAGAGTACTGGAGAGAACCATCAACCGGACCACAGATATACTCTATAATATGACTTTAGAGCAGAAAGCGATCAGATTGGTAGCGCTTCAGAACCGGATGGCATTAGATGTCATTCTGGCTGAACGTGGTGGAGTATGTAAACTAGCGGGGTCCGCTTGCTGTGTTTTCGTACCGAATTCCTCCCCAACTATTTTTAAGGCAATACAGAATCTGCACATTCTTAGTTCAGAAGTGCATGTTCCCGAGGGAAATTGGGATCTTAGCGCTTGGTTCTGGGACTTCTTGCGGTCTTGGGGTTGGAAAGTGCTTTCAGTCTTGCTGATTATTTTGGGAATTCTGCTATTTCTTTGTTGTTGTATCCAATGTCTACCAAGTATATGTTCAATGCTAGGGGGATGTTGCGCTCAGGCAATAGGTACAATAGAACATAAAGTGTATGCCCCGGATAAAACCTCTAAGGAGTATGTACTGAAAGAGATCTTAGTAAAAGATCTAATGGCGATAGATATTTCTGACAGCTATTCAGGGTGTATGGACGATGACACATGGAGTTATTTGCAGGGAGATCAGAAGTAGTTTAGCACTTGGCATAGGCCAAAAGGAGGGTTTGTCAAACTAGAAATTATATTGTGCCTCCTATTACTATGAATATATGTATATTGGCCTACGCCAAGCTGCTAACAAGCTGCTTATAAACTACATGTGAATAAACTCGCATTGCAAGGTCCTGACCTTAGAAACCATGTAAACTGTCATTTTGGGTCAAGCCGCCATTTTAGGTTTTCTTGCTCTATAAAGTCACCATGTGAGCTAAAATGGAAGCCTATGTTATTCAGAACAGAACTTGATTGTCATGACCTCTGTACAGCTAATGTATAACTTGCCTGCAGGCCACTTGTTAGGGTCATGAGCTGAAACCTTGTCCTTCTGCTGACCTGTGTGCAATGGATTACCTGTATCACCGAAACGGATCTATAATTGAATGAGAACACCTGCTTAACTATATTGTATAAATTAAGTCATACACTAATATACATATAGATGAGCAGATGAACTAGATTTGACCTGGCAAGGGACCCTAGAGCAGTAACTTATTTATGGAATGGTTAACCCAAAGGAGGGCTGAACAGCAGGCTTGAAATGTATAAAAGCCTGACTGTTTCAATGAATATTTGCACTCACTGAGCACACCGAACCACGCCGGAGTTCGCTGTGTTGTACTGAGGGTCGATAGCTATCTGAATTTTGTTCTGTTCTTTTGTAACTGGATTCAGTATAAAATAAAGTTCTTTGTATGTTCGTTTGTAACCTGTGTTTGGTGTGTTTCCTTTTTGGTTACCCTGCCTCATATTATTTCCTTGTTTTCACACAAATGCTGCCCTGAACAAGGCTGTTTCGATGAGCTAGAGCACGTCCGTTCCAACACTTCCAGTAATATTATCAATTTCCCAAAATTTACCGGCCTTCTGCTGTCTGGTTTTTTTCCCTCCAATTTTTCCCAACTTTTTAATGTATATTTTATTCTAGGGCTGTTTGTTGGATCCCCTATTCCTGCTGCCTTCGTGGTGTATGTCACTGCGGCCAAATGCGCTGCCGCCCAGCTTTTCTTTTTACCTTTGGCAAATGCCTTCTCCAAAAATGCACACATCTTTTCAGCTGATATATCCCCCACATTTCTTGCTTTTGTTTCCATTAATACCTTTTTTACATGCCTCTCATATTGCTTACCCGTCTTGTATGTTAGGGCGTTCCTGGTCAATTTGTCGATGACCCGTTCCTTTTCCTGTGGTGTTTTTCTGTTTCCTAAATCGACCTTTTGGCCAACCGTGCTTTCCTTTCTAACTTCTTTTGAGTCGACCTTTTGGCCAACCGTGCTTTCCTTTCTAACTTCTTTTGAGTCGACCTTTTGGCCAACCGTTCTTTCTTTTCCATTTCTTTCAGCGGGAACCATGCCTTGGCTGGCGTGGGCGTTTTCTCCTTGTTGGCGTCGGAACTCAGCTTCCTGAATTATTTCCACTGAAAACAAGACAAGGCATCAGCCACCATATTTACCTCTCCCGCTATGTGTCTTGCCCTTATGTTTGTGTTTCTATGCAGACATTCCCCTGTGATGGCCCGCATTAGCTGTAACACTAGCGGGCAAGCTGCGCTTCCTGCGTGCACTAATGCCATATTGTCAGACCAGGCTATTACTTCTTTGTCCCTGAGCTCTTCTCCCCAAGCACATAATGCTACCCCTATTGGAAAGAGCTCTAACAGCGTTATGTTTTTTGTCCACCCTGCTTCATGCCATTCCTCTGCACACCAGCCCTTGCCTAAGATTGCGCCAAAACCCATCCCTCCTGCTGCATCTGTGAATAGTACCCTTCTTTCTTCATTGTCTATCGGTGTGCGCCGTATGATTGCACCGTTAAACTTGCCCAGAAAATCTGCCCAAACCTCTAGGTCCAGTTTGATGCCCCCTCCTAGTCTGACTCTGTGGTGCCCTTCCTTGGCCCCCCTTGTCCTGAGCTCAATGCTTCTCTGGAATACCCTCCCTTGTGGTATGACTTTCCCAGCAAAATTTAACTTTCCCGCAAGTGCTTGTAGTTCTCTCACTGTTGCTTTGTTCCTTCCTCTCAGCTCCATCAATGTTTTGAGCAGTTCTCTGACCTTATCCTTTGGTATCCTGCATACTCCCTTGCTTGAATCAATCTCTATCCCTAGGAATTGAATTACTGTCACGCTCACCTGATTCCCACGGAGGCGCAGGTCTGGCTTCGAGTGCTGATGCTTCTTCAATGGTGAAGCGCAGGACTCTGAAGATGGACTCTCTGGCTCGCAGGAATATTCCCCTGTGCGTGAAAAGGGAGTATTACCCACTGACGGAATGATGCTCAAGCCTCCCACTCCCTTCCAACCCTCCACGATACCCTTCCTCGATTCCCCGTGAAGTCTCACCTTAGGGTCTGGAAGGATGAGTTCTCCATCCTGCTTCTGATGCAGGGGCGCGTTGAAACCCAGTTACTTCACTAGATTGAGGTTTGATGGGAGTTCAAATAAGCTTGACTATTCAGGTGAGGCGCTGTAAGAGTTCTGTAGCAAGTTCAAAAGTTCAAGCTTAATAATAATGTTCATTGTCTTATTGCAGCAAGCGCTAACGCTCATGTCTTTTTCCCCTTAGAGGCCGGGGTTCGGAATGCCGGAGATATGGCGCCGACCCGAAGTGAAACGTGCAGTTCCAGTAAATGACAGGTAAGTTCTGGATGAGCGTTCGGGTAATGTCTTTGCATTCGCTCATTCAATGTCTTTGTCTTTTTTCCCCATAGGGGCCGGGGTCCGGAATGCCAGGAAGCGGCAGGACCCGAAATGAAATGGGAATGACCCAACAGGTAAGTCTTAGAAGGAAACTGAGCTTTTCCTATTCCCTTCCTTCTCTCACCTTGTGTTCTTGTCTTTTTCTCTCTAGGCTCTGGGAAGTGGCTGCGGATCCGGATGATCGCTGCTGAAGATGGAGGCGCCCAGGAAAGGTGAGTGAAATGCAGTGCTGCAGCGATCGAAGCAAAATGCTTTTAAAATGATGTCTTCTCTTTCAGGATCGTCGGTGTGATGTCCCCGTGATGCAGCTTTAGCAGCTAAGGTCTTCTTTATGTCCAATTCTCTCTTATCTCCCTTTGCAGGTGACCCAGGATGCTGACAGGCGTGGCTGAAGTCCAGATGCAGGAGCTGACACGGTGACCGTCCAGCTGCGAGGAGCAGAACAACGCGAAGCGTGAGTTGCTGATCGGGCGTGGTTTAAATAGCTTTGGAAGAAGTTCCAGGTATGTATCCTTCCACCGATCAGGTATGTATCCTTCCCCGACCACACCCGGGTGGAAAGTAGTCCCACAGGTAAAGTAGTACCATTCAGGCCTCAAGAGGGCCTGGATGTGGCAGCATGGTCTGCATCAGGTAAGTGCACCTTAAAACACTTGAACACATGTCCAGCTTCATGAGCCTGGCGCTTAAGGCGCCAGGACAGGGGTCCAACATGAGCCTGGCGCCTAAGGCGCCTAAGGCGCCAGGACTGTGTCCAAAGGGCCCCAGCTTGGGTCCGCTGGCACTTCCCTGGGGGGAATGATGCCTGCCTCTGGGGTTGCTGGGTCGGACCTGGCTCCTTGGAGGTAGGCATCATGACAGTTACCTGTGTTGGGCCTGTCATTTTTTCTTCTGCTAGAGGGAAACCCCAGTCCCTAGTTATTTCAACAAATTTGTCCAGAGTTGCTTTGCATAGACCCGACCCCTTTTTCCCTACGAACAAAAAATCGTCCAGGTAGTGCACTATCCCTGCTTCTCCCATCTCTTTTGTGACGGCCCATTGCAGAAATGAGCTTACCCTTTCTAAATATGCGCAAGAGATGGCACATCCCATTGGGAGGCATCTGTCTATAAAGTACTTGCCCTCCCATTCCATTCCCAACCACCTTTGTGACTCACTGTTAACTGGCAATAGTCTGAATGCTGATTTAATGTCTGCCTTTGCCATCCATGCCCCCTTTAATGCCTTCCTCACTAGTTCTACCGCCTCCTGGAAGTCAGAGTAGGTAACTGTTGCTTCGTTTTGAGAAATCCCCTCGTTCACCGATGCCCCTGGGGGGTATGATAAATGGTGTATTAACCTGTACTCCCCCTTTTCCTTTTTTGGTACCAGGCCCAGTGGTGAACATATGAACTCTCCAAATGGAATTGTGGAAAAAGGTCCCCCTATCCTACCCAACTCTACCTCTTTTAGTATTTTCTTTGTCACTATTTCTTTGTTCTCTGTGGCTGATTTTAGATTTCTTGGGATTACCTGTGTTCCCTGGCCTCCAAAAGGTATGTGAAAACCCTCTAAAAAGCCCTGTCTGATAATGCTCGCTGCCTCCTGATCTGGGTACTGCTGGAGCCACCTCCCCATTCTGTCAATTCTTACTGGCGTGGCCCCCATCTCGTTCCAGCCCTTAGTTCCTTTTCTCGTTGTTCCTGCCGCCCGTTGCTGCTGGTCTTGTGCACTTGGAGCTGCTGTGGTCCCCCTTACATCTTTCACACTTGTGGCTGAACTTGCACTTCCATCCCCAGCTGCATGGTACTCCCTTCTCAAAATTCCTGCATTGCCCCTGCTCTGTTCGTGCCGTTCCCGTGGACCCATTGCCTCCCCCTTGTGCGGTTGGTGGCAGACTGCTCTGCCATCCCCTCTGCGACCCGTAATTTCTGTTCTGAAAATTCTGGTCCCTTGACCTGTCGTAGCTGTACTCATACTTTCTATTGTTGTACCTGTAATCTGATCTATAATCGCTCTGCCAATACTGCCTCCTCTGTTGCCCCCCTGTGCTTCTTTCTTTGTTTCCCCATTTCTCTTTTAATACCTTAAATATATATAGGTTGTAGTTCTCCTCATCCCAGCCCATATCTGGGAAGCAGTCCATCTCTTTTCTAAATTCGTAATCATATTCCTGCCAAGCATCCCCCCCCCCGAATGCTGCGTGCACTTTTAATACTCTTTGTTGGTATGAGACCAGAGATGCCCCATCTTCAGGGAATTTCTGCAGTATTATTGAGGGCATTACGCTAAACGCCTCCATCCAATTGTCAAAGTTTCTTGCCACTGCCCCCTTTTTTACCAGGCCTTTCTCATACTCTTTTATGTCCTCTGGAGGTACATCCAGCCCTCTTTTCTGGGAATCAAGTAATGTATATATGTCGATCAATTCCTTCCTCCATATTTTTTCTTTTACCTTATCACTAATATACCATACCATCGCCTTCATCGCCCTGCCCTGTGCATCTTTTCCCATTGATGGCCTGCCATATTTTGTCATGGTTGGGCCCTCTCCTGTTGTTCCTACCGCCTGAGGTGTTACCCCCCCTTGGGGGATATTTCCTGCCCCTGGCACTGCTGTGGCACCCACTGCTGTTAATTGCTGTGGAGGGGTTGTTGTCGCCTGGCTTGTGACTGTTATTGCCAGTGCTCCTTGTGGTGCCGGGACCGGAGCCTCCATTGGTTCCTTTCCTCCTCCCCCCGCCATCTTACGCTTCCCCTTGCTTATTACTCCCCTCCATTTTACCCATGCCTTCAGATGATCCTTTTCCTCATCATCGCTGCTCATTTCTTCTGATGAGCTATCCCCTAGCTCCCCTTTCCGCTCCTTATTTCCCTTGGCTCCTCTGTCACTGGTTATGGGCGACTTACCCTTACCTGTGACACAGGTTTTTAACATTTCAACAATTTTTTCCCCCACATTTTGGTTTACAGTACCTTTGTTCTTCTCCTTCTTCTTCTTCTTTCTGGATGTTTCTGGTTGTGGCTGCGTTCTCCTGGCTTCTTCTCTCTTTCTTTTCTGTCCTTGTGGTACCTCCTCTTCCTCTTCGCTCTCGCTGGGCTCTATGAATAGCAAGGGCGACACTGCCCTAGCCCTTTCTTCCTTTCCCATCACATCCAGCACCCATTATGCACCATATTCTTGTTCAGCCTTTTTTGCCCAGTCGCTAAATTCCTGGGCCCTCCTTTTCCTTTCTTCTGCCATCCTCCTTGTTCCTTGCCTTGTCTCTGCCAGGTTCACTTTCCTTTTCCCTTCTTGTTGCTTGTCCTGTCGATACTTCACTAATTTTCGTTATATCTTTGCCGCTCCGTGTGTTACTGGAGGTTTTATGTTGGAATGTTGCTCGTGCCTCCTGAAATCGTGGCTTGTCCCTTTAAGAGCTTTGTATCAGTATTCATACCAAAATTGCCATCTTCCCCCTTTAAGGGGTTTTGTTTTATGCTTTTCGCTTCGTATCAGTATTCGTCCGAAAATTGCCGCCTTCCCCTTTAAGGGGTTTTGTTTTATGCTTTTCGCTTCGTATCAGTATTCGTACGAAAATTGCTGCCTTCCCCTTTAAGGGGTTTTGTTTATGCTTTTTACTCGATGCACGCTCTTTCCGGCTCCACCCCCCCTTGGTTCCTGCTTACCGCGACCGTGCTGGGCTCTTCTCTCCGCTCCTGGTGCCTCTGCACGCCGCGTCTCTTTCGTTCCTGACACGCCTCCCGTATCGCGCTGCAGCTGCCTCCACTTCGTTCCGGCGCCGCAGCTCCGTTTCTCTGACCCGTCAGCTGTGCCTTCTTCTTCCGCCGACCGCAGGCTTCAGTTCTTCAATGAAGGTAAGATACGCCCGCCGCAGCCTCCTTATCTTCCGTAGCCTGTATGCCGATTCCGGGATTGATCAGAGTAAGCCCGCAAGAGCCAGAACTTCTGGATCAGCAGCAATTTCCAGGTCCTGTAGGAGCTTACCCGCAGAGGTAGGCTCCTTACCTGGTTTGTGCAAAAAGCTTCCTTCGAAAAAGCTTCCCTCTGTCCAGGTTCTGTAGGAGCTTACCCGCAGAGGTAGGCTCCTTACCTGGTTTGTGCTTGGGCTAAATTTACTACCCCCTCTTATACCCCATAGCCCCTTTGTCTTTCCCCTGGGGGCCGGGCTTTCCCTGGCCCCCTGTTGCTAACTTTCGCACCTTTCCCAGGTGCCGTTTCATCCCTTCCTGGTGCCTTTTGTTTCCGTGGTGCCAGCCCGCCGCCACTCCCTATGGCCTTCCCGCCAACTACACCCCCACCCTGCGCCTAAACTCCCATGCCCTCCAACGGGCCGCCTTTCATGCGTCCCGGGGCCTGGGTCAAAAGTGCTCTCTCAGCACCTCGTGCGCTTTGCATACTGAACATTCACCCCGCGCATGTAATCCCGCTGGACAAGCATTGGCACGGTGGTGCGACCATACCCACTGTAGTGACCAGGGGCATTACCTGCTGTTAACTGCCTCCGCGATGTGAGTCAAGTTCCCAGTAAAGACGTCGGAGGTTCACGGCAAGCATTACGGCCCCGACCCCAACCCAGCACCCAACCCGGCAGCACAGAGCACCCAGCAGCGCAGAGCACACCCCCCCTCCCCCACCTACCATGTTTTCCAGTTTCACCACTCTGAGGACAGGAGGCAGGAGCATGGGAGAAACAAAACGTACATGCTGCTTCCTGCTGCTGCCCTGATCGTAGCTGTGGCCACAGCCCCCTCCTCCGATTGGAAGAAATCGGAGGTCACTAGAGAGCTCCATTTTGAATGCCACTTTCCCCAGACGGCCGCAGCCGTATGGTGCAACAACCACCCTTAGTATAGCACCTGCCTATGCTAAGCTGGTGCTATTTACCCCTCGCCGCATTCCTACGTCTCTATTACAATGCAAGTACCCACTGGTGCCTTAGACTGGGTTTCCTAGCTGGAGGCAAGCCGGGGGCCCACACACATCGCGTTGAAATGGGCCCCCACAAGCCCCGACACCTGTCCTGCCGCTGCTGGCGTCATGGCACTATCTGACCGGCGCCGGAGGCCGGGTGGGGCTTGCAACTCGGTAGATCACGCACTCCTGCCATTCATCAAGCCGTACCCGCCACTACAGCAATGGTAAATGTTCCGACCCATTAAGTTTGTGACTAGATGACTTTAACCCTTTGCTCACCTGGCTTCTCATGTGTGCTGCCTGCTGCCACTTTCTCCAGCTCACTTTCAAGCCATCCCCTCATCTTCCCACCACAGATCAAAGTCTCTAAACTCAGGTGTGGGCAAACAATGCCCACTGAGGAGCACTATGCTATAAATGTTAAAGGTATTTATATCACGCACAGTCACCATCCCCAGCCGCTCTGGCAGATCTGTTAACAAGAAGATGGGCAGGGGGTGGGTTAGTCGGGAGAAGAGGGACTAGGAGAGTGAGAGAGGTGGTGTGCTGTTGGCGGCTTCAGCTCGGTATACACCATGTGCTGCGCTTGGTGTACGTAGTGGACCGGGGCAGAGCACGTGTGCAGTTGGTGCTGTTTATGTGTTGTTAGTTTGTTGTCGATGCGGTGCGGTGAAGTGCGTGCGGTTTGCTGGGCGAGAGTAGGTTGTGTGAATTGTCGGGTGAGTTAGGTATGCAGAGATTTGAAGTTAGGGTTAGTGGGGTGAGAATCCTGGTTGTTGCCCATCTTGTTCGGTTTAAATGATATTACTACCGGTGGGATTAGTGGCTACTATCCTTCCTTGACCGTCTGACTGTTGTGGATTTTAGCACAGCGCACTCCCTGTTGTATTCTAATGACCTATGTATAATGTGATTGGTGTGTCTTTCCTCCTCCTTAGGTATCGTAGCAGGGGTTGGGTGGCCCTTTCCCTTGTTATCTATGTGAGTTGGTCTGCTGGAACTTCGGGTGTGGTACAGGGCCAGGATGCTATGGATGAGTCGTCTAAGTGCTTCTGTCTTGATCTGTCTATGTATCCAGTCTTCAGTATCCTCCTCTTGTGGGTATCACTCAGTGTGTCGTATGCGAAGTCGTGGAGTGCGTTCCTTAGAATCTGTTTGTATTCGATTGCTTGGTTGGAACCGGGTTAGGTATCTTCATTCATCATCGTTTTAGCGGTCTGTGTGTTCTTGTGGGTGGTCTTCTAGTTACGCAGTGAACAGCCAGGATTTGAGCAGTTTCCTGAATTGTAGGTGGTTTCTTGTGTTATGTATATCCTTTGGCAGGTCATTCAGAGTTTACGGTGCCTGGTGAGAGAAAGAGGATCTTCTGAGTTTTCTTCTTTTGTAGGGTTTCGCTTCCAGCCGGATGTCGTTACTTGATCTGAGCGTTCTTGTTGTCTGATGTAGGCGTAGTTTATCGCTCAGGAATTCTGCGCCTTGGTTGTATATTGCTCTGTGCGTGATGCACATTGATTTGAATTTTATTTGTTGTTTTTTTGGTAGTCAATGTAGTATTTTTAGTGCGGGTGTGATGTGTTCTCTTCGGAGAAGTTTGAGAAGGAGTCTGGCTGCCGCACTTTGTATGCCATGTAGTCGTTCAGGCATAGCCAGTTGTAGGCTATTGGCATAATCTACTCTGGACATGGCGAGAGCGATGATGGTAAGTGTTTTGTTGGCGAATGACAGGAACAGTAGCATCCTTTTTGCCGCTCGCAGGAGAAAGAAGCATTTCTTGAGTAGAGCGTTTACTTAGCATGGTGGCATGCTTATTACATTGCCTTTATTGAAGCTGCAGAGGTAGCTCAGCGAGATAATGTATTTGTTCCAAACATTTAACTGCAATCTGCATCACAGGCCAAAATCCATACAGGGTCATTGTTGATAAAGTAAGTAACGTTGAGTTGGCTAATACTGGCACTTGCTATACAGAGGGTTTAGAGCACACAAACATATGTATTAAGCACTATTTAGGCAGCCTAAGTTATAATTTATGGAAAAGTTGCTTGTTATGTCCACCCGGGCAGATCCAATGAGAAGACAGAATCATTTCTACTTGGTGAAGCAATGACTCATCCCCAGGAAAGGTCACCCGGGTGATACAGGGCGTGTGCTGCTTCAGCACACTTGGAGGGGTGTACACAAAGGAGAGCACACGCCATACCTTGCTGTCTAGAAGTTTCCACTAGGAGGAGAGAACACATCACACCTGGTGAGTTGTCTGCAAGAACACAAGTACACACAAACACACCAGTATCCCCCACAGCTTATTGGAGGGGACTACAACCCAGACCCTGCTTTGTAAGGGGCCTACAAGGGGCACACCACACCTCAAGAAAAAACTAGGAGGAGGACAGTACGCACACCACCACACCTGCAGGTGTGTACGCAAACAAGGAGAGTACACAGCACACTTGTTGAGGACCTACAAGGAGAGTGAATACCACATCACTCCTGGAGGGATATGTTAATGTTAAAAGTATTTGTACCGCGCACTGTCACCAACGGAAGTGGCCCCCAGGCGCTCAGGCGAATCTGCAATCTGGTGAAGAGGGAGTAGGAAAGTCAGAAAGGTGACGTCCTGTTGGCAGCTTCAGTTTGGTTTTCACCGTGTGCTGAGCTTGGGTGCGAATATCGGATCGATGTGAGTCCTCGTGTGCTGTTGGTGCGAGTTATGTGTTTTTTGTTTGTTGTTGCAGTTTGGTGAAGTGCGTGCAGTTTGCTGTGCAAGAGGTGGTTGTGTGGAATTTTGTGTGAGTTAGGTATGCAGAACTCTGAGCTTTTATGTTAGTGCGTTATATTTCTTAGTCCTTAGAATTCTTGTTCTATGTATCCGGTTTTCCTATGGGGTAGGAACATTCTTTTTCTTTCCTGTCCGTATAATTGACGATATACTTGAAGGGGAAGAGTACACATCACACTTCAGGAGGGCCTACAAAGAACAGGATAGAAACAGCAACTGCAGAGGGATTACAAGGAAGAGCGCACACACTCCATCACACAACACCTCAAGAGAGCCTAAAAGGAGAGTACACACGTACCACACCGTGATCGGGTCTCCACGAAGGAGGAGACTGCCCATCACACCTGAGGAGAGGACTAAAAAGAGAGTTAAATCACACCACACCTGGATGGTATACAAGAAAAAGGCGAGTACGTATCACACCTGGCAGTGGCCTAAAAAGAGAGTGAGCATCGCACAACACCTGGATGGGGTATAGACAAAGGAGGAGAGTACACATCACACCTGTGGAGGGGCCTAAAAAGAGAATGAGCATCACACCACACCACAGCTGGATGGGGTATACACGAAGGAGGAGAGTACACATCACACCTGGGGAGAGGCCTAAAAAGAGAGTTGGATCACACCACACCTGGATGGAGTATACACGAAGGAGGAGACTGCCCATCACACCTAAGGAGAGGCCTAAAAAGAGAGTTGCATCCCGCAACACCTTGATGGGGTATAGAAGAAGGAGGAAAGTACACATCACACCTGGCAGAGGCCTAAAAAGAGAGTTGCATCACACCACACCTGGGTGGGGGTATAGACGAAGGAGGAGAGTACACATCACACCTGTGGAGGGGCCTAAAAAGAGAGTTGCATCACACCACACCTAGGTGGGGGTATAGACGAAGGAGGAGAGTACACACCACACCTGTGGAGGGGCCTAAAAAGAGAGTTGCATCACACCACACCTGGATGGGGTATAGACGAAGGAGGAGAGTACACATCACACCTGGCAGAGGCCTAAAAAGAGAATGAGCATCGCACCACAGCTGGATGGGGTATAGACGAAGGAGGAGAGTACACATCACACCTGGGGAGGGGACTAAAAAGAGAGTGAGCATCGCACAACACCTGGATGGGGTATAGACGAAGGAGGAGAGTACACATCACACCTGGCAGAGGCCTAAAAAGAGAGTGAGCATCGCACAACACCTGGATGGGGTATAGACGAAGGAGGAGAGTACACATCACACCTGTGGAGGGGCCTAAAAAGAGAATGAGCATCACACCACACCACAGCTGGATGGGGTATACACGAAGGAGGAGAGTACACATCACACCTGGGGAGAGGCCTAAAAAGAGAGTTGGATCACACCACACCTGGATGGAGTATACACGAAGGAGGAGACTGCCCATCACACCTAAGGAGAGGCCTAAAAAGAGAGTTGCATCCCGCAACACCTTGATGGGGTATAGAAGAAGGAGGAAAGTACACATCACACCTGGCAGAGGCCTAAAAAGAGAGTTGCATCACACCACACCTGGATGGGGTATAGACGAAGGAGGAGAGTACACATCACACCTGTGGAGGGGCCTAAAAAGAGAGTTGCATCACACCACAACTGGGTGGGGGTATAGACGAAGGACGAGAGTACACATCACACCTGTGGAGGGGCCTAAAAAGAGAGTTGCATCACACCACACCTGGGTGGGGGTATAGACGAAGGAGGAGAGTACACATCACACCTGTGGAGGGGCCTAAAAAGAGAGTTGCATCACACCACACCTGGGTGGGGGTATAGACGAAGGAGGAGAGTACACATCACACCTGTGGAGGGGCCTAAAAAGAGAGTTGCATCACACCACACCTGGATGGGGTATAGACGAAGGAGGAGAGTACACATCACACCTGGCAGTGGCCTAAAAAGAGAGTGAGCATCGCACCACAGCTGGATGGGGTATAGACGAAGGAGGAGAGTACACATCACACCTGGGGAGAGGCCTAAAAAGAGAGTTGGATCACACCACAGCTGGATGGGGTATAGACGAAGGAGGAGAGTACACATCACACCTGGCAGTGGCCTAAAAAGAGAGTGTTGCATCCCACAACACCTGGATGGCTTATAGACGGAGGAGGAGAGGACACATCACACCTGGCAGAGGCTTAAAAAGAGATTGTTGCATCCCACAACACCTGGATGGGGTATAGAAGAAGGAGGAAAGTACACATCACACCTGTGGAGGGGCCTAAAAAGAGAGTTGCATCACACAACACCTGGATGGGGTACAGACGAGGGAGGAGAGGACACATCACGCCTGGCAGAGGCCTAAATAGAGAGTGTTGCATCCCACAACACCTGGATGGGGTATAGACGAAGGAGGAGAGTACACATCACATCTGGGGAGGGGTCTAAAAAGAGAGTGAGCATCGCACCACAGCTGGTATACACGAAGAAAAACTCGAGAACATATCACACCTTGAGAGGGCCAACAAGGAGCAAAGGGCACACCACACCTGCAGAGACCTTACAAAGAAAAGAGTACACAGCACACCACGCCCCATGGAGAGCTTTCAAGGGAGCAGAACACCAGCGCAAGGTCACTCCACGAAAGGTGTTTGCGCATCCTGCCTGAATAAACAGGAGGGACGCGCGTTTTTTTCCTCATACAAAACGTGTTTAGTTACAGGGGAGTTGCTAGGTCTGGAAAAGACCCGGGGCTAAGCTGATGTCGGAACTGTTGGGACTGGGGGCTAGCTAGCCTTTTGGCTGTAGCTCCTGAGATTCTATCCGGGGCTACAACCAAAAGATCAGGGGCTATAGCCCCCTTAACCCCCCCCCCCCCCCTAGCAACGCCCCTGTTTAGTTATTTAGTTATTTAGTTATTAAGAATTCTTGTACCATCGCACCTCGTGCCCTAAAACCTCAGAGCGCGCACACGTAATAAGAAAACAAACAACAATACAAATAGGTTAAAAGTAAAACAATAGGAAAAGGAGAAGATGGCCACAGAACTCATGGGCGGAGCAGGGAGAGCTGCACGATCACAGTTGTGAAATAATGCAAGCAGATACGGGAGGGAAAATGAAAGTGTGGATCCAGGGAACAGGAGGGGAGCGAAAGAGGAAACAAATAGGTTTGATTACATTCTATGATTTCATATTTGTGATCATTTTCTAATATTGATGTATACGCCCACTATACCCACTGAGGTACTCGACAGGGTGCACAAAGTTTGCCACACTGAAGGGCACTCACCCCACTGTAAGGTGGTTGTGGACCCCTGAACAGCAATTCCCGAATAATGGCTGGCTGGCTTCCACTCCCATCATGGTGTCTGGATCGTCTGACCTTTGACCTCTTGCTGGAAGTGCGCGCCTGTGATACTCATGGTCCTCATGAAACCACTGCATGGCCCATGAACACAGCCACCCTCGCTGAGAACTGGCTCCGCCCAGCCCCGTTCGAGCAGAGCGCACACATGCAAGAGGGTGCCCGGGAATTGCCAACGTTGGGAACACAGATCCTCGGGCACCCTCATATTTGAGTTTTCTGCATCACAGAGTCAGCGGATGCACCAGCCCACGCAGGGGGCGCTAGAGGGGCAGCTGGCATAGTGGTCCCCCCCCCCTCTGGCCCCTCCTTTCCGTTGGACTCGCCTCCTCTCACTGAGGGGGGGAGTGCGTGCCCCCCTTTACCATTTACCTTAGAAAGGGGCAGGTATTGCGGAAGACATGGTTGTGACCAGCTACACTTGCAGTTTAGGGCACCAGCATTGCGTGGCGCACATTCACATGTCCAGGGGGAATTGGAGTCCAGATTATTAATATACTGAGGTGCGTGTGCCCGAGGCGTGGCCATGCGCTCTAACGCACACCCAATATTTAGGCCCAGCCAGACAGCCAGGACAGGACATTTCTGCAAGGGATGTGAGCGGCGAGGTGGTTAAGAGAGGAATGCAAAGATGAAAGGCCCAGAATGCCTTGCGGCCTGCTTTGTGTTAATAAGGAAGGGTTGTATGTGCAAAACGCGGGTTCCCTTCACGGTACTAGTGAAGAGCTGGACATTGGTGGAAGGGTCACTCGTGTATAGTGCAGGTTAGGAGAGGAGTCACTGGACGTGTCTGCGAGGTACATGTCATATAAGGGCACAAAGGCACAATTCCCTCCCTACATTTCAAGATGCTTTAAAACAGAGCTACAATCATCTTGTTAATGGAGAGAGGAGTGGAGACCACTGTGCACATTGGGGACTTCACTGCATATGATTTTTAAGGGGTATTGGGGGGGTGCTCGTATTTATGTTTACTGAGTTCACTTAGGAATAAGGGGATTTTGCTTTGCATAGGGCCGGTGGCAACTCGCTCGGGTGTTGTGCTGAAGGATGACGGGAAGGTCACGCTTCCATTGTAGCAGTTAATTTTCAGCGGTCAATGGCATGGTAATATGCTGCATTGCATGAAAGGTAAGGGTGTGTAAGCGGGTTACCTCTCCCAGTACTGGGGTTACTCCTGTTCTGTCGCTTGTCTGTAACGGGCATGTGCCTGAATGAGCCGTGCCCAACCCACTTCCTGAAGCTAGGAGGGGACCGGCGGTGTTTGGTCCCAGTAGGTTGTGGATGGAAGACTGAACAGGAATGTGTGGGAAAGTATTACATTTCTGGGTTCAACGGTACTTATTTGTTAATTGTCTCATCAAGTAATACCACCCCAATAACAGCGACAATCAAATCTAACATCAGTTATCTCAATATGTTCCTGGAATACAAGGGGTTCAGGTCATCTGTTTAGAAGAGGCAATGTAGATCTGCGCCACTTTGACTTAATCTGTCTTCAAGAGACCTGGCTAGTACATCAGCCCACCTGCGATGGTTTTGTATTAAAGAAGAATCCTGCTACTATAAGAGAGAAAGGTCGGTCCTCTGCGGGAATGCTCACGCTTATCAAAGCAGACACTCAGTGTAGAATAATAGAATCCTATAACCCAAATGACAATACTAGACACCTTGGCCTGCGTGAAGATTGATGAAACACAACATATGTTGTGAAATACTGTGAGAAACTTGCCCTAGTAAATCTAAACTGGAGCACAGTGGACATAGACGAGATGGCATTCATTGATTTAGAATTGTCTAACATCGTTACGATTCAATTAAAATACAGAAGTATTGAAATTATCATCTGTGGAGATCTCAATCTACATTTATTTATGAAAGACGGAAAGAAGATACTGCGTGGTCTGCTGAAATGGACCAGCGAGAGCTTACACTAACAAATTCCTTGTTCGCACAAGACTTACCTGTTCGACCAACAAGAACAAGACCCAGCTGAAAAGAAACACTTGACTATATTTACATTACAGCGACCATGTTATTAAAAATAAAGGAATTCAAAGGAATTCCAACGAAATTGAGTGATCATTATCAGGTTACAATCGTGTGGGACTCTGTTTTAAAGCGAGCATATAAGCAACGGTTACCACCGTTAGAGCTTAATAACGGCCTAAACAGATTACGTATGTCCGATTTACATGTGAGAAACCTGAAGGAAGACCAACTATTGATACCCTATAGATCTACTGGAGGTGGGTCAGGTCCACAGAAAATCCCATACACCCAATGCATATAATATTCAAATTGCCCAAAAAAAAACAGGAACTCAGGACAAGGATCAAAGCAGTTACATATTTGAGTCAAAATCAACGAATAAGTAAAATTAAGCAGCTGAAACAACAGTACAGAAATTGGGTAAGAAATCATCAAGCCGAAATTATGCAACATGACGCGGAGAACATACTTAGAGCGTTATCTCAAAGGAACTCCAGAGACTTCTGGACTCCAATCAATGGCAATGTTGATCATACCAATAGGTTAATTTCAGAAGTATCTGATTCAGATTAGCTGACATACTTGCAAAATCTGTATGGTAGCCACTATACCAGGGGTGAAGACAAGGATTTAGAATCATTAACATCATGGGCCATCTCCTGGGAATTTAATGACATCTTAAAGTATATTGAACATCGAAATGGCTCGAGAGCCCCTGGCCCAGATGGTCTTAGCAATGCTACCATCAAGAGGAATCCACGTCTATGGGCCGAAATATGCTTCCAGTTATTTGAGACCATTACGTAAGTAGCAGTCTTACCTAATACGTGGCGAATTGCCACAGTGATCCCCATTTACAAACAGGGTAATAGGAATATGGCAACAAATTATCGGGCCATAGCCCTTTTAGATCCCTTAGGAATTTCTTTTGCGGGATTCCTGCTAAAAAGCTTATCCGACAGCATGTAAGAATGACCGATTGGATGTAAGACAAACAGGTTTTACAAAGAACGTTGGCACAAAGGTAAATACGTTGCTTCTCAACTGCTTAAAGCCAGAGGCGGTGAAGAGTAAGACCTCTACATATGCAATCTTTGTGGACCTGCAATTAGCCTCCGATAAAGTGAATCGCCAGAAATTATGGGCTAAACTGGAAGCTTGGAACTGCCCGAAAGACCTTATAGAACCTATTAAAGCATTATTTTCCCATACTGCACTCAGGGTAAGGTTATCATGATATGGAGTAATGTCATCACTCATCACAACAACAAATGGCCTAAAACAAGGCGGCCCCCTGGCTGCAACGCTTTCATTCTATACATGTCTGTTTTAGGAGCAGATCAATCACTTATAACAGCAAATCCACCGAAGCTTAATAATACCAGAGTCCCGTAGATACTGTACGCAGATGACATTGTTGCTCTTCTGGATAGGACGCAAGTTGGATTACAGAACAGATTGTCCCATAGATACTGTACGCAGATGACGTTGCTCTTCTGGATAGGACGCAAGTTGGATTACAGAACAGATTGTCGGCCCTAGTTAAATACACTGAGCCGAAAAACCTGGAAATCAACATAAAAAACCCAAGCAATGGCACTATCCCAAAAGCCAAGTTTCACGAGTAAAACCCTAGTCATTTCTATTATAGGGGAAACATTGTTGCCAGTGAAAACAGTTAAATACCTAGGTGTCTGGCTGAATCAATCTACAATTGAAGCTGAGTGGTCGGATCACCTGAAGATTAAGTCTCTCTCTGGCCCACCAGGGATTGGTTATCCATAGAAACCATGGGAAATATTCATTGAGATCAATAATCACCTTTTATCGCCAGAAAGTGATAGCCGTATTAACATACAGCGGTGCAACTGTGTTGGATATATCCCGAGTAACTTGGAACCAAATCGAAGCAATCTTCTGGAGGAAGATACTTTCACTGCCACCTTCATATCCGATTCTCTGAATTAGATATGAACTTGCTATTCAGTCTCTCGAGTCAGTTGACAACTGGAAATACCTAGACCTGTACAGGAAGACCCTTACAGAAGATGTCATCCCTTCAATTGACATACTACGGCGGAAGTCAAACACATCTCACGACAGGGTCATTAAGGAGTCATGCAAGGTAATAAAGGCGAACGCTGAAATAACAGAAGAAATGCTAATTAATCGACCAACTAAAGCAAAACTCAGAATCCAACGTAAAGATTGGCTAGACAGTATTACAAATAAAAGAACTTATCAACTGGACATTCATTTACCCCTCGAATTAAGAGCTTTAAACCAACTCCCTCAGTATTTATTATTGGTTCTGGACCGATTCATGAGACATACATTCTTAAGATTAAGATTAAATGTCCTCACAACGCGAGAGTACCTAATGTCCCCAAATCCCATTATTGCAAAAGATGCATATTGTGGGTTTGCAAGCGACAGGATCGAAGGGAGACTCTTTTTCATCTTTTTATGCAATGTTTGGAACTACAGGAACAAAGGCAACTGTTTGCAAGTATGCTTCCTCAAACTGCAATACAGATGGATTGTAACGATCGCTGGTTGTACATAATTCAGGATAATTCAAAAGTGATAATATATAGAATTATCCAATTTTGGCAAACAATTATGTCTACTAACAAATAAGGTCAGAATTCGTATTTCAGGAAAGAACTGACTGGATTAATTTGAATAGATAAGTAAAAGACAACAGTTGGGAAAACTACGCTAATGATGGATTACATTTTTCTCTTGTATTTTCTTTTCCTTTTTTTTTTCTCTTTTTATTTTCTTTGTCTTTCTTTCGTCCGAATTGTGAAATGCATAATGAAAAGTTTGTTTACAAATTATATCATTGTAATTGAAAAAAAATTGGAAAAAATGGGGGCATTGCTTTATTACTTCTTCGAGTTGCAGTGCATAGGGTCCTCTCAGGTGGTTTAGAACTAAAATACACGGATGTTCTTTTAGCATACCATGTCATTGTTTGTTTGTTTGTTTGTTTGTGCATTTATATAGCGCTACGAACCCTCAGATATCTGAGCGCTGCTTATTTCCCACGGTGTGTGGTGCTCATTTATCGAGCCATTGATATGGTTTGGCGGCTTCACACGCCGCTGCAGTGGGTATCTAATGCAATTTCGGAAAATCGGGCTAGGCCTTGAAAGTGATGAGGGAAGATGCTTAATGAGGAATGTGTGGCAAGGTAGCGCAGTTGTGGGTACTTCGCACAGCTGGTTAGAGCTACCCGCCTCATTGTTGTCCAGGTTGCGACCATGAGATGCTGACGATTGTAACATTAGGACAGAGCTATACAACATTTCCAAGCGGAAGGGTAATAAGTGATGGACACATTGATAGGTTTGCATCTTATGTGAAAGCTGTACGTGCAGAACGCTGTGTACTAGTGCCAAGGTCCCTGGTGGTCTCTCCTGGTCACTGGAGGGCTTGTATGTGAAATCAGACTAGCAATAAGGGATAACACATTGACTTTGGTGCACATTTGATGTGAGGGATGCAAGGGATGGCAGCACGGCTGGAAGGGGTGCAGAAAGAGATCATTACAGTTTACAATAGGCAGAGATCTATACAATAGTTAAAGGGGGAGGGGTTAGAAATGATGGACAAAGCGAGAGGTTAGCGTCTTACGTTTGAGCTAGAAAATGATATGTGAATATGGGCTACAGCCGTAGGGCAGTATAGAAGAAATAAGTAACAAGGGAGGAGCATTTACTGAAGCATTACTGCTCCTGGGCACCAGGCGGCATGCATCAAAATTGTGGGGAGCGGGGTGCGAGTTAGCAGCTTCATACGAGCAGCTACCAGGACGCCGACTAATTACTAGATGCACATTTGATTTTAACTCTGTGCATTTGGAACTATCTATGCACAAGGATCAGAATAGATCAATACAAAATTTGAAGGGCGTATGGAATATATGGCAGACATGTTCCTGGTAATACATGCAAATTGCAAGGAGAGAGCCCGCAAGGTCCATGTGTAGGGTCCGGAGACAAGGGAGCAGTGGCGGTGGGATTTTGGCATTGCAATTTGGTTAGGGCATGTACTGTCTAAACTACTTATTTGGGAATTTGTATCACAGTATCAAAGGACAGAGGAGAGGGTCGCCGGGAAAGTGATTCAGTGTGGCAACAGCTCAGCGTGGTTGGTAAGAGCAGCACGGGTAAGGTGGGCTTGTGCATGTGAGGTAAGACACATGGTTTGTGAGTGTACTTCCCAGAAAGACGATCCGTAGTGTCGTTGAGAAAGGGGAGCAGTTGACGGGTGCTTGGACTGGACCCAACGCTCTGGGACTGCCGCAAGCAGACACAAGTGCCCGGAGCGGGTCCATGTAGCAGCAGAAATACATGACGTCCTGTGAGGAGGTGCCTAACGGTAAATGGCTGGCAGTGACTAGCAATGGGACGCTTGAGCGGATGAGCGGTTAGGGCAAACGGCTACCCGGGCTGCCCGGGGAAGGCCGTGGGTCACCCGGAAGTAAGTATGGGAGAATATTTGAGTACAGGCGGACTGCTCATCAAAGGGTGAGAGATCCAGGGCTACGCTCAACACAGGGTTTGAGAGTTACTTCCCGAAAATATCAATGGGCCACCCAATAAGTGATAAGACCAGGAGTAACAGGTGTCCCCGGCGGTGGTATGGAGACGCGCTTGGAGCATTGGTTTTCTTCAGGAACAGGCGATTGGGACGATGAAGATCCATTAGATCTCGCTATGGTTGCTGTTTTGCCAGTATGACGAGGACAACTAGGGGTTTCTGAGTGGTATGTCAGGAGTACTGAAAGGGCAAGGATGCTCATGATACCTAAGTAGTAGGGCGACAGGATGCTATCTAGTGGGGGCATTGGAGGTTGCAGTGGGGCCACCCCCAAAGCGTGTCAGAGTTACAAGGACCATCCTAGAGAAGGAGGCATGCTGCGGTCATGCCGCAAGCTATACCAGCTGGCTGCATCAGCCAGGATGCAGTGAGATGGGCACTGATACCACTAGGGACGGTTGGGACTCCTCAACAACTGATGCAGTGGCCTTGTTCGCTCCATTGAAACAATATGGGAGTGACTGAACTGGCAGTCGGAGACCAGGGGGGACATTCTCGCAAGAGCGGAAACGGAAGTGAGAAGGGCTCACCGGTTTTTAATGGGAATGTGTAACAAGGGGATTGGCAGAGCCACCCGGGAAAGGATGTGACTTTTCAGCCAGTCCTACTTGTGCCCCGAGTAGGGCTAGGACTGCCCGTTAGGATGACTCTGAGAAAGTGACCATGTGTTTTCCAATAAAATGTAATATGTTTTTCCGGTCTCATCCCATTATGTGTGGACAATGTGTATGATGTATTACTTGGTAGGGGGGCCACGGTTGGGGTTAGCCCCGCTATGTCCTATTCAGAAGCAGGCCATTTGACAATTCCACTCAATGATCCACAGAGCAATTTGATTGGAACCTACATGGACCAATTGGAATGTAGAACGATCATACATCGAGATCTCTGCTGACGTGGACCACTCAGATGTGCTGATTTACGTGTATGCTCTTTGAAATTCTAAATGGATCTTTTAAAGAAAAGAGGAAGAAAAGAGGAATGGTGGGTTTGTTATTGGGAGGAGAGGGAGAGTGCATGAGTGCTTTTGCTGTTATGTTGGTAGTTTCGGTTTGGAAAAACTGGTCAGTGTGTGTGGGTTTGCTGTGAGGTGGTGGTCGGTGGGAGTGCATATAAATGAGTTCTTGTGGAAGGCCTCTGAGTGCCTGTGGAGCGAGCAGTGGTACTTTCTGTGTTGCAGTTATGTGAGTTAATTGGAGGACGAATGGAGTTTTGCTGTTTGGTGTCTGTGTGGTTGTGGTTTGCTGTGGTTGCCATACGAGGGTGATGTAGTTTGTCGGCATGGTGTGTTTGCAGGACTATTTTGTTTTCTTTTTTTAAATTAATTTTATGGTTAAAAATAAATTCAACCTTGAATAAAATGTCATACAGTACAATGAGAATGGAGGAATACAAACACACATTACAGACATTACATAGAGATGAAAGAATACACTATAAAATGCAATGTTATATACCTAAAAACAATGAAAGCAATTAATTTCACTGTCAAATTCATCAATACATTTCATCACATACCAACATAGATGATCTTCAAAGGTACTAACATATTAAAACACCATTTTAACTTTGGTCATAAAACAACGCACCCAATTTCAGAGATTTTCTAAATCCTGTAACTGCAATTACAGCTGAGGTGGTCCACCCAGCCAAACATGTGGACCACGCTCGATTATCCTCACTTCCAATATTGAATTGAAAAGAAATTCTTTAAGTACAAAAGTCGCAGATTTGAGAGTGCCTTACATGCTATCAATCAGTGTTGAGTGATTCACAATGTCCTGCCAAATTGCAAAGACGCCATGATGCTTGATCCAATGTAATTATGCCGTATTTTACCAGAATCTGCTTAGAAAGAATCAGCTCCAGTGAAAACGAAGGAAAATGGACCTTGTTGGGTTGTCTGGATAAGCACTTAAGAACTGAGCTAAGGTTCCCAGTTTTTATGATCTCCCCTCAAGTGTATTAACGAGGGATAGGAGTGCATAGACTCCAAAGTGCTACTCCAATCCTCTTGATATAATAATATCTTCACCTTTACCGGACTGTGTACTAATTCGGCTGTAAGACTGCAGATTTTATCAAGAATAACAATACACAGCTCATAGACAGACTGAATCCAGACGCAGCATTGATCTTGTAGGATAAGTTTAAAGTCCATGTATTGAGACTCCTCTGTTGGACATAAAATGTTGATAGGAACCTCCAATAAGCTCTCGATCTTAAGCACACAATCCCCAATACGTATCTGATAGCATCACCTGGAAGAGAGTGTGGTAAACTTAAGGTTCTTTTCCATATCTTGGCCTCAATAACAGGTAAATAATCCAGCATACGAAGGGGACGAGTCCCTATACCGTACATCAGCTTAGGCACAAGTTTACATTCGTAATAGCAAATCACAGGCTTCAGTGAGAATTTGCCAAATTTCGAATCGACCCTAGTTTGCAGGACTATGGAGAGTTTAAGTAGGGTTAGTGGGGAAAAGGGAAAGGACGTCGAACCAGGGTTTAGGGCTGGATCATTGTGGCATCAGTTGTTTGTTGAGGAAGCTGAAACCCATTGTGCGATGGTTAATGAAATGGGTCTCTCTTTCACTCTGACCCAGGAATCTAGCGCTAAAACCCGCTGTACCTCTTTGCATTAAAGCTGCATGCTTCTCTTTGACCACGGGTCATGGTTTGGCGAGTTTGGTTGGCAGACCAAAGGGTCATGTTTTTAGTGCTTACATGAAGGTCAGGTGTTCCTTTATTGTACGTATTCCCTTTAGTAGGGAGTTTCAATCGTTTTGTTGAGATGTTTGAAAAGGCTGATCCACCATATTTAATTTTCAAATATTGTTTTTGCTCAACACTTATGCCACTTCTAGACCGAGGGTCCTTTTTGGTTCATAGGTGTAGATTTTGTCCTGTAGGAATTCTGCTCTGTGGCCATGAATTACTCTGTGAACGATGCAAAGTGTTTTGAAATAGATCCTTTTCTTGACTAGTAGCCAGTGTAGTGATCTCAGTGCCGGGGTGATGTGTTCTCTTTTGCTGAGTATTAGGGGGGTCTTGCTGCTGTGCTCTGGATACATGGCAGTGTTTTGTGAGGTTAGTCTGACATTCCAAGGTAGACACTAGTGGCATAGTTTCTTCTTGACATGGTGAGAGAGATACTGGCAAGTTTTCTGTGTGCTAAGGTGAGGATGGGTAATATACACTTGATTGTACTTATGTGGCAGAAGCATTTCTTTACTGTTGCGTTGACTTGAGTTTCCAGTGTTAGGTAATTGTCCATCAGAATTTCTGAGATGTTTTATTACTTTGGATTCCCATTTCAGCAGGCTGTAGTTTATGCGCTTGTATAGAGAGGAGGCCGTGGTTTATGCGTTTGTATAGAGAGGATGCTTCCAGTCTGGTTCCCATTTCAGCAGGCCATGGTTTATGCTCTTGTATAGAGAGGAGGCCGTAGTTTATGCGCTTGTATAGAGAGGATGCTTCCAGTCTGGTTCCCATTTCAGCAGGCCATGGTTTATGCACTTGTATAGAGAGGAGGCCGTGGTTTATGTGCTTTTATAAAGAGGATGCTTCCAGTCTGGTTCCCATGCTTCCAGTCTGGTTCCCATTTCAGCAGGCCGTGGTTTACAAGTTCCCATTTCAGCAGGCCGTGGTTTATGCGCTTGTATAGAGAGGATGCTTCCAGTCTGGTTCCCATTTCAGCAGGCCATGGTTCATGTGCTTGTATAGAGAGGATGCTTCCAGTCTGGTTCCCATTTCAGCAGGCCGTGGTTTATGCACTTGTATAGAGAGGATGCTTCCAGTCTGGTTCCCATTTCAGCAGGCCGTGGTTTATGCGCTTGTATAGAGAGGATGCTTCCATGGTTTATGCGTTTGTATAGAGAGGATGCTTACAGTTCTGGTTCCCATTTCAGCAGGCCGTGGTTTATGCGCTTGTATAGAGAGGAGGCTGTGGTTTATGCGTTTGTATAGAGAGGAGGCTTCCAGTCTGGTTCCCATTTCAGCAGGCCATGGTTTATGCGCTTGTATAGAGAGGATGCTTCCAGTCTTGTTCCCTTTTCAGCAGGTCGTGGTTTATACGCTTGTATAGAGAGGATGCTTCCATGGTTTATGAGTTTGTATAGAGAGGATGCTTCCAGTCTGGTTATGCGCTTGTATAGAGAGGATGCTTCCAGTCTGGTTCCCATTTCAGTAGGCTGTGGTTTATGAGTTTGTATAGAGAGGATGCTTCCAGTCTGGTTTCCATTTCAGCAGGCCGTGCTTTATGCGCTTGTATAGAGAGGAGGCTGTGGTTTATGCGTTTGTATAGAGAGGATGCTTCCAGTCTGGTTCCCATTTCAGCAGGTCGTGGTTTATACGCTTGTATAGAGAGGATGCTTCCATGGTTTATGAGTTTGTATAGAGAGGATGCTTCCAGTCTGGTTATGCGCTTGTATAGAGAGGATGCTTCCAGTCTGAATCCCATTTCAGCAGGCCGTGGTTCATGCGCTTGTATAGAGAGGATGCTTCCAGTCTGGTTCCCATATCAGCAGGCCGTGGTTTATGCGCTTGTATAGAGAGGATGCTTCCATGGTTTATGAGTTTGTATAGAGAGGATGCTTCCAGTCTGGTTATGCGCTTGTATAGAGAGGATGCTTCCAGTCTGGTTCCCATTTCAGCAGGCCGTGGTTCATGCGCTTGTATAGAGAGGATGCTTCCAGTCTGGTTCCCATATCAGCAGGCCGTGGTTTATGCGCTTGTATAGAGAGGATGCTTCCAGTCTGGTTCCCATTTCAGCAGGCCGTGGTTTATGCGCTTGTATAGTGAGGATGCTTCCAGTCTGGCTCCCATTTCCAGTCTGGTTCCCATTTCAGTAGGCTGTGGTTTATGCGCTTGTATAGAGAGGATGCTTCCAGTCTGGTTCCCATTTCAGCAGGCCGTGGTTTATGCGCTTGTATAGAGAGGATGCTTCCAGTCTGGTTCCCATTTCAGCAGGCCGTGGTTCATGCGCTTGTATAGAGAGGATGCTTCCAGTCTGGTTCCCATATCAGCAGGCCGTGGTTTATGCGCTTGTATAGAGAGGATGCTTCCAGTCTGGTTCCCATTTCAGCAGGCCGTGGTTTATGCGCTTGTATAGTGAGGATGCTTCCAGTCTGGCTCCCATTTCCAGTCTGGTTCCCATTTCAGTAGGCTGTGGTTTATGCGCTTGTATAGAGAGGATGCTTCCAGTCTGGTTCCCATTTCAGCAGGCCGTGGTTTATGGGCTTGTATAGAGAGGATGCTTCCAGTCTGGTTCCCATATCAGCAGGCCGTGGTTTATGCGCTTGTATAGAGAGGATGCTTCCAGTCTGGTTCCCATTTCAGCAGGCCGTGGTTTATGCGCTTGTATAGTGAGGATGCTTCCAGTCTGGTTCCCATTTCAGCAGGCCGTGGTTTATGCGCTTGTATAGAGAGGATGCTTCCAGTCTGGTTCCCATTTCAGCAGGCCGTGGTTTATGCGCTTGTATAGTGAGGATGCTTCCAGTCTGGCTCCCATTTCAGCAGGCCGTGGTTTATGCGCTGGTATAGTGAGGATGCTTCCAGTCTGGCTCCCATTTCAGCAGGCCGTGGTTTATGCGCTTGTATAGAGAGGATGCTTCCAGTCTGGCTCCCATTTCAGCAGGCCGTGGTTTATGCGCTTGTATAGTGAGGATGCTTCCAGTCTGGCTCCCATTTCAGCAGGCCATGGTTATGCGTTTGTATAGAGCGGTTGTTGGGCATGATGATGGTTTTGGTTTTGTCTGGGTGAGTTTAAAGCTGTTGCTACTTGTCTGGCTGACTTTAAGGCTGTTGCTGTTCCCCATTCATTTGCATTCATTTGTTAGATGCAGTTGACAATGGGTTGGTCCATGCCCTTGCTGGTATCAATTTTGTAGCTGGTTTGAGTATCATCTGCATAGTTGTAGCATGTGTCCTTTGATGAGTTTCATGAGTGTGGTCATGTAAATGATGAAGAGTGGTTAGTGAGATGGCTGAGCCTTGTGAACCCCACAGGTTCCATTCTTTCTGTCAGAAATGATTTCATCCAATGTAGTGCGGTATTGCTTATCCCAGCTTCTTGTGAAGGTTGCATGATTAACTGTGTCCAACGCTGCAGAAAGGTCTCATAGTATCACGGCGGAAGTCATGTTGGGGTAAGTGTTCATTTTTAGATCGTCCCAGATGGAGAGTACTGCTGATTAATCTCCTCTCATAAGTATGAAATCGACATGTGTCTGGTCCAGTGGGTGGTTGGTTTCCACGTGTGTCAGGATATGCCCTTATGCCTAGGTTTCTAGCAGTTTGGCTGAGTAAGGGATGTCTGATATAGGCCGTTAAGTTGGTTGGGTTGTCCGTGTTCCCTGAGGGATCTTTGAGTAATGGTTTAACGTAGGCAGCTTTGAAACTCCTAGGTACTGCTCCTGTTTCCAGCGAATAGTTTATGAGGTTGCAGAAGTATTTTGCAGATGTCTCTTTGCTGAGGATGTTCTTGTAGATGTCTGGTGGGCAGGGGTGTCTGGCGAGCTGGCATTGTTGTTTTCTTTCTCCAGTCAGTGATGCCTTCTGGGGAGATGGGTGTGAAGTAGTTCTCTATTGCGGTTGCCTCTGGGGTTGGCTCCTGGGTGATATTGTTGCCTACGTGCTTGTGCATAGCGTTGATCACTTGCTGAATGTTTATGACTTTGTTTTTAAAGTAGTTTGCAAGGTCAGCACAGATTTTCGTCAGGGGAGTGGGGACGTTATTGCAAGATGTCTGGTTTCTGATCTCTTTGGTGATGTTGAACGTCTCTTCCTGTGTGCTGCTTGCTGTTAGGAAAGATTTCGCTTTACTGCACCTTTCCTTCCATCTTTAGGGAAACCCCAAACATTTAGCTTTAATTTTTTTATCTGACCTGTACTTTTTGCAGGCACTGAATTGGCCTTTGCTCATATGTTATGGGGAAACTGACATGTCCTTCAGGCTGTCAGTACTGGGAAACCTTAGTCGTGTTACTATGTTAGTACTTTTGGTAACTTTTGTATCACTTGTGGTCACTTTTTATCATTGCACAATGCAACGTACACTGCAGTGCAATGGGGTGCATTTTTGTTTTGCCCTAGACTAACAAACACTCAGAGGATTGTTGGTTACTCTATGTGTGCAAAAAGCATAAGCTGGTGGCAGCAGTGACTTTTCCCCACTTTTTGGGGATTTTTGTTTTAGCTCTGCCGCCTTTACCACGTTTGGCTACTACCGGTGGCTTTTCGTGTGTTCTTTTGTCATCTTGTTCTTTAGCCTGGTCTGAGAGGCCAGGAAAATCCTTATAAGGATTTTCAGTGCGCGGGAAAGCGAAATCTTTTGGCGGGCTACTGAAGAGCTGTGTGTGTTTGCTGGCAGGATGTGGGCTGCGTCTGTCTGACCCCAATCCACAAACTGGTTTCAGTGTGTCTAAGGGGTATGCATAAATGTTCCCACCAGTGGTCCTGATTGGACCACTGCTGGGGTGTGTGTGGGGGCTAGTCCTGCTATTGGCTAGTGGGAGTTTCAGCTCCCACCTGGCTTTTAGGATAAGAAGAGGACCCCTGCACCCATTTTTCAGAGATCCTGGAGAAACCTGAAGGAGCAAAGTATCCTGTCCAGCTGTGAGACCTGCAAAGAAACCTCAGACCCGACTGAAGGATGCCTGGCAACCAACATCTGCTGCTGTCTTGGAGGAGCCCTGTCGTACTTGTGATCTTTAGTATTCTTGTGAAGGAGCTACTACCCTTGGAGTGGAGGGACTATCCATTCCCAACATAGGCTCAGTGTCCTGCCAAAGGAAGCCTTCGGAAATGCCCTGGAGCCGTCATGTGACTCACCAGCTTTGTTTTTGGGCTACCGTGCTGCCGTGCTGCCGGTGTCACCGTACTGAGTTTCGGCCTGAAACATGGGGGCTTCTCAGCTGGCCCTATAAGACTACTTCCTGCGAAATGTCTGTGTCCTAGCATCAAGGGTACCAAGATAGGAGGGCCAGTCTGACTGTGGCTGCTGAGCCCTTTTGCATTCCTCTGCTGCGGTGACCACCGTCCAACATAGCTTACCTGACCCTAGTCCAGTCCTGAGAGCGGTGCAACATCGAGTTTTTTCTGCAGTTCTTCGACCGAGAGTCCTTGCAACAGTAAAAGACACCAACCGGAGTTCAGCTCGAACCTGCAACCCCTAGGAGCCGAGGACTGCAAATTTCAGCGGGAAAAGCAATGTCGGACAGTCTTCCTTTGTTCTGCCAAGTCTGGGGAAGAATCGGAGTATGGGGGGTAAATCACAGAGTTTCTAAACTACCCCTAGACTCCCATTATAAGTCAATGGGCTTATAATAAACCAGATTTATAACAATATTGGCTTTGTCATTGCTTGCTTGCACAAGACATCTGACTGTTCGGAGTACTTTTGGCCATTAGTCTAACTTGTACCCTAACTCTAAGAACCCTTCACTGGACCCCAGAGACCCGACCTGCATTTTTTTCCTGCATCCTAACTTCTGTGGAGCTGCAACCAGAACTATTGGGCTAAAAGGCCCCATGCAAACTAGGGCTGGACAGTTTTAGTTAGGGGTCATCTCTGTGGAACTTAAGTGCAGAACACTTGTCTTACCTTTTCTTTGCAGGAGTTTATGATATGTATTATGTCCCATACCAAAGTGAATGTATATATGTATTTAGCTTGATAGTGTTGTGTGATAAGTCTAGCTGCTAGTAGTCATTTTTCTGTAGTGTGTTTCGTCCATAAATAAATACCTGTATTTTTATACATCCTGTCTAAGTGTAATCTGTGATTCCCATTATGTGATCTCATTGTGGGCCCTTTATAAGCTCACCACTTCTGAAGAACTTAGCCTAGACGGCCTTACAGCGTCCCAGAGTTGTCCCTGTCACAATATAGGTTGGCCTTCTATACATCTGTCCGCCAGGCCAGAGCATAGAACATCAGTCCTAACACTTGCTTTTGATATATGTTCGGCATAGTGCAGTTTCTTTGCTTTTGGGGTTTCTGCTTTATAGAGCCATATCTGTAATTGCAAAACAGAGGGGGTTCTTGGAGTCCCTGTACCGGCACTTGCACAGCCCATTGACCTGTTCTTGGGTGGATGGCCCCTGGGAGAGTCTCAACCAAGTCTTTAGCTCACTGTTCTTTTCACATTGAAGAATTGTACCCGCATATCAGTCTTTGTCCTGCCCAGGGGCAGTCCAGTACCGAAATGCTAGGCAATTCTCCTCTGAACAAGAATACCAACAGCAACCCAAGACACGTATTTCGGCCTAGTTGGGTATCATCAGTGAGGTGAAGCTGTGCCTCTCTAAGAGCAGTGAGCAAGGGGTCCACGTCTGGATTCCCCTGGTAACTTAGGTTGAGACCCAAAGTTACTTGGTATGCACATCAGAGGGTGGTCTGGGAAACTCTCTACCAGCACAAACACAGCCCATTGGCTTGTTCTTGGGTGGGTGGCCCCTGGGAGAGTCTCAACCAAGTCTTTAGCTCAGTGTTCTTTTCACAGAGAAGAAATGTCCCCGCATGTCAGTCTTTGTCCTGCCCTGGGGCAGTCCAGCAGCGAAATGGTATGCAATTCTCCTCTGAACAAGAGCACCACAGCAACCCCATGCACGTGTTTCAGCCAAGTTGGGCATCATCAGTGAGGTGGAGCTGTGCCTCTCTAGAAACAGTGAGCAAGGGGTCCACGTCTGGATTCCCCTAGTAACTTAGGTTGAGACCCAAAGTTACTTGGTATGCACATCAGAGGGTGGTCTGGGAAACTCTCTACCAGCACGAACACAGCCCATTGGCTTGTTCTTGGGTGGGTGGCCTCTGGGAGAGTCTCAACCAAGTCTTTGGCTCACTATTCTTTTCACAGAGATGAAATGTCCCCGCATGTCAGTCTTTGTCCTGCCCAGGGGCAGTCCAGCACCGAAATGCTATGGAAATTCTCCTCTGAACAAGAGCACCACAGCAACCCCATACTCGTGTTTCAGCCAGTTGGGCATCATCAGTGAGGTGAAGCTGCACCTCTCTAAGAGCAGTGAGCAGGGAGTCTGGACTGCCCCTGGGACAAAGACTGATATGCGGGGAAATTGCTTCTCTGTGAAAAGAACAGTGAGCAAATGGATATTTCCCATCTGTGAAAGGTACAGTGAGCAAAAAGGGTGTGCTGCAAACTCTCATCTCAGAACAGGTTATCATGCCATGTTCTTTCTGGAGAGGAGCGCCTGCTCCCTTTTTTGACATATCCGTAATTGGTACGCAATTCTGTCCTGTTGGTTGTATTGTTTACTCAAAGTTTGTTCAAGTTTCCTGTTTGCTTTCCTCAGGGCTCTGAGCTTGGGCATAAACCACCTGGAAGCCATTTTCTTTTGCATCTGGTGCTTCTGTGCTCTGATTTGGGGGTGCCTTAGTTCTTTCTTCTGGTGAAAACGTCAAGCGTGTCCAGGAGAGTGGTGCGTCCGTTTATAGATTGCAGTCTGGTTTTGAGGGATTTCCAGTTTCTTTTCTCAAGTGTGGTCCGGTGGATGCGGGTGGCATGTACTCACCTTGGAGCGAGACTCACAAAAGGTATGATAAGGTGGTCGCTCCAAACAATCGGAATTGGGGGTGCAATTCCAGTTAGGCTGGTGAGGCAGAGGGAAGGACGAGACAGAGGGGAGGCAGAGGCAGAGGGAAGGAAGAGGCAGAGGGAAGGAAGAGGCAGAGGGAAAGAAGTGGCAGAGTGGAGGCAGAGGCAGAGGGAAGGAAGAGGCAGAGGGAAGGAAGAGGCAGAGGGAAGGAAGAGGCAGAGGGACGGCAGAGGGAAGGAAGAGGCAGAGGGAAGGAAGAGGCAGGGGGACGGCAGAGGCAGAGGGAAGGAAGAGGTAGAGGGAAGGAAGAGGCAGAGGGGAGGCAGAGGGAAGGAAGAGGCAGAGGGAAGGAAGAGGCAGAGGGGAGGCAGAGGGAAGGAAGAGGCAGAGGGAAGGAAGAGGCAGAGGGAAGGAAGAGGCAGAGGGACGGCAGAGGCAGAGGGAAGGAAGAGGTAGAGGGAAGGACGAGGCAGAGGGACGGCAGAGGCAGAGGGAAGGAAGAGGTAGAGGGAAGGACGAGGCAGAGGGAAGGACGAGGCAAAGGAAGGAAGAGGCAGAGGGAAGGAAGAGGCAGAGGGAAGGAAGTGGCAGAGGGGAGACAGAGGGAAGGAAGAGTCAGAGGGAAGGAAGAGGCAGAGGGAAGGACGAGGCAGAGGGGAGGCAGAGGCAGAGGGACGGCAGAGGCAGAGGGAAGGAAGAGGTAGAGGGAAGGACGAGGCAGAGGGAAGGACGAGGCAGAGGAAGGAAGAGGCAGAGGGAAGGAAGAGGCAGAGGGAAGGAAGTGGCAGAGGGGAGACAGAGGGAAGGAAGAGGCAGAGGGAAGGAAGAGGCAGAGGGAAGGACGAGGCAGACGGGAGGCAGAGGGAAGGAAGAGGCAGAGGGTAGGAAGTGGCAGAGGGGAGGCAGAGGGAAGGAAGAGGCAGAGGGAAGGAAGAGGCAGAGGGACGGAAGTGGCAGAGGGGAGGCAGAGGCAGAGGGAAGGAAGAGGCAGAGGGAAGGAAGGGGCAGAGGGAAGGAAGAGGCAGAGGGGAGGCAGAGGGAAGGAAGAGGCAGGGGAAAGGAAGAGGCAGAGGGAAGGAAGGGGCAGAGGGGAGGCAGAGGGAAGGAAGAGGCAGAGGGAAGGAAGAGGCAGAGGAAAGGAAGAGGCAGAGGGAAGGAAGAGGCAGAGGGAAGTACGAGGCAGAGGAAGGAAGAGACAGAGGGAAGGAAGTGGCAGAGGGGAGGCAGAGGGAAGGAAGAGGCAGAGGGAAGGACGAGGCAGAGGCAGAGGGAAGGAAGAGGTAGAGGGAAGGAAGAGGCAGAGGGAAAGAAGTGGCAGAGGGGAGGCAGAGGCAGAGGGAAGGAAGAGGCAGAGGAGGGAAGGAAGAGGCAGAGGGAAGGAAGAGGCAGAGGGAAGGAAGAGGCAGAGGGGAGGCAGAGGGAAGGAAGAGGCAGAGGGAAGGAAGAGGCAAAGGGAAGGAAGAGGCAGAGGGAAGGAAGAGGCAGAGGGAAGGAAGTGGCAGAGGGGAGGCAGAGGGAAGGAAGAGGCAGAGGGAAGGAAGAGGCAGAGGGAAGGAAGAGGCAGAGGGGAGACAGAGGGAAGGAAGAGGCAGAGGGAAGGAAGAGGCAGAGGGAAGGAAGAAGCAGAGGGAAGGAAGAGGGAGAGGGACGGCAGAGGCAGAGGCAAGGAAGAGGTAGAGGGAAGGACGAGGCAGAGGGACGGCAGAGGCAGAGGGAAGGACGAGGCAGAGGGAAGGACAAGGCAGAGGAAGGAAGAGGCAGAAGGAAGGAAGAGGCAGAGGGAAGGAAGTGGCAGAGGGGAGACAGAGGGAAGGAAGAGGCAGAGGGAAGGAAGAGGCAGAGGGAAGGATGAGGCAGAGGGGAGGCAGAGGGACGGCAGAGGCAGAGGGAAGGAAGAGGTAGAGGGAAGGACGAGGCAGAGGGAATGACGAGGCAGAGGAAGGAAGAGGCAGAGGGAAGGAAGAGGCAGAGGGAAGGAAGTGGCAGAGGGGAGACAGAGGGAAGGAAGAGGCAGAGGGAAGGAAGAGGCAGAGGGAACGATGAGGCAGAGGGGAGGCAGAGGCAGAGGGAAGGAAGAGGCAGAGGGCAGGAAGTGGCAGAGGGGAGGCAGAGGCAGAGGGAAGGAAGAGGCAGAGGGAAGGAAGAGGCAGAGGGGAGGCAGAGGGAAGGAAGAGGCAGAGGGAAGGAAGAGGCAGAGGGGAGGCAGAGGGAAGGAAGAGGCAGAGGGAAGGGAGAGGCAGAGGGACGGCAGAGGCAGAGGGAAGGAAGAGGTAGAGGGAAGGACGAGGCAGAGGGACGGCAGAGGCAGAGGGAAGGAAGAGGTAGAGGGAAGGACGAGGCAGAGGGAAGGACGAGGCAGAGGGAGGAAGAGGCAGAGGGAAGGAAGAGGCAGAGGGAAGGAAGTGGCAGAGGGGAGACAGAGGGAAGGAAGAGGCAGAGGGAAGGAAGAGGTAGAGGGAAGGACGAGGCAGAGGGAAGGACGAGGCAGAGGAAGGAAGAGGCAGAGGGAAGGAAGAGGCAGAGGGAAGGAAGAGGCAGAGGGAAGGACGAGGCAGAGGGGAGGCAGAGGCAGAGGGATGGAAGGGGCAGAGGGATGGAAGAGGCCTACGGGCGAGTGGTGTAATATAGATAGATCGATAGCAGTCCACGTGAAGCGGAAGAAGCGCAGACCCGATACTAGTCTGACTCAGAATCTGCAGAGTCCAACTGCGGATTAGGCTCTACTTTCCCCTTCTCGGCACATGGCCACCGCCCTACTTACGCCGCCTCGCTGTATCTAAATCCTCTGTTATCGCGGCGTATGTCGACCCCCCCACCTGCACCCTATGAAATGTTATCCCACCTTCTCTGATATGCTGCGGCCTGGGCTCTGCACCCCTTTCTGTGTCGGATCCAGGTGCGAGGACTGGGGCGAGGAAGAGCCGCGCACAGTCACCGTTGCTCATCGGGTCCCGCGTCACACGGGCAGAGGTGTGACAGCCCCTTTTCTCCTAGGCTTGCCCGTTGTGGTGTGTGTGGTAGTTCTCAGGTGTGTCACTTGGCCCGGAGCCGGCCCGAGGCACGGGCAGCCGGTGCCGTCGCCCCAGGATCCGCGCTCTTGGGGGCCCCGCAGCGACTGCTGCCGTGAGTATAAGAGCTAAGGAGGGCTGGGCTGCTTCCAGCCACAGGGCTTTTCTCTGTGCCTGTTCTAGCGGCCCTGCTGTCGGCTTCTAACCCCCTGTGAGGGGCTTCTGGAGACAAATACCTCCCCAGCAGTCCATCAGACCCGTGGAGCCTCACAGTCAGGGGCCCACCCGGGCCCACCCACCTCCCCGGCAGCTCATCAGACCCGTGGAGCCTCACAGTCAGGGGGGCCCACCCACCTCCCCGGCAGCTCATCAGACCCGTGCAGCCTCACAGTCAGGGGCCCACCACCTCCCCGGCAGCTCATCAGACCCGTGGAGCCTCACAGTTAGGGACCCACCACCTCCCCGGCAGCCCATCAGACCCGTGGAGCTTCACAGTTAGGGGCCCACCACCTCACCGGCAGCCCCCACCTCCCCGGCAGCCCATCAGACCCGTGGAGCCTCACAGTCAGGGGCCCACCACCTCCCCGGCAGCCCATCAGACCCGTGGAGCCTCACAGTCAGGGGCCCACCACCTCCCCGGCAGCCCATCAGACCCGTGGAGCCTCACAGTCAGGGGCCCACCACCTCCCCGGCAGCCCATCAGACCCGTGGAGCCTCACAGTCAGGGGCCCACCCACCTCCCCAGGAGCCCATCAGACCCGTGGGGCCTCACAGTTAGGGGGCACACCCACCTCCCCAGCAGTTCATCAGACCCATGGGGCCCCACAGTTAGGGGGCCAACCCACCTCCCCAGCCGCAGTTCATCAGACCCGTGGGGCCTCATAGCTAGGGGCCCCACCCACCTCCCCAGCAGTTCATCGGACCCACGGGGCCCCACAGTTAGGGGGCCCACCCACCTCCCCAGCAGTTCATCAGACCCACGGGGCCCCACAGTTAGGGGGCCCACCCACCTCCCCAGTAGTCCACCTCCCCAGCAGTCCACCTCCCCAGCCGCAGTTCATCAGACCCGTGGGGCCTCATAGCTAGGGGCCCCACCCACCTCCCCAGCAGTTCATCGGACCCACGGGGCCCCACAGTTAGGGGGCCCACCCACCTCCCCAGCAGTTCATCAGACCCACGGGGCCCCACAGTTAGGGGGCCCACCCACCTCCCCAGTAGTCCACCTCCCCAGCAGTCCACCTCCCCAGCCGCAGTTCATCAGACCCATGGGGCCCCACAGTTAGGGGGCCCACCCACCTCCCCAGCAGTTCATCAGACCCACGGGGCCCCACAGGTAGGGGGCCCACCCACCTCCCCAGCAGTTCATCAGACCCACGTGGCCCCACAGTTAGGGGGCCCACCCACCTCCCCAGCAGTTCATCAGACCCGTGGGGCCTCACAGTTAGGGGGCCCACCCACCGCCCCAGCAGTTCATCAGACCCATGGGGCCCCAGAGTTAGGGACCCACCCACCTCCCCAGCAGTTCATCAGACCCATGGGGCCTCACAGTTAGGGGGCCCACCCACCTCCCCAGCAGTTCATCAGACCCGTGGGGCCCCACAGTTAGGGGGCCCACCCACCTCCCCAGCAGTTCATCAGACCCGTGGGGGCCCACAGTTAGGGGGCCCACCCACGGGGCCCACCCACGGGGCCCACCCACCTCCCCAGCAGTTCATCAGACCCGTGGGGCCTCACAGTTAGGGGGCGCACCCACGAGTTGCTGCCCAAATCTGTTTTCTTTGAGGCAATTAAAATATGTTGACAAAAAAGAGTTGTGTCTCAATAGTATTCATATGTCTGTATTTGGTGTGTTAAATACAGTTTTGGGGTTCATGGGGGGGGAATGTCAGATTTGACCCGCATATAAAGCATTCATTTGTCAAACGGTGCAAAAGGTTACCATTTCACATTATCTTCTGTTATGATTAAGTCTTGAAAGACAGCCTACAAGCCATTTTTAAAATAATTTTGGGGAGTTGCATTCTGGTATTCGTAGTATTCAAGATGGGCTATAAATCACACAACATTTGTACTATTTGTAACATATTTTTATAAGGATTCCTATATTGCTGCAGTACTTTAATTATGATGTGTGTACTCTTCAAGTCTGATTTATAAAACAGAGTCATATTGAAAACCAAACATCATGGTGAGGAGGGGAAAGGATCAGAGGGCAAATGTGTTGTGATGATTTACCAGGTCCATGCATGTGGGAAGAGATGTTGCTGGACTGAAGGTGTTCTACCTGGCCCTGTGCTGATGTTCAGGGTACAAGTTGAGATTACATGTGGGTTGACAGCATCTGCACACTTTTTTCACAGTGCCAACTCCATCTCCCAGGGGTGTTTTTGAGGGACGTCATGCAAACAAGCTTGCTTGCTTAAGTTTTCGCCCACCAGCATTTTAACCCACAAACCCACATGAAAGTGTATCCAAAGCACACATCTTGTATTTTTCTTTCCATAGAATATTTCAATATAGATATTTGGGTTAAAAGGTGCACACCTTTTATACTTTGCCAGCAGTGTTCTAGGAAAATTTCCTCCAGCTGTTTTCTTCTTCCTCTTCCGGATATTGAGGATTCATTTTGTGAAAGGCGATGCTCATTTGTAGTGTAAATTATTTTCTATTGGGAAAGGCCAGTTGAATTAAATGTGAGTATTTCACTTTAGGATACGTTGAGTCCCTGTGCGTATGTTAATGATCCTTTACACTTTTTCCTGAATTTAGAAATCATTTAGAATCGTCAAACGGTCCATGAAACGAGCACGGAACACGAACCGAGAAATGTGCCTAACCAAACAAAGGAAATCCCAGGAAGATAGAATGACATGTATTTCCACCTTCTCTCCCTTGAGGAATGACCTAAGGAAGATTATCCTAAAAAACTGGAGAATCATTCAATCAGATGATTTCAAAACCCACCACTCCGAGATCTGCATTCAAGAGAATGCCCAATCTCCGTGATAACTTAGTGCACACATATCCAGTCGAAAAACTTTTACTAGATTGGAGAAACCAAAAGAACAGTGAAAACACGTGTATGTGAGCATCGCTCTGCCATTAGAAATCAAACTAGAGATAAACCTTTGATAGCCCACTTCCAAGAAGCAAAGCATTCACACAATGACCTATATTGGTTTGTGCTCCAAACATCGAGGGCTCACCCACGTGGTGGTGATAGAGATCTAGCCCTCAAGAATTTGGACAAAGATGGATTTATGAGCTTAGTACTGTAAAAGAAGGTCTAAATATTGCCGTGGAGTGGAACCTCTTTTTTCACTAAAACTTTAATGATGACCGATAATCGTTGGTAATAGTGCCAAGGATAACAATAGCACATAGGTAACGCCATCCCCTTTAACTCGCCATAATATAAAATGAAGGCTGAAATAATTTACACTCTTCTAAGTGGTCCACATCAAATATAATAACATTTTTTAAAAACCCTGATCTAAGGAGTTTTTTCAGTAAGGTGCAAAGTAAGACACATGACGATAGGCAAACTATATACTCCTTAAAGATGGCGCCCACACGAAGATGTACGCAAATGCGAGCGCACGGCCATGTTTAAGCTTAGACCAACTCAAAATGGCAGCCAGACGCACACAGACAAAAACGTAAGAGCTAGATGAGCAGGCGTCTTTTACAGAGAACAAACATCTTGCCTGAAGCATGTGGAACCAAACCGCGAGGAGTAGCCTACAATTCCTGCAAGTAAGTGCTGACACGCTTTGGGAAAATCTGACATCTGGGCGAACAACAGATTTATATTAATACATTTGTGCATGGTTATCCCTATAGGGCACTGTACGCAGCAGGGGTACTGACAAGGAAAACATCCGAGCCTTCCCCAGTTCGCAATATATGCCAGAAGACCTATAATGTAGATCTCCACCCACGGACCATAGATTGATTAAGTAAGTGAAGCTGGCCCGATTAAGCACATTTTCTTGGGATTTGTTATGGAGAATTCTCTTCTAAGGCTAATTTCCCTTATCTATAGAGTCCCCCAGCAGCTTTGCTGGATTTGAAGGGTTTATTTTCTTCTCCTGCTAAGAGTGAGACCCTTTTTTCCCACTCTTAGACAGATTGCTAGTGTGTGTTTTAGGCTATCTTGTGTGCTTATGGTCTATGGGGTTTTTCACACCCTCATAGCAATCATCTTTTTAACATGTGTGTTACACAGCACCCTCCGTGCCGTACCACAGGGTGTCGTAGTGACCCCCAAACATAGACTCCATACCCTGGGACTGACTACTGTCTCCCAGGGCATGTAAAGTCCCCATTGACTTTACTAGTCAATACTTATGAACGAAACCAGTACAACCCATATTACTATGGAAGTACTGGAAAGGGTTAATAGTTTTTCCCTAATGTTCATTTTCGAGGGGGTACTGTACAGTCCCTCTCTCAAAAGTCTCTGGCAGGTGGTAGTGGTTACTAACGTAAATATTCGACCGCGAATATTTCCCTATGGGATTTTCCCATTGTTCGAGGCTACCACTTTTACTGACAGCCTCTAACAAAGCGCCAATTTATTTTAATATTAACTTTACTCCGGTAGGTTTTTATTGCCAGAACTTTAATAATATTTCTTTCTCGTGTCTTTCTCTATAATCCTAGTCCAGCTCGGGGATCCTTTGTTCGTCCTTTTGCCGGGCTTCTGCACAGAAGCCCTCCTCTCGGCGCCACTGAGTCTGGGGTAGACAGGATGTGTGGGAGGGGGAATAGGCACCCTGGACAGGGTTTCCTACGCAACCCAAGTTGCACTCTGCTCTGATAGGCTGGGGAGTTCTCCCGCCAGGAGAGCCACCCCACTTTGTGAGTGACAGCTAGGCTGTATGAATGGGGGTCTTGCAGCATAAAAGCAGGGTCCTGAGGACTGGAGGACAAGACGTCACCACTGGAACTAAGAAACCCGAAAAGGAGAGAAGCTGAAGACATCTGCAACGACTGAACCACCGGTGAAGCCCTGCTGCAGATGCTCACCACTTTTCTCCAACGACTTAAGAAGATCTTCCTCTGCAAGAGTCTTCTTCCCTTGAGCTGGTGGGGCCAACCAGTTCGCCAATCCCCTTCCAGGACCTGCCTTGGTCGAATTGCCAGTGCCCTGCACTCGGAGACCGGATAGCCAGGCACTTGTGCACCAGGACCGCGATTTAAAGGAGCGTACATTTTATTTGTTTGGCAGAACCGCGGCTGGTTTCATCCCTGGGCAGTGCAGTAACTCGATCCTTCCTCCATGACAACAGCCTCTCTTCCTCTGCTGGACTCCCGAACTGCAGGAACTGCCAGGAACTACCGTCAATGCAGGAGCCTCTTCTACTTTAAAGGCACATTGTTCCGCCAGGCCTCCCGTTTTGTTGGGTATCGCTAAAGGTGTTTTAAATCCTTTACTTACCTACTGGGTTGGCTGCCCCTATCATCTAACATTGTCTTTCACCTTCTGCAACCATCTTTTCGAATCGTTAAACAAAGACTTGACTGCAGCTACTAGAACAGTTTGATCCTGGGCACATTGCCTTGTACCATTGACACTGGCACAAGCCTATTGACTCTGGCTAAATCTGTTACAACTGCCTTCTCTAGATTGCTTCTCACCTAGAAATGTGTTGGTGCACCTAACTCTGATAACCACCTTTTTCCTTCCCTTTTTTTAAACTTGTGAAGTGCCATTTTGCTCGGTTTTCACCTCAGTATTGCATATGCTAAAGTACTGCCTTGCCTAACTTGTTCACAATCTACTTGGGAAGTGGTGCTGGTGTGTTAAAGAGTCTGAATCCAAAAACAAAGGTGGGGACCCCTACATGGGCATCTGGGGTGAGTTCAATATATACTAAAGAGAGAGGATACCCTATGAGCTGAAAATGCAATAAATGTGTTTCAGAAAGCTCATGCTGAGGACCAGAGAGTGTGTTCTTATTAAAAATATATCATTTTATTCTGTTACAATTTCATAAATATATCTTTTTTAAACAATTATAAGACAATTCATTTCCAATCAACATATATTTTTGTGAACAAAGTTTTTTTGTGCAAATAGCGCATTTTTGTGTAGACATTTCTCCTATGTGTATATCACTAACGCACCATTCTACCATTCATCTTCACAATCAAATCTAGTTTGTATAGAGACATTCTAAATAACTTTTACAGTAGTAATATTCCTTCTTTGACAGTCCACCATTACGTATCAACTATAAGTATCCAAGATTATTCTAGTAGTATTCCTCTCATCATTGGATTTCCTTTTGTATAGTTTCGACTTGACATCAATTAGCCAGATTTTACAGAACCATTGGTCAACGTCTTCTTCAGGATTAGCAGACTTATTCAAAGGCTTTATCAGTGCTTCAATAAGTTTCCACCGAGCTGGGGCACACTTCCTTCCCTGCTACCGAATTCGCTCAACAATAAATAACTTCAAAAAGTGTTCTGGCACGCTGGGACACACTTGCTTCCCCGCTGTCAAATTCACCCACCAGTATTAGACTTGAATGCTGGCTTCAAAAACAAGGGCCTCGCCTACTCAGGCACACACGAAAAACGGCAGAGCAACAGAACCGCGGCAGTCAGCTGTTCCGAACTGGACATGAATTGTTGTCTTATTATTGTTTAAAAATGATGTATTTCATGAAATTGTAACAGAATAAAATTATATATTTTTAATAAGAACACACTCTTTGGTCCTCAGCATGAGCTTTCTGAAACACATTTATTGCATTTTTCAGCACATAGGGTATCCTCTCTGTTTAGTGTTAAAGAGTCTAAACCTGTATAACTTGTCCTTTCCCTCCCTTTTGAGAAATTGTTAGAGTGCCATTTCTGCTTGGTTTTCACTGTGCCGTTTTGCTCAGTTTTCACTCTTGCTCAAATTTGTCTACAATTTACATAGGGAGTTGTGTATACTTTTCTGGACTGATTTAACTTGCTTTAGTAATAGTGATTTGTGTGTGAACATCAGAGTGTGTAAAATAAATATATATATACCTTTTGATACAAAGCTTTGGTCAGTATTTCCTTGTTGCATAGTACTGAGGCCCTAATGTGTAAACCCTGAATACTGCTCATCTCCCTCTTGAGATAAGTCTGACTGCTCAGCCACAGCTACCAACTAAATCTGTGTGCTACGGACTGATACCAAAGGGGATTTCTTGCATATACCTATAGCCCTAATCTTCTGTGGTGCTCCGTAAGGGAACTGCACAGGATTCTGCCTAACAGGATTGTATGTGATCAAGAGACTGAAATGCCACCCTTTATGTGTCATTTATCACAGACAACGTGCAGAGGAATTATGGGGGATGTAGTCCCGCCTGTGATGTTGCTGGACTGTTAAAAGCAACAAACGGTGAAATAATAAAGAAAGTGATACCTCAATTAATTGACAAGGTAAACCTGACAGCCATGACGCGTGTACACGAAGATGTAATACACTCTCTCATAATGAAAACAAGGAGAGATGACAGAAGTTCTCTCTTTGGTGTTTCAGTCCTGGATTAACTCAGACGCATACATTGTATGCAGAACAACCTTTGCACTGCCTCCCACACCAGAAAGAAACTACGAGAGTAGCAGGTTAGTGGGGTGTCTATTCCTTTTTCTGTGCCCCATAGGAATAATTATCACAAGCAACATAGCCGTGTCTTGGTTTTAAATTTCGGTTTTTATTTTTACTTCTAGGCAGAAAGGGCAGTGCACATGTTTCAGGGCAGGTAGCCAAATTATCCCTGGTGGAAAACAATGCAAGAAGGAGAAGATGGAAAACTGACGTTCGCACTAATGTTTTTTTGTTGTTGGAGGAATTGGACTTATTATTGAAAGAGCTTGAGGATTAAGGGGCTGATTCATGGAATTATTTGCACCAAAAACGGGGATGTGTGCGCCATTCTGCCCGCAAATCCCCATTTGTTAAACAGGGATTTGCGGGCAGAATGGTGCACAAATCGCCGTTTTTTCGGCGCAAATAATTCCTTGAATCAGCCCCTAAATCTTGTGGAGGAATTTAATGATTGTTTTACAAAAGTTTGTAATAAACTGATTTAAATTAAAAAAAAGAGAAGTTGCTTTTGTATACACTGAATTTAGGCCCTATTGATGACATTTGAAGACCTGTGGAAGTGCTTACTCCCACTGCCTCAGTAGCTTTCCAGTAAATAGGCCTTGCTACGATTGCACTATCCTGCAGCAATAGCACTTTGCCCTGTAGGCCCAGGGCCAATCCCTGCCCTTACATCCTTGGAACTTACAGTCACATTAGGTATGTTTGGATTACTTGCCGGTGATCTTCATTACTCTTTCTCCTGCTCTTCCTCGTCACAGTACTTTCCTTTGTGGTACCCATCGCTTGAACCTCAGTTTATTTGATCCCCACAGACATTAATGACTAATTTAGTGACTTTTTTATCTGTGATGCAAATAAAGGAGCCCCCACACATCTTTTGCCGCCTATGGCCCTGCAAATCCTAGGGCTGGCCCTGGCTTGGGCATAACCTTGAGGCCCTGATTCATGGAATTATTTGCGTGTAAAACCAGGATTTGTGCGCCATTCTGCCCGCGAATCCCTATTCGTCAAACAGTGATTTGCGGGCAGAATGGCGCACAAATAATGCCATGAATCGGGGTCTGGGGGTTCTCAAGTTCCACTTCTTCAGCTCGTTCTCAAATGATCACGTGGCCCTGAAAAGAGAGGCATGTATTCCTCAAAAAAAGAAAAACTAGGAACTTTTGGATCGTTGTTGGATGATTGGAACATAGTTGCCAACATGACCCATTCCAATCTGTAGGTCCTTATCCAAAACTGTTTTTTTCTTTGCATTCTGGGACTTGTAGTACGCGTTTTATAATGGGAAAAGTGGAACTACAATTTCCAGAATACAAAGAAAAAAACAGGACTGGATAAGCATCTATAGATTGGAATGGGTCATGCTGGCAACTCTGCTAGAAGGGACTGGGAGGCCGCGGTTGGCCTGTATTAAATGCGTGTGTGTATTAAGTCTGGAGAGGCGATGAGCCGAGGTGGGCGCTTTGTGGCGTTTGTAAAGCGCGGCATTCAGCGCCTACACAGCTTCCAGGCGCTGGCGGATGGCTGGGCGGTGGAACAGGAACCCGAGGCAGCTTTTCATTAGGAAGCACGGAAAGTGCTGCACTGTTATTTGTGGCCCTGAGTGTGTGTCCACGGCAGTAAGAATGGTGAGAGAGAGGGGGTGGGGGGACAGATATACAGAGAGAGGCATAGACAGAAAGATGATATATAGAGAGGTAGATAGACGGCGCTGGAAATGGCCAAAATGTAATGGGGACCCCACCAGCCCCCTACCATTCGCGCGTGGGCAGGGGGCAGATTGTCAGTGGCGTGGGCGGGACTGAGGGGTGCAGGTATGTGTTGAATAATGTGGGTGCCCTGAATATAGGGCCTCGGCTCTACAGGGAACGGCGCTCCGTCTTGTTCCTGCCCAATTCCTTGCCTGATAACGCCAACACATCTTCTCTCAAGATGGCTAAATAATTAATGTGGCACCTTTTGCAAGTTTCTTACACTCCGATTTTAGACGCATCAACATTTGGCGAGTGACTTCATTCCGGGGGCTGCTCACTCTGGCCACCTCCTATTTTTAAAGGTAAGCCCCAGATGTCCCCTCTCATCTTTAACTTGAGTGTGTGGGGCTTAGCCTGGCTAAGGGACCCCAGCACCTCGCACTGCAGGGACCCAGGGGAGGGGGTGCCTTCAGTGGGCATGGAATCAGGCTCTCCAACTCTCCCTCTGTGTCCCTCCATAGGGGGCTCATAGGTCCCCCCCCCCCCCCCACTATAACCTTCAGTAGCAGGTGCTATGCGTGCGCCCCCTCTTCCCTTGGGAATAAGAAACATGCATGACTGTTATATGAGTGTCAGAGGCATTAACCAGCAACTCGTAGTGCCTCGCAGCACGCTTGTTTGCCTCAAGCCGCTGTCCGGGGGGAGTATTGTAGCCAGCGGCTGGAAGCGGGGTCATACATATTTTCATTTGTAAGCACTGGCCAGCCAATCAAGGTTTAAGATGCGCCTGGCAAATCTGGCTCTGCTTAACTGGTACTCGTAGTGGAGAGGGGCGTTATGGCCATGTTATGCCCACGTTATACCCCACTCCACCCATTTCACCCAGTTCAACCCACAGGGCAGCAAATGCGACCAACAGTGACATTAAAATAGCGCTTCTCTACAGAATGAAAGCGATTCCGGGCGCTGAAAGGGCGCAGGCTGTGCACTAAATTCGTCTTCCAGGCTGTATGGGGTAAAGAGGCGAGTTTACCGCAGGTTCGCGTTCACGATTATGTAACAAGCTTGTGCGGGTCCAAGATGTAAAAGGGGTCCTGTGGTGAGTGCATAGAAGTGCCAGCACTTCCTGCAGCTTCCACGAGTTGCCCATTAGTAGCCAGTGAGCGCAGCAGCAGATGGGGAGGACCCGAGAAGTCACAGAAGGAAAGATTCTGCACAGGTGTGTCTTGTGGGTGCAACATGTGTCCTACAGACAGTCTATGGGTCATAAGGCTGACATGCGTATGTGCAACATTTTATGTTGCAAATTGCAATGGTTATCAGGGGTGTAGTATGTGAACGCCAGTGTAGTGTGCTGGCCCAGGTGCAGCAGTTTAACATGTGTGGAGCATGTTGGCATACGTGGATCAGGTTACCCTCATGGGTGCAACAGGTTTGCACCAGAGTAGCAGGCTACGGGGAGTTGGTGTAGCATGCTAGCATAGGTGTAACATGCTAGTGTACATATACCATGTTAGCCTGGGTGTAGCTTGTCAGCGCAGGTGTTGCAGGTTAGCGCCAGTGTATAGGATTAGTGGACCAGGTTTACGATGGAGACGAGTTAGCGAAGGTCCAGCAAATATGTGTTTATAAAGCGTGTTAGCCTAGGTGTAACATGTTACCATTAATATAGTATGTGAGGGCAGGTTTAGCAGGATAGTGTCGTTGCCACGAACTCGCTTAGGTCAAGCATGTTAGCATAGGTGCAGCAGGTTTGCAAGTTAGCGTAGGTATAGCAGATTGGCGTCAGTGCAGCAGGTTTGCGTCAGTGAAGTGTGTTAGCTGAGGTGCAGCAGGTTTGCACCAGTGTTGCGAGTTAGCGAAGGTATAGCAGATTGGCGCCAGTGCAGCAGGGTTGCATCAGTGCCGCATGTTAGCTTAGGCGCAGCAGGTTTGCCTCAGTGCAACATGTTAGCTTAGGCGCAGCAGGTTTGCCTCAGTGCAGCATGTTAGCTTAGGTGCAGCAGGTTGGCCTCAGTGTAGCGAGTTAGCATAGGTATAGCAGATTGGCATCAGTGTAGCAGATTTGCGTCACTGTAGCATGTTAGCCTAGGCGCAGCAGGTTTGCCTCAGTGTTGCGAGTTAGCGTAGGTGCAGCAGGTTTGTGCCCGTGTAGCATTAGGCGCAGCAGGTTTGCCTCAGTGTTGCAAGTTAGCGTAGGTATAGCAGATTGGCGTCAGTGCAGCAGGGTTGCACCAGAGTAGCAGGTTACGGGGAGTTGGTGTAGCATGCTAGCATAGGTGTAACATGCTAGTGTACATATACCATGTTAGCCTGGGTGTAGCTTGTCAGCGCAGGTGTTGCAGGTTAGCGCCAGTGTATAGGATTAGTGGACCAGGTTTACGATGGAGACGAGTTAGCGAAGGTCCAGCAAATATGTGTTTATAAAGCGTGTTAGCCTAGGTGTAACATGTTACCATTAATATAGTATGTGAGGGCAGGTTTAGCAGGATAGTGTCGTTGCCACGAACTCGCTTAGGTCAAGCATGTTAGCATAGGTGCAGCAGGTTTGCAAGTTAGCGTAGGTATAGCAGATTGGCGTCAGTGCAGCAGGTTTGCGTCAGTGAAGTGTGTTAGCTGAGGTGCAGCAGGTTTGCACCAGTGTTGCGAGTTAGCGAAGGTATAGCAGATTGGCGCCAGTGCAGCAGGGTTGCATCAGTGCCGCATGTTAGCTTAGGCGCAGCAGGTTTGCCTCAGTGCAACATGTTAGCTTAGGCGCAGCAGGTTTGCCTCAGTGCAGCATGTTAGCTTAGGTGCAGCAGGTTGGCCTCAGTGTAGCGAGTTAGCATAGGTATAGCAGATTGGCATCAGTGTAGCAGATTTGCGTCACTGTAGCATGTTAGCCTAGGCGCAGCAGGTTTGCCTCAGTGTTGCGAGTTAGCGTAGGTGCAGCAGGTTTGTGCCCGTGTAGCATTAGGCGCAGCAGGTTTGCCTCAGTGTTGCAAGTTAGCGTAGGTATAGCAGATTGGCGTCAGTGCAGCAGGGTTGCACCAGAGTAGCAGGTTACGGGGAGTTGGTGTAGCATGCTAGCATAGGTGTAACATGCTAGTGTACATATACCATGTTAGCCTGGGTGTAGCTTGTCAGCGCAGGTGTTGCAGGTTAGCGCCAGTGTATAGGATTAGTGGACCAGGTTTACGATGGAGACGAGTTAGCGAAGGTCCAGCAAATATGTGTTTATAAAGCGTGTTAGCCTAGGTGTAACATGTTACCATTAATATAGTATGTGAGGGCAGGTTTAGCAGGATAGTGTCATTGCCACGAACTCGCTTAGGTCTAGCATGTTAGCATAGGTGCAGCAGGTTTGCAAGTTAGCGTAGGTATAGCAGATTGGCGTCAGTGCAGCAGGTTTGCGTCAGTGAAGTGTGTTAGCTGAGGTGCAGCAGGTTTGCACCAGTGTTGCGAGTTAGCGAAGGTATAGCAGATTGGCGCCAGTGCAGCAGGGTTGCATCAGTGCCGCATGTTAGCTTAGGCGCAGCAGGTTTGCCTCAGTGCAGGATGTTAGCTTAGGCGCAGCAGGTTTGCCTCAGTGCAGCATGTTAGCTTAGGTGCAGCAGGTTGGCCTCAGTGTAGCGAGTTAGCATAGGTATAGCAGATTGGCATCAGTGTAGCAGATTTGTGTCACTGTAGCATGTTAGCCTAGGCGCAGCAGGTTTGCCTCAGTGTTGCGAGTTAGCGTAGGTGCAGCAGGTTTGCGCCCGTGTAGCATTAGGCGCAGCAGGTTTGCCTCAGTGTTGCAAGTTAGCGTAGGTATAGCAGATTGACTTCAGTGCAGCAGGGTTGCATCAGTGCCGCATGTTAGCTTAGGTGCAGCAGGTTGGCCTCAGTGTTGCGAGTTACTGCAGGTGCAGTATCTTTGCGCCCGTGTTGTTAGTTAGTGTAAGTGCATCAGGTCTGCATCAGTGCAGCATGTTAGCTTAGGTGCAGCAGGTTTGCTTCAGTGTTGCGAGTTAGCACAGGTGCAGAAGGTTTGCGCCCGTGTAGGATTAGGCGCAGCAGGTTTGCGTGGGTGCCACGAGTTAGCGCAGGTGCAGCAGGATTGCGCCCACACAGTATTAGGCGCAGCATTTTGCGCGGGTGTCGCGAGTTAGCTCAGGTGCAGCAGGTTTGCCTCAGTGTTGCGAGTTAGTTTAGGTGCCTCAGGTCTGCGTCAGTGCAGCATGTTAGCTTAGGCGCAGCAGGTTTGCCTCAGTGTTGCGAGTTAGCACAGGTGCAGAAGGTTTGCGCCTGTGTAGCATTAGGCGCAGCAGGTTTGCGTGGGTGCCACGAGTTAGCGCAGGTGCAGCAGGATTGCGCCCACACAGTATTAGGCGCAGCATTTTGCGCGGGTGTCGCGAGTTAGCGCAGGTACAGCAGGATTGCGCCCACACAGTATTAGGCGCAGCATTTTGCGCGGGTGTCGCGAGTTAGCTCAGGTGCAGCAGGTTTGCCTCAGTGTTGCGAGTTAGTGTAGGTGCCTCAGGTCTGCGTCAGTGCTTCATGTTAGCTTAGGCGCAGCAGGTTTGCCTCAGTATTGCGAGTTAGCACAGGTGCAGAAGGTTTGCGCCCGTGTAGCATTAGGCGCAGCAGGTTTGCGTGGGTGCCATGAGTTAGCGCAGGTGCAGCAGGATTGCGCCCACACAGTATTAGGCGCAGCATTTTGCGCGGGTGTCGCGAGTTAGCTCAGGTGCAGCAGGTTTGCCTCAGTGTTGCGAGTTAGTGTAGGTGCCTCAGGTCTGCGTCAGTACAGCATGTTAGCTTAGGCGCAGCAGGTTTGCCTCAGTGTTGCGAGTTAGCGCAGGTGCAGCAGGGTTGTGCCCGTGCAGCATTAGGTGCAGCAGTTTTGCGCAGGTGTCACGAGTTAGCGCTGGTGCAGCAGGTTTGCGCCAGTGCAGTATCAGACACCGCAGGTTTGCGTGGGTGTCACGAGTTAGCGCAGGTGCAACAGGGTTGCGCCCGCGTAGCATTAGACCATCAAGTTTGCACGGGTGTTGCGAGTTAGCGCAGGTGCAGCAGGGTTGCGCCCGCGTAGCATTAGACGCAGCAGGTTTGCGTAGGTGTCGCGAGTTAGCGCAGGTGCAGCAGGGTTGCGCCCGTGTAGCATTAGGTGTAGCAGGTTTGCGCCCGTGCAGCATTAGGCACAGCAGGTTTGCGCAGATGTCGCGGGTTAGCGCAGGTGCAGCAGGATTGCGCTCGTGTAGCATTAGGTGCAGCAGGTTTGCGCTCGCGCAGCATTAGGCACAGCAGGTTTGCGAAGATGTCGCGGGTTAGCGCAGGTGCAGCAGGATTGCGCCCGCGCAGCATCAGGCGCAGCAGGTTTGCACGGGTGTTGCGGGTTCGCAGGCGCCTTACGTCGTCTTGAAGAGCCCTCCCAGGGCGGTGCCCAGCAGGAGGCAGGATTGCTGAGCGAAGAAGACCCAGGTGATGTCCTGCAGGGAGCTCTGGGTCTGGCAGCGCAGGTCCAGCAGGGTGGGCCCCAGGAAGGCGATGCAGAGGCCGAAGCTGAAGAAGACGCTCCAGTAGGTTAGCGTGGGCTGCAAGTTCTTCCGGAAGAGGCCGACAATGCGCTCGTCCAGCCCCATCCTTGGCCCTCAGGGGGTTATCAAAAGCAGAGGGCACCCCCAGTTCTGGACACGCACCTTCTGGTGGCAAGGGAAAAGGGGGCTAGTCCACCTGGCAGCAGCCCACGGTGGGCACTCTCTGCTTCCTTCACAGATCAGACCGGCAAAGCCCCCAAAGGGCACTCTCCCCCTGGTCCTCAAAGAGATAATGTTTTGGGAGACACGCTCTGTTGCCTAGGTCCTAAGAGGGTATCAAGTTCTGGCACTGGTCCTCGGAGGGCACCGTCTCCTGGCACTGGATCTCAGAGCGAGCAGGCTCTCCTGGCACAGGTCAGCAGGGTGCAAAATCTCGCGGTACATGTCATCGGGGGGCGTTCTCCCCTGGCACTGGTCCGCTGGCGGTAGTTTGGAAAGACCCTTGTCCCGAAACAAGTCCTCCGAGGTAGCCTCGTATGGCACAGGTGCCCCGCAGAGCAGACTGCCTCTGCCGCACAGATCGTGAAGGGGGCACCCCTGCTAGTGGCATAGGCACACGGGGGTCACCTTCTCCTCCTGGCACTGGTGGGGCAATGGGCTGTCAGGCGAAAGGGCACTCTCTCTCGGAACTCTCGTCAGACGTGTCTATTGGGGCACCGATTGTCGGTGTGCCCCCCTCCCCGAGTGGCAGTTATTCCAGAGAGGTGGGAGAAGCATTCGTCGCACAGCTCCTCGAGTGCAGCGTCTCCAGGCACTATAACACGACAGGCATCTGCTCTCTCTCTCTACACACACGCAAACACACGGGTCCCGACCAATTCTCCAGGCTCGCTGTGGTTTCCCAAATCCCCAGTCGCCAAAGTTCCTTGAAGTCTGACAAAGAACTCGAAAGATATGATGGCCCGTCAGGGGTGGCTTCTGATGGAAGAGAGGCGCTATCCAAACACTTCAGTGAATAAAGAGGTGCCCGGACACACAGGGCAGTGCTCGCTGCTGCTTCTCCCGGCTGCAAGGTTCAGGATGTGCGTGGGAGGGGCGTGTAAATCGGAGATGCCGGCAAGTGCCGCCTTCTCGGAAGAGACTGCCCCAAGCGGCTGAGACAGACAGAGGACACCGCAGCCTTCGCAGAGGGCTCTCTGACAGAGACAAAACCAGCCCAGACCCAAGGGCCACCTTCCACCAGGGGGGTGCGCCTTATTGGAAGAGACAGCCACAGGCCCGGGAGATATAGACAGCCGCCCTAAGCATATCCACGGAAGGCTGCGAGGGAAATTCCAATGGGAGAAGACAGCCGTAGGAGACATGGGGAGACAGACAGAATCTCAACCCGAAGGAGGCCAAAAACCGCAGCGGAAGTGAGCGCCCACCCCAGATTTCAAGTGTGAGGGAGAAGAAAAGGTAGGATGGCATGGACGAGCGTCTCTCATTGGCAGAGATTTCCACGGGGCATGAGACCGCATCAGGTGGAAAGAGATAGCGCCACCCTTAGAGAATGCCACATCCCCTGGGCCCGAGAGGAGGGAGGGCCTGCCATGAGACATCGCTAGAATAAGGAACACAAGAATCGGTTCACAGGGAAAGGTGAAAGACCCAGAGAGGGGCAACGGGGGTGAAAAGGGGCGCCCGGGGGCGGCATGGGAGCGGCGGGGCACATAAAGTGAAAGCGCGGTACCCAGGAGAAAATGACAGCTGTCCCCTGAGCTCAGACGCGACGGGTGCGGAAACATGCAGTGGCAGGTGAGTCTCATTGGGGAGAGCAGGCAACAGTGGACGAGGCAAGCTCGGGGGGAAAAGAGAGCGCTACTGAAACCCAGATGGAAAGAGACAGCCGACTAGCTAGGACTTGAGGAGAGAATTTAGACAGCAGCAAATCATGAGAAAGAAGTGACATGCTGCTGCCAGCTCATAGGCTATGTTAAACTTTAAGTGACGCACACACTGCACAGACTGCAGCAGCTGTGCCGGATTCCCTGACACGGAAATGAAAGCTTCCCTCAGACACTGGCAGAAGCAGCGAGTGCGGCACAGGTGGAAGGAGGGGCGCGCCCCACTCACACACAATGCCTACGGTATAGATGGCAGGAGGCACACAACAGGCAGTCACGGCAATAGCAGGGCACCTAACACCCACACCCAGAACATCCATAGCACAGGCAGCCACACAAGGGTGACCCAGACGCACCCAGACGCCGTACGCTCATCACGCCATCTCCCTATCCGATTGTGTCAACCACAGGGCTTTAAGTGGGCCGGGGCCGAGCACCGACAGACTCAAAAGTCTAGTTCTGAGGCGTGTCCTGTTAGGCAGAATCCTGTGCAGTGCCCTTAGGGACCACTACACACAATTAAGACTACAGGTGGCAATACAAGTTTTACCTTTGGTACAAGCCTGTACTACTATGTTAAAGTGGTAGCAGTAGCGGAGCAGCCAGGCTTATCCCAAGAGTATATGAGCAGTAGCAGAGATTACACAAAGGGACCACAATTACTGTGACTCAAGCAAACACTGACTCAAGGTTTCAGGTAAAAAATATAAGTACATTTATTTTTAAACCATCAGTTATAAACACAACACCTCTATTAAACTTTAAACAAAACCACACGTTAAATATACAACTAACCAATTCACTTTGTACAGTTTGTCTCAAGGTAAGTACCCTGTGTTTGAATGAACCGATGTTATGAACAAAACACGATACCGCGGATACGGTTGCGATCACTTTTTGACAGTTCGGTCTACTCAATAAACACGTATCCGTGACATGAAATGCTAACGGGGCAAAAGCACACTTAGCACCTGAGATACCCAGAGGGAGTTGGAGGCAAAAATCACAGGCAAAAATCACAGGCAATATTTAGGTTAGGCAGACAGTATCAAGAAAGACTCAGAAACAGGAGTTCACAAGTCAAAGGGTCAGAGCCAGGCTTAAGTGAAACCGGAGACCTGTGCTGAAGATCACACCGTTAGACAGTTCACGATTCAGCGTAGCCCAAAAGTACTTGGATATTGTCAATGTTCGGAAGCAAAAGTTATAAGAAGGAGGGAAGACAAGGACGAGCCTTGAGGATGAAGAAAAGGGATTCATCCAGTTTCCTTATTTCCACGATGCAGCTGGAGCCCTGGCAGTTGTTCCTGTTGGTTTCCCGCAGACCCACGATTCCTGGAGCTTCGTTGTGAAGGAGGACGTCTGAAGGGGGTCTGCACCACACAGGGATGAAGCCGACAGCAGCGACAACGCAAAGGTGTGCTCCTTAAAAACAGGAGAGGCTCAGCAGGTGGCTATCCGGACCACTACAGCAGTGTGCAGCGATTTCGACCACGGCAGAGATCTCTGGCTGAAGAAGATGAGCTGGTTATCCCCACCAGGCTCAAGGGAAGAAGACTCCGGACTGGATCTCCTCTTAGTCGTTGAAGCGAATATAGCTCAGGACTGCAGCAGGGTTCACCGGGACGGGGTAGTTGCAGCAGCCGTCGTTCTCTCCGCTTCTCTTCGGTTCCTTGTAGTTCCAGAGGTGACTCTGACTTCTAACCCAAGAGACCTGCCTTTTATGCGCAAAACCCCCATTCACACAGCCTGGCTGTCAATCACGCAGCAGGGGGTTGTCCAGTCGGGACAACCACCTCAGCCAATCATGGCAAAGTGCGACTTTGGTTTCCTAGGATACCCTGTGCAGGGGGTGACTACACCCCTTCCCCACATTCAGTCTACCTAGACACCCAGGCGCCAAGAGGAAGGCTTCTCTGCAGAAGCCCGCCAAAAGACGGGGAACAAAGAAGGCAAACCTAGTTTGCCACGCAAAGTAAAACACAAGAAGGACTTTAACAAAAAGAAATGGCGAATAAACCCAACCGGAGCCAAAAGAAAGACGATTTGGTCAAGCGGGTTTATGTTCGAGGCTAATATAATAGCCAAGAACAGTGCCAAGTTTATCTAATATAATCGCGGTAGAAAAGTTAGGGTAGATACCACTGCCACCAGCCAAGTCTAAATGTTAAAAGAGCGAAACAATGCTCAGGGAGGTACAGACAGAAAAGGGGTACAGATTAGCCCTTTCCAGTACTCCATGCAAGATGGGGTGTACTGCGTCTGTGGTAAAAATGACTATGTAAAGTAAATGGCAACTTTACCTTTCTCTGGGGGACAGTAGTCAGCCCCCGCGAAATGGAGTCAGAGGGAAGTCTTAAAGATCACCCTGGGTTACTAAACTAAAGGTGCTGTGTAACCCGTACAAGAACAGGGGCACCTGGTGTGGTGTGCTCCAGTGCCCAAGATCACACAATGAGTAAAAACACATAGGCAAAAACACATGTAAGAGTGGAAAAAGGATGTACACTCTTACCAGGTGGAAAAAATAAACTCCAGAAATCCAGCAAAGCTGCTGGGGGACTCACTAGGTGAGGGAAAATAGCCCTAGAAGGAGAATTCTCCCTAACACTGCCCTGCCGGGGCTCACTAATCTACCCTGGCAGGCAGCTAAAGGACAATGTTTTTTTTAAAGCCTGAAGCTCTCTCTCATGTGTGAGAGCTTCAGGCTTCAGAAAAAAATGCCTTTCATCCATAATGGTGGCGCTGCACCTGCGAGGCATCCTTTCAAGAAAGAGATGCCCGTGGGCCAGCGCCGCCATTATGGAGAAAAACGTGAGGCCACTGGAAGCAGAGGCCTTGTTTTTTCAAAATCCTGAAGCTCCTGCGAAAGAGCATGAGCTTCAGGATTTTGAAAAAAAGGCCTCTCCTTTGCAGCCTAAATGGTGACGCTGCCCCAGCGCCATCACTAAGGCTGAAAAGGCGAGACGATGTCCCCTGCCAGGAAAGCCTTTAGAAAATAAATGCAGATATCAACCCTCTCTACAATAGTTTGCCTGGCAGAGGTGCTTGTAGCCCATTGAGCCTAGGCTGGTCAAGGGGGTGGGGTCTAACGGGCCAGCAGGCGGCCCCCCCATCGTTAGGCCACTCCACCTTGATGAGCCCGAGCTCATTTTTCAGTGCCACTTAAGGCACTGGTAAACCACAAACTGTTCGCTCTCTGTACTTTCATGGGCTTTCTCTGTCCGTCTAGTTCCAGCTCTGTGTGCTTTACTCGGCCTGGGAAGTACATCCTGCAATGCCCGCACCTCCACCCCCCTGTGCTTTTATCTGACTAAGCCATCCATCAATGCCCTCTTACTGTCCGTTTTCAACCACAATGCCTTCTAGTGGCGAACGTGTGTGCTTGCAACCAATGACCACAGACGTCCTTAGTCTTTTATATATATAGATGGATGGCATCTCGTTCAGGGCAATTAGTTTTGACCAGATATCTGGAGACCATGATGGGAGCTGTGATGCTAAAGCCCCAGTGTTGAGATATCTGGAATCCTTGACGGGAGCTGTGATGCTAAAGCCCCGGTATTGAGATATCTGGAAGCCATGACGGGAGCTGCGATGCCAAAGCCCCGGTGTTGAGATATCTGGAAGCCATGACAGGAGCTGTGATGCTAAAGCCCCTGTGTTGAGATATCTAGAAGTCATGACGGGAGCTACGATGCTAAAGCCCCGGTGCTGAGATATCTGGAGGCCATGATGGGAGCTGTGATGCTAAAGCCCCGGTGTTGAGACATCTGGAAGCCATGGCGGGAGCTGTGATGCTAAAGCCCCGGCGCTGAGATATCTGGAAGCCATGGCGGGAGCTGCGATGCTAAAGCCCCGGTGCTTAGATATCTGGAGGCCATCTGGGAGCTGTGATGCTAAAGCCCCAGTGTTGAGATATCTGGAAGCCATGATGGGAGCTGCGATGCTAAATTCCCAGTGTTGATATATCTGGAAGCCATGACGGGAGCTGCGATGCTAAAGCCCCGGTCTTGAGATATCTGGAAGCCATGACGGGAGCTGTGATGATAAAGCTCCGGTCCTGAGGTATCTGGGAGCCAGGAAGCTATGAGAGCAGCTGCAATGCTAAAGCCCCGGTGTTGAGATATCTGGAAGCCATGAGAGGAGCTGCGATGTTAAAGCCCCGGTGTTGAGATATCTGGCAGCCATGAGAGGAGCTGCGATGCTAAAGCCCCGGTATTGAGATATCTGGAAGCCATGACTGGAGCTGTGATGCTTAAGCCCCGGTGCTGAGATATCTGGAAGCCATGGCAGGAGCTGTGATGCTAAAGCCCCGGTGTTGAGATATCTGGAGGGCATGGAGGGAGCTGCAATGCTTACGCCCCGGTGTTGAGATATCTGGCAGCCATGAGAGGAGCTGCGATGCTAAAGCCCCGGTATTGAGATATCTGGAAGCCATGACTGGAGCTGTGATGCTAAAGCCCCGGTGTTGAGATATCTGGCAGCCATGAGAGGAGCTGCGATGCTAACGCCCCAGTGTTGAGATATCTGGAAGCCAGGACGGGAGCTGTAATGCCAAAGCCCCGGTGCTGAGATATCTGGAGGCCATGACGGGAGCTGTGATGCTAAAGCCCCGGTGCTTAGACATCTGGAAGCCATGACGGGAGCTGTGATGCTAAAGCCCCGGTTTTGAGATATCTGGAAGCCATGACGGGAGCTGTGATGATAAAGCCTCAGTGCTGAGATATTTGGAAGGCATGACGGGAGCTGTGATGCCAAAGCCCCGGAGCTGAGATGTCTGGAAGCCATGGCAGGAGCTGCGATGCTAACGCCCCAGTGTTGAGATATCTGGAAGCCATGACGGGAGCTGTGATGCTAAAGCCCCGGTGCTGAGATGTCTGGAAGCCATGGCAGGAGCTGCGATGCTAACGCCCCAGTGTTGAGATATCTGGAAGCCGTGGCGGGATCTGCAATGCTAAAGCCCCAGTGCTGAGATATCTGGAAGCCATGAAGGGAGCTGCGATGCTAAAGTCCCAGTGTTGAGATATCTGGAAGCCATGATGGGAGCTGCGATGCTAAAGCCCCAGTGCTGTGATATCTGGAAGCCATGAAGGGAGCTGCGATGCTAAAGTCCCAGTGTTGAGATATCTGGAAGCCATGACCGGAGCTGTGATGATAAAACCCCAGTGCTGAGGTATCTGGATGCCATGGCGGGAGCTGTGATGCTAAAGCCCCGGTGTTGAGATATCTGGAAGCCATGAAGGGAGCTGCGATGCTAAAGCCCCAATGCTGAGATATCTGGAAGCCATGAAGGGAGCTGCGATGCTAAAGCCCCGGTATTGAGATATCTGGAAGCCATGACCGGAGCTGTGATGATAAACCCCAGTGCTGAGGTATCTGGATGCCATGGCGGGAGCTGTGATGCTAAAGCCCCGGTGTTGAGATATCTGGATGCCATGATGGGACCTGTGATGCTAAAGCCCCGGTGCTGAGATATCTGGGCGCCAGGAAGCCATGAGAGGAGCTGCAATGCTAAAGCCCCGGTGTTGAGATATCTGGAAGCCATGACGGGAGCTGTGATGCTAAAGCCCCAGTGTTGAGATATCTGGAAGCCATGATGGGAGCTGTTATGCTGAAGCCCCGAGATATGATGCTAAAGCCCCGTTGTTGAGATATCTGGAAGCCATGATGGGAGCTGCGATGCTAAAGCCCCGGTGTTGAGATATCTGGAAGCCATGACAGGAGCTGTGATGCTAAAACCCCGGTGTTGAGATATCTGGAAGCCATGACAGCAGCTGCGATGCTAAAGCCCGCTGCTGAGATATTTGGAAGCCATGGCGGGAGCTGTGATGCTAAAGCCCCGGTGCTTAAATATCTGAAAGCCATGACGGGAGCTGCGATGCTTAAGTCCTGGTGTTGAGATATCTGGAAGCCATGAGGGGAGCTGTGATGCTAAAGCCCCGGTATTGAGATATCTGGAAGCCATGACCGGAGCTGTGATGATAAAACCCCGGTACTGAGGTATCTGGATGACATGGCGGGAGCTGTGATGCTAAAGCCCCGGTGCTGAGATATCTGGAGGCCATGGCGGGAACTGCAATGCAAAAGCCACGGTGTTGAGATATCTGGAAGCCATGACAGGAGCTGCAATGCTAAAGCCCTGGTGTTGAGATATCTGGAAGCCATGGCGGGAGGTGTGATGCTAAAGCCCCATTCTTGAGATATCTGGAACCCATGGCGGGAGCTGCGATGCTGAAGCCCCGGTGTTGAGATATCTGGAAGCCATGACAGGAGCTATGATGCTAAAGCCTGTGCTGAGATATCTGGAAGCCATGACTGGAGCTGTGATGCCAAAGCCCCGGTGTTGAGATATCTGGAAGCCATGATGGGAGATGTGATGCTAAAGCCCCAGTGTTGAGATATCTGGAAGCCATGACGGGAGCTACGATGCTAAAGCCCCGGTGTTGAGATATCTGGAGGCCATGACCGGAGCTGTGATGATAAAACCCCGGTGCTGAGGTATCTGGAAGCCATGGCAGGAGCTGTGATGCTAAAGCCCCGGTGTTGAGATGTCTGGAAGCCATGGCAGGAGCTGTGATGCTAAAGCCCCGGTGTTGAGATATCTGGAGGGCATGGAGGGAGCTGCAATGCTTACGCCCCGTTGTTGAGATATCTGGAGGGCATGGAGGGAGCTTTGATGCTGACGCCCCGGTGCAGAGATATCTCAAAGCCATGACAGGAAATATGATGCTAAAGCCCCGTTGTTGAGATATCTGGAAGCCATGATGGGAGCTGCGATGCTAAAGCCCCGGTGTTGAGATATCTGGAAGCCATGACAGGAGCTGTGATGCTAAAACCCCGCTGTTGAGATATCTGGAAGCCATGGCGGGAGCTGCGATGCTAAAGCTCCAGTGCTGAGCTATCTGGAAGCCATGACGGGAGCTGCGATGCTAAAGCCCCCGTGTTGAGATATCTGGAGGCCATGACGGGAGCTGCGATGCTAAAGCCCCGGTGTTGAGATATCTGGAAGCCATGCGGGAGCTGTGATGTTAAAGCCCCAGTGTTGAGATATCTGGAAGCCATCATGGCAGCTGTGATGCTAAAGCCCTGGTGCTGAGATATTTGGAGGCCATGACGGGAACTGCGATGCTAAAGCCCCGGTGCTGAGTTATCTGGAGGGCATGGAGGGAGCTTTGATGCTAAAGCCCCGGTATTGAGATATCTGGAAGCCATGACAGGAGCCGTGGTGCTAAAGCCCCAGTGCTTAGACATCTGGGAGCCATGACTGGAGCTGCGATGCTAAAGCCCCGGTGTTGAATTATCTGGAGGCCATGACGGGAGCTGCGATGCTGAAGCCCTGGTGTTAAGATATCTGGAAGTCATGACGGGACCTGTGATGCTAAAGACCCGGTGCTGAAATATCTGGAAGCCATGATGGGAGCTGCGATGCTAAAGCCCCAGTTTTCAGATATCTGGAAGTCATGACGGGGCCTGTGATGCTAAAGACCCAGTGCTGAAATATCTGGAAGCCATGACGGGAGCTGTGATGCTTAAGTCCCGGTGTTGAGATATCTGGAAGCCAAGGCGAGAGCTGCGATGTTAAAGCCCCGGTGTTGAGATATCTGGAAGCATGACGGGAGCTGCGATGCTGGAGCCCCAGTGTTGAGATATCTGGAAGCCATGATGGGATATGTGATGCTAAAGCCCCGGTGCTGAGATATCTGGAGGCCATGACGGGAGCTGTAATGCTAAATCCCCGGTGCTGAGCTATCTGGAAGCCATGACGGGAGCTGTGATGCTAAAGCCCCGGTGTTCAGATATCTGGAAGCCATGACGGGAGCTGTGATGCCAAAGCCCCGGTGTTGAGATATCTGGAAACCATGACGGGAGCTGTGATGCTAAATCCCCGGTGCTGAGCTATCTGGAAGCCATGACGGGAGCTGTGATGCTAAAGCCCCGGTGTTCAGATATCTGGAAGCCATGACGGGAGCTGTGATGCCAAAGCCCCGGTGTTGAGATATCTGGAAACCATGACGGGAGCTGTGATGCTAAAGCCCCGGTGTTGAGATATCTTCAGGCCATGACGGGAGCTGCGATGCTAAAGCCCCGGTGCTGAGATATCTGGAAGCCATGATGGGAGTTGTGATGCTAAATCCCCGGTGCTAAGCTATCTGGAAGCCATGACGGGAGCTGTGATGCTAAAGCCCCGGTGTTGAGATATCTGGAAGCCATGATGGGAGCTGTGATGCCAAAGCCCTGGTGTTGAGATATATGGAAGCCATGACGGGAGCAGTGATGCTAAAGCCCCGGTGTTGAGATAACTGGAGGCCATGACAGGAGCTGCAATGCTAAAGCCCTGGTGTTGAGATATCTGGAAGCCATGGCGGGAGGTGTGATGCTAAAGCCCCATTCTTGAGATATCTGGAAGCCATGGCGGGAGCTGCGATGCTGAAGCCCCGGTGTTGAGATATCTGGAAGCCATGACAGGAGCTATGATGCTAAAGCCCGTGTTGAGATATCTGGAAGCCCTGATGGGAGCTGTGATGCTAAAGCCCCAGTTTTGAAGAAAGAGCGGCTATTGTAGAGACATCGCAACTAGGGTAAACCGTATTATATCAATGCTTCTATTTCCATCCCAACATTTTAGTGGTATGTGAGCTTTATACATGTTTTTATGGTCTTATATTTGCATTTTCTGTACTCAGAGGAGGCAGTTCACGAGGGGACCTTTACACTAAGCCTTGTGTGTTTTATGCTTGATAGACTGCAGGCCGTGCAGCAAGTGAACAGCACGAAGGAGCAGCAACACTACGCAGTGCGTGTGCACCAAGGGCGGCTGCAGGGTCAACAGTGCAGTGCAAGTGAAGTGCACTATAATTGGAAGAAGGAGTTACCGGCAATCCTACGCAGTTCGTGAGCCTTGAGGGCTGCTGCTGGGGTTCAGAGCAGTGCAAGTGCCACAAAGGCTGCTGCAACAAGCCAGGATGTCCACGCAAGGCACAGGCACACCATGAGTAAGCTGTCCGGAGAAGGACATGGAACAATTAATCCAGATGGCACAGATGGCAGCTGCTAGGCATGGGCCGAATTGGCTACAGAAGGTCGCAGCTCAGCTAGATGTTGAAGTGGCTGGGACAAGCAACACGTCGCAGTCCCCTGTGTTGTTCCCAACTTACACCGAGGAAGAGGCTAGACAAGAACGTTTAGCCATTCAGGAAGAAGAAATTGGGCCTAGTGAGGAGGAAGAGCCAGTATCCAAAAGGAGAAGGACATTAACAACAAAGGCGAAGGCGGTTAGGCAACAGACTGAGGCAGCCAAAGCACGGAAAGCAGCTGGGGGTGACAAAAGGAGAGGGAAAAAGCAGCTGCATGTAGCCGATCCGGCAGCATTGCCTGCAGAGGTTCCAAGGTGTAGCAGCAGTGCACCCAGCACACATGTGGCCAGCACGGCGGTGGTGGCATCAGAGGGACCTGCATCTTTGCATGGTTATGCAGCGCTTGCAAGCATGGGGCAGTGGGGGAAATGGTCAAATGTTGTGTCGGAATGTCAATGCATTTAATTAAGTGGGGAGAAATGCCGTGGCATTGAACCAGCAAGGTGAAGCGCAGAGGGTGGGTGGTTTGGATGGGGCCATGAGCCCCAGCATCCCGAGCCAAGCTGCCACTTTGCCTAGGGAAATTTCTCTAGATGGGGTTAGCCATCTGCAGCAGGCGACATTAACGCCGGCTAGCAGCCAGGGGGAAGGTATGTTGTGGGGTAATGGTATGCAATATGGGAGAGGGATGCCGGGCTTTGCACCAGTGCGGGCTGCGGGGGATACGTTTGTATGGCACAGTCCTATGCATACAAGGAGAGTATTTGGCAGAAGGAGTACATTGAAATTTTTTCCTTGCTAGATATAGAACCAGTGGGGCTTGATCTACGCCAGATATCAGAGAAGAAAAGGGAGAAGAAGGACAGTGAGAGGGTCAAGAAGGAAGAGAGCATTCACATTTGGTTGGCGGCTTTCCAGATGTTGGCATCCATTATGATAGAGAAGTTCCCACAGGATGCGGTGGCGTTATTCGCAAATGAGCAATATATCCACACCGCATATTTGACCAATGGCGCAAAGCTTGGTTAATATATGATAGGGGTTTTAGGCTAAAGGTGCAAATTTGGCCGGAGATGTCATGGGATGAGGTGGATGTGACGGGTTACATTGAGAAAATGGTATCAGCAAGGGAGATGGGGGATAAGGCTCAGGCCGAGAAGCCTGATTATAAGAAGGAGAGATGGTTTAATGGGGACGGGGGAGGGGATCCTTTTGCGGGCGCGACTCCTGGAATAGTATACCCAGTTATCAGCAGGGGGAGCAAGCAAATTGCTGGAAGTTTGAGCAAGGGTATTGCCCCTTTGGAATAATCTGCAAATTCAAGCATGCATGTGGCAAATGTGCAGGGAATCACAGCACGTCTTCATGCAATGGGGGAAAGAAGAGTAGTGGCGCAAAACCAAAAGAGAATGCTAAGCGCATTTGACACCCCCTTGCCCATGCCCATACTCCTTGCAAAATTGAGCCCATTCTTGAATATGTCCCACAATATTGCTGATGCAAAACTGCTTTGGGAAGGTTTCAGGTGGGGTTTTTTTAATCCCTCACAACGGTGCCTTGGGGACCAGGGAAGCAGACAGTCTAAAGTCAGCATTGCATATGACTGAGGTAGTGGAGCAAAAAAAGGCTAACGAGATTAGGCTGGGTACGGGGGCGGGGCCATTCTCTACCCCCCTTTGAAGAACTTTGTTGTATCAACCTTGGGCTTGGTGCCCAAGAAGGAAAAAGGGCAGTTACGCCTCATACAGCACCTATGGTTCCAGGGTGCATCGGTAAACGATGGAATAGCTGAGGAGAGCTGTAGGGTGCATTACGCTTCCTTTGATGATGCAGTGGAGCTAGTGAGGGCTGCAGGGAGCAGGGGAAGGCCGATATTGAGTCAGTCTTCAGGCTACTGCGAATTAGCAAGGAAAGCTACCATTTGCTGGGTTTCAAGGTGACAGGGGCATACTATTACGACAGGTGCTTACCGATGGGTTGCGCTATTTTGTGCGCTTATTTCAAATGAATACAGCACTTTTTTGGAGTATGCACTGAAGCAGGTGGCCCAGGGAGGGGTAGTAATGAACTACCTCAACAACTTCTTGTTCATTGGGAAGGAAGGGTCAGATGAATGTGGCGCGCTAACGGCCAGGTTCCAGTCATTGATGCAAGAGATGGGGGTCCCCCTGGCTAAGGGTAAAACAGTGGGTCCTCTCACAAGGCTGACATTCCTCGGAATAGAGATAGACTCAGTGGAGGGGAAGTCAAGACTGCTGAAGGATCAAATTTGATGGGAAGAGCATCGAGGAAGTTAGGCAAATGGGAAGATCGAGATGAAAAGGATAAAAAAGACAGGGAACGAGAGAAACGATTGAAAGAAAACAAGTTTAAAAGAAAGAGTGGACAAAGAAGAGAGAAGATGTATCAGGAAGAACAGCTAAGAAAGGAAGAAAGAGCAGAAGAGCAAAGACAATATGACAGTAGACAGAGAGCAATCAAAGAACGAGAGGATAGAAAAGAAGAGAAGAGAGAAGAGAAGTGTGATGGGGTTCTAATTTCAAAGGGCTAATAATCATATCATGTCATGGGAAATGATTACAATATTACCAGGTTATTGGGAATGCTAACAATATTGCTAGGAAGAAACTACTTAGGTCCTTTTTTCTAATGAGCATGGTCTTGTGTTGTTCGTTGCCAGGAGACAACAGAGGAAGAAAAGGAACAAGAAGTCCGTTATGAATGGGCCTATTGAAATGCAGCTGTTGAAGAAGTTGTTAGCGCCGTTGCGCCAGTTAAAAGGTTAATGTGGCAGAGTTACACGTTCGGCGACAAAGGGGAGTCTTCTCTGAATTTCCGACCAAGTCTGAAGAAGTTATGAGCCTGAACAAGTGAGGGACAGAGCACCTGCCACTTTAACGTCCTTATTACCACGGTGCGTAGGAAGAAGGGGCTTTACAGCTGATCGTGTCCCTCTCTGTCAGCTGGCGAAAAGAGAGGCGGAATGAACAGCTGTTAGCGTCCCCACCTCCTGACACTCCAACGCCGGGAAGAAGGCGTAGCGAAGAGGAGGGCCACGCAGCTCAGAGCCAGCAACGAGTGTGAATCGAGCAGCGGTAAGAAGCGGATCAGCTGTTGGGATCCCGTATCAATGTTGATCGAGGTAAGTGAAGGACTGAAATTGAAAGAAAACGAAGGGGCGGGACCCGGTAAGGAAACCAATATCAGTACGAGTTTATGAGGAGAGAAAGCTCCCTTTAAAGGCAACGCCACAAGAAAGAGAGAGTACTTATTAACCACAGCTCCATTGAAAGGGGTGTTAAACGTGCATGGGACTGTGGACTTTTTAAGAGTCAAAAGAAAATTAAAAGCAATAAAGAGAAGGCGGGAGAAAGAGCAGGCTATCCCGTGGCGAAAGCAGCGCTGTTAGAGTGAGACTGATAAGAGACATATCTTCTTTTGAACAACACCAGAAGAGTCGACATCTTCCTATTTCCCGGAGGGTCGTATTTATATTCCTTGCAAGAACGAACTGTGCGCCGGATGCTGTTGACACAAGAAGTTCCTTATCTATATCATCCTCATGCTCAGTAAAGCGTCTGAAGAATCCTGAGAGAAGTCTTCTTCACTACAGTGTCCTTTATTATATGTATTCATTTATGTGTTTATTTTGTTTTTGTTCTTCCTCCTCTGAAAAGTAAAGAAAGAAACATTAAAAGTCCTGTTGGAACTTTAACTGACAGTCTGCGTCTCTCTATAAATCCCACATCAAAACATTACATTTGGTGGCAGCGGTGGGATTTGAGAACGCCATGGAGGAACTCATCAAAACTTTAAGTGAGGGACAACACTTACTTCAACAAGCTCTACAACTCCAGAGCCAACAGGCACAAGCAGATAGGTTGGCTTTCCAACAAGCCTTACAGGTTCATCAAGCTCAATTATTAGAAGCCACGAATTTGAGAAACACCTTGCAAGTACCAACCTCTATTTTACAGAAATATACGTCAGGTGAAGATCCCGCACATTTCTTTGTGAATTTTGAGTGTGTATCAAGGAATGCGCAATGGCCATCTGAAAGATGGTGCCACTATATCGCACCCTTAATGACAGGAGAAATGCAAAGCGCCTACCAAGCTGCAAACCCTACCGGCGATACCAACTACGGCGATATGAAGAGGGTCGTCTTGGAATGGCTAGGTCACGATGAAGAAACTTATAGAATAAAATTCCGAGAGGTAAAGTTATCAGGAGAGGAAACTCCCAGACAACTATTCTACAGGGTGAAAGAACTCGCAGAAAAGTGGTTACAAACTACAACCTACTCACCACAAGGAATAACGGGGAAGATCGTCCTGGAACAATTTGTCGAAGCACTGCCCGGCCACATACAATGTTGAGTCAGACAACATCACCGACCCTCGTTGGCAGAGGCAGTTGACATCGCCTCTGCCTACCAGAAACAGGGCAGGGTAGACTGTTAACTTATGCAAGCAATCTTCAACCTAATGTCAGCTCTAGTACCTTCAATAAAGCTTTGAGTCAGACAAGATGGCCGAACTCCATGTTGAGAAAATCAGAGATAGAAAGTATCCGGTCCCGACCCGGTAGTGAAGGTCCTTCTACTCTCAGACAAATACCACCCTCTATAAGGGGACCTCAATGTTTCGAGTGTGGAGACTGGGGACACCTGGCCAGGCTCTGTCCAAAGAAGGCGAAAACTGAACCGATGGATGTAGGAGTCTTTGAAGCATTGAAGGACACCGACTACCAAGAAAAACCTACCTTGAATAAGTGCCAATATGTGTATACCTGTGATGCAGAGGTCGATGGAAGACCTACCCAGGCCTTGGTCGACTCTGGGAGCCTTCAAACAGCTGTAACCTCAGACCTGGTAGGTGAAATTCATAATTCTACTAGAAAGATACCCATCAGATGTGTACATGGATACATAAAGTCATATCCTTCGAAGGAGATTCAGATAAAGATGGCGGGGAAGACGATAGGGATAAGAGCAGCTGTGTTACCCGAGTTACCCAAACCTTAACTGGTTGGATCAGATGTGCCTGACTTCCCGAAACTAATCAAAAATATAGAGAAGAGCTGGTTAGAAACGGCCCAATTTTTCGACCAAGAAATCATTAGTCCTCCGCAGAAACAGCAAAAGAGTAAAACATCTAAGAGAAATCTTAAGAGAGATTGGAGAGCGAAGAACATTTTTTCTTTAGCTGTAGATTGGAAGTTAGATGAGGAAGGAGATAGTTTTCGCATGGCACAGGAATTGGATCCTCTACTGCAGTATGCCCGAGAACCTGCCTTAGAAACCCCATCAGGACAAGGTCCTCACTTTATCAAACAGAATGGACTTTATTATAGAATAACCAAGGCTCAAGACAATGAGGAACTTAAGCAGTTGTTAGTGCCGAACAAGTTTTGCAAAACCGTATTGGAAGTGGCACACCTACAGGTTGGGGAAGGACATTTGGGAACAGAAAAAACGTCCCAAAAGATATTATCAAGGTTCTACTGGCCAGGAGTATATAGTCAGGTAGTAAAGTTTGTCAAGCCTGTGAAGAATGTCAAAAGAAGAACAGAGCTAACGTAAGAAGGGCACCTCTACAGTCTATGCCTTTAATACTAGAGCCATTTAGTCGCATAGGCATGGATATGGTAGGCCCCTTAGACCCTTCTGGAAGAGGACATAAATATATTCTCGTAATAGTAGATTACGCAACGCGTTACCCTGAAGCTTTTCCCTTGAAGTCAACCAACACTCAACAGATTTGTGATGTCCTAATCCCCTTCATAAGTCGGGTGGGGATCCCTAAGGAAATTGTTACTGATCGCGGGACGAATTTCCTTTCTAATGTTCTAAAACAAGTATGTGAGACTTTGAAAATTGATCATCTTAAAACGGCGGTATATCACCCTCAAACGGATGGCTTAGTGGAAAGGTATAACCAAACCAAATGTTGAGGAAAACCACTTCGCCAGAAAGGAAAGATTGGGATAGAGTCCTCCCTTGGATGCTGTTGACCCTGCAAAACACCCCTCAATCGTCGACCGGATTTTCTCCTTTTGAGCTCCTGTTTGGAAGAACTGTACGAACTTTATTAGATAAACTAAAGGAAAGTTGGGAGGAACAACCATCACAAGAGATATCCCTTACAGAGTATGCCTCCAAGTTACAGACCATAGCCAAAGACAACTTACTCGAAGCCCAAGAGAAGCAAGAGAAATACTATAATCAAAATACTTGCCTCAGAAACTTTAAGGTGGTTGACCAAGTGTTGGTGTTGCTGCCTACTTCTGAAAACAAAATGTTGGCGGCCTGGAGAGGTCTGTACAAAGTCGAAGAAGTATTGGGTCCACTGACATATAAGATAAGGCAACCCGAAAAAAGAATTCCACTACAGACTTACCATGTAAATCTGCTTAAAAAGTGGATACCGACTGGCCACCAGGGGGCGCACAGATGAACATCTCTTCTGTGTGAGCTCCGTTCCGAGGTCCCTGAAAAGCGGATTGAGCCCCCACCTCAGACCCCCCCCTTAGATACAGTCGATGGAATATTGCTGGGGATGATATCTAGCACACCATAACCAGAAACCCGACAAAAATCGGATAAGGAATCACAGAGATATACTCCAGTTTCGGTTTGCATGTTTCCGGACGCACCGCACGTGGGGCCCAGCGACAGTGGAGGAGATAGGAGACCCATGCGGAATCGAGCACAGCCCAGAGGGACACTGAGACACAGCGCGGAGACAGGGCTCCGAGTGCAACAACAGAAGCAGCAGGCCTGACCTGGGAAGACGTTCGCTGGCAACCAATGGCACGCACAAGCGGTGAGTCGTGCCCACCCCCGGATTACAACGCTACGCGGCCCCGGCCCCCTAAGCAACGGACTATGCGGCTCCTCCACCCGCGCGTACCCGGCCCCCTGCGCGCACAGCCTACCAAGCCCGGCGGTGCGCAGCCCTGAGAGAGGCGACCGACTCCGCAGGCCCTGAGGAGCAAAGATAGCAGAGCCACCGCGGGAGCCACGGAAGACGAGCGGCCGCGTGGAGGGAACTTTTATCTCGCGAACCGGCCAGATCGTGATCGGAGGGAGGGAGGGAGAACCAGCGCAAGCAGCCAGCGTAAGCCTGGTGGGTCCCAACAGGACTTTCCCCCCATCTCCAACACGAGGAATACTCTGCTGGCGCCAAGCCCTGTAACTGTGCAACGGAGCAAAAGACAGAGACTCTGCCAGCATAAACCCACGGACCACGCTGCAAGGGAGGCGAAATACGCGTGGGGCACACTGTGAATCCCGTGCACCTCTGGGAGGCAAGAGGAGGGGAAGCACGTTGGGGAACCCTGACTACTGCTGGGTACTGGTTTAAGGACAAATGACCATGAGACCCCCCTGTACCCACTCACTGAGATTGGCACCCCTCGAACCCTAGGAAAAGCAAGGAAAGCAAAGGGAACAAATCAGGCGCAGCAAAATCCCAGAACACACCCTGCTATCTGTAAACCGGTGCTCTTCATCCGAAAGTTCCCTCCCAAGAGCAGACAGAAGCAATGAGACAGAACTTGGGGAGAGCTGAACAGGACACAGGCAAGTGATTCCCAATTTGATTCAGAGATGAAATGGGCAATGGAGTCAAACAAATAGACCTCCCTGCCATTGAACCCCAACGACCCTGTTGAACTTAAAGTGCAACTACTCTGAATGCTAGCACGCCATTCTTTTTTTTGATGCGCAGCACACACGGAAAGGAATTTAGACTCACCACGCCTGCATTAGGACCCCATACTCACGCCACTAATGTGGGTAAATAACAGAGTGGGGGGAGTGAGGCAACGCCTGCATTGCAAATGTGAACGAGGGTCAGGCCCTCAAAACGCACTCAGAAGAGAATATATGTAAAGAACTTTCTGAGCTCCGTGAAGCCTCTGGAAGTGCACCCTATATCCTGAAAAAGAATCTACACCGGATGGAGGGTACGGCCCCTGGAAACAGGGCGAGTGCCTCCTCCAATCACTTGGACCAGGGTCAGTACGGCCCCCGATACCTTGGCACCATATCTCTAGCACTCTAACCTGTTTCATCACTGCTGAAGAGGTACAAGTCTACCATCCCCACGTTGGACTAACACAGAGGGTAAGGCCCCCGACACAGGGGCGTGTGCCTCCTCTGTCTTGCCTGTCGGGACAGGTAACTCACGACTTTGACCAGGACAAACAGCACATCAATCACGCTGCCTGAGGATTACATGGACATTAAGCATAAATTGGCCTCCTTTGCCTACACCTCCAAACCACACACACCGACTGAGTCCATGATGGCGAACAGCACTACCACGGCGGGTGATCTGGCCGCAGCAACAAAGGGCGACATAGCTGCCCTGCTGGGAGAAATTAAAAACCTAGGCACCAACATAGGAGGTAAAATAGATAAAATTACTCAAAGGCTGGACAGGATGGAAGACAGGCTCGAAGGGGTAGAGAACAATCAAGCCTCCATTGACACCATCGAAATCCAACTCGATCAGAGACTATCAGAACTGGAACACAAGGAGGAAGAGTTTAAACTCAAACTCGATGATTTGGAAAATAGAGAACGCCGTAATAATCTACGCATCTTCGGAATTCCGGAAAAAGAGGGCGAAACAGAGGCGGACCTGAGGGAAACCCTCCACAATATCATCAAACTTCTTGTAGCGGATGATGTGGTGGATGCACCAATGACGGAAAGAATCCACAGGGCTGGTGGCCCCCCAGGAGGTCCACGATCGGTCCTCGCCCGGTTCCACCGGTTCAGAGACAAAACCTGAATCCTCAAAAAAGCGAGGGAAAGCGATGAGATTACCCTGGGAGGGGCCCGGATCTCGATATACCAAGACCTCTCCTCTTTAACATTGGCCCTCAGGAAAATGTGCGGCCCCCTCACAAGGAAACTCAAGGAGAAGAATGTCCGATATCGATGGGGCTACCCATTCACACTCACATTCGACTATAAAGGAACCAAATTCAAATTGCGATCTGAAAAGGAAATAAAGAAATGCATCTCAGACCTTCTCTGGCCCCCGACTAGACGGGGACAACCAGGGAGAAGCGGGTAAAGGAGACCGGGAATGGCAGATTCAGGGACCCAGGAGGAAGAAAGTGAAGGGATCACGAAAGTTCCGAAGAGGTAATCTCTCTCCAGAGGGGGACAATTGAAACCGATCGACTCTGGTAAGATGAACACACATACTTAACCTACCAATGCTCTGATGAAACGTTAATGTGTACATAGTTCCAAGATGAAACTGGAGAAAACTAGGGGGGAATTATGGAGGGGCTCAATCCAGTTAAGAGGAGTAGTATTTGAACGAGGGGCGTGAAGTAACGGCCCCCACAGGTGGTTCGATGCTGACCCGGTGTTGTCAACCGAGCTCACTCGAACGCCTTCGACAGGGGAGAAGGGGGAGAGGGGGAAGGGGGTCAGAAGGGGTCAAAAGGAGGGGAATGGATCAGAGCAATATCAATCGCACTTCAGAACAACCGATGCAGCTCACAATCTGAGATGAATGAACGCTATCGATCACACGACAAACATTAATACAAGGGAACTTGCCTCCCTAAGAGTTGGGACACTCAATGTCAAAGGGCTCAATTCACCCACAAAGCGGTCCCTTGTGGTTAGAGAATTTAGTAGAAGTGGTTTGGACATCCTATTGCTGCAGGAAACTAAATATATAAAAGGTGAGGAACGACAGATCCTGGGGAAACGAGTTGGGATTGAATTTTGGGGCTCAGGCCCGTTCAGAAGGGGAGGGGTGGGAATCCTCATTAGAAAAGGTATAAACTTTACACTAACCAAGACATGGTCTGATGTAGAAGGGCGGGCAATGCTGGTGAATGGACAACTAGGTAAGCTGAATGTCACCATTGCCACCTTGTACTCTCCGAACACAGCCCAATCTAGATTTCTCTCCAGAACGATCCCTAAGATACTACTAGAAGCCACAGGGCACATCATCTTAGGAGGGGATTTCAACCAATGGGCGAATCTGGCGATAGATCGAAAACCTGGGAACCCTGATATGGTGCAGCAAGATAGGCCCGAGCCGTCTGAACTGGCTCATATGATGGAACTGTATAACATGATAGACGCATGGAGGGCCCGCCACCCGGAAGAATAGGGCTATACTTTCTATTCGGCTCCCCACAATACGTTTACCCGTATTGACTACGTATACCTCTCCGAGGAACTCTCCGAGGTGCTATCACAGGCACAGATAATCCCGATCACCTGGTCTGACCATGACATGGTCCTCAGGGACATCCAGTGGGCCGATTTACCAAGAAACAATGGAAAATGCGCTGCAAGGAGAGCCTCTGGAGAGATGTTGTCTTCAGAACAGAATTGGAGACAGAAATCTCCAAATCTTTCAAAACGAATGACAATGGTGAAGTGTCCAAACAAACAGTATGGGAGGCGGGGAAAGCCACCTGGAGAGGGATTCTGATAAGGGAAGGCGCGTCAAAGAAGAGGGAACGTGCCCTCATCGAACCAAGGCTATGAACTGAAATCTGTCAGTTAGAAAGCAAACCCAAACTGGGTGTAGAAATAGACCTGTAGAAAATGAATCTAGCTAAAGAAAAACGAAACAAACTTAAACTCCTGGAGTATGAGCAGGTTGTGCGCAAACTGAGAATGTTAAAACAGAAATTTTACGAAAAGGGTGATAAGGCTGATGCACTTCTCGCCTCCAGGTTGTGCGAACAAAGGGCTGAGCGTAGAGTATTAGAGATTAAGGACGATTCCTCCCCTACACCATACGCCCATGCCACTATCCCGGAATGTTTTGCCAACTTTTATGAAACGTTGTATTCCTCCGAGGTGGACCCAGAGCAGTCAGAGATTGAGTTTTACCTGTCCTCAATAAATGTACCCCATATTCCTGACATAGATGCCGAATTGCTGGAATCTCCTATCACAGAATTGGAGGTCCAAGCTGCTATAAAGAGGCTAACTTTGGGCAAATCACCAGGAGAAGACGGCTATACCGCCGGTTTTTACAAGACCTTCATAACCACACTGGCTCCCTTTCTAACACTCCTTTTTAATGAAATAATGGATACAGGGAAGCCCCCGGTCTCTTTCACCAGGGCACTGATTACTGTTGTCCCCAAGGCTGGGAGGGACCCCACTAACTGCGCCTCATATCGCCCCATCTCACTACTCAGTCTTGATGCAAAAATATATACCACGGTCTTGGCAGCAAGACTCGAATCCCTTGTCCCGCGGCTCATTCACTCTGATCAAGTTGGGTTCATATTAGGTAGATAGGGGGCGGACACTATCCGCAAAACCCTGCACCTCATCCATGCGTCCCAGTCTATGGAGAATGACCAGATCTTACTCTCTATCGACGCGGAAAAGGCCTTTGACAGGGTGGAGTTGGGATTCCTAAAGGCGGTATTACGAAAAGTGGGAATGGGCACTAAATTCAGACAAGCAATACATGCGGTGTACACGCACCCCAGAGCTTCTATATTTGTGAACGGTGAGTACTCACGGTGGTTCGGCCTCCAACGTGGGACCCGACAAGGGTGCCCCCTCTCAGCGATTCTCTTCGCCCTTTCCCTTGAGCCTCTGGCGATAACAATGAGAGCAGACCCCATACTTGAAGGTATCCGACTGGGGACAACAGAATACAAAATTGCCCTTTATGCAGATGACATCCTCCTTCACATCACAAACCCCTCCTCTTCCGTGCCCCGAGCCCTGTCCATGATAGAGGACTACAGTAAACTCTCTGGGTTTAAAATAAACAGAACTAAGTCAACACTCTTTCCCCTCCAAGGTCAAGAAGGTGACAATACCATTAAATTTTCTTCACTTGGTCTACATATTGAACACTCAAAATTACAATATCTGGGGATACAAATAACGAGAAATCTGAAGGTCCTATTTGAGGCGAACTTCCCCCTTCTACTGAGACAATTCAAGTCAGACTTAATAAGATGGGACAAACTTACAATCTCATGGCTAGGTCGGCTCAACGCAATAAAGATGGTATCCCTTCCCCGCTTCTTATATCCCTTCCAGACGATTCCCATTAGGATTCCAAAAAGTTTCTTCACCGAAATCAAAAGGGCTATGCTTCACTTTCTATGGCAGGGGAAGAAAGCGAGGATCCCATATACGACTCTAATACTTCCAAAAGACAAGGGAGGGGTGGGTCTTCCCAATCTTCAAAAATACTATGAAGCCGCCCAGCTGACAGTATTGATCCCACATCTCCGCGACCAGACAAACATCCAGTGGGTCAATATGGACAACCACTACTTTTCACCAGCCACAGTATCTGAATGGCTCGGGGCACCCAAGAAATGGATCTGTCGAAAACTCAAAGATCACCTGATACTTATGACCATCTGGGACATCTGGACACAAGGCACGAACATGCAAAGCATTACTACCTGGCCGTGCCCCCTGAGTCATTTATGGTCGCCAGGAATCAACGACCATATTCCAGATGTAGGACGGTTCCAAAGCTGGTATGAAGCCGGATTAGAGAGAGTAGACCAACTACAAAGGGAAGACGCCTTCATCTCACTCCGGGAGCTCACTGAGGCCCTGGGAATTGGCCCATTATCCACATTTCAATACCTACAACTAAAAGGGGTCTTGACAAGAGCCATATGGAAACCCAAATTGATGAGAGCACTCACCCCCTTTGAGAAAATACTGGAGTCAAGAACTTTAATGAAGGGCTTAATATCAGATATGTACAGAGTGTTGATAGAGGGAGAAGGGGTGAACACAGACGCTCTAAAAGGCAGATGGGAAAAGGACTTCGCCGAACAGTTCACACCCGAACTTTGGGACACCATACGCCAAGCAGCCACTCGGACATCCATTTCGAACCAGCACAAACTCCATGCAATCAAACTGTTACACAGGTGGCAATATGACCCCGTCATACTATCTAAAATGTTCCAGACCGCAAGCCCGGAGTGCTGGCGTGGATGCGGACAGAAGGCAGACTACTGGCATATGTGGTGGGGATGTCCCCGGATACAGGTATTCTGGTCAGAGGTTCTAGGCTGGATTAAAGAGGTTGATGGTATTGTCAGAACACCTACCCCCTACCTCATACTGTTTGGGCACGAGAGAAAGATGAAGACGAATGGGTCAAATCAAAATTAAAGATGTAGCTCCGCAACTGCTTCTAGCTGCTAGGGCAACGTTGGTTATGAGGTGGAAAGCTTCCACATGCCCCACTAAACACGAATGGACCCATGTATCCACCAACATTTGTATAATGGAAAATATAACAGCATCGCTTCATGATAAACTGTCCCAGACGGAAACCTTGTGGATGGAATACAAAAACATATATCTACCAGATGGCCTATCCCGTAACAAAGCTCTTACTTTGATGACAGAGGACCAAGGAACAAACTAAACAAGGCTCAAGTTGAACTCCTTGCGAGCGCCCTTCTGATTACTGTGATCCCGACAACAAACACTGACTCTGATCGTCACTTGACGCTTGCTGCATGATCTGTGATAAAGGCTCTGACCATAGGGGAGGGGGGTGGGAAACAGGGAGGGGGTATAGTTATGTTTTTGCGCACACCTTATGCATGCAGATAATGTTCATGCGACACACGCAAAATGTAAGGGATTTTGTGATTTTTCTTTATTATAGTGAAATTTTTGCTGGTTTACATACTGTATACTTTCTCTGCATAACTTGTATTCTTAAAATCAATAAAATTGAATTTACAAAAAAAAAAGTGGATACCTCCAATTCAGACGGTGGCAATGATAAACCAGAGTGAGTAGCAAGAAGAACATTTCCCTCAAGCTGGAAAAGAGACCGGATTAGAGAGTCTAAATATTAACCACGAGTTATCATCAATTAAGAAGACATACTTATCCTTGTTGTTGACTAGATATTCAAAAATATTCTCTTCATTACCTGGAAAGACCAACCTGACTTATCACCATATCCCTACAAAACCAGGGTCTACAGTAAGATTAAGACCATACAGAATTCCAGAAGCAAAAATTAAAGCAATTAATCAGGAATTTCAGGATATATTGGATTTAGGAGTAATTGAGCCATCCCACAGTGATTGGTGCTCACCAGTAGTATTAGTGCCAAAGCCAGATGGTAGTGTTCGGTTTTGTATGGATTTTCGGAAGTTAAATGAGGTCTCGAGGTTTGATGCTTATCCGATGCCAACGATTGAGGACCTTCTTAATAACCTTGGAAAAGCAAAGTTTTTAACAACGATAGACCCTACAAAAGGTTTTTGGCACATACCATTATATCCACCGGATAAAGAAAAAACAGCATTTGTCACACCAACAGCTCTTTATCAGTTTATAGTTCTACCTTTCGGTCTTCATGGAGCACCAGCTACTTTCCAAAGATTAATGAACCATATTATTAAAGGTCATGAACAGTATGTTTGGGCTTACTTAGACGACATTATAGTTTTCAGTCATTCCTGGTTAGAACACCTTACTCTTTTGGAGTCCATACTTAAAACCCTAAAACAAGCAGGCCTACATGTCAATCTCAAAAAAACACATGTCGCAAACTTTCATACCAGATACTTAGGGTATTATGTGGGTCAAGGAGTCATCAAACTGCAAGAGGAAAAGTTAAAGGCGATTCGCCAATTGAAATTTCCTGGTAATGCCAGACAGGTTCAAGCATTTTTGGGGTTTGTAGGTTACTACAGAAGATTGATTCCACATTTCTCTACGATGGCAGCACCCTTTACCGATCTGTTGAGGAAGTCTTGTGTTTCAAAAGGAAATTGGCAAACTGAAGTTACAGAAAAGGCCTTCAATTCTCTAAAAGAAGCTCTGACAGATAAAGCCATTCTACATTGTCCAGATTATAGGGCCCCATTCTTCCTTCATACAGATGCTTCTGGGACTGGCCTCGGTGCAGTCTTGTTTCAGAACCAAGGAGAAAATGAAAGACCGATTCTATTCATAAGCAAAAAACTACTTCCACACGAGTTACAGTATGCAACTATAAAAAATGAGTGTTTAGCTGTTAAATGGGCCATTGAAACCTTGAGATATTACTTCTTGGAAGGGAGTTCACCTTGGTAACAGATCATGCGCCACTGATATGGCTCGCCAGAAACAAAGACACGAATCAGAGGGTCTTAAGATGGTTCCTTTCTCTCCAGCCCTTCTCTTTCAAAACTGTCCACCAACCAGGTCGCTTACAGGCTCAGGCTGATTATTTGTCATGAGCTAATACCCTTCCCGAGCGCAAGGGCCCAGTAGAGGGGGTATGTGATGGGGTCCTAATTTCAAAGGGCTAATAATCATATCATGTCATGGGAAATGATTACAATATTATCAGGTTATTGGGAATGCTTACAATATTGCTAGGAAGAAACGACTTAGGTCCTTTTTTCTAATGAGCATGGTCTTGTGTTGTTCATTGCCAGGAGACTACAGATGAAGAAAAGGAACAAGAGGTCCGTTACAAATGGGCCTATTGAAATGCAGGTGTTGAAGAAGTTGTTAGCGCCATTGCGCCAGTTAAAAGGTTAATGTTGCAGAGTTACGTATTCGATGAAGAAGGGCAGTCTTCTCTGATTTTCTGATTGAGTCTGAAGAAGTTATGAGCCTGAACAAGTGAGGGGCAGAGTGCCTGCCACTTCAACAAACTTATTATCACGGTGCATAGGAAGAAGGAGGGGCTTTACAGCTGATCATGTCCCTCTCTGTCAGCTCGTGAAAAGAGAGGCGGAACGAACAGCTGTTAGCGTCCCCACCTCCCGATACTCCGATGCCGGGATGAAGGCGTAGCGAAGAGGAGGGGCCACGCAGCTCGGAGACAGCAACGAGTGTGAATCGAGCAGCGGTAACAAGCGGATCAGCTGTTGGGATCCCGTATCAACGTTGATCGAGGTACGTGAAGGACTGAAATTGAAAGAAAATTAAGGGGCGGGACCCGGTCACGAAACCAATATCAGTACGAGCTTATGAGGAGACAAAGCTCACTTTAAATGCAACTCCGCAAGAAAGAGAGAGTACTAATTAACCACGGCTCCACTGAAAGGGGTGTTAAACGTGCATGGGACTGTGGACTTTTTAAGAGTCAAAAGAAAATCAAAAGCAATAAAGAGAAGCCGGGAGAAAGAGCAGGCTATCCCGTGGCGAAAGCAGCGCTGTTAGAGTGCGACTGATAAGAGACAAATCTTCGTTTGAACAACACCAGAAGAGTCGACATCTTCCTATTTCCTGGGGGGTGGTATTTATATTCCTTGCAAGAACGAACAGTGCGCCAGATGCTGTTGACACAAGAAGTTCCTTATCTATATCATCCTCATGCTCAGTAAAGCGTCTGAAGAATCCTGAGAGAAGTCTTCTTCACTACAGTGTCCTTTATTATATGTATTCATTTATGTGTTTATTTTGTTTTTGTTCCTCCTCCTCTGAAAAGTAAAGAAAGAAACATTAAAAGTCCTGTTGGAACTTTAACTGACAGTCTGCGTCTCTCTATAAATCCCACATCAAAACAGAACAGAAATTAAGAGATAAAAGAATACAAAGACACAGAAATGAAGAAGTACGTAGGGCAAATGAAAGAAGGGAAGTGAAAAGCCAGGAGGAGGAAAGGGTTAGAGGGGAAGTGAAGAAGCGAAGGGAATTTGACGAAGAAATGGAGCGAAAAAGAAGACAGAGGGCACGCAACATCGATCGCATTGAGAAAGAGCTGATGGAACCAAGTCCAGTAGTATTATGGGGCGACATAGGGGATTTTCTCCCTTCGCAAGAAGCAATGCCAGGACCGTCTAGGTTAAACCTAGATGGGAATTTTGAGATAGGAAGCATCAGAGATGGAATCGATAAAACCTATCAGGAGATGAGGACAAAAAGTGAATTGAGGAGCAGGGGAAAGGATGATCGATTTATATTTGCCCAGTCACGAGGCAAGGAAGGAAGCATGTTTAGTTTCGAGCACATAGCCTTGTTTTTGGACAGGCTGACTCTAAACAGAGATGAGAAAGATGACAGTCACACCAGTTGGGGACAAGATATGTCAGACAAAGATAGAGAAACCTTCCGTGGTGAGGAGGAAGCAAGTGCATGCTGCCCTGAGTGAGGTTTTCCGACAGACATGGAAGTAAGATGGTCGGATTTAGACCAACCTGAAGATAAGGCGCCAGAGCCTATGGCATACTCAGAGTGACCTAAAGGGCGATCTCATTGTGAGAGGGGGGAATCGCCGTCATATGTGAGCAGGTTGAGGTCATTGCTAGGTAGAAGGTGACCAGGAACCATTGTCCATACTATGGAGAGGCATACGATGGGAGCCGATTGTGATTTTGTGATTTCGCAGTACCCTTTATTAGAGAAAGGAGGGGTCAGACCGCAGTATATCACCTGGCCCCAGATGTATAAGGATAATTTAAGATGTAAACTTCCCAGCTTAACGGTGGGTGCAGGGAAATGGATTTAGGAGTTAGTGAAAATGATAGGAGGAAACACTCTAGCCATAGGGGACATTAAGGGTCTTCTAGCAGCTATCCTTGGGGAAAGGGCTGATGACATTTGGATGAGAGAAGGATACTCAAGTGTCACAGCACAAAACACAGCTCATGATGGAGAACCGTTTAATAACTGTAGGGTGGCAGTTTGGAAAGCGCTTGAAGTACAATATCCGGATACGTTAGATATGGGTGCAATTATGGCACATATGATGAAAGATGACGAAGATCCGCTTGTTTACATTCAAAGTATTCAAGAGCGTTGGACTTTGGAAACTCGAGAGCCATGGGGGAAATCTATACCAGTATTTCACCACATTTTGTGTCAGCGGTTGCCAGAGAAAGTTCAGAGGCAGCTCAAGATATTAGTGGGAATGGAAGCGAAGCCATGGACAGAAATACAGCTGACCATTGCGCAACATTTCCCATTGCTGCAAGAGAAAAATAAGAAGAAGGAGGATGCTAGAAAACTTGAGGAGGCTAAGTTAGTCCAGAAGAAACTGTCAAAGTACGCTATAGAGGGAGCGGTATTGACGAGGGGAGACGGGTAGGGAATGCAGCAAGCAGCAGGTATGTCACAGGCAAATAATCAACATCAGTCGGATCAAGGAGGAAATTTGTTCATGCTGAGAGGCAGGGGAACTGGTTTCAGGGGAAGAGAAGGTTTCCAGAATAATCAAGGAGGCTTTCAGAATAACCAAGGTGGGTTTTAGAATGTGCAGAATGATAATCAAAACATGCAGGGAGGGCAGATTATAAGACTCCCTGTGTGCTGGGCATGTGGAATGACAAGACACATTGCGCGAACATGTGGAAGCCAAGGGTATGTACAGAGTAGGAAATTCTCAAGAGGGGGGACATCTTATCCTGCAGCATATAGCTCACAAAATAGGAATGGGTTCACCCAAGATCAGACAGTGTATGAGGTGCAAGCGCTGCAAATGCAACAGGCTTTACAACCACAGCAAGCACCATTGACTCCACCGCAAGGGCAGTCACAGCATGCACCCATGTAGATACAGCAGAGTGCAAACACAGGACAGCTATTGACTCCTAGAGTAGGAGGTGTCACTGTCACAGGAGGAAGTCCTTTTATAGGCACAGGGAATAACCATGTATACACAACAGGACAGCTCACAGGGTGACTTGATGTGTTCAGTACTATCGGTGACGCCAAATCCTCAAGAGGAACCAAGGATTGATGTTACCATGGGAGGCAAAACCTTTTCTTTTTTAGTAGATACTGGGGCAACTCGCTCATGTATACGAGAGGGAACATTTTTGCTATCAGGAAATGCCATGAATGCGCAAGGCTTCTCTGGAGCTACAAGTAGAGTTCCTTTTGCTGAAAAATGGCCAGTCTCTATAGGAGAATGTGACACCTCTGTGCCATTATTGTATTCAAGACAGACACCAGTTAATATTCTAGGCCGAGATTTAATGACAAAGTTGAATATGACAATTTCTTTTACTGACGATGGTACAGTGTGTTCTACGCCAGGAATACATTATTTAAACATGGGCAAATTTATCATGGCATTTACAGGGCAAATAGCTTTGCGAGGAATGCCATTGGAGCCAGAAGTCTTTCACTATGGGGTACGCATTCCGTTAACATGGCTACCCGGTTTAGTGGGTAAGATTATGATGAATTCCTGTTCAGGCCACAGGTACCTATGGATGAAGAGGGGGGACAGATTATTCCCTTAGAATTACAGGCAGCCATATTAAGAGATGACTTTGGCTATGCTCGAAGCGACCGATGATGAGGGCAGGTCCATGGAGAACGGTAATTGCCATTGGGGAAGGGTACAGATTGACTGACGTCACTGATGAGGATATGTTCAGAGAGGATCCGTCAGACAATGAAGTGGTGTTCGAAATGAGCATTACTTATTGAATCTGGATAGAAAGAAGGGAAATCCCACAGCGAATGGTGATAGTGCGGCAGCGCCCAGCATTTTTTGATGAGGACATGGAAAAGTGGCAACCTCTTTATGGACTACAGGCCCTTATGATGTAGGCCTATTGAAGGGGGTGGGAGAAGTTAAGATAAAACTAAAACCCGGAGCAATTTTACCTCTGCCAAGGCAATACCAGATGTCCCGAGAGGCAGATGAGGGGATTTTTAAGACTGTATCAGCTATGATGCAACAAGGTATTTTGGTGACGTCAGAGTCACTGTGTAATACTGTGGTGTATCCTGTCAAGAAATTGAAAGGGGGGCCATGGCGTTTAATCCAGGACATGAGGTCAATTAACCAGATTGTAGAGGCACAGTTTCCTCTAGTTCCAAATCCTGTGACGATTCTATGCAGTAGTCCCCCAGAGGCACAATATTTTACGGTGATTGACTTAAAAAATGTGTTTTTCTCAATCCCGTTGCATCTTACGTCATTCATGTTTCATCAGACGAACCTGAAAAGTACAAATTTGCCCCAAGGGTACTTTGGGTCTCCATCAATCTTTAATAGGGTCCTGCAGATGGACCTAAGCAATATTGATTTGCCAAATTTGCTGCAGTTCATAAATGACATTTTAGTTTGTAGCACAACAGAAGAAGAGTGTAGTTGAGACTCGATTCAATTGATGACTATTCTAGCAGACAAAATATATAAAGTGGACAAGGAGAAATTGCAATATTGTCAGGAAGAGGTGTTGTACATAGGTCAGTTAATTTCGCATGAGGGAAAGAAAGTTACACCTGAAAGGGCTGAGGCAATTTTGAAAATGCCAAAACCGCCCACGATAAAGCAAATGCAGCAGTTTCTGGGACTGTGCAATTGTGTTAGAGCATGTGTATTTGATTATAGTACATACACAAGACCCCTTTTGCAGGCCCTGAATAAAGCACAAGTGAATAAGGATAAAATAGAGTGGACTGAGGAAATGGAGGAAGGGTTTGAGGAATTGAAAAAAGCAATTTGTACAGCTCCAGTTTTAGGAATTCCCAATTATTCTGAGGAGTTCTTCCTATTCTCGCACACGAATGGAACAGTTATGACAGCGGTGCATACACAAAGAACCACACTATTGTACAATCCTCTGGCATACTATAGTGGGATTTTAGATCCAGTTATGAGAGGATACTTTCCTTGCGAACAATTGCTGGCTGCAGCCGTGTTCGCTATTGAGAAATCTACAAGTATCGTAATGGGGTGTTCTATGACTTTATTTATTGAGCCTGCATAGTTTGCTGTTTTGGAGAAACCTAAGGGTACACTGACATCACAGAGCACTTCCGCATATGAGGTGGTCATGTTAGGTGTAAAATAGTGAACCCTGCCACGTTTGTAGACGAACTGTTGGCAGCGGATGAGCAAGCTCATGATTGCTCAAATTACGAGGAATTCTATGATGAAATCCCAAGGGTGAAGGAGAATGCTGTAGCAGGCGGGGAGGTTCTCTTTATGGATGGGTCTTTGAAAATTGATCACACTGATGGAGAAAGGCATTCAGGTACTGCAGTGGTAAGGCACAGAGCTAATGGGGAATTTGAAGGGGTAATGAATGCAAGACTACCGTCTCACTTTTCGGCACAGGCTGCAGAATTGGTGTCGCTCATTGCAGCACTTGGAAATCATGCAGAGTAGTAAGTGATGGTGTACAGTGACTCCACCTATGTGACGTCAACCATGCATGCAGGATTAGTATGTTGGAAGAGGAGGGTTACCTCAGAGCGGTGGGCACTCCAGTGCAACACGCTGCATTATTGTACAGGCTTATTAAGGCACTACAACTCCCAGTAGCCATTGCAATAGTTAAATGCGCAGCACAAACTAAGAGAACTGATTTTATTTCACGCAAAAACCAAGCCGCAGATGAAGAGGCCAAAAGGGTTGCATATTCACCTGATATTATGAGTTTTGATACTCCAAACGTAAAAGAGAAAATGGTCCTGATTATGATTATAAATGAAGGGTTTAACCATTTGTCTAGAACACAGCTAATGGAAGTTCAAGGCTGTTCTCCACAGGAAGAAAAGGAGCTATAGACACGAGGGGGTGTTCTTTATCCCCTTCTGAAGCATTGTGGCGGCAGGACAGCACTGGACAACCAGTGATGCCTGTAGCCTTATTAAGAGTGGCGTTAGAACAGCTACACTACCCTGCACATGTAACTAGGGAGAGCCTTGCATCATCTATTGCGGAGGACTGGTTTGTACCAAACCTCTGAGAACACATTGCTTTTTATATAGTAAATGGCATCGTATGTCAAAAGCCTACTGCTGGGCACACACTGCAAACAATCAGAGGAGTGAATCCTCGACCAAATGGTCCTTTTCAGCATTTACATATAGATTATGTTGTTATGCTGCAAGTATGTAATTGATACAGGTATATGATAGTGGTTGTGTGCCCCTTTTGGAGATGGATTGAAGCTGGCCATACATGCATCCTGATGCCACTTGAACTGCAATGTTTTTAGTCCAAGAAGTATTCCCTAGATCGGGAGTATGTGAGGTGCTGAGATCCGGTAATGGGCCCAATTTTGTAAATGAGGTATTTTAGCAGAATTGTTTATTGCTTGGTATTAAACATAATGTTTCTTCTGCTTATCACCCGCAAGAAAACGGGATATGTGAGTGACTCAACAGTCTTCTCAAAGAGAGGATAGCCATGTTGAAATTGACACTGAAGAAGGGGTGGCTGCACTGCCTACCCCTTGCATTATATGCATTAAGGAACCAGCCCCGGTCTGACCACCACCTCACTCCCCATGAGGTAGTTAGAGGGAGGTGGATCAGAACGCGTTTGACTCCCGCATCAAGGAATGGAAGTGATGCCCAGACAACCGCAGAATTGTTAGGAAATGAGTTACATGTGTATTTGACATGTATGACCGCTAGTATCTCTGTCATTTCAGATCAACTCAAGCGGAAGGGGTGTCTGTCTCAGGACACAGATGAAGATAATACAACAACTGGACCTGAGAAGTGATGGGTTCCTAAATGTTGTGCCAGAGACTCTGTTTTAATTAGACATTTTACGGGGAAGTGTCGCAAACCCTGATTTAGTGGCCCCTACATTGTGGGAAACATTACTGCCTCAGCAGTCAAAATTAGAGAGAGGCCTGCCTGGATACATCTGGGCGATGTAAAACTGTATGCTGGTGAGACCGATGCACCCCCACCCCATTCGGAAGCAAGTCAAGATGAAGAAGTTCAGCACGTGCAGACTTGATCGATGACGAGGAAGAAGGACGCAAAGACTGCCGATTAGATAAATGCAAATGTGCATTTGGACAGTGGCTCTTCCCGAACACTCTTTATAGATATTTTAGCAGGAGTGCGCAAGTAACTGTTCTTGAGCCACAGAAATCTTTACATTGGACTTTGGTCAAGTGCTGATGGGCTAAAGGATGCCAGATCTTGATTTTATCTTTGATGATTGGAAAAGGGAGCAGTTCCCTGATTTCGTTTCTCACAGAGTCTTTTTGGTCGGCCACATGGTATTGTCTGATGTCGATGTCCACAGACTACTTTTCGCTGTCTTCATTTTTATACTCCGAGCTTACCCTGCTCTTGTTGGGCGCAGCACTGATGTGCGCACTTTTGTCCAAGATCCTAAAAATGGCCCTGGGATTAGACGATTATTGGCAGCAATAATGGAACAAATCGGACAGCTGGCTGAGAGTGTAACGGGATTGCCTGATTAAAAAGGTTTTTTCCTTCCTTAAAAGTAATTACAGGCATAATGTTGTCTATTGAACGGAATGCAGTTCCAGAAAGTGAGCAGACCCAACGACGTGTGGAGGGACACCGATGGTGGTGTCTAATGTATTGGTGCATAATATATGTGTGTTCAGCATTTATCATTGTTTTTCTGCTTCTATTGATTCACACTGTGTACTTTATTGGCCCAAGAGAGAGAGTCCCTTTAATCCTTCCTACTGCAGTGACTTATGTATAGCTAGACATTGCAAGAAGGCCAAGGCCATATGTGATTGTTCCTACAACAGTGACCCATAAAAAAGCCACTGATTTCTCTGACAAGTGTTCCTAAGATTCCCATTGTTAGGACGGTCCATTTTTGATATCCTCTATGATCATCAGGTAAAGCTCATTTGGCAAGAAAGAGACCCAAGAAGTGCAAGGGAAGATGCTTATGAGTTAACTGATTATCTAGACAGTACAGCACATTTGGGAAACAATATGTGGTATCAACACATGAGAGAGGTGGGAAAGAGAACCTCTGAGGAGGATTGCTATGTGTGTGCTCTCCTACCTTATACTATGGGAAAGTACAAGATATTCATAGCCATAGAGATAAACGTCCAAACAGCTCATTGCCTGACTCACCTTGCACTCTGTCATACAAGAGGTCAAGTTGTGGCGCAGTTGAATAAAACAGCTGATGGCGAAGGAGAATTCAAGAAAGTCTGGCTGGCCCAGTGTCAAGAGTCGGGGCCACCGTGAGCCTGGTTATTTGTTCAAGAAGGTACATGAATGTGAGAAGAAAGCAAGCTCCTGTTTGAGGTATAATGGAAAAACACTAGAAGTGCCAAGAGTTCTTCATTTAACAGAATTTTATGCAACGAAAAAGCTCAAAATATGGTCTATAGTCACACGGTCAGATGAAAATAGACTTTGGGTCAAGCTACGCTGAAACCAGAAGATAAGGCCTTGCCTCTACTCCCCTTCATTCTCAGGCACAGAGAGCTTCTACATGGCCAAGTTCAAAGCCTTAATTGAATGGCAGACCGCAGGAGAGATGATGGATGTGGGCTAGTTGGGGGGGGAGGCATGACCATGCAAACCCTCCCAGCACCTGGGGTATCGGCTTGCATGCTGCTAAGGTACAAACGTGCCACCCAATTATAGAGGGCCACGTATTATAGAGCCCTATAGTTCGAGAAGCCAATAGGGTGTTGTGTATTAGTATGACACGGAAGATGACTTGCACTTGGGATGGGCTTAGTTGTCCACCTGATCTTAGAGACCCAAGCACATCCCCGGCTATATAGAATGTATACCTAGATGTTTCTTTTAAGCCTATCACAATCCAGATTAGGTTTTCTTAGTTTGCCACGTAGGATGATGTTAGTAGTGACATATTTTTAGTATAAGAATGTTGTTTTCTCATGAAATGCTTTTGAGAGCGAGCTGTGCGACGTCCGTTGATGTCCGTTGTAACTCCCTGTTTTAGATAATTTTTAATAAAACAGTACTGTATTTTCCCAACTTCCTGAGTCGGTCTGATTATAGATGTATGAGTACGTTCTGCATCCCCATCCATCTCTAGCATTGCTACCTTGCCTTAAAAGGCCCTCCGTCCAAGGGTTCAGGCGCAACCTGCAGTGGCAAACACCGTAGGAGCAAGAGAGAAGTCTTAAAGGGAAATCCAGGTTGTTTTTGTGTCAGACAGACAAGAGAGGCAAAGAGGCTGCCCCTTTTGAAGAAAGTCATTCAAAGGAAGAGTGCCTTGCCTACATGAAGAGGTTGAAATGTTTTTGGAGAATATCTTGTCGAACCCGGTCTAAAAGTCTAAATACTGAAGCTGTGGCAGTAGTTCAAAATATTGAAGCTCTGGTGGTATATCTCGTTGGCAGTAGATGCAACATTGCAGTTGTCCAAATATGGTGGAATACTGTGGGACAAAGGTGACTGTTCTCATGGTGAAGCAAGTAGAAGTCTAGTTGTTGAAGTGGAAGCAGCAGCAATAACAAGTCATCCTGACAAATATGACATTGTGAATGCTAAAACTGCAATTCAAGAATTCCCAACTGTGGCCCAAGAACTGTGCATTGCAATTAGTGGGGATAGTGCATTTCCTTTTGTACCATGGCAAATCTTCTTAAAGAGGTGAAGCAGCATAGCAGACATGATTACCATTGGTGCTCTTTTTCTGGAAGTGGAAAGATGATCCATCACCCAGGGGAGGAGGTTTGTTGTCAGTGTAACATTTTGTTAATGAACTTTGACTTTGAAACATCAAGAACTGATTCAAGACAATTCTTTCTTTGGTTGAACATTTTCAGAGGTGACGTTGAATCCTGGGGAAGAGAAGTTACCCAGGACATTAGAAGGTCATTCAGGAACTGTAACTGTTGTTGATGCCATGTTTAATTACTGTATTCCTTCCTTAATTTTGTGTTGCTTAGTTTGAGGGCCAGTTATACTATGTTATAGTGTGTTTCCTTTGCTGTGGGTTAGGCAGGGAATTCCCCAGCAGGGTAGGGACAGTGAGGCATTTTGACATATTTTCTTTGATGATAAAATGGTATACTTTAATACATTATCAAACAGTTGTCCACATCACATTACTGACCCCTCACAATCATCTTCATAGGCCAGGTTTCCTCTTTCGCTCCAGTTGAGCATGGCCTTTTGAAGGAATATATTGAACTAATTTCCGGAGTTTATATAACCAAAGGGTATTTGAGTCCATGTGTATTGCTCCAAAGGTAAATGGAAGCTTGTATTGGTCTTCCCTACTCATGGGTACCATCTAGTAGCCATTGGTTCAATCCATGGCTGTGTACACTTTGACCCTTGGACCTCTGCCAGCCCTTGATTGATGTAGGGAATTAGCCATCTTGACATGTGAACCTGTAACAGTATAACAGAGGACGGGCGGTGTTCGTACCAATAATGTCACAAGTTTGCAGAGTTTTTGGGGCCCATCCGAACCCTTCCGCCCGGCAATAATGGAGAACTCAGCCATGGGGAAAATAAACCTTCTTTATTCTCTAAAAGACAGGGATCATACAGGAAAAAACAAAATCTCTGGCAATCCCAGCTCCTAAGCTCACATCACTTGCTTTTGTTTATTAGTGACATCACAACCACCAACCCATCCCAAAAACCTAAGGGCCACATCCTTTGGGTAGCTCGGTTGATATGTGAGAAACCTGAAGCATTTCTCCCAGGCTTCTGGTGTCCATGGGAGGGCCATTGCTCTTGGATCCCAACCCTGGGGGCGGACGAGCGAGGGAGGATATCCTGGACAGGGGGTCCTTGGGGACTATGGGAGACATGCCCTTGGATATGATATGATATGATATTTTATTTATATTGCGCTCATACACAGGTGTTTCAGAGTGCGACCAGGCAAAGGGAGGGGAACAGGGGAGAGAAACAAACACAATGATCTTACTAGGCCCAGTGACATTGAGAACGAGCAAGTGCATGGGGTAGGGAAAAGGGGGAAAGTGCATGGGAGGAGGGAGAAATCGGAAATTGCAGAGCATAAGAGAGGACAAGATAAATAATAAGTAAATAAATAAATAAATACGGTCATCCATAACAGTGGTAGTGCAGCCTCTGAAGGAAATCTTTCCACAGTAAACAAGGAGTGCCTCCTGGGTGTTTTAAACAACGTTGCCCAATTTGTATTTCTAGATCCGCAGTCCCTCCGACAGGAATATCATTTCCATCAAAGTGTTGGAGCTGTCTGGGAAGAGGTACGAGGGGGAATCTGGGGACGTCTTTTTGAACAGGACAGTAGCTGCGGATCCCGTATCCACCAGAACCAATAATTCACACTGACCCTATTTCTTGACCGGGGCATGAAATCTGCCCTCTTTCTTCTGAAGTGTACAAAGAAAGAGTAAGTTATTTGCCAGCTCTGAAGTCATTTTCATAACATTGATCTCTGTCATGGTTTGAGCTTGGGCAATTTTCCTTGTTAGCGATCTGAAGGAATTCACATTTTGCAATATGCGTTGTTGGGAGATACTCTCTCTCCCCAGATTCTTTATAGTCTCCCTTAGTCCAAAGACAGTTCTCAGAACCTATTTGTGGGAAGGATACCTCTACAGTCTCTGTATGATCTGGCCTGTATGGTTAGGGACTAGGAATCTCTCGATCTTGGTCGGACTCCATACCTATCCTGTCGGACTCAGGGTCTATTGGGACCCATTTTTCATTAGGAGGTATTCCCCCATTCCCGAAAGAGAATATCTCCTTACCTGAATCCTCTGGAGATTATTCTCTTTCAAAAGGGATGATCTTGTTTTTTTTCCCCACAAAGTGAGTTTTTCTTTGACCTCTTCTACTTACTCTCTGTTCTTTGTGTTCTAGCTTCCCGAGATCGAAGATTCACTATCAGGGTGAGAGGTTTCCAGGGGTTCTGTTCTGGTAAGAAAGGACACTATCTCAAGGGCTTGGTATCTCCCCTCAACCTGAGCCCAATCCTTAGGAACCTGTTAAATGTCGGTCTTTCCTTCTTTCATTTCTCACAAGGGGCATCAGAACTAGCTGTTGGGTTGTTCTGGGAAGCATGGTTAGGTTTAGGTTCAGCTGAGCTCTCAGCATACGCCCCAGGTTTTTGGTTAATTGTTGCACCTGTTGCTCGAGTTGTGTAACTTTTTCTTTGGTTTCTGGGTTGTATGGAGGTCTCTGCTCATACGTCTTCTGCTCCCTAAAAGGGTAACTGTTCCTTCTGGCGAAGTAGCTCGGGTATTGGAAATTTCCAGCCTAACTTTCCGTCCTGATTCTCCCTTATAATTGATTCAGGCATTGTCCTGGAGCCGGGGAGAGTTTTGTATGTTGGGGTTTTAAGGGTACCGTTTTGAAAAATGTAGGTTGGGGTGGTCTGGTACTTTTCTCCTGCAGGAAAACCTCCCGGCGAAGTACCTAACTGATTTGCCCCCTCCCCCTTTGTACTGGGCGAGTGTACACATACCCAGGTCAGTTTTGTAACCATGTATCTAGGACCTACGTATGTGGCAGGGCCAGAGGGGTCATTATTGAACTGCTATCCTGATTGGCTGCCATTCGATTGGGTCTGGGCAGAGGGCCTCCTCTGCCTTTCATTCTGCTTGTTAACTGGTGGAGTATTTTTAGTCCCCTCTTTTCCAGGTCCAAGGGAGAGGTAGTTTTCACCCGTGCCACCTTTGCAACGGCAGGTGTGGTAGTTGGCTTTGTGGTTTTAGGGTTGTTTCAATTGTCAGAGTTTCTGGACCTCATATATCCTGGTGGCTTTCTCTATTACCCAATCCAGTGTCCTGTGCTCGTGGAAAATGCAAACTAGTTGGGTAATTATATATTTGGGGAGAGCGTGGCAGTATGTGATCACAAGATCCCTGCTATTTGTAGTCACCCGCTTGGATGTCTGCAAAAATGCACATTTCATTTCTTGTGCAAACTCTGTAGGTGCCTGATCTACCCCACATTGAAAATTATACATAGCTTTGCATGCCTCTGTTGGGTTCCTGCGAGTGGAGAAATGTTTTAAAATTGGTTGCCTTATAGGTGGACCATTTGTAATGATCCTGGTCCTCCAGTCTTGCAAAGGGGAAAACTTCAATTACACAAACTCCATGTGTGAGGAATTCAACCATCCACACGGGGAGTGTGCTCTCGCCTGGGATTTTTTGATTTTTTGAAAATGAATGGTGGGAGATCAACCTCCGAAAATGTGTGAGGTCATTCCAAACACATTTTCTCTGCTCACAGCACGAAACGCATAGTCACGTGTACTCCCTGTCATGTTCAGCTGGAATGTGACAGCCACGGGTACATCAAAGCATCTCAAGAAGGGGGAAGGTATACCTTCCTCCGGCCATGGGCAGCCTAATTAAAATATCAAAGGCTCCATGGATCTGCTTTCCTATTGTTTAGTTTGGCTGGTGGCAGTGCATATCAATGAGAGATAAATGAGGCAAGCCTGTTGAAGGGGCTGGTCGCCAAATGGACAACAGGAAGGCGGGGTTAACACCAATTTGGTATGCAATGTGTCAACTTAAAGCTAGTTCCCACCCCTCTCTATGAAAGTCAGTGAAATGCATGTCTGGGTCCACTATTTACCATAGGCAAACCTCTGCAGAGTGGACCCCTTTCGGAGAGAGAAGGATGCGATTTAAGGGAGATAGGATGACTGCTCTCATCACAAACATCAAGGGAGACCTGCGCTTTGATCAAGAGTCACAGAGGGCTCAGTTAACCAGAGAGACACTTTGATCTACAACAGACAGGAAGATGGGTGGGACTTAGGAGTATATGTTGTCACCCCTTACCTTTCCTGTTGCAGAGCAATCTGTTTCTGACCTCACACATAACAGCAGATTGTTGGTGGGGAACCAGGATTGGTTCATTAAGAAGCTTATCCTGCACCAATCACTGGGGCTCATGTGGATCAAACTGGACAAAGGGGCCCCTCGAAAGTGACCAGAACATTAAGGGACCTCAATTTATGTGGACACTGTCACTGTTTGGCCTACTAAGGGAGTTAAAGAAGGAAAGAGTCAATGTTCATGTTGGTGGGGGGATGTTTGGAGAGTGGAAGGCAGGGAGAGGGTTGAATGTGTGTGTTGGTTGTTTTCGACCGTTATGACCTTCGTCACACTGTTCTCATTTTATCTGTCATCCTTTTTGATGCTTGTTGGCTGTACTGTTCTAAAAATGTTAATAAAGACTCATTTGGAAGAATAAAAAGAATGCTGAACCCCTCACTTAGCAGAGCATCCGATGACTGCGAAAGGAGTAAGATGAAGGACTCATTTGGACCCGGGATCAAGGTGCAGTCTACCTTACATCTTCTGCCAGTGAAGGAAGGCCAGGAGTTCCAAGAGGGAAGCAAGATCCCTCCCCTAAACATCTCCCAGGGAACAGAGGGAGATACCGGACTCAGAGGACCCACCCAGCCACTCCAGAACCGGTACCCAGCCAGCACACATTGTGCCCTGCTAGGTTCTGCCAGCAAGCTTCCTAGGTGGGAAGTGCCAGAGAGTATCTGAACAAAGGACAAGGCCATTGCTTCCAAACATTCTCCTAAGCTTTGGGACGTCCGCCTTGAAAGGACGACATGAGCCCTGCGAAGAAGCTAGGAGGAGTGCCCCTACAAGCATCAACCAGTGTCCATCTTTTAAGGACATTTTTTGACACAGTCAAGTCCTCAAACCAGCTGCCGTGCTGACTGTTGTCACCCTGTCACCAGAGCCGTCTGAGACGCCTCGACCAGCATTCCCGATCAGCCAACCAGCACAGAGACATCGATTCTGGGCGCTGAGCTGCCGTGTAGGCCAGCCTGCAGCGGTCCGTCCAGCCTCGCTTGCTGAACTGCCTGCCGCCTGATACCCGCAGCTGTCTCCCACCTCGATCTCTGTCTCAGGAGCTGCAAAGCGCCCTGGAACCGCCTTGATGCAGAGATAGGCCTGCTGTTCTGTCTATGTTATGAACATTAGACAAGCAGGTTTATTATTGACTTGTGTTCCAATCTTTTCGGATCCCTTCTGGTGTACTAGAGGTGTGGGGCTGATTGATGGTTTAGAAACCGATATTCATCCCTGGACCACTAGTGCCCCAGTAGTCGATTTGTCACATTTGTGTCAAGCAGTGGGATCAGTTGAAGCCTTACGCACAGCTTAGGCCCCCAACGATAAAAATACTGTTGCAGGCAACGTTTCGTCACTGCTAGGTATCAGTAATAGTCATGGAGCTTGACATGGAGACTATAGAAGGCATGACCAAGGATGTCCTGCGCGTCTTATGTCAAGAGAGGGGACTTCCCCACAGCACTAAGGTTAATAAACCTGAGTTGCTGACCAGCCTCCAAGGTTGGTAGAAGCAAGGGTGGTTGGGGAGAAGACCCCAGGGGACGGGCAAGGCCCTTTGTACCCAAACAGAAAAGGGGAAAATGACTAGGACGACCGCATGAGCAGTGTTTCTCGCCATTCATCCCGTCCCTAAAAAGACCAGCAGTGGGAAGACTGAAGTTTGCTTTTGTGTGGACTAGAGGGGGCTCAATCCTGTCCCGAAGACAGATGCTCACCTCATTCCTTGGGCAGATGAGCTCATTGACAAGCTCAAGTACATGAGTACTTTTGACCTCACTGTGGGGTATTGGCAGGTCGGCTTGACAGATGGAGCGATAGAGAGGTAATTCTCAACCTCAAAAGGACATTATCAGTTCACTGTGATGCCCTTCAGATTAAAGAATGCCCCTGCCATTTTTCAGAGGATGGTTAACTAGGTTTTGTCTGGACTGACTGGAAAACGTTAGTGTCCCCTATTTAGATGACATTGCTGTGTTCAGCCACACCTAGGAGGAACATGTTTCCCACCTGAAACAAGTACTTCAGGCGCTGCAGAAGTCAGGCCTGACTATCAAGGCCACAAAGTGCCAGATAGCACAGGGCACCGCCACCTACCTAGGCTACTGGTCAGTGGAGGTACAAAACAACCTCTCAAAGAAAAGGTACATGCTGTGAAAAATTCAGACATTGCTACCACACAGACGCAGGTGAGAGCCTTTCTAGTGCCTCTCACCGGGTACTACCGGTCGTTCATCAGAGGGAATGGGACCATTGCCACGCCCCTGAATGATGTAACTTCCAAGACGATGCAGAAGAAGGTATCTTGGGCCCCCGCCTGTCAAGCCTCCTTTCAGGATTTAAAGGATGGCTTGTGCAGGGCCCCAGTTCTGAAAGTGCCAGACTACGGTCATGAGTTAATTATCCAGAAAGACGCCTGTGATTTTGGGATTGGAGCAGTGTTAGCGCAGCAAACTCTGAAGGGGTAGAGCAGCCTGTCGCCTACACTAGCAGGTGGTTGACAAAAAGGGAAAGGAACTGGGCTGTCTTAGAAAGAGACAGTACTTTCACCTTGATCACAAACCAGACCCTCAGTAGGGTAGTCTTTCACATGTTGAGGCTGGGAAGCATGTGAGGAATTTTACAATCCGCACAGAGAGTGTGCGCTCGCTGGGCTTTTTTGATTTGTTTGATACTAAAAATGAATAATGGGAGATCAGCCTCCGAAAATGTGTGAGGCCATTCCGCACAAATTTTCTCTGCTCACTGCACGAAACGCATAGTCACGTGTACTCCGGGAGGACACAGCCTTCCCTGTCATGTTCAGCTGGAATGTGACAGTCACGGATACATCAAAGCATCTCAAGAAGGGAGAAGGCACACCTTCCTGTGGCCATGGGCAGCCTAATTAAAATATTTTGTTTAAAAAAAGGGTGCACGGTTGAATACAGTGTTAAAAAATACAACACAGTATATAAATGTCAGTCCATACTAATAGTGTGAACATAAGGCAGGGATAACCAGTTCACGCTCTTGTTCTATATACTTTTGCAATCTTCCCGCATTTGAACCTGTCCCCCGAGAACAAAGAAATAGGGAAGTACTCAATTACAGATCGCCACCCTGAAAACGGTGACATGAGCCCTGAGAAGAAGCTAGGAGGAGTGCCCCTACAGGCATCAACCAGTGTCCATCTTTTGAGGATATTTTCAAGACAGTCAAGTCCTCGAACCGCAACCAGCTGCACCGCTGACTGTTGTCACACCACAGTCACCAGAGCCATCCGAGACGCCTCAACCAGCGTTACCGATCCGCCAACCAGCACAAAGACAACGGTTCTTGGTCTTGAGCCACCGTGTAGGCCAGCCTGCAGCCGCCTGTCCAGCCTTGCTTGCCGAACTGCCTGCCACCGGATACCTGCAGATGTCTCCAGCCTCAAACTCTGTCTCAGGAGCAGTGCACCCTGGAACCTCCTCAACGCTTTCAGGCATCAAGAACTTCTTAAGCACCAGGTACATTGTGGTTCTGCCCCATGATCCTTCTCCGAAAGACCCTTGAGACAGTTACAACACTTTGCCCCTTGGTGCTGAAACCCAACAACCTTGAACAGTAAAACTGATTACTTTACCAATTACCCTTCTGTCAGTATCCAGAGTGCTTCCCTTTCCTTCGTGAAACTGTTTGTCCTCTGTGTTCCTTTAGAGGGTGGGCTGTATTTTGTGATGTGCTAGAACTTTACTTTACTTTAATGCATTTGAAATGCGCAATCCATGAATCCGTAGGCATTAGGGTGCGGACAAAACATAAAACAGGATAACATCCTACACTAAGCAGTATTACTCAACCAGGAGAACCCAGGCACAAAGTCAAGCAAACAACAGTGTTTTTAGCTTCTTCTTGAATGGATCTAAGGCACTATGGCATCTAAGATCCAGGGGCAGGTTGTTCCAAGCTTTAGGAGCTGCAATAAAAAAGGGTCCTTTTTCAACCTTCACTGTCCTGCATCTAGGAATCATCAACTGTTCCTGGTTATTGTATCCAAGGGATCTCCTATGTACTTTTTCAGAGATGAGATATTGCAAATAGTAGGGCATTAAGCCCTGTCTGCATTTAAAGGTGATAACTAAGAGACGAAAGAGCAGACAGTCATCAACGGGTAGCCAATGCAAGGCTCGCCTGGAAGCCGAAACATAGTCTCTGCAGGATAAACCCATAACCTCCTGCACTGCCCCGTTTTGCACCACCTGTGATCCAACGATTGCTCTTGCTATTGTTTCAGCATTGGTTTGACTAATAAATAGTCTGAGATGTGCTAGGAGCTTGATGTAGTATACTGACGCTGACACAAGGCTCCACACATCGGCTTTCATGTTGAGCTGTTGATCAAAGATCACAGCTAGAGTTTTAACCTTCTTTTGTGGGGTAAACATAACATCCCCTAACTGGAAGCTCTCATAAGGTGAACCAAGCTTAGCTAACATAGACTGAGTGCCAATCAGCAACTCTGTTTTTTCCCTATTCAGAGCCAAGTTATTCCGGACCATTCAGTTCTTGACGATGGCACAGATCCTGTTCAACTCAGCTTCATCCTGTGCATGTGTTCCCATTGCGTGCCATCCGCATAGTTTGTGAACACAATCCCTTCTTTACCTTTACTTTACTCTATTACATTCGTACCACGCACAATGGACCCGTAGGCATGATGGCGCATACAGACAAGCAATCACAGAAAAATATAAAACAGAAAACAGAACCGGGAGGGCAGGATACAGAATATAAAAAGCAGCACAATCGCCAGAAACAGTGAGAGGTCTACACCGCTAAGACATAGGTGAACATGGAATGCTCAGTTAATCATGAAGTGTGAGGTGAACCTGTTGAAGCCGAAGGCATTAGAGTATAAGTTTACAGTTCGAACATCCCACGGGGAGATATTTACATGATCTGATATTAGAGGGTAAAGTTCTGAACCCACAACCCACTGAAACACAGTTGTGAGTTTGCTGAGTGCACCAGTCGCTCAAGTCGATCCTACGTAGAATCTTTAAGTCAGACTTTCGGACAAATCCAGGCCTTGTTCTCTGTCACAGCCATGCGAGCACCTTGTTTCACATGGATTCTCTGGACTCTTTTCAATCCACTTTTTCGATGATAGTGATCACAAAGTTCCTTTGATCCATGACAAAGGTTTTGGTAACCATGTTCTCAATGTTGGGCATTTGTGATTTTCTTTCCTTTTTGTTCTAATAGGGCAAAAAAGGGTACAGTCAAAATATTGTAGAAGCAGGGTGAGATACACGCATCTCGCGGCACACCACATATGACTGTGACAGGCGGGGCAGCTGCCTCTTCATAAAATACTCTTCTCTCCCTGTTGTCCAGGAATGAGGCTATCCAGCGAGATGCAGTAGGGGAGAAATTGGCCACCTCTTCCAACCCGGTGACCAAAATGTAGTGGTCAACCAGGTTGAAAGCGGCTGATAAGTCAAGCAACATCAGCATAGATGATTTGCCTTTATCCAGCTGTTCCAGGAGTCTGGACTACAATTCAAGTAATGCAGTCTCTGTCCAGTATCCCTGTCTAAAGCCCGATTGGCGACAATTAAGAATAGGATGTTTATTCAAGTGATCAGCAATTTGCCCATACGCAGCACAGTCTAAGATTTTTAACAGGAATGGTGGGTTCATAATGGGTCTATAGTTAAGTGTGACCTCAGTAGGTAATCCATGTTATTTTAGGATAGGTGTGACCCTCTCCTTTTTTAAATCTATTGGACCCGACCTTCCATGAGGGAGACATTCACAAACTTTCAAATAGCTTCCAGCAAAGTAGGTGGACAAGTTTCTAGTGTCCTTGAGTGGTTCCACTATGATAGACAGCTCACCAACCGTTATGTTAGAGAAATTAAATTGAGGGATGGGAGTTTCTTTCGAACGATTCATTCACGGCCTCACCGGAGGGTGTGGGATGATTTTCTTTTTTTTGGACTATGTCCGACCTGATGCCATTTTGCTTATCTTGCATGGCTTCCAGAACTGTATGTTGTAATAATATTAAAGTAGATATTTTTAATATAACCTTGACTGGATAGTCCCTTTTATCATTGGGTAATAACTGTATTATTTCGCTGCGTTGCAACTAACCAACGATCCAGCACCTTGCGGAAATAGGCTTGCCGTTCTGTCCACATGACCAAAATTGGACAAGGAGGTCTATAGTTGACTCGTGTTCCAATCTATTCAGATCCCTTCTGGTGTACTAGAGCTGTCGGCCTGATTGATGGTTTAGAAACAGATATTCATCCCTGGACCACTGGTGACCCTGAACTTGATTCGTCACACCATGCAATTGACATCATTTTTAATTTCAAATGATGGCATCATTTCTTCGTAAAGGTCCAAGTGTTCCCTTTCCAAATACTTGGTGTTCTTGTGGTATGGGGATATGAAGCTCTTTATGGCTTTAATATGCCTGATTGGTCATTAACAAAACCCTTTCTGTTGTGTATTTCGGGTTTGCCTCTGAAACAGATTCCACTCACCCTCAGAATCAGTGTGGCTTTTAGCACTCCAATCCCGGCATCTATTATGAGCTCCTTATCTCTGTGAGATTGGGAATAACTTGCAGAATCATGGGACCTGAACTCCTCCTTTTGCTATGCCACAGTTAGCGCTCACGGTCACTTTCCCTGTCGTCACCTTTTGGCGCAGTATAGAACACAGTAGGCCTCATTATACGTTTGCCGATCCGGTAATTATGGTACTGGTAAGCTTGTTGGTACAGTAGTTACCGGACCGGCAAACTACGAGGTCTGCCCGAGTGTGGCTGTCAGCCTGGCAGGTCCGACTTGCCGTGTGGAACGGCACCCACGAGCAGACCTACCCGGCGCTACCGGCCTCCCCATTTCCATTTGACCCTCATGGGGCTCAAATGGGAATGGGGAGTAATAAATACTGGCTCCCAGCAATGGGCAATTACCGGGTCTGGCAGGGAAGGAATGCCCCAGTAATCGCCCATTGCTGGGTGTCGGAAAAAAAACAACTCTGGCGGCAGCCATGCCGGTAATTACCGGCACGTCTAGCGCCATAGTTATAATGAGGCCCAGTATCTACTTCAAATTGTTGCCAATGGGTACTATCCCTCCTTCTAGGTAGTCTGGGTAATTCCACCCATTCACCTGAATGTGTGAAGGTTTTCAAAATGCCCTTCCTAGGCTGAAGCTTTTACTTTTCTTTTGTAGGGAAGTGGGCTAGGTTGTCTCTTTGCAATATAATTTTCTGTCAATCTAATCTGATTTTCTCATCGTATGAGTTTTCAGAGTCAGAAGTACTCACTGGACTATCTTTGGTCTCACATAACACACTGGTTCAGCCACTTTCCCTTCTGTTTGTTAGAGGTGAATATTCATCAATGTCAAATAAGGACTGGCCTTCCTGATCAGGTTGGCTGGGAATAGGTGAGTCCAGCTGCCTCATGTTTTCCTGTTTTCTATAAGTGGTATGCATGAAGTCAGTTCCAGTCTGTATCTGGGAGTTTGTAGGTAACTGGCATGAGGTCATTGAGGGAAGGGGCGTCGCTCCTTGGTCATAAGGCTCTATCCCATACCTTGGTTGCTCAGGGTATCTCAATGCGTGTTTATATTTTCAGATTTCATTATTTAATTTCTCACAAGTGTTTCTCTCTGCCAGGGTTTCCTGCTTAAACACAGAGAGGTCTGCCTTTAACTATGACACAGACCTCTGAGCCACCAATCGATCCTTTATTTTCTGTACTTCATATGCCCTCTGATAGTATCGCATTATGGGTGCATGTTCACAGCACTTTTCTTTTAAAATTGCAAGCTCTCTCTCTTGAGCGTCTCTACTATGCGCTGCCTACTCTAGGTCAGCTTCTGCTTGTCTAAAATGCTCCCTAAAATCTATATTTTCTTCCCTAATTCTAGTCAGCTCCTGAAAACCAGTCTGTCCCTTTTCTACACCCATTTTCATCTGATTCACTTTTTGCAACAGTACACTGTTATCCTGGTGTAACATGTCTTTTTCCTTAACCATTTGCATTTTCTGTTGTTTCGGAATGTTGAAATCCTGGTGCATCTGACCAAAGTCATTTTGGGAGTCAATCCCTTTTATAATTACCTGGCTGTTTTTAAGCTTCTTCATGGACTGTTTGGAGGGCACAATTTCTTCCAACAATGCATTATTGTATGTAGCTTGGTCATTCAACTTGTGTTGCAGTTTTCTCAAGGTTTCTACACACTCTTTATGTGTGTCCTGGAGTGTAGAGAACTCAATTTATCACTCTGCACTCTCTTGTTGATGCGTTTTACCTCAGTTTTGAGTTGCCCAATGAGGCTTTCGTATTTGAACTCTGAAATATATCATTGTTGTAATTTATCTTCCAATTGCATGAGTGATTGGTGGGCCTTTTTCAGGTCTCCAGTCTGATTCTGCATACTGGCCTCTTTATTATGCAATCGCCCTCCAATTATTTGCAAATGTAAATATAATTGAGGCAGGAGTTAGGCCATTTTACTCTGTTACGCTCATTTTGAGTTATGTAAAACTCGCCCAGAGCTTGAGGTAACATCCCATCATGCCAAATGTCAGTGCCTACTGTGATGAATGTAGTGAGCTCATCACTAAGACCCCGGTATGGGCCTCCTCTCATGTGGCATGGGGAGGGCAGCCACTGATGCTGACCCTTTAGGTAGGATTATGTGGGAGGATCACGTGGGAGGGGGCTCATGCCAGGGGGAATTGGTGACCTCTTTACCTCATGTTTCCCCTTTACTTCCCAAAGTATTGATGGCTTATTGTAAAATAGTCCGAACTAATGTTACTGCTATACAATCTACTATGGACTTCAGTACCCATAATACTTATGGAAATGAGATGAGCAAGAAGGACTCAGAGGCAGTGAGAATTAAGAAAGCTATTAACCAAAAGGTGGGGTCTACTTGTTACAGATCATCGCACTTGTGCGGGACATTTAAATCCCGAAATAAGGTACAGCTGAAGGAAGCAGGTGAAGGAGATGTAGAAGGCAGTGCAGAAGGCATTGCTGTAGCAGAGGCTGTCCGAGGTGCAGGAACAGCCACAGAGAGAAGAACGCCAGTGGAAGCCATCATGAAGACTGAAGGTGAGTAGCATTGCAGAGTACGAGCAGTGGGAAGTGGTGTGTGGAGAAAAAGCCCAAATGATGAGGAGACATGCTCCTAACTCAGCAGATGGTGTGTCAGTGAGCGAGAAGCCGCAGACGACCAACAGAGCTGTCAGAGCTCCAAGGGAGAGATGTACAGCCCACCGAAGGTACGCAGAAGCTGGAGAGAGAGCGGGAAGGATGGAGGACGTTCACTGCAACAGCCGACCATGAAGAGGAGATGCAGATGAAAGCCAGCGAGTTGGCCAGATGCTAAAGTTGACCCCGGGGCACTCTGAATAAGGCCATTGTTAAAGTCACATAATTTTGAATATCGAACAGTTAAAGAAACAAAGCAGAAGACCCATCATTCTGAATATCGAACAATTAAAGAAACAGAGCAGATGTGGCAAGAGCGTAAGCTCTCTTATATGGGACTATGATTGGGGACAGCTTATAAGCAGCATTGCCAACAGCCAAGAGTCTGTGAGAAAACCACACTAAGACAACAAGGGTATAAATCCCCTTATAGGAGATCAGTGGCGGCTGGTGAGTTTGAAAGTTGGTGGGGCGTAAATTTTCCAGGACGAATTTAGTAGGGAGTGCGCGCAGCGCGCGAGCCCACCCCCCCCCAAGGGGGATGCACGGGGGTTCTCCCCCCGCGAACATTTTGGAAAAATTGCCTACAAAATGTGCAATTTACTGTCCAAAAAACCCACCGAAATATGAAAAAAAGGATTCGGTTTTACATATTAATGGTGGTACACTATTCTTACGTGTGCAAGTGTGATGGTGTATTTTACAGCAGCTTGTATTGAGAATAGCTGGTACTATGGTGTATGCATAAAGAAATTCATTATATAGTCAGTAATGATGGAAACATGTTTGTCATGCTGTTACTGGCATTCACATGCGCTCATCCTGTTACTAAGGTGGGATTTTAGGCATTTTCTGAAAGGGGGAAAGTAAGTAGAGCAACTGTTTTGGAACTCTTTTGCAGGTCTCACTCCCCTGCATTAACAAATAAACTACTCTTAAATAATTAAATGGCACAACATTGGACATAATGTTAAACAATTTACAAGTCGAAAAAAATTAAAATGAGGGAAGAGCAGTTTTACTTCGAATTTGGCACGCCTTCCTAATTAGAGAATGAATTGTCATGTATTTAATATAATTAAAAAAGGACACTTGCGAGATGTAGGTCCCTGAGTGCACCTGTACACCTAGCGGATCAAGTGACAAAACTCACCAAATTACCCAGCAACATGGAACACATTCAATCGCCTGAAAAAGGCACACTTGTCTTAGCAAAGAATTCCACAACCTAGAGGAAAACGTTTGGTAGTCTGTTACCTAGTTTAATGTTTTAAGGCCTCCAATTTTAATGTTCAGATTTGTAAACAGATGTCTCTATTGCTTAGCTTACCAGAGATATCCAGCATTTGCGCTGCATGAAAATCCATGCAGCTGAAAATGCTGGAGCCATTTGTTGAGGAGAGGAAGGATGTGGCGGCAATGGGTTTTGCCCCTACTCTGTGCCATACAAATGATTGAAAGTGGGTGGTAAAATTAATTGAAGGCATAAAAGCCTTACCCAAGACTGTACACTTTCTGTTAACTGTACGCTTCCCATTCAACATGAGCCTGCTAGAAGTGATTCATTTAAGCGTGCACTACAAATATTCACTTGTATTATTTAAAAGACCACAGTGTTGTTCTCTACATAACAATGATAGCGACCTTTAACCTAGCCAGTGATCGAAGTGAGCGGGTACGGTCGGGAGTGGTGTTCCACTGCTTTTATTTTTTTCTGTTTACCATTCCTCTACTTTTTACCACCATATTCCACCTTCTATACAGAGGATTTGTCCATTCATGTCCTCGTGCCAGTGTAAAGTTGTAATAGGAGCCTTAGTTACTAGTCACTTAGAATATTTCAATGCCCTGGCAGCAAGACCTTAGCACATTTTGCACTATGCTTCTGCCTACCCTCTCCCCTGCCCAGACCACAGTTCCTCTACTTTTTTCAGCTTGTACTGCAGGCCGAATTGCTTGCTTTTTACCTCTTTCCTGTGAACGTTAGGCATGGTTCCCTCTTCACAGACAAGTGAAATACATGATAATATAACGTTTCATAGGTGGTTGGCACAGAGACGTTGCTAGGGGGAGGGGTATCTGAGGGGGCTATAGCCCCTGGTCTTTTGGTTGTAGTCCCGGATAGAAACTCAAGGACTACAACCAAAAGGATAGCTAGCCTCGTGTCCTGACAGTCCCGATATTAGCACAGCCCCAGATCTTTCCCAGACCATGCAACACTCCTGATCGGCAGTGTAACCCAGGCTCTTGGTCTTGGAGGGTGCTATGCAGAAATCTGGGTAGGAGGCACGAAGGCATTTGATTAAGCATATGATTATCTTCTGAAAATGCAGGACGGTAGAGTCATCTATGATGAGCCGGCAATCATCTTTGTAATGTTTTCCCATTTAAAAGTGACGATTACCAGCTCGTCATTTTCTCATTTTTATTCGGGGGCAACACAGTACTTGTGGAGTAATCTCAGAATGTATCCCCAGTCCCTCGTCAATTATTCCTGCCTGAGGTAAACACCAGGACGTTATGTAGATCTCGCTTGCTTCCTGCAGGTCGGGCTATGGCAGTCTTGCAGTGGGCCCTGGAGCAGTTAACGCACATGTGTAAGGTCGTGTTCTTGTTCTGCAGGGCGCATTGTGCTCCTAGAGGTTCTTGAAATTACACCAAGTTTTCAATGCTGTTTTTTCATCAAGTTTTTCCCGATTGTAATACTCAGTCATCCCGTTAGTAAGTACCATTGTATCCTTTTGGCCGTGCGGAAAAAATGCTTTGAATGCAGTATGAAGCGATTTTACTGCTTCGAGTATTCTGCTGCCATATGATGTTGAAGCGCTTAAGGGCTGCACCAACTTTACATGCCAGGTTCTTACTCAAATGGGAGATCGCGCGGCTACAGTGAGGCAGTCGGCGGCCTCCCGCAGCTGTGGGAAGTGGATTGCTTCCACTGGCTCCTCTGATCCTGCAGACACTTTGTGAGCATTGGCGCAGCCTGTCTGGAGTGAGCGGGTGCTTCACCCCTCCAACCCCTACCGTGGACAGCGGAGGCTTCCCCTGCTGCTGTCTCCTGGCCGTAGCTGAGGAGGCGAGGAAAGTGAAAGTGGATTGCCGGCATGTATCAAGAGGGCCACCCTGGGGCCTCCGTTCCCCTTGCGCCCAAAGCATCCAGTGGGGTCGGGCTCTGGTGAGGACTAATGCAGGCTGTATCCTGCTGCGCCAGCTTCCCCAGCACTCGTGGCACTTCCCAAATAAATGCTCTGTCTGAGGTGATTGGTGTTACTTTAGCTGGCAGCCTACAATAGTATTCAACTTCTGCCGTTCATGGTGATTTTCCTGTAATCAGTTATCAAAGTAAACCATGCACTCCAGTTTCTAAGCCGAAAAACGGGTGTTATTACCCTGTTCTATAGTACTCCATTTATCAATCTATAAACAATGAAAACTAATCTGCCTGGCCCTGCCACAAGTTACGAACTTTTAAATTGAGACTGCCCTCATGTCAGAGGCAATCGGTGGTGAGGTTAACATAACGTGCATATGTTTTACATAATGAATCACCGTACATCACCAGATGCTAGTGACATTAACAAACCAACGTAACTTCCCAAACACCTAATTCACGATCATTTCACCAGAACCACTCCTTGGAATTATACGGCAACTTTTATGTGTATGGTCCACTCGATTGAAAACCACCACTCATAACGTAATACTACATCAAGCACATACCACCCACTCCCCAGGGAAAATGTTGTATTGCACTGCCTACTGATGCGTGAAAAATAATGCCCTGCTCGGTCGAAAACAGTATGCAACAGATTTGTAGCCAGGATTTGTCTCAACATCATCAAGAAGGGCCCGTTTTCTCTCACGTTATAGCCTCAATATTGGAACACACCCACACATTAAACCAAAAATGCATTTAACAAAAATACTGCAGACAAAAAGGTCACTTTCTCCCCAACAAGCAGAATTTGGTACTGCTTCTTAAATGTCGCGATTCTGACACCCGCAGCATACCTAACTCCGCAGTGCCCGGGGGGCAGCCGCCTCCTTGCGTTCTCCATCCTCTCCCCCGCTGCCAGTTTCGCACCGCCCTTGTCCCCAACACATTCACACCAGCCGCGGCCCGCGACCACTCCCGGCGCATCTGCTAATTGTGCCGTTTTATATTTTCTGCATTTTTCGACAAAAAATGCCGAAAATATAAACCGGCACAAGTCACCAGGGAGAGCAATGGCAGCGAGAGCCTCTCCCTGCCAGGGCTCTCCCTGATGACTTGTGCTGTTTTATATTTTCGGTATTTTTTGTCGAAAAATGCAGAAAATATAAAACAGCACAATTAGCAGATGCGGGCGGGAGTGGTCGCGGTCCGCTGCTATGGGCAGCCGCAGCAGAAGCGCACGCCTACCTGCCTGCCCTGGGCCTTGCGTACCGGTCCAGCGTGGCCCAAGGCAAGGCCCTTGGGCCACGCACGGACCGGGGGTAAACAAATGTAGGCTAGGCCCAGGCCGCAGGCGGCCCCCGCCGAGTTGACTGCCGTCTACTTGGGGCGAGCCTGGTGGTAGCGGGCGGCCCACTTCTACCAAGGCTCGCCCCAAGCTGACAGCAGTCAGCTCGGCACTCGGCAGCAACACTGAACGACGTGTAGCCCATGGCCTACACGTCGTTCAGTGTTGACTGGGCCCTGGCCCTGGCTGGGCTGTGTGGTGGACCACATAGTTTGGGCTTGGGGAGGGGAGTGTAAGTAACAGAAAAGAAAGGAAAGGGGGTACTTACCGCGTCCGCGGCACCTGGTCACTGGGCAGCAGCACACTTGTGTTGTTGACTCGTCGTCGGACTCGGCTGGAAAGAAAAAGAAACACAGGGTGTGAAAGCGGCGCAGGCGCACGCAAACACCCTGCGCCTCAGATACAGTAATGTCATTGGCTGTTTGCCAGCCAATGACATTACTGTATCTATGGCAGGGGAGGAATAAGTGCGCTGTTTGCGCACATTTCATACTGGCGGGGCCACCCCTGAAGCACCCCGCCAGGCTTCTAGTTAAAGGGGCTCCATAGAGTGCGTGGGGCTACGAGCTCCACGCACTTTACTATAGAAAAAAAACATACTAAATTGGGATGCGCCCCACGGCCCCACTGTGAAAGCCAGGCCGGCACTAAAGCTAAAAGAGATTCAATCAGAGAAGTTCTCTGACTGAATCTCTTTTAGCTTCTCTCTTTTTTTTGGGGGGGGGGCGGCGCCCGGCCGGCCTATCATAGCAGCCGCCACTGTAGGAGATATCAATTGGGGAAAGCTTGTATCCCGTATTGCCAACAGCCGCGAGACCGTGAAACCATACAGAGGTGACAAGGTTGCAACTATCCCTTTCTGGGATATAAACTGGGTGAAACGTGTAACCAACACTAGCAACAGTCAAGAGGCTGCCAAGAAGTAGTTAAGAGACAATCTGAAAACAATGCTTCTATATTAAATTTCCAGTTTGGGGAAACTGGAACACACATTACCAAGAGTCAAGAGTCTATAAGAAAAGGCAGATATTATTCAACCCTCCTTCCAAGAGATATTGGTGTGGAGAATCTTAGAATCAATATTGCCATCAAGTTTCATTGTAGTTGTAAGTGTTTTCTTCCTTGTCATGAACCACTGAACGCGTCCCTTCTGGACTTCACGTCCCTGACCCATAGGGGCCTGCACGCAGCAGTACTCCCAACATGGCCGCCGAATGCAGATCGCTCTTTACCAGTCTCCGCGTCGTATGCACAACGTTCTATAAAGCTGATACGCCCCCGCGACACTGCACGTCTCAACGCTACCGTTTGCAGTAGCCAGACGTGTGCTGCCGTAGTTCGTACTGTGAATTCCTTTGATTCCTGGTTCCCGGTCCCTTAAATTCCTCCTCCTTCTTCCTTTCCTTTCTTGTCCTCAGTTTGCTTCCTAGATCTCCTTTGCACTCGTCTTCCAAGTGCACTCTTCCCCGTTTTCTGGAACTTCCCGGACATCTGAACGTTACCTGGAGACGGGACGCAGAACGCACGCTGGAACCCGAGGACCTAGACACTGGGTTGTACAAGACTCGAACTGTGCGAAAGAAGACTTCATCGAAGAACTCCAACAAACAACACAGACAGGTGAGAAGGGGCGAAACCTGTGACAGATTGAGACGCCAACAAACTGATACAGATAAGAACATGGAGGCTGCAGTTCAAGACCTCATGCGTGGCATGCAGGAGTTAACAACAGAAGTTCAGAATCTCAAAGCCGAGAATGCTGCATTAAAACAATTAGTCCTGCCACGTGATTCCGCGACTAAGGAAAGTGTATTACTGGGCGGAGTGGTGGATAAATATGATGGCTCATCAAAGAACCTTCGTGGCTTCCTCGATTCGTGTTTAGTACACTTTACCTTTACGCCCTACTACTTCTCTACCCCCAGGGCAAAGGTGGGCTTTATGATTTTGCATCTTTCCGGGAATGCATTAACTTGGGCTACGCCCTTAGTTAATTCTGGAGATGCCCTCCTGGATAATTATGATGGTTTTGTACGGGCTCTAAAGACCATGTTTGACCGCCCAGAACAGGTTTACAGTGCCCAAGAACGCCTATTGGATTTCCAACAAGGGTCCCAGGATATGCTTACCTATGTAACACGCTTTAAGCAACTGGCCAAGGAAGCAGATTGGTCCTAGGAGGCCTGCTTTACCCTTTTTCGAAGAGGACTGAATGAAGAGATAAAAGACGAGCTTGCCAGGGTAGCTCGCGCAGGTTCCTTCCAGGCTCCACATCTATTCCATCCTTGAACTCTCCTGGATAAAACAACCTTCTGATCTTGCAGGCCTTTCTATCGCCGTCCAAGAAAGAAGCTTATCCCATTCTGGCATTAGTGGATTGTGGGGCCATGGGGATATTTATAGATCATGATTGGGTCACTACCCACCACATTCCATATGAAACACGAGACATCATGCAACCTGTAGAGGCCATCGATGGAAGACCTCTTTCTTCAGGACCCATAACCCTGTAAACCAAAGAGATCCAGCTCTCGATAAACTATCATCAAGAGGTGATCGAATTTGACATCATAAAATCTGCCCATTATCCAATGGGACTGGGTATGCCCTGGGTACAGAAGCACAACCCATACATCAACTGGGCGGCAGGATTCTTGTTTCTTGGTTCAGAACTATTATTTTTATTTACACATCACCTGGTTTTTGTTAAACCTTAGATGCAACCTTTAAATACATACATAGAATTGTTTACAAGGAGTTATTTACGAAGAATTGTTTGCGAAAAGGAGAAGAAAGAAAGAAAAAAAAGGAAAGGAAAAAAGACGAAAAAAAAAGAAGAAAAGCAAATCCATTTCCTCCTCAAAGAACCAGTCTATAGGAGTTGTTTTCGTCCAACGTTTGTGATTTCGATATCCTCCATGGTGGTGAAGATTAGCCTCACAAGCTGAAGTACGGCTAACGACAATGAAAGCCGAGCCCCACATCTGATGCAAGCCCATTATTCGTCTTGCGTATTCGTTGTCGATTCCTCAAGGAATCTCCCCAAGTATTTGGCTCTTATAGAGTTTAAGGGCTCACACACTAGCACGAGGTGTTTCAAGGTCTCAGAACTTTTGTTGCACATCCGGCAGTTTGGTACTCTCTCTTCCTGGGCCTTTGTTCTCCTTTCTGTAACCACCCGTGTTGAGTAGAGGTCTAGACGAAATCTTAAGAAATTTTGATGCTCAGATGGAGAAGGAAATCTGTCAAGGTAAGATATGACCGATCCTCTTCTATAGTGTTCCGCTGGTTCGTCCACATACAGTTTATAGCCTTTCACTTTTTGCTCTGTCCGAATCCAGTCAAGGTCCAATAGTTTGTGCTTCACCCTCATTGGGTTTTCGGTTAGTGTTTTGCCCGAGAGGGCTAGAGACAACAGTATAGAAGAGCATGGATCATGCCAAGTTTTTAAAACTTCTACCTGATTCCCTTCCACAGCCTCCTTAATTATAGAAAACCCACTGACGCCTGGTGGATGAAGACATTTCCTCAGCAAGGATAAGGATTTCCATTCCATCAGAGAGTATAGGGAGGACAAGCCCATTTCCCTCCGAACCAGTTCTATGGGTATTGAGTTCGGCAGTGCCAAAACCCTCTTCCAAAACAGGCATTCTAAACGGTTCCAGTTTTTGGGGTCCATAAAGAGGTTGGCCTCTGCTGCGTAAGTGAGTATAGGTGCAACTTTCAATTTGTAAAAGTCCAGAATTGGAACCATGGAAAATTTACAGTAGTGCCCTTTAATAAGCAACGCTTGGGATGCCAAGTTGTTTACTTTACTTCTCAAGTGGACGATGCCAGGAACATCGCCCAAGCTGTTGTTTAGTGTTATCCCCAAATACAACATCGATTCGACCACTGGTATTTGTTCTCCGTTCAAATACCAACTACATTTGTTCCGCTTCCTGGCCCTGCCACTGTCACCCAGTATCAGGATTTCAGATTTTCTGGCGTTTATTCTGAGGCCATTTTTGTGAATGTAGAGAGACAAGTCTGTCAATTGTCTCTGCAGCCCAATTTCCGTCTGGTCAAGGAGTAACAGGTTGTCAGCAAATAGTAGTCGTCCCACAGAATGGGCAGCGATCTTAGGCGGAAAGCATCTCGTTTTCGTGAAAGCCTCAGCCATGTCAGATATAAATAGACAAAAGACCGCTGGGGCCAAGCGACAACCCTGCTTTAACCCGTTTTCTGAAAGAATTTCATTAGACAGTAGACCCTTTCTGTCCAACCTCATTCTTAAGGTGGTATCACAGTGAAGGGCTTCCATGGGTTCTCTCAAGGCTTGGGGACAACCCCATTTCTTAAGTTTGTCCCACAGGATTCTGCGGTCCACTGAAACGAAAGCCTGTTCCAGGTCGATCGAAGCAATGTAGATCCTGGTGGTGGGACATCAGACTCCATTCATTAAGGTGCCTCAAGATGATTGCCGCAAATATCTTGCCGACCACATCAAGAAGAGTGATAGGCCTGTAGTTACAGGGGACAGACCTATCCCCCTTCTTGAAAATGGGGACCACTATAGAACGTGTCCAGGATAATGGCAGTTTCTTTTCCCTTGCCACGGTGGTAAATAGTTTGAACATAAATGTTGCCCAGCCAACTGGGTCTTTCTTCAGAATCTCATTGGTCAGGCCGTCCGGGCCTGTCGCCCTCAACACATTTGAGTTCTCTATGAGATTGGTTATTTCTTGAATGTCAAAATTAAAGTCCCATGCGGTTCCTGAGTTTGTGATGGACTTGGTATACTCCGGCCCTTTGGATACATATAAGCGTTTGAAGTGCACCTCCCACACTTGTGCAGGTACTGAATTTGTTGTTTTTGATTCCTCAGGGGTGTTCAAGTCATTTAGTAGCTTCCACACACCTGCTGTATTTTTCCGGGTGGCAAGCTGCAGCATTCTTTCAACGTCTTTCTGAATGGTTTGTTGTTTGTGATGAAATAACCAGTTCTTAAAAGTATTTTTGGCTTTTTGAACAAAATTAAGTTTTGAGTCGTTTTATGTTTGTTCACTCGTCTTCCCAGTCTGTTAATGTCTCTCTTTCTTTCTGCAATCTGAGTGTTGAAGACATACTTCTTCGCAAAGGTTGGCTTCATGGAAATGGCCTGCTTTTCTCTAAAGGCCTGTAGGAAGTCTGGGTATTGCAGTATACTGCCACCTGGACAAAGTGGATCTGAGTTCAAGGCCAGCAGGGAGGATGTTACCAACAACAAGGTTCTTTTGTTGATCCGTAAACGATTACCTCCCGAAGAAACCTGGAGATTCTGATCATCTTGATGGTACCTCCTTGATGGATTTCCAGAGGCCCAGTCTGTGCATTCGAGTACCAGAAGATTGTGATTACTTAGCTCTGTAGGTGTCACTTGTAAGGAGGTCAATTTTGTTAGTAGATTTTCTGTGGCGAAGATGTAGTCGATAGTACTTGAGAGAGCCCCCCTCTTCCATGTTGCAGCTGCTGGTTTATCACCCGGCAAGTTGCAATTGGCCATGTAGATGTTTCTCTCAGTCAACTCCTTTTCAAAATCCAGTCCCCTTCTTATATTCTCAGCCGCCCCAATTGGTAACACTTCTATTTTGCTGCCTTTCTTGTCGAAGCACTCCATATTAAGATCACCACAGAGAAGTACCGCCAGGTTTATCCTAGTAGACCTGGCCTCGTCAATTTCCCTTAGCAAGATATTTTTAGTACTTTGCTTGTTTGCCGAGCTGCTTCTCCAATAGATGTTACAAATTAGCAGCTGCTGGTTCTTGGTTTCCCAGTGGGGTGAAGTTATTTGTGCAAAGGTGAATTGAATTTCAGAATTAATGTTGATTGAAGTGATTACAATTAAGCCACTCGTTCTTTTTATTGCAGTTAGAAGGCCTGCCATTGGGCGACCTTTCACCCCTTCATGGCCGGGTTTAGGTGTACCTCATAGCCCTCCACCACAGGTGTCTCCCTCAACCAGGTTTCCTGGAGGCAAATAAGGTCGTATTTTGTTAAGTTTATTTCACTTTTTCCAAATAAATGTACAAAACCCCTAGTGTTCCAGCTAGCTATTTTTTTAGTCCTGAAGGAGTTTGTGACGCTCTTGGTCTGGGGTTATATTGAACTTGCCAATGTTCCAGCTAGCCAACTCCAATCTTCTTCACTGTGGACCTTCTGTCCCACGTTTTCTTCAAAGTGACGCACCTACTACCCTTGTAGATGCCAATTTTTTATTTCGTCTGTGCCCTCTTTAAAGTGATTGCCTGTGTTGTTTAGGGCACAGACTTTTCTTGTGGGAGTATTCTTTGGCCTATATCCTGATTCTGGAGTGGGCTTTCGCTTGAACTTGTTGTGTGATTTTCTAATTCCTTTAATGTGAACCCATGAGCCTTCAGTTTTGTCCCTTCTTTGACAAGTACATTTTTGGTGTTACGTGATGCAATATGAAGGATTACATTGTCAAAAGTGGATTCGCTCGGAAACTCGATTAGATCAATATCCTTTGAGTTTACTTGATCTAAAGTTGGTGCACATCGCAGTAACCTCATCACGTTGTTTCTATTCATGACGAGGTTGTCTGGAAATCCTAAGGTTCTTGTCAAGGATAATTTGAACGCCTTAGTTTGTGTGATGTTGTTTAGATCTTGCTCCTTTACTTGTTTAGTTTTTGTAGCGACTGTCACCGGCTTGCTGGTTTCTGCCCATGTGACGAATCGTTTTGGGTCCCCCACGGAGGTGAACCCGTGGTGATTACTAAGATGTTTCTCGTTCGCCTCTACTGGTGCCCTCTGTAGTAGCATAGATCTTCTTTGTTCCATTGTCAAAAAATGTGCTTCACAGTCTGGAGAGCTAGTATCTTTGCCCCCGTCCGATGATTCGTCAGAGGTTTCCACCATGTTGATTCGCTTCGACCTCCATTTAGGAATTATCTTGTCCTTTTTGTCAAGCGGGACAAGGGGCCTTAGTTCTATACTCCTGGTGTCTTCCTTACCCACATTTTGGTTTTGCACAATGATTGTTTTTGTGGTGGTACTTGGAGGCCCAAAGTCCCTTGGTTCAGGTCGACTAGTAACCTGCTGCTGACAGTCGTTTGTCTCGAGTACCCTTAAGCTGTTGCCATCCGAGTAAGTTGACAAGTTCATTAAATCACTTTCTATGCCACTATTTGACGATTCGTGTTCAGAGTCCTCTTCACTAATTGAGTATTGGTCTGTCACCGTGTAGGGTAATGGCCCTTTTGTGTTTGACAAGAACCTTGTAGGGACTGCCCCTGATCCTAAAGTTAGAACGTTTCTTTGAAGAGTGGATTTGTTGGACTCAATCTGTCTGCAGGCCCTCTTTTTAGTCACAACTGGAAATGGTTTAATTTTTGGAGTTTTTGTTTTTGTTTCTCTGCTTTGTGTGTCAGAAAGAGAAGGTTGTTTCTTCAAGTAGGTGTTTGATCCCTTTTTGTTGAGGACCATCTCGGGGCTTGCCGATTCCCTCGTTCCTTTTGTTTGGGCCCTGAACATGTCGTAGATTTTAATTTGAGGCAATATGGGGTCGGTCACCATTTCCCTTGGTTTGGCAGACTTGTTCTTTTCAGGCAAAGGCTGACTACAAGCCTTGTCCTTGGTGCTGGCTAGGGAAGTAGACACCAGGTCAGGTGGGGTAGCCGTGAGTTTGTCTGTATTAGTTGATGGGTCTTTTATTGGGACAACTGTGGAGTCCTCTCTTATTGGCACAGTTGTGGGCGGTGAATCTGTTAGAATTGAGGTTTCAGTATACTGCGCGCGTGTGGGATATGTTTGAGCACTTAAAGACAGTGAGTTACAACTCAACCTGTCAACTCTCCATTTTTCTTTCTGAAGAATAATTGGGTCCAGTATGCTCTTAAAAATTTGCATAATTTGGTCGGTGTTTTTGTCCAGATTGGACTGGAGTGCTGAAATGAACCCTTCCACGAAGATCATCTTAGAATGCAACATGGCTAGTACCGTGGTTTGGTCACGGAGTTGCTCAGTTTGAGTCTCAATTAATTTCATAAATGGAGACATTGTGATAGCGAAGGCTGAAATCATTCTTGCATCAATTAGCGCAGTTCCTTGGGACTGCTCCTCAACCTGTGCGGCTGCCATGTCCAACAGAAGATCTTCGTCCGACAGAAGAGCTTGACAGCGTTGTCTTTTACTTGGAAATGGGGCCTGCTGACATGCTTCAGCATGTTGAGGCCTACTGGAAGACCCCCCTGGCCAATGCGGCACAGGCCTTTGATGTAGTGATTTTTCTACAACATTTAGACGAGCCTTGAAAACCGCTCCGTCTTTTTTTTGTTGATGAGTCTGCGGTAGTGAGTCCTGGATTAAATGTGCACCGACATTGCCTTGTGCCATTGTAGAACTTTGTCCGGTGCTAAAAATGTCAGGGTAGGAACCTAAGTTAGAGGTGAGACCAGGTGGGTTCCAACTTTTAGCAGTTACATTGTAACGTGATGTTTTCTGTTTATGGTGGGGGTCTGTTCCAAAGGTAAATAAATCCTGTGGAAATGAGACAACATCTCAACTGCCGCTCTAGCCAACCACTTGGGGTGGATTAACCAGAGACAACAAACCTCTTTAGGCCAGTAATTGAGTGACATTTTGGGGGATATGTGAGGCGGGTAACGGGCTAGCCATTGGATTTAGTACCTCCTCCCCCGTTTTCCCATGTGAAGAGTTATCCTCCTTGGCCTCAACTTCCACAGCTATGTTTTCTGGGGACGAGGGTTTAATCAGGGTAGCAGGAGTTAAATCAGTCATTTCATTTGTTTTTAGCAACGGGCTTACTCTGGCTTGTCTGTCCGTGGTGACTCCATGTAATTGAAGCTGGTTTTCATATGATAAAGTAACTTTTGAAATTTCAATGGAGGGCGATAACACAACCCTAGACATTGTTTATAGAGTTGTCATGAAAGTCAATAGTTGCACAAAATTGTTAGTAGGAAAGTGTTGTTTACCTTGACTTGAAGTCGCTGACGTTCCTTTCCACTGGAGTCCAATGCAGCCCGTGCAAACCTAGATGTCGGTCACTGCCCTTGCTGGTGATGCAGCACTCAGTAACGACCCTCTGCTGGCTCTGTGCAAGAGGGGCGAGTCGTGGGTATGCAGCCTGGTCACGGCACAGGGCAGGCCCCCTTAACTTGCAGCGGCTTTTGGTTCAGAACATTGTATGTCTCACTGTCTATCCCTGGATTCCTCGTCAAGACCCTCTGAAGGTACGCGGATAGTCCACCAAGGTCCATTCACGGTCTCAAATATTATCCAGGTTCCCAGGGCCTATCAGGATTACACTGATGTGTTTTCAACAGCCATAGTTCAGGTCCTACCCCCTCACAGACCTGAAGACTGCGCTATTGATACTGAACCCTCAGCAGTGACTCCCTTTGGAAGGATGTTCATTCTATCAGAACCAGAGAAAAGAGCCCTCAGAGAATACTTGGATACTAACCTGGAAAATGGCACTATCCGACCATCCAAATCCCCGGTGGGAGCTTCATTGTTTTTTGTTCCCAAGAAAGATACCAAGGAGCTTAGGCCTTGCCTTGATTATCGTGGTCTTAATCAATGCACCATCAAGGACCGCTACCCATTGCTCTTAATCTCGGATATCCTGGAAGCAGTGAGAGGAGCTGTAGTCTTCACGAAATTGGATCTCAGAGGTGCCTACCATCTGATTCGTATAAAGGAGGGTGATGAATGGAAAACAGCCTTTAGAACACCCTTTGGTCACTTTGAATACCTGGTTATGCCCTTCGGACTCGCCAATGCCCCAGCGGTCTTCCAACGTTTTATGGACCGGGTGTTCTCCGATATGTTGTTCCTCTTCGTCATAGTTTACCTGGACAATATACTGATATACTCCACGGACCATCTTGAACATGAAGAACATGTTAAGGCAGTTTTACGGCGGCTACATGAACATAAGCTCCTGGCTAAACCAGAGAAATGCCTTTTCCATGTCTCTACTGTTCACTATCTCGGGTTTGTCCTTAGTCCAGAATGAATTGGAATGGACCACTCAAAAGTAAACTCCATTCTATGCTGGCCTGTTCCAACCACTATGAAACAGATTCAATCATTCCTGGGGCTTGCCATCTTCTACCGAAAATTCATACCTTCCTTTTCGGAGATAGTACAACCGATCATTACATTGTTGAAGAAGGATACTCCCTTTCTCTGGACAGAAGCCCAAGATGAAGTGTTCCAACGATTGAAGTCGGAGTTCACACAAGCCCCCATCCTGGCTCAACCTGACATTGATCGACCCTTCCTAGTGGAGACAGATGCCTCCAATTACGCCATCGGAGCAGTCCTAAAACAGGAATTTGATGACAAGTTAGAACACCCCATCGCTTATCTCTCACGAACCCTGACTCATAGCGAGACCCATTATTCTGTTCTGGAAAAGGAACTATTAGCCATCTGTCAAGCCTTCACAGAGTGGCGTCACCTGCTCCTGGGAGCAAAACACCCTGTTCAGGTCCACACGGACCATCGGAATCTTCAAGTTCTACAATCCCTGGAATGTAGGAATAGTCGTCAAGCCCGTTGGGCCTTCTTCTTCGCCCAGTACCAGTTCCAAATCCACCATGTTCCTGGAACACACAGTATAATTGCTGACGCCTTATCTCGACGTCCCGACTACGAGACTCTTGAAGACCAATCCTTCCCAAAGATATTTCCCCACACAATATTTGTAGCCCAAGCAATCAGTCTCCTGGAAGACATCCAGATTCAAACTCAGTCCTCTGAGATCTGGAAGGAGTTTACCGGGAAGAATCGATGGAATCTTAAAACAAAGGACAGGTATTTATTCAAGGATAATGGCCTGGTCATCCCCACGCAGAGATTGCGACAAAGGATTACAAGCCTCTGTCATGATACCCTTCATTCATGACATTGTGGCATCACCAGTACTCTCTGTTTAATACAAAGACAGTTTTGGTGGCCAAAGATGAAAATTGACGTCCAGCAGTACATCCAAGCCTGCACAGTCTGCACTCAAAACAAGCATGATAACAAGAAACCGGTGGGTCTCCTACTCCAACGCTACCAACAAGACCTTGGGAATTCATCGCTACAGACTTTATTGTGGAATTACCACCCTCCAGGGGATACGCAACTATCATGGTTACCAATGGATTTATTCACTCACATGGCTCATTTTACACCCTTATATAAACTACCATCTTCCTCAGAACTCGCTGGAATCTTCCTTGAACATATATTCCTACTTCATGGACTCCCTTCCAAGATCATATCGGACAGAGGATCTCAATACATATCTCAGTTCTGGAAACACTTATGCCTTATACTAGGAATCCAATGTGCCCTCTCCTCAGGTTATCATCCACAGACCAACGGAGCTACTGAACGTGTGAACCAAACCCTGGAGCAGTATCTTCGCTGTTTCACCACCAAGGTCCAGGACGATTGGTCACTCTTAATACCTGTGGCCGAATTCAACTACAACAATTTGGATCACTTGGCTGTCAAAACCAGCCCCTTCTTCTGCAGCCAAAGATTCCACTCTTCGGTTCTACCATCCATTCTCCCACATCCTACGCCAGTTCCTACAGTCGATTCCTGGATTGAAACCCTCATCACGTACACAAGGAAGCCAAAGAACACCTCAAAAGGGTCCAAACAAACACCAAGAACTATGCATACTCCAAAAGAAGACCAGGGCCTTCCTATGCAGTGGGTGATAAGGTCTGGCTATCCTCGAAACTACTGCCTCGACAATTACGACCAAATAAGTTGGCTCCCCGGTACTATGGCCCTTTTTCCATAAAGGAAATCATTAACTAAGTGGCCTTCCGACTCAAACTACCAGACTCCTGGAAAAGGATACACCCAGTTTTTCACACTTCTCTGTTGAAACCATACGTCCAGTCCTCCCGGACTGCTCCAAGATCTACCCCTGTGGTTGTCGATGATTAGTTAGAATACGAAGTGTCCAGACTATGTGACTCAAGGTACAGACGTGGTCAGCTACAGTATCTGGTCGAGTGGAAAGGGTACCCTCCCAGTGGACACACCTGGGAACCAGTCTCAAACCTAAATACACCCAGACTACTCCGAAGGTACCACCTTATACACCCAGGCAAACCCGGAGGAACAGGCCCTCGGAGGAGGCATGCTGTCATGAACCATCGGACGCGTCCCTTCTGGACTTCATGGTCCCTGACCCATAGGGGCCTGCACTCAGCAGTACTCCCAACATGGCCGCTGAACCCGGAAGGCTGTTTACCAGTCTCTGCATTGTACGCACTATGTTCTATAAAGCTGATACGCCCCGCGGCTCTGCGTGTCTCAACGCTACCGCTTGCAGTAGCCAGACGTGTGCTGCCGTAGTTCGTACTGCAAATTCCTTTGATTCCTGGTTCCCGGTCCCCTAAATTCCTCCTCCTTCTTCCTTCCATTTCTTGTCCTCAGTTTGTTTCCCGGATCTCCTTTGCACTCGTCTTCCGAGTGCACACTTTGCCGTTTCCTGGAACTTCCCGGACATCTGAACGTTTCCTGGAGACGGGACGCTGAATGCACGCTGGAACCCGAGGACCTACGCATTGGGTTGTACAAGACCTGAACTGTGCGAAAGAAGACTTCATCGAAGAACTCCAACATACAACACAGAGAGGTGAGAAGGGGGAAACCTGTGACATTCCTGGCAGGCGAGTATGCCAGGGAAGAGATCATAGTAGTTAGTCCTGGCAGGCGAGTATACCAGGAAAGAAGAAGATGATTTGATGAAGTATATTTATGGCAGAAAGAGAGTATTAACCTTATCATTTGACAAGCTGTGGCATTAGCAAAAGTAGTTGTTGTGCCACCCTGACAAAAGTATTTCATTTGAAGAAGGTGTGATATGCTAAAAATTGTTGAATATTTTGAAAAGAATGGTTGTTTTCGATTTTTGAACTTGTGTTTTGAAAGAAAGACATTTGCCTTTCCAAAAGGATACTGTGGAGAACCACATTTGTATTGATTTGTGAACAAACATTTGTGGAAAAAAACATTTGGTGTATGAAGGGGAAAGACACAGTAGATGGAAGAGACTTGTTTGATACCTTGGGCAGAACATTGTGGAATCAGAACTTTGCTCAAAGTATTCCTGAATTAATCCAGGGGAAGGGAGTTCAACCATGGTCACAAGGAGTACTTTCAAAAACATTAAAGTTTGAACTGACAAATTCTTTTGTTGAACTAAAGATAGCCATGCATTTTGCTTGTATAATTTTTAGTGTGTATTAGTGTGAGGGTCAGAGAGATTTTGGATATTAGGTCACTCTTCTTTAGTTTTAGTGTGCTAGGCAGGGACCCTCTTGTTAGGATAGGGAAAGATAGGTGTTTATCCCATCCTTTTTAATAAAGAAAATGGCAAAATCTCGTATTTCTGCCCCTCACACTATTGATTTAATTTCTTGTACCATTCTAGCTTGCCAGCACCCAGCTGCGTGCTCATGCCAGTCTCCCTGAATGAACAGTTTGGCTAGGAGATGTTTTCTGACCTCTTCCATTTCAATGCCACTCATTTTAAAACTGGCTTTTTACAACCCTATAAACTCTCTCTACACAGGAACAAAAACCTTTTCACTTTATTCCTGCGAGATTTCAACAATCAATGCCAAATCAAATTATTTTTATATTAACTCTACACAATAGTATTCCTCTGGACACCTCCCTGATTGTAGGGTTCCAGCAAACAGCGGGACTTTAACAATGGTTCAACAACCTGCCATGGCACCTTACTGGCGTTGCACTAGAATGAATCGCCTGTTAACCATGCATGTGTCATGAATCTAAAACAGAAAGCTAGATCCCGGCCCAAGCCCCATTTATGTGGGGTTTTGTATTGTATTGTATTTCGTTATTTTATAGCACGCCTGGCCCAAGGGCATCTGGGCACTTACTTTAAGGTTACAATAACATAAGGAAGAGAAGTGCAGTATAATACATAATGATACATATAAAAGGATAAAGTACAATATACAAAGACACAGGTAAAGGATAAAGTACAATATACAGTAAAACAGGCAAAGGTAAACAGTGCGTGGAGGAGGTGAAAAAGTATACAAAGATTAAAAAGGTTTGTACAGCATGTTCACAGAATATGTACAAAATGCAGGATATCAACAGTGTGGTGGCATGCGCATAGGCATGGAGAATCTCAGTCAGTCTGAGGCATGACGGGTTCCGCTAACCACAATTTGGTTAAAGGAGTGGAAAGAAGGTTCTGATCTGAGCTGATTGGGCAAGGTCTTCCAAAGTTTGGAGGCTAATGTAGGGAAGCTAGTCCCCCTTGCTTTCTGTAATTTGAATCTGGGTAGAATGAGGCAATTAGTCTGTGCGGATCTGAGAGGTCAAGAAGACGAATGGGGTGTAAAGTGGCATGCAAGATAGGTGGGAGCCTGGTTGTTTAGTCATTTATGTGTGAGGGCCAGCGTTTTTAAGGAGATTCTTTGCGCAACTGAGAGCCAGCATAGGTTACGTCTGGTGTCTGAAATGTTGTGGTCCCTAGGGAAGTTAAGGGCTGTCCTAATGGCATTGTTCTGAATAACCTGAAGTTTGTTTAGATTGTGTTGACTAGTACCTAAGTAGAGGATATTGTGGTAGTCAATTTTGGACATGATGAGAGTTCTAGCTAGGATGATGCAGTTAGCTGTGGTGAGGAAGGGACGGCAGGCAGTGATAAGTTTGAATATGTATGCAGAGGCTTTGCTCACAGCATTGGTTTGCCTTGAGAGCAAAAGCGTGGAGTCAAGGCAAATGCCTAGCGTCTTAGTGTCGTTTGAGACCTTGATGATGTTGCTGTCAATGTTGAATGTTTTGAATGATGGGTCAAGTTTCCTGAGTCGATAGTTAGAGCCGAGGATGAGGAGCTCGGTCTTCTCGTCAATGAGACACCGCTCATGTTGAGCCATCCACGCCTGAATGACTGAGTAAACCTTGTTCAGTGAGGAAGTGTTGGCCTGATAGTCTCCTGTTATGGAGATGAGTATCTGGATGTCGTCGGCATAATTGGTATAGGTGACATCCAGATAATCGAGAATATCAAATAGTGGTTTGGTAAACACACTGTAGAGAGTGGGCGAGACACATTAGCCTTGTGGAACACCACATATTACAGGTGAGGGTTCGGCGGAAGCTGAGGGGGAGAAGACCTTCATGGATCTATTGTTGAGAAATGATTTGATCCACGAGGTGGCAGAGTCTGAAAAGTAGGCGGCAGATTTGAGGTGCTGGCAAAGGATTTGGTGGTTGACCAAGTCGAAGGCCGCTGAGAGGGCTAACAAAAGTAGAAGTGCTAATTTTCCTTGGTCTTTCATGTCTTCAATTTGTGTTTTCAAGTCGATAAGAGCGGTTTCCGTGCCATGTCTGGGACCGAAGCCGGATTGCCTAAAGCCAAGGAGGTTGTTAGTTTCTAAATATTCTTGGATCTGTAAGTATGCAGCACGGCCCAGTATTTTAAGCAGAAAAGGTACTTTTGTGACAGGTCTGTAGTTGGTAGGCATGCTAGGGTCGAGGGTAGATTTTTTAGGAGTGGAATGACCCAAGCATCCTTGAGGTTATCCGTAACAGCACATGTTTTAAATTATGAGTTTGTGAAAGCAGTAATAAAAGGTATATTTATAGAGCAACACTTAATGCAGAGAGTTGCATCTCCCGCAATCAAAAGTGCCACACCGATATACCTGTTTATGTAATTCAATTTAGCCCTGTATAGAAACCATATCACACGAGTTCTGTCCCTCACCCTTTAGAAATAGATAAGTCAAGAATCAGAACTCTGTGTAGAAAGAATAGATATATTCATTAATAAATGGTAAAATTAATATTTGCACAAGTCACGCCACCTCACTCTGAGGGCCAAATGCTTTTCTTTTCTAACAATTCACTTTTCACACAAATTGAAAACACAAGTTGCTTTAGGATAAAACAGATCACAGACTCCTTAACCCCACAAAATGTACAGTTTTCATTCTTTGGTTATTTCCACCCTGGTTCCATAGAAACACAGGTCTATAGAATACTTCAGATACCTGGGTCACTTATAAAATACTCTTAATGTAAAAAACTGTGCAGGACCCTGGACATGATGGAACAATTTAACTTCACAATATACTTTGCATGGGGTTTACTTAATAACATGTAGCACCTTGAAAGCTGACTGGAGCATATGCTTGGCAATACACTTTACATGAAGATAAAAGCAATTTCACTCCTGTAGCACTCTTTATTATTCATTTCCCTGACCAATGCTAGCAGTGTTGGAACGCAGCAGAATTTAAAAACCAAAACACTTTTTATATGTATGGAACCCTTTTTCTCCCTCACTATGTAAAGAAGAATCTCTCTTCTATCAGGGGTCACTTTTTCGCCCTTTGTTGAGGGTATTCCTTGAATCAGGGACTTTACTCTAAATTGCAAGACACATTTGCCCCAACACAAACCCAGATATCAAGGTTACTATAGAAACCCCTCTGCTTTAAAGCAGGATCTGGGGAATAGGGAGCAGTTGGGAATTTTGTTTTTAATGGGTACCCAATTACTTTAGCAGACTATATTTGTATACACACTGAAAGCAATGTTATTGATTTCTAATTTCAACAAAAACCCACAACGTGTCAGTTGGCTATAGGGGAATTAATTAAAGTATTACTTGGTAAGAAAATGTCTGGGATCTACTTCCATAGCCCGCCCACTAAATAAGGGGAAGGTATTAACTCAAAAAGATACCCACAAGACTTGGTTTGGTTGGAGATGTGACTTACATAGAATATCTCTGGGTTTTTTGCTCATCTCACAGGGATCTGGTCAGAATCCAACCTCAGTCATGGATAGACTCCAGCATCAATCCCCCTTGGTTTGACTATCCTTATATAGATCACAGTGTCTGTCTTTGCCTGGTTTCCTCCACCTCCCAGGCAATGTTGGTTCTCCAACAATTTTTTGGTAGTCCCACTCAGATCATTTCAGAGAGCACTCCCCTTTTTCCTTGTGCGTCTCCTTATAAATCTTTAACCATTCCCCAAATTATCTAAATCAGGATGTACCAGCTGATCCACTAACTATTCTGGTTGGACATCTATTGTCCACCCTCATTGCAATGATTGGTTCCTTTTACTAGGCAGCATCCTTGGGTGTTATAACTGCACCCCTTTGTAATTGCATTTTGGACCACTTCCGGTATGACCTTAAAAACGTCAACATGGCAACACCCCAAAAAAATGTATTTACAAATAAGGGTCCCAAACTACATGCTTCTGAAATGGTCTAATCATGCCAGATTTAATTAAATGTGTCCCATTTCGGCACAATGTTGCAGGTTCGAATGGCAGATTTTTGTAATTTAATCAACAAAGATGACAGTTATCAACACAAGATTTTCTATACAGATATCTAATTTAACAAGCTATCTTCCCGAATCTCCGCTTCGTGACATTTTCTGGGAAGCTATCATTACATTTCAGATAATAACTTCAGTTCCCAAGGTCGAATTCATATGAGAGCTGAATCACTGGATGGAGTTTTCCATTGTCCTCTCAAAGATAATTGAATGCTTTCTGTGAGAGTTGCGATTCCCGAGATAATGGCCAAAGTATGATCCTCCATACAATCTTATTTAAAAAGAATGACATGCTTATTTTTCCATTCAATTAACTGGCATATTTTTGTCCCCAAGATCTGTATGTAGGCCTGTGCTCTGGCCTTCATTGACCCATGCCTGCCATAAAAGCACTTACCATGTCTTTCTCCCAGGGCTAATGCCTATCTGTCCATATCTTCTTGTCAGGATGGTGGCGTGCGGGATCTTCTGTGGCCGTACCCATCAGAGGAGGGCTAATAAGCCTTGGCACTGTGACATGCTGGTCCCTGGACTACATTACCCAGGAAGCCAGCATGCGTCGTTCACCGTAACGCACAGCTGCGCTCTTAGGGCTGATACCCACCCATTCTGGTTGCTGTTAATTGAGAATTGATGGCACAGGCAGGGTCGAGGCGGCGAGCATGGCGAATCAAGGACCCCGGTTAAAGCTTCTCCACTGACAAGCAGGCTGCTATCAAGCTGAGTGTGCGTGCGGGCTCAGCGGTGAGCGTATATGAAACAGACATCATTTCTGGCTGCTGCTCCACACTAGCATTCACTGGCGAGGCAGTCTGCATATCACGCTGGGTTGGATGCCCCTGGGGCACTCTGCAGGGCTCCCGTGCTTCAGTTAAGTGCACGAGCAAACGCATATGTGAATGTTCTGTTAACACGTGTGATGTTTCAACATGTGTGTTGTTCAGCAAGGATGTGCATTTGCACTTACAATTTATGTTCATTGTCAGAATGACTCACAATACTCTGTGTGTACTGTTTGTTCCATGTACCATTTCATGCTTTTCATCCATGCTTACTGTTTATGTTGGCCTCCTGCTCATTATGCTCACGTTGTTTCATGAGGTTGTCTGGGCGATAAGGTCCTGATTATGTTGTTGTAGTTTAGTGTACTCTCCATGTGCTTCAGGCCCTCAGTCCATAATTCAATGTACCAAAGTATGTTACTCAGGCTTGGTGTGTATATATGAAGACTGGTTAGGAGTGTATGTATGAATACTGGCACGTTAGGGCAGCGTTCCATTGGTTCAGGAAGTGTTCAGGAGGGTAGTCATAATCAAAAGTGATTGCAGAGTTACTGTGTTTACCCTAAACTCCCCAACCTAACCAATCATGTTACCCTAACCCTCTTCTTGGTTTCCCTAACATCCACCTACCTATCCACAACCTCTCCCTAATCCCTCTTCCTCCCATTGGCTGCATTGTGGTTACCTGTGCATCTAGAATCAGGAACCCCAGCCAAGCAAGGTTGGAGTATTGTCTCCATCGGCTTCCGTGGTTCGGGAGGGTGACATACTCACCAGCCCCTAGAACGGGTCAATTTACACTTCCCAACCAACTGGATTCTACTTGTCCACCTTTAGCAGGTTCCATGTGTTAAAATCGCGCAAAAAATGGCTGTTTACACAAATAAACGCGGCCAAAAGGCTGTGGTTTTGCCGCCGCAATCCATGTAATGGATGCGAGGGACACCGCAATCCCCAGACCCATTATACCATTTAAGGGAAGCAGCATGGACAGTGTTTCAGCGAGCATGGCATTTTCCCTTTACCATTTGGGTGCCACTTGAGAAGGGTGCCCTCCAGGGATCACAGGCCCCCCTAGTTGTCCGATAAATAAATTAGCTGGCCATGGCCGAGCCCGATAGCTCATTTCACAGGTCCCGGTGGGCAGCCTCTGACACGGGGACCTGCAGCACTTTAGCATGGTATCGCCAGCCGCATTCTCAAAAGCGAGATGGGCGTCAGACTAATTTGACTGGTAGTAGACAGCTAGCCTACAGAGGCATTGTTTGTTCCGCGCCCGTGATATTGGCAAGTGGGAGGGCCCAGCTGCAGTCGGCAACGTTTGGCATAAATATACTGCCCTCCAAAGCACTGCATTTACTTTTGCTGAAGATGAAATTATATTTAAGTAGATAGTAACATCCCAGCACGGATAGGTCACTGCACCTGGATATTAATGTTTGCATTTCTATCCCTGCAGAGACAGCTTCAGGGTGTGCCTGAATGGGACCTGCGCCGGAAGCGCAGCGCCAAAGTGGCTGCGCCGGAATGCGGTCGCTGCAGCAGTGTGCCCCAAAAGCCCACAGCCCTTTGGTCTGCACTCATATACTTTTGAGGTAGTGTGCCAGAGAGGAAAATAATATGGCAATATGGCCTTTTAACGTCGATTTGCCCTGTAAAATAGAAGGGCAAACTCTAATAGCAAAGTAAATGGCACGGGGAACTGCTTCAGGAAGAATGTGAATGACATTAAAGGCCCACAGCGAAGGCACCAGATATTCTAAAGCTGACCCCCCCGGAACATTGTAACCGGATTTACACCCCGAAGGAATCACCAGCCATATGGATCGGGGACTGCTGAATACGGAAGTAAAACAAGCCAGTGAAATCCATTCAAGCGCTCTACCTTGATGGCGAAAGCCATAACACTCACTTGAAACAACACACTTGGCCCACAGCGTGTTCATGGGATACCCCGGGAAGCACACCCCGGGAAGCACACCCACTTCCGTTTGCAGATCCAAAATGGCGCTGAAGGCTCAGTCCCTGTTTAGAAACATCAATTTAATCCTGGACAATCTGTAAAGAGGACTAATAATAAGTTCTAATTTCAAAAGCAGCATTATGAGAGAACAAAGTAAATGAAACTCGCCTGATGAGAAGCAAGCAGACTTTCATCAGCTCCCTGATGCACAACAGCAGTTATCCTTCGAGCGGTATGCCAGTGGTTAAGCCAGAAGAATTGAGTCGAAAAGAGGACCTCAGGGCAGGTCCTATACACAGAATTGGTTACCAGAAGGTGTGGAAATCGATATAATATTGTGACCCCAATCGCATTGTTTAAATGTATGTTGGCCTACGCCAAGCTGTCTAAAGAATATTGTGAACATAGGTTCCACGGCAAGGTCTTGACCTTAATGTATCGTGTAAGCTGCCATCTTGGATCTAGCCGCCATTTTAGGTATTCTTGCAGTGTGGAAGTCACCCCGAATCACAAAATGGAGGCCGAATGACATTGCGAGTAAGACTTCGGCCATGGTGACCTCCGCACACGTGAATGAATAATATGTCCGCAGGCTACTTGTTAGGGTCATGAACTAAGACCCTGTCCTCTGTTTAACCTAGGTGTAAATATGTAACTGTATCAGCGGAACCGATCTAATATATGGAGATTGCATGTTCGACCTGGCTACGAACCCTAGCCATGGTTCCAGAAATGGTTAACTTGTAAGAGGGCTTGCCAATGCAGTACTAAATGTATAAAAACCCAAGCATCCCGATGATCGGTCTCTCCCACTTTCAGTGCGAACCTAACGTTGAAGGTTCGTGTGTTAGTCAGAGGGCCGAATAGCTATTCGCATGTCAATTGACCTTGATAACTTGGTAACTTTGTAACTTTGAAATAAAGCGCTTTATATGGTCCTTTGTAACCTGTGTTGGTGTGTTTCCATTTGGGCTTCCCGGCCTCATGTCAATTTCTCTGTTTCCACAGTTGGCGCCCGAATAGGGACCCTCAAGATTGATGCCGGATCATTGAAGGTTGACGCAGACTATCGAATCGGGATCGGACGGTGTGATTCTGCGGGCCCGACCGATCGAGACGCGATACCTCGGCAGCGCTGCACGATCCGATCCTTGGGCGATAGTCGTGCGGTCTGACACGGCATCTTGACGAGGGTCCAAATCCGAGGCGGGCAGATTTGCCGAAACCACTGAACGCAGGTAAAATTTGTTAGTTGAAGTCCTTTGAAAACCGTACGGTCCTCCTTAGGTTTGGTCAGGTGTAGTCGTGACCCGGCTCTTAATTTAACCCTGACAATTTGAATTTGGCGTATTGTATCTGCAGACACAATTATTGGACCAGGTAACACCAATTCTTTGAGAAATGCCTGGGAAATTGTCTAGCTGTTTTAGGGCTCTATTCCGCAGCGATCGACAATCTTTGGAATTTAGCCGTCCGGCACCACAGGAGGGGTCGCCGGCGTGTACTATGTACTGTAAGTATGGCATTGGTAGTATTGTATTTAATGACATTTGGCACAGACAGACCAGAAATGCCTCCGAATTTCAGTGGCCAATCAATGGTAGTTTTGAGATCCCCCGTATTGAATACTTAGAGTCGATTTTGCTTAAGAAGAAGGCTAGGCCAGCAGCCTTTGATGTGTTACAAAATTGGAAAAAGGAAGCATTACAGCAGCTTAAAAGTAGGGATAAACATACACGACGTCATAAAACGAATGCCGAAAAGGCATTGTTATATGACAAGGAAAAACGATTAGATGAAACCCAGAAAATGGACAGAGCTTTTTCGCTCGGAGTCCAGAAAATGTACCCTTCTAAAGACTTCCATGTTTCCGAGGAGTTTATTGAGAAAATATTAAACGAACGGAGGCCTGATTCTTCAGCGCCACCTCCGTATGCTCCTGTTGTGGGCGCTCTTCCCATTCCTGCTATTGCTCCTATCGTTATTCCTACTCCTCTTACACAGCCTACTACCCCTAGTTCCTTAGTTGTCGCTCCTCCGTCTATTTCGTCTGTTACTTTACCTCTTTCCCCTGCACCCATGTTAGGTTCACCTACACTTTCGATTTCGGGGAGTCCTGTGTTTATTAAATCAGATCCTGGTGCAGGGTCGGGGATAGTGACTCGTAGTACTGTTCCTGCGGGCAGGAAACAGGAACTATTTGCTTGGGCTAAACATTGCATGGAAAAAGGTGATCAAACTGATGTATTTTCAACATTATCTAATTTGCACGATTTTCCCGAGAAAAACGTTTTTATTGAAGGACTGGGGATTCATTTAGGTGTAATGTGGGGTAGATTGCAGACTTCGGATCTCCCACAAGGGGTGAGAGATCTGAACGCTTTGGCACTCTCAAGGGATACCGAACAGAAAGTATATGGACATGTTGATAGATTGTTTGAGTTTAGACAGGATTTTGAAAGATTACAAAATGAGGATGATGAGGACGATAGGATATATATGCAGAAACGGTTCCTTTCGTGCCGAAGATCAGCACCCGAGGAAGTACGGATCTGTACTAGAGATGCGGTTCGATGGATCTCGGATTCATCAATACCGCCGGATGAGGTATACGATACATATAGTCAATATACGGTAGAAATGCAAAGGAAGGTAATTCAAGTGATGGTACAGCACTTGCAGGAAGAATGTATAAGAAAGAAGGTTGGTTGCCCCACAGAGTTATTAGGTATTTGTAAAAGAGCTTTTTCGCCTGACACTTCCACAGCTGCTTTAGCGCTTGATTTGGCCTTATTACTCAGTAAGCGGTCGGAGGACCCTATATCTCAGTTGCCTATGAGAGAGGTCCCTCCGACCCTTGTCCCAAAAGTAGAAATCCCCGCCAACGCGGCGACTGGTGCTCCCGCGGTGGATATCCCAGCACACTACGTATCACAGTTTGTTCACGTCCCGTTCTCTCGACAGGAAGTGAACACGATCAGACAATCAATCCCTGATATTAGGAAGAACCCGACAGGGTTTTATAAAGAAATAGAATCCGTTTTGCAGTCTTCCGTGTTCACCTTAAGTGACATGGATTTATTGTTTCCAGTGCTTTTACCTGTTGATGTATGGAAGCAGGTACGGACGGTAGATGATGTGCCGGGGTTAGGGGATACATGGGTAAATCTAACTAGAATAGATGGGGAACGACCAGCTGGTGAGAAACCACCCCAGGTAATACTCACTTTACCTGATAGAATAGTTGCCAAATTGAAAACTATAATTCCAGAAAAAAGGATTATTTGGGACAAGCTTACGGCCTGTGTCCAAGGAAAAACTGAAGGTACCACTGAATTCTTTAATAGGTTTGAACAGGTGTTCTCCGACTTCAGTGGACAGGATTTGGGTACAGAGTCGGGGAAGAGGTTGTTTGTGGACAAATTTGTGCGTGGATTGTTGCCCGACATCCAGTCACAAATTATGTCCTCAGAGAGCGCTTGGCAGGCAAAATCTCAGTCAGAGGTTTTGCATATGGCTCAGTATTATGAGAATCGGGTTAATAACGAGAAAGAGAAAATCGAAAAAAGAAGGGGTGACCTAAAGACTAAGGTATTGTTGCAGCAAATTGTCAGGCACCCCAGAGGAGGTACGACACAAACTAGAGGGCAGTACATTCCAAGAGGAAATACTCCTCTAAATTCTATAAATATTAATCAGTGTGCTTATTGCCGCCAGGAAGGTCACTGGCGAGCACAGTGCCCTGCCCTCCGTCAGAGGTCAGGAGGCACATTCGGAGGTATGGGTAGGCGACCACGGGGCCGCTCTGGAGCAGGGGTTCCTGATAGAGGTCAGCTTCTATGAGATCCCCAGCAACCTTTTTCACAGGAAAATCAGACTTCGAGTATGGACTCAAGAAATATATTTGATCACCCTTCCGCCGTCTATCTTTCTGAGGAACTTCCCTTTGATGAAGTTCTGCCTTACTAGGATTGCCCGAAGCAGCGTTTGGAACCTTTACCTATTCCCGTTATTCAGAAGGGCCCCTATGTTGAATTATTGGTGGGGAATAGGAAACATCAGTTCTTGATCGACACTGGAGCGCAGAAGTGCTCCATTGACCATTCTCGGGTTCCAAACATTCCCCTGTCAGGGCAAACGAATGTTTCTATAGGGTTCTCTGGTATACCAACTGTTTGTCCGGTCTCTGCACCGGTACCCATTTCTTTGGGCCCTTTTACAGACCAGTGCCCTTTTCTTCTTACTTCAAACTGTGGAGAAAACTTGCTGGGGTTGAATTTGTTGAAGAAACTGAATGCAGTGATCCATTGTACCCCTGACGGAATAAGATTGACAGTTTCACCACAGCAACCTTTTAACTCCCAGTACTTGACCCGACCTCTACCTCCCGAGTTCGGTATTGTCCCGGAATGTTTGTGGGCAATAGACGACAATGATGTCGGAATATTGCACGTTGAGCCCGTTAAGATAGTATTGAAACATGGGGTTAAACTGCCGCGCATTCCGCAATATAAAATTTCAGTTGAGGGCGAGCGCGCTTTGAAATGCATTGTCTCCGATTTTGTATATCGTGGAGTGATCGAAGAGATTACAGGTAGCTTATGTAATAGTCCGATCTTACCGGTATATAAGAAAGGCGACAATGCGATTCCGTACCGGTTTATAATAGATCTTCGTGCTATTAACCGGGTAGTGGCCCCACAATTTCCAATCGTGCCGGATGTAACAACAATCTTAACAATGATCCCTGCTACGGCTACGCACTTCAGTGTCGTAGATTTGAAAAACGCCTTCTTTAGTATTCCGATACACAAGGAGAGCAGGTATTTGTTTGCGTTCACCTTGGGGGGACGCTCATTTACATTCACAAGGGCACCTCAAGGGTACACTGAAAGTAGAGCTTTAAAAGAGCAGCTCGACACCCTTGAACTGCCACCTACTTGCACGCTGCTTCAATATGTAGACGATTTGCTCTTAGCTGCAGACTCTGAGAAAGCTTGTAAAGAAGGCACTATATTGTTGCTTGTTCATTTAGCTGAACATGGTCACAAAGCTTCACTTAAGAAATTTCAATATTGTTGCCAGGAGGTTGCCTATTTAGGCTACCTCCTGTCAAAGGAGGGGAGAAGATTGACACCTGAACGAATAAAACACATTTCTGGCATGTCTGTCCCAAAAACACAGAAGGAAGTCAGAGCCCTGATAGGGATGGCGTCCTACTGTAGACTGTGGATCCCGAATTTTGCCCTAGTGGTAAAACCGATGTTGGCTTTGACGAGGAAGGGCATTTCTTTGCCACTGCCATGGGAATCGGAACATCAACGATCATTTGAGCTTCTCAAAGCCGCGCTGTGTTCAGCACCGGTTCTGGGTACACCAAATTACGATAAGGCCTTTGTGTTGTTTGTGCATGAATGTAATGGATGTGCTTTGTCTGTGTTAACGCAGGAACATGGAGGGAAGAATAGGCCGTGCGGCTATTATTCCTCCGCCCTTGATCCTGTCGCATGCGCTTTGCCGCGATGTCTGCGCGCTGTTGCTGCTGCTGCTGCGTCTGTAAAACAGAGTGAGGGGATGGTCCTAGGCCACGATTTGATTCTGATGGTACCTCACTCTGTTGATATTCTATTGAATAAAACTCAAACACAACACCTTACTTCTGCCCGGTTGACCAGGTATGAATTAGTTCTATTTGCACCTCATATCCAAATTAAAAGGTGTTGTGTTCTCAATCCGGCTGAACTTTTGCCTCTCCCGCAAACTTCTGCTTGCGGCGATGATGGATCACATGACTGCCTGTACGCCACCGAACAAGAAACAAAGGGCAGAATAAACCTCTCAGATACTCCTTTGGAGAATGCGGAAGGGGAGCTGTTTTGTGATGGCTCCTGCTTTAAACTTCCGAATGGCACATCTACAGCTGCTTATGCAGTTACTACTTTGAACAAGATCGTAGAAACTAAAAGGATTCCGTATAACTCTGCGCAGGCCGCAGAGATTATAGCGTTGACTCGTGCTTGTGAGCTCTCCCAAGGGCATAGAGTTAATATTTATACGGATAGTCAGTACGCCTTTGGGGTGGCTCACAACTTCGGAAAATTGTGGTCGGAAAGAGGGTTTCTGACCTCACATGGGACCAAGATTCAGCATGGTCCCTTAATAGTACAGTTACTTTCAGCACTCTCACTCCCTAAACAACTAGCGATTATGAAATGTGCAGCTCATCGTAAGGTCATAGATGATGTGGGCAAAGGAAATGCTTTTGCAGACTCGATAGCTAACAAACAGCTACAGACCTTAGCACAGACATGTATACCTCAAGGGAAGTGAGAGATGGTTGTATAATAGATGAAGGCATTGGGTCTGTGCGAGATATTCAGACTGATGCCTCTGTTGATGAATCTAGGAAATGGGCTGAAGGCATGGGGAAATTGGATGACGAAGGGTGTTGGGTGGACGCATCTGACGGGAAATGGTTGCTTCCTGATTCTTATGTATTAGCAATGGTCACAATGGCACACGGTCCAACACATGTGTGTGCCCAGCAAATTGCGAAGATATTACAGCAGGTTTGGGTGAATGATAAAATTTTGGAAACTGCAAAAAGATACGTTAGTAATTGTATGATTTGCCTACAACACAATGTGGGTAAAGGGACAGTGATTCCAAGGGGAAGTTTCGGGCCCCCCTCTGTCCCCTTTGAAACCATTCACCTTGATTTCATTGAAATGGAACGTTGTAATAACTTGAAATATGTTCTTGTTATCATTTGTGCTTTTAGCAAGTGGGTCGAGGCTTTCCCTGCCAAAGATGCTACCGCCATGACCACCGCAAAGATCTTGGTGAAAGAATATTTTCCTCGATTTGGGCTCCCGAGGATAATCTGGTCGGATAACGGCCCACATTTCATCGCAGCTGTAATATTGCAAATATGTGTTGCCTTAGGGATTGAGTAACGTTTTCATTCAGCTAGGCACCCTCAAAGTGCGGGGTTGGTAGAAAGACACAACGGTATTTTGAAAAACAAACTTGCAAAAACATGTGCTGAGACTAAATTAAAATGGCCAGATGCTTTACCTATTGTATTGTTAGCTATGCGCACCACACCCCAGACTAGAACTGGGCTTTCTCCATTTGAGGTAGTGATGGGAAGGCCTGCTAATATTTGGGGCCTCCCTAAACCTAAAGCCCTGAGGGATGTGGAGAATGTATTGCTTGTAGATTATTGTAATCAATTGACTAAAAACCTGTATTTCATCTACCACCAGGTGAAGGCCGCCTTACCTGTACGGTTTACGGGCCCAGGACACGATATATTGCCCGGCAGCTGGATCCTGGTAAAGGCCTACGAAAGGTCTTCCTGTCTCGCGCCTCGCTGGCGGGGACCCTACCAGGTTTTATTGGTCACCAGGACGGCAGTGCGGGTGGCAGGAAAGAAGAACTGGATACATGCAACACACATCAAGAAGATCCCTCACCCGACGCCACAAGTTACAGAAGAAACAGAACCCCTTGCTGATGCTGCACTTTCTGATCTCGGAGTAGCAAGCAGCGTTGTGAGTGCGGCGGAGAAGTTCTCTGAGCCTGAGGAGCTCGGGGAGCCGTCCATTTTGTCTCCGCACTCCCTTGATCAATCACTTCCGGAAACTCTGGTTTCAAGTTCTGCGACTTCCGTCGCCACCGACGTGACGCTCCCCTCAGGGAGCGACGATACTTTGCTTTTGGATTCGGAAAACTTGGGTACCATCAGGTACAACCTTCGACCACGAAAATAAAATCGTTGCACGAGTATCGTGCATCTGGAAGAAAAAGGAGTGATTGGAATACTATTGTCTTTCCCTTTTTTGGAACACAGAAAAGGAGGGTTCTGTTGGCTAGGGTTGGGAAGGACTAAGAAGTCGCGCGGCCGAAGTGCCGCCAGCAACGAACATTGGGGCCGTCGATCGGGATAACCATGATGCCTGCCGCCTTCACCGCTGCTCCTCGTATTGAACTATTAGATAAGGAGGTGACCAGTTCGAACAATGGACAATGTGCCTGGGCCCTGAAAACGTACTGTTGTGTTCTTGTTTTGATTACTGTTAGTTTTGCAACTGCTGCCGTGGGACTTTGGTACTTTGAAGAGATTTATCCTTTGAAGCCTCTGTTACCGACCGAAATTGTACCAACTGTTTTGACTCCCTCTGTACACCTTCACACTCTGTCCCCTAGGGACTCTCGGCATAGACAGAAATATCATAATAACACTCTGATGATAGTGATGAATGCTACGCATGCTATTTTTAATAAGAGTAATTGTTGGATTTGCACGCATTTGCCACAACATGGGAACAAGGGACTGGGATGGTATATACATCCCTTACCTCTAACGACTTCCTGCTATGCCTCTCTTAGAGCACTCTTCTTTGGCCGATGGAATGATAGCATCTCAGGGAACTTCGATGGCACTAATTTGAATGAATTTGAGAGACGTGAATTGACTCCCCTGGGATGCTCGCTTTTCGCAAATAGGAGTAGACCTAATATCGCTTCTATTAGGCCGTCTGATAAACTTTCCTTTCCTTTCCAAAATCTAGTTTCTTTCAAGATGGCTCCGATAGGCAATAAGGATGCCATGCCTCCTTCTTATTCTGTAAATCACAATCCTGATTCTGTCCCTTTCTGTGTACAAAGAAATGGCACTAGGCCAATGGGAGATTTTGAGCCTTGTATACATATTGTAAATTTGACTGGGGAAAATAGGCCTTTGTATGTAGGGGGACCCGTTTATTTTGTTTGTGGTAGTTTAGCTTTTCCCTGGTTGCCCAAGGATTGGCAGGGGACTTGTTATTTAGGGATATTGTTACCAGGTGTATTTATAGCCAGTACCTTAGAGGTATCCAAGGCTCGCCCGCGACGAGATAGTGATGGAGATACCCCCGGACAAGTGTTCGGGGATATAGCCAAATCAGTAGTCCCCTTTTGGGGACAAATAGCAAATTCAGAAAACATTAGGGGATTAGCGAGGGTATTGGAGAAAACGATCAACCGGACCACGGACATACTTTACAATATGACCTTAGAGCAAAAGGCGATAAGATTGGTAGCACTGCAAAATCGAATGGCATTAGATGTCATTTTAGCCGAACGAGGTGGAGTATGTAAATTAGTGGGGTCCGCTTGTTGCGTTTTCGTACCAGATTCTTCACCAACGATATTTAAAGCAATTCAGAACTTACACATTCTTAGTTCTGAAGTCCATATCCCTGTAGGAGACTGGAGCCTTAGTACCTGGTTTTGGGATTCTCTGCGATCTTGGGGGTGGAAGGTGCTTTCTGTCATTTTAGGTATTTTAGGGACTCTGTTATTTCTTTGCTGTTGTTTTCAATGCCTCCCAAGTATATGCGGAATGATGGGGGAATGTTGTGCCCAGGTAATGAGCGCAATAGGGCGTAAGATATACACTCCGAAGACAGCATCTAAAGAGTTCATGTTGCAAGAAGTTCTTACGAACGACCTTATGGCTATTGATATTTCAGACAATGATGCGGAACCTATGAATGATAATGCCTTCAAGTATTTTCGAAAGTATTAGAAAACTATGTTTTAGCACTTGGCATAGGCCAAAAGGAGGGTCTGTGGAAATCGATATAATATTGTGACCCCAATCGCATTGTTTAAATGTATGTTGGCCTACGCCAAGCTGTCTAAAGAATATTGTGAACATAGGTTCCACGGCAAGGTCTTGACCTTAATGTATCGTGTAAGCTGCCATCTTGGATCTAGCCGCCATTTTAGGTATTCTTGCAGTGTGGAAGTCACCCCGAATCACAAAATGGAGGCCGAATGACATTGCGAGTAAGACTTCGGCCATGGTGACCTCCGCACACGTGAATGAATAATATGTCCGCAGGCTACTTGTTAGGGTCATGAACTAAGACCCTGTCCTCTGTTTAACCTAGGTGTAAATATGTAACTGTATCAGCGGAACCGATCTAATATATGGAGATTGCATGTTCGACCTGGCTACGAACCCTAGCCATGGTTCCAGAAATGGTTAACTTGTAAGAGGGCTGGCCAATGCAGTACTAAATGTATAAAAACCCAAGCATCCCGATGATCGGTCTCTCCCACTTTCAGTGCGAACCTAACGTTGAAGGTTCGTGTGTTAGTCAGAGGGCCGAATAGCTATTCGCATGTCAATTGACCTTGATAACTTGGTAACTTTGTAACTTTGAAATAAAGCGCTTTATATGGTCCTTTGTAACCTGTGTTGGTGTGTTTCCATTTGGGCTTCCCGGCCTCATGTCAATTTCTCTGTTTCCACAAAGGAAGGCCTGAAAGTGAGGTGCTCCCTTGAAAAATGTGAGGAGAAGAACCCCTGGAAGAAGGGTAAGAAAATTGTCTGTCTAAAAGGAAATCCTGAACGAGGGGGCGAGAAATACACATTACTGTCAAGAACTTTCTGATGAGAGAAGCCAAGGTTGGAGTGGCACCTGAGAGATACCTAAGGGAAACCAAGGATGAGGTGAAACCTGAGGGAAACCAAGGTTGTGTTGAGACCAGAGGGAAACCAAGGGCGTGGTGAGACCTGAGAGAAACCAAGGTTGTGTTGAGACCAGAGAGAAACCAAGGGGGCGTGGTGAGACTAGAGAGAAACCAAGGGCGTGGTGAGACCTGAGGGAAACCAAGGTTGTGTTGAGACCAGAGAGAAACCAAGGTTGTGCTCAGACCTGAGAGAAACCAAGGTTTTGTTGAGACCAGAGAGAAACCAAGGGCGTGGTGAGACCTGAGAGAATCCAAGTCTGTCTTGAGACCAGAGAGAAAACAAGGGTGTGGTGAGACCTGAGAGAAACCAAGGGTGTGTGGGACCTGAGAGAAACCAAGGGCGTGGTGAGACCTGAGGGAAACCAAGGTTGTGTTGAGACCAGAGAGAAACCAAGGTTGTGTTCAGACCTGAGAGAAACCAAGGTTGTGTTGAGACCAGAGAGAAACCAAGGGCGTGGTGAGACCTGAGAGAATCCAAGTCTGTCTTGAGACCAGAGAGAAACCAAGGGTGTGGTGAGAACTGAGAGAAACCAAGGGTGTGGTGGGACCTGAGAGAAACCAAGGTTGTGGTGAGACCTGAGAGAAACCAAGGGTGTGGTGAGACCTGAGAGAAACCAAGGTTGTGTTGAGACCAGAGAGAAACCAAGGGTGTGGTGAGACCTGAGAGAAACCAAGGGTGTGGTGAGACCTGAGAGAAACCAAGGATGAGGTGAGACCTGAGAGAAACCAAGGTTGTGTTCAGACCTGAGAGAAACCAAGGTTGTGTTGAGACCAGAGAGAAACCAAGGGCGTGGTGAGACCTGAGAGAAACCAAGGGTGTGGTGAGATCTGAGAGAAACCAAGGTTGTGTTCAGACCTGAGAGAAACCAAGGTTGTGTTGAGACCATAGAGAAACCAAGGGCGTGGTGAGACCTGAGAGAAACCAAGGGTATGGTGAGACCTGAGAGAAACCAAGGTTGTGTTGAGACCAGAGAGAAACCAAGGGTGTGGTGAGACCTGAGAGAAACCAAGGTTCTGTTGAGACCAGAGAGAAACCAAGGGCGTGGTGAGACCTGAGAGAAACCAACGGCGTGGTGAGACCTGAGAGAAACCAAGGGCGTGGTGAGACCAGAGAGAAACCAAGGTTGTGTTCAGACCTGAGAGAAACCAAGGTTGTGTTGAGACCAGAGAGAAACCAAGGGCGTGGCGAGACCAGAAAGAAACCAAGGTTGTGTTCAGACCTGATAGAAACCAAGGTTGTGTTCAGACCAGAGAGAAACCAAGGGTGTGGTGAGACCTGAGAGAAACCAAGGGTGTGGTGAGACCTGAGAGAAACCAAGCTTGTGGTGAGACCAGAGAGAAACCAAGGGCATGGTGAGACATGAGAGAAACCAAGGGTGTGGTGAGACCTGAGAGAAACCAAGGTTGTGTTCAGACCTGAGAGAAACCAAGGTTGTTCTGAGCCCAGAGAGAAACCAAGGGCGTGGTGAGACCTGAGAGAAACCAAGGGTGTGGTGAGCTGAGATAAACCAAGGGTGTGGTGAGACCTGAGAGAAACGAAGGGTGTGGTGTGTGGTGAAACCTGAGGGAAACCAAGGTTCTGTTGAGACCCGAGAGAAACTAAGGGCGTGGTGAGACCTGAGAGAAACCAAGGTTGTGGTGAGACCTGAGAGAAACCAAGGGCGTGGTGAGACCTGAGAGAAACCAAGGTTGTGGTGAGACCTGAGAGAAACCAAGGGCGTGGTGAGACCTGAGAGAAACCAAGGGCGTGGTGAGACCTGAGAGAAACCAAGGCTGTGGTGAAACAGAACTTTCAGAGAAACGAACGCTGTAGTGATGCCTGAGAGAAATTTCAGAGAAACAAGTTTGTGGTGATGCCTGAGTGAAACCAAGCTTGTGGGCACTTTTGTTTGTGAAGCCTGGGGAACTCTTGTGTTGTAGATTAGCGTTTGCCTGGAGGCTGAAGGGCTTGATGAAAATAGGTTTTGCACTTTTCTGTTGTCCATCGTTCTCTGAACTTCGGTTGAGAGGACGGGCCTCCCTGGAGGGAGAGGCAGAGATTGATAGGAATGCATTCAAGCCTTTTATGCCAAACCCTTTGATGTCCCCGGGGAACAGAGAGCACACCGACAGCATTCTTTGAGTTAACCGATCCTTGACACTACATTACTAATGATGTATTGATTGTTCTAGAAGACTGCCCTAGGACCTATAGCCGTCCATCCAACCCAAGAACGTATGTTACGAATGATAGTAAAGTTTCTTAACCGGAGGTTTTGTTGTACGTTGTCTCATTGGTTGAAATCCCAACAATAGAAACAACTTATACTTGGGCGCTATGGGGATGGACCTCTTGGGCGCTATGAGGGTGGCTGTCCACAGCACAAGGTAAGGGAACGGTGTACAGGCCCTTGGGCATTCCTCAATATACTGCCTCCGCGTACATCATTGATATGATATGATAGGTTATTTATAATGCGCTTAATACCCAGAGGTGTCTAAGCGCGGACCCGCGGATCCTACCGGTGTTGCTCTGTGTCGTCTTGCTTCCAAGGCGAGCACATTGCCCCAGAGCTATCCTCCCGAGACTGGCACAGGCAGTGACCCCAGCCCTCAGGGTCTCCCTTCCCTATCCAGAATGATGCTATCATACCCGATTCTGTGGTTCAAAAGATTCTTTGGGTGATAGCTTGGCCTCAACTCCCAGAATGCAATATTTTCTTAAATGAAAGTCCAGGAGTGTAAATACAGGGACTCTGGTGACAAGGTAAATAGTCCCTTCTGCGAGCGGGGCAGATACAATTGAAAACAATAGTTATTGAAAACCTCATTCTCCACAGAAATGCAATAATGACCTTGGAGTGACTAGGAGTATTGTTACCAGAATACGGGTGTGGCGGGGGTGAGGGGGGTGGGGGGAGAGGGTGAGGGGGTTTGGCATCTCTAATGCAATAAAGCCCATGTGTGACAGAGCAAACACGGGTGGTCAAAACAGTGACAATCGAAACAGGCTGAATAGTCAGTAAGTAGGTCAAGGAATACCAGCTGGTAGCGGGCGCGGCCTGGTGACATTGGTACTCACCGTATAGACCCCCGAAGGATGAAGGTCAGAGTTGGTCTTGACCTGGTTAAGATTCTGTGCCCTGCAGGCTGCCCTATAGACCAGCAGTGTGCCTGCACATCTCATTTCAAACCCTACAAACTGGCAAATGCTACTAACAAAAGCAATGGGAAGTAAAACATGACCACACACGCACGCACGTGCGGATTAGTGGTACCGGCAGATCAGTGCCACAGGAAGGAGCTCTGATTTTATTAATGCCCGGTCTGAGGAGGAATTTTACGATACAAATGCATATTTACTTTATTGAAGTACTGGGTTCAACGAAATTATGGATTACAAAATGGCGGTTTTAGAGTTAAAATATATCTTTACTAGCCTAAGAGAAATCCACATTTGGAAGGGGAATTGCTTCTTTACCTCCCAAAAAATGTAGCTCCAACCTAAAGAAAATAGATCAGACGCTGAAGTGGCCCTTTCTTTGTGCATGTGTGCTTTGCTTCCTCTCCCACTCGTGCACACCCACTCTCCCCTCTTCTCTGTCTCTCTTCCTCTCTCTCTCTCCCTCCCTCTCTTTCTCTTTCTCTCTTCCTCTCTCTCTCTCTTTCTCTAAAGCTCTCTCTCTCTCCTCTCTCTCTCCCTTTCTCCCTTTCTCTCTGTCTCTCTCTCTCTTTCTCTAAAGCTCTCTCTCTCTCTCTCCTCTCTCTCTCCCTTTCTCCCTTTCTCCCTTTCTCTCTGTCTCTCTTTCTCTCTCTTTCTCTCTCTTTCTCTCTCTTTCTCTCCTTTCAGCTCTTTATCTTTTGCCCGCCCCCTCCTTACCAGCGTCTCTCTCCTCCGCTCTGCCTCTACCTTTGGAAGCACGATGTCAGTATTGTGCGAGCTATTCTCTTTCCATCTCTCCTCTTCTCTCTACCTCACTCCCCCTGTCCACTTCTCACCCTGGAGCCACTCTGTTGGGCAGGGGACTCTCTATTTTATTTGAATTATTATTTATTTATTTATTGCATTATTAGTTTACATTAAACTTTTTGTAAAATCAGGAGAAAGAGTCCTGCTGCGTATAATCTCCTGCCCTATGTGTACTGATCAGTCCTGGTAGTGGCGGAGAGTTGGGATGTCACCGCTCATAGAGGTTCCTCCAAACAATTCCTAAAATAGTTCACCATTGCAATTGTCACTGAAGTTTGCTCTCCTCTCAGCAGGAGTCTCTGCCCGTCCTCTGCTGATATGGTCCTAAATCTTTCCAAGAAATGGCCAAAGTACTGAGTTCTCCTCGCAGTGAAACCTGGGCAGGTAGTGAATAAATGAAAGAGAGTTTCTTTCGAGGTCTTAGTATTACAAAATCGCCATGTCACTGACTTCTACAGTATTACAAAATCGCCATGTCACTGACTTCTACTTTATCCGTCACCCATAAGATGTCCTTTGTTGTATACAGATTGAATCGGAGCCTCATAAATGTAGTTCTTATTTTAGGACCTGGGCATTTCTGTAGGTATAATTGGATCTCACCGTGCGTCCTCATTTCTGATGATAACGTTTGATGTAGTTTTATTTTATTTACATCTTCTCTGGTGACTAGCCAATCCATGTCTCGCTATTTTTTCTTCACCTTTGCCGGGTTGGTCAGAAGATCATCGACTGAGCATTCAATTTCCTTAAGGAGTTTTGTGCACTCAACCTCCCACCTAATCAGGGCTTTGTTATCTCCATGTGTTGGTTCGGATTTAACCCCGCCAATCATAGGAGTGGGGTTAGTGCTCATGCATTTCCCAAACAGGGTCAATTTGTTTCCATTGGATTGCCATTTTCATACATCCTAGCCCCAGTTCTTTCCTAACTACCTGAATTGGGACCGAGCGAGGGAGTCTCAGAGTCTTCTTCCAAAAAAGGCCTTCCAAAAGTGTCTTGATCTTAGTTGGCAGATCCAATAGGACATCAGCACCATAGGTAAGCGTCGTAATCGCCTTGGCTTTGTAGAACTCGATTATTGGGGTACGGGAGTATCTACAGCATTTCCGTGTTAGAATGATTGCTTGGCTAGCAAGGGTGATGTCTTTCTTAAAGACTCCCCAGTGTGCCTCTCTGTTGTGCTCTTCAAAATCAATATCCCTAAGTATTTGAACCCTGGTACTTTCATTATTTCCGAGCGATTGAGATACCATTTGAATTTCTTTTTCCTTAGTTCTTGGCCCTTTTTTAGGGTAAGGATCTTTGTTTTTCCTATATTCATTTCCAATGTGTTCTCTGTTGCGTATTCCTTTAATCTGTCCAGTTGACGTTGTAGGCCGACTTCCGGGTAATCTACTAGGACGAAATCATCTGCGCATAAAAGATGAGTAATCTTCATTTCGCCAGGTTTTGGGAGGGGAAGTTTCTGGATTGTTCCATATAGTTTCCCAGATCCGCAATGTATAAATTGTAGAGAGCGGGAGTCAAGGAACAATCTTGCTTCACCCCCCTTCCTGTTTTTATTTCCTCGCTTAATAGCCCGGTTGTATCAACGACGAGGCAAGGGAGGGGGAACAGAAGGAAGACAGACAGCGATCCTACTAGGCCAGGCGTCATTCAGATCACGCAAGTGCATGGGAAGGGGGAAGGGGGAAAATGTAGTGGGGAAGGGGGAGGGGACAGTGCAGTACATGGGATAATGCAATAAATAACAATAGTAAGGTACGGGCAGCTGGTGGCAAGTGCAAGGGTAAGTGCAGACATCAGGTGTCAAGTGCTGGTAGTGGGACTGTAGGGATACAGAAAACAGTCCCCAAGTGTGGGGGTTGCCAGGAGGGCAGTGCAGGTGTGCGACTGGTGGAGGAGGGGACATGGGCCCGAGATCAGAGGGTGGCCAGGTAAACCAGTGCAGTTTCAGTATCAGCCAGGAAATCTGCAGGGGAGAGGAGGAGAAAAACAGAAGCAAAGAGAAAGGTTTTGAGGTGCTTCCGGAACCGGAGATGGATCTTCTCCAAGTTTCAGGGTGGCAGGGAGGCTGTTCCAGAGGGAGGCCCTGGCCGAAGAAAGTGATCTACCCCCAACTTGTTGCTTGGGGAAGCGACTGACCCTGAGGGAGTTGGAGGCGGATGAGCGAAGAGCTCGAGAAGGAAGATATTTAGGAAGAGAGAGTTGAAGGTATTGCGGCCCTAGGGCCCAGAAGGTCTTGTGGACAATGCAGAGGGTTTTGAACGTAATCCTCGCAGCCACTGGGAGCTAAGTCTTTTGATCATGATGATTGGATCATCTTGATCGTAAGGCAGGAGCCAGGTATTTGCTGTATCTAAGGAGAGATCCTGCAAGGGAGAGAGTTTTTTGAACAAAGATCCAAAGAAGGCAATCAAATTTGCCTCAGTTACCCCATTCAATTGTTGGGATTGTTGGATCTGGTTTGCTACCCTAATCAGGGACCAGATCTTGGCGTCGATTTATTTGCCAAGGCCCTTAACATAGATTCTGCATCTTGTTGGACTAAGATGCTTCTATCGCAGAAGTGTCTTACGTGTGTCTAACGAAGAAGTGTCCTGAAGACGGGCCCAGGAAAGTGTACATCGTAGAGTTAGTCAACAGTAGACTTTAACCCTTGGACCCAGAAACACGACAAAGCACTCAGTGTTGACACATTCAGTAATGAACAAAAAGAGAGAGAGGGCAAACATAGTGATATGTGTTTTGAATAATGCCCCTCAATCCTCAATACTAACCTCACTCCCCTCCTGCGCACAAACAGCAAGCATGTGTATAAAGGGTTGAGACAACTCAGTCTGGATACAGATTTGCATCGTAATTGAAGCCTGTATTTTATATGTTTTTATTATTTTTTGTGTTATGTATATATATATTAAAATATGACATGTTTTCGAAATAGCCTGTGTACCTCTGTCTAAATGATATATGACAGCTCTAATGTACTTGGTTAAGTGGGACAAACACAACCTGAATGTATGAAGAGTGGGTAGCCGTAATGTGGAATTGTGTTTTCTAATTCTATGGTTAATAAGCCAAGGTTTGTATTAAGCCTTTATTTGCTTGGTTTCGAGTACTGAAGTATCAGTCGGAAATTTCTTGAGTGCCTGGAGCTTGTGCCTCATCATTTTATGCTTTTGAACCAATTGTTGGTCAAAAATGTGCTGGTGTATTTTCCTTTTGCTGGGGTTGGAGGTCTTTCCTTTTACCCGTTGCAGAGCGGGGATAGGGGTATAATCAATTAAAGTCTGGGGCCTTAATGTTTGGGCTGTTTCAATTTGGGCTGATAATGCTTTAACCGTTTGTTCCACTGCCTTTGAGCTCATCCTCAGCCTACCTCGATTATTCGTCACTTCTACTTGGGTAGATCTTTTCTGTGAGGGTCTTGTTATCATCTCGTTCCATGTTAATTTTAACTGGTTGTGGTCACTTCTAGTGATGGTTATTGCTTCAAAGGAGATTATGGCCTCATTACAAGTTTGGAGGTAGCCATGCTTGTAATACAGGCAGGCTACCTCCAAACTTGCGTAAAAATCTGGCCCCCGCGAATGGGCAATTACCGGGGTATTCCGGCCCTGCATGACCTGGTAATTGCTCTTTCGCGGGTGCCGTATTCGGGTGTTCCCCATTCCCATTTGAGCCCCATAGGGCTCAATGGGAATGGGGATGCCTGTATCACCGGCACCATTCATAACGGTGTCTGTGCTACAGGCATGCTGTGCTCGCGGGTGCCTTTCATTCCGCCAGGTCAGGCCTGGCAGAATGAAAGGCACCCGCAAGCACAACTCAGAGTTTGCCGGTCCGGATATAACGGTACCGGCAAGCTTACTGGTACTGTTATATCCAGACCAGAAAACTCGTAATGAGGCCCATAGTTAAGTCTCTCGAGGTAAAGATGAAGGGCCTCATTACGAGGCTGGCGGTAAGGGGTTAACAGCGCCGGTAAGGATGCCGGTGCCATTAACCCCTTACCACCGCATTCCAAGGTCCCTTAACGGGTCCCACTAAGCCTGGCTGGTAAAATCAGCTGTCCTTAGCGGGAGCCGCTAAGGGACCAGGGAGCTAATAACGGGCCTGCTATTTACGGGCCCGTTATTACCTCCCTCCCCATTCCCACTGAGCCCTATGGGGGCTCAAATGGGAATGGGGAAGGGTATTTTGAATGGGGATTTACTGGGTCCTCCAAGGTTGGAATGACCCGGTAAGTCCCCATTCAAAGAACCCAGACACGACTTTGGAGGCAGCCATGGTGCTAATAGCACCATGGCTGCCTCCAAACTCGCAATGACCCCGAAGTCTATTACAGACACTTGAATTCCTCTTTTCCATGTTGCCTGACAGATGGAATTCCCTTCAAAATAGCCGTTTATTACTAAATTGTGGCTATTCATCAACTCCAGCCATAATCCTCCTTTTAGTATGTTGGCCTTATTTCGGTCGCTGCCCCTGAAGTCCATATCTCCGCCCTTGGATGTAAAGGGCGCGGTAAAAATTACCACACAGAATTATGGATGGATTGTCCCAGTAGTGCGCCTCATACAATAAGTTCTGCCAACAATTCCAGCATCTCTTTTGTACCTAATTCCGTGGTACTCCCGTAAATGTTAATAAAGGACAAGTGTCTCTGCGTAGACTTGGCCTGTTTGGTATGGCTTATTTTCTTCTTAAGCTGGTATGTTGGAGGAAGGAGCCTTTATAGCTATATTTGATGACTTCAAAGTTAGCCTTGGTCTTAATCAATGTTAAGAGACCATCCCTAGGTCTACCGGCCCCTTCTCTAATAACAGGATTGATTAAAGCTGGAAAACCGTCCAGAGGAGGCTCCGGCCTTAACCAAGTCTCTTGAAGACATGGTAAATCCAGATCATCCCAATCTATCTCTCCCTCTCCCAGCAGATGTGTGAAGCCTCTTGTGTTCCATGATACTAGAATTAACTTGTTGTGTTGCTTCTCTGGGTCCGATCTCTGCTACTGTTTTTATTTTGACAGGAGGATTCTCCAATGGAACCCTCGCTAGGTTGAGACTTATATTAGATTTTCCTGGTTTGTTCTTTTCCTGGATCACAGTTGTAAGTCAATATTAAGTTTCAATTTGGCTGTTTCAGTGATCTCTCTTCCTTTGCTCCTAGATTAGAGTTCTTACCCAGTGGGCCCTGTCATTTTCTTCTTGTTGCTTAGTTCTAGTAGCCTGTCAACAAAAGGTGGTTTCATAGGGTCAACTAAGCTCTTTAATCCTTCTGTAGTTTTCTTTGACCCTACGGAGTGGGATTTCTCTTCAGTCCCTGGATTCAGATCTGTTAAAAACCTAACATTGCACCAAGTCTGGCAATTCTTTTCATGTCTAACTTTGAAAATCAACACATTCTTTGTGAATCTAACCCTTTTCAAAAATCAATTTCCAATTGGAAGCGATACATAGATGACATCATTTTCATCTGGGAAGGACTTGAAAATGAACTCCTCGAGTTCTTTTCGTGGCTGAACCAGATTGACACTAATATTCAATTTACACTTGAATATTCTAAGAATCAAGTTATTTTTCTTGACCTCATCATCAAACATCAAGACGGTGAGCTTAAATGTTGCTTACATAGGAAACCTAGTGCAAGGAACACTCTGCTACACTACACGAGCGACCACCCTCGGCATCTCAAGGACAATCTCCCGTATGGGCAGTATCTACGAATTAGAAGAAACTGCACTGACCTTTACAACTTTAACCAACAAGCAGATGAGTTAGACATCAGATTTCGGGACAGAGGCTATCCCAGATCTCTCATTAAAAGATCTCGGAAACGCGCACTTTTTACAGATCGTGCCCTTCTGCTTACCAATAAAACTCCACAATCAGAGGCAGAAAACATGACTTGTGTTCTAACACATGGAATCAAAGCCTTTGAAGTCAAGAAAATTATCCTAAAACATTGGGATATTGTGAGACTGGACCTTCCCGAGGAGCCCCCGCCGCGTTTTGCATTCAAAAGGGCTCCAAATATTCGTGATAAATTGATCCATTCTCGTTTTCGTAACACTACTCCCAGAACTGGCCTTTGGGATTTACGTTCAGTCAAGGGTCATTACCCTTGTGGCTCCTGTAGTGCTTGCAGTTTCACTAAAAAAATGAGAGATTTCAGAATAAATGAACGAATTTGGACTTTACCTAATCTCACCAATTGCAAAACTAAGAACGTTGTATACTGCATTGAATGTCCTTGTGGACTAAGATACGTTGGACAAACCAGCAGAGCGGTACATGTCAGAATTGCTGAACATCGATCACGCATAAGATGCAAAATTGTCACGGCGCCTTTAGTTAACCATTACCTTACTTTGAAACACTCACCAAACAATATAGTATGGTGGGTCTTGGAAGCAGTTCAAAACTCTACCAACATACAGAAATGTTTGTTAGATAGAGAGGCCCGGTGGATCTTCCGATTGGGTACACATACTAGGGGATTAAATGAGGAATTTATTCCACCATTCTAATATCTACCATAATGCCACAGTATAATTCCTCTCAGAGAGTCACATGTCAGTGACGAAACGCGGCTCCGCTTATATACGGCTTTGTATGGCGAGTTCAACGGCCCTCATACACCCCCCTCTAGGGGTGTGTGCTTAGGGGCCGCGCTGTGATTGGATATGTTTTATGCTTCAATCACGGGGAAGGTGTGTCAGTTCACCTCCCGCTCGTTTCTCTCTAGATCATAGAGAAAAAGGATACGTCACACGCATCCACCCACGAGTCGGAGGATGCAGTGCGTAGACGTAACAGCCGATCGAGGTTTTCTATTCGGCAGCCGGAACGCGCGTCATCACGCTGCCGGCTATTTACTCAGTCCCTATTCTATCTCTTTCACTGTTGTCAGATCCTCACTGACACCGTGAGCTACGTTTGATTCATTCTCAAACTATTGGTAAGTATACTTCTGCTTCACTTCCTACTCCGCTAAGAAGCCTCATTCACTGTTTTATATGTTTTATATCTTGTATAACACTCTGGTTTTGATATTTGTGCAATCTTGTGACCTTTAGGCACCTCTTTTCTTTTCTTCCCCCCGGTAGGTATTCGTTACCGCAACATCCATTTTGATACCAACGTTGCTTCATCACAGGGTATCATTTCCTCCACTCTGAAGAATGTTCATGATCATCGGGTTCTATTAATTTAAGATCCGTACGCGATAATTGCAGAAGAGCACATAACATCTTTTAGAGACTCAGGTAATTTCTCTTTCTGTGCTCTCTCTCTTTTTTCACTCTTTATCTCGTTATGACTACATTTCATAGATTCTGTATTTTCCAGATTCACTGAAAGATATACTTCTCCCCTGTTTTTATAATTTCTTTAATGTTATCTTTACTTCAGTGTCCTGCTTCAGTCACTCCTGCTCATGCTCTGCACCAGGGTCTTGTTTGACGTCTTGACCTCCTGCCTTTGAAGTTTTCCCCCTCATTCATTTAGGGTAAGGTTCCCCTTCTAGGCAGTTTAAATTAGTAGTCTTAACTTAAATCACTGATCAGCCTTAAAGAAATTATGGTTTTTTTAATTTAAACTTGTCAACCCATGATTTCCGTTTGAGAAGCATACAGCATGTGATATTATGTTTTTGTTGTAATACAATTGATTTTTTTGTACAAACTATACATTTCTTTATGTGATGGAGTATTTTGTCTGCTTCCCCGTAGGGAATTTCACTACTTACTTTGCCCCGAGGAAGGCGGTTTTCCAACACCAGTGGCCTCACAGGTGGCCCGCCGAAACGTCCTAACGGTCTCAATGTCGAATGGAACTTAAATTCTGTTCCCAATTGCTTATTGATTTATTCTCTTTGAGACCTTTTTCTTTTTTTCTTTCTTTTCTCTTCATATACCAAGTGAAAAGTGGACGTTGGCAGACCTGTATATTGCTTACAAGTGCATTTATATTTTGCCTAGACCAATTGGCGGACTTTCATAAAATGCACTTAGATTTTGCTTAAACCGTAATTGCACTTAGATTTTGCTCAAATTATAATTGTATGTCTTTGTTGAAAGCAATGAATTTTATGTATTTGTTAAACACACTCTCTCTTTTTTGTGAAATAAATAAGTCAGAAAGAAAATACGTTTTTCTTTGTGTAAAATGATGTTGCTCTATGCTTCTTATGGTGACCTTGGGTTGTTCTAAGTTGGAATAAGTAGGATATCCTGCTGGATACCATTTAAAATCATTTCATAAATTTTCAAATTTAGTCTTTACGGCTTTTGAAACCCTTGTTATGTGAATTAGAAAGCTTGTCACTTCTGTGAAGAGTAGGTTTTTTACCACAATAGATTGTAGGTCCAGATGGACTAGATCTGTTTGGTCCTCTCTTCTGAACTCTACAATGACAGAATCATCATTATTAATTAGCCTTAGTTGGGGAATACAGTGCCACAATCTGAGCACGTTAAGTCTATTTAGAATGAAGTCCTCGCCCTCATCAACCACTCTTTCTAATCTGAGGCATCTGGTGTAGTGTTTTTGAAGTGTGGCTGTCTGCCAATTGATTTCTCTTCCTTTGTCTCGTGTCTCGAGGGCTCTGCTCCTATATCGGGTCTGATAGGCCGATGCTAGAGAGGAGTTTAATCTTGATCTTGTAGCCTGCTTCTCACTGATTGCACTACTATTTTGATTCTTCTGTATGGGATCAGGACTTGTTTGCCTCTGACCACCCCTTTCTCTAGGCCTGGGTGATGCAATTCTAGTATTGGCCCATTTATCCTGTTTGTTAAATTTGTCAATTTGCCGCTCTAGTTTTTCAGCCAACGTGAGGAAGGGCGAGATCTCTTTGGGATCACTATTTGTTTCTGTTGCTAAGCCTTGGGAGAGATCTGCAGGCAAGGCCTGCGAGTCATGTCCCAGTGTTGTTGTGTCCTTTTCATTCTCTTCAGTTCCAAATATTTCATCATCCTCCACCGAATAAACAGATAAATCAAGAAGAGGGTTTGGGTCGCCTTGCGTCATTAGGTCTTCACCTTCTTTTTGGTACATTGTTTCTTTGGTTTGAACTCTGCCTTTTCCGTGTTGTTTGTTTTCCGTCACTGGTAATGATAGTTTTTTAAAGAAGTGTCTTGCTTTGTTTCCTCTCGGATGGTGGGAGGATTTTTGTTGAGTCACTACCGTAGCAGTCTCCATTCTTTTTTGCCTTTACTTCCAAGAGCTGACTTGCTTCATCCTGAAGTGGCACGATTCTTACCTCGCCCGTGTAAGCAGTTCCACATTGGCACACGATTTGAAGTTTCACCTCTTGGTTAATCACTGTATGACATTCTCCATTCCTTTCACTTAAGGGCTTAAAAAATAACTGATTTTTGATTTCCCAACTTCCAGCACAGCGATCATTTCCGATGATGTATTAGGAACGATATTTTAAATTTGCCATTATTTTGATCAGAGCACAATATGTAAGCAGTCTTTATTTTTTCCTTGACATTTCTTAAAAGGTTAATATTACAACCACTCCTCCCTTGCCCTCTCTCACCACCTCACTCTGAGGCCTGTGCATCGCAGAAAGGAATATCTCACTCTCCCACCTTCCCCCTTCCCCACTTTCCCCCTCCCCCCTCTCCTCCTGCCCATCTAGTGCCTTCGCACTGAAGGGTCCATCTCCCTCGCTATATATACTTCCTCTCTTTCCCCTTATCGCTCTCTCTCTCTCTCTCTCCCCTTGACTCCCTCTCTACTTGTAAACACACTCCTTCTGTCTCTCCTCCTCTAGTTCCCTCTCTCCCCCCTCGAGTCTGTTGAGAGAGCATGGCCTCTCTCTCCCCTCTGCCTCCATCTCACTGCCCTATGCCCCTGTTAATACCTCTGTCTCCCTCTCTCTCACTCGTGCCCCCTTTATCCACCTCAGGCTCCCTCCTACTCTTCACCTTGCTCTGCATTACACCCTGGCCCTCTCAATCTAGTGACTTGAGAGGGGGGTCTCTCTCTTGTTCACTTCTCCCTCTCTGTGTCTTTTTCTCTCTCTCCAACTCCCTTTGCCTCTTTCCACTCTCTGCAATCACGTTATTCTCCCTTTCTCTCTGGCTCACCCACTGTGTTCTCTCTCTCTCTCTCTCTCTCTCTCTCTCTCTCTCTCTCTCTCTCTCTCTCTCTCTCTCTCTCTCTCTCTCTCTCTCTCTCTCTCTCTCTCTCTCTCTCTCTCTCTCTCTCTCTCTCTCTCTCTCTCTCTCTCTCTCTCTCTCTCTCTCTCTCTCTCTCTCTCTCTCTCTCTCTCTCTCTCTCTCTCTCTCTCTCTCTCTCTCTCTCTCTCTCTCTCTCTCTCTCTCTCTCTCTCTCTCTCTCTCTCTCTCTCTCTCTCTCTCTCTCTCTCCCATCTCAATCTGGACCCCATGCTTTCAGGAGAGGGTCTCGCTCTCTACCCTTCCACCTCTCTCTGCCTCCACCACTCTCCCCATCTCTCTCCGCCCTACCCACTCTTCTGCCTCTGGCTCTCTCTCCATGTGGAGCGGAGCTGGCATCTATTGCATCCTGCTGCTATTAACCCTAAGAATGCCTTTGCTGGGCTGCTCTCTTTTTGATGCGAGTGTGTGCGTGCTCAGCCACTGCACAGACATCCTCAGGCTTTTATATACATAATATCAGTGCCTTAAGTGGCTCGGGAAAATGAGCCTGGGGTCCTCAAGGGGGCGTGGCCTAACAGTGGGGTGTCCTGCTGGCTTGTTAGGTCACGCCCCCTTGACGAGCCCCAGCTTAATGGGCCACAGTCCCCCCTGGGAGGCAGCCCTTTGTAGAAATCAGCACTCTCTCCCCTGATCTCTGCATCTATTACCTAAAAGGATGCCTTGGCAAGGGACAGAAGCCACATGTATTCAGCTTAATGGTGGTGCTGCCCCTCGCCAGGCATATGACAAGTGGCAGCAGCACCATTAAGGCTGAAAAAGCGAGGCTGATGGAAGCCGAGGCCTTTTCCCCTAAAACCTGAAGCTCCTGCGAACGAGCGGGAGCTTCAGGCTTTAGAAAAAAAATGTGGCTTCCGGCGGCCTCACCTTTCCTTCTATAATGGTGGCACCAGCCCACATGCAAGGGATGCCTCGCAGGTACCAGCGCCACCATTATGGAGAAAAGGCATTTTTTTTCTGAAGCCTGAAGCTCTCCCACATGAGTGAGAGCTTCAGGCTTCAGAAAAAAAGCCTTTTCCTCTCGCTGCCAAGGCTGCCAGGGGACATTAGTGTGCCCCTGCAGGGCCCCGTCTGAGAACCAAATGTCTGAGCATGCCGGGGCTATGCCTCGGCTAGCCACGGCCCACTTAAAGCCCTGCATAGGATTGATTTTGTTCACTCTATGCTGCCTCGGTATATGTCCTCACCATTTGGTGCCTCTCTGCCGCTGCTACCCCTTTAAATGACCCATCTGTGTATTGATCCGGTTTCTGCTTTTGTTACCCTGACAGTTTCTGGTCGAAGTGAATTCAAATACATGTCTATGGAAAAGTGACTGGGCTGCAGAGAACGCAGCACTGAGTTTCCCTCCCTCTGGCTGGCGAGGGGTGGGGCTTTCTGCCAGGCCAGCTGCCCGCATGGCATCTGCAGCCATATGGTGGAAGCCAATCTTCTGAAAATTAGATCAGAGGGCGCAAGTTGATGAAGTAAGCTGTGCCAAGCTGCAGTGCAAGGAGTTCAAAGAGGAAGTAGCTCATTTGAATGACCTGCAGTTCACAGATTCAACCACCAGTAAAGTAAATGAGCGGGCTTTTCCCTTTTCTGTGTAGAGATTTATTTATTTATTTGAATTGAGATTTGTAAAGCGCACTAACAGCCCGAGGGCATCGATGCACTTGTAACATGTGGATTGCAGATGCAAATCCCATTGGGGCAGATCAGTGGGTAGGCGCTTGTTCGGCAGAAGTTTCAGGTATGTCCAGGAGCTTCTTTGGTCTTTGTTCGCTTCTGGCAGGGAACTGTGGGCTTTGGATCTGGGTGAGATTCAGGCAGGAAAAGGAGCACTCTCAGCCTGTTCTATCTTCATGTTGCGAAGCATAAACAGCCTGTGCTGGCTTAATGTGCCAGGGCATACACAGCCTCTGCTAGCTTAATGTTGTGAAGCATAAACAGCCTGTGCTAGCTTAATGTGCCAGGGTATACACAGCCTGTGATAGCTTAATGTGGCGAAGCATACACAGCCTGTGCTAGCTTAATGTGCCAGGGCATACACAGCCAGTGCTAGGGTAATGTGGCAAAGCATACACAGCCTGTGCTAGCTTAGTGTGCCAGGGCATAGACATCCTGTGCTAGCTTAATGTGCCAGGGCATACACAGCCTCTGCTAGCTTAATGTTGCGAAGCATAAACAGCCTGTGCTAGCTTAATGTGCCAGGGTATACACAGCCTGTGATAGCTTAATGTGGAGAAGCATACACAGCCTGTGCTAGCTTAATGTGCCAGGGCATAGACATCCTGTGCTAGCTTAATGTGCCTGGGCATACACAGCCTGTGCTAGCTTAATGTGGCGAAGCATACACAGCCTGTGCTAGCTTAATGTGCCAGGGCATACACAGCCTCTGCTAGCTTAATGGGGCGAAGCATACACAGTCTGTGCTAGCTTAATGTGCCAGGGTATACACAGCCCGTGATAGCTTAATGTGGAGAAGCATACATAGCATGTGCTAGCTTAATGTGCCAGGGCATACACAGCCAGTGCTAGGGTAATGTGGCAAAGCATACACAGCCTGTGCTAGCTTAGTGTGCCAGGGCATAGACATCCTGTGCTAGCTTAATGTGCCAGGGCATACACAGCCTCTGCTAGCTTAATGTTGCGAAGCATAAACAGCCTGTGCTAGCTTAATGTGCCAGGGTATACACAGCCTGTGATAGCTTAATGTGGAGAAGCATACACAGCCTGTGCTAGCTTAATGTGCCAGGGCATAGACATCCTGTGCTAGCTTAATGTGCCTGGGCATACACAGCCTGTGCTAGCTTAATGTGGCGAAGCATACACAGCCTGTGCTAGCTTAATGTGCCAGGGCATACACAGCCTCTGCTAGCTTAATGGGGCGAAGCATACACAGTCTGTGCTAGCTTAATGTGCCAGGGCATACACAGCCTGTGCTAGCTTAATGTGCCTGGGCATACACAGCATGTGCTAGCTTAATGTGGTGAAGCATACACAGCCTGTGCTAGCTTAATGTGCCTGGGCATACACAGCCTGTGCTAGCTTAATGTGGCAAAGCATACACAGCCTGTGCTAGATTAGTGTGCCAGGGCATACACATCCTGTGCTAGCTTAATGTGCCTGGGCATGCACAGCCTGTGCTAGCTTAATGTGGCGAAGCATACACAGCCTGTGCTAGCTTAATGTGCCAGGGCATACACAGTCTCTGCTAGCTTAATGTGGCAAAGCATACAAGTCTGTGCTAGCTTAATGTTCCAGGGCATACAGAGCCTGTGCTAGCTTAATGTGGCGAAGCATACACAGCCTGTGCTAGCTTAATGTGCCAGGACATACACAGCTAGTGCTACCTTAATGTGCCAGGGCATACACAGCCTGTGCTAGCTTAATGTGGCAAAGCATACACGGCCTGTGCTAGCTTAATGTGGCAAAGCATACACAGCCTGTTCTAGCTTAATGTGCCAGGGCATACACAGCCTATGCTAGCTTAATCTGGCGAAGCATACACAGCCTGGCTAGCTTAATGTGCCAGGGCATACACAGCCTGTGCTAGCTTTATGTGGTGAAGCATACACAGCATGTGCTAGCTTAATGTGCTAGGGCATACACAGCCTGTGATAGCTTAATGTGCCAGGACATACACAGCTAGTGCTATCTTAATGTGCCAGGGCATACACAGCCTGTGCTAGCTTAATGTGGCAAAACATACACCGCCTGTGCTAGCTCAATGTGGCGAAGCATACACAGCCTGTGCTAGCTTAATGTGCCAGGGCATACACAGCCTGTGCTAGCTTAATCTGGCGAAGCATACACAGCCTGGCTAGCTTAATGTGCCAGGGCATACACAGCCTGTGCTAGCTTTATGTGGTGAAAGATACACAGCATGTGCTAGATTAATGTGCGAGGGCATACACAGCTTGTGCTAGTTTAATGTGCCAGGGCATACACAGCCTGTGCTAGCTTAATGTGGTGAAGCATACACAGCATGTGCTATCTTAATGTGCCAGGGCATACACAGCCTGTGCTAGCTTAATGTGCCAGGGCATACACAGCCTGTGCTAGCTTAATGTGGCGAAGCATACACAGCCTGTGCTAGCTTAATGTGCCAGGGCATACACAGCATTTGCCAGCTTAATGTGGTGAAGCATACACAGCCTGTGCTAGCTTAATGTGTGAGGGCATACACAGCTTGTGCTAGCTTAATGTGCCAGGGCATACACAGCCTGTGCTAGCTTAATGTGGTGAAGCATACACAGCATGTGCTAGCTTAATGTGCCAGGGCATACACAGCCTGTGCTAGCTTAATGTGCCAGGGCATACACAGCCTGTGCTAGCTTAATGTGGCGAAGCATACACAGCCTGTGCTAGCTTAATGTGCCAGGGCATACATAGCCTGTGCTAGCTTAATGTGGCAAAGCATACACAGCCTGTGCTAGCTCAATGTGCCAGGGCATACACAGCCGGTGCTAGATTAATGTGGCAAAACATACACAGCCTGTGCTAGCTTAATGTGCCAGGGCATACACAGCCTGTGCTAGCTTAATGTGGAGAAGCATATAGAGCCTGTGCTAGCTTAATGTGCCAGGGCATACACATCCGGTGATTGGGTAATGTGGCAAAGCATACACAGCCTGTGCTAGCTTAGTGTGACAGCGCATACACAGCCTGTGCTAGCTTAATGTGCCTGGGCATACACAGCCTGTGCTAGCTTAATGTGGCGAAACATACATAGCCTGTGCTAGCTTAATGTGCCAGGGCATACACAGCCTCTGCTAGCTTAATGTGGCGAAGCATGCACAGCCTGTGCTAGCTTAATGTGCCAGGGCATACAGAGCCTGTGCTAGCTTAATATGGTGAAGCAGACACAGCCTTTGCTAGCTTAATGTGCCAGGACATACACAGCTAGTGTTATCTTAATGTGCCAGGGCATACACAGCCTGTGCTAGCTTAATGTGGCAAAGCATACACAGCCTGTGCTAGCTTAATGTGGCAAAGCATACACCGCCTGTTCTAGCTTAATGTGCCAGGGCATACACAGCATGTGCTAGCTTAATGTGCCAGGGCATACACAGCCTGTGCTAGCTTAATGTGGCGAAGCATACACAGCCTGTGCTAGCTTAATGTGCCAGGGCATACACAGCCTGTGCTAGCTTAATATGCCAGGGCATACCCAGCCTGTGCTAGCTTGATGTGCCAGGGCATACACAGCCTGTGCTAGCTTAATGTGCCAGGGCATACACAGCATTTGCTAGCTTAATGTGGCAAAGCATACACAGCCTGTTCTAGCTTAATGTGCCAGGGCATACACAGCATGTGCTAGCTTAATGTGCCAGGGCATACACAGCCTGTGCTAGCTTAATGTGGCGAAGCATACACAGCCTGTGCTAGCTTAATGTGCCAGGGCATACACAGCCTGTGCTAGCTTAATATGCCAGGGCATACCCAGCCTGTGCTAGCTTGATGTGCCAGGGCATACACAGCCTGTGCTAGCTTAATGTGCCAGGGCATACACAGCCTGTGCAAGCTTAATGTGGTGAAGCATACACAGCATGTGCTAGCTTAATGTGCCAGGGCATACACAGCCTGTGCTAGCTTAATGTGCCAGGGCATACACAGCATTTGCTAGCTTAATGTGGCAAAGCATACACAGCCTGTGCTAGCTTAATGTGCTAGGGCATACACAGCCTGTGCTAGCTTAATGTGCGAGGGCATACACAGCTTGTGCTAACTTAATGTGCCAGGGCATACACAGCCTGTGCTAGCTTAATGTGACAGGGCATACACCTATTGTGCTAGCTTCAGGTATAAATATCCTTGGGGCCTGCTAGCTTCGGGGAGATAGAGGTGCTCTCTTGGTCTGTGGTATCCTCATTCGGTGGAAAGTGGTCCATATGTTTCTGTTGAGCTCATTTAGGGGCGAATAGGTTCCCCCCTGGTCTGTGTTAGCTGAAGTCAGGCGGTTCGTTTCGGATATGTTGAGGCATTTCGTCTTTCCCTGTGAACTCAGGCAGTTGAGAGAGGGCTGTGGGGGAGGTAATCGGTCTGCGTTAGCTTCAGGCAGGCAGTGGGGCATCTTCAGTCACTACTACCTTCAAGCAGTCAGCAGAGCTAGCTTAGGGCAGGGAGAGGCACTCCTTTGGTTAGAGTGTCCTTCAGGAAGCCAGCTGAGAGGCATCTCCTTGGTTTGGGTTAGCTTCAGAGAGGCAGCGGGGTGGCAGTAGGGCATGCTCTCTCTTTTTCTCTGCTAGCTTCAGGCATACAGTAGGGCATCCTCTCTCACTCTTTTCTCTGCTAGCTTCAGGCATACAGTAGGGCATGCTCTCTATCTCTTTCTCTGCTAGCTTCAGGCAGGCAGCGGGCATGCTCTCTATCTCTTTCTCTGCTAGACTCAGGCAGGCAGCGGGCATGCTCTCTCTCTTTCTCTGCTAGCTTCAGGCAGGCAGCAGGCATGCTCTCAGGCAGGCAGCGGAGCTATCTTAGGGCAGGGAGAGGCACTCCTTTGGTTAGAGTGTCCTTCAGGAAGCCAGCGGAGAGGCGTCTCCTTGGTTTGGGTTAGCTTCAGAGAGGCAGCGGGGTGGCAGCATGGCATGCTTTCTCTCTTTCTCTGCTAGATTCACGCATACAGTAGAGCATGCTCTCTCTCTCTTTCTCTGCTAGACTCAGGCAGGCAATGGGCATGCTCTCTCTCATTCTCTGCTAGCTTCAGGCAGGCAGTGGGCACGCTCTCTCTCTTTCTCTGCTAGCTTCAGGCATACAGTAGGGCATGCTCTCTCTCTCTTTCTCTGCTAGACTCAGGCAGGCAGCGGGTATGGTCTCTCTCTTTCTCTGTTAGCTTCAGGCAGGCAGTGGGCACGCTCTCTCTCTTTCTCTGCTAGCTTCAGGCATACAGTAGGGCATGCTCTCTCTCTCTTTTCCCTGCTAGATTCAGGCATACAGTAGGGCATGCTCTCTCTCTCTTTCTCTGCTAGACTCAGGCAGGCAGCGGGTATGGTCTCTCTCTTTCTCTGTTAGCTTCAGGCAGGCAGTGGGCACGCTCTCTCTCTTTCTCTGCTAGCTTCAGGCATACAGTAGGGCATGCTCTCTATCTCTTTCTCTGCTAGACTCAGGCAGGCAGCGGGCATGCTCTCTCTCTTTCTCTGCTAGCTTCAGGCAGGCAGCAGGCATGCTCTCAGGCAGGCAGCGGAGCTATTTTAGGGCAGGGAGAGGCACTCCTTTGGTTAGAGTGTCCTTCAGGAAGCCAGCGGAGAGGCGTCTCCTTGGTTTGGGTTAGCTTCAGAGAGGCAGCGGGGTGGCAGCATGGCATGCTTTCTCTCTTTCTCTGCTAGATTCACGCATACAGTAGGGCATGCTCTCTCTCTCTTTCTCTGCTAGACTCAGGCAGGCAATGGGCATGCTCTCTCTCATTCTCTGCTAGCTTCAGGCAGGCAGTGGGCACGCTCTCTCTCTTTCTCTGCTAGCTTCAGGCATACAGTAGGGCATGCTCTCTCTCTCTTTTCCCTGCTAGATTCAGGCATACAGTAGGGCATGCTCTCTCTCTCTTTCTCTTCTAGACTCAGGCAGGCAGCGGGTATGGTCTCTCTCTTTCTCTGTTAGCTTCAGGCAGGCAGTGGGCACGCTCTCTCTCTTTCTCTGCTAGCTTCAGGCATACAGTAGGGCATGCTCTCTCTCTCTTTTCTCTGCTAGATTCAGGCATACGGTAGGGCATGCTCTCTCTCTCTTTCTCTGCTAGACTCAGGCAGGCAGCGGGCATGCTCTCTCTCTTTCTCTGCTAGCTTCAGGCAGGCAGCAGGCATGCTCTCTCTCTTTCTCTGCTAGCTTCAGGCAGGCAGCGGGCATGCTCTCTCTCTTTCTCTGCTAGATTCAGGCAGGTAGCGGGCATGCTCTCTCACTTTGTCTGCTAGATTCAGGAAGGCAGCGGGAATGCTCTCTCTCTTTCTCTGCTAGCTTCAGGCAGGCAGTAAGGCATGCTCTCTCTTTTTCTCTGCTAGCTTCAGGCAGGCAGCGGGCATGCTCTCTCTCTTTCTCTGCTAGCTTCAGACAGGCAGCGGGCATGCTCTCCCATCTCTTTCTCTTCTAGATTCGGACAGGCAGTAGGGCATGCTCTCGCTCTTTCTCTGCTGGATGCAGGCAGGCAGTAGGGCATGCTCTCTTTATTTCTCTGCTAGCTTCAGGCAGGCAGTTGGGCATGCTCTCTCTCTTTCTCTGCTAGCTTCAGGCAGGCAGCAGGCATGATCTCGCTCTCTGCTAGATTCAGGCAGGCAGTAGGGCATGCTCTCTCTTTGTCTCTGCTAGCTTTACAGTAGGGCATGCTCTCTCTCTCTTTCTCTGCTAGCTTCAGGCAGGCAGCGAGCATGCTCTCTCTCTTTCTCTGCTAGCTTCAGGCAGGCAGCGGGCTTGCTCTCTCTCTTTCTCTGCTACATTCAGGCAGGGAGCGGGCATGCTCTCTCTCTTTCTCTGCTAGATTCTGGCAGGCAGTGGGCATGCTCTCTCTCTTTCTCTGCTAGATTCAGGCAGACAGTGGGCATGCTCTCTCTCTTTCTCTGGTAGCTTCAGGCAGGTAGTTGGGCATGCTCTCTCTTTTTCTCTGCTAACGTCAGGCAGGCAGTAGGGCATGCTCTCTCTCTTTCTCTGCTAGCTTCAGGCAGGCAGCAGGCATGATCTCTCTCTCTGCTAGATTCAGGCAGGCAGTAGGGCATGCTCTCTCTCTGTCTCTGCTAGCTTTACAGTAGGGCATGCTCTCTCTCTCTTTCTCTGCTAGCTTCAGGCAGGCAGCGAGCATGCTCTCTCTCTTTCTCTGCTAGCTTCAGGCAGGCAGCAGGGCATGCTCTCTCTCTTTTTCTGCTAGATTCAGGCAGGCAGCGGGCATGCTCTCTCTCTTTCTCTGCTAGCTTCAGGCAGGTAGTTGGGCATGCTCTCTCTCTTTCTCTGCTAGCTTCAGGCAGGCAGCAGGGCATGCTCTCTCTCTTTCTCTGCTAGCTTCAGGCAGGCAGTAGGGCATGCTCTCTCTCTTTCTCTGCTAGCTTCAGAGAGGCAGTGGGGCGGCTTTTCGTCTCTGCTATATTCAGGCAGGCAGTAGGGCATGCTCTCTCTCTTTCTCTGCTAGATTCAGGCAGGCAGTAGGGCATGCTCTCTCTCTCTCTTTCTCTACTAGCTTCAGGCAGGCAGCGGGCATGCTCTCTCTCTTTCTCCGCTAGATTCAGGCAGGCAGCGGGCATGCTCTCTCTCTTTCTCTGCTAGATGCAGCCAGGCAGCGGGCATGCTCTCTCTCTTTCTCTGCTAGATTTAGGTAGGCAGCGGGCATGTTCTCTCTCTTTCTCTGCTAGCTTCAGGTAGGTAGTTGGGCATGCTCTCTCTCTTTCTCTGCTAGCTTCAGGCAGGCAGTAGGGCATGCTCTCCCTCTTTCTCTGCTAGCTTCAGAGAGGCAATGTGGCGGCCTTTCTTCTCTGCTATATTCAGGCAGGCAGTAGGGCATGCTGTCTCTCTTTCTCTGCTAGTCTCATCCAGGCAGTAGGGCATGCTCTCTCTCTTTCTCTGCTAGATTCAGGCAGGCAGTAGGGCATGCTCTCTCTCTCTCTTTCTCTACTAGCTTCAGGCAGGCAGCGGGCATGCTCTCTCTCTTTCTCCGCTAGATTCAGGCAGGCAGCGGGCATGCTCTCTCTCTTTCTCTGCTAGATGCAGCCAGGCAGCGGGCATGCTCTCTCTCTTTCTCTGCTAGATTTAGGTAGGCAGAGGGCATGTTCTCTCTCTCTTTCTCTGCTAGCTTCAGGTAGGTAGTTGGGCATGCTCTCTCTCTTTCTCTGCTAGCTTCAGGCAGGCAGTAGGGCATGCTCTCCCTCTTTCTCTGCTAGCTTCAGAGAGGCAATGTGGCGGCCTTTCTTCTCTGCTATATTCAGGCAGGCAGTAGGGCATGCTGTCTCTCTTTCTCTGCTAGTCTCATCCAGGCAGTAGGGCATCCTTTCTCTCTTTCTCTGCTAGTTTCAGGCAGGCAGTAGGGCATGCTCTCTCTCTCTTCCTCTGCTAGATTTAGGCAGGCAGTAGGGAATGCTCTCTCTCTTTTTCTGCTAGCTTCAGGCAGGCAGTAGGGCATGCTCTCTCTCTTTCTCTGCTAGCTTCAGGCATACAGTAGGACATGCTCTCTCTCTCTTTCTCTGCTAGATTCAGGCAGGCAGTAGGGCATGCTCTCTCTCTTTCTCTGTTACCTTTAGGCAGGCAGCGGGCATGCTCTCTCTCTTTCTCTGCTAGCTTCAGACAGGCAGCGGGCATGCTCTCTATCTTTCTATGCTAGATTATGGCAGGCAGTAGGGCATGCTCTCTCTCTTTCTCTGCTAGTTTCAGTCAGGCAGTAGGGCATGCTCTCTTTCTTTCTCTGCTAGCTTCAGGCAAGCAGCGGGCATGCTCTCTCTTTCTCTGCTAGCTTCAGCAGGCAGCGGGCAGGGTCTCTCTTTCTCTGCTAGCTTCAGCAGGCAGCGGCATGCTCTATCTTTCTCTGCTAGCTTCAGGCAGGCAGCGGGCATGCTCTCTCTGTCTCTGCTAACTTCAGGCAGGTAGTGGGCATGCCCATTCTCTGGTAACTTCAGGCAGGCATCAGGGCGTGTTCGATCTCTGCGAGCTTCAGGCAGAGAGAGGCCCCCCTTGATTAATGCCGGTTTCAGGCATGCAGCAGGTTGTGCTCAGTCTGTGTTAGCTTTTGTGTTAGCATCAGGCATGGAGATCCGCTCTATCTATTAGTGTTAGCTCCAGGCAGCCAGTGGAGCGTGTTTGGCCTCTGCTAGCTTCAGGCAGGGAGAGGCCTCCCTTGGGCGTGTTAGTTTAAGGCAGACAGTGGCATGGGCTCGCCTCTGCAAGCTTAAGGCAGGTTGCAGGGTGGGCTCTGTATCAGCAGATGTCCAAGCCCATGCAGGGGGTGCTAGAGGAACAGCCGGCATAGCGGACCGCTCCTATGGCTACCCGTGTCCGCCTCACCTCCTTTCTCCTCAGGGGAGAAGAAGGGGCGTGCCCCCAGGGTCTGGCTGGAGCCAGCTGACCCTGAAATGACACTTAAATATCCCGGGCTGCAGGAGGTCACCCTCTTTGCATCCCGGCAGCAAGGTTTGCTGCAGACTCATCCCTACAGAGGTATGCGTGGAGTGGTGGGGGTGCGGCACAGTTGGTGCTGACCCACGCTGGGGAGGCCTGTTGGTTCCTTCACTTGGACGCTTTCACTCAGGGCAGCAGTTTGGGGGCAGTCATTACCATCGCAGCAGCCATGATTTGGTCCATGCCCTTTGTAGTGGCATGCATGTTAAGTGAGTCTGATGTGTTGAGGTTCATCTGGGGCTGCAGTTGTGTGACTGAGCGTGAACATGCTCCCTCCCATGGGATTAGAAGGCACCCAAGCTGTGTAGTTTGGGGCTAGGGAATGGCAGGCAGGTGGGTGTTGTGGTTGACTGCTGTGGGGTGTATTTAAAGGCCTCAAACAGAAGTCAGGAATTTAAACACTGCAACCAAAAACGGCCTGGCTTTGCTTCCTTATCACATGAATGTCAGAAATGTAAACTCTGCAACAAAAACGGCCTTACTTTTGCTTTTATTTCACATGAGTGGCAAGAATTTAAACACTGCAACAAAAACGGCCTGTCTTTTTCTTTTTGTTCATGTTAAATTAAAGAACCATGGGGAAAGGGGCCTACCTGTCATTATCAATGGACCAGCAGCAATGTAATTCACCCAAGAAGGAGGAATCAAAGAATCTTGGGACATGGAAAACAGGATTTTTAAACATTAAAAGCAAAAACGGGGTGTGTCCACCAGGGGGCGCAGAGACAGCAATGCTCTTTGCGTGAGCTCCGTCCTCAGGGCCCCGAAAAGTGGATTGAGCCCACACTTAAGTGACCCCCCCCGAGGCTGGAAGTGAAGTGACAGCTGTGTGAACATCCCCCCGACAAGTGGGCGAAAACTTGAAGAAAATGGGCCCTGGCATTGCCGAGAAACGGAAACAATGCGGAACGGCCTCTGTAAGCTGGTGACCGCGAAATCGAAACCTGCGAGCCTCCCAGGCACGGAAGTGCGCCACATGCCCATGTAGTAACCCCAGGGACCCCGCGGATACGGTGGTTTGCTGCTCTGGAGAACGGCGTAAGAGCGAGCTGTAGAAAAGACTCGGCCCCATCGACGAAGCGGAGAGGAGATTCCCTCTAGCAACGTATCGCTCGCCTCACCCGCAGGCTCTCTCCGAGCGGTCCCGCTCGGAGGCCCGGTCCGGAACACGACGCGTGGAGGCAACCTGAGCTCCAACACCTCGCATAGACCTTCCATCTGGGTCGGAGTGGCACTGTTTGTGACCCGGAAGTGCCCCTGCCACCTCCCCCCACTCTGACATTGTAAACCCGGAGCCAACACCGCCGGAATACGGTGAGGATACCGCGGCTCTCGCGGAGCGAGTGCGCACACCCCCTCCGTCATCTAACCCCGACGCCGCCGCAAGACACGAGCAGTGCACCGACACGCACACGCGACCCCGCGCCTGGTAGGCCCACGCTGGTCATAATCACCCCCTGTGAACCACGCACTCCAAGGGGAAGAGGACACGGGCCAAGGAGTATAGGATTGCCACTTGAAAGATGTTGACTGGCCTTGAGGGTAACACCAATGCTGCCTAGTTAAGCAGGGCGACACTGAGAGAACAAGACAAGCAGAGCGCAGAGATACCATCTGGAGAAGGGGCCTTCAAGGGAGCTTGGATGCCCTACAAGCTCTCCGCCAGCCCCACAAGGTAACACAAGTTAACACACACAGTGCTGGCCCACGTACTGATAAACAACCCAAGCGATTGTGGAATCCTCCCCACAAGGAAAGTGCTAATAACCCTTGGAAAAAGCGCAGTCCACACTGAGAGCTGGGCCCCTGTATGTTGCGGGGCATGTGCCCTTCTCAGAACCACCACTCCAGGGACCCCCCCCCCCACACAAAACCCTAATGCTGCAGAGGAAGCGGCCGCTGATGAAGCTGGGTGCTACATAAATCCTGACTTCCCCAACGCTCTGGGCCCCCCCAACACGGTGCCCTCCAACTGGCAAGCTAAAACATAATCCGGAGGCCGTGGCTCCATGAAGTAGCCCTCCTAACTATCCGATATTTAATACCCTGAGGAGAGCTGCACGTCCAAATACCACCAAACCTAACGTATGAGCGTCAAGGAGAGACTAGCAGCATATCAGTTTGTAACACCACGAGATAGCCATCGAGCACACAGAGCTGCGACCATGTCATCACCAAAACCAGAGGCAGCCTCGACTAAAGCAGACGTTGCCGACATTCTCAACGAAATGAGAAGTATGAGAGCGGATATTGGTGGCAAAATAGATAAAATTAACAAGTGAATGGATAAAATCGAGGACAGGCTTGAGGGAGTCCAGCACAACCAATCCTCCTTAAATACTCTAGAGACCCAAATGGACGTGCGAATTGCCGAACTTGAAGCCAGAGAGGAAGAATTCCGTTTAAAGATCGATGACTTGGAAAACAGAGAGCGGCACAATTATATACGCATTTTTGGAATCCCGGAAAAGGAAGGCGGGACTGAGTCAGACCTGAAGAGGACATTTCACAACATAATGAAATCACTTTTCAACGATGACGCAGTTGACGAGCCCAAGATTGATCGTGTCCACAGGGCGGGCGGGAGACCAGGAGGTCTGAGAACGGTACTTGTCCACTTTCATAACTATGCCGACAAGGCTAGGGTTCTGGACAAGGCCAGACACACCCCGCAAGTCATACTCGGTGCGGCGCATGTCTCCATCTTCCAGGACCTATCCTCCCTCACGCAAGCAATGCGGAGGAAGTGTCTCCCACTCACCAAAATGCTGAAAGAAAAGGATGTGGCATACCGCTGGGGATACCCCTTCTCACTTTCCTTCGAGTGGGAAGGTAACAGCATAAAACTGATCACTGTAAAGGACATCCGGTGCTGCATCGCTGACCTACTGGGCACTCAGGAGGAAGAACCGACCCAAAGCGAGAACAGATTGGAAGCAAAGGATTGGAACACTAAAGGCCCATGGAAAAAAAGGATGCAAGGCTCCAGGAAATATAGAAGGATGAACACTTCCCAGGACGCCGAGCACTAAATCCACAGCAACTCTTTATCTACCTTATCTTTCCGCGGGTGCACCCGACGATAACCACTGGGCTCCTACTGGCCCTTGGTGTCGTCGGATCGGCACTTACTGCGCATAGGCCGGTGATGGCCTTACTATCATCCTTCCTTTCCCGCCTCACACCACGCAGAAGAGGTACCCGCAAAATGGACAAGGGCATAGGAACGCAGACATGCTGTGGGCCATTGCACCTTTGAGGTCGGGCATTGGGGGCAATTTGGGAAATGCAAAGATGAAGGTGTTGACGAAAAGCAATATAGAAACATTGATCGCCCATAAGGTGATCGGTCCCAAGCCCGATATGGGGATCACATGATTAAGAACCTAGTATTAGAATACAGTTCAGTTTGTTAATATGTTCCTAGAATGCAGGGTGGGAGTTGGGGGCTCATGGTTATGGTGAATATATGTGAAAATGGGGCTACTCAAGGCACGGTTCATGCTGGTGGTCCAAAAACGACTGGGTGAAGATAACCCAGCCGAATCGGACATTGTGTAGTTTCAGGGGTTCGGAGGGAGGGATAATGCAACCTGAAGGGACGGAGGGGACGGATGAGTACTGGGGAGTGAGGGAGGGAGAGGCATCCTCGACACCACTGACTGCTGAGCGCCTAATATACTTAACGGCCCTCACAAGGTCATGTGAAACTCAGATTGCTATCAAGGAGTCAGGTAGATGGCAGATACCTAGAGCAGTGACAGCGGGGCAGACACACCTATTGTGTTATCTCACATTGGTAAATCACAATGGCAACAAAACATAGACATCAACGGCTACGTGTATGCACACTCATTGTAAAAGGCCTCAACTCCCCACCAAATGCTCGTTCGTGGCGAGAGAATTCAAGAGGTCCAATGTTGATATTATGTTCCTACAAGAGACAAAAAACCAAAGGGGCAGTGAGAAAGGGATCCCTAGCAGACTGGTTGGGCACACTTTCTGGAGTTCGGGTATCCCCAAAAAGGCGGGTGTGGGAATCCTAATCCGAAAAAGCATCCGTATAAGGATTTTGAATTCCTGGACCAACACAGAGGGTAGAGCCATAATAATAGTTGGATCCATTAGAGACACAGTTATAACCCTTGCCCCAATCAGGACCAAAAAAGATTCCTGCACAAGACAGCTCAATGGATGTTTACTAAATCACAAGGCCATACTATCCTAGGGGGCGACTTCAATACATGGATGGACAGCCCCATGGACAGGCAAACCACATATGACACCTCCCAATCCTCCCAGACACGTGAACATGCAGAAATCAAAACCACCCTTGCCCTATACAAGCTATAGCTGGCGTCACCTACATCCCTTAGAGAAGGGATTCACCTTCCGGTCCATCCCCCACGATACGTTAACCAGAATAGATTATATGTTCCTCTCTGAGGGCCCAATGAGAATACTCCAGAACGCAAACTTACGCCCCATTAATTGGTCTGACCACGACATAGTCGTGGTGGATCTGGACTGGGATGATCTCCCCCACCGCAGCACAAAGTGGAGGTGCAATGAAACACTATGGTCGGACGTGGCCTTCAGGGAGGAATTAGAAAACGAAATGAAACAATTCTTCGTAGCTAATGATACAGGTGAAGTCACGAAAGTGAATGTATGGGAAGCGGCTAAGGCCACATGGCGTGAGGTCCTAATCAGGGAAGGCGCTAGGAAGAAAGAGAACGTACGTTAATCAAAACCAATATTAGACAGAAGCTAGACGCAGCAGAGAGCTTAGCTCAGACATCCCTGCAGAACAGGTCTACACACCTCGCAGAGGCCAAGGAGTTAAGGGAGGAGCTAAAAGCCCTGGAATTGGGTAAGGTGACGCAGACCCTACAATACTTAAAACAAAAGTATTATGAAAAGGGAGATAAGGCTGATGCCCTCCTTGTAGCGAGGCATCGCGCACAAAGGGCAGAAAGATGGGTGGACGTGATAGAAAGGATGGATGGTACTCTTATAGATCCAGTCGAATCCACCCCGGAAGGCTTACAAGAAGCATTCACCTTCTTCTACGAAGACTTATATACCAGTGACCCTCCTCCCCCACTGGGGAGTGTGGACGCCTATCTCAAAGAGGCTGGTCTCCCTAAACTCACGCGCCCGAAGGCTGGGGCCCTTGATGCACCGGTCACAGGGGACGAGGTCTCAGATGCCATCAAACGCATCAAGTCAGGGAAGGCACCAGGGGACTATGGCTTCACCCCCGGCTTTTACAAAAGGTTCTCTGCATTTCTCACCCCCTTCCTAGTGACCTGGTTCAACAACATTTTTGACACGGGATGTGCACCCCCATCCTTTGCCCAGGCCCTTTTAACGGTCATCCCAAAAGAGCGTAGGGATCCTAAACACTGCGGATCGTATCGCCCCATATCTCTTCTCAACATAGACGCTAAAATATACGCAAGAGTAATAGCGGCCAGACTAGAAATACATCTACCCAAGTTGATACACACAAATCAAGTCGGCTTTGTAATAGGAAGACAGGGAGCGGATACAATGAGGAAAACATTACACCTGATCCACGAGGCACAGAAGGGGAGCGACGACCCAACCCTCCTGTCTCTTGATGCCGAAAAGGCCTTCGACAGAGTGGACTGGGAGTTCCTGGAGAAAGTTCTCAAGTGGATAGGCCTTGGCCCCAAACTATGCCGCGCTATTAAGGCACTATACTCAGCCCCCAAGACTTCAGTCGCCGTGAACAGTGGTTACTCAAGGTGGTTCGCACTGGAAAGAGGAACCAGGCAGGGCTGCCCACTGTCAGCTATACTATTTGTACTTTCCCTCGAACCACTGGCGCAGAAGCTAAGGCATAATAAAAGGGTGGAAGGAATTAAAGTGGGAGACCAAGAATATAAATTAGGCCTGTACGCAGACGATATTCTTCTGCATACAACCAACCCCCTAAGCTCAATAGCGGCTGCCATGGAGATAATCGAGGAGTACGGCCAACTGGCGGGCCTGAAAATTAACACAGGCAAATCGGTCCTCCTCCCGATCAACAAGAGTAGGGACGCAGATGTGGGGCGTTTTGCACCCTTAGGGATGAAGGTCAGTCTCACCACACTGAGGTATTTGGGTATCAATGTGACCCGGGATCTAGGTGACCTATTTGAAGCCAACTTTCCTCCAATACTACACACAAGCCAAAAAGATATTGAACGATAGACTTACCATCTCGTGGATGGGTCGCCTGAATACTATTAAAATGGTGATCCTCCCGAAACTGCTCTACCTATTTCAGATGCTCCCTTTCCAACTACCCAAAGACTTCTTTGCAACCACTAAAAAAACCTACATACTTTCCGATGGCAAAACAAAAAATCCAGGGTTCCTCTTGCTTTACTTCATCGTCGAAAAGATGATGGTGGGGTGGGCCTCCCAGACATAGAGCGCTATTATAGGGCGACCCAATTGTGAGTGCTAATCCCGCACTTCAGACAGCAAAAAGAACCCCAATGAATAGGTCTAGATAGTTACAACCTTCGGCCATTTATTGTGGGAGAATGGTTGTGGGTACCGGGACCCCTATTACGAAACAGCATTAAAAACCACCCCTTCCTTGGGACCATATGGGCTATATGGAAACCAAACAAAGGAATGAAAGGACTCACGACATGACCCTCTCCCCTATCACACCTATGGGCACCAGGCGTCAGGGACGATATCCCCGACACAGGTAGTTTCGAATCATGGTATGAGGCCGGGCCTGAGAGGACAGGGCAATTAAGGAGGAACGACACATTCATTACCATCGAGGAGCTAGAGGAAGCGCTGGGTATAGGACCACTCTCAGTCTTTCTGTATCTGAGGCTGAAAGGGGTCATGACTCGAGAGGTTTGGAAGGAGGCCCTGCAGAGAGACCTCACCCCGTTCGAATATTTTTTAGATTTGTAGGTAGGTTCCAAGGCCCTTATTAGCACAATGTATACTACACTAGTTGGCATCAACACAACCCCCTCGGCCACCCTGAAACATAAATGAGAAAATGACCTCAGGGGGAATGTTCCCCAAAAGACATGGCTCAAAATATGCAGAAGGACCGCGAAAACCTCCATTTCCTGTCAGGACAAACTGCATGGGAGTAAGCTACTATATAGATGGCAGTGCGACTCACTATGACTTGCCAGGATGCATCAAGATGTAAGCCCACTCTGTTGGCGGGGCTGTGGCCAAAAAGCAGATTACTGGCATATGTGGTGGGGATGCAAGGCAGTCCAAGCATACTGGGACGAGGTGCTCATCTGGATTAAAGAGCTTGAGGGGGAGGAGAGGGAGAAGCAACCACTCACGATCCTGTTTAGCTTGGAGGAAACGGAAGAGCATATACTAAAGGTACCTAAAATGACACACGGGCTCCTGCTGGCAGCCAGGGCCTGCCTCACAACTGTCTGGAAAAGAGCAAGTTTACCTACGAAAGCTGAATGGATAAATGTCTCCCGCAACATTTATACTATGGACAAGCTGACAGCCGCCATCCATGGGGATCACACTTCCATTGACACTGAATGGTCCGAGTTCCGAGCCAAGTACATTGGTCAAAGTTAAGTGTGCAGCACGACATAGCTGAAGTACCTTTCCATTAATCTGCCCAAGATGTTTGCGTCAATCCGAAATACTCACATGCGGTACCACTGTCCGCATCATTGACTCTGCCTATGAACTCCTCACATGCTCTATGTTAATCACTGAAAATATATGTTGCCTCAAGGGTTGCGGGGTAGGGGGAGAGGGGATCGGGATGAAATTGGAGATGTGTGTTATCCTAAGCATCCGCATTGCAGCTAAAGTTGTTTAAGAATATATGTAACGGAAATTGCTATATTCATGTTGAAAATTAATAAAACCAATTTTCAAAAAAAGCAAAAACGGCCTTCACATGCGTTTGTAAATGAAAACGGCTTTAAAAAAAACACAATGGAAAAAGATATCACTGCTTACAGAAAAATGGCAGGAAAGCAGAACTGATGTGGGGGCAAGGGAGGTGACCAAAGTCAATGTATAGGATGTTTCACCGGTACACAGGGGACGGTTTGCTGGGGAAAAAGTTTATCAGCTTGCCAGTCAAGGCAAGACAGAACAACTAGTGGTAGTGCTTGAGCGATGGTCCTGCTCACTTGGACACAGGGTAGGAAGCTGATCTGGTGCTCTGTTGAGATGCCCGGACCCCACCGGTGGAGAGCCGGGGTAGGGGGAGGTGTCGTGTGGGATATCTAACCACAGGCGGTGATAGACATACTGCCTGACTATAGGGCAGTCTAGCTAGTGTGAGTGGTTTGAGTCACCAACAGCCTGACAGATGATGGGAGAAAAAGGGGGGAGGAGGGGGGGGGAGAAGTAAGGCAACCAGCACTGTTATAAAAAAGTATGAGAGGGGGATTAAATCTCTTGGTCTTAGACCTAGAGGGCTAGGAGTGACAAGTGCAAAAATGGAGGCATCGGGATTTCCTTAAGATTTTATTCACCCTGGTGACTCGAAAGTTCCTTGCAGATGGATGGTTGCCCAAAGTGTAGATTGAGTGATACCAAATGTTTACTAAAAATGCACTGCCCCACTAACTAAGGGATGTGCTGAAAAAACCCATGTTTTCTGGGTTTTTTTGTGCAATTTCGTGCAGTAGCCCCTGTTGGTCTTGGGGGTATCATAAAATGTTGTGGTGGAGCCACAACAGGTCAGGTCGACCGGTTTCGATGGTTTGTTAGTGATTACCGACCATCTTCTTCAGGACAAGCTCAATCTTCATGTGCTACTGAATAGTATCTGTCCTCATAGTAGGGCAGCGGTGGCAGACTGCATGGGGATCCTGGAGTAGGAGACACAAGAAACACATTGCAGAGAGGGCATGAGTGGACCTCTAACCGCTATGTTGCAACAATGGTGCATCCAGAACACAGCTTGAGAACCTGTTACAAAGCAAGTGAATGCTGTCACAAAAAAGGAGGAGTTGCTCACTTATTTAGAGCAAAAAACCACTACAATGGTGGCTAAGCCGTAGACAAATAAACCCCAGTGTGGGGAAGGGGAGGTGGGGGGGAGCAGAGAGAGAGCCGTGGGATGTACTAAAAGAAATGCCAAGTGCAAGAGCCAACCTGGGTAGGGTTGCTGTGCTGTCCAGGAGGGCCGCTACGAGCGGAAATGGGCTCTCTGCAGGAACATGCCTGTAGAGGGAAGCATAGGCGACAGAGCGGTGAGAGGCTGGATGCGCCTGTGTTCAGACGGCAACGCTGAATGGAGGAAGGGGGTCACATACCTGAAAGGACTCAGGGTGGACACAACCGCTGCAGCCTGGTCAGTCCCAACGCTGTAGGCATAGTGAGCGGCTGCAGCGGTTGTTAAGTGCCGCGTGTGACGCGGCAAGGGGGCGTGGCAACGCCCTGTCAGAGGTGCGTGGGCCAATCAGGGGTTGCCACGTAGCAGGTGTGTCAAAAGGCATTAGGCCAATCGTAGCGCGGCCCACACGGGTGTGTGGGCCGCGTTTGTCCAATCAAGGCACACGCATCGATGGGTGTGTGTGCTGCAGGGCTGGGGCCAATCAGAGGTTGCCACATGGTGAGTGTGTCAGCTGGCATTCGGCCAATCGTAACGCGGCCCTCACGGGTGTGTGGGCAGCGCTAATCCAATCAAGGCACACGCATCGGTGGGTGTGTGTGCTACGGGGCTGGGGCTCGTATTGGCGCGAGCTGGGAAAAGTGGAGGAGGGGGACGGCAAATGAATGTCAAAAGCGGGTGCCGTGCAGGGAGGTGTGGGGTCCCTGTGCCCCATGGGCTGCCAGATGGTGGTGCAGAGTCAGGGCAGGCTCGGGGGGGGGGAGCGGGGAAAAGAACCGAGGGAGGTGGTGGGTAGGTGGTGACGCAGGATGACAGGGAGAAAGAAAGGTGGGAGAGGGGGACAAAGCGGCACAATAAAGCAAAACAAAGACTGTTGTGTATGCAATACACAATAAAGCAAAATGAATGAGGAAATGTAGGAGAAATGAAGCAGAGAAAAGAAAAAGTTTCATAAGAAAGGAAAAAATAATAGAAAAATCAAACGAGTGAAAAGAAAGGTGGCAATGAATGGAGAAGATGAATGGAAAAGAAAAACATTTTTTGATGGAAACGAAGAACATTTAAAAAATGAAAGGGCATCATGTGTTGTCCGGTTCATCGCACAGGTCCAAATGCCAAAAGCAGTGGTTCGAGGGATGTCAGAGTTCAATGATGTAACACTGCAAGTTCTTGCCACTGCATTGTTTCATTCAACCCTTGCTTGCATGTGTTCAAGCGAAAAATCCACTTCTGTTCTTGGGTGAAGAGTATTGCGTGATAATTGCCTCCTCGCTTTGGGCGCTTGATTTTTTCTAAGATGGTCCATTGGAAAGACTCAGCTGTGTGGCCTTCCGCCAGGAAATGGGGAACCATGGGTGCTGACAGTTTCTTGGTACGGATGCAAGATCTATGTTCAATCATCCGTTTTTTTACTTCTCGGGCGGTCATCCCAATGTATTGCAGGTGACACGGACAGGTGATCATATATATTACTCCTTTGGTATTACAGTTAGTGAAGAGTTGCTGAACCCATGGAGTGGTCCAGCCAATGTCCAGAGTAGTGCTCCAAGCCGTCTGGATGCACATTGAACACAAGCCACAGGGACTATGACCCATTGGATTGGTCTGGTTCCAAAGGGTGACCTGTGTGTTTTTGGCAGTATCAGTATCTGGGTGCACCGTATTGACGAGGGCGTCTCTCAGGTTGCATCTTCTTTTGAGTGCCAAACGCAGCACGGGCATGTAGGATGTTTCACCCACAGAACTCCAGTGACAGTTGGAGAGTCACTTACTTCAGGAGAAACCTGTTCTGGCTGGGGGCAGAAACTGCACAATGAAAAACCCCACTCCAGCTGGATGTCGCACCTCAGAGCTAACACCCCTGCAATAAAATGTGGTGCTGCTGAAGGCATCAAACTTCCCTATTCTGCAGACTGGCTGGCCATCAATGCAGTTAAAACAAGGGATTTCGAAGAAGGCAATCCTTGGCTAAAGCATGACAAAAAGGTGTGAGCCCTTGTTGCACCCACTTCAAAAGAGCACACACTGACTTCAAACAGACTCATAAAAAAAGACTCCGGTCACTGGCAAGCTCAGGGGGATAGATGGCTGTGGGGGATGACACAGCCCTCCCATATGGTCAACAGACACTCCCAATTAATATTAAAGCACTATATTTGTTTTAGGCATTTTGCGCAGCCATCAGACTTAGGATGGATATCAATTTTATGCCATTTTTCATTTAATTTCCAGGTGGTTTTGTGGATATAAATTGTATTTACCTGTGACTCTGGGAACTGTAATGGCCAGTTAGACCAGGATTCTGGCTGAACTGAACATGTGACAAGTATGAGAATGGGATTAGGAACATGCTTGATCACTTACATATTCATAACTGTTGTACATTTTATGAAAACAACATAAATGTGACACATGGCGTTGCTACATCGTATGGGTTTGGCGGTCGGCTTATCTAATTCACTATGGTCACTCAAACAGAATATATGTGTTATATGGCAGTGGCTAGTACAATTATGAAGTTATTATACATAACTAGTTTTTGCCAAAAAGTTGAAATGAAAACAAAGGATGGTAATAAAGGAGAAAAGACAGATGGTGCTCTCCTCCCCTGAACCAAACCTAACTGGGGGCGGAGAGAGGGGTGGTAACTGTCCAATCCTAGCAGCAGGGATAATTACTGGGCACTCCCCCTAGATTGTAAAATTAGTGATGTCATTTCTGCTATATAAAGGGGACTGTACTAGGACTCAAGACAGACCAAAACCTGGGAGACAGAAAAGAGGACGGAGAGAATGCTGTTGGTTGAACCTTATCATCTTTGAGAGTGGAGTGACCAGACCCCCTGTCCTTTCTTTCCAGAGTGTCCTGAGATGCAGCTGGCTTTCCTGAATCTTAAACAAAGGATTGCTATGTAAGTAGCAAGAACCCCGGCCCTACATTGCATAAACCCTTAATTTTTGTAGCAGTGCATTCAATATTTCCCCATTGAATACCCCAATTGCCAGTGTAGTTCAGTCTTCTCCCAATGAAGAATCTCTTGTTTGCTTGTATATGTTAGCATATCTCCATTAAGAAAACCTTGCATTTGCCTGTGTAAATCCTTAGTATTTTTGTAAGTAAATCAATTAATTCCCTCATTGAATTTCATGGATCAGGATTGTTGTAATTCAAAACCAACAATCTTGTTCTTGGTGTTTTTATTTAATTGTAATAGGGCCTCGTGGTAGCCGTGCCAGTAAAACCGGCAAGCTGCCGCCGAACTCGTGATTTTTTCAAGCACCTGGCTTCCTGGAATAACCAGGGGATTACGACCCCGGCATTCTGGGAATTCAGGCACCGGAAAAATGTAAATCCCCATTCCCATTTCATTCCCATATGGGATGACGGAAGCACTGGCACCGTTAATGATGGTAACAGTGCTACAGTGAAAGTCTGCAAGCGGGTGCCGTCCTGCCCAACAGGTCAGGCCTGGCAGGCGGGACGCAGCCGCTCGCAGACTCGTAGTGGGCTGGTGCGGTAACAACGGTGCCGGTAGGGTTACCGGCACCATTGTTACCGGACCGGCACACTTGTAATGAGGCCTATAGTCATTAAAGTGTTGCCCCAAAAGAATTATTCCCCATGTGAGCTGAAAACCAAATTTGTCCGTGTATTGTGTGTGTTACCAAACAAATTCCTATTTGCATCTGTCATTTTAAACCCCAACTGGTTTCATTAGTGTGTGCAATCCCTTTTTCCTAGAAGTCTACCTGTTATGTGCCTCTGTCTTTGTCACTGAAAATCAATTTTCCTATTGTAAGCTAAATCCCTTCCCTGAGCTGCCTGTCATTGTAAGCCTCAGTGTAAACAAATTTCCATTTGCCACTGTATTTTCCCTTTGCATTTGCTTTCTCCCAAAAACCGATTTTCCTACTTCATGTCTATTTTGCCCTGGTGTGCTGATTAGTATTCTCTAAAACCTTGCCTATCTCCTAAGTGTAAGCAATCCGAATTGTCTTCTATTCTGTCCCCTAGCAGTTGTGAGGAATAATCGAAATCCCATTCTTCCATTTTGCTCCAAAAACTGGTTTTCCCTTTCTTTGCTGGCTTCCCATCTTGTGGTGGTGGGCTTCACCCCAAATCCGATTTTCCCCCTATATTCCTACTCCTTGCCATTGCCTTTCATTCAAAGGAATCAAGTTTAATTGATGTTTGGGGTGAGTGTTGCATGGGGGAGTGCTTAACTGTTGGTGCTATCATTTAGTGGAAAATGGCTCTTTTTTGCTGTTCTGTCATAAAAAAAACCTGAATTAACTGTAATAGTATATCCTTAACCTGGTTGTCTTGTAGAGATTATTGCATTTTGTGTTGCCACAACACTGGTGGCTGTGCAATTGGTTGATTTTTCCTTTTATTAAATAATACATTAATAAAAATCTTATTGATACCCACCGGCCTGGTTCCTGGTGTATTGGGACAAAGGGTGCTGGTGGACGTTGGGTGTGAGACGGGCTGGAGGCTTCCTTAAAAGAATTTGGTTGTAATAATGAAAAATGTGTTATCTTGTGCCCCACCTTCAATGTAAGGGGAGAGATCCTTGACTTACAGGTGCTGCATACTATATAGTGACGCCGCCTCGCCTAGGGCTCGTGCTGTTTCACATGTTGGAGTCACATGTATGAACTTGTGATAATGCTAATAAAAGGGGCGCATGGCTCCCCATGCGCCAGTTACCAACCAATCTCACTGACTCCTGTAGTGATTTCATGCAGGCAGGAGGGAGCACTCGCCTTACCCGGCCCCATCACAATGACGACAGGGTCTGCGGAAGCTCACATGCAGCCTGGTCATGCCGGAGTGTGCTGTTGGGAGCTCTTGCCATGCAAAACTCTTGCATCTTTTGTCGGATCTGGTCTGACCATCATCCGCACCGCTGATGAGGTCCTGTGGTGCACAGGCACCAGCCACTGGAGTCCCCAGTACGGGCTTGGAAGCATCGTCCAAGTGATGTCAGGTGTAGCCCTGATGACTGCTGGTTCTCCGGCAAGGACCACGCACACAACCAGAGAGTCTGGGGCGTGTCTGGCCGCTGAGAAGAGTGTACGAGGCAGGGAGTGTGTGGGCAGGAAAAAAAAGAGAGAATGCAATGCTCCAGCAGGGGAGAGAGGAGCGACTTACACCGCCGCAGCTTGCAGCATGCCCCCTCCATCCTCATGATGACTGCTCCGGACTGTGAGGGTGTGACGAATCAACTTCCTGGGCACCAATGGTCCAGGGTTGAATATCAGTTTCTAAACCATCAATCAGCCCTAAACCTCTAGTACACCAGAAGGGATCCAAACAGATTGGAAACACAAGTTAATTATAAACCTCATTGTCCAATTTTGGTAACGTGGACGGAATGGCAGGCTTATCCCCGGCTCGTTGGTTAGTTGCAACACAACAAAATACAATTATTACCCAATGATAAAAGGGACTGTCCAGTCAAGGTTGTATACAAATATCTGCTTTATTATTATTCAATAGACAGTTCAAGCACACTACAAAATACAGCCCACCCTGTAAAGGAATGCAGGACAGACAGTTTCAAGAAGGAAAGGGGATGCACCCTGGATACTGACAGGAGGGTAGTCAGTTAAGTAATTAATCGCAATAGTTCAAGGGTACTTGGTTTCAGCACAAAGGGAGCAATGGGTTGTAAAAAGTCATTAGGGGCCTGCGGAGAAGGACCAGGGGGACAGGACCACAATGTACCTTGTGCTTGTAGAAGTTCTTGCTACTCAACAGCGTCAAGTCGGTTTCAGGGTGCTTTGCAGCTTCTACGACAGTGTTCAAGGTGGGAGACAGCTGCAGGTATCAGGCAGCAGGTAGTTCGGCGAGCGGGGCTGGATGGACTGCTGCAGGCTGGCCTACAGAGCGGCTCGGGGTCAGGAATCGTTGTCTCAGTGCTTGTTTTCTGGGTCTGAAGCACTGGTTGAGGCATCTTGGATGGCGTTAGTGACTGTGATGTGACTGTGACGTGACAACAGTCAGCGGTGCAGCTGGTTGCAGCTCGAGGGGCGCCACTGCCTCGAAAATGTCCTTAAAAGTGGATGCTGAGTGATGCTTGTTGGTGCACTCCTCCTAGCGTCTTCGCTGGGCTTGTGTCATCCTTTAACGTGGACCACCCAAGGCTGAGGAGAGCATCGCAGGCAGCAGACTTGTCCTTGGTTTGGTTCAGAGTCTCTCTGGCACTGCCCAACTAGGAAGCTTGCTTGCACAGCCCAGCAGGGCACGCTGTGTGCTGGCTGGGTACCGGTTCTGGAGCTGCTGGAGGGTCCTCTGGATTCATTATCTCCCTCTGTTCCCTGGGAGATGTTTAGGGGAGGGGTCTTGCTTCCCTCTTAGATTTTCTGGTATTCCTTCACTGGCGGAAGATGTAAGGCAGACTGTACCTTCAGCCAGGGTCCCAATGAGTTATTCTTGCTGCTCCTTGCAAAGTCTTCAGATGATCTGCTAAGAGAGGGGCTCAGCCCTCTTTTAAAGCCAAATGGGCTCCTGTGATTTGCGCAGGCTAAGCCTACCTTAATGAACCAATCCTGGGGCCACACCAATAATCTTTTGTTATGCGTGAGGTCATAACCAGAGTGCTTTGCAACAAGAAAAGGTAAAGGGGTGAAAACATGTACTCATAAGTACCACCCATCTTCCTGTCTCTTGTGGATCAAAGTGTCTCTGGTTAATTGAGCTCTCTGTGGTTCCTGATCAAAGCGCAGGTCTCTCTTGAAGTTGTGGCGAGAACAGACTCTCTGTCTCTATCAAATCACATACTTCTACCCTCTGAAAGGGGGTTCCCCTGCGGGGGTTGCCTACTTTATTAAACAGTTGTTCCAGACATGAAATTCCCTGAAGACTGGGTCAGCTTTTCATCCCTTTTGTTTAATCAAGTAGCTGCCACTCATCAACTGCCAAGTTCATGGAGGAGAGCGATAGTGGTACTGATTCATAAAAAAGGTGACCGGGAAAACCCAAAGAATTATTGCTGTATCGCCCTCTTGGACGTGATTGGCAAGCTATACAGTACAATTTTACTGGACCATTTTCAAAGCTGGTGTTGCTTAACCAACTGTTTTGACCCATTCCAAACAGGTTTTGTTAAGAGCCTGGGCGCCTCGGTAAACATCCTGTTACTGCAAGTGTTGAAAGGTAACTCAAGAAGTCGCAAAAGCAGGATTTTTATGGTGTTTGTGGACTTGATCCAGGCTTTTGAGCTTATTGACAGACGCAAGCTATGGATGAAACTTGAGAGGAAAAATTGTCCTAAATCCATACTTCATCCAATCATGGCTACGCACTCTAACACTTCCCTAAGAGTTAGATTAAACAAAGCTGGGATCCTTTCCAACTAAATTAAAATTCACGAGGAGTTAAACAAGGGTGCCCCATGCCAATGGCACTCTTTCATTTCTTTCTGCAGTACATGCCTGAGGCTTTTGTGACAACTAGATCTTTTCCCCCAAAGGTCAGAGGAGTTCAGTTATCCCGATTATTCTACGCAGATGACATCGTACTAATCGACCAAACACTGGTGGTCCAACAAAGGCAACTTAACGACCTACAAAGTTAAATGCTAGAAAATGGCCTTGAAATCAACAAAGGAAAAACAAAAACTTTGAGGTTTGCAAATTCCACCAGGGGGAAGAACTGTTTTTCTTGGTACATAGGTGGTGAGAAATTAGAGCAAATGCAATCCTTCAAGTACTTGTTTGTTTGGCTGAGTAATTCAAGATCTGAAGCTCCGATGTCAACTCACTTCGTTGGAAAGATGAAAGCTCTTACCAGCCAAGCGTGTGCACTAAATAGAAAGGTTGCCCGGTTTTCCATTTTACCAGTATTTAGGTATTTACAGAGCCAAAGTAATCCCTGTGTTGACTTACGGGCCGGAAGCCATGTTTAATATCCCAGAGCCTTTATGGCCTCATCTTGAAGGTGCCTTTTGGAAAAGGGTACTGAATGTCCACCTTTCTACTCCTATTGCCATAATTCGGAGAGATTTGGACCTCACACCTTTGAAGAGTATAGTTGACTGGAATAGACTTGCCCTGTTTGGGAACTGCTGTACCCCTTAACGCCCACCGATCCTGGAGATGGTACACAAAGAAATTATGTCTGACGGTAACCCAATCTTGAGTGGTTGGCGTTTGAGAATGATGGACCAGCTAGAAGTGATTGGAAGCTCCTTGGAGCAACTGGTGACCAATCCGGTGCGAGTGAAAAAAAAAAATGAAACGATCATGACTGGATCCAAACTTTGGAGGCGGCTGGTAGTTACCAATCTGTAGCGCATTTACCCCCAGAAGGCCGTAAATTAAATACAGTCTGTGAATGCCTGAAGCAGTTTCCTGACAGGAAGCTCAGGGATCAATTTATGAGAGCTTGTTTGAACTTGAATCCAACTAATGAAATACAAGCAATTCGGGGTCAATCATTGGAAAATCATTGTCGGCACTGTAACGATGCCTCTAAAGTTGAATCTTTGGTTCATATTATTACTTCATTTCCGTCTTTAAGAGACGTACTTTCAAAATACTTTAGACCCCTCTTCTCTGACTTTGCAATTTCTGACTCTGAGGGCTGGTGGTATCCTTAATGGACGGTCGAAAAACGAAACATGTAATTGCTGTGGCAGAGTTTTTGGTAGAAGTTCTGCTAAAGACCAAATCTGCTAAAACCATTTAATTAGTATGTTCACTGTGTTTTAGACTATTGGAGTTTAGCATTTGAGTTTCATTTTTTTTCTGTTTCTTCATTCTTTATTCTTTCTATTTCTTATTTCTTCTCTACTTCTTTGTTGTTTTACAGAGGATTTTGGATAATTTATGTTTGCTAAAAAATAGTTGTGTCAATTTTAATGCAAATAAATAGATTAAAAAGGAAAAAAAGAAATGTCACCTCCCTTGATACTAAGAGGTGGGAGCTGACTTCAGGTTGACATAGATGCATATCAAAAAGGTGTTGGGTTTCCTGTCCCCTTTGTCAGCTCTGCGGCCAGGCCTCTCACAGTCCTTCTTCAATTAACTCTCATATGTACTTGCCGCCACCAGCAGAACTGACAATGGGCAGGGCGGATCCATGGAGCCTTAGATATTTAATTAGGCTGGCCATGGCAGAAGGAAGGTTTTTCCCTCCCCTTTTGAGATGCCTTTATGTGCTCCAGGGTGTCACATTCCAGCTAAATGTGACAGAGAGGACTGCGCCTGTAGGCTGTGTGTCCCCCCAGAGTACAGGTCTATGGATTTGTTGTGCTTTGAGCATAGGAACATGTGTGTGGATTAGTCCAACAACTTTTCCGAGGTTGATCTCCCATCATTCAATTTCTTGAAAAATGTCAAAAAAGCCCAGGTTAGTGCACACCCACTGTGCAGATGGTCGAATTCCTCACAGGGGGGGCCTGAGCCAGATTGTCAGTGCGGCCCACATGGGGGAGATGAAGCTGCCGCTTGGAGAGATAGCCATCTCCCGTCTGGAGGTCAGAGAGGGTGGTGCACAGTCTATACTGCCACAGTGACTTCCGGGAGATCATGTGGGCGGTCCGTACCGTTACCTGCGCCCTATCCTGCCTGGGGAGGGGGAAGAGGAAGAAGTGAATGCCAGTGCAATAAGATCCACAGATGTGACTCCTGTTTAGGGGAGAGAAGGAGTGGCACGACTTCTGCCGCACTCATGAAAGCAGCACGCTGCCGCACTGAAGTATGTGAAAGACCTCCATACCTGGACCAACTGACATCCGCGCAGCCGATGTGGCCCCCGCTGATGCCGGGTGCAGCTTTGCATGCACATGGACGGAGAAGAGCCTCCCCCCGGCTTGAACTAGTAAAGTGCTATTGCCCATGTGTGTTTGGCCCAGTGTACTATGATGTACCTTTGAAGCTGTGTTCTGTTTTATGGGCGGCATACTTAAAGTGGACACAGCAAAGTGTCAACCTGAAGCTGTGATCCTGTGTACTGCCTGTAGGCTTAAAATGGGCTCCGTAAACATGGACATCAGTGGAGTAGCTCCTCTCCTGGACTATTAAAGTGTTTTTGTGTGTGTACAATGCCCAGTGCCCCACTGGCTGAGCTTTACTTGTATGTGACCTTTGTTCTGTCGACCTATGGACAACTATTGGATATTGGTTTCAGTGGAAGGACAACCACATATACAATTGTTTTGTGTGTCCCCTACAGCTGACACCTGTCTTTGCCTTCCTTTCCTCAACCACGTGGTCCTGGTGAGGTTGGTCCAGAGAAATGTATCTGTAGCCGAAACTCGAGTCGACGATGATAGAGGAACACATGAACATTGCAATTGAAAACATTAGTTATTAGGATTGAGGACTAGTTCAAATATGGTTCCAATCAATTCCTGAACCTTGGAAATTGAAGACAACTCTTGTTTTGTCTCTGGTGTGTTCTATTGTTTCCAAACTTTGTCTGAAAGGTGTTCATTTGATTGTGTTTTTCTCACTGTGTTTGAAAGTATGGTGTGTGTGGTATGTATGTCTGCAGAGGAGAAAGAGGAGAGGGTGTGGGAGCAATCACTGTATTCCAAGTTATGAACAGATTGGTTGTTTTATATACAAATGTGGTGATTATATGTTGAGTTAGAATATTTTTGTATTAAAAACTGTACTTGACATACATTTAATTTATTATAAAATCATAGGGTACATTTTTGGTCTATATTTTATTGCAATTGCAACAGGGCACATGGTGTGTGGTTTTGTATATTTCATTCCTTTTGGTTTCTGATTGTGCCCTAGCCAGATAGAAGCCTGAGCTCTACCTCTTGTGTTGTCCGACTTATTGACAACTGCCTGATCCCAATGTGTTTATAATTGTATCTGATCAAAGACATTATTTGTAGTTTAAGTGATTGGTGTTGTAGCTAATGTTGCAGATTCATGTCCTTTGTTTTTAACATCACACCCGTGGCATGGGATGTTGTGGTTGCCCGCCCGCCTAGAGCTCATGCCGCGTCATGTGTTGTTGTCTCATGTGTGACCATGTGATCATCCTAATAAAAGGGGCGCACAGCTAGCTCCCTCAGTGCCAGTTACCAACCAAACTCACTGACTCCTGTAGTGATGTCATGCATGCAGGCAGGAGGGGGCCCCGCCTTGCCCGGCCCCATAACAGTGGGGAGGAGAGTGTGCTTTCTCCGACTTAGGCGCGACGAGGGCATCAGGCCCGCAGTCTCCAATGGTGCCTCATTTTCGCAGGCTTTCCAGCGCTCCTCTGATCTTGCCCAATAGGGGTCACGTGCGCATGGAAGGTGTGACTGGCTTAATGTTCCAGACATATCCGAAGCCGCACACTGCTTAATCCGCTGATCCGGGAGGATAGCTCGGGGGCAACGTGTTTCTCTGCAGCCTTGTTTTTCCTGTTTTGGTTTTAAGCCGCTTGTTAAAATCAGCTCATAGGGTTGATGTGCCTGCTGCATACGGGCACCACTTGTCACTTTGTCATGTTGGAAACAGAGCAAGGAGCAAGGGTTACTCCCCCTCTGTTCAACCCCAAGGGTTGTTTGGTGTGGGGCTCGAGTATCAAATGGTAGCAGCCCAGCACTACATATAGGCGCACACGCAATTGCATGTTCATTCACTCATTTAAACATCCCATGTACCGTACACTCGCTCATGTACATGTACAACCAGCCCCCAAACCTCATACACTCATTCACACACACTCACTCATTCACACATACATTACATGCCCACTCCCTGCACACATGCACACATTATGAGATAAAACACAACACCCTTTAACACTGCTACTTTCATAAAAGGCTTTCCTCACGTCTCTGCCTCGCAAGAAGCAAGCCCATCTGCCTTTTTCTGCACAAACACAGTAAAACTTTAAAGCCGCCAGTTTCAAGAAAGGCTTACCTCCCTTCTCTGCCTAACAAACATCACATGCACACATCAGCCCCCTCCCCACGGATGTGTGCAAACAGTATATGTTCTTTCACTTCTGAGGGGAGGGGTCGACGTGCACACGTGCTTCTTGTGAGGCAGAGACGTGAGGAAAGCCTTTTATGGACCTAGCAGTGCATATTAGCCCATCGTGTATGTATGTATGTATGCAGGCATGTGTGCAAGGAGTGAGTATGCAATGGATGTGTGAATGAGTGAGTGTGTGTGAATGAGTGTATGATGTATGGAGGCTGGGTGTACATGTAAATGAGCGAGTGTACGGTACATGGGATGTTCAAATGAGTGAATGAACATGTAATTGCGTGTGTGCCTATATGTAATGCTGGGCTGCTACCATTTGATACTTGGGCCCCATGCCAGACAACCCTTGGGGGAGAACAAAAGGGGGCGGGCTTGTTTGCCAGGCCCATTTTCTAAATAGGCCCCTCCCATCACCAGTCAACCCCCCCAGCCCCCCGAATTGTAGGTTTCGTTGTGCCCCTGGCAAGGAGTATGCCTGATTTGGTGATGCTGGGTAATTTGTATTAAATGTGTGTGTGCGTTGCCTGGACGGGTTGCATCATAATATAGTTAACAATCATTGTGTCGCTCTTATAATGGGTCCCTTATATGGCACCCACGGATGCCACTGTCTGTTTTTTGGCTCTAACCAGATCTGTTAAGGCAGGCTTCACAGTACCTCAGGTGTGACGCAAGTTTCGTCTGTTGTCTTGGTGCCCTTTTAGTAGGATTTTTAATCTGAGTGCGGTTTTGTTGTTTTAAAAGTGAGAATGTAGGGTGACACACACAGCTGACAGCCTCCGGGTCACTCTCTGTGGGTGAGCTGATTTTCAAAACAGAGAATTGGGGGTAGCTCCTTACCCTCTGCAGGTGTTTCCCTCTGGAACAGCCTCGCTGCCTCTCTCTCTGTCTTGAGCCGGACCTCCTTAAGTTCCGGAAACTCCTCAAGGCCTTCCCTTTCTCTCTCCCTTTCCCCTGCTAACCAGCTCTCTCCTTGCTTCTTTCCCTCCTTCCTTCTCTTTCCCAACTTGCTCAGCTCGTTGACTGGCCACCTGGTGCACCGCCGGAGACCCACAGGTCCCAGGCTCCCCCGCCAGTCCTGCACTTGCCTCCGGGCCTCTGCACTCTGCAATATGCTCCATGAGAGGGGCAACCACTCTGCACTTAATCCTGGCCCCTGCTGGCCTGGGCGCACTTGTCCCCCTCCCTCGCACTTCCTGTCTCTGCACACTTGCACAACCTTGTATGTATTGGGCCTAGCAAGTCTGTCTGTCCGGTCTCCCCTACCTAGCTTGGACGTGCCTGAAACTCTCATGCATAGGCGCATTGTATTACCAACCACCAAGCAGTCGCCAGGCCTAGTGCTGTAGTCTATTGTACTGTACGTCGACCCCCACCAATCCCCTCACTCTTTGTCATGCATTTACACTAGTAGATATGCCTCTGGCTTAGTATGCTCGTTAGTGTTGTCAGATCATTCGGAACCTTCAAGGCCTAAGAATGACGACTGTAATCCCTTGTTCCCTTCCCTCCTTGAAGTGCTTTGAAGCACTTCACTTGTGTATAAATGCTTTACAAATAAACAATTACAATTACAAATACGTAGTGGGTGCCGTCTTGTATTTTCGCCCGAATTTAAGGGGAGGTATGAAACAGTCTTGTGGTGCTTGAAATAACTGAACTGGTGGTGTACAATTAGGGGTAGTAGCCAGGCTCCTATTCCCACACTTCGTGTACTTTTACAGAGGGTATGCTCCCTGCATTTTCCCAGTATTCAGTGCACAGGAGGGGCAGGGGGCTGAGATTTCCTGACTGTATTGTTTATTACACGCCTTCTGTGTACACAAAGGCCACTGCAGTGCTGCTCTCCTGGAGGTGTGTTTACGGCTGCTTGCATGTATTTAATTTTGGTGCCCTTCGTGCCTTATAGTGCTTTGCTGCATGCCCCCTCACCAGCCGGCCCATGGATTTGTAATTTAATTTCCTGGATAATGATTGGCTTGTTATTTGGGATTTTGCTCATGCTTAGTTCAAGGAGCAGTTCTGATGATGTTGGGGAATTATAGCGGCCTGAGGCAGTTCCCATAACATGCCTGCCCACATGACTACCCACTCTTGCATGGGTTTATATGTTCACATATCATAAAGGTGCCTAGCAAGGGTGGCTTGTCCATAATGGGTGAGGGGGTATCGACCCGCCGGGTCTTGGCCCCTTCTCCCCTATTATGGAGGAGCCAGCCCAGTGAAATACAAGCACTCCTTCAGCTGTTTTTTTCAGCTGAAGGAGTGCTGGCTGGGGAACTGCATGTCTGTATGTGCAAGGGGTTGCTCCTGCACCTCCTTGCACATGCAGACAGAGCAGGCTGGAGTGCAATGTCTCCTCACCCGCGCTCAGGCCCCTCTACGCATGAGCAGAGACCAGGAAGCTTCTGATTCCTGTTCATGCTAGCAGGCCCCTGAGCACCGGTGAGGAAAGACCCGCGGCAGGAGGTACGTTTGTGTTCTGTTTTTTACATTTAAATTATGTGTATGGATGCATGCATGCTTGTGCTATTAGGTCAATGAATGTATGAGGATGGATGCTGATGTGCATGAGAGTGCGAATGCTGTGTGCATATTGTGTAAATGTGTGCATTTGTATGTTCATTCATTTATTATTTAAATATGTGTATGGATGCATGTATGCTTGCGTTATGAGTGAGTGCATGATGGGTGCTTGTGTGAATGAGACAGAGTGCTTGCTGTGTGTATGTTGTCTAAATGTGTGCATTTGTATGTTCATTCATTTATTATTTAAATATGTGTATGGATGCATGTATGCTTGTGTTATGAGTGAGTGCATGATGGATGCTCTTGACTGTGAATGAGACAGCAAGTACTTGCTGTGTGTATGTTGTGTAAGTGTATGTGTGTGCGTGTTTGTGCTGGTCCGAGATGATTTTAGCGAGTGGGGGTAGGAGGTTTGTACAACAAAGGCTTTTTAAAAATGGCTTTGTTGCACCCCCCATCCCCACCAACCAAAATCAGCTCTCTGTCTGACGTGGTGTGGGGCTCAGGGGACAGGGATGGTATTTTTTTTACTGGACATCTATGATCGATGTCTAGTAAAAAATACCATACCTGCCCCCCTGTTCGCCCAGTGCCTTGCATACACACATAAGCCCTTAGATTGTGTGTGTGTGTTTGGCGCTGTGGGGCCCAGGGGACAGGCATGGTATTTTTTTTACGGGAGATCTCTGATAAATGACCAATAAAAAATACCATCCCCGCCCCTTGTACCCCCAGTGTCTGGCATACACACATAACCACATTGATTGTGTGCGTGTGTGAGGAGCTCAGTACCCAGGGGACAGGCGTGTCATTTTTTACTGGGCATCTATGGCATATGTCCAGTAAAAAAAAAACATTCCTTACCCACTGCCCCCCAGCGCCTCGCATACACACATTCATCGTGTGCGTTTGAGGCAAAGGGGCCCAAGGGGCAGGCATGGTATTTTGTACTGGGTATGCCCAGTAAAGTATGCCAACCCAGTCTGCTGGGCTTCTCAGTGCCTAACATTCAATGTCAAGCCTGACCCCTAAGCCCCCCAGCTCCTCGCATGTACACACAATTGATTATCTGTGCAGATGAGACACTGGAGGGCAATGAGGGAAGGAATGCCATTTATTAATGGGCATCCAATAGAGGGGCAGTAAAAAATACTATGACTGGGCCCACCAGCACCTCGCATGCACACAATGTGTGCCTGTGAGGCACTCTGGGCCTCGAGGGGGGCAGGCATGGCAGTTTTTCCTTGGCATCTATGCCCAATAAAAAATGCCATGACTGTGCATTTATTACTGCGCATAGTTGATAAAGCAAGCATGATAAGTGTTATTATGTAGCTAGACTTGCAAGTTAATGCAGCAAGTCTAGCCATTTCTTATTGTGTTATGACAATTTATATTGGACAGCTTTGATAATGCAAGCATGATCAGTGGTATTATTCTTTCTGTGGCATAACATTTTGTATTGGGCATCTTTGATAAAGCAAGCATGATAAGTGTTCATATGTAGCTAGACTGGCATTTCAATGCAGCCAGTCTAGCCATGTCTTATTGTGGTATGAGATTTTGTATTGGGCATCTTTGTTAAAGCAAGCATGATAAGTGTTATTAAGAAGCAAGACTGGCATTTTTTTATGCAACCAGTCTTGCCATTTCTTACAGAGGCATGAAATTTTGCAATGGGCATCTTTGATAAAGCCAGTATGATCAGTGGTATTATTCTTACTGTGGTATGACATTTTGTATTAGGCATCTTTGATGAAACAAGCATAAGTGTTATTATGTAACTAGACTGGCATTTCAATACAGCCAGTCTAGCCATTTCTTATTGTGGTATGACATTTTGCATTGGGCATCGTTGATAAAGCAAACATGATAAGTGTAATTACGAAGCAAGACTGGCATTTTCTATACCACCAGTCTAGCCATTTCTTACTGAGGCACAGCATTTTGTATTGGGTATCTTTGATAAAGCAAGCAGGACCAGTGGTATTATTCTTACTGTGGCATGACATTTTGTATTAGGCATCTTTGGTAAAACAAGCATGATAAGTGTTATTATGTAGCTCGACTGGCATTTTAGTGCAGTCAGTTCGGACATGTTTTCATACTTTGGCATGCATTTTTAATGGTAAATCCAACTGGAGTATGTTTTTACTTGGGCATACTGTCATATGTTGGCAGAACCAACATGGATATGTTTCTTATAGTATTATTATTTATTTATTTGTAATTTTTATAAAGCACTACTTGCACATGGGTCTCAAAACGCACAAAGCATTAAGCACATTACTGGCATTACGCACAAAGCAAACATGAGTACGTTTTTATTTGGGAATAATAGGATTATACTGGTGCAGTCCGCATGGAAATGTATGGGCACAGTCAGTGTGAAAATGTTTTATGCTGGCACATATTGTGGGAAAGGGCATCGTGAAAATGTGTTGGAGAAGTGCTCCTGTGCACTGTTGGTGACTTGCATCTGTTGGATTTTTTTCATGAGTTATCCTACAAAACTCAATTGAATACTTTGGCTGTTTACTAATTTTTTCTAAAAAGTGTGCTTTAAAATGCACCATTTTCACCCATTATTTAAAAAATATTCTCCTAGTGAGTACCCCACTGAACGTCCCCATGAGTGGTGCGGTGAACGCCACCCACCGGAGCAGGATGCAAGACTGGTAGGGTTTATCTCTCCTTCAGGACAGCTAGTCTTAGTAACGCTTCCGTCCGTGCGTTTTCAGCATTCTACACGATTCCTAACTTCTGCCACTCTCTCGACACAGTGGGCCTCATTACAACTCAGGCGGTAAGGGGTTTACGGCGCCGTAAACAGCGCCGACCCTTACCGCCTGAGTACGAGGTCCCTTAGCGCCATGGAGGTTTTAACACCTGCTGTTAAAATCCATGGCGCTAAGGGACCATGGAGTTAATTACGCCACCGTAATTTACGGTGGCGTAATTAACGCCTTCCCCACTCCCATTATGCCCTATGGGGCAAAATGGGAATGGGGAAGGGTAAATGGGAAAATGGGGATTTACCGCCCCGCCAAGGTTGGAATGGGGCGGTAAATCCGCCAACCACCATGGCGTAAACGTAGTTTACGCCATGGTGGTAAAGTCACGGCCCAGGCGGTAACTTACCGCCTGGGTCGTAATGAGGCCCAGTGTCTCGCTTCTTCCACCTGCTTTTGCTGATCCCACTCCTTCTCCTTAATGGCCCGCACCTGAAAGGACTTTAAATGTTTAAAGACCTCAATCAGGTCTGGGTCATTACAGCCGCTAGACTTCACACTACAGTTTTGCAACTCTAAGCCCCTCTTCCTCGTCTCAGTACAAAGAGCATTATGGGACTTGAAGTCTAATGTTCTTATTCATTTTAACCTCAGAATTTTTAACCTCACAATAAGCCACTAAAACCCCATGATCAATAGGGAAATTATTCAGAGTGTTCTCCCCTTCCTCCTGACCTGAGCCTCCTCTCATGTGATCCCCCCACATAAGACCACCCCCAGGGTCAGGATCAGGTAACGGCTGCCATTCCCTGGACACACGAGAAGGGGACCAGGCCAGGGTTTCTTTTTTTTTTAAACATCTTTTTATTGAGGTAGTGGCAGGTTCACAACTCGTTCCAACATCATAACAAGCAAAAAATTATACAGTGGCACTTTGCATTTTCACAAATGATAAATATTTACATGTGGTCTTCATTGTCCGATGGCAGTTCACATAAGTATGTCCTGAACGGGCCCCAGATATCTTTCGGTCGGCTCATTCTCGGCTGAGTCAGTGCATATTGTCCCTCGTTCTCATTCACATACGTCAATTCTCGTAAAAAGGTGTTCATGCTCGGAGGCGTGGGGCTTTTCCAAGCCTGGAGGATGCATTTTTTAGCGACTGCGCAAGAAACATTAAAGAGTCTTCTAGTTCTCTCCGAGCACTTCCCAATATCACCAAACAGGTATTTTTGTGGAGACAGGAATGGGGATATTTGTGTTAGTTCCGCCAGTAACTCAGCCACCCCCCCCCCCAGAACCGCTGCAGCTCAAGGCAGTCCCAATACACGTGGAAAGCCCCTGCTTGTGGGGTGCCGCACTTGGGGCATTCGCTCGAGGAGTATGGTACAAACCTCACTACTGCGGCCGGTGTATAGTGCAGTCTGTTCAGAATTTTAAATTGTATCTGGCGCAGCCCTGCATTGAGCGAAACACTTTTAGTGAGTGTACAATATTTAACCCATTTCTCATCAGGAATGGCTACCTGCAAATCTGTTTCCCATGTTGTTTTCACATTATTGATCGTGGGGGTGTGGGCCTGTAGTGATGCATATAATTTGGAGTCTCCGAGACCCCCCTGAGTTGTGATCAATTGTAAACAAGGGTGTGAGAGTGGCTCATCAGGAAATAGGGGCCATCTAGCCTGGAATGCTGATCTCATTCGGTAATATTGGATCGTTCAAAGTGGTCCTCTCCCCAGTGCCCTTAAAATATCTGTTAAATTAACAAATTTCCCCTCTATCAACATGTCCCCTACCACCATTTCCCTACTGGGGTCCCATGCTTCCTGCATGTCCGTGTCGAATGTGGGAGGAATGCCGGGAAAGTTCCACAAGGGAATCTGTGGGTTACAGGGCCTTTCAATTTTAAGTCTCCGGCATATTGCCCCCCCAAACCCGGACAGTGCAGCTCGCCGGGTCGTATTCACACACGTCTCTATGTCGTGGGGCGAAGATAATTGATCTAACATCCGAGGGTGCAACTGTGTGTGTCTCCACCCATGCATGCAGTGCTTCTTCTGCCGTCTCATACCAATATCTCGCGAACTGCGCCTGGGCAACTAAATAATAAAGTTCAAAGTCCGGGGCTGCTCTGCCTCTGGCACTGTATGGTTCCACCATTTTCTCCCTTTCTCCCATTCTAGCAGTCTTCCCGTTCCATAGAAATGTGGTCACCATTGATCGCAGCCTGGAGAAGAATTCCCTGCCTGGCCATATCGGGATATTCACAAACAGGTACAGTAGTTTAGGAAGGACGGTCATTTTCAGCACTGCTATCCTGCCATGTAGTGAGATAGGGAGGTGCCTCCATATCGCAAGCTTCGCATTAATTGACTGTAGCGCCCCTTCGTGGTCATTGGTAAATAGAGATTGTCTGCTCCTGGAGACCAGAACGCCCAGGTATCTAATATATCTCTCCGTCCATTTAAGGCCCTCCGTCGTTTCCGGGCATTTAGTACAAGGGGTGAGTGGGAAGATTTCCGACTTATAACTATTCACAGTGTAACCAGAGTAATCAGCAAATTCGTGTATATCTGCTATTATGGGCGCAAGGTTTTTGTCGGGTTCACGGATATATAACAGCGTGTCGTCTGCATAAAGCGAAATCAGCTGATTGGAGCCCTTCATGACTATGCCTTTATCTTTATGGCGCACTCTGACTGCAGCAGCCATGGGCTCTATTGTAAGAGCAAATAGGATTGGCGAGAACGGGCACCCCTGTCTTGTGCCCCTCCCCAGTTCGAACATGTCAGACATGGTTCTGTTAGTATATACTCTCGCCCCTGGCTTTGTGTAGAGTAGGCGGACATATCTGATAAAATTGGGTCCCACCCCGAACGCCTCCAGCACCGAGAAGAGGTACTCCCATGAGACCGAATAAAATGCTTTCTCGGCGTCGAGGGACACCGCGACCGCCTGCCTGCCCGGGTCAATTTGTGCTGTGATCCCAAACAGCCTGCAGAGGTTTAGCGCAGTAGACCTTTTGGGAATAAACCCATTTTGGTCCGGATGGACCAGTGCTGGAACCGTGGGTAACAAACGATTGGCCATGACCTTCGCAAAAACTTTTGCGTCGGTATTTATGAGTGAGAGGGGCCTGTAAGAGGACATATCCTGGGGTGGGCGTCTGGGCTTGAGAAGCACCGTAACAATAGCTTCCCTCATTGTAGGGGGCAATTCATGCTGTTCAAGGGCCTCCTCCCAGGCTCTGAGTAGAATAGGGGCCAGCTCCTCATGGAACCCCTTATAAAATTCGGCCCCCAGTCCATCAGAACCCGGAGCTTTACCCGACGTGAGATCCTTGATGGCTTCAGTGATCTCTTCTATTGTGACAGGTAGCTCCAAAGCCAATCTATCTTCGTCTGGGAGCGTCGGGAGACCCAGTGAGGCCAGGTATTCTTTTGTCTCAGTGGGGGTTTTCTGGTCTCTATTCGTGTAGAGTGTTTTGTAATATTCAACAAATTCATTGTTAATACCTTTATCGCTTGTGACCATTACAGTTGGAGCTGTTTGAATAGCGGCTATTGGGGCGTTATTTGTTTCATTTCGAAGCAGGTTGGCCAGCATTTTCCCTGTCTTATTCCCCTCCCCATAGCGACGTGCCCGCATGGGGGCCGCAATGTATCGTACCTCCCTCGTGGCTAAATTGTCAAAGGTCCTAAGAAGTCTATGAATTTCAGCAAGGGTGTCCCTATCATGGGTGCAGCTGTATATCTCCTCCAGCTCTTTTAGTTCCCGTTCCACCCCTTCAAGGTCCCGTCTCACCCCCTTCAAGAGTCCTGTTGATTTGGACATAAGGATCCCTCTAACCCAAACCTTAAAAGTTTCCCAGACCGTGGATATCCGGTCTACCGTCCCCAGATTGTCTGCAAAGAAGTTGGTTATCTCTGCATGTAGTGACTCGGCCACGTTTGCATCTCCCAACAGTCCCCCCGGCATTCTCCACCTTCTGGCCTGTCTGGGAACATCTTGGAAAACGAGGCTCAATAAGACCGGAGAGTGATCGGACAGCGTGCAGGGAAGGATCGTGCAGTGTCGCAGCGTATTCGAGATGCCAGAGGATATGAACCAGTAGTCTATACGCGATTCACTGTCATGCACTGTTGAGTAATATGTGTATTGTCTATCATCCGGGTGTAGCACCCGCCAAGCGTCTATCAGTGACAACTGTGGGAGGAGTTGGTTCAGGGTTATCGCTGTTTTCGTGGGAGCCCTCACTACACTGGTTGATCTATCCAACATGGGATCGAGTGCAACATTAAAATCGCCACCCCATATAATGATTGCTGTGTCGTGTTTGTTGAGAGTGTCGAACATTTTCAGATAGAAATCCGGGTCATCTATGTTAGGGCCGTAGGTGTTAATCAGGGTCACTCGTCTGCCGGCCATTTCCCCCCACACCAACACATATCTTCCCATTGGATCGGCCTCGTGCCCCTCAGTGCGGAATCCCAGCGCAGGATGTATGAGTGTTATGACCCCCCTGGATTGTGAAGAATATTCTTTATAATAACGAAGCTTGCCCCATTTAGCCATTATGTTACGGTTAACCGCTCCCTGGGCGTGTGTCTCCTGGAGCATTAGGATTTGAGGACCGTGTCTGGTGACATCATTTCCCACCTTTCTGGCTTTCGTCGGGTTGTTTAGCCCTCGGACATTCCAGGACAATATAGTTATCTTCACCCCGTCACCCATTTCCCCATATATAGAATCCATGTCGTTCCATTGCTTCCACCATGTCTTGTGTTTATCTGCTGTGGCCGCATCGTGCACCCGCCAGACCTGATTTCAACCAACCTGGAACTGAAATTAAACCAATCTAAATCCCAGGTCCCAAACATGCCCTGGCAGCAATAACAGTCTGTAACTTCCAGACTTCCCCAACCCCACCCTCCACCCACATCACCCACCCAACTTGACGATGTACCCTTAAACTTTTTTGGAACTTTCCTGTGGGTGCCACGTTGTCGTCACAAGGCCACCAGAGCGGGCTCACGACCCGTTTCGAAGGTTACTCAGAGCCCCCCAGTGGGAGCAGAATCCCTTTAAACATCGACAAAGCAGCTGCATAGGATAAGTGCGCAACCAAGTTCAATCAACAGCACCCCGGTCTCCTTCTCCCAGAGGTGATCTTCCGTTCTGGTCCGGTCCACGGCCTCTAGGTGGTAGGGATATATTTGCTTCCACATACGCCAGAGCGGCGGACGGAGTCTCAAAAAAGTGTGCTCTTCCTCCATACTGGATTCGCATTTTAGCCGGGAATATCAGCGCATATGGGACCTGACGCGCCCTCAGTAGCCGTTTGACCGGCTCATATGATCTCCTGCTGGCCTGTACTCCCGCAGCAAAGTCCGGATAGACATGTATGCGGTTCTCCTCATATTGTAGTGTCCCAATTTCTCTGGCCTTCCTAAGTATTGCATCTCTGTCCCTGTAATTCAACAGTCTGGCGATGATAGTATGCGGTGGGGCTCCAGGCTTCGGCGCGGAGGCCAGAGTGCGATGTGCTCACTCAACCAGGAATTGGCTTGAAAAGGATTCTGTTCCAAAAAGAGTCTTAAGTAGGTTTTCCACTTGCTGTTCCATAGCGCCTTTCCCGAACTTTTCAGAAACCCCCACAATCCGAATATTGTTCCTTCGGGATCTGGATTCTAGGTCTTCGCACTTACTTTGCAGTGCGGTCATGCCCGCCTTAAGTTGCGCTATGTCGCGATCGTGTCGCGCAATAGTGTCTTCGCTTGTACCAATTCTGTCTTCAGCCTCGGTGAGTCTCTCTTTGTCAACTCTGGTTTTCAGTGCTCCGATAGTGTTGACAATGTCATCTAGTTTCACATTCAGGGATAGGAAGCCATTCTGCACTATCGTGGTAAGGCGATCAACCCTGTCGCCGCCCTCCACGCCAGGCTCCGCCGTTGACGCCTTTGACGGATCCGGCTCGTGGCCAGCTGCCTGGCTACTTATGTACGAATCCATCGGACCTTTCTTTTTCCCAGTCGCCCCTTCAGCCGCCTTATCCTGTTTCCTCGTGTTGCCCATGTTCGCCGCACCTGCCGGTATCCCACCACAGCCCGACGGGGCAGTGGAATCTGTGTGACTTTACCATGGAGGCAGGCCGCCTGTGCCGCGTAGGATATTGTTTGTCAAGCGGGCTCTCAGGCCTGGGTATCGCAAGAATAGTGTTTCATGGAGCCATCAACGTTCAGGTATCAGCGGTAGCTTGCTAATTCGATCCCTCATGAGTAGAAAAGAGCTGCACCGCAGCTGCCGAACGGCGCCCAACTCACCGTCCCGCCAACTTGCAGGGAATGTAGCACGCGTGGCGCGCCCCGGCTACCGGCCAAAAAATGTAGTCGATTCCTCGGTCGGGGAGGAGAGGATATCACGCTGTCCCATGATGGCCCACTTTCCAGCACCCGCCGCGCCGCGGCAGGGAGCTCCAGCTCTCGCCCAACAGGATGGTCTCAATAACTGCGAAGGCAGGGTCCCACCAGGCACACCCGGTCAAAACCTCGTTTCCGGTCCGGTCCGGAGCAGGGCCCACGAGCCAGCAATGCCTGCTCGCACAGCCACACGTACGGGGCCCAGGGGGGGTCACTCCAGTCGCTCCGCAGTGTCCACGGGCCTGACACCGAGACCGCGGCACAGGAGTCCCACCTCTCTATGTCTCTCAGGCTAGAGCGTCAGCGGCGCGGGGCGCAGACCAGCCAGATGTCCCATGCGGCCAACTCCCGGGCCTTCTCTCGCTTACCACGCCAACGCAGATATCTCCGAGAGTTTTAGTCCGTCGTTCTCAGGATTTTGGTCGGGTGTGGACTGGGTCAAGGTGCACCCTCTGCCCGACTCCACTATCCGCTGGGGGCTCCGAAACAGGATTCAAATGTAGTTCGGATTTCTGTCGGGTCGGAGCTCTCACATCAGGTGGCCATCTTGGTCGTGCGCAACAGCGCCCCCTCAGGCCATGGTTTCTGATCATCACACAACCCAGCATACGGAAGAGACAATACACCTTCTGACTTTGCTTGGATTCTCCATCAATTATCCCAAGTCCTGCATGGTGCCATCTCAGAATGCACTGTTCCTGGACACCCGGCTCAACGCAATCGCGTGTCTGGCAACCCCCTCGGAGGAGAGGATGAAAGCCATCCTGGGGAAGGTTCACCTTCTATCCACAGCATCCATTGCAACAATCCGGTCCATCAAATCTCTGTTGGGCATGATGTATTCCTGCATCTATCTGGTTCCCTTTTGCAGGCTCCAAATGTGGCCCCTGCAGGAATTCCTAGACTCCAGGTGGCAGCAGGTCACAGGCACATGGACAGAAAAGATCACCCTCAATCAGGCATTCCATCAAGCTCTCCATTGGGGGTCAGTTCGGCCACATTTCACTGAAGCTCCCTTCCAGACCCCTCCGTACTAGGCCACTCTGACTACTGATGCCTCCCTGGAGGGTTGGGGGGCTCACACAGGACACTGTCACATCAACAGCCTCTGGCTCCCGGAGGAGAAGGACTTACACATGAATGTCCTAAAACTACAGGTGGTTTTCTGGCCCGCCAAGTCATTCCAGCCTCAGCTCCAGGGGACAGTGGTGCAGATCTTCAGAGACAACGCCACCACCATGAACCCATTAGGGTCCTTTAAGATGGGGTAACAGTATCTGAGATGGATGGGGATGTGGATCTATTCAAACATCAATAATCAGACCAACTCAGGAAGTTGGCAAATGTATGACTGTTTTATTTCCAATTATCTAAAACAGGGAGTTACACCAATCATCAAGGGACGCTTGCTCAATTTCACTCAAAGCTTTCACGAAAAAACAAAGTTTTTATACTAAAAGTTTGTCACTTCTGACATCATTCTATGTAGCAAAGTAAGAAAACCTACTAGGGAATGTGATAGGCTCTACGGGAACATCTTAGCATGCATTCAATATGGGGTTGGGGTGTGATTGGGTCTCTAAAGTCAGGTGGGCAACTAAGCCCATCCCAAGTACAAGTCATCTTCCGTGTCATGAAAATATACGACATCCTATTGGCTTCTCAAACTATAGGGTTCTTTGATACATGGCCCTCTACAATTGTTTGGCACACTGTACCCTTCAGGAATATTCCACTCGCTAGCAGCACTCAAGCTGGTACCCCAGGTGCGCGGAGGGTTGGCCTGGTCATGCCTTCCCACCCAATTAGCCACATCCATCATCGCTCCTTCGGTCTGTCATTCAATTGATACATTTGCACTCAGCCTTGTAGATGCTCACTGTGCCTGAGAACAAAAGGGAGTGAAGGCATGGCCTTATCTGCTGGTCTTGGTGTAGCTCGACCCAAAGTCTATTTTCATCTGACCATGTGACTGTAGACCACATTTTTGAGCTCCTTTGTTGTATTTAATACTATTGAATGAAGAAAACCTGGCACTTCTAGTGTTTTTCCATTACACCTCAAACAGGAGCTCCGCTTCTCACGTTTATGTAGCTTCTCAAGTAGATATCCAGGATGTCGGTGGCCCCGACGCTTGACACTGGGCCAGCCAGCCTTCTTGGATCTTCATTCACCATTAGCTTTTTTATTCAACTGCGCCATACTTACCGCCCTTTCATTCACGGGATTCAAGTTTGCTAAAGTGCGTTGTGGTACATCCAGATTCTATAAATTCCTATATATATACATTGGCGCATTGCCTGCAGTCTATTCACTACGTTGGCCGTCTCATGATTACTTAATCTATTTGTGTTACATCCTCTGTACAATTGTAAAATGACTTGCATTTTCTTCAGGACCTCTCCGCATTCGCAATCTCCATTTCGCTCCCAAAATGTTGTTTTACTTCGATACTTCATCATCAGACTCTATTAAGTCTATATTCCTTCTTCATTGGCATTTCTTCTTGGTGCGTCATTTCAACTTCATATGACGGCACCAGTCTTCTCTTTCATTCATTTTCACACTTCTTCCGGAACTTCCTTCAGAAGACCGTTATTTCTCAGTGGATACATATAGGGTTTTCTCAATGGATACCTTGTTTCAAAGACTTTTCGCGGTATGGGTACTCTCACTGGTATTGCACATGTCGCAGTCTTCGGTTCTCAACATAGAGGCAACATGGGGGCGGGACTTGCGGTAGAGGTACTTAGCTCCTCCTCTACACTCCCCCCTCTGGGTGATTCATCGACCACTCTCCCATCAGTTTTCACATCTAGACATCCTCTTCTGAAGTAATGCTTCTTTGGAGTCCATATCTTTATGACTCCTTTCAGACATCCTGCTGTTTTTACATGTTCATCAACAACCCAGGTCATATGACTACATTGTCCATTCGGACTGCAGTAGATCCATCTTCCCACATACTTTGTGTGGTTCTTTGGAAGCAGAACTTTGTTCCCTCAGGTGCATGAGTACTGCCCTTTACATAATCTCTGATTTCTTCAACTGTCAGCTCTTTGGGTCCGAATCCGGACTCGATGTCAATCATGATCTTCATTCCTGTTGCTTTTGTAGAGAAAGAGCTAAATACCCCCACCTCACTTTGCCCAGAATGCCTATATGTTGGGTATCAGAGTGTGAAACTCAAGCAATACTAGTGGAAGTGCCCATACCCAAGAGAATCCTGGAGGCAAGGTTCCCATTGAGAAAACCATACCTACATCCAAGACGGTATGATGGCTAGTTGAATGAAAACCCAGAAGGAAAAGGACAAATGCATGAGAGAGCAGATTGGTGTCGTCATGAGACAGTCGAGCTGACGCACATAGAAGAGATGCAGAGACGAGAGAATGCAGATATTCTATAAGGCATCAAGAAAGTATCAAAGATAAGCAACATATTGGGCTCTTGATGAAAAGGCTTATGCTAAAGAAACAATGACATTATTTAAGTCAATTCATACGTGGACAGATGCAAAGTAACACAAGCAGACAAAGTTTTCATGAGGCTAGCTATATAGTAAAATAGATTGCGTCAAGCGCCAATATATATATGTGTATAAAGTATGAGTAAGGAAGGGAGTCTTCCACCATGCATCATAGCAGAGCCGGACCAAAAGAAGGAAAAACATTATTTTTCAAATGTGTCGGAGTAAGAAAATTAGTGAATTACAGACGAATTTCAGAAAGGCGAGGTTGAAAGAGCCAAGAAGCTGAGGTCATTTCAGCTGGAAAGAACAGGAATTAGTTACAATCTGTGAAGGAATTAACCACCTGTTTTGAAGGCGTGAATAAGAACAAAGAAGACGTCAGAGGCTCATTGGAAAATAAACTTTTTAATACGCCTTAGCTTGATTTTGTGGTCTTCAGTCACGTGGAGGGAGGAAGTTGGCCGAGCATGATGGTCACACCTACGCACGAGAAATTAGTGTATCTGTACTCCCCTGTATTCTGCAGGAACAGAGAACCCTTTCAAGGACAAGTTCAAAAGGCCTCATTGACAGCAGACCACTGAGGTGATGATGGATGATGTTCTAATTGGTGAGAAGTCATGGTCATGACCAGCTCACCAAGCACCTGGCAGTCTGGCCTGCGTGCTGCTAGCGTGGGTGGAGGAGGGCTGACAGGGGTTAGAAATCAGCCAATTATAGTGGGCCGAATGATTAAGAGCCGTAAAGTTAAATAATCAATGGGACGTTGTGTATTTAGTGACGTTCGTAGTGACCTGTTTTGAGGGAAGGGCTTAGCTGCCCGACCTGATGTTAAGAAACCTATCACCTCTTTCACGCCCATTAGACTAGTATGGAACATATACGAAGATATTCCCTTAGGCCCAATCACACTTGTTAGTAGGTTTTATAGTTTTCCACGTATGATGACATTAGTAATATGCAGGTTGTACGTCACCTATGACAAGATTTTTGTATAAAAGAGTGCTTTTATGTGAAGTTCATTGAGATCTTACTATGATGCTTCCAATGACATTAGTTGTACTCCCTGTTTTAGATAATTGACATTAAAACAGTTATCTTTTTGCCTACTTTCGGAGTCGTTTTGATTACTGATGTTTTGAGTAATCTCTGCATCCCCATTCATCTCAGAGTATCGCTACCTCGTCTTAAAGGGCTGGAAGTTCTCCAGTTCACATGGTAGCAGAGAGAGGATGGTTAAAAGTCTATCTAAGTAAGCTTTGAGGTTCGCAGCAATATCGGACACCCTCTGCCATTCGGCTGAAAGGACGAGAGGCTCCCTATAGATAGCAGATTAGAATAAACGTAAATGCTTGCAAGCTAGGGCAGAAGGGTCCCTTGTTTTCAGTCAGAAACCCCTCCGGGCATCTATGGGAAGCTGATCGGACGAAAGGTTGAAGAGGTGAAAAAAGAGGCGGACGAACCCGAGGGTCGAGAGCTGAAAAAGAAATACAGTACAAACTGAGTGAGTTGGCAAAAAGTGTGAATGGGCAGTAAGGGAAGACAGAAAGGGAAGAGACAAATGAGTAACAGTGGGTTGGAATGGATGGTCAACTCGGGACAATGAACATTGAGTTTAATGGGGATAGTTGACTCGAGACGATAAGAGCATGGAGTAATTTAAAAAGGTTGACTTGAGACGATGAGCATCAAGCAACAAACCCTGTGAGACGAGGAACGTCACAGTGGGAGATGCCCCGTTTCCAGAGTTTTAAAGAACATCAGCAGGATCTCTTGCCTGGAACCCTATTACGGGTGACCTAGGAGATGAACTTTTTTTAAAGAACACTTTAAAGAGGGAAGATCACACTCAACAGGAGTATTATTTAGGGGTGAAGAAGTTGAGTCTTGAAATATAGACTCATATGTGTGACCAGTCGAGTATGTCTGTTTGTCTTTTTGTTTTATGTGATTGTGTAATGGTGACGAAAATATAGAGGAATTGGTAAATGTGGAAAGGAAAGATGAGAGTTGAAAAGGTTGATTATTTATTTATTGAAATTTAATTGATGGTGTTTAGTGAAAAACGGATAAAAAATAAGATAAACGTGACATAAAAGGTTTGGGACCTGCGAGGATTGATGCAAGCTCATATTGTATTATTTTTCTGAAAAAGTATCTGTTTGAATAAAATTGCAAAGAGTAACGGGTGAGTATTGACCGTCAAGTCTGACAAGTCAACAATGGAGAATATTATTCAGCTTATGCACTTGTGTAAACAGCGTCTCAAGCATGCACCCAAGCTTAGACAGTATAGTGCGGAATGGGTTAAGGGCACAGCAGATAAAATGATTATGCCGTGGCCACAATGGGGAGCATTATCTAAAGCGGTTTTGCAGCATATGATGACATATTTACATGCTGCGTGTACGGGAACAAAGTTAGACAAACGACTAGCGAGCTTAGAGCTCTGGAAAATGTACCAGGAGGAGAGAGAAGAGCCGCCTACTATAGATTGGATACTTAATGTATGCACAGAGAGGGGTGACAAGCCTTCTGCTCAACACGCCGCGCCCAAAGCAGATGGCGATAGTAAGAAAGATGAAGGACTGTAACCACTAAGGGAGCTCAAGGCAGCAACAGGGTATAGTAACCCGGCATATGAGTCGCCTGCTCAAAGCAGCAACGAGGGCCCGGAGAAAAATACTGAGAGAGATGTAATCTCTAAGGTCCAGAGGGACAAGGAGAGACGCGATAAGGTGAGAAGTGATAGACCAAGTACATCCTTAGATATAGGACGAGAGATAAAAAGATGGAAATGGGGAAAAGGATAAGGCTGATGAGGTAGCGCTTTTACATAATGAATGGATGGGAGGTCAGATTTTGCTCAAACTCGATGGTAAGAGCATTGATGACGTAAGGCAAAGAGAAGATTTTGATGAGCAAGATTAAAGAAATAGAGAAAGAGAAGAGCAGCTGATAGAGGAAAGGGTAAAAAGAAAGGATTGACAGAGACGGGAACAACTGTACCAAGATGATCAACAGCGAGAAAGGGAAAAGGTGGAAGAGCAGAGGAAAAATGACAACAGACAGAGGGCAATTACGGAACGAGAAAAGATGGAAAGAAAAAGAGAAGAACAAGAGGAACAAAGATTAAGGGAGAAACAGATACAAAGGCGTAGAGATAAGGAAATACGAAAGGCGAATGAGAGAACAGAATTGAAAAGAAAAGAGGAGGCAAAAGCAAGAGAGGAAGCAAGAAAGCATAGGGAAATTGATGATGACATAGAACGAAAGAGAAGGCAGCAAGCACCCAACATTGATCTCCTAGAAAAGGAAGGAATGGATCCTGATCCAGTTGTATCATGGGAAGATTTGGAAGAGTTCTTCCCCACACAAGAGCCATTACCAGGTCTGTCTGGAGTAAATCTGGAGGATGTGTTTGACTCAAGGAGTCTTGGGGATGCAATGGATAAAGTCTATCATAAGATAAGGGCGTAGAAAGATTTTAAGAGGGAAGGGCAAGAACCACTGACTTGAGAGCATGCAGCTGTACGATAAAGAGGGAGGCTCATGTAGTTTTGAGCCTAAAGAGCTGCTTTGAACAGACTGACTCTGGATAGAGACGAAGAGGAAAGATGTTACACAAGTTGGGGACAGGAAATGTCAGATGAAGATGCAGAAGTCATCCGTGGGTGAAAGGAAGGTAACGCAGGTAGGTCTGAAGGATGTTTTTCTCTGGATGAGGAAGTTAGATGGTTGGATCCAGGCCTCCTTATTTCTCGGGCGTCAAGATCATTGACATGTCTGGGCGTTCCCATGGTGAGAGGGGGGATTCGCCACCATATGCGAGCAGATTACGATTGCTGCCAGGGAGAAGGCAATGCGGAACCACTGTCCCTGGTTTGGAAAGATTAAGTGAAGGGGACGAATGCAAGTTTGGGATTTCTCAGTTTCCTTTACTAGAAAAGGGTGGGGCCAGTCCGCAGTATATACCATGGCCACAAATGGATAAGGATAATTTGAGGTGCAAACTCCTGAGTTTAACTTCTCGTTCTGGGAAATGGATACACGAGTTAGAGAAAATGACAGGAGGAAACACGTTAGCTATAGGGGACATTAAGGGTCTTCTGATTGCCATTCTTGGAGAAAGAGCTGATGATGTTTGGTTGAGAGCAGGGTATTCTGGTGTTACTACAGTTAACACGGCTCATGATGGAGCACCGTTCAATAACTGTAGGGCGGCAGTCTGGAAAGCACTTAGAGTATTATATCCAGACACATCCGATATGGGAGCTACATTGATAAAAAAGATGCAGGAAGGGAACGATCCTCTTGTTTACATTCAGAATTTCGAATAGGCATGAGTCTTGGAGACACGAGAAGCTTTGGGGAAATCTATCCCTGTGTTTTATCATATATTGTGCCAAGGGCGGCCAGAAGCAGTACAGAAGCAGCTCAAGAAGTTAGTGGGCATGGAGGCAAAACCACGGTCGGAAATACAGCGGACAATTGTGCATTATTGTAGGCTTCTGCAAGAGAAAAACCGAAAGAAGGACGATGCTAGAAAGGGTGAAGAAGAAAAATTAGAACAGAAAAAGTTATCTAGGTATGCCATTGAAGGGGCAATGTTGACTAGTGGGGATGAACCAAGTTCATAATAAGTAGCAAATATGCCACAAATAAATAACCAAAGGCAATTCGACCAAGGAAATAATGGATGTATTTCAAGAGCAAGGGGGGGCTTTCGAGGCAGAGGCTTCCTGAATAATCCAGGAAAGTTCCAGAATAATCAAGGTGGGTCTCAACATTTGCAGAATAATGATCAAAACATGCAGGAGGGGCAAGTTAGAAGACTTCCTCCTATATGTTGGACGTGTGGTATGTCAGGGCACCCTGCTCGCATGTATAGAAGTCAGGGACACGTGCAAAATGGGCAGTTCTCAAGAGGGGGGACTTCAAACCCGCCTGCATATTCGCAGTAGAATGGAGATGGGTTTGTGGATCAGACAGCGCAGCAACCACAAGCGCTGAGAGTGCAACAAGGCTTTCAAACACAGCAGACAGCAGTATGTTTGCCACAAGGGCAATCGCAGCAGTAACCCTTGCAGATACAGCAGAGCCCATATACGGACAGTTAATGACTCCTAGGATAGGGGGTGTCCCTGTTAATTAAGGGAACCCCTTCACATGTACAGGGGTGAGACTGTATCCACAATAGAACATCTCACTGGGACACTTGATTTGTTGAGTACTATCACTGACGCCTAATCCTCAAGAGGAACCCAGGGTGATGTCAATATAGGGGGCACATCTTTTTTGTTTTTAGTAGACACAGGGGCAACACGCCCGTGTATACGAGAGGGGAAATGTTCTATGTCTGGAAATGCCATGAATACTCACGGTTTCACAGGAGCTACAAGTAGAGTTCCGTACTGAAAACTTGTTGATCTCTATAGGAGAATGTGACATGTCTGCACCGTTATTATATTCAAAGCAGACACCTGTCAATATTTTAGGTAGAGCTTTAATGACTAAGTTGAATATGACAATTTCGTTTATTGATAAGGAAATTATTAAGGCATTTACAGGACGAATGGCCATGCGAGCCGTACCACTAGAACCAGAAGTTTTTCTCTATGGAGTGCGCATTTTGTTAACTTGGATGCCAGGATTAGTGGGGAAAACTGAGAATTCCTGATTAAATTTTATTCAGGACAATGATACCTATGGATGAAAAGGAAGGGCGAGTCTTTCCTTCAGATATTAAAGTGGCTATAGTATGGGGGGAACTTGCTATGCTTCATGGAGTTGATTATGACGGTAGACAATGGCGTGCAGTGATTGCCAGAGGCAAAGGTTACAGATTACCTGATGTCACTGATACGGATATGTTTGGGGATCATCCGGCCAATGACAAAGTATTGTTTGAGCTAGAACTGGATAGTACTAGTACTATAGATCCACTTGATCTCCTCTTCCTCAGGTGAGCATCTGCTTTTGGAAACTCACGAATGCTCAGTTCACTTTTTGGAATCACTAATGCTGGAACATGAACAAGTGCTATGGAACACAGTCCTCCCCAGTCTCTGGGCAGCTTCATATATGATTTGGATCCACAGGCCCAGTAATGATCCATTATCACCCCTGTCCCATCCTTCATTCCTGGTATATCAAAGATTCGACCGCACTGCTGATTTTCTCCAACTTTTCTTGTGCCATTATTTCCGAAGCATAGCTCTGCATTAGCCAAAGGCACTATCTGCAACGGTCCTCCTTTATCTTCGACCCAGGTCAGCAATTTTGCAATCCTCGGCCAGAGAGGTTTACATAATTTTTCCACTCGATCTATAAATGGCTTGTGATGACCAGTTACTGCCACAGCTCTGCATATGACTATGCCTTCTTCCCAACCATCTGGAGAAAGTAATGTTCCCCAGATCTGCACCTGGTCTTTCTCCTTGCATCTTTGTTTTTCTTCATCAGACTTTCCTTGACAATTGAGCTTCTTGTTTATCTCCCACCTGATTCCTGCTCCCTTCATGCCAGGCTGTCCGTATCTTATCACATGATCTCTGGTGTGTGCTCTAGCTCTTGTCTTCACATCTTGAACATAATCATCTTCTTCTGGAGCTGACCATTCTGTCACCCATACCAAGGATGCTGTTCGACCCTGGAACTGACCTCTTGTATGGCAGAGTGCAACATGAATCAGGCAATGAGCTGTCTGGACGTCTATTTCTATAGTTATGAATATCTTAGACTTACCCATAGGATAAGGTAGGAGAGCACATACATAGCAATCCTCCTCAGAAGTTCTCTTTCCTACCTCCTTCATGCCTTGATGCCGCATGTTATTCCCTAAGTGTGTGCGGTACTGTCTAAATAATCATTAAGCTCATAATCACCTTCTCTTGCTCTTCTCTTGTCTCTCCCTCGTAGAAGGTGAGCATGTGAATAATTTTGTGCAGCATGTCAAAAACAGTTCTTCCTACAGGGAGAATCATAGGAACACTCGTCAGGGAAATCGGTGATTCTATAAGTATCTCTGGTGTAGGGACATTCACATATGGCCTTGGACTTTCTTGTAACATCTAACTCTGCATAAGTCACTGGTGTGGGAAGGATCAAAGGGATTCCTATCCTTTTGGGACCAACAAAATAAACAGTGTGGATTAGCAAAATCAGAAAAACAATAATAAATGCTGAGCACGCATATATTATGCATCAATACATGAGATCCCACCATTGCCGTTTCTCCACACGTCGTCGAGTTTGCTCACTTTCTGGAATTGTATTATCCCCAATGGACCACATTATGCCTGTAATAACTTTTAAGGAAGGAAACAACCTTTTTAATCAGGCAGCATTGTTAGATACTCAGGTAGTTGCCAAATTTGCTCAATAATCGCAGGGCCATTTTTAGGATCTTACACAAAAGTACGAATGTCAGTACTATGCCCAATAAGAGCAGGATAAGCTTGGAGTATAAAAACAAAGACAGCAAGAAGTAGCCTATGGACATCACCATGAGACAAAACCATGGGTCTGACCAAAGAGAAACTCAGTAAGAAACGAGTCAGGGAACTGCTCCCTTTTCCAATCGCAGTGGGGTATGCTCATTCTCTGGTAACTTCTGGCAGGGAGAGGCACTCCCTTACTTAGTGTAAGCTTCAGGCAGGCAGTGGGGCATGCTCAGTCTGTGCTAGCTTCTGGCAGGGAGTTACACTCCCCTGGTCACTGTAAGCATCAGGTAGGCAGCAGTGCATTCTTGGTTTGTGCTAGCTTCAGGCAGGCAATGTGGTGTGGTCGGTCTCTGCTACTAGCTTCAGGGATGGAGAGGTGCATCCTTGGTTTGGCTAGCTTCAGGAAGCCAGTGGAGTGCGCTTGGCCTCTGCTAGCATCCAGCAGGGACTGACGCTCCATTGGTTAGTGTTAGCCTCAGGCAGACAGTGGGGCATGCTCACTCTCTGCTAACTTCAGGAATGGAGAGGGGCCAGTGGTCGAAGTCGGTGGGAGTGGTTGGGAGTGGTGCTCCTCTACTTTTTTTAAATTAAGTTTTACCATTCCTATACTTTAATTTTCTTTTAAAAAATCTTCTGGCATGGCTATGTTTTAAAATAAAATTGTGGGAAGTTGAAACTTGCACTTCAGTGCACTGCACTGAACGTTACCTTAAACAGCAGGGATGTTTGTTTGGGGGTTTGGATTGTGCGTGGGAGGGGAGTGGCGATGGGGTTTGTGAGGAGCTAGGGAAGGCCAGCAGGGAACATAGTTCCACTACTTCTTTTTGTACACTTCGACCACTGAGAGGGGCTCCTTTGGTTTGTGCCAGCTTGAGGAAGCAGCAGTGTCAGGAATTTCGACCATCTGCACAGTGGGACTGTGCTCACCTTAGCTTTTTTGAAATTGTATATGAAATTGAATGATGGTAGATCAACCTTTGGAAAATGTGTGGGGCTAATCCGCACGCATTTTCCTATGCTCACCGCACAACATACACATAGACCTGTGTACTCTTGGCAGACACAGCCTACAGGTGCAGTCTTCCCTGTCAAATTTAGTCGGAATGTGGCACCCAGGAGCACATCAAGAGCTCTAAAAAGGGGGAGGACAAAACATTCCTCCTGCCATGGCCAGCCTAATTAAATAACAAAGGCTCCATGTATTCGCCCTACCCTTTGTTAGCCCTGCAAGAATGGTGGCAGCAATTAAACATAATTAGCATATGAATAGAGTAAGCTTCAAACAGGCCCGCATGGGGCCTTGCTGCAGAGGCTTACAAAAGACAGGACACCCCAACACCTTTGATATGCATCGGTGTCAACCTGCAGCCAGCTCCCGTCCCTCAGTATCAATGGCAGTGACCTGTCAGTCTGGTACATGTGTTTACAGTTGGCAACCCCTGCAGGGGGGCCCCATTCAGAGGGTAGGAGTATGTGATTTGATGGCGACAGAAAGTCTGTTCTTGCCACACCTTCAAGGGAGCCCTCCACTTTGATCAGGAACCACAAAGAGCTCAATTAACCAGAGAAACCCTTTGATCCACAACAGACAGGAAGATGGGTGGGACTCAGTAGTACATGTTTTCACCCCTTTACCTTTCCTGTTGCAAAGCACTCTGATTATGACCTCACGCGTAACTGAAGATTGTTGGTGGGGACCCAGGATTGTTTCATTAAGGTAGGCTTAGACTACACCGGTCACTAGGGCCCATTTGGCTTTTAAAGAGGGCTGAGCCCCTCTTTTGGCAGATCATCTGAAGACTTTGTAAGGAGTAGCAAGAATAACTCATTGGGACCCTGGCTGAAGGTAAAGTCTGCCTTACAGCTTCTGCCAGTGAAGGAAGGCGAGGAAATCCAAGAGGGAAGCAAGACCCCTCCCATAAACATCTCACAGGGAACAAGGGAGATACTGAATCCAGAGGTCCCTCCAGCAGCTCTAGAATCGGTACCCGGCAGCACACAGTGTGCCCTTTCACATTTTGCGAACAAGCTTCCTAGGTGCGAAGTGCCAGAGAGTCTCTGTACCAAACCAATCACAAGGGCGTTGCCGGCAACACTCTCCTCAGCTTTGGGCCGTCCGCCTTAAAGGACGCCACAAGCCCTGCGAAGAAGCTCGGAGGAGTGCATCGACAAGCATCAACCAGCGTCCACGTTAAAGGACATTTCGATCCAGTTGAGCCCCTCGAGCTGCAACCAACTGCACCGCAATTGCTACCGCCGTCTGAGATGCCTCGACCAGTGCTTCTGACCCGCCAACCACTACTGTGACAATGATTCCTGAACCCGAGCCGTTGTGTGGGCCAACCTGCAGCCGTCCATCCAGCCTCGCTTGCCGAACTGCCTGCCGCCTAATACCTGCAGCTGTCTTCCGTCTTGAACTCTGTTGCAGAAGCTGCAAAGCACCCTGAAACTGACTCGACCCTGTGGAGCACCAAGAATTCTACAAGCACAGATACATTGTTGTTCTACCTCCCTGGTCCTTCTCGAAGGCCCCTAGAGACATTTCATGACCCACTGCTCCCTTTGTGCTGAAGCCAAGTATCCTTGAACTATTGCGATTAATTACTTTACTGACTACCCTATCAATGAAACTAAATGTACGACCATTGCATATGGTCTGAGTAACTTCATTGTCTGACAAAGAGGTATCTCGATTAAGACATTGCTACGGCTGTAGACCTCTACGATAGTGCCCTACATGCTATATGGTGTTGAGGTATGGGGCCATAAACTGATACGTGAACTTGGGAAACTTGAAGATAAGATCTTGAGATTACTGTTTCGTATGCCAGCCTCTCTCCCCATTGAGTTTCTTCTGCTAGAATTCTCAATTGTTAAAATGGCAGGAGTGTTTGAACACAAGTTAGCTATGATCGATGAGAAATTGGTACGACTCAGTAATGGAACCATTATTTTTGTCTTCATGCAAGCCTTTGCTACGATGGAAAACCATGCATCGATAGGGACCCTTGGTCGGCTATAAGTGAAACACAAGAAATGGATGATAGAAAATCTAACCATAATGTCCCTGTGTCCTTGCTCCAGATAAAACACTGGTCTAAGGATAAAATAAAAGATCCTTATAGAGAAAGAGATGTGGTGAACCCAGCATCAATGGTAAATAGTGGCCCTTTCACAGCCTATTGGTCTGAACGATCTAATCGAGGCACATACATTGATGCTGACATCAACAGTGAAAGTCTAAGAGATTATTTGCTGTGCAAATGTAACCGTGCAGAAGTGCTGGAAATATGAGGAGCGCCTATGTACCTAAAGCGCGAGGCGCGAAACTGTTGCCGATGCGGGAACAACACAATTGAATCAATAGAACGTAAACTGTGTAGATGTGAGAGTCGAAATATACTGAGAATGAGGACAATGCGGGCCATAGTCCTCATAGTCCTCAATAGGGTAATGGAGTTTTCTGCGACAGTGATGTGGTTTGACCTGATGGGAGGCAATGATGCTAATTTAATCATTCATGTGATGAGATTTTATAAAGATATGAAGATTTTTAAATTGTTGACGGACTAATGTGGTTGAATGATGGCAGATAATGCAAGTGACTAGTTAGACTCAATTCTCGTCTATGTTAAGATAATTTGTTGATGTTATGCTAGATGTTTTTACTGTATGTGTCTGCTTTTGTACAAAGCCCTGTGAGGCTATATGTATTAAAAAGAAAACAACTTTTTTTTTAAGTATCCAGAGTGCATCCCTTTTCCTTCTTGAAACTGTCTGTCCTCTGCATTCCTTTACAGGGTGGCTTGTAGTTTGTCGTCTGCTAGAATTGTCTGTTGTGATAATAATGAAGTAGATATTTTTATGCAACCTCGGCTGGACAGTCCCTTTTATCATTGGGGAATAATTGTATTTTTGCAGTGTTGCAACTAACCAACGATCCACGACTTTGCCGAGATGAGCCTGCTGTTCCGTACACGTTACCAAAATTGGACAAGGAGGTTTATAATTGACTTGTGTTTCCAATCTGTTCAGATCCCTTCTGGTGTTTTAGAGGTGTGGGGCTGACTGATGGTTTAGAAACCGATATGCCTCTCTGTATCACTGGTGTCCCGGAAGTTGATTCGTCACAAGCGGGGCGTGCTTGGCCCCTGCTATCTACAGGCAGGCAGCAGGGCGTGTACGCTGACTGCTTGCTCCAGGCAGGGAGAGATTTAATTGCTCTAATGGTCCCTGTAACTTACCTTGTAATTGCAATGCAAATAAAGGTGAAGATTGTCAACAGTTACCTTAACGGTATAGAATGTTTGTGCTGAGCATTTAAAGGTCACTTCCTTGTCGCTCGGATTGTAAAGGGCGCCCTTGACTCTCTGTGTTTCCACATAAACCTACATCTCTGCTTTGCTTGCGTGAATTCCCTTCTCTGTGGATTTCATCCTTTATGCTGGTTCTTTCTCCTTTTTTATTGGGGGGTCTCGTTTATTGCACTTAGACCCCCCCCCTCAATTCCTCGAAACCTTTCTGTGGGCGCTATCTGTAGTATTGTGTCCAGTTCATATGGGGGTTAGGGGAGGGCTCATCAGTGTGCCAGTACTATACCAGGAAATCCGCAGGCTCCGTTGGCTTTCAGGGATCCACTTTGCTGTTGAATACTTAAGGCCGATCCACTAAGTAGTTTTCACGCGTTTGCAGCCGCAAGTTGTACCGGGATAAACTGTGCCTGATTCCCAGTCTACCCACTTGCGACCAGTTACATGAAAAATACATGTGCGTGAAGTGTGCCGCAGCCATTGCGCAATTTGCACACTGACCCTGATTTGCAAAGGGTTTTTCAATGGGATTGCGCCATTGTAAAACACTTGAGCAAATCAGGCCCTCAGAGTTGGTGCGTCTGGATTAGTGTCAATGGCCGAGTAACTCAAATGAGAGACTCACCTACAGATTCAGGCGAAGCAGTGCGATGCACACATAAAAGCAGGCTGTTTGCTCCTGAGGCAGTGTGCGCATGTTCTCAGCCTAAATCAGTTCCGGGACACGCCCCAAATCAACGGGAACAATACTGAATTTCTTCCACCATTTGCCCCTGAAAGTAGTTCTCTTTCCCCAAATTCTGAAACGAATTCCAAGAAAAATGTTTAAAACTTTGTCCTTCTATCCTTACCTTCCATGTTAAACTTGATTTGAGATTCCCCCTCCCACCCCTTCCACCAGAGGCATTTGCACAGGCAAATTGTAGTGGGTCCCAGAGAAGCATGTTACTTCACTACAATTGCCACCATCCCAAGGTCAGGCACACAGGACTCCTCTGGGTGGAGAAATTGACATTCAGGGACTTGGGTGGGGGAGGGGTGAGTGGTTTTCCTCTAGAGCACATGGAGTCTTGAAGATTGGAGATGTCATGTAGGACAAAGCAGTATTGGTCTCCTGTTTACCGGCCATCACGTTTGTACCCAATATAAAACATGTGCCCTGCAATAATTTGATGGTACAGATAGGAGGACATGTGTTGAATGTATCTTTGACATATTTGGCAATTGTGCATGTAATTTGCAGTGTGCAAGTTCTCTTCATGCAAAGTATAGCAGAGCCCTTAACTGTAGACAGTTGCCCGAGGGGTTGAGAGACTATTTATAAAACACATTCCACCTCTTGCCCTGCAACCCATTGAATACAGCTGCGCACCACAAAGAATTCGGTCCAGCTGTCATATAGACACGGACATACCAGTCCTCTCTGCGCCTAAACACAACGCTCTGCATGATTCCTATAATGTTTTAAACTAGTCATCTCGGCTAGTGATGGAATAGTCACCTAATTCTAATTACTATCCGCATGCAATGTGATGCTCTTGTTTTGTTTTCCCGTATGCGCAGATTATGGTCTTCTAAGGGGACTTTCTCCCCACAGAGCATCAAATCTATACCAATGGAAGTAGGCGCTATACAAGTACCAAATAACATAACATGGCACGCAAGAGATTCTTCATGGAATACCACATGCATGCAATTTGTGGTCAGTTGCATGTACAAATTGTGTACCGCTCAATTTCTAATCTTTGTGAATTGGAGTCTATTCATTTTGTGCTTTCTCTCTGCTATAACACCCATCTTCTCCCGTATTGTCATTGAGTGTGTCCCCCTCGCTTCTCGTATTTTGTTTTCTTTCTGCTTGCTTTGCTCTCTTGGAGTGCCCCCTCTTTTAGCTTCTCTTTACACCTCTTTTAATCTTAGTTCATCTTCTAACACTTCTCTCCTCATGCCCCAATCTCCATCTCTTCATGTTTCTGCCCCATCGTTCTAACTTGTCTATCCTGCTTATTTCTGTAGCCTGAGAGCATGTCCTTGGTTCTGTCTGCTGTTGGAAGCCATTGACCATAATAATAATAATAATTTGGCATTTATATGGCGCTAGGAGCCCTCAGGCATCTGAGCGCTGCTTATTATTACCCACGGTGTGTGGTGCTCACTTATCAACCTCGGAAGGATGAAAGGCTGAGTTTGGCCCCGCCGGGATTCGAACCTGCCTCAGGAAGCTCTGCACCAATGTCAAAGCGAGCACTCTACTTGCTGTGCTATCAGACCGCACAATCTGTTTTCCAACCAGTATGTTAATGAGATGATGATGCGCTGAAAGATATTCAAAGCCCTCTTCACTAGGGTATATGGGTGGAGATCCAGAAATGAATCCTGCTTAATGTCCAATAATACTATGGAAGCAGCAGTGAGGTTTTGATATACCACCGTGTCTACACAAATATCTGCATTCCAAGGACATGCCCCTCTGACATGCCGCCCTTTAATCTCCAGATCATAAACACTATTATATTATACCAACAAAGGATACAGGTGGAGTATAATCATAAAAAAGGATACAATATTGATCCAGATTCTTTCTTCTTAAACTTCACTGAAGAATCCTCAAGGGAAAACCCTTTCCATTGATTACACCCACTGCACGATGAAATAAACACGGCCAGAGCGAGGAATCAATTGAAAGGGCGAGTAACTAAGCACACTCTCCAATCTGTGTATTAGAAAACAATAAGGTAGGTAAATCATCTAATTCATCTGACCTCTCATAATTCCACTAGTTTCCACACTAACCTTGTAAGAGTAGTTTGCTGAATGGCGAGGTGAACTGTGGAGCTCCGGATAATAATCCAACAAAAGACACAACGACAAGGAAAGGGGAAGTTAGTAGGCAACTAATCCCGAACGGAACGAGGGCCAAACTAGTGTTGGCTAGGTGCACTCTGGATAGCGTCCTTTAGTTCTGTGCACAAAGTATGACAGAACATAATCCTGGCATCTCTGTAAATGTCCAAAACAAACAACTTCTTCACTCTCGTCTGTAGTGCTTTATTCACCCTTGAAATAATACTGGCAAGTAAATTAATCCCATCTGGGATACAGTACTGATGAGTGCTCAGCAAGTGGATCAGTTTGGCAAGAAAAGCAATGACAAATGTTCATGAAGTCCAACTCCCGTAACTTGGAAGTTTTAAAACAATAATTGAATGTTTTATGTGTCTGGAGAAACGCGGCAGCGAGCAAGCGCTAAGGAAGTTTTCACCTGACTTCTGGCAAGGACAGGACACCTCCGTGACAGGAATTGCGGAAGTCGGTTGATGAAGTCTCTGTGAATAGATGGCGGCGGTTTCAGGAAGCCTCCGTGAGTATTTGAAGACGGCTTGCCAGAATCCAAATGTGCCTCCACGCCAAGAATAAATGCGTGGAAAAAGGTCTGCACCCCGGACCTTACGAACCAATGAAGACCTGGACAAGGAGTTTGAAGAAAACAAGAGCAGCCTTAGAAGGCAGGGGTGAGATACGCGGTCAATGAAGTGACTAACCCCCATCAGGAATGAAACACAGTAGCAACAATCAGAAGCGCAGGACGCTTAGAGGAATGGACCTAAATATGCACAGAAAGCACATGACTGATGTCACCACCAAGGTGATCATGTGATCTAAGGTGCTGGAATACAATGCTGTTTTGCGGGAAGTTTGGAAAATAGACTCCACCTGTTATAGAACGGTCTTGCTGTCGTTCTGAAAGCATACAGATTCCTGATAACATATGAAACGGTGAGTGAGGCATGACAGTACCATCCCCCAAAGGCACCTCCACACCCCTCCTGGCATGGAACCTGCAGAGCAAGACAGGTGCATGAATGCTAGCAAGTGGCTCCCATGTTCTATCTTCAGGGCCGCACCCCTTCCAATCAATCAAATAATAAGGTTTGCCAGCACGTATCCTCATGTCCAAGATGGCCTTAACCTCGTATTCATCGGAACCTTTGACCTTCACTGCTAAAGGCCTGACAGGTAAACAAGCATTCAGATTGCATGGTTTGATCAAGGAAACATGGAACACCGGATGCACTCTCCAACGAGCAGGCAAATCCAGGCAGACCGCTGCAGGATTAATAAGTCTTGCACTTACAAAAGGACCAATGAATCATGGAAGGAGCTTCTTTTTGCCTGGTATCTTCAGATTCTTGGCTGATAACCAAACCTTCATACCCACCTGATATACCGGTGCAGATGCTCTCTCGGCATCTGCATATCGTTTGCTATTCTGTTGGGCGCGGTGCAGTTGTCATCGGATTCGCGTATGTAACACCGACATGTCTCTTAAAGTAGTGTTTGACGCTGAATTGTCCAAAGAAAGGTCAGGATCCAATTGAATGGATCTAGGGTGTTGGCCGTACAGGGCAAAAAACAGAGTAGTACCAATAGAGGAATGAAGAGAATTGTTATACGCAAACTCCTCTGATGGCAACATGGACAACCAATTAGACTGATACTGTAGGCATAGGCATCTCAAGTACTGCTCCATGGTACCGTTTGTCCTTTCAGTTTGTCCATCCGTTTGGGGATGGAACGAGCTAGACATTCTGTCATTTATTAATAGAGCAGAAGTAAGTGCCTTCCAGAAGTGTGAGGAAAACTGAGAACCTCTGTCTGTAATGATGATAGTTGGTAAGCCAAAGAAACGAAATACATGCCGTAGAAAAAGGTCTGCTAATACAGAAGCAGTGGGTAGCCCCTTACAGGGTATGAACTGTGCAACTTTGGTAAAATAATCCACCACAACCCATATTGTGTTAAAGCCTTGTTCTAATGGTAACTCAACCACAAAATCCATGGAAATCATGTACCATGGTTTATGTGGTACTGGTAGTTGTTGCATTAATCCCATTGGTTTACCGGGTTGATTTTTGCACTAGTCGCAGACAGAACATGAGTTGACATAATCGATCATGTCTCTGGACATGGAAGGCCACCAACACCATCGTCTTAGTAGTTCTAAAGTCTTCTTCTGACCTGGGTGAGCCGCCATTATTGAATCGTGTCCCCAATGCATGGTCTTCAGTAGGTAGGTGCAAGACCCCTTGCATAAATGGCAGACCCTTCTGGATTTCCAAATTCAATGTATTTACTTCTTGTGGATGCCGAGATACCCACTCCTGTAATTCATGTTTTAACGAAGACTGAGCAGAACAACTTCAAATGACATGTTTTGCCACAAGAGGATGAGGTTCCGATATGTCCCCGAATTAGTCATTCCCGATACGTGTTAATGCGTCAGCTTTGAGTACTTCACGTGAGGGGCGGTAAGTAATCTGGAAGTCAAACTGGGTAAAGAATGCGTGCCATCTGGCTTGGCGTGCAGTGAGGCATTTCATTGTTTTAAATGCTTGTAGATTACGATGATCTGAATATACAGTCACGGGATGTTTGGCTGCTAAGAGGTGATGACGCCACTCCTGTAATGCGTCTTTGATCACTAGAAGTTCTCTTTCAGTGACTGTATAATTATGCTCGTATGGAGTAAGTTTACGTGAGAAAAAGGCAACAGGATGCTCCTCACTACTGTCTGGGCATATTTGAGAAAGAATGGCCCCGACTCCAACATTGGAAGCATCTGCCTCTACAAAAAAGTGGAGATTAACATCTGGATGTTGCAAAACAGGAGCAGTGGTGAAAGCCTCTTTTAGTGTATCAAATGATCTTTGTGCCTCCTTGTTCCAGCCAAAGGACAATTTGGAACTGGTGAGAGCTGTCAAAGGAGCTTCCATCTGTGAAAAGGACTTAATAAAGCGACAGTAAAAATTGGCGAACACTAAAAAGGATTGCAAAGCCTTTGTGTTGTTGGGAATTGGCCAATTTAGAATGGCTTTGACTTTGGAGCTACTCATACGTACTCCAGTACTGGTAATGTCCTATCCTAGGAATTCAACCTCCTGAGTGTGAAAAACACACTTTTCAGCTTTCACAAACAACTTGTGCTCTCGTAATCTTTGTAGCACTTTAGTGACATGAAGTATATGCTCTTGATATGAAGAGGAGTAGATTAGGATATTATCCAAATAAGTGAAAACGAACTGATCCAGAATGTCTCGGAATATTTCATTCATAAAAAACTGAAAAGTCGCAGGGGCTTTACATAGGCCGAATGGCATAACAAGATACTCATAGAGACCATATTGAGTCTAAGGCTGTTTTCCATTCGTCACCTTCGCGAATGCGTACCAAATTGTATGCCCCTCGGAGATCTAGTTTTGTATATATGACTGTTGAGCCCAATTGATCTAACAATACGCTGATTAAAGGTAAAGGGTACTGGTTCTTCACCATTATAGAATTAATGGCTCTGTAATTAATACACGGCCTAAGATCACCCTCCTTTTTAGGGACAAAAAACAATGGAGAGGCCGCTGGAGACTGTGATGTTGAGTAAAACCCATCTTCAGCGCTTTATCAATGTACTCCTTGAGGACTGCATCTTCCCGTTGGGTTAAGATGTAAACCCTTCCTGTTGGTACTTTGGATCCTGGTAGCAATTCTATTGGATAATCGTAAGGACGAAGTGGTGGTAGATGCTCAGCCATACCTTTGTCAAATACATCAGCAAACGCTTTGTATTCCTGTGGTACCTGGATGTTAGGTGAGGTCACAGCTCCTATAGTAGCGGCTGCGTCAAGCAAAGATGCAATGGAGGAGTCTCTGACCACTTCTGAATCTTTGAAGCAATGTTCATTGCAATGAGATGAAGGATATTGTATTTGACCTGTTGTCAAATCAATGAATGGATTGTGTAGGTTAAGCCAAGAAATATCCAAAATCAATTTGTACTGAGGTGCTGCAATAACATCAAAAACCACTTCCTCAGTATGTCAGTTGAATTGAACCACTGTAATTGGGACGGTTTCTTTAGTGACCAAACCAGATGCGAGGATAGAACCATCGACAGTGTTGACTCTTTCTGGGACTTTCTTAGTCGCCGTAGGTATAGCATCAGTTTGTAAAAAGGAGAGATCCATGTTAGTAGCCCTTGAATCAATCATCACCTGAGTCTGAATGTTAGAACCGTGAAAACGTAATTCTACTGAAATGGCGATGGGAGCAAAAGGAGTAATTTTACAGGAGCCCGATTTGGAACTCGGCACATGGACTCCTACTGATTCCGAGTCTTGGCGTTTCCCGGACGCCTGTTTGGCTTTTTGGGACAAGAAACCAGTAAATGTTCTGCAGACCCACAATACAAGCAAAGATTGTTTTTGCGTCTATTTTCCCTTTCTGCACTTGAAAGACAACCACGTGTGGCCCCTATCTGCATGGGCTCGGGACCACTGGAAGACGCCACTGGAGGCTTAGAACGTACCAAGGATGGTAGAAAGGTTTCTTTTCTCCTTTACGGGCATTTCTGCGAGCATATAATTGTTATATGAGATCCAGGAGTTCTGTAAATCCAGCAGGTACCACTGGAACAGTAGAAAGGGAATTTTTAAGTTCCTCAGACAGACCTTTGTAAAAGACTGCAGCTTTCTTTTCCTCAGGCCAACTTGTTTCAGCAGTTAGCTGATTGAATTTGGCCAAATAGGACAACAAGGGTTGGCTTCCTTGCTGAAGACTCAACAACTCCAGATCATTGGCTTGTGTAGCGTATCGCATGTCGAAAACCTTGCTCATAGCCTCTAATAGAGCATCACAGTCATATAGTAATGGACTGTTGTTTTCTAAGAGCGGGTTAGCCCACGCCTCAGCTGTGCCACCCAAGTATGATAGAACAAATGCCGCTTTTGTAGTCAAGTCCGGAAACAAACTAGGCCGACACAGAAAATGTAAGCGGCACTGATTTACAAAGGTACGATATGCCTTGGGATCACCAGTGAACCTCTCAGGAGGAGCCAGGGGAAATTGGGTAGGCATCACCACCTGTACTGATTCGCGTGGAGGTAGTACTGAGTCTGAAACGGAAGCACTGGCTGCAGGGATCTCACCTCCCTGAGGTGAGGAATGCTTTGCGTCTTGTAGGACATCCATGCGATGACGTAAGGTATCCTGGGCATTTATCATTTCATTTCATAAATCCGCTATCTGCCATGTTAGGGCTTCTAAGGGGTCCACAACCTACATTGCTACGGGTTCTAATTCTGACATGCCGCCCTTTAATCTCTAGATCATAAACACTATTATATCATACCAACAAAAGATACAGGTGGAGTATAATCATTAAAAAGGATACAATATTGATCCAGATTCTTTCTTCTTAAACTTCACTGAAGAATCCTCAAGGGAAAACCCTTTCCATTGATTACACCCACTGCCCGATGAAATAAACACGGCCAGAGCGAGGAATCAATTGAAAGGGCGAGTAACTAAGCACACTCTCTAATCTGTGTATTAGAAAACAATAAGGTAGGTAAATCATCTAATTCAGCTGACCTCTTATAATTCCACTAGTTTCCACACTAACCTTGTAAGAGTAGTTTGCTGAATGGCGAGGTGAACTGTGGAGCTCCGGATAATAATCCAACAAAAGACACAACGACAAGGAAAGGGGAAGTTAGTAGGAAACTAATCCCGAACGGAACGAGGGCCAAACTAGTGTTGGCTAGGTGCACTCTGGATAGCGTCCTTTAGTTCTGTGCACAAAGTATGACACAACATAATCCTGGCATCTCCGTAAATGTTAAAAACAAACAACGTCTTCACTCTCGTCTGTAGTGCTTTATTCACCCTTGAAATAATACTGGCAAGTAAATTAATCCCATCTGGGATACAGTACTGATGAGTGCTCAGCAAGTGGATCAGTTTGGCAAAAAAAGCAATGACAAATGTTCATGAATTCCAACTCCCGTAACTTGGAAGTTTTAAAACAATAATTTAATGTTTTATGCGTCTGGAGAAACGCAGCAGCGAGCAAGCGCTAAGGAAATTTTCACCTGACTTCTGGCAAGGACAGGACACCTCCGTGACAGGAATTGCGGAAGTTGGTTGATGAAGTCTCTGTGAATAGATGGCGGTGGTTTCAGGAAGCCTCCGTGAGTATTTGAAGATGGCTTCCCAGAATGCAAATGTGCCTCCACGCCAAGAATAAATGCGTGGAAAAAGGTCTGCACCCCGGACCTTACGAACCAAGGAAGACTCGGACAAGGAGTCTGAAGAAAACAAGAGCAGCCTTAGAAGGCAGGGCTGAGATACGCGGTCAATCAAGTGACTAACCGCGATCAGGAACGAAACACAGTAGCAACAATCAGAAGCGCGGGAAGCTCAGAGGAATAGACCTAAATACGCACAGAAAGCACATGACTGATGTCGCCACCAACGTGATCATGTGATCTTAGGTGCTGGAGTACAATGCCGTTTTGCGGGGAGTTTGGAAAATAGACTCCACCTGTTATAGAACGGTCTTGCTGCCGTTCTGAAAGCATACAGATTCCTGCTACCATATGAAACAGGTGAGTGAGGCATGACACCCTCATTCAGCTTTTGCCCCTAGTGCCAGTAATGGCTTAGAATAGTACATTAAACCATTCCTAGAATCGAAGATTAGCGCATTAAGAAGTGTTGACAAAAGTATTAAAGAAGCCCTGAGAAATTTTCAAAGCTGTTATTATTTTTTAAAAAAATGTTATATTAAAAAAAAAAGAACGTATTGCTGTTGCACTAATGGAGGACCCTGCTTTGAGTCCCATGTATGGATTAGTCATGATTTCTCATTTTAAGTCATGTGTGAGACAACAGTGAGTCACCAGAGACTTTCATTAGACCCTATTTTTAATTTAATTAGGGTAATCATTGAGAGCAAACTTAGCTTTGGAAAAGTTGGAATGCCATCCAAGGAAAACCATCCCTCAAAGGACAGCACTTTGCAAGGAATACATTTTCAGCGCAATGTGTATGAATCTTGGGGACAGAACTTATTAAAATATCAATGTAATTCCTTTTTTAAATCGTTTTGATAATGTGAAAATCATAGCCACAATTTGCTCTGTCGATTTACTTATCAAAGTTCTTTGAAGTTGCTAAGTAGATTTTCACGATCTGTTTAGCTTAAATAAGTGGAGTGAGTTGGCACCAAACTTCCTTTCCTTTAGTTCCTCCGACACATTAGACTCTACACTTTTGTGGAAATACTTCATGGCCAGGTGAGCTTTATCAACAAAAGTGATTGGAAACGTAATCAATGTATTTAAATAATGCAATTTATGGCGATTTCCTACCCAACAGTATGGTCGTCACTCAAGAATCTAGGAAACCATGGATACTTTATTTTCTTGGTATTTAAAACAATGAATATGTTTTGTTGGATGATGGTTGTGAGGAATTCGAACATCTGCACGGTGGGTGTGCACTCCCTGGGCTTTTTTGAAATGTTTAAATTAAATTGAATGATGGTAGATCAACCTCTGGAAAATGTGTGGGGCTGATCCACACAAATGTTCCTATGCTCACCCCACAACATATACATAGACCTGTGTATTCTTGGTGGATTCAGCCTACAGGCACAGTCCCCCCTGTCATATTTAGTTGGGATATGACATAAGGAGTACACAATGCATCTCCAGAAGGGGGAGGACCAAACATTCCCCCTGCCATGGCCCGCCTGATTAACGAATAAAGGCTCCATGAATCTGCCCTGTCCTTTTGGTGGGCAATGCCGCGGGTGGCCACAATTAACATAATTAACATACTAACAGAATGTACTCCAAACAGGCTCACATAGGACCTGGCTATAGAGGATAGCAAAGGAGACAGGAAACCCCAACAACCTTTCATATGTAACCGTGTCTACCTGAAGCCAGCTCCCACCCTCAGTATCAATTGACAGCCAGCTGATGTGTCCGGGACTGCATGTTTACAGAAGTTCACCCTGCGGGGGGACCCCATTCATAAACAATGAGAATGTTGTTTGCAGGAGCCTGAGAGTCTGGTCTCGCATCAGCTTCACGGATCATCTAGCACAGAGAGCTTGATTAACCAGAGAGACCCATTGATCCACAACAGACAGGAAGATGGGTGGGACTTAGTATTACTTGTTTTCACCCCTTTAACTTGTTGTTGCAAAACACTCTGGTTATGACTTCACGCATACAGGAGATTGTTGGTGGGGATGCAGGTTTGGTGCATTAAGGTAGGCTTAGCCTACACCAATCACTGTGGCCCATTTTACTTTAAAAGAGGGCTGAGCCCCTCTTTTGGCCGATCATCTGAGGCTTCACCAGAAGCTTAAGGAAGAACTCATCATTGGACCCTGACTGAAGGTATAGTCTGCCTTACATCTTCCGCCAGTGAAGGAAGACCAGGACCTACAAGAGGGAAGCAAGATCCCTCCCCTAAACATCTCTCAGGGATCAGAGGGATATACCAAATCCAGAAGACCCTCCAGCAGCTCCAGAACCGGTACCCAGCCCGCACACAGCATGCCTTGCTGGGCTCTGCAGCAAGCTTCTTAGGTGGGAAGTGCCAGAGAGTCTCTGAACCAAACCAAGGACAAGGCAGCTGCCTGCAACACTCTCCTCAGCTTTGGGCCGTCCACCTTAAAGGACAACACAAGCCCAATGAAGATGCTAGGAGAAGCGCATCGACAAGCATCTGCCAACGTCTGCCTGAAAGGACATCTTCGAGCTGGTCGGGTTCTCGAGATGCAATGCACTGCAACGCTGACGGTTGTTACATAGCAGTCACTTAAAGACATCCGAGTCGTCTCGACCAGTGCTTCAGATCCGACGACCAGCACTGAGACAACGATTCCTGAGCCACCATGTAGGTCAGCTTGCAGCCATCCATCCAGGCTCGCTCGCCGAACTGGTTGCTGCCTGATACCCACAACTGCCTCCCATCTTGTACTTTCACAGAAGCTGCAAAGTGGCCTGAAACGGACTCGACCCTGCCAAGCACCAAGAACACCTAAAAGCACAAGGTACATTGTGGTTCTATCCCCCTGGTCCTTCTCTGAAGGGCCCTAGAGACATTTTAAGACGCATTGGCACCCTTTGTGCTGAAGCCAAGTATTCAAGAACTGTTGTGATTATTTACCATACCGACTACCTGTCCGTATCCAGAGTGCATCCCTTTTCCTTCTTTGAAACTGTCTGTCTTCTGCTTTCCTATACAGGGTGAATTGTGTTTCGTAGTGTTCCCAGAAGTGTCTGTTGTGATAAAAATGAAGTAGATATTTGTATACAACCTTGTCTGGACAGTCCCTTTTATCATTGTGCAATAATTATATTTTCACTGTGTTGCAACTAACCAAGATCTACAACCTTTTGAAGATAAGCCTTCTGTTCCATCCACGTTACAAAAACTGGCCAAGGAAGTTTATAATTTGCTTGTGTTTCCAATCTGTTCAAATCCCTTCTGGTGTACTAGAGGTGTGGGGCTGATTGATGGTTTAGAAACCGATATTCATGCCTGGACACCTGGTGCCCCAGAAGTTGATTCTTCACAGTGGTTTGTAACCTAATTACCAATGTGACGTTATTGTTTCTCCATTCACTACTGATTTTGGCTCGTATTATTGAACCACAAATACCAGTATGAACCATTATTGATGTTCCTCTCCCTTAGTTTTATTATGAATTGAACTGATGTTAAACCACAAATATCAGAATGAAACTCAAGTGACTTTCTTCCCTCTCAATTCTCTTTGAATTTGAGATGGTGATAGTGACCTTCTTTGTAGGGTTGGCCTTCCAATTTGAGGATTTCTTTTCCTATGTTTCCGCCCCAGCCTTCATCTATTTCATCTGCCCCTATACAAAATAACTTTATTAATTCAAGTCTGGAGTGAGGAATGTGCATATCTGCACAAGGGTTCAATCTCTGCTGGGGATCCTGTGGTCGTAGGAATTCAATCGGCATAGTCCGGTGGCCAAGTACGAACCGAAAGTTGAATAGAGGCTTGCAGTGCAATTTGTATAAAGGTTACAGTTAGATGGATTCTCAGCGACTTTGACCATCTCTGGGTATTATTTTCCTTTGTGTGGTTTGGACTATCTATTTAGATGCAGGTGATCAAACTATTGACACCAGGTGCAGCGATTATCAACCCAAACATATGGTTGTCACTGAGCAATTCAGCAAAAAGTATTTTAATTTTATTTTCTTGCTACTCAAAAAGGACTCTTCAAATATAGTCAATTTTCCTTTAGTCTTGGGTTGTGATGTGGCGGTGGTAATTTAATAGACAGCTATCGACATGCAACATATATGACTTTGCTCTCCTTCTCTTGGTCTCTTGGGTTGGCATTATAACCCACTGCTAACATGACGTTTCTGTCTGTCAGTTCTGTTTGTATCTGAGCTGAAAATCTGGACCAAATATGTCAGAGTGAAATGTGAAGTACTTTCTTATCTTACCTTCTCTTCAAGCGTGAGCTTGCAATTGAGATCACAGCTAACATCAATTTACACAAATGCTTGTGTTCTGTTTTCAGGGTTTCAGTGTCTGAGAAACTATTTGATGGCCCTTTCTCCAATTGTATGTTCAACCTCTCTTGGCATTTCTCTCGCACCACATTTTCACACGCCTGTCTGCTGCGTGGCTGTTCCACATCGCTCCTTACCTACCCTAATCTCCTGTTCCTTTCTTGTGACTGTCGGTCACCAGGAAATTCAACTGTGTCCTCCTCACTGACAGCGGGTCTTGGCCTATTGTCCCCCTGAAACCGCAGGGTGCACAGTATTTTTTCCTCAGGCTCTAAATTGATACTTTGTGAGCAGCTGTGTATCGGCTTACATTGCATTTATCTCCATGGCTTCCATTCCACCATGGCCTTGAGTCTCCATTATAGCTGACGCCTGGTCTCCAGAATTTCACGTTCCCGGCTTCCTTGCACCGCACAAATATCGCTCCATTTAACTTCTGTGCAGCTCTGCAGAGCCTGTTAGATAACCATCGACAGTGAAGAAAGACTTCCTGTCCCAACTGTCTATATGATCACTTGGTGCCGCTTCCGCACATTCTATAAAAAACGATGACTGTTTAAGATTAGATTAGATCTTGTTACACAGTCCTTATTTGTGTTCAGATTTTAAGAGAGCGAGTGCTGATATTGTATGCATCACACACAAAGATCTTAACATATTCATCCGAGGATTTAGTCTTGTGACTTCGTTTCGCTTACCTAATACCACTACCATAAAAACATCCCTGTCCCCAGTAAGAAAGTAACTGTGGCAAAGAGTCAGACAAAGTTCTATAAGAATACACAAAACAATTACACTTCGCACCCAGAATTCTTTAAATCTCTCTCTTTTATGCTGATTTGGTGCAGTATAAAAGCATGTCAATATAACATAAAATAAAATGTGTACTATTATTATTGATGTGCTGTCATTTTCCTTTGTTTTTCTCTAGGCCTCTGGGTGTGTGGTTACATCTTTGAACTCGTGCCATTTTTCCTTTGTGAAAGTTTCAGGCATTCATTTTGCTTTTTAAAAATAAATCTTGTAGACATATTATTGGAATGATAACAATTACATTTTTGTCATAGAATGGTGTAAAGTTAATGTGTTGTAAAGCATAAAAAAGGATTTAAGATGAAGTACATTGGCCATAGATAAATAATGCTGGCCCGTAAGGTGTTGTATTCTGGGCGAGGAAATTATAATAGGGTGTAGTATTGAAATAAGGGAGGTTTTGATGTCAATGTTATTAACATAATAAGGAAAAAGGGTGGGCAAGATATTGAAAAGGATAGTGTTGTGAAGTGTTCATCTCTAACCTGTCTCATATATTTCAACTGCTTCCTGTGGGTCCACACCGTGCCATGACCCCCAATCACCTCCTGCTTCCCCACCCATCTTAGGACCACACGGCGGCTTGGAAAAATAATCACCCCAGAGTTTTCCATTCAGTCCTTTATTTCAGAGGTACAGAATATTTACCGGGCGTTTGCGGCGAGGATGCGTTCAAGCGCGACATACTTGGTCAGATCACATTGTGAAATACAAAAAAAAGAAACATCGAAATATGTTCTATAAAACATTCAAACATCGAGCTAAAGGACACGTTGGCATTCCATTCGGGAGGTTCCTGTTTTATTCCAAACTCGCCCATAAAAATAATTTTTTAAAAATCAACTTCTTTGGAATAAACCTTTTAACATCAGACAGCATTTTTTTTATTTTTCTATCTTTATGATCTTCTTTACAGTTAATAGTATAATAATATTAATATAGAATTCCTTTATTTAAGGGAATCACAAGAAATATATATATATATATTTTGTATATCTAACATTCACAGTACAGTGTTCTTTTGTTTGAGAGGGTTATAGGCTGACGAAGAGGCTGTTTTTTTCAGAGACACTGTGGGTATATCTTCAGTGTGAGGTAGTGTGGGTGTGAAAGAGTATATGTGCTATATGTGGGGCTTGGGTACTTTATACAACTCTGCTACCTAGCAGAGAACACAAAGGGGCTCATTACACGGATGGCGGTAAGGGTTTACCGGTACCGTTATTTTACCGGTTCCGGTAAATCCTTACCGCCTTACTACGAAGTCCCTTTGCGGGTTGGGGAATTTAACGCCTGCTTTTTGCAGGCGTTAAAAACCAACCCGCAAAGGGACCAGGGAGCTAATTACGGTACCACAATTTGCGGTACCGTAATTAGCGCCTTCCCCATTCCCATAGAGCCCTATGGGGCAAAAATGGGAATGGGGAAGGGCAATGGTGGAAGGGGGAATTACCGCCCCGCCAACCTTGGAATAGGGCGGTAATTCCCCTTTCCACCAAGGCGGTGCCGGTATTTTACCGGCATGAACCATGGCGCTAATAGCGCCATGGTTCACCGCCATCCGTGTAATGAGGCCCAAAATCTACTAGCCCACTCACATTGACGAGCAGATTTTATGACGGGCAAGTGCCTTGCTGGGGGTGTGGGTATGTTTGAAACTTTTATTTGACATTTACTGCAAGCAAACTTTATTTGCAGTACATGGAAAATAAACCTTTCACTGTGCATGGTGGGCTTTTGGATGTCAGCACTGCACCAAATATGAAGTGTACTTATGGTGACATGCATCATTTCACAGAAAACACTGGAAAATATTTTGTCACGTAGGTCGAGTGCATTTCTGTTTGGTCGAGTATGTAACTAATGAACTCGCGCTGCAGGTCTAGTGGCATTTTAAATAATTTGCAAGGCCTGGCCTAGGCTGTGTGGCATGCGCAGTGTGGCATGGGAGTGATATTTGCTGTATTCTATTCAGAGGAGCCAGAGGTCTTTACACACACACACACACACACACACACACACGCACACACACACACACATTACGCCCTATGTTGACTGATAGCTCCTTCTTTTCCAAGAAGTGCTACAACTGGAGAAGCGCAACTACCTGACATTTATCTGTCCATGGTGTGCTTTTGGTTTTTCACAGGTAGAAATTAGTCTGGGCATACAGTGGTCCAAAAAGTAACAGTCATCCACCAACCAAATGACAGACTCATCTAGAATCGTCCAGGCATGAGGCGGAGAAGGCTCACAGATTCCTGACCCACCCACCCTGTGCAACAGAAGCCGTCAATAGGTTCTTGCAGATTCTCCATTGCTCCTCAAGAACCCCTACAGGCAGGAGATGGGGGGCTAGTTATATCTGAACCTCAAACCAGGACCATCAGTGATTTCTCCCTCGCCCACTCCTAACTCTCCCCTCTTCCTTTGTCCGGGCAGGAGATTGGCAAAGCCGGAGGAACCTGCCCCCCCTGTCCGACATCAACACACTTACAAGAGGTAGGGAAGCCTGACAGGTGCTGAAACCGCCACCAGTCCCATCAGGACCCCTCGCCCTACCAAGCACCCCACAGACCCCCCCAGAACAGGCCACCACAGATAACTAAATCACCAACCACATGAGAATTGACAGTGCCACAAAGTTTTGTCTAGGGCTGGGATGCACCAAATAATTCTCAACTAGTGTGCCATAACTTAACAGGCCAAATCATTCTCAACTAGTGTGCCATAACTTAACAGGCTAAATAATTCTCAACTAGTGTGCCATAACTTAACAGGCCAAATAATTCTCAACTAGTGTGCCATAACTTAACAGGCCAAATCATTCTCAACTAGTGTGCCATAACTTAACAGGCCAAATCATTCTCAACTAGTGTGCCATAACTTAACAGGCCAAATCATTCTCAACCAGTGTGCCATAACTTAACAGGCCAAATCATTCTCAACTAGTGTGCCATAACTTAACAGGCTAAATAATTCTCAACTAGTGTGCCATAACTTAACAGGCCACATAATTCTCAACTAGTGTGCCATAACTTAACAGGCCACATAATTCTCAACTAGTGTGCCATAACTTAACAGGCCACATAATTCTCAACTAGTGTGCCATAACTTAACAGGCCAAATCATTCTCAACTAGTGTGCCATAACTTAACAGGCCACATAATTCTCAACTAGTGTGCCATAACTTAACAGGCCACATAATTCTCAACCAGTGTGTCATAACTTAACAGGCCACATAATTCTCAACCAGTGTGCCATAACTTAACAGGCCAGCTGCTCAGGCTGGACCAGTTCTGCGTACAGTGGATGGAGCTGACACTGTGGCTGTTCCTGGTGTCCTGCACCAGAGTTCACTGGGAAATAACTTGAACAATTCAACCACTCTTTCATTCACCCTCATGTTCCCTCACTCAGTCATTCCCTCAACCACCTGTTCAGTCTCCCACCAATCTGCTCACCCAGCCATTCGTTCTCCCACATAGCCACTCACATATTAGGGTTACACAAAATCCAACTTTTCTATGTATGTGCAACTTTTGTCATGTTGAATGTGTCACCTGAGGGGTACATTCTGGACAACTCCTGGCATAGGTTCTGTACGTAGGTGTCAGTGTCTCTGAAAAGTAGCGCTGCCAGTCAGTGCATCGACACAGAACAAGAAAAAGAGGGCGACATTGGTCCAGAAAGTGCATTCCATTACAAGACTGTCAACACCGGGGAGGGAGGAACGCCGGACGGCAACAGTCCAGGGGTCTGGCCCGCAGCCACCACGCTCTAGGCGGGCCCTACCCTGAGGGGGTGGCATGGGGAGTCGAGGAACATAGCAGCAGGGAGCAGCCGTACTCCATAGGCCTTAAGGCTGGACATCTTGAATCATGCACCACCCGGGCTGATAGGCACAGACAGAACTGTGTGCTGAGGACTGGACCAATAAACTGCAGTGGCGAATTGGAAAGGGAGGACCTTAACCCTGAAATCCCACCAAGGACCCTCGGTCTTCAGGAAAGGGGCCATGGGGACATCATTCAGGGCACCCAGATGTGGAATCCAGAAGCAGCCAACACTTCAACTAACCCAAGCCTTCCTGTAGAGAACCACAGGCCCATGAGTACATGAGCAGGTTTGACATAGGTCAGTGCATCAAAAGTCCAGGTGACCTGGCATGCAGTCAGTCCCATGTCAGGCTCTTTATGACTCCAGCCCAGATAATCCAGGATTTCTGTGGTGCTGGCTCTTGTGGAAACCTCCAAATGTCCTTCTGAGACAGCCAACCATATCTTCCATCGCCACTTACACCCTCCAAGGACAGTGCGTCCTCCGCCTCTTTCACTCCAGCTCCCTCGCTCACTTTTATGTTCTCTCTGGATTGTCTGATTGCCTTGATGGTCCACGCGATTCATGCAGGAGCTATATTTGAAGCTCGTGGCTACACATCCAGAGGCGGCCTGGTCTGTTGGGGGAAACGGGACGAGGGGCTTGGAAGCACTGATAGCGATGGGGAGAGATGCGGGGGACCACGGCATCGATGCCAAGAGCGCTGCATTGCACCATCCAGAATAAAGCGGCATTTTTCCATTTTCAATGAACATGTATTGGTTTTTGAATTCTTTTTGACCTGTTTCATGTCAGGATATGCGGGTTCGACCTTAGACTCTGTAAAGCAGTGATATGATATGAAGCCCATTTTTTGTTTTGGACCAATATTAACATCTTTAGCTACATATTAATCATGTAAAATAATGATTAATATATTGGCCTATGCAAGACTTCCCATTTTCTCAAAGGTAGACATCAACTCTGCATCTAAGCACTCACGTTTTTTGGCAGATAAGGAAACTGCGGTACAGAAGATTCCTTGATTTGCCCAGGATCACGGGTTGTGTAAGGGCAGGACCAGAGCTGGGTACATTGGTAATAAGTCACTACTCGTAGACACCTTCTTCCATGTCATTAGGTGACCTGAGCACCCACAATGCATTCGTGCAGAGCTTGTCCCGCGTGGGATAGAGGAGGATCAGTGGGGCGGGGAGGGGGGGGGGGGAGAGTTCAGGTAATTATTCTAAGCTTTGCCACAGGAAGACTAATTCGAAGGGGTCACAGCCCATGTTTGCACAGCTGGCCTGGACTAAAGGATTTCGTAAAGGCTGGGAAGGACAATACAAGGGCAGCACACAGCACAAGCAGATGAACCGAACATGACCCAGAAAGACCCCCAACCTCCAGTGTTACCTTCCGGGGGTCTGAAACCAGCACATTTCCAGATATTGTGGACTACGAATCCATGATCCTCACCATTAACTACACAGGGAAGGGCCGATGGGAGTTGTAGTCCATCACATCTGGAGAGCCAAAGGTTGTAGATCCAGAACACTCGAGCATCTGTGTAACACAAATGACTTTGTGTTTAGAGGCAGCTTTTCTGGGTGGGAGCTGTTCCTAGCTCGTGAATTACTGTGTGTATTTCTCCACCTGCGACTCAACGATTCACCCCCAGAGGGGCCACTGCCAGGGCCATATCCATCTTCTGCACCCGTGCCCCTCTGACGCCAGCCAGGGGGCGCTCGCATCTTCTCCCATTTTATCAGCACCAGTGCCACGCGCACATTACGCACGTGCACAGCATCTGATTCACCGCAGAGATCATCACACCTGTAATGGTAGCCTAGCGATACCCCACCCCTCCAGTGCTCCTTTAATAGTACCGCAGGGTGGGTGTAGACCTTCCATGTCTATACACCACTGACATCTCTGCAGGGGCCGTCGCTCCTGTACCTGTGCACCACTGATATCCCACAAGGAATTCTCATATCTGCGGCACCTACACCCGACTGTTATCACCCCAGGACCTCTCTCCTGTACCTGTGCACCACAGATATCACCCAGGGCCTCTCTCCTGTACCTGTGCACCACAGATAACACCCCAGGAACACTTACACCTTTTCCTATGCACCACAGATATCACCCCAGGACCTCTCTCCTGTACCTGTGCACCACAGATAACACCCCAGGACCTCTCTCCTGAACCTGTGCACCACTGATATCACCCAGGACCTCTCTCCTGTACCCGTGCACCACAGATATCACCCCGGTACCTCTCTCCTGTACCTGTGCACCACAGATATCACCCCGGGGATACTTACACCTGTTCCTGTGCACCACAGATACCACCCCAGGACCTCTCTCCTGTACCCATGCACCACAGATATCACCCCAGGACCTCTCTCCTGTTCCTGTGCACCACAGATATCACCCCAGGAACACTTACACCTGTTCCTGTGCACCACAGATATCACCCCAGGACCTCTCTCCTGTACCCATGCACCACAGATATCACCCCAGGACCTGTCTCCTGTACTTGTGCACCACTGACATCACCCCAGGAACACTTACACCTGTTCCTGTGCACCACAGATATCACCCCAGGACCTCTCTCCTGTTCCTGTGCACCACAAATATCACCCCAGGACCTCTCTCCTGTTCCTGTGCACCACAGATACCACCCCGGGGACACTTACACCTGTTCCTTTGCACCACAGATATCACCCCAGGACCTGTCTCCTGTACTTGTGCACCACTGACATCACCCCAGGAACACTTACACCTGTTCCTGTGCACCACAGATATCACCCCAGGACCTCTCTCCTGTTCCTGTGCACCACAGATATCACCCCAGGAGCTCTCTCCTGTTCCTGTGCACCACAGATATCACCCCAGGACCTCTCTCCTGTTCCTATGCACCACAGATATCACCCCAGGACCTCTCTCCTGAACCTGTGCACCACTGATATCACCCAGGACCTCTCTCCTGTACTTGTGCACCACTGACATCACCCCAGGAACACTTACACCTGTTCCTGTGCACCACAGATATCACACCAGGACCTCTCTCCTGTTCCTGTGCACCACAGATATCACACCAGGACCTCTCTCCTGTTCCTGTGCACCACAGATATCACCCCAGGAACACTTACACCTGTTCCTGTGCACCACAGATATCACCCCAGGACCTGTCTCCTGTACTTGTGCACCACTGACATCACCCTAGGAACACTTACACCTGTTCCTGTGCACCACAGATATCACCCCAGGACCTCTCTCCTGTTCCTGTGCACCACAGATATCTCCCCAGGACCTCTCTCCTGTACCCGTGCACCACAGATATCACCCCAGGAACTCTCCGCTGCTTCACTTGCACACCACTGATATCACACACTGGCACCCTCACCCCATCTGTAGCTGTGCACCACTGATATCGCCAATGAGACTCTCATGTTTGTACCTATGTATCACTGATGTCACCTCAGGGACTCTCACGCTTTCTACACCTTTGCAACCGGGATATCAGCTCTCACAACTTCTGTACCTATTCATCCAATTACAGAGCTGATTCTCCCTCACGTGATGCGACAGAGGAGTTTTAAAGTGATGAACAGTTACAGCAGCAACATATCACTTGTAAAGTGATGAACAGTTAGGGGTGCACACGATGCTTCTTTAAGAGAACAGTTACTATGACACCAGATGTCTTGCACAGTGGTGAAGAGTTACAACAACCTTTGAATGCTTGTCCAGTGATACACGGGTAGAGCTGGGGCGGAGTCAGCAGTGGGAGCCTTCTAACAGTGATGAACAGTTATAGCAGCATAAAGTGCCTCAAACAGAGATGGACGGGCTGCTTTAGTATCCCTCAAATGGTTATCAACTGTTGAAGCAGGAAGTCCTCCATACAGTGACGAACTGTCAGGCCCGGCTGAAGATGTGTGGGGGCCCATTTCAACATGATGGCTGGGGGGGCCTCCTGCTTAGAGTGAACAGTCCGAGACCCCCTGGAGTGCACGCATTAGAATGGCAACAAAGATAAGGTTCATAGCCATCGATTATCAGGAGACTGCCAGCCAGCAGGGCCCTTAAACACTAAATGCTCACAGAAGAGCTATAACCCCTTCTTTGTCAACAAGTTGCTGATGTGGAGGAACCAGTGTTTGAAAACACTTTTGTATATGCCGTGGGAAGTGATGGCCGGAAGGTCTCCGGGAAACGCAGATTGTGATTGGAAGCTACAGAACGAAAACAGAGAAAGGAATATATTGCTGTGGTACAAGACTGCTGACTGACAACATGGGGGCAGTTGCAGGGGACCCTTGACGCTCGAGGCCCCTTTCATTTGAAAAGGTTGAAAGACCCTGACACCGCCCCTGTGAACAGTTGCAGCAGCAGCTCCATTATACAATGATAAACGGTTACAGCAACAGCAGAATATCAGTAATTCAGTGCTAAACCGCTGAGATTCCTTGTGTCAGAAAGCCATGCACAAACAAGGAGTCCTCACTCAGTATTACAGAAGAGGACTCTGCTTTTAGCGCTGCACTAATTGCCACGCGGTACAGGCACCGTCCGCCATTTCCTTAAATAAACGACTGAGTGCGATCCATGGTCAAACCTGCAAGGATTTCTCATCCGACGACTATTATTGTCTTAAACTTGTGAAGTTCTGCGATGATCGGCAGCGAAAAGCAACTCAGGAAACGAACTGCCGAGAAGATGAGCACTTCCGCATTCCTTGTAGGGATAAACCTCTATAACACACTCCAGCCACTGATAACCCGAGCCTGCTTGCCTCATGAAGTGATGAACAGGTATGGCGGCACCATCTTAATAGTAACACTCTGGTGCTTCGGCCTTCTTTGTGGCAACACATTCGTGCAACTGCACATTCCTTAGGACATAAAGCGGCCATCATACTCACTTAACAGGGACAGTTGCAGCTGCATTTTCCCACAGTGATTGGCCTCATATCGCAATATTATCATCGTCTAACATCGCCAACGGTGGCAATCTCTTCCGTCATCGGTGAAAAAGCGTCCACACAATACTTGCCTATTAGTTATCTCGAGTTGCAGCACAGGCTTCATCTGGAGGGATAAACAGACACAGCAGCAGGCTTTCCAGTCAAACATTTCCAGTGCTACTCTCAGCAGTGACTGGTGGGTTCTTCTAAAAGTGACCACTTGGACAGTGATGAATTCTGCTCTCAATCCTTCTCACGGTGATGGCTGGCTAAACCAGGGCATGGCGCCTTTTCTTGACAAGCAGTTGAAGCTTTGACCTCTTGTGCAAATGACAAGCTCTCGCACACAGGAACAAAAAGCCAATCTCATGGCTTCCACGTATAGTGACTGATGATGGCAGAAGAGAATAACAAGGACTCATAGTCTGGTGACAAGCAGTTACAGCGGCAGCAACTTCTTCATGCAACATAAGGCATATGCTATGATGTCATTGAATGAGTGCACTCTTCTGACATCAAATGAACCTTACAGCTGTAAATGACCTTTTTAACGAGGATTCTCTCCATGCTGAAGTTAAGCCATTCCCTTGCTTTTAAAGTTGTCCATCTCCAAGATAAAAGCAGTAGTTTTTCCTTGGACATTTCTTCAAATTGCAAAAATATTAACGCAGTGTGTTCCTTATTTGTATTTAAAATCCTTCAATTGATGTATCAGATTTCTAAATTTTGCAAATGGATCGGACGGTGAACAGGCACAGCAGCACATCCCGTGCTATTGTGTGGTGTCCTCTGGTAGAGTGTGTTCACTAGAGAAGGGCACTTTATGTGGCTTAGAGGGACCAAAGGCCCAAACTTCACTTAAGAACCAGCAAGGGTTGCAGCGGGCCTCGAGTCCTCATACAGTGACAAACAGTTGCAGCAGCAACTTTCCCAAATAATGCCATTGTCTATTTCAGAACATTCCTTAAATTGTGAGACTCCAAGCTGAGGATTCCTGCCGTTCTGTGGCACTAAATTGTGACCATTTAGTAGCAACAACAAACAGTCCTCTTCCAGCCGAAAATCGTGGTTGCTGAACGATGATCGGGTGCAGCATTGCACAGGTTCTGTTATGGTGCGGGCGAGCTATGGTGGGCAACTGTTTCTAGACCAATCACAGATCATCTCTTTGATTGGGATAAAGAAAAGCATCATCCGATTGGTCTGGCTGTAGTGATGGACAGTGACAGCGGAGCATCCATTTTGCTGTGGTCATTTATTGCTGAAGAATCTCTTGATGATCGGCAACTACAATAGTGGATTTCTCTTACAGTGAACAGTGAGAGAATCAGAACTCTTGTGCAACAGTGACGAACAGTTACAGCAGCACCCTTTTCCACACTATCAGAATGGTTACAGTTATAAGCTTTAGTTTACTCGAGGACGATCTGTAAAATATATATTTTTTGATGAACACGGTCTTGGTGCCTCCTTCAATGACAGCACCTTGCGTTTGACCAGATTCCTGTGGTGTGGAGTTGCGTGTTTTTTCATATGTCTTCTGTTAATCATGGAAGCCGTTTGTGAATCTAACTTCTGCCCATGATGTAAGAGCAGGGGGATACGAAGGCTCCCGCTGATCACGGTCTGTGATCCCCAAGTTCTCACTTCCCACTGTGAGAAATTGGTAGAGCCGATGAAGGCCAGTGCTTTCAACTTTCATCACCATATTTCCCGCCATAATTCACACCTGGCTAGTAGAAGAAACAGAGCAGCAACCCTTTTTTGATACCTAAATGTTTACATTACAATAAAGAACACACACACCTGTTCTGTATAGGTGGGCCATGATTTAGAAGTAGTGGTCTTTTTCCTGAAGATACAGAGGTGTGACAGGCTCTGTGCGCTTGAAACCAAACTCAACCATCTATGTGTTTTGGTTTGATTAAAAACCGACGTGACTTTCTCCAGTTCCCACTTCTTACAATTTTATATAAATGTACTACTAAGCAAAATGTCATCATCGAATAAACCCCCGCCCCCTGTGCTTAGTTGCCCACCCGGGGCCCTAATGAAGCATGGCTGTTACGCCAGATGTGCAAAGCAGGTACCCATCGCTATCTCTTTTACAGAACATCCATTTCTATTGGAAAGTCCTTCAGGCGGTAGCTGTGCCTGCTATGTCACAACTTGCTTAACATCCTATGCTGCAAGCTCTTATAATGGCTGCTGGACTAAAGAGATATGTGTCCTGCAATCTCCTACTTTATACATCAAGGATCCACGTTTGCACACATACCAGACGGGCCACCAAGCATATGCGTCTACAGGCACCATTGAGCATCCACGGCAGGGAGATGCTAAGGCAGCAGAAACGCTGGACCGTGCTCTCAGCAACAAGACCGAAGAGCTAGGACTTTCTCTTTCAGAGTCGTGGAACCGGGATTTACCTTGAGCCGCGCTTCTATTCCACTCTCCACTACACATGTGACAACAACGTGAAGCGCACGGAACACACTTCTGCAGGACTGTCCCATGCAGGTCACAACCACCATTATTTCGAGTAATCAGAGTTTGGCTACACAACACAGTTTCCCTTTTCTAGCCATCAGTGGTACCCCTAGCCCACATCTTTAACATCATGCTTGCATCTTGGGGTGGCAGGGATCAGGAAGGGGGCACTGTAGAAAGAGGGCAGATCGGAGTGTAGGGGGAGGAGATAAGATGGGCATCTGACTGCTTAGAGGCAGTCTCGGTTTTGACCTGGAAATGTGCAACCCACTCTCCAATAGGACTCTGGATGGAGGCAGGAGATGAAAATGTGGGTGGTAGGAGGCCAGATGTGGCAGCGGCTGGGCTGAGACACTCCCACATTTACTGCCCCTTGCGCATGCTCCTTGGTGCCCACGTGGCGAGGGGGGAGCAGGCCATCAATAGTGGTTGGTCGGCACCACCCCTGAACCCTCCCTGCAGTCCAGGCCCAACGAGATGGACGCTGCAGTTTGTACATCTCTGGGCTGCCACAGTCTTTCCTTTTCCGGCGGCCATTTTGATCTCGGAGGTCAAAGGGTGGGCGAAGGTGGCTGCTCTTAAAATATACTCTGTCGTCTGTTCTTCCCTCGTGCTGTGAAATAGAAAGAGAAGAGTTATCATGGGTCATTGAGAAACACATTTAAGTCCCTAAAGACACCTGGGATTCTAAGCCCAAACTGGCCTATATGGGTATTGGGAGCTTTTAAGGCAGGTGCAAGGCTGTGAAAGATAGTGCAGGCTCGGAAATGGAGGATCAAGGGTCGTAGGACCAATGGATTTACAGAGCGTGTTGCTCCCCAAAGCTAAGTTTGCTCGGGAGGATAGCTCAGCGGCAAAGTGGTCACCTTGGAAGCAAGAAGACATGGAGCAACACAGGTTCGATTCCTGCGTCCGCGATTAGAAACCTCTGGGTGTTATAAATAACCAATCATATTATATATCATAACATTAAACAAATAAAGTGTGACAAGTGACTCACTTTGGTTCCATTCCATATGGATGCTAATAGGACCCCCACAGTCCTGTTTTTAGTTTTAACTACAAGCCGAAAGGATTGCATTGGAGTACAGGTAGAAAGGAGACGGGATGTGAGGACAGACAAAGCTTGTGTGTGTTGTATGGCTTTATACCCACCCATTCACCGCCCATGACCATACCAATTCCTATGGCCATGGGAGGTGGATGGCCTCCCGGCCAAAGCACACCCTCCTAAGATCTCATTGAGCTAACTCTATCACAGAGTAGCATAAACGTGTCTGCTCTATAGGGCCTGCCAGTGTTACTTCTAGCCTGAGAGTTTATAGCTTCATTACACCTGTAAACCTGCTCCTGACACAATAAAAAGGTCTTAAACAAGTGTGCATTCAGTCACTTGATTTATGAGCAATATGTGTGTACTTGCATCTGTTCCTTGTACTGATTTCCTGTTAAAAAAAGCATTGGCAAATTCAACACTTTACACATGTATATATATATATATATATACATATATATATATATATAGATATATATGGTTTATAGACATAATTTCGAAATAAAACATTTCGAAAGTCAAAAAGTCGAAACAAAAATGTCGAAAAAAATGTCGAATTTATTTTTTATGACGTTTTTTTTCGAAATGGGGGGGTTCCCCCCAACCCCCGTTTTTTTTTTGTTTTTTTGTTTTTACCTATTGTTTTTATATAAACTAGAGCCCAAAAAAAAATATCGAAAAAAAAAAATAATTCGACATTTTTTTTTTCGACATTTTTGATTCGACTTTTTTGACATTCGAAATTTTGTTTTCGATATTATGACTGGACACCGATATATATATATATATATATATATATATATATATATTAGAAGTTAATTTGCCAGACACTGATCTCATATGACCAGGTACTCACACCATTTCCAGGCTATTACCATCTTCAGGTCAGGTCATACTATCATGGCAGGACCTTCCAAATGCCTAACCAGGCCTACGTAAAAGCCCAAACTGTTGGCTTGTCCAATGTTTGTTTTCTTTGTGTTCTTGCACTTGAAGTCCTGGATTTGCAGTGGGGAGTCTAGGAATGTAAGTTTTAGAACGCAAAGAGAAAACAAGCCCAGGCTGGCATCTTTTGAATCACAGGGGCACATTGGCAAGTAAGCAAAGTTCTCAGACTTTCCCGCGCGCCAGGCTGTTGCTATGTTTAAGGAAGGTAACTAGAGCCCCCCTACTGCAGTCCCGGGCTTATTCAAATGAAGCTACCCAAAACCACAAGTCCCAAGATGCAACTGGGGAGAACATAAGAGGCATGGTGTGACCGATGATTGCTCAGGTCTTCTGCCCAGCCCCAAGTGCAGCCCTGCCTCTGTGTAGACCATGAAAACAGATCAAACCTTGGCGAGGAGGCGGCCCCATGGAAATGTGAACTACGGACCACCCAGTGTAAAGGGGGGAGGCACCCAGAAGTCATGAGAGCGGGGCGCCAAAGCCAGACCAATTCTAGGGCTCTCGAGTCAAAACCAAGGAGGCAGAATTAGCCTCCTAGACACCCAAAGATGTGAATAACTGAAGATAAGGCCGTTTTTAGTGCTAACTATGCAAATTGTCTTCTACGCTCTTAGCAATGAAAAAGGAGGAGGGGGGATTCGAGTTGCCGTGTGTACAGCAAAAAACAAAACAGAGAAAATAAAAAAAAACATATCGAAGAAAAAAAGACAAAAGGGAATGGAAAAAAGGGGTTTTCAATAAAAGTATTTTCTAAAAGAAATGTTTTGTCTGTGGATAGAAAAACCTCTTACTGAATGAAATAGAGATACTCCCTTATGTACTAAGTACCAGTAATCCCATTACACAGAGTCCTACTCTTCCTCGTCCAGTCCTTGAATCGTGCAGCCCTGTGGACAAAGGGCTGGACATCTTGCCTGTTAGGCTGTTTGGCGAGTGTCGGCGAGCTGCCAAAGGCAAATGGCGGGATAAGGGTCCCCGCCCTCTAGAACGCGGGCGCAAAGAAAACACGAGCGACCTGGCGGGGAAGATGACGTAAACCATCGACCTTCAGTAAGAAAAGTAAGTAGTTTCTACTCATGTGCCTCTACATGTGAGGACTTGGACATTGCCATCTCAAATCCTATCACCAATACAAACACTAATATTGTCATTCTGGACGAGGAGCAAGTGCCTGAGACTCGAGGGCATTTGTCTCAGGGACATCAGGGCATCGGATTGGTGAATGGAGGTTGTCCACTGAGCTTGACCTACACTAGCCATGTTGATGTGGTACACACTCAGGCTCGTAGTGTCAGTACAAAGTTAGTTCAGCTCAATGCACATAATCAAAACTTACCCGACGTGCCGCTAGCACTCAGGGACCTGTGTGGGTCGATGGTTGGGGGTTCCATGGTTGGGCTGCCGCGCTTGGCGGCTGAGCTTGGTGCTGGCGGTGGAGCGGAGGGGGCTCCGCGCGGATCCGGGGTGGTCCGGCGGGCGTGTGTGGAGCCGGTGGGTCCTGATGACAGTGGCCCGGAAATGGTGTTGCTGACCTGTGATGGCGTGGGAGCCGTGGGAGCTGTAGGCGGAGTTGCATCGCCCACGGCCGGCGGACCCGCGGGTGTGTTCCTGATGGCGAGCCGTCCTGCGAGGCTGCTCTGGCCCCTCCTGTCTTGCCTGCGACCGTATCCGGAGTGAGCGAGAGAGTTGGAGCCGCCCCTCCGGAGTTGACGGGGGACGCATGTGGCTCAGGTGAGAGGAGGAGCGAGGGGTTGCCGGCTGAGCTAGTGGTGCGTGTAGTTTCACGCACCGCCCAGGGGGTGGGAGGGGACCCTGACGACAAAGTGTTTGGCGCCTCATATGTGAAGCCAAAGGTTCTTCTTACTCTGGAGGCGGAGTTTGATAAAGTTCGAACTATGAAGGGGCACACGAATCACAGAGGTGACGAGAGCCGCGACTCATTGAATGTCGTAAATAATATTTTGCTTAATTTAATTTCAATGAATAAAGCACAAAGCATCTTGGGGAGAGATGTGTCCTCACACGGCGAGCAAAATCAAAAAGAAGCTCTGAAACGCCATAATGGCCAACTTAGTGAATCCAATAAAGACATATGGCAGAATGTTGCATACAAACGTAGGAAGTCGCCTTCCAGTGTGCCTAAAGAGATTATGAGTACGGCGTCTTCAAATGATATGTCTTTTAAGCAGATAAATTCACAAAAGAGAGCAATTAACCCTATACAGGTTCAATAGAGCTCAACGCATTAGAGTGCACGATCCTTACAGCATTCCAGTCCAATTACATCGGGGTCATGTGACTTGTCTGATTCTTGGTTCATTGAACTTCCCTTTCCTAAAATAAGGAGGAGAAGAGTTTTTAAGAATCAAAAGACGACGAAACGTACCTCAGAGACTAATATTTTGGAGTCCAAGGAATCCTTGTTATCAACTGCGCTACAATCTGCAATCATTTCATTTACAGCGATTTCCATGGCCCCTTTTATGAAACTTTATGAAAACTTGAATGATTCATTGAAAGATGTTACAACACTGACTGCCTTAATGAACTCCAAAATGGTATACTTGGAACAAATATGCAGCCAGTCTTCAGGGAACATAAATGAAGTACTGAAAAATCTAGATACTTCACTTAAAGCATCACGCGAACAAAAGAGAAATGATGCAACCGACAAAAAACTATTGGCTGAAGTTGCCCGTGAAGCATTGGGTATATTTAACAACACTGAAGCACTAGGAAGATCTTCGAAACAAGTCACAGCTGTGAACACAGAATTCAGGCCGCAAGCGGATGTAGTCACCTCAGATGGTGACTCTAGTGGATCAACGAAGGCTATACAAGTTCAAGCAGAGGCGCAACGAACTCCACAAGATAGTGTAATTGCCCACACGGGTTTTAAGAGTGTAGACCTAGCAAATCACTCTTACTTGGGGACGATACCCAACTCCCAGGTTCAAGTGGTCAGCACTGTACATGAGTGCGATCAAATAACTGACATCTCCTTCAATACGGCCTTTGAACAAGCAAGAGCTTGTAAAAAACGGCTGTGTATTGAGGATCAAACGCCAACGACATCTCATATGGAAGTAAAAGTAAATACGGAGAAAAGTGCATCACCTGGTACCCAAAATAGAGAAAAATGTAAGATATTCTCTATTTTTGAAGACACTTCAAGCAGATTAAAATCGACGATACATAAAATCAAAGCCGTAGAGCCCGCAAGAAAATCTAAAAACATGCCGGCAAAGAAATGTAATAAAAACACAGGTGCAAGAAAATTTTTAAGGACATTACATTTGTGCAAACAGTGACAAAAAACGGTAACAAACTCGATTTGAAAGAAAATACACAAAGATGTGAACAGCCAGAAAAAGGATCTGCTCAAAAAACATTGAATGAGAACGAAGTGTTATTAAACAACACCATGGTGGAGCTTTTAAATATGTCCACATATGATGAGGTGGAAGAAACGAAGGCTATATCATCAGGGGTGAAGAAGCCTCAACGTGTGAACACGGCCTTTCAAGCATCTGATGGATCTGTCCCAATCTCCTTGCCTACTGTAAGCGTGCAGAGGCCTCAAAGTGAGAATGGGGCTACTCTGGCATCCTATGGTCCTATTTTCAACGACCTCGCCTAGTGTAGGTCAAGCTCTCAAGAAGACGGACAACTCAGTGCCGGAGGTACAGAGGTTAATGGAGACAGAACGTGTGGCCTCTATATTACCTGTAGGAGTAAAGAATATCAGAACCTGCTGTATTGTTACTGAACCAGAGAACTCAACAATAGACTTAATTGCGCCAACTAGTCCACCATTTTTGACTATGCACGAAAGAAGGTTGAAATTATGTACTAATCAAGAAAACACTGACCCTACTGGTCTTGAGGAGGCCGGTTTTGGTATGCTGAGAAATGTAGAACTGGATCCCAGTTGTGCTCTAGAGGGTATAAAGGCTGATGATGAGACCTTGATCGTTGATGGGAACGACAAGTTATCAAGTATAAAACTCGACTCAAGAGTGATTGCTCTTGAAAAGAACAATGAACAAATTAAAAAGGTCAAAGGAGGAGCGCCAGTATGTAAACTGTTGATTGAGAGGCTTGATTCTGTGGATAAGTTGATTTTAAATCGTGCGAACATTATCCCCCTATTTGATCTGGTTCCAAGTCTACGTGCGATTAAGTCAAATGACATAAAGATTGTTGAATTTCCTAATGAAAAACGGAACGATAAGGTAATTCTCTATGTGACTATCATGGAGGCGAATGTCACACTTTTTTCATTGGGGTTTGAAGTTTATGAACTGGCAGCTTCGAGTGCGAATCCTCCTGAAAGAACTGCACGAGGTATTGGTGACGCACTAAGCTGTCTACAACAAAGTTCAATTTTACGTCGTTACAACAACGTAACAACTTCTCGCTCAGAAGATAACGAGGAAAGAAATAAGGCCAGTAATCTTGCCGTTAGAGCAACGTGTGAAAAGAAAAGTCTTGATGAGAAAAAAGAATCCTGGTCAAAACTCAATAAAAAGATGAGTCCTCTCGAAGCAATAAAAACAGACATAAGAATTACGATATATGGAGACCCTAACTCAACAAAAAATACATCAGTCAAAGAGAGCAATAGATTGAGTACTAAGGGCACTAATTGTGATTGGAGTTGGGTAGCAGCAACGCTGAATACAAATGCCCAACAATAATGTCAGGCTCTAACATCCTCAAGAGAGTGTTTAATGGCCTCATGGAACACGCAAGGCTTTATTCACCTCTTTAACACGAACTGGTTGGAAGGTATAACTATTGCCTGTTTACAAGAAACATGGTTAAATGAAAGTCCACTTTCAAGTGATGACGAAGCTGCACTCAATCCTGCAATAAAGCTGGAGAAAGGACGCCCGATGGCAGGCTTGTTAACTTTAGTTAATAAGGCCTCTGGCTTCAGGATTGTTAAGTCGATCAATCACTCTCCTTTTATCCAAGAAACCACAATCACAAAAGAGAAGCTGTGCCCTGAAGACACTGAGGAAATAATAGTTTTAAATGTATATTGGAACCATCAGAGGGCAGGTAAAACGGAATTTGTAGATCAAATTGCAGAAATCCTTGCAATTCCTTCCCTGTTGTTGCTTAAGGAGAGTGTAAATATTATGATCTGTGGTGATCTGAATATTGACCTCTTCAACCCTGCAACAAATGACAAAAAGGCGCTTGCCCACAATTGGCTGGAAGAAATGGAAGTAAGACAATTGCAAATGTTAAATGGGAAAACGACTGGGGACCTGGTACCGGCAGCTACATGGCATCGAGCTGACACTACATCTATAATTGATTATATGTTTGTGTCCATAAATTTGCATGCCCGAATAAAGTCTTTTTACATCAAGAACCAAACTAGCAGTGATCACAATATGCTGATAACAACCTTTACAACAACAACAAAAGAGGCTATGCCAATGTGGCAACATAGGGTCTTAGTTGCATCAAACAGGGTTAGACTACGTTTGGAGACGCACGAGGTCAGCCAGTTGGCAACAGTTTATTGCCATCAAAGTACCCAAACGGAGTATGCTCATCTATTGCTCCAATTCAAGACCAAGAACGTTGGGCTCAAAAATCAAAACATGGTGCGTAAACACTGGTTTGATTTAGAGATACAGATCCGCAAAAGACAGATGAGACAAGCTATTCGCCAGGCTCAGTTAATGGACCAGTTATCTCAGAAAAGGGCTATTAGAACTGCCAAGCAGAGGTACAAAAACTGGCTGAAAGCCCGCGAACACTTGACTATCCAAAATGATGCGGAAACCATGTTAACTGTATTGAAGAACAAAAACTCAAGAGGATTATTAACAATATGCAGGCCCCGCAAAAGGCTTTGCAAATGTGTCCTGTAAGGGAGAAGGATTGGATTTCCCACTTCTGGGAATTATATAAGGGCCATAGGATTCTCAATAGCGGAACTGAACTGTTGTTTCCTCCTCGAACAATTGATTATTGCAAAGACGATATTACTTCGATAATCTTGAAGGCAAATAATTCCAGAGCTCCTGGCCTGGATGGTTTAACTAACCATACCATCAAGCAACATCCTGAGATATGGGCCAAGTTCCGTGTAGCTTTATTCAAAAGAATAAATAACTCGGGCCAATCTCCTGAATCATGGAAATCGGCGGTAATTGTACCAATATTTAAAAAAGGAGATAGATCGAACCCCGCGAACTACAGGCCAGTGGCACTATTAGACGTTCTGGGTAAGATCTATGCTACTGTTTTGCAACAAAAATTGGTATCATGGGCTGTGAAAACGGCGCATGTCGATGCCCGACAGGCTGGGTTTGTCAAACATGTGGGTTGTTCTCTAAACCTATTGCTACTCAACCTGATAAAAATGGAGGCCTTGAAATCAAATACTACCATCTACTTGGCCTTTATTGACTTTTCTAGTGCCTTCGACACTATTGATCGGGATCTATTATGGTCAAAACTGCGCTGGTGGGGATGCCCAAAAGATCTAGTAGCCGCAATCCAGGAGCTTCACACAAATACCTCGATCAAGATTAGACTTGACCAACTGGGGTCCTTGTCATCGGTAATCAAAACTGAAAAAGGGGTAAAACAAGGTTGTCCGTTTGCCGCAGCAATATTTAGTCTGTATATATCGGACTTGGGAATCTCGATAGATGCAGTAAGATCATATCCTCCGAAAATAAACAAAACCCATGTAAGCTGGCTTTTATATGCTGACGATCTAGTGGTCATGGACTTAACACCTGCCGGCTTGCAACGAAAACTAGATGCAATCCAGTCATATGTAAGAGAGAATCGTTTGTTGATTAACACAAACAAAAGTGAAGTCTTAATATTCAAAAACCTGAGAGGGGTCACCTCGAGTAAAGCAAAAAAATATAAGTGGTTTTTGGGTGGGACCTCACTGACCATATCTCAAAGCGCCAAATACTTAGGAATGGTTTTAAGTTCCTGCATTAATGACGCCCCTTGGGTGGCAGACACTAAAAGGAAATGCACCCAGTTAGCTAATCAAGCATTGCTCATGAAAAAGAAATTTGGGAAATTTTCATTGGAGCCGGTACGGCTGTTTTATCAACAAAAAGTCGTGCCGGTGTTGATTTACGGAGCAGAGAATGCCCTGGGATGCTCTCACGAGGTGTGGTCTTCCCTAGAGAACCAATTCTGGACAAAAGTGTTGGGTCCCCCTAGAGGGACGACGACTTCATGTATTAGATATGAGCTATCTCTCATTTCATTACAGGCCAACATTATGTGGAACTTGCTATCGCTATACCGAAAGACTCGTGCACGAGAAAACATCCTGCAATTTGAACTTCTTCACAGTGCAACAGCCGAGGGTCAGAACCTGGTGGCTTTGTGGATGCACAGATGTGAAAGCTTATTGGAAGAATTTGACATTAAGATCGATTTGCTTCATGAAAACCCACTTGCTGCAAAAACGAAAATCTGGCAATTAGACTGGGAGAGAACTTGCTCTGAAAGAGACATGGCAAAACTGATGATAAGTGTCCCATTAGAGGTTCAAGCCTTTAATACGACTCAGCGCTACATCAGTTTGTTCCCAGGACCCAATGCACGGAGACATTTTATGTTTTTTCGTATGAATCTGTTCAAAACTAAAGAGCGATTGCAAACATGGAAGTGTAACAAAAACATAAATCTCAGGTGCAGATTCTGCACAAAAGCACCTGAGTCATTGAAACATTTAGTTTTATTTTGTAACAGTTTTCGAAACGAAAGAACTCTGCATTTTGGTCCGTGGGGAATAATCCACCCTTCTCTGTGTGCGGAAGAATGGTGGGGACATATGTTCAATGGAACTGATCTGAAATTGTTAATTCCATTGACTCAATTTCTAGCGTTAATCGAACACCAGCTAAGCATGGTCTCTGGTGCTTAGGAAGGGAGTTGTGTAGGAAGGTTCATCAGGGGTTAAGAAGTAAGATGAATCGGAAGAAGGGAAGCTGTGGATCTTGGATTTTAAATGTATGTTATTTGTGATTTGTTGAGGTATGTAAACATTTTCAAGGTTTGTATAAACCGTATAAAATAAAAAAATAATAAAATAAATTAAAAAAAGAATCATGCAGCCCCCCCCCCCCGTCTGAGACAGGTACCCTGTGAAACAGTAACATTCAAAATAAAACACCCTTTGCTCTGGTTCCACGTGCCTCTTCCATTGGGGCGTGGCAGGAGGCGGTCCCTAGGAATTTGCAACTGCTGCCAGTAAATGCAGGCATGGAGGGGCCCATGGGTGGACTGGGACCCAAAAGGGGCCATGTAGATGTTTTTCAAAGTGGCCCCATATTACACAGCGTGAGCAAACCCCATTACTCTCCCATAACAGCATGTGGAAATAAAATAGGTCACCACACAAAAGAGGCCCATAATTCAGTGGCAAAGCGGGGAAATCTCCAGAGCTCCCCGTATCGTGACTTCAATGCCGGCAGGCACCCGCTCATGGGTTTACGGTCCGACCGGGTGTATAAAGACGGAAGACACAGCACGCAGCTCACAAGGTGTGAATCATTCTCTTTATTCTCCTTAACTCCACTCCCGCACAGGAAAAGCACATGACGTGTTTCCTTCCAGGCAGGACAATGAACATGAAGAAGGCCGCAGAGCCCGAGAACAACTAGAACGTTACACCCCTTCCCCACATAAACTATAACGTACAGCTATTCCATTTCTTCAATCCCGCTCGTGGGTCGACGCACAACCCTCTTAGAGGGACTTCGGCTACAGGTGGCTCTGCTGCTTCATAGTCACTGTCGTCAACAGTGTCCACATCAGCGTCCATGTATTCAGAACAACCGCCGACGGATCGTCGTCACTGAGTTCGCCGTCTGATGTTGTCTCCTCGGTCAAAGGTTGGCCAAAATTTCAGAAAAATTATGAGTTCCGGGTGATGGCGAGAGCATCATTCTGCGCTGAGACCATTGACCCTTTTGTGTCCACCACTCGCAACGTCTTAGGGTGAAATGCGGGCTTGTCCTCTGGGTCTGTCTCTGAAGCACCAGCACAGGGTCTCCTATGTGGAGGCCGTGCTCTCCGTCTCTTGATGGCATCGTTTTTCATCTTCTGCTTGACTTTGCTGTCCAACTCACGAGCATGTCTTGCCCTTCCTCTTCCGGTGCCATGCCTGGCACATGAGGCAGGCGTGTGCAGATCTTGCAGTGGAACATGAGTTCCGGGGGACAGACCCCTGTTGTGCTGTGTGGGGTCTTCAGATGGCTTGCCTAAAGGACCCATTAGTGATGGTACAGACTTGCAAAGTACATTTGATGTTGGCGTTAAATAGTTCTACCATCCCATTAGCCTGGGGCCATAGCGGTGTGATTTTCATGTGTTGGAAACCTAAGTGCTCTGCAAACATGGGAAATTCTTGGCAGCTAAAAGGGAGACCACTGTCCGTCTTCACCACCGAGGGGATACCATAACCTGCAAAGGCGTTGTCGAGTGCGGGGATGATGGCATGTGCACTCGTGGACGATACTTCAGGGTATCGTGACATCTCATCAGTGGCCACCACTAAGTATTTCCCGTTGACCTAAGGCTCAAACACATCAACTGCCACCTTCTCCCATACATTCAATGGCATGGGAGTCATCTGTAAAGGTTGAGGGAATGTGGGGGTACCACAGCCTTGCATATCAGGCAGTCTTCCAGGGCCACCTGTATCTAGTATTCCATGTTGGGGAACCACACCTTTGTCTTCAATTGCCGCTTGGTGGACACAATTCCTCTGTGACCCACGATGTGGTCCTGTAGAGATGGGGGGAATGAGGATCCTGTTCTCCTTGAGAATTAGCCCCTGGGCCGACGTGGACAGCTCATCCCTTCTGAGGGTGAAAGTGTGCATCCTCTTCTGCTGGTCGACATTAAGCACGGTTTCTCCGTGCACTGTGGTGCGCCATCGTCCTGCAAGAATCCTTTCCTTCACCAGCGAAAGCAGTTAATCTCTCTCTGTTTCCTGGACAATTTCTTGAATTGTCACTGCTGTTGGGAGCGCCTTATTCACCATGTAGTTGACATACTGGTCTGCCTTGGAGGTTTGTGCCTCTATGGCCGCCGGGAGCGGGAATCGGGAGAGGACATTTGTAGTATTGTTTTCCTTGCCAGGTTTGTGGACAATGTCAAAAGAATACTCTTGTAGACGGAGGCCTCACTGAGCAATTCTGGGAAGCATTTTGGCGTTGGGTTTGCCAAAGATTGTGGTGAGGGCCTGATGATCGGTTACGATAGTGAATTTCTTTCTGTACCGGAACAGATGGTAGTGTTCACAGGCCCACACCACAGCCAAACTTTCCTTCTGTGGCTGTGAGTAGGCATGCTCAGTAAATGACAAGCTCCTGCGGGCGTAGGAGACAATGGGCCTCATTACGAGTTGGGCGGTACATCCACAGAACGTAAGCCTCTGTGTGCACACGTCTTTAAATAAAAGACTCACTTCTTTTATTCTGTCCATTGAAACTATGTTTAATGCCTGCCCAGGAGGCCAGAGCTGGGTGTACTCTGCGCTTACACTGCAGGGCTGCTTGAAGCATCATTTTCTGACAAGAAACCACCCCATCCAAAAGAGAGACAATTAGATATTTATCATGCAAGCGTCCCCCTTAGGGGATCTGAAGATCTCATTCCTAAAATGATGGTGTGGAGAAAAGGTGGCCCTACCGGACTTGCCTCCTACACCATATTCCAAGTGTGGACGCGCTGTTCCCTCCACGTTGCCACCAAAATATGTTGGTTAACTCAGGCAGAATTACTGTGCACATTAAATTCTCCAAACACCCCTCTGGAGTTCTAGGGGACTCCAAAATAAGGATTAACACTCCCACGCTGCCACTCATAATGTGGCTGAAATGCTGCCGCACTGAGTGGCAGTAATAGTAAAGTGTGGCAGTGTTCCCAGGCGAAATACTGCCGCGCTCGCCATGTGGCCCAACATCTATCTTGCTCTTCACAACCCTATCAGTGCTGTTTAGAAATAGTTGAGATTGTGTAATGATTGCATACATTAACACAATGGTAAGTCGCGTTGAATGTTTATTCACAATATACAAGAACTCTATTTGCCAACAGCCTTTGTTCAGTGGGTTGGGGGTGGGAGGGTTGACTCACCGGGGACCCCCGCTCTAGTAAAAAGAACTCAAATGCAATGCCACTTTTTATCCCTATGACATTCCCTTAGAAATAAGCAGTTTTGGCTCAACACAAACATTGGGCCTCATTACAACGGGGGGGGGGGCCGTGGAATGGGGTAGCCATGCCGCTAGGAACGGCATGGCTACCTCCAAACTCCTAATCAGGCCATTGTGGCGGTAAATGTCGCCTAGAAGGGGCTGCCCAGTAGTTTACGGTGGGGGGGAGGGTGAGTCAGACGAGATTGCTGCATTAGCAAGAATGTAATCACCAATGTTGAGGGATTATCTTGCAATCAGAGATGAGGAGTGAGAAAAGTTATTCCAATGGATCACACCAGATGAACGCCACAAGGGATCTTTGATCTTCAAAATAACAAAAGATGGAGAGGGGGAATCTACTGGAAGCTTCTCGAACAGAAAAGAAAAGACACCACTAGGGATAAGGAAAAGCAGAAGGTCTTAACAATTCTCTATATCAAAATTTACAGGTAATTGACTTCATTTTAAAACCCAGCTGGATACGAAAGATCACGTGCAAAGGCAAAGTAAGGGCTTAGCTCTGAGATAATCTGGGGAACCAAAGCCCGGGGCCAGATGGGACGCATCCAAGACTCCTTATGGAGCTAAGTGCCGTTTTGGCCCGCCACGTACATTTAATTTCCAGATTAGCAATCAGATCTAGTCCAGTGCCTGGTGCCTGGCATAGCAGATATGGTTTCAAACTAATCGACGGGGCATGGTCGTGGACCTGGCATCGGCAAAGCTGGAAAACACTTTTAGGGATGATTGTAGAGTTTTTGCCCCAAAGGAACCCGCTGTTTCACTCGGGGCAGTGTGAATATAGGCTGCCGAGTATCCAAAGATATGAAAGTTAAACTGCAGGTCAAGGCTGACATTAGAGTTATTTATACGGAATCGTGGATTTTAAAAAGGCATTTGATTTTGTGTCACTCAAAACATTGACTTGTAAATTACCTTAACTGGCAATCAAAGATCATAGGACACTGATCAAGGTAATTCATTTTGTTGCTACTCAAACTCTCGTTTTGCAGCTGCGGAACGCTGGAGGGATGGGGAACACCATATCCTGATTGGTGGCCTTCAGGTGATGCAGTGTCAAACACGGCTTTCAGGATCCGGTTCAAAACCAACTGAGCTACTTTGCTAGTTAGGAATGCAACAGGCCTAATTACTGGTTGAAAGGGATTTGGGGATCTTGGGATGAAAGAGACAGCTTCGAAGTCGGTTAAGGAGTGATGTGGTGTTCCCCAGGGGTCTGCCACTGAACCCAATGGCAACGGACATTCACAAATAATTTGAAGATGAACTTGGGTACCGATGATTCGATCCTGGCTGTTGATGAAAAGTTGAGTATGAAGGTACGGAGAGAGCAGAACACATTGAAATGACACGTACCTCCCCAGGCAAGGTGGGAACAGAACAGTGTTAATGGGGTTTAATGGCACTAAGTGCAGGGTGATGAAGCACTTAGGTCAGGAACAGGCACTGGCCAAGAACAAAATAATTAGGGCATTACTGCCAGTACAGGCCATGAAATGGACCCGGTGGTGCTCGAAAGTAGAAGCACGATCACGAGGAATGAATGCCCTGGTAGCCCTTGGGGGCACTGATAAGCTAATTCATGCCTATATATGTATGTATAAACTGCCCAAAAAGTGCTCTTCCTATGGTTTTAGCAACTTAACCATAACTACACAGCCACTACTGTGGGGCGGGAGAGTCGGGGGGGGGGGGGGAGGAGAGAGAGAGAGAGAGAGAGAGACATGTGGCTGCGGCACATGGACAGGGCAGTATTTTCCATGTACTGATGTAAGGCCTTTACAGGAATATGTGTTTTCATGTTAAACAACAGTAGGTTTTTAAAGGTTGAACATTTCTTGATCATTGGGAATGGGCATATGTATGACATTCGCGCCCCCCCCCTTGAGCTCTTGGATCAGAGCCTTTGGCAGGGAAGGGAGGTGATAATCCCCTTTCGCTTGGTGCCGGAACGTCTTCACATACAGACAATGATGGCATCGCTGCCAACCCTCCACACCCAAAGCAAGCAGGCATTTCATGCCTTCCTGGCAATGAGAACAAATGCACACAGTAAGGACTCGGTGCTTAGGTGAGCACCGAGAGTGCAGTGCCAGCTCTGCCAGTGCGCTGCAATCACGGCCTGCAGCGCCATCAGTTCTTGCAGTCTGGAGACCCCCCCCCAGCATTGCCAATGACAATGCCAGTTCTCCCCAATCCTGACCTATAGAACCTAAGGTTGTTGATAAACTCCCTGAGCTCTGCCAGTGTATCTCATTTTGAACATAAAGCACCCAGCAATATTTGAGGATGGCAAACCACTGAGGTCTGCCGATACTCCTCAAGAAACGCACTGAGCTCTGTCGATGCTCCTCAGTCTGGACCTAAAGCACTGAGTGGTATTTGAGAAACTCACTGAGCTCTGTCGATACTCCTCAATCTGGACCTAAAGCACTGAGTGGTATTTGAGGAACTCACTGAGCTCTGTCGATACTCCTCAATCTGGACTTAAAGCACTGAGTGGTATTTGAGGAACTCACTGAGCTCTGTCGATACTCCTCAATCTGGACCTCAAGCACTGAGTGGTATTTTAGGAACTCACTGAGCTCTGCTGATACTCCTCAATTCGGACCTACAGCACTGAGTGGTATTTGATATACTCACTGAGGTCTGCCGATACTCCTCAATCTGGACCTAAAGCACTGAGTGGTATTTGAGAAACTCACTGAGCTCTGTCGATACTCCTCAATCTGGACCTAAAGCACTGAGTGGTATTTGAGAAACTCACTGAGCTCTGTCGATACTCCTCAATTCGGACCTACAGCACTGAGTGGTATTTGATATACTCACTGAGCTCTGTCGATACTCCTCAATCTGGACCTCAAGCACTTAGTGGTATTTGAGGAACTCACTGAGCTTTGCTGATATTCCTCAATCTGGACGTAAAGCACTGAGTGGTATTTTAGGAACTCACTGAGCTCTGCTGATACTCCTCAACTCGGACCTACAGCACTGAGTGGTATTTGAGGAACTCACTGAGCTCTGCCGATACTCCTCAATCTGGACCTAAAGCACTGAGTGGTATTTGAGAAACTCACTGAGCTCTGCCGATACTCCTCAATCTGGACCTAAAGCACTGATTGGTATTTGAGAAACTCACTGAGCTCTGTCGATACTCCTCAATCTGGACCTAAAGCACTGAGTGGTATTTTAGGAACTCACTGAGCTCTGCTGATACTCCTCAATTCGGACCTACAGCACTGAGTGGTATTTGATATACTCACTGAGGTCTGCCGATACTCCTCAATCTGGACCTAAAGCACTGAGTGGTATTTGAGAAACTCACTGAGCTCTGCCGATACTCCTCAATCCATTGATCTATGTGCACTATCTCATGCATGTGATGCATGCGCCCTCTTGCATCTATGTTCCATCTCACATGTATGTACTGTGGCGACAAGGAACGAAGAGACTGACCTAGCGGTGCCATGATGAGTGCTCCGACCATGTATTCAAAAGAAAGACGATCCTGTCATTCTTTAACTCAAATGGATTTCCCGACCTAAACTCGGGTGCTCGTCAGGAAGCCTGTGTAAGTCCAAATCAAAAGGCACCGTCCCAGTCAAAAAGGCTCCTACGCTACCCCTGTCCCTACAGTGAACAATAATGCTGCAGTGGTTCTACTGGTGACCCAGGAAAATGACTCCCTTTTGCTGAATGTAAAGTGCCCCAAAGATTCAAGTGTCTCAAAATAAAAGTTCCTTAAAGTTCCAAGCTTTTTGTGTCACACAAACAAAACAAAACAGTTCTCCAGTATCCTCGTGTGGCTCGGAGAATGACTCCCTTTTCCTATCTGGTTCCCCAAAGTTCCTTATAGTTTTCAGCAAAACTTGTCATTACTTTACAGAGGTTTTCATGCTTTTGGCTTTTTTAATAGTCTTTTTTCTGCCCCCACGGGGACAGCAAAGATGCTCCCCGAGTCCCTCTCGACTCATCAGCACCGCACTCCTGTGGAACTGTCCAGGGAATTGTGCCACTAGGTGATTCACTACTTTATCTGTTTCTTCATGGCTTACAGTCTCACATCTTCCTGGCCTCCTTGCGGACTTATACTTGTTCCCGTTACATTCTCATAGGGAACTCTTCACAGGTTTCCTCAGGGGTCGCCGTTGCACTCTCTCCACTTGAACTTCCTCTTTAATGTTACTTCTGCAGCCGGCTTCTCTCCAAGTCCAGTTACTGCCGGCGATCTCGGTGTAATTTTCGGACACTTCTATCCACCCATGACACGTCATGCAACCACCAAAGTCTCTTGCACTCTACACATTCACCTATGCGAGTCGACTGTAGACTACGGTAAGCTGTCTCTGCACTGTTGTAGGACCCGATGGTGAACTCTCTACAGGTCAGGCCACCACCTTTCCGTCTCTCCAGGGTAAATGCGCTGGCTCTCAACCAACTCGTAAAATGGTTCTCGGTTGACCCGCTGCTTCTTTCTTCAACTTTGGAGACGTGCCTTACTGCAGTCCCCCGAAACTCAAGTTCAACCTTACAGGCTTCAATGCGGCCCGCTCAGTCGCTGTGCTCTCCTTCTGAATGTACAACAGCTCTCAGCATAGCAGAACCACAGAGGTCACTGCTGGACGCATCAGAAGACGATGAGAAAAACAGTCCTTCTTTGCTGTTCGGTATAAATACCGGGGATGGCTCGAGCGTAACCTCAGTCCAATTGACAGTAGCTGATCTAACCTTAATCCTGATCGATTATAGCGTTCTCAAGTTCTTCTTCATCCCTGTACCTATGACATCAGGATGGTTTGATATTTTACAATAACACATCTTTTCGGATGGGAGCTTATGTGTAGAAGGTACGGGCATTTACATCAGCCAGCGGAATTGGAGTTTAAAGGGCTGTGTCTCCCAATCACGTCCTTATCCCCAGGGGAGTAGTTCCTCTCTGTGAGATCCTTCCACATGTTGGCACCCGTAGGGTGACTATCGGTTAGCGGCCTTACCTCCCAAGCCTCAAGGAAAGGGACTTCCCCCGGGGGAGAAGTGACGCCATCTGAAGGACTGTCACAGTACCTTCTCTGATGTATGTTCCCTCTCATGTATGTGTATTGTCTGGTGTTTGTGCCATCTTTCGCATAATCTAGTTTATTGACTTCACATTACAATTATGCTTCACTTGTGTGTGAATTTAACAAAAAACTCGACGCATTTTGTATTTTTGTAGAAAACATATTAGGGGGCGAGGCAGACTATCAGAGGGTTAGGGATTGGAAGGTCGTTCTGGTTGTCAGGTCAATACTAGAAAGCAGGGGCTGGGCTGTCGTTGAACATGAGATTACACGGAGCGCTTGTTGGTTAAGAGATTAAGGTAAGAGGTCTTGTTGAGCGTACTCTCACCGCTTTTTGGGGAGTGTGTTGTTCCAGTCAAGGCCTACAGGAGATTATTTTGAGGCCCCAGGAATTGCTGATATAGGGGGAAATGTCAAGGTTGTATTTGACCCAGTCATGGACAAGTCCCAAGCAGTTCAGCATCTGCTTCAGAGCTATAGTGTGATCCACACATGGGGAACGGGGCACCCACAGGACAGAGGGGACACTTTTTATATGAATAGCCACAAGGGGCCTCATCAGGAGTTTGGCAGTAGCCATGGAGCTATTAGCTCGATGGCTGCTGCCAAACCGGGCTCCTTTACCGGGTTCCCAGAATGAGGAATTACCGGGCCATTCCGAGTTCGGAGGGCCCGGTAATTCCTCCCTCTGGGAACCCTGGCCCGGACCTTCCCCATTCCCATCTGAGCCCCCATAGGGCTCAATGGGAATGGGAGAGGGAGCTAACAATGGGCCGATTACGACCGGCCCGTTGTTAGCTCCCTCTTCCCCTCGCGAGACCCGGTAACAACGCCTGGTTTTACCAGGCTTCCATACCGGGTCCCGCGAGGGGACCACATAATTTCGCGGAACGGGTTTAACGGGTCCGCCTCCATTAGGGGAGCCCGTTAGCCCATTCCGCGAAGGTCGTAATGAGGCCCAAGACCTATTGTCATCTGGTTCATTTCTTTCTGGAAGAAGAGCAAAGGTATTTACTAGATAAGCTAGTAATTCTCTTTGTGCTGCAGTGCGTTCATAATACAGTGTTAATGACCTTAGATTGTGCCCCAGCTGCGCTTGCTAAAGCGGGGTCCACAATGTAACTGTCTTCTATTGAGGTTCCAGAACCTTAGGGAGTGTCTTATGAAGGAAATGGGGCATGTATTTTATGAGATGGGGAGGCATCACCAGGTTTTGTATGTCATGCAGAACAGGAAACTTTTTTCGAGGTCACTTAATTAGGGAACTTTGTAAGAACATGAGGTTGCAAATTCAAAAGGAGCGGGAGTTAAAGGACGCCCTTCAAGTCCTAAGGACTCAGAACGATAATGAGGATGATACGAGGGATGGAGATTTGCTTGTATCTGTTCAAAGTGCGGATATCTAAGCTTCCCCAGAAGCAATTCCAAGGAAGTGGAACTAAAGCTGACACAACGCTGGCAAGGAGGTTGAGAATGCAGAGTGCTGAGCACCAAGTCTTAGGCGTTTATTCTGGCCTGGGCAGGAGATTTTGTGATCATGAGGACATGGCGGAAACTTTTGTACACGACTCTCTCTAAGGAGGAGAACAATTACATTGCGATGCAAGTTAACGAATATCTAGTGTCCTTGTGTTTGCCTAAGCTCACAAGAGCAGCACTGGAAGAACTGGAAGACCCAGTCACTGACAAGGATGTTATTTATGCAATTAAAGGGATAAGCTCTGCGATGGCACCAGTGCCTGATGGATTCACAATTCATTTTTCATAAAAGGTTTCAAGAGGTTCTGAGCCTGATATTGAAATCAGTCTTTACGGCAGTCATTGAGGGACATCCAGTCACCCTGTCCTTTATCAATGTGTCCTTATCGGTGATCCATAAAGAAGGGAAGGGTTCAGAGCATTGCACCTCTTATCGGCCAATCTCTTTAATAAATGTGGTCATAAAAGTATTGCTGAGACTTCTGGTCACCAAGTTAGACCAGTTCATGACAGAGCTGCTCCACCCAGATCAGGGGATTTTTTTCTCTGAGGTCGCCAGAGGGCCGGCAACATTTACAGGACCATAGATCTGGTTAATGCTTCTCGCCACTCCTCAGGTGACCCGGTATTATTAACCGCAGATGCCAGTATGCCACTATGCCAGGAAAACCTTTGACCTTGCCAGCTGGAGGATTCTTCATGAGACGTTGGGAGTTTGTGGCTTTGGTCCTAACTGGTTGAAATGGTTTGGGGAGCATTACTCGTCCCCTGACGCTTCTATAGGACTAGATGGAATATCCTCACAGACTTACTTCCTGGGAAGGGGAACTGGGCAGGGATGTCCATTATCGCCCCTCTTATTTGATTTGATCTTAGAACCTCTTCCTAGTAAAGGCATTAACGATGGATGGGCTGCAATACAAAGTGAGGTTATTTGCAGATGATGTAGTGCTTCACCTTACTCCTCCATCATCCTCAATTCCTACGTTGCTAGATGAACTCCACAGTTACTGAAGTATGCCCGTTTAGAAAGTTAAAGCAGACAAATCGATCTTGCTTCCATTGGGGTCCACGCCACCACGGTTGGCTCAGAAGCTGGCTAGTTATCAGTTTCCAGTCCATGCAGGCAAGATCACCTAAGTTGGCATGTGGATGACTTCAGACCTATCCTCCCTTTATCGACTGAACCATCACCCAATTTGCGAGCGGATTTAATTGGATATCAAAATATAGGAAGTTTTGGACCTCCCCTGGGTGGGTAGGCTCATCTCTCCAAGCATGAGTGTTCTTCCCAGGATCTTATTTCTGTTTACTATGTGTGACGACGAATCGCAGGGTTTCATTCTTTTTCCTCATAGGGGAGCCCTTCCTTGTGAGGCTAGGGAGGTGAGCCCACTACACAACATTCCCCCTAGGAGTGGCCGTAAGTGGGACCTCACAGGGAAAGACTCCCCTCTCTGGGATAAGGACTCCTGTTCCGTCAAGGAACTACATAGAACCTCTCTTGTATACCACTAATACAATCTACACTTCAAAGCAACCTCTTGGATCAACGTAATGTTTATTATTCTACTATTAGCCCCAACATCCATATTGAGGCAAAGTGTACATTACATACTGAGAGAGGAAAGAGAGGCGAGTGAGTACTAATGATCACTCCATGTTTGACACAAACTCAGACTGTGACGAAGAAGAATGGGCGAGCCGGAGAGATTGCCCATATAACAGAGGGAAAGGACTTTAAGGTTCCTCTGGGGAAGACCCTGGATTTGAATATAGAAATGGGAGAAGGACTAAGCAAAATGAGTGAAGCCCAGGAAGTTCGAACCTGGGGAAGGCTGGAAACTGACGAGGACCTTGCGAGCAGCTGTAACCTAGAGGCAAGGAAGAAGCAGATGACCGTGCCGTGCAGGGGACTGGAACGCCAAGGAAACAAGGAGCGAATAGATGGTGGCGTGACCTGGAAAAGGTGGAAGAAATCATAGCCCAAATGAGTGACAACCCAAACATTATGAGGAGAGGAAGTTCATTGTTAAAAGAGAAGGAGAGGCTGAAAGCCTGGAGAAGCCTTGAGAAAAACAAAGGGAACTGGTCAAAGAAATAGCCGGGAGCTATTTGAAAATCGTTCATTAAGGCTGGAAGGCCTAACCGCAGAAGGGAGTCATTCTTCTGGATTTCCTTTAGTTGTTTTCTCTTTGTGGTAGGGCCAGAAGAGGTTAGCTTTGAGATGGAAGACAGACAACATTCAATTTGGACGTCACTACTGATGACGAGCACACTCGTTAATCAGGTAGGGAAATCCATAGAGTAGGATAGGTAGTCCCTTTTTCTTACTGTTGAATACATCTGTTGAAAATGACCAAAAGTAGACTGCCTCGTTCTTCTGACCTATGACATATGCTTCAGGTAGAAAATGACAAGACAACTGTTTGGTGAAATAAAAATAGTCTTCTGAAGATTCCGGTAGAATAACAAGCGCTGAGGATCTCATATACCTGTCTCTTCCTACCTCGAAGCTGGTATAGAGACCCATTTTAGGATCTCTCTATTGAGGGTGATGCTGGATTAATTAAGGAATACCTCTTCAAAATAATGGGTCACCCAAGAGAATAATAATTTTTGACCTATTACAGTTGAGTAATGGTTATGGGTGCCAAGGGCGGTGGCGCCCAGAACAGTTAAAAACTACCCAATTTTGGATTCACTGTGTTGGGTCTTTAGGGATGCGAAGATGTATGGTTTCAATTACAAACTGCCAATCTACTTGTAGTTCCTTATGAGCCCCCCTTCTTATCATATATAGTGGATGCAGGTTGGTTCACTGGATTGGTGAGTGTTGACCAGCTTGTTCACCAGCTTTGGACGCAGGGAATTTGTGGGGATAATCTTCATTTGTAGGAGTGGTGTAGACTGGAGAAACTTTCAGTGTTCTTTTATCTTCAATGGAAAGGGGTTCTGCTACAAAGTAAGAGGAGGGAGAGCATTTCCAGAGGCTGAATGGGTCTGAACTACTTCTTGATAGATAGTCCAGAAAAATAAGTTTGAGCTATACAATGTGTAGAATTATTTTGTCAGTTAGAGGTCCTGTTTTGGTCTCAGTCAGGAAAAAATGAGATGGGGAATTCGGTTCCACTTTTTGAATAGCTGGTGGTCTCTTATTTGTGATAAAATGTATCAATGTAACTGACGTGAAATGAAACTCCTCCACAGATGGCAGCTGGGATTTTTTGAAATTTTAAATTAAATTGAATGGTCGATCGACCTCCAGAAAATGTGCGGAGCTAATCTGCACACATTTTCCTATGCTCACTGCACAACATACACCTAGAACTGTGTACTCTGGGTGGACACAGTTTACAGGCACAGCCCCCACCCCTCATCATATTTAGTTGAGATATGACAGTCAGGAGTGCACAATGTCATCTCAGAAGGGGGAGTGCCACATCTTCCCCCTGCCATGGCCAACCTAATTAACTAACAACGGCTCCATGTATCTGCCATGTCCTTTAGTTGAGCCCTGTTGCTGGTGGAAGAATTCACACACTAATCACAGTTTAATTCAAACAGGCCCATGTGGGGCCTGGCTGCAGAGGCTAGCAAAGGAGACAGGAAACCCCCAACACCCTTTCATATGCATTGTGTCAACCTAATGTGAACTCCCGCCTTCAGTATCGATTGACAGGGAAATGTCATGTCTGAGACTGCGTGTTTACAGTAGTCATCCCCACAGGGAGACCCCATTCAGAATGGAGACAGAAAGTCTGGTCTTGTCGCAGCTTCAAGGGAGACATGCCACTTTAATCAGGAACCTCAGAGAGCTCCATTAACAAGAGCGATACTTTGTTCCACAACAGACAGGAAGATGGGTGGGTCTTAATACATGTTTTCACCCCTTTACCTTTTCTGTTGCAAAGCACTTTGGTTATGACCTCCAGCATGCAGGAGATTGTTGGTGGGGACCCATGATTGGTTCATTAAGGTAGGGATAGCCTACACCAATCACTGTGGCCCAATTGGTTTTAAAAGAGGGCTGAGCCTCTGTTTTGGCAGATCATCTGAAGACGGAGTAGCAAGAAGAACTCATCATTGGACACTGGCTGAAGGTACAGTCTGCCTTACATCTTCCTCTAGTGAAGGAAGGACAGCAATATCCCCCCTAAACATCTCCCAGGGAACAGAGGGAGATACCAAATCCAGAGGACCCCACCGCAGCTCCAGAACCGGTACCCACCCAGCATACAGCATACCCTGCTAGGCTCTCTAAGCAAGCAAGTGGCAAGTGCCAGAGTGCCAGAGAGTCTCTGAACCTAACCAAGGACAAGACAGCTGCCTGCAACACTCTGCTCAGCTTTGGGTCGTCTGTCTTAAAAGACGACACAATTCCAGTAAAGGAGCTAGGAGGGGTGCATCGACAAGCATCTACAGATGCTGCATTAAAGGACATTATTGAGCCAGTTGAACCCTTCAAGCTGCAACTGACTGCACCGCTGACTGTTGTTATGCCGCGGTCACTATAGCTGTCTGAGACGCCTCAACCAGTGCTTCAGACCTGCCAACCAGCACTGAGGCAACGATTCCTGAGCCTGAACCACTGTGTAGGCCAGCCTGCAGCTGTCCGTCCAGCTTCGCTCGCCGACCTGCCTGCCACTTGAGAACCTCAGCTGTCTCCCATCTAGGAACTCTGTTGCGGAAGCTGCAAAACGCCCTACAACGGACTCGACCCCGTCGAGCACCAAGAACTCCTCCAGCACAAGATATATTGTGGTTCTGTTTATGACGCATTGCTTCTTTTGTGTTGAAACCAAGTATCCTTGAACTATTACGATTAATTACTATACTGACTTCCCTGTTGACTGTTCAAAGTTTACTGGGAGGATGGACTCCTGTACAGTGAGCCAAAAGAATCAATCCCCAATGCCACAGAAATGTCCTTTTGGATTTGACTCACAGAATTCCTTTAGCGGGTCATTTGGGAGTGACTAAGACATCTGACCGGTTGTCTGGGCACTTTAACTGGCTGCAGTTTGGCATAAAAGTCAAGGAATTTGTCCAGTTCTTCATGACTTGACAGGCTTCTGCAAGTCAGGTGGTGCCACAAAGGCCCCTTAATTCCACTACCCATGGTTGGGTGTCCTTTCAAGAGAATAGTGTGAGAAATCAGAAGGTGTCCCACCCACTAGTCCCCAGGGATCTGTCATCCAGGTGACCAGGATACGGCCATCGTTTTTGGATCCAGTTCCTGGGGGTGGACCATTGCGGGAGGATTACCTGGGTGAGGGGTCTTCGGGGAGTGGGACACTGGATGGTGAGACACGGCATGCCCTTCCCTGTAACATCTTTACCCCATCCCACCAGGTAGGATATGTAGGAACTCTATCCCCCTCCCCTTTTCCTACACAAAAACTTTCACACATACAGCCCTCTCTGGGAGAAAACAGACTAACACCTGAGCAGTATACCTGATGTGTCCCAGGAGAGGTCAGGCAATTACTAACACACACACCTGACTTCCATTAAACTTCCCCACAAGGATAAAAGGCAGAACACAAAAGCACACTCGGAGTGAGGCAAAGCACACGAGGAAACAGCCGTTTCAAGATGGCAGATGAACGAGGGACGAATGATTTCCGGCAAGAAACCGTTACTTTCAGGAAACCTCGAGATTGGACAGTTTAGGGCCAGGAAATCAGTTTGAAGAATCCTGCATTGTGTGTCAGAGGTACCCGTGCTCCTCCTACATGAATAATCGAGTCAGGGAGAAGCAGCAGCCACTGTGGTAACTTCCTTGGCTCCAAGAACAAAGTAGTGAAGGAGAAATCAACGCAGCCAGTGAGTTGGGGAGACCAATACCAGACCTGTCTGTGTTGAAGCCAAGGTTGCAAGTGGCAACATTGTAAGGCGAACGCTGTAACAAACATTGTTCCAACGGGTGCGATGAAAGATGAGAGTAAAGTTAAACTGCTGATGAATGCTTGAATTTTGAAAGGAAAGATACAATACCGTTGTCAGAGTGGTTCAGCACTGGGTACATGCTCAATAGAAGGTCTCTGTAAGCTATCCAGCCAAGAAGTGGCAGAAGTTAAAGTCAAGATTGGAAAATGAGATAAAGTGGCCTGAGCCCGATCGAGGGAGGCCAATTGAGAACATTGTGTTAAAGTGGGTTTGAGCCCGACGGAAGGGACCCGGGGTGAACAGTGAATCACTGGAGAAATTGTACATGTGGAAATCCTGAGAAGAAAGGAACGTTAATGTTTGTTTGTCGCATCAGACACTCGGTAATAAGAGACTTTGAATGGCAAAGAGACTTTGGCACAGAAGGTCCTGATACTGAGGTTTTGAACTTCATCCTTGTGCTAGAGAAGCCAGAGTGTTTGCTAAACTCGAGGGCGCCGCCTTGTCCCATGCTATAAACGTGGGGAAGGGAAGCCAATGGCTCAACTATCCTGACATATCAGTTCTTGATCACTTTGCATAAAAATGTTTCCCACGCCATTTGTATTTAGATGTGAGGATTGGCAATAGGTTTATTAGTGTAGGCCCTTTTATTTTGACAAGAATCTACTAGTACTGTGTTATTATTATTTGATGGTCAAAGCTTTCTCCCATCTTGGGTCCTCTGGATCCCCGAACCAGTTCAGGGAACAGATACACGTTGGTGGTGACAGACCATGCCATTAGGTACCCTGAGACTGTCTCTCTGTGGAGCATCATTAAATCCCTTGGGGGTTAAAGCTCAAAGGGGTTAAACCCTACTCTGTACTGTGGCACCTCTCTGTAGGCGAACAGAAGGCATGGCAGGAGAATATCCCATTGTCTCCTCAGTTGCTCTTGCAAGACACCTATTATGACTTTCACGGTCTTGTTGAACCGCTCAACAAGGTCATCAGTTTGTGGATAAAAGGAGGTGGAGAACCGGTAGGTGACTCCACACTCTTCCCACATAGCCTTCATATATGTTGATATGAAGTTTGATCTCTTGTCAGAAACAACTTCCTTGGGGAATCCAAAACGGAGAATATCCCAATCAGAGCCTTCACAACCAGAGGGGCTTTGATGCGCCTCAGAGTGACACCCTCAGGGTATCTTGGAGCGTGGTCCACGATCACCAAGATATATTGGGTCCCTGAGCTGGTTTGAGGATCCAAAGGACCCACAATATCCATGCCGATTCTCTCAAAAGGCTGCCCAAACATGGGTAGTGGAATTAATGGGGCCTTTGTGGCACCACCTGACTTGCCAGAAACTTGACATGTCAGGCAGGACCAGACAAATGCCTTAACTTTTACGCCGAACTGCATCCAGTAAAAGTGCACAGACAACCAGTCCGATGTCTTAGTCGCACCCAAGTGACCCGCTAAAAGAATTTGGTGAACCAAATCCAACAGGAACTTTCAGTGGCATTGGGAAACCACCAACCTTCTGGTGTCCTCGCCCTCTGAATCCTTTGGCTCACTGTACAGGATTCCATCCTCCTAGTACACTTTGAACAGTCCAGGGGCCTCACCCTTAGCCTGCTCCTCTGCCTGCTTCCACTGACCCGCCAGAGTGGGTCACTCTTTCTGGGCTGTGTAGAGGTCAGTCTGGTCTGGGCCCCCGGTTGATGCAAACTCATCCCGCTAGGCAGGCACTTCAGATCTGCGCCCACCTGGTCCTCCACCTTAGGTTCCTGCTTTGCGCCAGGCAACTCTGAAGTTAGGGGGTCCACTGCTACTAAAGTAGGGTCTTCTGTGGCTACTAGCCCCTCTCCCGCAGGAGTAGGCGACTCACTAGCTTACAGAACTGGACTAGGGGTTACCAGCCACGCCAGTCCTTCCAACAAGCCCTCTGGAAGCTGTACGGGCCCTAAGGCTTTCAGAGCGTTCAATCTGGCCATCTCTTTGGCCCTTGATTGTGTAGCTGCTGAGACTATTTCAGGATCAGGAAGTTGATCACCCAATAGACATGAGACAGGAATGGAGTCTTTCCCCGCTACACGGCCATTAGTCGTTACACCTCGCCAACTGAACTCTACTATCGGCAAGCGGCACTTACTCTTACCATCAAATCCACTTATGCACAACTCAGGCCCATCAATATACTGGCCTGGCTGTATCCACTGCCGGGTGACAGAGGTGACGCTAGCCGCGGTGTCTCAGACCGCAGGAGTTTTGTGTCCATTGATGTACATGTTCTCTAGCGAGTTGAATATTATTGGGAACTGGGGTCTCTTCTGGAGATCCGGTACCATTCCCACTCAGTGTAACCAATCCACATTGAGCCACTCCCTGGCCTAGTGGGAAATCCTCCTCTGAGAGGTCCACACTAATGATGGCCTCCTCTATGAGTCAAACATTCACTATGGCTTGCTTGGGTAAGCCCTTGCAAGCAGGATCCCCTTTCCTATGGCCCTGCTCCTTACACACGAAACAACCTTTGGGTGATGTCCCAGTGTTAGGGGTGTCTCTGATCTTCTTTTCGGCGTGCACAGCTGAGTTAGAGTTTAGGGGTTCCCCTTTGCTCTTTTGGGGACCTGACTTTGAAGAGGATTGGGTTGGACCTTTGTCCTTCCCATCCTTTTTTACATTTTTGTCTGCTGATTTCTCTTCTGGTTTGGGTGCGCTCGCCTGAGCATTTTTCTGGACTCGAGTACTCACAAACCTGTCCACAGCCTTTGCAAGCTCCCTAGGGTCAGTGATATTCTTGTCCACAAGATGCTGGTGTAGGCCAACCTCACAATCTTTCACTACATGCCCACACGCAATAAAATTGTACATCCCTTTAAATGTGTCAACTTTGTTACCATTCACCCACCTGCTCAGATATTTCAACCACAAGTTTGTGATCACTTCAAATGTCTGTCCACTTTTTTTCTGCGCTCTCTGAAGCTCTTTAGATACTGTTCTGGGGTTTTACAGAACTTCCTGAGGAGTGCTGCCTTCATGCTCTCATAAACAGGCCTTTCCTCAGGAGTTAACGGAACAATTTCATCAGTCCCTGGTGTAGGTAAGTGACTCATTAGGGCTGCTCCCCACGGTACCTCATCCACCTCCTGCAGCTGGAATGCCAGCTCGAGCGCTTCAAACGAGTCTAAAATATCCTTCCCCACTTCATAAGCCTGTACTAAGTCTTCATAAGCCTGTACTAAGTCTTTGGGGATGCGCCGCCGGGGCTTATCCCAGGCACTCTGGTTTGAGCCACTACTGCTGCTTTCACTAGAGGTGGGTCTGTTGGCCTCTCTCTTCTTTTCAAGCGCCAGCTTGTGCAGCTCTATGGCGGCCCTGACCCGCTCAATGAATTTCTGGGTCCCTTAGAGACTGTGCTGAGGACTGGCACCTGCGGGATGCCGCACTAGCCCCTGTCCTCACTGGCACTCTCGAGTGTTGAGAAAACACACTTGCCCCCCGGCGGGATCATTGGCGAGAAACAATGGTAATGCAGTCGTCCTCGTCATTTACCCAATCCGGAAAGGTCTTGTGTCTTCAGATACACAAGGCCTAGCGCGTCCCCTGGGCTCTTCTCCCCAACCACCCTCGCTTCTACCCAAGTTTGGAGGCTGTTCAGCAGCTCAGGTTTATTAAGCTTAGTGCTGTGGGGAAGTCTCCTCTCTTGGCATAAGATGTGCAGGACTTCCTTGGTCCTGACTTTTACAGTCCCGATGCCAAGATCCATGACTATTGCATTTACCTAGCAGTGACTAAACATTGCCTGCACCAGTACTTTTATCGTTGGGTGACAAGGCTCCAACTGATCAGACCGTCGGCCATCAATGTGACGAATCAACTCCCAGGGCACCAGTGGTCCAGGGATGAAGATCGGTTTCTAAACACTTTACTTGTGTTCCAACCTATTCGGATCCCTTCTGGTGTACTAGAGGTGTGGGGCTTATTGATGGTCTAGAAACCGATATTCATTCCTGGACCACTGGTGCCCAGAAGTGGATTCGTCACAGCAGCTGCCCCCTCGAGACTTGCTAGATTATATGAAGTTGTGAGCGGTAGGTGCTGGAGAAATTGTGGGTTGAGCTACACTTACTGGCGCATGTTGTGGCACTGTGTTGTTGTCCAGGAGAATTGGCTGAATTCTGGGCATGGATAAAGGAACCCAATGGGTGGCACTGGAAGGTGTTTCAATCCATTGTGGCTCCATTTTTGGCCTTCGGCCTCAATAAGAAACATCCTGCACCCTCTCACACATGGTGCACTCTCTGCTCTGTGCACCAAGAGCTCATTAATCAACAGTCTGGCAGAGGGCCCGGTCCCAATGGCTGCAAATGGTTAGAGACCTATCTGAGATGTTGAATGATCTAGTGCAGGACAAATATGGAGGAGGAATGCACCACACCTTGACCCCCACTAGCTATCCAAAATGGCAAGCCATGTTTGGGGGAGGGTTCACTCTCCGCGCATATCTTGCTTACAATTAAAGGTTTGGGTGGGGGTGGTGACAAAGTCCCTGCTTAGTTCTCGGGGCTCAAGTTACTGGATGTTGGACCCATGGTGGTATGGAGAAGACACATCTCACCATTTTAGTCCAGACCCACTTGCACTGGACAATGACAGCCTTGCACATCAAGCCTGTCTAAGGAATGTACACCTTGCACAGCCCCACTGGTCAGGCGAGGCAGCCCAGCCCTGCTAGCTGTGCCTCTACCCAAACCCCTGGCGGGACCCTGCAGGGTAACATAATATGCTTTCCCAAAATGCACAGACCACTGGAGCTCTCCCTGCACAGACCCCTGGAGCTCTCCCTGCACAAACCTCTGGAGCTCTCCCTGCAGAGACCCATGGAGCTCTCCCTGCACAGATCCCTGAAGCTCTCCCTGCATACACCCGTGGAGCTCTCCCTGCACAGACCCCTGGGGCTCTCCTTGCACAGACCCCTGAAGCTCTCCCTGCACAGACCCCTGAAGCTCTCCATGCACAGACCCCTGAAGCTCTCCGTGCACAGACCCCTGAAGCTCTCCCTGCACAGACCCCTGAAGCTCTCCCCGCACAGATCCCTGGAGCTCTCCCTGCCCAGACCCCTGGAGCTCTCCCTCCACAGACCCCTGAAGCTCTCCCTGCACAGACCCCTGAAGCTCTCCCTGCACAGACCCTGAAGCTCTCCCTGCACAGACCCCTGAAGATCTCCCTGCACAGACCCCTGGAGCTTTCCCTGAACAAACCCCTAGAGCTCTCCCTGCAGACCCCTGGAGCTCTACCTGCAAAGACCCCTGAAGTTCTCCCTGCACAGACCACTGAAGCTCTCCCTGCACAGACCCCTGAAGCTCTCCCTGCACAGACCCCTGGGCTCTCCCTGCACAGACCCCTGGAGCTCTCCCTGTGCAGACCCCCGGAGCACTCCCTGCACAGACCCCCAGAGCACTCCCTGCACAGACCTCCAGAGCTCTCCCAGCAGACCCCCAGTGCTCTCCCCGCACAGACCCCGGGAGCTCTCCCCACAGAGACCCCCGGAGCTCTCCCTGCACAGACCCCCAGAGCTCTCCCTGCACAGACCCCCAGACCTCTCCCTGCACAGACCCCTGAAGCTCTCCCTGAATAGACCCCTGGCGCTCTCCCTTCACAGACCCCTGAAGCTCTCCGTGCACAGACCCCTGGAGCTCTCCCTGCACAGACGCCTGGAGTTCTCCCTGCACAGCCTCCGGGAGCTCTCCCTGCACAGACCCCTGGAGCTCTCCCTGCACAGGCCCCTGAAGCTCCCCCTGCACAGACCCCTGAAGCACTCCCTGCACAGACCCTGAAGCTCTCCCTGCACAGACCCCTGAAGATCTCCCTGCACAGACCCCTGAAGCTCTCCCTGCACAGATCCCCGAAGCTCTCCCTGCATAGACCCCTGAAGATCTCCCTGCACAGACCACTGGAGCTCTCCCTGCACAAATCCCTGAAGCTCTCCCTGCATAGATCCCTGGAGCTCTCCCTGCACAGACCCCTGAAGCTCTCCCTGCACAGACCCTGAAGCTTTCCCTGCACGGACCCCTGAAGCTCTCCCCGCAACACAGACCCCCGGAGCTCTCCCCACAGAGACCCCCGGAGCTCTCCCTGCACAGACCCCCGGAGCTCTCCCTGCACAGACCCCCGGAGTTCTCCCTGCACAGACTCCTGGAGCTCTCCCTGCACAGACCCCTTGAGCTCTCTCTGCACAGACCCCTGAAGCTCTCCCCTGCACAGACCACCTGAAGCACTCCCTGCACAGACCCCTGGAGCTCTCCCTGCACAGACCCCTGAAGATCTCCCTGCACATACCCCTGGAGCTCTCCCTGCAGACCCCCAGAGTTCTGCCCGCACAGACCCCTGGAGCACTCGGCGCACAGACCCCCGGAACTCTCCCTGCATAGACCCCCGGAGCTCTCCCTGCACAGACCCCCGAAGCTCGAAGCTCTCCCTGCACAGACCCCTGAAGCTCTCCCTGAATAGACCCCTGGAGCTCTCCCTTCACAGACCCCCGGAGCTCTCCCTGCACAGACCCCCGAAGCTCTCCCTGCACAGACCCCTGAAGCTCTCCCTGAATAGACCCCTGGAGTTCTCCCTTCACAGACCCCCGGAGCTCTCCCTGCACAGACCCCCGAAGCTCTCCCTGCACAGATCCCTGAAGCTCTCCCTGAGTAGACCCCTGAAGCTCTCCGTGCACAGACCCCTGGAGCTCTACCTGCACAGACCCCTGGAGCTCTCCCTGCACAGACCCCTGGAGCTCTCCCTGCACAGACCCCTGAAGTTCTCCCTGCACAGACTCCTGGAGCTCTCCCTGCACAGACCCCTGGAGCTCTCCCTGCACAGACCCCTGAAGCTCTCCCTGCACAGACCCCTGGAGCTCTCCCTGCACAGACCCCTGAAGTTCTCACTGCACAGACTCCTGGAGCTCTCCCTGCACAGACCCCTGGAGCTCTCCCTACACAGTCCCTTGGAGCTCTACCTGCACAGGCCCCTGAAGGTCTCCCTGCACATACCCCTGAAGCTCTCCCTGCACAGACTCCTGGAGCTCTCCCTGCACAGACCCCTGGAGTTCTCCCTGCACAGACCCCTGAAGCTCTCCCTGCACAGACCCCTGGAGCTCTCCCTGCACAGACCCCTGAAGTTCTCCCTGCACAGGCTCCTGGAGCTCTCCCTGCACAGACCCCTGGAGCTCTCTCTACACAGTCCCTTGGAGCTCTACCTGCACAGGCCCCTGAAGGTCTCCCTGCACATACCCCTGAAGCTCTCCCTGCACAGACCCCAGAAGCTCTCCCTGCACAGACCCCTGGAGCTCTCCGTGCACAAAACCCTGAAACTCTCCCTGCACAGACCCCTGGAGCTCTCCCTACACAGACCTCTTAAGCTCTCCCAGCACAGACCCCTGAAGCTCTCCTTGCACAGACCCCTGGTGCTATGGAGTTCTCCCTGCAGAGACCCCTGGAGCTCTCTCTGCAGACCCCTGAAGCTCTCCCTGCACAGACCCCTGGAACTCTCCCTGCACAGACCCCTGAAGCTCTCCCTGCACAGACCCCTGCAGCTTTCCCTGGACAGACGCCTGAAGCTCTCTCTGCACACCCCTGAAGCTCTCCCTGCACAGACCCCTGGAGCTTTCCCTGCACAAACCCCTAGAGCTCTCCCTGCAGACCGCTGGAGCTCTACCTGCACAGACCCCCGAAGTTCTCCCTGCACAGACCCCTGAAGCTCTCCCTGCAAGACCCCTGGAGCTCTCCCTGCACAGACTCCTGGAGCTCTCCCTGCACAGACCCCTGGAGCTCTCCCTGAGCAGACCCCTGGAGCACTCCCTGCACAGACCCCCGGAGCACTCCCTGCACAGACCCCCGGAGCTCTCCCTGCAGACCCCCGGTGCTCTCCCCGCACAGACCCCGGGAGCTCTCCCCACAGAGACCCCCGGAGCTCTCCCTGCACAGACCCCCGGAGCTCTCCCTGCACAGACCCCCAGAGCTCTCCCTGCACAGACCCCTGAAGCTCTCCGTGCACAGACCCCTGGAGTTCTCCCTGCACAGACTACTGGAGCTCTCCCTGCACAGACCGCTGGAGCTCTCGCTGCACAGACCCCTGAAGCTCCCCCTGCACAGACCCCTGAAGCACTCCCTGCACAGACCCCTGGAGCTCTCCCTGCACAGACCCCTGAAGATCTCCCTTCACATACCCTGAAGCTCTCCCTGCACAGACCCCAGAAGCTCTCCTTGCACAGAACCCTGGAGCTCTCCCTGCACAGACACCTGGAGCTCTCCCTGCACAGACCCCTGGATCTCTCCCTGCACAGACATTTTAAGCTCTCCCAGCACAGACCTTTGAAGCTCTCCCTGCAGAAACCCCTGGAGCTCTCCCTGCACAGACCCCTGAAGCTCTCCCTGCACAGACCCCTGAAGCTCTCCCTACACAGACCCCTGGAGCTCTCCCTGCACAGACGCCTGAAGCTCTCTCTGCAGACCCCTGAAGCTCCCCCTGCACAGACCCCTGTAACACTCCCTGCACAGTCCCCAGAAGCTTTCCCTGCACAGACCCCAGAAGCTCTCCCTGCACAGACCCCTGGAGCTCTCCCTGCACAGCCCCCTGTAGCACTCCTTGGACAGACCCCTGAAGCTCTCCCTGCACAGACCCCTGAAGCTCTCCCTGCAGACCCGTGGAGCTCTCCCTGCACAGACACCTGAAGGTCTCCCTGCACAGACCTCTGATGGTCTCCCTGCACAGACCCTAGAAGCTCTCCCTGCACAGACCCCCAGAGCTCTCCCTGCACAGACCCCCGCAGCTCTCCCTGCACAGACTCCGGAGATCTCCCTGCACAGACCGCTGTAGCTCTCCCTGCACAGACCGCTGCAGCTCGCCCTGCACAGACGCCTGGAGCTCTCTCTCTGCACAGACTCCTGGAGCTCTCCCTGCACAGACCCCTGGTCCTCTCCCTGCACAGACCTCTGGACCTCTCCCTGCACAGACCCCTGGAGCTCTCAGTGCACAGACCCCTGGAGCTCTCCCTGCACAGACCCCTGAAGCTCACTCTGCACAGACCCCTGGAGCTCTCCCTGCACAGACCCCTGGAGCTCTCCCTGCACAGACCCCTGGAGCTCTCCCTGCACAGACCCCTGAAGCTCTCCCTGCACAGACCCCTGGAGCTCTCCCTGCACAGACTCCTGAAGCTCTCCCTGCACAGACTCATGCAGCTCGCCCTGCACAGACCCCTGGAGCTCTCCCTGCACAGACCCCTGAAGTTCTCCCTGCACAGACCCCTGGAGCTCTCACTGCACAGACCCCTGAAGCTCTCCCTGCACAGACCCCTGGAGCTCTCCCTGCACAGACCCCTGAAGCTCTCCCGGCACAGACCCCAGAAGCTCTCCTTGAACAGAACCCTGGAGCTCTCCCTGCACAGACCCCTGAAGCTCTCCCTGCACAGACCCCTGAAGCTCTCCCTGCACAGACCCCTGGAGCTATGGAGCTCTTCCTGCACAGACCCCTGGAGCTCTCCCTGCACAGACGCCTGAAGCTCTCTCTGCAGACCCCTGAAGCTCTCCCTGCACAGACCCCTGGAACTCTCCCTACACAGACCCCTGAAGCTCTCCCTGCACAGACCCCAGAAGCTTTCCCTGCACAGACCCCAGAGGCTCTCCCTGCACAGACGCTGGGGCTCTCCCTGCACAGACCCCTGGAGCACTCCTTGGACAGACCCCCAAAGATCTCCCTGCACAGACCCCTGAAGCTCTCCCTGCAGACCCGTGGAGCTCTCCCTGCACAGACACCTGAAGGTCTCCTTGCACAGACCCCTAAAGGTCTCCCTGCACAGACCCCAGAAGCTCTTCCTGCACAGACCCCCGGAGCTCTCCCTGCACAGACCCCTGCAGCTCTCCCTGCACAGACTCCGGAGCTCTCCCTGCACAGACCGCTGTAGCACTCCCTGCACAGACCCCTGCAGCTCACCCTGCAGAGATGCCTGGAGCTCTCTCTCTGCACAGACGACCTGGAGCTCTCCCTGAACAGACCCCTTAACCTCTCCCTGCACAGACCCCTTGAGCTCTCCGTGCACAGACCCCTGGAACTCTCCCTGCACAGACCCCTGAAGCTCTCCCTGCACAGACCCCTGGAGCTCTCCCTGCACAGACCCCTGGAGCTCTTGCTGCACAGACCCCTGACGCTCTCCCTGCACAGACCGCTGGAACTCTCCCTGAACAGACCCCTGAAGCTGCTCCTGCAGAAACTTCTGAAGCTCTCCCTGCACAGACCCCTGGAGCTCTCCCTTCACAGACCCCTGAAGCTCTCCCTGCACAGACCCCTGAAGGTCTCCCTGCACATTCCCCTGAAGCTCTCTCTGCACAGACCCCAGAAGCTCTCCCTGCACAGACTCCTGGAGCTCCCCCTGCACAGACCCTGACACTCTCTCTGCACAGACCCCTGGAGCTCTACCTACACAGACTTCTTAAACTCTCCCAGCACAGACCCTTGAAGCTATCCCTGCAGAAACCCCTGGAGCTCTCCCTGCACAGACCCCTGAAGCTCTCCCTGCACAGACTCCTGGTGCTATGGAGCTCTCTATGCAGAGACCCATGGAGCTCTCCCTGCACAGACGCCTGAAGCTCTCTCTGCAGACCCCTGAAGCTCTCCCTGCACAGACCCCGGAGCTCTCCCTGCACAGACCGCTGCAGCTCTCCCGGAACAGACCCCTGCAGCTCTCCATGCACAGATGCCTGGAGCTCTCTCTCTGCACAGACCCCTGGAGCTCTCCCTGCGCAGACCCCTGGACCTCTCCCTGCACAGACCCCTGGAGCTCTCCCTGCACAGAACCCTGGAGCTCTCCGTGCACAGACCTCTGGAGCTCTCCCTGCACAGACCCCTGAAGCTCTCCCTGCACTGACCCCTGAAGCTCTCCCTGCACTGACCCATGGAGCTCTCCCTGCACAGACCCCTGCAGCTCTCCCTGCACAGACCCCAGAGGCTCTCCCTGCACAGAACCCTGGAGCTCTCCCTGCAAAGACCCCTGAAGCTCTCCCTGCACTGACCCCCGGAGCTCTCCCTGCAAAGACCCCTGGAGCTCTCCCTGCACAGGCACCTGGAGCTCTCCCTGCACAGACCCCTGAAGCTCTCCCTGCACTGACCCCTGGAGCTCTCCCTGCACATACCCCTGCAGCTCTCCGTGCACAGACCCCAGAGGCTCTCTCTGCACAGACCCTGGAGCTCTCCCTGCACAGACCCCTGAAGCTCTCCCTGCACTGACCCCTGGAGTTCTCCCTGCACAGGCCCCTGCAGCTCTCCCTGCACAGACCCCTGGAACTCTCCCTGCACAGACCCCTGAAGCTCCCCCTGCACTGACACCTGGAGCTCTCGCTGCACAGACCCCTGCAGCTCTCCCTGCACAACCCATACATCATTTAAACGAGGAAAGCTTTCCCTTGAATGAAAGGGATTTCTCTTCATGAATGTGACTTCCCAAAGGTTCAGAGTTCACCAGGATGCGTTCAGTAAAATTAAATGCACCACATGTTTAAAGAGTGTATTTGGAGCAATGCAGCAATGACGAGGGTGAGAGAGTAAAGATTAAAACCCAAGAGGGGGACAGACCAATTACTGCCTCTGCCGCACCCCTCGAGCACAAAGCAACCCTAGTTATACACAAAGGAGGCAACCAATTAAAGCCGTCCCCCAAATTACCAGCCACAGGAGCAGACCATAGCTAGAAGACCCGCCCAGGCGGAGGAGGGAATCCAAGCTCCAGCCAGGTAATGTGGATTGCAGGAGCTGGGAATTACACCATTACTGTGTCTCTAAAATGCCGACTGCGCTTTTACTGCGCTGTCAGCATTTTAGAGAATGCCGACTGCCATTACTGAGCCCAAGTGGAGCAGGCGCTACGGGGGTGTCCCCCGCTCTCCTTGGTCGCAGTGAGTAAAGGGAGTTGGGTGTTGCGGGGGGTGTGTGTGTGTCCCGGCTTACCATTATGGTGAACGTGGGGTACAGCAAAAAGAAAAAAATATGTTTTAAAAAGGACTCTGCGATGTCAGCGCTGTCCCACTTAAGTGGAAGGAGCTGACGCCACCGGGGTACAAGGGATTGGATCTATCTGATCACTGCACCACGCCATAATTGGCGTCAACATATTCATAGGTGCAGTTACGGGCGGCGCACTGATGTTATAGATGCCAGGAGATGGTGGCTCATGTTTACAGAAAGCTGGAGACTGCAGGGTTGCAGAAGAAGCACTGCTGCACTTGTGGAGCACATGAAGTGTTGGGAGGGGGAGCTAAGAGGTTCAAGGAGAACATGGGAGAAGGTAATAGCTGGGGTCAGGGAGATTACTGGAGAGGCAGTGAAAGAGATTTCAGGAGAAAACATATGCAGACCACAAGCTGCCGCCCTATTTCTCCCCAAAGACTACATCCACCTACGTGCCTACTTACAGGACTGTGACATGGAGTGAGTCATGGAGTACAGGCCCACAACTAATGCAGACCAAGAAGAAGAGGGGTTCAGATCACCCTAAAGGCTGAAATACCAGAAGAGGCATGATAACTCCTCTTAATCTGTTCAATCTGGGACATTTGCTTTTTAGACTAGGAAGACCGAAATACCAGCACCCAATGAAGAGAATTTGGGTGGGGGAGGTCTGAGGACAAGGAACCCACCCCCACTGAAGAGAGAGACATTTTGACCATATTGTTTGGAAGTAACTTGTTTTATTTTCATTTGTGAAATCTTGTACCAATCCCTAATAAAAAAGAGTAACTACTGACAAAAGGTCATGGCATCCTTATTGTTGCCAGGTGGAACAATCTGGCAAGTGGTGTCAGAAGTGGGATCAACCAAGTGTTTGGCCCCCTCAATATGATTTTGAATGCCACTTAAAGCACTGGTGGCAGGTCTTAAAGATAAGAGTGCACACAGAGCATCCACAATGTCTTCGTTAAGGGAAGCAGGTGGATGCAGCAGTGATGGCATGCAGTTGTTGGCAACCTTTCATGTCTCTTCTTACATGGCACGACCGTACCTGCCTGAGGCACTGTCACGCCATTCTGCGAAATGTCATTTGCCAAGTACACGAGGGAACAGAATGGTCCTTCTCGGCACACAGATTCACACACACACGTAGTTTATATAACCGCCCCTTCTCCTTGCTCTCTTTCCATAGAACCAGTCCGCCCTTTTGCTGTAAGGGGCCCTATAGCCCAGAAATACCCACTCTGGATGTTTTCAGCATGAGAAGGTATACGGAATGAGTGGTGGGTAAAACCTCAAAGGCAATGGCGGACAAGGTTACCACTGAATTGAAGATCTGTGTAACCTGAGTGTTAGCTCTACTGTGCGGGGCCTGAACTCGCAAGGCATGTGTTACCTGAGGATTAGCTCTACTGTGCGGGGCCTGAACTCGCAAGGTATGTGTTACCTGAGGGATAGCTCTACTGTGCGGTGCTTGAACTCGCAAGGCATGTGTTACCTGAGGGCTGGCTCTACTGTGAGGGGCCTGAACTCGCAAGGTATGTGTTACCTGAGGGCTGGCTCTACTGTGCGGGGCCTGAACTCGCAAGGTATGTGTTACCTGAGGGATAGCTCTACTGTGCGGTGCCTGAACTCGCAAGGCATGTGTTACCTGAGGGTTACTCTACTGTGAGGGGTCTGAACTCGGATGGCATGTGTTACCTGAGGGCTGGCTCTACCGTGCGGTGCCTGAACTCGCAAGGCATGTGTTACCTGAGGATTAGCTCTCCTGTGCGGGCCTGAACTCGCAAGGCATGTGTTACCTGAGGGATAGCTCTACTGTGGGGTGCCTGAACTCACAAGGCGTGTGTTACCTGAGGGATATCTCTACTGTGCGGGGCCTGAACTCGCAAGGCGTGTGTTACCTGAGGGATATCTCTACTCTGTGGGGCCTGAGCCCGCAAGGCATGTGTTACCTGAGGGTTAGCTCTACTGTGCGGGGCCTGAGCTTGCAAGGCGTGTGTTACCTGAGGGATAGCTCTACTGTGGGGGGCCTGAACTCGCAAGGCGTGTGTTACCTGAGGGATAGCTCTACTGTGGGGGGCCTGAACTCGCAAGGCGTGTGTTACCTGAGGGCTGGCTCTACTGTGCGGGGCCTGAACTCGCAAGGCGTGTGTTACCTGAGGGATATCTCTACTGTGCGGGGCCTGAACTCGCAAGGCATGTGTTACCTGAGGGATATCTCTACTGTGCGGGCCTGAACTCGCAAGACATGTGTTACCTGAGGGATAGCTCGACTGTGTGGGGCCTGAACTCGCAAGGCATGTGTTACCTGAGGGCTGGCTCTACTGTGCGGGGCCTGAACTCGCAAGGCATGTGTTACCTGAGGGCTGGCTCTACTGTGCGGGGCCTGAACTCGCAAGGCATGTGTTACCTGAGGGCTGGCTCTACTGTGAGGGGCCTGAGCTCGCAAGGCATGTGTTACCTGAGGGATATCTCTACTGTGTGGGGCCTGAGCTCGCAAGGCATGTGTTACCTGAGGGATAGCTCTACTGTGCGGCCTGAGCTCGCAAGGCATGTGTTACCTGAGGGATAGCTCTACTGTGCGGCCTGAACTCGCAAGGCATGTGTTACCTGAGGGATAGCTCTACTGTGCGGCCTGAACTCGCAAGGCATGTGTTACCTGAGGGCTGGCTCTACTGTGAGGGGCCTGAACTCGCAAGGTATGTGTTACCTGAGGGCTGGCTCTACTGTGCGGGGCCTGAACTCGCAAGGCATGTGTTACCTGAGGATTTGCTCTACTGTGTGGGGCCTGAACTCGCAAGGCATGTGTTACCTGAGGGATAGCTCTACTGTGCGGCCTGAACTTGCAAGGCATGTGTTACCTGAGGGATATCTCTACTGTGCGGTGCCTGAACTCGCAAGGCATGTGTTACCTGAGGGCTGGCTCTCCTGTGCGGGGCCTGAACTCGCAAGGCATGTGTTACCTGAGGGCTGACTCTACTGTGTGGGGCCTGAACTCGCAAGGCATGTGTTACCTGAGGGTTAGCTCTACGGTGCGGAGCCTGAACGTCCAAGATCTGTGGACAGCTCTGCTCTGTCAAACATATGTCAACACCATGTCTGTAACCCCAATTATAAGATTGATTTCATGTCCACCTTAGAGTGTAGCATCTGTGCTGCACCACCCCTGCTATAGTTATAAGCCCCACCTTGTTTCCCCCCTTCCTGCAGCAGAGTGAAGATGAGTACCTATTCTCCTCCACATGTATTTACCCCTACCCTCTGCTCCTCATATTGAGTCTGCACATGTGTACGTGTGTGACACATTTCCTGCAGTGCGCTGCTGTTGCGCACAGCATTGCCACCCCCCCACCGCCGGCTCCCACCCAGTGCAGAGTGATGGATAGTACGAGTGCTTTATGTGGGCTTCTGCCTCATGGCTCTCCATGCCAGCCCTTCTCCTTTCTGCCAGTACTGAGTACCGGCACATCTCCAAGCTAAGGGAAAATGCCGGTACTGAAGTATGTGGCAATGAGGAAGATGTGAACTAGGGCAACGTCCCAGCGGCTTTTGAGGAGGGGGGCCTGTGCTCCTCCCCTCTTTCCCAGCTCTCTCCCACCCTTTTTATATATTCCAATGTTTTACAATGTTTTACAAATCACAGCAATAACTCTCTCTTGGTAAATATCTTCCTTCTCAAGCTCTTGGCTTCTCCACCTCCAACTCCCTCAGTGTCAGTCGCTTCTGCAAGCAGCAAGTTGGTGGTAGATCTATTTCTTCGGCTGGGTCCTCCCTCTGCAGCAGCCTCCCTGCCTCTCTGAAACTCGAAGAGGACCATCCCTGGTTCCGGAATCACCTCAGGACCTTCCTCTTTGCTTCTGCCTTCTCTCTTCCTCTCCCCTGCTGATCTCCTGTCTGATACTGCACTGGTCACCTGGCTACCCTCTGATTCGGGCCCAGGTCCTTGCACGCCTAGTTGCACACCCGCACTGCCTCCTGGCAACCCTTGCACTTGGGTCTGTATCTGTAACCCTACAGTCCCCTTACCTGCACTTTTAGACACTGGCTGTCTGCACTTACCCGTGCACCTGCCACCTGCTGGCCGCACTTCTTGTTATTGTTTTTATCCCATGTACAGCACTGCCCCCTCCCCTTTCCCTTGGCACTTTTCCCCTCCACCTCCCCTGTACTTGCGCAATCTCAATGGAACTTGGCCTAGTAAGATCATTGTCTCTGTCTTCCCTTTGTTCCCCCTCCCTTGCCTCGTTGCGCCTTGAAACCTGTGTATAGGCGCGTTACAAATGCCATATCATATTGTATCATATCATATCATTAAGAACACAACACCACTAGTCCTTACCTTTTCAATACAAAAGGAACATACATGAGACACATGGTTTAATTCAGTGTGCCCTTAGAAATTGAGTGTCTGAAAGTAGACTTGGTTAAGACGTTTTTATTACACCAGGAGCTCCTTGAATAGATAATTAACCGATAACATTTCTGACAGGTGCATGTGTAGGTAAAACATGTTGTTTAGACTTCTTTAATGTGGATATATTCAGACATTGAGCAGCTTAATAGCTGCAATTAACTCATCACTATTAAACAGCTGACAGAGAGAGAACAGATAGAGGGGGGGGTTAGAGCAGGAGTAAAAGAGAGGTAGAGAAAAATGTCAAGGAGAGAGTGAGAAAGTGACAGAGGGGGGGAGCAAGCGAGAGAGAAAAAGAGAGGGAGAGGTAGGGAGAGGAGGGGGCGAAAGAGGCACAGAGGGGAAAAGCGAGGGAGAGAGAAAGAGTGAGGAGTGAGGGTGAGAGAGAGAAAGAGAGAGAGAGGAAGGGAGAATAAGAGAGCGTGGAGCAGAGGAATGACGAGAGAGGTAGAGGGAGAAAGAAAGTTAGAGAGGGAGGGAGAGAAAAGAAGGATGGAGAGTGGTGGTGAGAGGAAAAGAGAGAGATGAAGAGAGGGAGAGGAAGAGAGAGGCATTGGGGAAGAGAGGCAGCGGGGAAGAGAGGCAGCGGGGAAGAGAGACAGTGGGAAAGAGAGGCAGTGGGGAAGAGAGGCAGCGGGGAAGAGAGGCAGCGGGGAAGAGAGGCAGCGGGAAGAGAGGCAGGAGGGATGAGAGGCAGCGGGGAAGAGAGGCAGCAGGGAAGAGAGGCAGCGGGGAAGAGAGGCTGCGGGGAAGAGAGGCAAGCTAGGAGAGGAGACACACAAAATGGATGCTTGGAGCCAGGAGGTGAGTACACGGCGCAGCGAGAGCAAAAGAGAACCCAAAAGAGTTATAGAGTGAGTGATCCACAGACAGACAGAGAGAGAGAGAGTGCTGAGGGTGTTCCTGGAAGAGTGATGGGAAGGGTATACGAGATACCCACCAAGGGAAAGGAACAGAAGGGTAACATGGAAACTTTAGGGAGATGTCGCTGGGTGAGACACGGTTCGCAAGCTATCCACAGGGGGAGAACGTTCGAGATACAGCCAAGTGCTAAGTGTCTTTGTTGCACCGTATGTCCTACTCACCCCTGCCCTCTTGTGCACGCCCCGCTCTTTATAGCCCCGTGCCCCCCTCCCACGCCCTGCACCCCGGCTTTCCTCTCGTACACCCTGCCAGCTTTGCCCACCTGTTGGATGAAAGACCGACGTCCGGAAGCCTGGATCTCTCTGAAGCTGGATCTCTCGGAGCGTGAAGATGGAGACAGCTGGAATAGGGGAAGAAACGGGAGAGTGTGAAGGCCCCAGAGAAGCGACATCGGGCTCGTCTACAGAACACCCCAACTTCATGCCACAAGACTCCCGCCGCACTCATGACTGTGTCTCTCGGAAAGCAGCTTCTGTCATGGCCGCCCCTCCCACTAGTCTCCAGAGGATAGCTCAGGGGCAACGCATAGCTCAGAGGCAATGCGCTCGTCTTGGAAGCAAGACGACGCTGAGCACCACAGATTCGATCCCCGGACCGTGCTCAGAAACCTCTGTGTATTAAACGTGTTATAAATAACCTATTAATGTGCAATTCCTGGGCTAACCCTTCTTCCGTGTTTCCTTCATCCTCTCTTCTTCAAGTCCTCGCTCCCACTTCCTATCTATAGTGCTTCTGGCCCACTACTTCCCCCCTGATCTGTGGCTCTCCTTCCACCAATGGTCCTAATGCACTCCTAGGGGGACATGAAACTTTCAGAATCTCCATCACCCGCCCTCCATCACCCGCCCCCTCCATCTTGCACCCTAATGTCTAACACGCCTTCAGTGAACGGCTGACACACATCCGCAACCCTCTGACCCCCCTCTTCTATCCTCTTTATTCTTACCCTCCAATATCATGGTGCCTCCCACACTCCGAACCCCAACATCCACGTTTCAAGTTTCTTTATTAAAGCACTTGGTAGCATAACGTACATACACATTGTACACATGGCATAGTAACAGCCTGAGTCAGCATGGCAAGGCATATATCATGGCAGGAAATGGTGGTTGAACAAAAAGCACATGTGGCAGCAGAAACACTCAAAAGTGAAACAAAAAAGGATGCAGGTAGGACCGGGTGAAGGCGTCACGGGGTTGAAAGCAGCGGGGAGGATGAGTGGGCACCAGTTGGTAGATTAGGCTACTCAGCGTCTTGCTGTGCCCGCAATAGGAAGGAGCGGAAGGGCTGCCATATCTCTCTGGGGTGGCTGCCCACCGGTTGCAGGCAGTGGAGTCGCCAGGGGGGCACAGGCCCTGGCCCCCCCATGGCCCTCCCTAGCGACGCCACCGGTTGCAGCGATCCCCATTGGTGCTCTGTGGCATTGACCCAGGTGACGGGCCGCATCCAGTGCCGGGGTGAAGGAACTGTGGGCTTAAGCCAGTGTAGCAGCAGGTATTGCATCGCCAGTAGTAGACATCCACTGGCCAGTTTGCGCCTGGGGACCTGTAAAATATTCGATTACATGAAACAAACAGCATATGGGAGTGGCCTCGAGTCTGCTGTCAACCACGTCTGAAAGCACAGCACAGACATCACCCCAGGAAGCGCCCAACCTGGGGCACCGCCACACCATGTGAAAATAGCCCGTGTTGCCATCTCTCCATCTGTGGCAACAACCTGTATGTCTCTGAGAAAAAAGTTGCAATCAGGATGGGGTCTAGTGCTATCTATGCAAAACTTTCAGCTGTATTAAATGCAAACAGGAGTTGTGGAGACCTCGTGGGTTTGGGTACACATACCCCCCCCCAGGTCTCATCTGTGACTACAATGTCCAGTTAGGGACAATGGGGCCCAGTCCTGAATCATGCTATAAAGTGCAGAAACAATGCTGCGGGTGCCATATGCAGTCATGGCATACCCTACTGTGGGATCATTGCCCGGCTCAACAGGAAATTCCGCCTACAGCGCTTTAAAAACCCTTTGGCTAGGTTACCCCCAGGAGATTCCAAAGTTTCTGCCAAGCTAGAGCAGTCACCCTCGTGGGGTGAAATGGGCCTGGGTCAGCAAACCAGGGCGGAAGCACCAGAGACTTGATATCCCGACTCCTCGCCAAGTATTTCTCAAGCTTAACGCGAGGAAGGCACGCTTCATGCGCAAACCAGTAGACTGCATACTGAGCTTGCGCCGCCAACCAGTACAGGCGCAAATCAGGAGCTGCGAACCCTCTCGCGCATAAGTTAAGTCCAGAGTGTCCCACTTAAGGCGCACTGCTCCCGAGTGCCACAAAAAATTATTGATACTGGTGTCTAACTCCGTAAAGAATCCTGCCGCAAGCCACAGTTGTATATTTTGAAAAAAGTAGAGGGTTTGGGAAGAACGCTCATGTTGAGCAGGGCTATTCTGCCCGCAATAGCCAACGCTGGTCGCGCCCATACCTGAAGCCTAAGCGTGAGACCCGTGATGCCTGCTGTGTAATTGGGTGTTAGCAAAATGGCACAATGCCGCGTCACCACTATCCCCAAGTATCTCATCTCCATTGGGGCCCAAGTGATACCGAGCTTCCCATGAGGTTTGGCCACAGCCTCACTTAGGGGGAAAATCTCTGACTTGGTGCAGTTAACTCGAAGGCCCGATAGATCCCCGAACTCGAGGACATTGTGCATTATCAGAGCCAGGTGAACCCCAGGGTCCCTCACATACACTATAGCATCATCTGCATAGAGAGATATCCTTTCTGAGTTCCCAGCCATCCTGATACCTCTGTGTTTGTGTTTATGTCTGATGAGATCTGCCAAAGGTTCTATGGTTATGGCGAATAACAGGGGGTATAGGGGACATCCCTGGCATGTGGCCCCGGCAATAGGTAGCAGTGCTGAAAGCATACCGTTTGGGCTAACTCTAGTGAACAGAGATGTTCACACGATCTGCACCGTCGACACAAAAGCAGGGCTAAATTTGCATTTATCAAGTGTTGCATACATGAATTGCCATGAGACGGAGTCGAAAGCCTTTTCAATATCGAGTGTGGCCGCCACCGCCAGAGCATCCGGGTGTATCTGTGGCAGAATATTGAAGAGCCGACGTAAATTAAACACTGTCGACCATTGAGTTATAAAGCCCACCTAATTGGGATGAATTATACTTGGCATAAGCGGGATTAAGCACCTAGCTAATATCTTAGCAAATATCTCAAGGTCAGAATTTATCATTGAAAGAGGGTTGTGTGACCCGCATTCCTCTGCCGGCTGGTTGTATTTCAGGAGCATGGTGATGACCGCCTCCCTCATGGTTGTGGGAAGCCTGTGCAATTCAAGGGCCTCCACCCATGCCTTGTGGAGGTAAGGAACTAGGAAGGCCTTAAAGTGCTTGTAAAATTCAACAGTAAGTCTGTCAGTGCCGGGGGATTTCCCCGTACGCAGAGCATCAATTGTGTGAGCGATTTCATCCTTGGAGATGGGAATATTGAGTTGAATCGCAGCCTCCGGGGACAGGTGTGGAATGGGAAGTTTATCCAAAAAACTAGCAATGTCCGCAGATGAACAGACATCTTTATTGGCATATAGTTTGGTGTAAAAGGACTCAAAAACCTTATTGACATCAGAGAGAGTATGCACAAAGTCTCCTTCCCTATTTCTAATGAGTGGAATGCAGCCGCTCCCATTCGCCTGGTGGGCTGTACGAGCTAGCAGCTGGCCAGGGCGTGCATCTTCTCCAAACCGTCTAGCCGTAGCCGGGGTGTCTAAGAATTTTAATTCCCTCTCTGTGTGGGCCCTGAAAGTGTCCAAAGCTTCACCGGCCTGCGAGAGCGTGGCCGAGGGGGGTTGAGTGGAGTATCGCTGCTCTAGGGGGCAAAGAGAATCTTCGCTGTCTTTAATGTCTCTCCTGATGGTCCTGAGATCTCCAAACTCAGTAGACATTGCAATCCCATGGATATAGGCCTTAAAGGCCTCCCACAATGCACCCATCAAGGCCAGCAAACTTTAATTTGTCTGGAAGTACAATTGAACATGATCCTGGAGTTTCAAAGCCTACGTCTAGGAGTTCTTGAGTGGCAGTTGGGCCGGGCCTTAGGGAGCCCACGCATCTCGAGAGTAAGATGGGGGAGTGGTTGGAGAATGCCCTAGGCAGAATGCTCACATCGGTGACAACACCAAGCAGGATGCTAGATAAGAGCTACAGGTCAATACGAGAGAAGGAGTCATGCACCATAGAGTGGAATGTATAACCCCGGTCACATGGTGTCACAAGTCTCTCCCCTTCTCACCTGTTTTTCCTTACTTGCGACCTTCTTGGAAGTGACTTCCTTCATTCGCACGGTCCGGGATTATACAGGCCCGTGTGCGAGTCTTCGGATTCCAGCGTGAGGTTTGCATGGTCCTACGCTGGGTAACGTTCAAACATCCAGGATCGGGAACCAGGAAGGAAACAATGTCTTGACTCTGAGGTACGGGAGTATTGTAGGACCGAGTACAGAGAGGATCCAGGAAGGAAGCACGGAAGTAGGTAGGGCAAGGAGAGGGAACAAACGGGAATTAGAATCAGGGAATTGGGAACAAGGACTAGAAAGGGAATGCCGAGCGGACCCCGGTAACACACATCTGACTACTCCAAGCAGTAGAGTTGAGACGCACAGAGCCGCGGGGGCGTGGCTGTTTAGTAGGAGGTTGCACGTAACGTGCAAAGGCTGGTAAGCAGTGTTTTCGAAAGTGACAGCCATGTTGGAAGGAACATGGAGTTCAGACCTCAGTGCATCATGGACCAGGAAGTCCAGAATGGACGTAATCGGCGGTTCATGACAGTATGCTTCCTCCGAAGCCCGGCACCTCCGGGTTTGCCTGGGTGGATATGATGATATCTTTGTATCAATCGGGGGGCATTCATGTTAGAGACAGGTTCCCAGGTGCGCTCACTGGGAGGATATCCTTTCCATTCGACCAAATACTGGAGTTGACCTTTTCTGTACCTGGAGTGACATATCCTGGAAACCTCGAATTCGAGTTGGTTATTGGCAATTACTGGAGTTGGTCTTGGAGGAGTTCGAGTGGATTGAACAAATGGTTTTAACAGAGAAGTGTGGAAGACTGGATGGATCCTTTTCCACGACTCTGGAAATCGGAGTCGATAGGCCACTGGATTAGCAATTTCCCTTATGGAGACAGGTCCGTAATACCTGGGAGCCAATTTATTTGGTCGTAAATGTTGAGGAAGGAGTTTTAAAGACAACTAAACCATATCTCCGACTGCATAAGAAGGACTAGGCCTTCTTTTAGTGTCTGCATAGTGTTCAACATCTTTTTGGACCTTTTACAGGTGTTCCTTGGCTTCCTTGTGCACATTGATCAGTGTTTCAATCCAGGAATCGACCGGAGGAACTGGGGTAGGATGTGGAAGAACGGAGGGTAGTACTGAAGGGTGAAATCCTTGGCTGCAAAAGAACGGACTGATCTTGATAGCTGAATGATCCAAATTGTTGTAGGCTAATTCGGCTACAGGAATCAAGAGTGACCAATCATCCTGTACCTTGGTGGCGAAGCAGCGAAGGTACTGTTCCAAGGTCTGGTTGACTTGTTCAGTTGCTCCATTGGTCTGTGGATGATACCCCGAGGATAATGCACACTGGATCCCCAATATCCGACATTGTTGTTTCCAAAACTGGGATATGTACTGGGGCCCTCTGTCGGAAATGATCTTGGAAGGTAGGCCATGAAGCCTGAATATGTGTTCCAGAAAAATTCCAGCCAATTCAGATGAAGATGGTAGCTTGTACAAAGGTGTAAAATGAGCCATGTGTGTAAACAAATCGATGGTAACCATTATGGTTGTGTATCCTCTTGATTGGGGTAATTCCACGGTAAATCTGTGGCAATGATTTCCCAAGTTCTCGTCGGTATCGCTGGTTGATGTAAGAGACCCGCTGGTCTTCTGTTATCATATTTATTCTGATTGCACACTGCTCAGGATTGGACATAAGTTCTTACGTCGTCTTTCATCCTTGGCCACCATAACTGTCTCTGTATAAGACGGAGGGTGTTGGTGATTCCACAGTGTCCGGAATGGAGGGTATCATGGCATAGATTTGTGATCTTAAGTCTCAGCTCTTGTGTGGGAATAGCAGCCGTGTTTCCTTGAATAGAAATCCGTCCTTCATCTTGAGGTTCCTTAAATTTCTTCCTTTAAACTCCTTCCAAAGTTTGGAAGCCGGTGTCTTGGCTCGAATATCCTCCTGTAGTGTAATGGCTTGAGCAACGAACATTGTGTTAGGAAACATCTTGGGAAAGGTCCGGTCCTCAAGGGGTTCATAATCAGGACGCCTGGACAGGGCATCAGCTATGAGGTTATGTGCTCCAGGAAAATGGTGGATTTGGAATTTATATTGGGCAAAAAAGAAGGCCTAGCGGGCCTGATGGCTGTTTCTGCACCCCAGGGATTGTAAGACCTGTAAGTTCAGCTGGTCCGTACGGACTTGTACTGGGTGTTTGGTTCCCAGAAGGAGATGACGCCAGTCAGTGAAGGCTTGCCTGATGGCTAGCAACTCCTTCTCCAGGACGGAATAATGAGTTTCACTGGGAGTCAAAGTACGGGAGAGATAGGCAATGGGATGTTCCATCTTGTCATTAAGCTCTTGTTTCAAAACTGTTCCGATGGCGTAGTCGGATGCATCAGTTTCAACTAGGAAGGGTCGGTCTGTATCAGGTTGAGCTACGATAGGGACTTGATTGAACTCCAATTTCAATCGTTGAAATATTGACTCCTGAGCTGAGGACCACTGAAACGGAGTGTCTTTCTTTAAATGTGTGACTATAGGGTGTAAAATGTCGGAAAACTTGGGTATGAATTTCCTGTAAAAGTTAGCGAGCCCCAGGAAGGATTGAATGTGTTTCACAGTGGTAGGAACAGGCCAAGACAGGATGGAGTCAACCTTGGAAGAATCCATTCCAATGCCTTTTGGGCTAAGAACAAATCTGAGGTAGTGAACGGTGGATACATGAAAAAGACATTTTTCAGGTTTGGCCAGGCGCTTATGTTCACGTAAATGCTGTAGAACTGCCTTGACGTGTTCTGAGTGTTTCCGAGGTTCCTTGGAGTAAATCAATATGTCGTCTAGGTATACAATGACGTAAAGGAACAACATGTCAGAAAAAACCCGATCCATGAAACGTTGGAATACAGCGGGGGAATTAGCAAGTCCAAAGGGCATCACCAGATACTCAAAGTGGCCAAAGGGAGTTTCTGAAGGCTGTTTTACACTCATCGCCTTCTTTTATACGAATGAGATGGTAGGCACCCCTGAGATAGAGTTTAGTGAAGATGACTGCACCCCTCACTGCTTCCAGGATGTCCGAAATAAGAGGTAATGGGTAATGGTCCTTGAGGGTGCATTGATTAAGGCCACGGTAATCCAAACATGGTCTAAGCTCCTTGGAATCTTTCTTAGGAACGAAGAAGAGAGAGGCTCCCGCTGGGGACTTGGAAGGTCGAATAGTTCAGTTTGTTAGGTTGGTGTCCAGATATTCTCTGAGGGCCCTCTTTTCTGGCTCGGATAGAATTAACATTCTTCCAGAGGGAATCACCGCTGAAGGTTCAGTATCAATGGCACAATCTTCAGGTCTGTGAGGTGGGAGAGATTGAACAATGGCCATTGAAAACACATCTGAGTATGTTTGGTATGCCTGGGGATCTGGACGATGTTGGAGACAGTTACCGAGGATTGCCGGGGTTCCTGGAGATTTTCTGAGGGGTTTGGCAAGGTGGTAAGAGATAAACAATGGGGCATGCAGTGTTCTGATCCAAGAAACAAGGAGCCTGCGGCCCAATTGATTTATGGATTGTGTTTCTGTAGCTAAGGCATGCCTAAAACCATGGGATAGTGGGCAGATCGTATGATGTCAAATCTAATAATCTCTTGATGGTTGTTTATCGAAAGCTGAATCTCCTTGGTTTGATGAGTTATGGGTCCCGAAGAAAAGGGTCTGCCATCAATGGCTTCAACAGGTTGCATTACCTCTTTGGTTTCCTGGGGAATGTTATGGCTGAAGGCCCAATCATGATCTATGAAAATGCCCATGGCCCCGCAATCTACTAAGGCCAGGATGGGGTAGGACTCTTTTTTGGAAGGTGACAAAAATGTCTGCAAAATCATGAGATTGTTCTGTCCTGGGGAGTTCAAGGAAGGAATTGATGAGGAGCGAACATCTTTCTCCTGAAACTGTGCTCCATTTAGGATCGGGAGCTGGCGTTTCCCGAACGCCGAGGCGGCGCAATAGGACACTCTCTTACAAGGTGTTTTTTCAGAGGCACAATACATACACAGTCCTGTATTGATCCAACAGATCCTTTCTTGGGAGGAAATTGGTCCTCGGAAGGCACCTAGCTGCATGGGTTCTGGATCTGAGACCTGGGATGCAACAGCTTCTTTCTTGTAGGGGTGGTCTGTGACTGCCTTTGGGGATGTTGGCTTAGACTTCCTTTTCTCTGCCTTCCTTTCTTGGATCCGGAAATAAATCTGTAGAGAGAGGTCCGTGAGATCTTGGGAGGAGCTTGGGCAAGCTACCCTAGCTAATTCATCCTTTATTTCATCATTCAGACCTCGTCGAAAGAGGGTGAAGCTGGCTTCTTGGGACCAATCAGCCTCTTTTGCTAGTTGTTTAAAGCGGGTCACATATGTAACCATATCCTGGGACCCTTGATGGAATTCAAGCAGTCTTTCTTGTGCACTGAACACAAGTTCTGGGCGATCAAACATGGACTTAAGGGCGTCCACAAACCCATCGTAATTATCCAGGAGTGCATCACCCGCATTGACTAAGGGGGTTGCCCAGGTTAAGGCATTGCCCGTGAGATGTGATATCTCAAATCCCACCTTAGCTCTTGGGGTGGAAAAGTAGTACGGTTTGAAGGTAAAATGTACCAAACAAGAATCAAGGAAGGAACAGAGGGTTTTTGATGAGCCATCGTATTTGTCCACTACTCCTCCCAACATCACACTTTCTTTGGCTGCAGAGTCACGAGATAAAACTAACTGCTTTAATGCCGCATTCTCTGACTTAAGGTTCTGGACTTCAGTAGTTCATTCCTGCATACCTCGCATGAGGTCTTGAACTGTGGCTTCCATGTCTGCCTTTGTATCAGGTTTGAGGCGTCTCAATCTGTCACAAGTCTCTCCCCTTCTCACCTGTTTTTCCTTACTTGCAACCTTCTTGGAAGTGACTTCCTTCATTCGCACGGTCCGGGATTATACAGGCCTGTGTGCGAGTCTTCGGATTCCAGCGTGAGGTTTGCAATGTCCTACGCTGGGTAACGTTCAAACATCCAGGATCGGGAACCAGGAAGGAAACAATGTCCTGACTCGGAGGTACGGGAGTATTGTAGGACTGAGTACAGAGAGGATCCAGGAAGGAAGCACGGAAGTAGGTAGGGCAAGGAGAGGGAACGAACGGGAATTAGAATCAGGGAATTTGGAACAAGGACTAGAAAGGGAACGCCGAGCGGACTCCGGTAACACACGTCTGACTACTCCAAGCAGTAGCGTTGAGACGCGCAGAGCCGTGGGGGCGTGGCTGTTTAGTAGGAGGTTGCACGTAACACGCAAAGGCTGGTAAGCAGTGTTTCGAAAGTGACAGCCATGTTGGAAGGAACACAGAGTTCAGACCTCGGTGCATCATGGACCAGGAAGTCCAGAATGGACGTAATCGGCGGTTCATGACACATGGGTGAAGGACGCTACACACGTCCAACATATGTAGGTCGGTCATCCTGTCCTGTATCATTCTGGCAGCTCTTGTAAATACCCTCAAGCTTTGACCATATCTATCTAGGTTCATATCTAGAATGGTACTGAAGTCTCCACCCCACACTATAGGTACCAGGGGATACAGAGAAATCATATCCAAGAGTGCAGCATAAAATCCAGGATCATCCAAGTTGAGACCAGATATATTCAGCAAGATTAATTCTCTGCCCGCTAGTGCTCCATAAACCATGACGTATCTACACAGTGGGTCCATATGAACCTTCCTGTTTGTGACTGGGTAGAGTTATGGAGCAGGATCATTACCCCCCTGGACTGTGTGGCGTATGTGGTATAGAACCTGTCCTTACCCCATTTTCTGATGAATCCCTCACATCCCTCCCTCACCGCATGACTTTCCTGCGGGAATTAAAGCTTCTGCCTTCTGATCAGGTTCCCAATCCCCTGAATGTTCCAATTTAGGCACGTAAGCTCACCAATTATCCCAGTGTAGAACACACCTCCCACACACCAGCAACCCACCTATGAGAGAGAGTGTCGCAGGTAGTGCCATGAATATTGACGGCAAAATAAACCAAGTGCATTTTAAACCCCATTTTCAACCCCCCACTCCTCTGTCCCCTCCCTCATTCTCCCCACAAATGGGGAGATGAATCCCCAAAATCGAGCCTCCCAACAAACATTGGAACATTGCATGGGGGGGCCGGCACACGGAAGGTGGCCTGGGCCACATGGACGACTATTGAAGTAAAGAGCGTCAAACATCAATATAACTCCTGAGGCAGCGAGTAACGGAGAGGTGATGTGGAGAAAAAAGAGCTTGGTACCGAACAGGGGTGCTGCAGAAGTGCGTCAAAGCAGGTCTAAGCAACGGAAAAGGAGAAATGTGGGCAAGCATAGAGCGACATGACCCAGCGGCTTGCTCGTCTATAAATGTCATGGTTTCCTCCAGGAGTCTGAAGAAGTACATCTTGTGCCTGCCTTCAATACGCAATTTAGCTGGATACAACATGGCGTACTTCATGCCCAAATCTCAAAGCCTCTTTTTCACTGTGACCAATGTTTCCTTTCTTACTGTACTGCCACAGAGAAATCCGGCTACAAATAGAACCTACTGGAGCCCAAGAGTAGCTCGCCCATTTCTCTGGTGGTGCGCAGGATCGCGTCCTGGTCTTGTTAATTCAGTATACAGGCTTGGGCCTCAGCATCAGGGATCTGTGATCCCGCTTCACCGTGTCCTGTGGTGACAGCTTGGGATGGTCAAGGAGGATCAAGATAGTGTGCTCCACAAAATCCTCCATGGGACCATTCAGGTTGTTTTTGGGGACTCCAATAATTCGAATGTTGTTGCAATGCGACCTTGAGTCCAGCTCATCGTTCTTTCTGGTGACCATATTGACTTGCTTGGTGAATGAGGTCACATCGGAATTTTAGCGAGGCAATGTTGTCTTCCAAAGCGCTGAGCCTGGTGTCCGCCTCCGTCAGTTGAAGACCCGCCTTTAATCAGCTGAGATTTGATGCAACAGATTGTACTTCTCATGTTGTGCAGCTTGTTAATGATTGCAGAGAAAACCTCCTACATACATGCCATCATACACTGCATCTCCGTAGTTACTCTGCGGTCACCCTCTGCAGCCGACAGCGGGGCATTGCCAGCGACCTCGGCTGTCTAAGGGGTGGTCTTGGCATACATATTTATAGAACTCTGCTTCTCCCCCGCACAGGCATGTGCGCAGTGGCGCAGCTCCCTTAGGTTTCTGCTTGTGACAGCCCCAAACTCCAAGTGGACCGCGCGGATGTCAGGGCCGGGGTCGGCATCATCAAACACTAGCTATGCGCTAACATGGAGTGTTTCTCCAGTTCTTTCTCTGGCCGGTCTCCACCCCCCACGTAGATAATAGTGCACCAGAACCTGCGGCAGTTAGTAGGAGTATTGTGTGCACCCCCCCACAATATGATGGCTTAGTGCACAAAAGGATCAGGATTTGGATTAGCTGGTGCGCACCCGGTATACCTGGAGCTCGAAGTAGCCAATGCAGGTAAAGCTCCCACGCATGGTGGGTAGAAGAAGCCAGCGCTCCTAGTGCCTCGCATGCAGTTACAGTGGTGGCCCCCAACACGCACTCAAAAAAAGAGCATCCTGGGGGGCGGGGGGTAGTGCCAGACAGGTACCAGAGCAATAGGCCATGGGCCGCACCATAAATTGTTGCGCAGGTAGGTAAATCGGGGCCCGGCTAGAGGAAAGGGCCTAGTCAGCGTAGCAGCCGGTGTGTGCATATGAAGCCCCACAGTGTTGCATGTCTTACCCCTACGCCGTGCCTGGGGAAGCAGGGAGGATCCATTTCACAACGAGTAATGATGGGGGCCAGGTTTAAAGTTCCTTTGCAGGATGCACTCAGCGCGTGCAAGCCCAGGCACGTGCAGTTCTTGTGAGCTCAGTCCAGCGGCTCTGCCGTAATCGCCCTCACCGTGGCAGCCTGCGTCAAAGTAACCCACCAGCAATGGCATTGCAGGCTGGGCGCTCTCCTCCCTAGAATGCAGCCTGAAATGTAAAGATTTCGCCTAGATTTCGCCATGTCCGAATTGGTGGCCGCTCATTTTCTGTGAGGGCTGCCAAGCTATGGAATGCCCTGCCCATTTCAATTCGGTCTACGGTTGCCCCTCTGCATTCAGACGTACTTTAAAAACTTTGCTGTTCTGATTTTTCTGCTCGGCCTTTGGTGCCTTCTCAGTCTAGTTAGCGCCAGGTTGCCTTTTGATGTCAGTTGCACTGCACTTTCGAACAAAATGGATAACATGACATAAAGTTGATTCCAGGCCCAGCGGCTCCTGCCTCGTGGGCTGCCTCACAGCAGGGGCACCGCAGTGCTGGTGAGCCCGGGGCTGAACAGTAATGCAGCAATCATGTAGTGGCTGCCCCGACAGGCCGCGCACCTCTTCCAGGCTTCGATCGCCAATTCTGGCACAGTAGCAGAGTCTCACAGAGAGTGAGACACTGCAAACTGGAGTGCCTCACCTCAGGTTCCTAGATATAACACCAGCGACCAAAGTAGTATCAAGCAGGAGCAGCAAACGGTCGCCAGAGGCTCCGGGACGGGAGAGCTCTACGGAAGAGTGTCCATACTGGATCGTGCGTAACATTGCCCCCAAAATCCACCTTTCTAAATTGATGTATAACGTAGACACCCGGGCACCTTATCCTGCAGAGGTTAATTCCTCCCTTTTAGTCCACACTCTCTCTTACCCAGTTCTCTATCGAGCAAGACTCCTGCAACGTCAACTCTGCCCCTGGCTGTCCATTTGAACACCCAGGTGCTAAAGTTCCCCCATCTGGCCCTTGTGACAGACATGCACATTCTCAAGACCAACATGTGACTCTTCCTTAGATAATGGCACAAGGACTGCTCCCCTTCACACCTGTCCTCCCAAAAAAGTTGCTCTTTCTTGGTCTGTTTACCAAATTGGATAAAGGGAACTGCAGCTACTTCACCATCCCTCTCTCCTTGCTCCGATCTCACCTCTTAATTCTGCACTATCTACAAGTCATGTTCCCCCTGTGCTCTGCACTATCCTACAGGCCATGTTCCCCCTGTGCTCTGCACTACCCTGCAGGTCATTTTCTCCCTATGCTCGCAGTATCCGAAAGGCCATGTTCCCCCTGTGCTCTGCACTACCCTGCAAGTCATATTCCCGCCATGCTTGCACTATCCTACAAGTCATGTTCCCCCTGTGCTTGCACTACCTTACAAGTCTTATTCCTGCCATGCTTGCACTATCCTACAGGCCATGTTCCCCGTGCTCTGCACTATCCTACAGGCCATGTTCCCCATGTGCTCTGCACTATCCTACAGGCCATGTTCCCCCTGTGCTCTGCACTACCCTGCAGGTCATGTTCTCCCTATGCTTGCAGTATCCTATAGGTCACATACTCCCCATGCTTGCACTACCCTACAGGTCATGTTCCCCGCTGTGCTTGCACTACCCAGCAGGCCATGTTCCCCCTGTGCTCTGCACTACCCTGCAGGTCATTTTCTCCCCATGCTCGCAGTATCCGACAGGCCATGTTCCCCCTGTGCTCTGCACTACCCTACATGTCATGCTCTCCCCATGCCTGCAGTATCCTATAGGTCACGTTCTCCACGTGATTGCACTACCCTACAAGTCATATTCCTGCCATGCTTGCACTATCCTACAGGTCATGTTCTCCCTATGCTTGCACTACCCTACCGGTCATGTTCCCCACTGTGCTCGCACTACCCAACAGGTCATGTTCCCCCTGTGCTCTGCATGAACATGATGCCCCCCTTTCTGTGCCCCCCCTCGCACACACAGGTGTTGCCTGTTTTGCTTGATTCTTCTACCCTGCTCCCCCTTTCCCCTCTCTAGGCTACTTCTGTAGGAGTCTGTCCTTATACCTTCTGGTTTCACCATCACCGTCTTGTGGCCAATGCTGGATTTGACTTTTATGGACTTCATTGATTCACAGTGCGCCACCCTTTCTCAAGACTCATGCTGGACTTCCTTTGCATCTTGTACTCATGGTGCCCCTGAATCATGCTGGTCCCATCTTCATCTTGTATCCTGGCTTGCAACATTATGTGTTACTACTGACTTCTGCAGTTGTATTCTCTCTCCCCTCTTGCTTCTCCACTCTTTGTGACTGTTTACTCTCTGTTCTCTCCTCCCCGCTCCCTTCCTCCGATCTCCTCCTCTCCTCCCCTTACTTTCTTCTATGCGCTTACTCTATCAGAATTGTCCCTGGACCTAGTATGATAGCAACCTCGTCCGTCTCCTCCCCCCTCCATTTACTTGTTTTTTTCCTCTTCCACCCCCCTCCAGAACTATCTGAAATGTCGTCAGCCCTAGTACGATAGTTGCTTGTGTTGTTCCTCCCCTCCCTTTCTGCACCCCTCTCCCTCACCTTTTGTTTTCTCCGGCTCTACCAGAAATGTCTTCAGGCCTAGTACAGTAGTTGCCTGTCTGTTTCCATTTCCTTCCCACTCTCCCCCTCCCTCCCTTCCTTATCTATGTCTTAGCTCTTGCACTATCTGAAATGTCATCAGGCCGAGTACGATAGTTAATTTCACATCCTTACTGTTCATGACCTGTAAGAATGTCATTGTATTTTCCCTTGTTCCCTCCCTTGCCTTGAAGCGCTTTCAAACACATTGTATATAGGCGCTATATAAATAAACTATCATATCATGTGATATCACTACCCTACATGTAATGTTTTCCCCATGCTTGCAGTATCCTATAGGTCATGTTGTCCCCGTGCTTACAAGTCATATTCCCACCATACTTGCACTATTCTACAGGTCATGTTCCTCCATGCTTGCACTATTCTACAGGTCATGTTCCTCCGTGCTTGCACTATTCTACAGGTCATGCTCCTCCGTGCTTGCACTACCCTACTGGTCATGTTACCTGGTGCTCTTCACTACCCTACAAGTCATGTTCCACCCGTGCTCTGCACTACCCTACAGGACATGCTCCTCCAGTGCTCTGCATTACCCTACAGGTCATGCTCCCTTCCTGTGCTCACACTAGCCAGCAGGTCATGCTCCCCCATGCTCTGCACTATTCTACAGGTGATGCTCCCCCGTACCCTGCAGTACCCTACAGGTCATGCTCCCGTCTTGATTTGCACTACGCAGCAGGTCACGCTCCCTCGTGCTTTGCACTGCCATACAGGTCGTGTACCCCCTGTGCTCTGCACTACCTTACAGATCAAGTTCCCCCTGTACTCTGCACTATCCTACAGGTCATGTTCCCCTGTGCTTTGCACTACCCTACAGGTCATGCTCCCCACGTGCTCACACTACCCATGCAGGTCATGCTCCCCCATGCTCTGCACTACCCGGCAGGTCATGCACCCCGTGCTCTACACTTTCCTACAGGTCATGCTCCCCGTGCTCTGCACTACCCTACATGTCATGCTCCCCACGTGCTCACACTACTCATGCAGGTCATGCTCCCCCGTACTCTGCTCTACCCAGCAGGTCATGCACCCCGTGCTCTACACTTCCCTACTGGTCATGCTCCCCCCGTGCTCTGCACTACCCAGCAGGTCATGCACCCCGTTGTCTACACTTCCCTACAGGTCATGCTCCCCCTGCTCTGCACTACTCTACATGTCATGCTCCCCCCGTGCTCACACTACCCGGCAAGTCATGCTCTGCACTACGCAGCAGGTCATGCACCCCGGACTCTACACTTCCCTACCGGTCATGCTCCCCTGTGCTCTGCACTACCCTACAGGTCATGTACTCCCATGCTCTGCACTACCCAGCAAGTTGTCCTCCCGGTGCTCTGCACTACCCTACAGGTCATGTTCTCCCATGCTCTGCACTACCCAGCAAGTCATGCACCCCTGTGCACTACACTTCCCTACCGATCATGCTCCCCTGTGCTCTGCACTATCCTACAGGTCATGCTCCCCTGTGCTCTGCACTACCCTACAGGTCATGTTCTCCCTTGCTCTGCACTACACAGGAAGTCATGCACCCCTGTGCACTACACTTCCCTACCGATCATGCTCCCCTGTGCTCTGCACTATCCTACAGGTCATGCTCCCCTGTGCTCTGCACTACCCCACAGGTCATGTTCTCCCATGCTCTGCACTTTCCAATCCTCTCTGCTAACAACTTTGCCCAATTCTTCTCTTCTAAGATCTCAAAGAACTCTCCTTTTCCTCTGACTCCCTACAACCTTGTCTGCGACCTCTGTCCTCCTTCTCTCCTCACCCGCTGAACTAGCACCCATTCTCCAGAAAGCTAAACCATCTTGAACCCCATTAACCTCAACACCTTGTCATCTATGACCTGCTCGTGTACCTCCCCGATCTTTAACATCTCCATCGTACAACTGGGATTGTCCTTGCCTGTTTCAAAATAGCCACGCTAGCCCCCCTCCTTCCAAAGCCCTCTGCTGACCCCAACAACCCTCCAACCACTCGAAAACCCCTCAACTTGCCAGCTTTAAATGTACTATTTTGAGGTCAATGACCTCTGTGACCCCAGCCAATGCTATTGACCCATGCCTCTAATCTTGCAGTGGCTGTTGAACCTGTTGACCTCCCTTCTCTCTTTCCTATCCTCTCCCATATCGGCACCCAAAACACTGCACTTGCTTAGAGTGCTCCCTTTCTCTGTCATATCTCCCACTCTCCTACTCCCCTCCTCCCGACTAACCCTACCCGCCCTCCTTCCTGTTTACAGATCTGCCAGAGCGCCTGGGGACCAATTCCGTTGGTGACTGTGCGCTATATATGTACCTTTTACATAACATAACATATCTGGTCACGCCCATCTCCCAGGTGGAGTTCCCCACGTTCCCGCCATGGCTCACTCCCATGTATCCTCGACACGTCCTCTCAGTAAACGCATACCCTAATTTAGGTTCTCCTGTCCCTTACTAACAAATGTCACCCAGATAACCCACTTTCCCACGTTTCCCCCAATTCTACTCCAGCTGTCTTTGGGCCATCTACCATGGAGGTACTTTACCTCCTGCCTTGTCATGCCCTACCCCTTCTCATCGCCCTTGTCCTCTCCCCCTCTTCCTTCTTCCCCCAGGGATCGTAACATTGGAGTAGTCCTTCAACAGCGATCTCAGGATCCACAAATTCATCACCTCAGCTGCAGTTGCTATAAGTCTCATCCTCACTGACCACTCCACTTGAAGGATCATCTCCGACCTTGTACTCAGTCGACTCAACCACTCCTCTAGCCGCCTCTCAGCCTCTCTCTTTACTCTTTACCAATTCACAAACTTTGCATCTTGTGCTCTGTAAATCCTCCCCTGCTCCTCTCCCACCTCTGCTCACCAACCATATGAATGCTGGACCTCCACGCCACAATGATCCAATTTCCATCCCATCATCTTTGAATCAATTCATGGCCTGACTCCTCCCTATCTGGCCAACTCCACCACTCGCTGATCCACGCCTTGTGGTTCGATGACAATTAGTCATCAGAAAAACACAGGCTGCCCTTTGTGCCGGCATTGAAATGGCAGTCTGATCACTGCCTCATTGCCCTTCCCGCCCCTCTGTCTGGGTGCACATCCCAGCGGGCCTTTATTTCTCATGTGCTCTTTTCATGGCCCGAACTTCACCCCCTTTACGACCCTCACCAGTGGACCACTCACCCTCCAGTTCAGCCTCTTGCACATTATGTGGCACAGCTAAATGTTTTCTGCCACACCATGCTGTGCCTCCATGTCACACTATCAGTATATTTGTGCACACAGCGTATATGACTCCTGGGGAGGTTTCACTGGCCCAGTAGCAGTCTGGTGTTTTTCGACCGCCCAAATCCAAATGTACGCTGCCCCTCTTCTTCCCACCAGAACTTTACTCGGCATCTCTGGTCCACCCCGTGCCGCCACACTACAGCTCCCTTTCACCTTTTTACTCCCTATACTCTGGCACCATATATGTTCTGTAATGTTATTGGGCATTTGTATAGCACCTTTTCTATCATTGGTATGACCTTGCTGCATTCAGATCTGCTGTTAAACTCCATCTCTTCTCCCTGGATGGGGCCGTGCCCTAAACAAGCACATTATCCCACCCCCTTCATCACCTTCTCCCTCCAGTTGTACCTAATGTTGATCGCCTATTGCACATAACTTATGTTGTCGGTCTGTGCTATCCCCATGGGATCTCACTAGAATATTCCCACTCCTTTGCCTGGTCCATGACCTGCCATTTTATCACTTTGACCTTTTGCAAAGCACCCTGCAAAGGGATTGCTCAAGTGTACACCATTTCTGATCGAAACAGTCACCTTCTTGCATAATGAAAGAAAATATGAAAAAATGCTGTCTCTTAAACCAGGGATACAGAATGGCTCTCTTTGTATGGAGCGTTTACGTTTAGACTCAGCAAGAAACTACCTCTAAAGCACTAAGCCTGCATGGTACATGTTAATGTAAGCCCTGTAGATCGATGCATCTCGCCCTATAGCTGTATTGTTGTGGCTATAAAGATTCTGAGGCGAGTGTACTTCCGCGCCTTATGTTTGTATTGCTTATTCTCATGTAAGCTGTCAGGAGCTGTCAGGAGGTCTCCTTCTATTTCTCTATGTTTGAAGGCTTATGCTTGAGTAAGCTCTGAGGAGAGCTCCCTCTCTAGCCGTGTGTTTGTATGACTTGTGCTTAGGTAAGCTGAGAGCTCCTTCTCTTGCCCTGTATTGGTCTTGTGTCTCTGAAGGTCTGTATCGAGCTTCCGTCCAACCCTAAGCAGTCTGTTGCTGTAACTCTGTCTCAAGACCCCCATCCCGCCCAGTGCATTGTGTTGTTTTATGCTTTGGCTCAAGTTCTCGCTCACGCCTTTGGCTGTGTGTTACTGTAGTTCTGCAGGGAGCACCCTCTCATACCTTGGGCCGGAAAGCTTGTGTTACTGTGTGTGCATCATGCAGGGTTACACATTATCTTGCCTAAGCCAAGCGCTACCCGCTGCAATGTGTCCTCGTGTTACCCAGGACAGCACAGGATTTTCTAAGGGTACTAAGGAAATCTTAATTCACTTTCTTCGAAAAGAAAAGGATGCACTTACTGTCAGGTAAACGTAGGACTCGTTCTCCAAGGCTCTTGAAATATGGGTGCCGTAAACCACCTTCTGCTGATATCCGGCTTTTCACCTCAAACTGAAAACACAAGAGACTTATCATGAGTTGTGCATGTCAGTGCAGTCAACCTGCAAGAAAAGCATCTGAGTTCTAATCTATATCCGTATCTAATCTATATCTATACCTAAACTATATATCTATCTATAAAACTTCATCTAATATATATCTGTCTCTAATGATCTAATGTATATCTATATCTAAGCACTAGATCTATCTTTAAACCTATTTCCAATCTAAATCTCTATCTAATCTATATCTATACCTAAACTATATAACTATCTCTAAATCTATATCTAATCTATATCTGATCTAATCTATATCTATACCTAAACTATATATCTATCTCTAAATCTATATCTAATTTATATCTGTATCTATACCTAAAATCTATCTCTAAACCTATATCTAATCTATATCTGATCTAATCTATATCTTTACCTAAACTATATATCTATCTCTAAATCTATATCTAATTTATATCTGTATCTATACCTAAAATCTATCTCTAAACCTATATCTAATCTATATCTGATCTAATCTATATCTATACCTAAACTATATATCTATCTCTAAATCTATATCTAATTTATATCTGTATCTATACCTAAAATCTATCTCTAAACCTATATCTAATCTATATCTGATCTAATCTATATCTATACCTAAACTATATATCTATCTCTAAATCTATATCTAATTTATATCTGTATCTATACCTAAAATCTATCTCTAAACCTATATCTAATCTATATCTGATCTAATCTATATCTATACCTAAACTATATATCTATCTCTAAATCTATATCTAATTTATATCTGTATCTGTACCTAAAATCTATCTCTAAACCTATATCTAATCTATATCTGATCTAATCTATATCTATACCTAAACTATATATCTATCTCTAAATCTATATCTAATTTATATCTGTATCTATACCTAAAATCTATCTCTAAACCTATATCTAATCTATATCTGATCTAATCTATATCTATACCTAAACTATATATCTATCTCTAAATCTATATCTAATTTATATCTGTATCTATACCTAAAATCTATCTCTAAACCTATATCTAATCTATATCTGATCTAATCTATATCTATACCTAAACTATATATCTATCTCTAAATCTATATCTAATTTATATCTGTATCTATACCTAAAATCTATCTCTAAACCTATATCTAATCTATATCTGATCTAATCTATATCTATACCTAAACTATATATCTATCTCTAAAACTATGTCTTGTCTATAGCTGTATTTAAGCTATAGCTATAGCTAAACAATTTATTTATCTTTAAAGCTATATCCAATCTATGTATGTATCTAATATATATCTATACCTAAACTATACATGTATCTCTCAACCTATATATAATCTATATCTGTATCTAATCTATATCTATAGCTAAACGATATATGTATCTCTAAAACTTTTTTATTAATCTATAGCTGTATCTGTATCTAATCTATATATATATACCTAAACTATATATCTATCCCTAAACATACATCTGATCTATATCTATACCTAAAATCTATCTTCAAACCTATATCTAATCTATATCTATAAAAGCCTATTTGATTTTTTCTGAGGAGATTAGGAGTGGAGTGCATGGAGTAGAGCCTTTTGTGTTTGTTTTGTGCATGACCTAGGGCTTAGGCCATTGACTCACACCATGCATGCACCCTCAACATTTGTGATCATTGTTAGTGTGTAATTAGTCCACACATTAGACACGGGGGGTAGCTCAACAAGAGAACAGCCGATTTTAGTTCATTAATCGATATCTAGACCTAAAATCTATCTTTAAACCTATATCTAAAATATATCTGTATGTCTTTACCTGAGCCATATAGATATCACTAAACCTATATCTAATCAATATCTAATCCATATCTGTATCTAATCTATATATACATCTAAGCTTTATATATCTATATCTATATATCTTTAGGTATATCTACTCTTTATGTATATCTCATCTATATTCAAGCTATATATCTATCTTTAAATCTTTATCTAATGTATAACTATACATACGATATATACGGTATATACATACTATATATCTATAGCTATAGCTATAGCTCTAGGTATATCTTTATCATAGATATGTATATATATCTAAACCTATATGTAATCTATATCTTTAATCTATATCTAAATTTAAGACATCTATCTATACATCTATATCTAATATCTATATATCTATAGGCATGTCTACTCTATATGTATATCTCATCTATATTCAAGCTATATGTCTATTTCTAAATCTATAGCTAATGTATAACTATATATATGATTTATACATAATATACCTATAGCTGGATATCTGTATCTAAGCTATATATCTACTCTAAATGTAATGTCTATATAGCTATAGCTATATCTGTATATCTATAGGCTACACCATAGCTATATCTAATCTATATATGTTACATATATTTAATTAATATAATATATTTAACAGATATAGATAACATATAGATTTAGAGACATGCAGCTCAAATACAGATGAAGATATGTATAGATTATATATAGCTATGGTGAAGCTATATATATATATGTATATATATATATATAAAATATAGATATAGAATATATATAGTTATACATTGGATATAGATTCAGATATAAATATCTTGGATATAGATATAGAATAGATATAGATCTATATAGCTATATATAATCTCTCAATGTATGTATATATATATATATATACATGTATATATTCTATTGCTATATATATATATATATATATATATATATATATATATATACATATGTCCTTAAATCTACATATCTAATCTACATCGAATATATAACCAGATCTATAACTAAACTATATCTGTATATCTACAGCTATGTTTACACTATACATATCTATGGCTAAACTAAATATATCTATCCTTAAATCTTTAATCTATATATATATATATATATATATCTATATTCACATCTGTATTTATATATTTAATCCATAGCTATAGCTAATCTCTCTCTCTCTCTAAATATTTGGATGTATATATATATAAATATTCAGCAGCCACTCACATAGGCGGGGAGAGTTTATGAAGGGGCAAGGACAATTTCCATTGTCCTTGCCATTCATGGTGAGTACAGGGATGTAGAAACATTTAATGTGCTATTTACTGAAAAGCATCTTACTTTGCAGTCGACAGCAAATAAACTATCACTGTGCATATGCCCACTTGGTGGCAGCATTGCCCCAAATATGATATTTATTAATGCTGAAATGCACCAATTAATTTAATAACGTCGATTTTTTTTCAACATATTTGGAGGGGCGGGAATCATTTTCGGGGGCGAGTAGGTTGAGTAAGTAACTTGTAAATAATTTGCAAAGCACGTATTTATCTTATCTCTCTACATATTTAATCTTGATGTATATATCTATATCTAATCTATACCCATATCTAATCTATATCTAAGATATATCAATGTCATTCTTCATCAAATCTATATCTGTATCTCTCTCTCTCTCTCTATTTGATATCTGTTAAATTTTCGAGTACTCTGTGTGAATCCTGTCAGGGTCCGTAGGCCTAGTGATCAATTAGTATTTTCAATAGCAATCTTTTCTTTTGGGTCTTCAAATTATTCCTAGTCCGCCCGCAAAGCTCCCGGATTGTCAAGATTGTAATGTTGGACAGTAACAGTCTAGTAGTTCAGGAGGAAGGTGCACTACCAGTTATGTAAAAGCCAGTAAAGACGTGTTTGTAAGTCTCAGGGCCTCATTACACGGTAGGCGGTAAGGGTTTACCGGTATTTTACCGGTACCGGTAAACCCTTACCGCCTTACTACGAGGTCCCTTTGCGGGTTGGTGCCTTAACGCCTGCTTTTAGAAGGCGTTAAAAAACGAACCCGGAAAGGGACCGGGGTGCTAATTACGGTACCACAATTTGCGGTACCGTAATTAGCGCCTTCCCCATTCCCATTATGCCCTATGGGGCAGAAATGGGAATGGGGAGGGGCAATGGAGGAAGGAGGAATTACCGCCTTCCCAACCTTGGAATAGGGCGGTAATTCCCCTTTCCTCCAAGGCGGTACCGGTAAATTACCGGCATGAACCATGGCGCTAATAGCGCCATGGTTTACTGCCTACCGTGTAATGAGGCCCTCTGTCTCTGTGTTCTTATTGAACTGCTCAGCCACAGAGCTGGACAATCGGCCTTGGGCTGGGACACTGGCGACGAAGGGAGAATGCCCACGTTACCGCTGGCGGCGGCTCCGGACACAGAGGAGGTGCACGCCATGGCGGTAGAGGAACGTGCCTGCTGACCGGCGCTGGTTCTCTGGTCGCTCCAAGGAGACGGAGCTCATCGGATGAGCCACCCGTTTCTGTGGTGGTGAGTGGGGACATGAGGCTTTGGAGCACGATCAATGGATCACAGAAGAGCGGTGCTCATGCCTATTTAAGGTGCCAGCCAATGCAATCACTCTCCTCATTGAGGCAGTGGACATGCCTGTTCAGGCGTCCGCGGGAGGCTCTGTGGGGCTCAGAAGATCACTGCTGGTGCATGTGGTCGACTTGAACAGGGTGGGGGGAGGTGACCCCACACCTGAACCACACGGAAGGATCTCCCTGTAGCTCCCTTGAAGAGTGGACATCGTAGGGTGACACCAGGGGCCAGTGCCCACAAGGGAAGGGGTATAAAAGGACCTGACACAGAATTACAATGTTGGACCAGGACATCCCAGCTGCGCTCCCCATATCACACCAGCACAAGGTCCACATAGAGCGCAGGAGTCGCTGGCCGTCCAACTGCCAGGCGCTTTTGACATTTTTGACACCAGCAATATGGGGCCATGATGGGAGAAATGGACTTAGATGTGGGAGCCAGAGGGCCCATGCAGGATGCAATGCCTATATAAATTGGCTGTGGGCTCTGCCACGAGGGACATCTTTGACGAGTTGCCCTCGGACTCCATTGACACCATTCAAGACTTGAAAGAGGCATGGCCACGTACTTCACTCCACACACAAATGCGGATTATGAAAGACACATATTCCACAGCACCAAACAGTTGAAAGCGGAAACCATCGATGCATTTGTTATGAGGTTATGCAGAAAAATGAAGCACTGTGATTTGGGCAATTATTCTAATACCGAAGCGCTGAGGTCTCAAATCCTAGCAGGCTGTGAGTCTCACACATTTCGAAGGTAAACGGTGTCAGTGAACAAGTTTACAAAACATTGTCAAAAAGGCCCTGACTATGGGCAGCCAGTGCAGACATGTACCCCTACGGAGATAAAACACCACTAAAATGCCTTGGACAGTTCGAATTAAAGTGTCGATATAGGACCCAGGAAAAAACAATACCCATCCATGTCATCTCTATCTTGATGGAATGTGGGTGCATTCTTAGTTTCAGAACATCGGTGGACATGGGACTAATTAGCGTGCTGTACAAACTAATGGTCCCCAAATACACCGACACAGTAGACAAAATAAATCAGTTGTATCGCAAATCTATTCAAGGGCATTGGAAGACTGCACAACTAACAGATCAAGCTACACATCGATGAAGAGGTCACACCGGTGGCGCAGCATTACAGAGGTACCCCCATAAACATGCAGCGCCAGATGGAAGAGGAGATCCACAAACTCCTCGAGCAAGACATAATTGAACCAGCCATGGGACCCAAGGACATGGGTATCCCCCATAGTGTCCGTGCCAAAAAAGGGATCAGACACTTTTCGAATATGCGTTGATATGCGAAGGCCCAATCTAGCCATCAAGAGAGAAAGATATCTCGCTCCCCTCATCACCGACATTATCCATCACTTGAATGGGGCAAAAGTATTCTTAAAACTTGATCTACAAAAAGGCTACCACCAACTGGTACTAAGCCCGGAGAGCAGATGCATCACGACTTTCATAACACACCTGAGGCTCTACCGGTACAAGAGGTTGAGGTTCGGTGTTTCATCATCAGCCTAAATATTTGAAGCTGAGATTCACAACATAATAAACCACATCCCAAACTGTATAAACTACAGTAATGACATTCTGGTTTTTGGCACGGATGCGGAAAGACATGATGAGACTCTATCCAGTGTGTGTATGGTGCTGGCGGCAGCAAATCTCACCTTAAATAAAGACTAATGTGAGTTCAGGAAAGAGACACTCTGTTAAAAAAAGGCACGATGTCCGACTGGGAAAAGGTCACAGCACTAAACAAAATCCCACCGCCCTCAAATATTTCAGAGCTCAGGTCGTTTCTAGGGCTTGCAAGATATTGTACTTGATATATCAATGGTCTTTCTACCATCAGTGAGCCACTTTGTGCGCTCACAAAGCACGGGATATCTCTCAAGTGGAAAGCTGAATGTCAACAGGCATTCATGGACATTAGGAATCACCTTGGACATGCTGAAAACATGGCGTACTTCAACGCTGACAGAGAATCAGAACTAACAGTGGACGGGATCCCCATAGGGCTTGGAGCTATACTAGACCAAAAAAATAAGGACAACTCAACCCAAAAGACACATTGTCCCTTACGGCAGCCAGAGCTTGTCTAAAACAGAGCAGGCCTATTCTCTGGCCGAGAAGGAGAGCTTGGCTGTAATCTGCGCTTGTGAACATTTTCATTTCTTTTTCTATGGGAAACCGTTCCAGATTGTCATGGACCACCAGGCTCTGCTATTCCTGTATGGTAATCCTCAAGCAAAGATGCCACCCTGCATCACCAGGTGGGGGTTAAGTCTTCAAGACTATGTCCAAGGCCGAGTGAGGCACCTGAGCCATCAGTGGCAGACAGATAGATCAGGTACTTAATTCAACAAGCATCCCACGTGGCATTGACCCCACATGCCTCACCCAGGAGGAGGACGCCGATCAGGAATGTCAGATTGTCTGCGAGGGAATACGGACGGGCAGATGGAAGAAGGCAAAAGAAAAGGGTTGCTTGGAAGATGAAGAGGTGTGGAAAGACGTTGAATGCATGATACAGCTAAAAGAAGAACTAGCCCTGTCTGAAGACAACCTACTACTCAAAGGAAATAAACTGGTTGTGCCTGCTCGACTAAGGAAACAGATGCTGGATATCGCTCACAAAGAGGATGCTGATACAAAAAATATGGTCCCCGAAGCTCGACTCAATGGTGGAGGAATTACTGCGTGAATGTCCCACGTTGTCTTCTCACACCGACCAGGCACCCTGAGCCATTGTGCATGTAGGAACTCCAAAAGGTGTCTGGGAAGTTGTGGTGGCTGACCTCTTCGGCCCTATCGAGGTGTACCGAGAGAATCCCCAGCCGGCCCATAGAGTTGGGGTTTGCTCTGCAGTACTTTAAAATGAGATAGCGGCACCTTGAGATGGATGGGGCTGCAGGGTTTCTTACTCCAGCACCAATCAATAAGGACAACTCAGTGGTTTGGCAAAGGGGAGTCAGTTTAATGACAAGTACAAAAAACGTGAAAACATGGAAATCGACAGCAGTGCGACAGCCCGTCTCACTTAAACTCCCTCGAACGTCATACAAAACATGACTTTTAAACTCAAAACGCATCATAATCTGACGTGTAACACTCAAAAGTTAACATGCAATTCTATTGGTTGGAAAAAGGTAACTTTAATATAGGTGCTATATCTGTATATGGTAACGGAGTGAGGGGATTGGGTAAATACTGTCAGGTGGGCATCTAAGCCCTTCCTTCATAAATGACTACTGTAAACATCACTAAAAGTATGTCGTCTCATTGGTTCTACTAACTATAGGACCCTAGATTATTTGGTCCACTGTGTTTGGGTTGGCATCAACCCCATGCATAACTCTCCACTTTGCCTAGCAGCATGCAGAATGGTCAGCCGGTGCAGGATGTCCCTTAGCTAACCCTGCCTTCTTTTAATCAATCATCACTTTATGGGCTATGTGTCAATTAGTCCACTGTGGTTGGCCCCGAAACTGCATCTTCTGTCTGGGAAAAGTTTTGATATCTCTGTCTGGGCCGGTGCCAGGCATAGGTGTGAAACCATGCCTCCTTTCACTCGGCTGGTCACGTGCTAGTACACCATGGATTTGCATCATTTCTCTCCATTTGTGCATTTGATTTTCATTTCATCCTGCCACCTGCATTCGCTTTCTTATCTCTATTCTTCAGATGCAGGATATTCTGTTCTTAGCTCCAATTAAAAGTAGCTACTGTCTGCAGCTTCTATCTATGTGACCTCGGTTTCCCTAGCACGAGCTGCCTCTGCTGAGTTTTGATTCAGCCTTTTTCCTCTTGATGCTAGAATATGAAACTTCTTGCGTTTGGCCTGTAATAACCTGGGTAGGTTCTGCTTTTTATGCAAAGTGGATCCGCACTTATAATATTGTGCTTTGTTTTGAGGTAGATTATGTGCAATGGCGCTTGCCGCTCTATTCTTCTACTTAGCATAGCAAGCCGCACTGTTTTCTTTAGCTTCTTGTCGTTCCAAGCATACGAACAGGCGTTAGCTGGTTGAATATCTTTATCATGCTTTCAGCTTATCTCTCTCGTATTTCAACAATGTTCTCTTCTTTTAGTTTCGCAATATCTTTATTCCTGGCGTTTCGTCTCTTTGTGTAATGCTTGGGTCGTCATGTCTTCTATCTGTACGTTAGTCCGGGCCCTCGTGATGTCACCATTCACCCTTCATTAAGGATTTTGTGGGTTCTTCCTGTACAGTACTTAAACAATCTTCATTTCGTTTCATTTGCTGGTAGGGTTTTCTCAATGGGTACCTTACTGCCATGGTTGTCTGGTTATTGGTACTTCAATAGGCATTGTTCTTCTGATAGGTACTGGGTAGAGCCCTACTGTGGCACTCTTCTGGTTTATTTGCTCATCATACATCACATATTTCGGTGTGAGTGTTCCTGGTACTTCAAAATGGGCGACTGGAGCGCAGGCTATATTTAGGACCTCCTCTACAGAGGGTAGAATGTATGTGCAAGCCATCATAGACGAATACTTGCGATTCCCAGAGGTGCAAATAGTGTCATCCACAGCAGCGCATCACATCATAACCGTGCTGGACCGTATCATTACGGCGTATGGTATCCTGCAGCAGGTCAAGATGGATAACGGGCCCCCGTTCACAAGTCAAACTTTAAAACCTTTGTGGAGTACATGGGGTTCCAGCATTGAAGAATAACCCCTCTGTGGCCTCAGGCCAACGGGATGATTGAACACTTCATGGGCAATCTGAAGAGGGCAATTCGAATTGCACATATCAAGGGACAGTCCTATGAGCAGGTACTACACCAAATGTTGCGGACTATCGTAACACAATGTATGGCTCAACAGGGCCATGCCCTGCGGAAGTGATGTTCGGAAGAAGCATCCGTACCCAGCTACCGCTGCATCAAGATGAGAGCGATCAATACAAGGATGATGAAAAGGACAAACGGGCCAAGGAGAACATGAAAATGTATGCTGCTGGCAAGAGAATAGCTAAAGACGGCTCTCTTAAAGTAGGGGAGGTAGCGATTGTCAAACAGCCGCAGACCAGCAAGGACACGGCTGCCTTCCATGAAGACCCACTTATCATAACGGCAAGGAAAGGCTCGATGGTCACTGCGGAAGGAGATCAATGACAATTCACAAGAAATTCCTCACACTTCAAGAGAATGACACTGGCGGGTATACCAGGAAGACACCGCTCATGTGAAAGATCGGACAACTTCTCTTCGGATGAGTCCCACCAAGGTGATGGAGAAGACTCTGAGGTGGCTGAACCAGATCACCAGTTGCCGGAAGAACCACTGGCAATATTGGAGAGATGAGGCGCCTGCCCGCAACAAGCAAGAACCAGACCACGTAGACTGATTGAAGAGCTAGATTAACAGTAGCGTGTTGGACAGTAACAGTCTAGTAGTTCCGGAGGTGGGCGGGACCGTGAAGTGGGGAGGGAAGTGACGCGAAAAGGAAGGGGCAGTACGAGCTACGCAAAAGCCAGTAAAGATGTGCTTGTAAGTCTCCCTGTCTCCGCGTTCTTATTGAACTGCGCAGTGGCACAGCTCGGCAATCGGCCTTGGGCCAGGACAGAGATTAAACCAAAAGGTTATCATAGTGGGATCATCATAATTTTTGAAAAATTGGATATTTGTCGGTAAGCAGGGGATCAGACTATGCAGGTCCAATGCTTTGTGTTTAATCTTGAATGCAAATTCCAGGTGAAAATTAGGGAAAACATTAATGTGAGGCACGTGGGAGAAGGGGGGGTGGTGGTTAGTGTTATAGGGTGTACCACCAATGCAGAGAAAGGTTTAAGAAAAAAGCTGTGGCGAAAAACAGCCAAATTCAGGCGAGGTTTGACGAAGGTATTACATGAAACACCATTATCACGTGAACCCCTCCAGGCATTGCCATGGAGAGTTATCTTAGACCACCTCCAGGTGTCACCATGGAGAGTTACCTTACACCCCCTCCAGGCGTTTCCATGGAGAGTTATCTTAGACCACCTCCAGGCGTTGCCATGGAGAGTTATCTTAGACGCCCCCTCCAGGTGTTGCCATGGAGAGTTACCATAGACTCCCTCCAGGCGTCGCCATGGAGAGTTATCTTAGACGCCCTCCAGACGTTGCCATGGAGAGTTACCTTAGACCCCCTGCAGGCGTTTCCATGGAGAGATATCTTAGACCCCCCTCCAGGCGTTGCCATGGAGAGTTATCTTAGACGCCCCCTCCAGGTGTTGCCATGGTGAGTTATCTTAGACCCCCTCCAGGCGTTGCCATGGAGAGTTATCTTAGACCCCCTCCAGGCGTTGCCATGGGGAGTTACCTTAGACCCTCACTGGGGGTTGCCATGGAGAGTTACCTTAGACCCCCTCCAGGCGTCGCCATGGCGAGTTATGTTAGACCCCCTCCAAGCGTTGCCATGGAGAGTTATCTTAGACGCCCCTTCCAGGCGTTGCCATGGTGAGTTATCTTAGACTCCCTCCAGGCGTTGCCATAGAGAGTTATCTTAGATGCCCCCTCCAGGTGTTGCCATGGTGAGTTATCTTAGACCCCCTCCAGGCGTTGCCAAGGAGAGTTTTCTTAGATGCCCCCTCCAGGCGTTGCCATGGAGAGTTATCTTAGACCCCCTCCAGGCGTTGCCATGGGCAGTTACCTTAGACCCTCACCGGGCGTTGCCATGGAGAGTTACCTTAGACCCCCTCCAGGCGTTGCCATGGAGAGTTACCTTAGACCCCCTCCAAGCGTTGCCATGGAGAGTTATCTTAGACCCCCTCCGGGCTTTGTCATGGAGAGTTATCTTAGACCCCCTCCAGGCGTTGCCAAGGAGAGTTTTCTTAGATGCCCCCTCCCGGCGTTGCCATGGAGAGTTATCTTAGACCCCCTCCGGGCGTTGTCATAGAGAGTTATCTTAGACCCCCTCCAGGCGTCGCCATGGAGAGTTATGTTAGACCCCCTCCAAGCGTTGCCATGGCGAGTTATCTTAGACGCCCCCTCCAGGCGTTGCCATGGAGAGTTATCCTAGCTTTCTGAGTCCTTTTCAGCTGAGACACCTCCTGTTTTGAAGGGCTGGGGAGAGGTGAGTGTCCCAGTCAGTCCTGGATGAGCATGTCACAACTGGAATTGCCTGGCTGCCTCATGCACTGGGTGGCGCTGTCTAGTGACCTGGGGCAGACTAGCAAAAAGCTTGTGAAAAGCTACCGTCCTGTTCAACCAGAGCAGCAGGTTCAAGGAGAACCCTAATCTTAGTCCAGAGCTGAAAAACAATATGGACATCCTTAAGTGCTTCAAAACTCCCCGCTGCGTGCCGATAAAGGAAAAACAAATACAGTCCCTCGTTTGAGCCAGTGCAAACAACACCTAGCCCCGGAACCGAGCTGCAGCGCAAAGCCCCAGAACCGAGCACACAGCACAGAGGTAACCAACTGAAACGTGGCTCAAATCTCCGACACAGTTTACAGCAGCGAGACCCAGGGCCTGGCCCCCAATGCCGAGCCGGACGACAGCATCCCAGCGCTATGCCTTCGCACACAGCTCGCACTGAGCCCTAATACTGAGTCCTGCCGCATCGCTCTGCGCCCATCCCACCATCATCCTCTAAGGCCTCCTGCCGCAGGAGCTTATATGCATCTGTGGGTGAGCACTGAGCCGGGCCTCCATAGCTGAAACTGGGTCCTTAGCCCAGAGGGTGTCAGCCCAGCTCTTCACTGTAGCGGCCTGATTGGGATTCTCGCTAGGGGGGCCAACTCTTTGATAGTCTGTCGCAGGACACTTGTGCACAAGGCGGCGATGACGTCACAACGTTTGGCCCGGCCCTTTTTTGGATTTAATTTTTTTAATGACTCTTAATTCATGGCTTAATTGAAATGCAAATGGTTTGTCCTTGAGAGGTGATGGTCACGATTTTTAACTGCAAACATGACCCTCAGGACCCCATGAACAAACCATTAGCATTTGAATGAAGCCAGGTGTCCGAGCGTTACAACTCGACCTGCAGGCTTAAAAGGAGCCAGGGCTGCAGAGCTGCCCAGAGAAAGAAAGCAGCAGGCGGCACTCTGATAGCCACTCTGCAAACTGCGGGACTGAGTCCATAATTGCCGGACAATCCCGCGAAATCCGGGACAGTTGGTCACCCTAATTCTCGCGCCACTCCTGGATTGCCCCCTCCTTTACTGTAAAAATGGCGGCGGCATCCTTTCCAGCTTTGCAATGCAAGGAATACGGTGTCCTAGATCCTGGCGCTGCACAGGATGGGTTCGTTTGCACCCTGCCGTTCCCACACCCCTGCAGGCCCTGCCTGTCCCCGAGTAAGCACTCCCCTTCTTCTGATCCTTTCAATGGCCTCTGAATTTGACCACTTCAGCACCCCCCCAGGGTAGGATGAAGGCATTGGAGTTGGTCACCTTAGAATTGTTCATTGGACATATCGTTCTCCAGCTCCCCTTTTTTGGCCCCAGTTCCTATGATATTCTAGACCCCAGCCTCAGTTCTAATTGGAAATATAATTTTCATATGTGTCCATATTAGGGTGACCAGATTTCAAAAAACAAAACCCGGGAAGGGCAATGGAAATAGAAGTAGGACTAAAGTAAATACACATACACCTTCAGTCCTACTTCTATGTTGCTGCCCAGTGCACCAGGCGGGGAGACGGGTGTGGTAACAGGCACACTACTCTCATTGGAGGAGAGCACCGGGAAGGGGAAGGGGGAGGAAATGGGTTCGTGAAAAGCATTTCACTCCCCCATTCGCACAGGAAGAGTTGCGCCGGAACCCTATTTCAGGAATTCGAAATCAGGGCCCGGCAAAAAAAGGGACCGTAGGCAAAACCTCAGACAGGGTTTATAAAATAACAAAAACTCCCGGGTCCCCGGGACTTCAGGTGATTTCCCCGGACTGTCCCGGGAAAACCCTTACATCTGGTCACCCTAGTACATATGTTTCTCCACCTGGCCTCTGCTCGTGGTCTTATTGTCTTTCAATCTGCAGCACTGCCGGCCCGTGTTGGGCATGTTTACAGGAACAGATTCTGGGATTGCCCTATTTCAATGGGCTGCATTATGCTTTATCTTATGTCAATAGGCTTTTATGCAGTGTCAAATAACCCATGTACTAGTTTCAGAGCACCCAGGTTTACCCGTGGTTTCGCAAGTGTGCCCCCACCATGGGTATGCAGACCATAGCCTGTGGAGGAAAGTAAATAAGCCGGGGCGGGGGGGGGGGGGGTGCTACAAGCACAGGGAGGGCAGGGTGCAGCAAGGGGAAGAATGCCCTGCCCTGGCATGGGTGAGCGTCGGTACTGCTAGCTGTACCATGGTTCTGCCAAAGGCAGGAGGCTATATCCCGATGTCTTCGGGTAATTGGGTTGTGTTGCCAAGGCAGAATTGGAGAATTGCAAGTCAGCGAACAATGTACAGTTGTCTATGTTTGTCCCACACATGAGTGTTCACCGGGTGCAGTAGTTGTTCCGCTCCTCAAAGGGCAAGCTAAGCTTCATGGCGCTAACTTGCTATAGTTCAAGTAGAGGGGGGCAGGAAGTCTAGCCTGAGAAATTTAGTAGAGAATCTGCCATGCAGTAAAAAATAATAGGAGGAACAATTATACAAAAAAACCCTCTCCAATAGGCACAAGTTTTGTTTGGAAGCAATTCGATCCCAAAAGTGATTTAGGTGCTCGAAATTGTAGCAGAAAAGCTATAATCGTTATTTAGGATTTAGCTAGTTTAGCTGGTAAAAGTACATATTAAAATAATAAGAATGATTAGTTTCTATTTATATAATCTTTATTCAGAACGTAATATCACTCCCTGGAAGTAGAACCTCACACTTTAAAATGAAATATATATTTTGATGTAAAAAAAGGCTAGTTAGTATGATGTGTTTCTCTTTTTTACCACACAGTAATTGGGGTAAAAAAAAGCACAACCTCGAAGCGCTACAATATTTATAAATGTACAGTTTGAACGTAACCTACTGCGCCGGTAGCTTTGTCCACATCAAGAGCCTGAAATAATGGACTCTCCAGATGTTTTGGACTGCAACTTCCATGGCCCCTCTCCTTTGACTTTGCTGGCTAGCAATGGTTGGGAGATAGGTTGCAGGACATCTGGGGAGCCAGAGCTTGCAGGCTTACGTGCTGGTGCTACATTTACTCCTAGTGTTTGCCTTTAGCCCCTTTCATCTAGGCCTGTTGAGCTAGCTGAATGCTTAACTTTACTGTTACTTATAGTGCCTCGTGTCACACCATTTTACTTCGAGGCACTTTATGAGGCACTCCTCCTTACTGCCACCTCCTTTGCCAGGGAGTACCACTCAGCTAGTGCAAAAAACCCTGAAACAGACTTTTAGCAAACAGTTCCCAGACAATCTTTTGTTAAGGTCCATTCAAAACACATTAGTTACCAAATCAAAATCGTTGTTCATGCTATCAACCTCGGAGGGGTGCAAGGCCGAGCTGGCGCGTGCGGTCCGCGAACCTGCAACCCCCTCGGTGGGCAAACAATAAACAGACCGTATCAGCAACTGCATTGTGTTCACTCACCAGTAGGAGGCAGGCCAGGAGGTCTATCCCTTCTGAGTCCAGCCTGTAGGAGAGAAGAGATGATGAGGATGGGGTGGAGCTCTCACAACTGCCCACACTGGAATTTAGAGGGGGCAATCAGCTATCCCCATTTGCACACCCCATACCATGACCACACTTCCAGAGACACCCAATAGAAAGCCACACTCAGGTGACGCCGGGTTGAATGTGTACATGCGGAGGACTGGTGCCCACTGGATGTATTGCTTGATGTGTTAATGTTCCTCCTTGTGGTTAGTCCACCCTCCTTCCTTCACCTGCGTTCTGCCTTAAGCAAATTATTTAACTTTGCGGTTCACAGGAGAGGGAGAGTTTGTTTTGGAGACTATTTCCTTGGGACATTTCCAGTGTGCCGCTGCTTTTCCCTCAAGATTTTCTCCCTAGTTCCCTCCCCGAAAACGCAAATGTGTGCTTCGCTGACATGCCATAAACTGACTAGCCACTGGAACTCGAATTTGAATCATTTGTATCGCGCTCGCGACAGACTGAACTGAATCTGGGCGCAGATGTTAAGCATAGACTCAGAGCACATATGGGATCATGGGAGCAGCAAGCTGAAGATTGAATCATCAAAGGCAGTGGCGGCTGGTGAGTTTTAATGCAGGTGGGGCGGTAAGTTCCCAGTGTGAACTTGGGAGCGAGCGAGTGCGCGCAGCGCGCGAACCCACACCACCCAAGGGGGGTGTGGAGGGGTTCTCCCCCCGCAACATTTTTGAAAAATGGCCTCCAGAATGTGCTATTTACTGTCCAAAACCCACCAAAATATGACATAAAAAGCAAGGTTTTACATACTAATGGTGGTACATTATTCTTATGTGTGCAAGTGTGGTAGTGTATTTTACAGCAGCTTGTATTGAGAATAGCTGGTACTATGGTGTATGCATAAAGAAATTCATCATTATATAGTCAGTAATGATGGAAAAATATCATTATGTCATGCTGTTACTGGCATTCATATGCATTCATCCTCTTACTAAGGTGGGATTTTAGGCATTTTCTGAAAGGGGGGGAACTAAGCTAAAATATTACTTTTTAACCGCTTAATCGTGACCAACAAAATCAAGGTCAGTGGTGGTCAGAATCTTCAGGTGTGGTGCGTGAAGATTAAAGTCTGATTCATGAGGTCCAGGTGGTAGTGGTAGGCTGGTGAAGGTAGGGTCAGGGTACTTGCATCGAGATAATGATCGCCATCTTCTGCAAGGTATGAAGAGGGCGATTCAACACGCAAGACGCTTTTCTGGCAACCAGACAGGCTGGATGGTGTGTGAGGTGGTGGTATCTGGGAGTGATTGATCCAATCAAAAGCCTGGATCACCTGCAGGGACTTCGGAGGTGAGTGCTGGCTGGCAAAGAAGTGGATAGTTTCGGGTTGCCCCATGCAGAGGAAATGGCCTGTGTTTCGATCACCCTTAAGTGCCCATCACACAATGGTTGAGGACTAGAATGGCTGATGGGCTCCTGGGTCCAGGGTTTACTGCAGGAGATGATGGTTCCGGGTCAGGTGTTCAGTGTTGTGCCAATGGGAGGCCTAGAACACATGCTTGGACTGCGGAGGCGAGGATGAGCCAGCGCAGGGTCAGACTGGTTGCATAAAATTGTCTCTGGAACCAATGAAAAAGTGGCCCACAGTTGCAAATGGCAATTCATTCATTTTGTGACACTGTTTGAATAGTACACAAGGGGAGTTTTTTTAATAAAATGTGATACAAATTGTACATTTTAAAGATATGTATTCCACAACACTGGCTAAACCAACTAGCCGCATAGTGAAGTAACTTGTCATCAAACTGGCTCACAGCACAATTTTGCATTCCAATCCGAGCCTAGCCAGTGGTAAGTTCCTAATGTCACTGGGAAGAATCTTTTGATTGATAGTTCTGCAAACTTATCTGCGCACACGTTTCCATTAGATGCGCTAATGGCAAATACAGAGCGCTGTGTGGCAGACCATTTCTTAAAAAGAGAACATTACACACACGCGGTTTGCGGCAATATGTTATTAAATGCAAGACACACGTGCAAACATAAAATGAAAACATGATAATACATACAACGACAATATAGAACAAGGCAAGAGGAATTCCTTTTAGTAGCTACAAACACAAACCATTATTGTGAGGTGCATTCGTTCAGCTAGCAAAACACTCTTTTAAAAAGGAATGCATATAAAACGTTCCGACTGGTTTGAATGAATATTGAATGGGGCATTGCTAGTTGTGCAGCAGAAACATTAAATTCCAAGTGCGTCATCGTCATGTATGTTTGTTTTAATTATTCTGCCACCAGAAACACTGTTTGGCCTGCACCTGAACCTTGAAGGAGTGTTTCATGCATTATCTCCCGGCTCAAGACAAGACTATGATGAGACTGAAACTTTCAAAAGCACTGCAAAGTGTGTGATTTCGCCTAACTCCAAGCTTGCAGAATGCTCCCAGCTGAATGTAGAAGCACACATGGCATGCACATCTCGCAGCCTCCTTCTTTCGTTTCTTGGAAACGGCCAGGCAGAAGGAGAAAGCGAAAGGTGTACATTTCGTTTTAGCATATTAAGTGGCTTAGGCTGGAACGACAGGCCCCAGAGACAGCACAATGGACGGGCGGGGACTCGCGACACAAAGAGAAGCACGCATGAGGGCCAGGGTGCCTTCAGAAACTAAAGTATTTTAACTTGTGTTTCTCTCTCCGGCCCTGCTGTCTATACAAAAAAGACTAATCCGGTATTGCACCATGACAAGGACTGTGCAGCAGCGTGCGGCCCTCCCTTGACAGTCACGCACTTGGCATCATTCTCTGAGGCCAGCATCAATGGCAAATACCATTGGAACGGTATATTACATTAGTTGTGTGCACGAACTTTAAACGTTATCAAAACATTCCTATAACCTCAAAGCTGGTGTGTGAGAGCGAGGATCACCCTTGTCTCTCCAGTGCACGGCCCTCTGCTGCCGCGCTTTCCAATCATCAGAGAAATTATCCCCAAGGAATGAAGATTGAGGCATTCTTACCTGTACAACTACACCGTACAAGGTCCACTACTGGAAACACGCGTGTTCCGACCCACAATGGAACATAAACGAGACGTTAAAGTGAGAGAAAGTGGCACGCCATCATCCGACCTCACCCATAATACTCAATGTCATTGGCTGACAAACAGCCAATGACATTCTTCAGTAAAACTTGCTAGCCAGTGAACTACGCCTCACAGTAAGTTCAGATCCTCCTGGTGCGCTGTTTGCGCACAGATCAATACTGGCGGGGCCACCCCTCTAGCGCCCCGCCAGCCTCCTGCATTGTGAATGCTTACGTAGAGTGCGTGGAGCTATCAGCTCCACGCACTCTACAATAGAGAAAATCTCCGTAAAACGGGACGCGCCCCTGTGTTAAGGTGGCAGGCCCAGCCAGCCACATTGAAGACTGAACTTTGCAGAGCAGCAGATTAATTATTTATTTATAATTAATCTGCCGCTCTGCAACATCGATTTTCCGGCACGCTGCGCTGTGTGCAAAATGTTATCTGCACACTCTGTGGGTGGGAGCCCTGGGGTGGGGGGGCGGCGCCCCCCCGCCCTATACAAGCGACCGCCACTGATCAAAGGCCTGCTTACTGGGAGAGACGACTGCATCTCTTGGCTCTACTTTTGTCTGTATCTCAGCTGCATTAATTCCCTGACTGACCACTGGGTGTCACTGCTGCATCTCTTGTGTCTAATTTCTTCTCTATCTCAGCCACAGTAATTCACTGACTGGTCACTGGGTGTCACTGCTGCATCTCTTGTGTCTACTTTCTTCTGTACCTCAGCCGCATTCATTCCCTGACCGACCACGTGGTGTCACTGCTGTATCTCTTGTGTCTACTTTCTTCACTATCTCAGCTGCATTCATTCCCTGACTGACCACTGGCTGTCACTGCTGAATCTCTCGTGTCTACTTTCTTCTCTATCTCAGCCACAGTAATTCACTGACTGGTCACTGGGTGTCACTGCTGCATCTCTTTCTGCCAGTTGCAGTCTGTATCTCAGCCACAGTAATTCTCCTCCTGGCCAATGCTGTATCCCAACCACTGTAATTCCCTGACCGACCACTGGTTGTCACTGCTGAATCTCTCGTGTCTACTTTCTTCTTTATCTCAGCTGTATTCATTCCCTGACTGACCACTGGCTGTCACTGCTGAATCTCTCGTGTCTACTTTCTTCTTTATCTCAGACACATTCATTCCCTGACTGACCACTAGGTGTCACTGCTGCATCTCTTGTGTCTACTTTCTTCTGTACCTCAGCCACATTAATTCCCTGAGCGACCATCTGGTGTCACTGCTGCATCTCTTTCTGCCAGTTGCAGTCTGTATCTCAGCCACAATAAGTCTCCTCCTGGCCAATGCTGTATCCCAACCACTGTAATTCCCTGAGCGACCACTGGGTGTCACTGCTTCATTTATTTCTGACCTCTTCCTTCCGTATCCCAGCCTCTGTAAATTCCAGTCTGGCCACTGTGTGTCACGGCTGCTTCTCGCTTTGGACACTCCCTTCTGTGCCTCTGTCACAATAATTCTCTGATTGGACACTTGTTATCTCAGCTACATCCGTGGGTCCTGCGGCTGTCTATATCTCAGCACAGGCTTGAAGCAATGTCTGCCCGATCTTCCTATGACCTTGCCTAGTGCGATATTCTGCATGGAATCACAACCCCCCTCATAATGCACCCGTGTTTCACTACCCCCGGCAGGACATCCACCGCTTGCACTACACTCTCATCTGTCCACACTCTGCAGGACCTCAACCAAGGTCATACTGAGACTGGCCACTAGGTGCTTCCAACAAACCAATGGTATTTGCTAAGTGACCAACAGAGGATACTGATGGACCAGTGGCTCTGCTCCTTCAATCCTTCTGCCCACTTCCATAGCCTGAGAGATAACTAACATGACAATTGCTCTCTTGCAACCTTGCCAGGATTTCTTCCAGTGCCATACTCTGAATGGGGACCATGCGTCCCTGATGCGCCAGTGTCTCTGTGCGATACCCGCCCTTGTGGCTGATGCACTCAACACCTGGCTGATGCCATACTCTGTGTGGGCACTTGGTGTCCCTGTTCAATCCCTTCATGTGCTATACCCAACATGCATGATGTCATCCCCTGAGCCGCCACTAGGTGTCCCTGTTGCACCAGTGTCTCTGTGCGATACCCACCCTCATGGCTGATGTTGTACTCTGAGTGTTCAATAGGTGCCATCGCCACATGCGGGTATCTTTTGACTCCATGACTCAGCAGCCCCAGGGCGGCTACAGGTTCTTTTCTGTAAACCATGTTGCAGGAAAGTCAGGCCCAGATTTGAGGAACAGTGTACATTAAGCCGCGGAATGTACTTAACAACGTTGCATGTTTTCTAAATTCTGTACTTTTGAGAAGGTCTGAGAAGCATGGAAAGTGAATGCCACTGTTGCCAAGGCCTCCTACTGCTGCCCTCTTGCTGTGCCCACCCTGAACTGTCCAGCTACGGTAACTCACTTTATGGAGGTGAATGGTTGACCTGCAGCTGCCATTGGCCCAGGCAGAGCGGCATGCCAGTCAGGATCCCTTTGATTGGCTCAGTCAATGGACCTGACGTTTCCGGGTACCATTGTGGAGATGTTCCCTGGAATGGGGGTCCAGTGGCATTCTACTCTGACGCCTGGCTTAGGGTTTCCTTGGCTTTTCCTGCATTAGTCGCCTCGGGTATTAGCGTGGTTGGAATGGCCATGGAACTGTAAGCAGTGGCCTCACTGTATCCCCCAGCCCGGCCCCCTGCCACAATCCCAGAGAGTGGTTAGTTAAGTGACTTAGAATGGGGCCCGAACATATGACTGGAAACCCGCACGCCTGGGATCGGTGGGGGACACAGTGACATCCTACCTTGGTGCGTGGTTAATGAGTGGTTGGCTTCTGTACCGGGGGAAGTTGTACGCTTTGAATTCGGGGTTTGATGTTATTCCGGCCCACATATCCTCTGTCGGGGTGCCTGATGGGAAGAAAGCAAAGTAGAAGAGACAGTAAGCATTGGACGTGCCACATGACTTTAAATGTGCATGAGTCTATAGCATGTATCTGTCAACCCAAATTCACCCGTCCATAGATCTGTCATGTATCCACCCACCCACTTACCAACCCACTCATCTTTATGCATCCACCTTACGTAGCTATTCCCTGACCTACAGGCTCATCAATACAGTGACACATCCCCACGCCCATCTATCTACCTATACACCCATCATCCAACCATTCATTCATCCATCCATCCGTCATTCATCCATCATTCATCCATCCATCATTCATCCATCCATCAATCATCATTCATCTATCCATGCAATCTTCATATCTTCCCTCCATCCACCCAAACCCTGGTACCCACACAATAGTCCACCCACCCTTCCATCCATTGATTCATCCATACATCCATACCTACATATCTCCCCCTATCCACGCAAACCCTCAAACCCACACAATAGTCCATCCAGCCTTCCATTAATTCATCCATTCATCCAACCTACATATCTTCCCCCGTCCACCCAAACCCTCGTACCCACACCATAGTCCATCCACCCTTCCATCCATTCATTCATCCAACCAACCATCATTCATCCATCCATCAATCATCATTCATCAATCATCATTCATCCATCCATGCAACCTTCATATCTCCCCCTATCCACGCAAACCCTCAAACCCACACAATAGTCCATCCAGCCTTCCATTAATTCATCCATTCATCCAACCTACATATCTTTCCTGGATTCACCCAAACCCTTGTACCCACACAATAGTCCATCCAGCCTTCCAGCCATTCATTCATACATCCATCATTCAGCAATCCATCATTCATCCATCCATCATCCGTCATTCATCCATCATTCATCCATCCATCCAACCTACTTATCTTCCCTTTATCCACCACTCAAACCCTCTTACCCACCCAACAGCCCACCCATCCAGCCGCCCCACATGTTCCCTCTATTCACCCAGATTTGCCTCTCCAGCCAACAATCCATTCATCAAAGCACCCATCCATCCCACATCCATGCATCCAGCATTCATCCATCCATCCATCTGAGCTTTTAGAGCCCTTTGGTTAACACACATGCAATGGATGGGATGCAGAATAACTCCAACACCAAATAATCGAACCAACTCTGGAAGATGGCAATGTATTTCCGTTTTAATATCAATTGTCTAAAACAGAGTTACAACGGACATCAACAGACGATCGCTCGAGTCGCTCAATGTATTTAATAAAAAATGACATTTCTATAGCAAATATTTGTCATACGTGATGTCATACTATGTGGTAAATACGAGAAACCTACGACAAATTGTGATAGGTTCAAGGGGAACATCTAAGTATACTTTCTATAAGGGGTTGGGTTGTGATTGGCTATCTATTGTCAGGTGGACAACTTATGCCTACCTTTAAAACATGTCATATTCAACTTTATTAAGTACACAGCATATAATTGGCTCTCAAACTATAAGGCCCTTCGTTATATAGCCTGCTACAATTGGATGGCACGCCTGTCCCAGTCTGCAACATTCGGCTCACTAGCAGCACCTAAGCTCATACCCCAGGTGCCAGGAGGTGGACTTGACTGTACCTCCCCACCCAATTAGCCCAATGTGTATGGTTAACCGTGCCTTCTGCCACGAAGATTGACTTTGAACTTTGCAGTGCATTCTTGTCTCTGGGAATATAAGGGAGTGCAAGCAAACACTATCGCTTGTTCTAGAACTCCTCTGCAAACTCTATTTCCATCCTTGGCTCATGTGACAAGAGACCATGATTTGGACTATTCTGCTGCATTTAATTGTCTTGTATGACTAAAACTTGGCACACATGGTGTTCTTTCTTCGCACCTTAACAAGGAATGATTCAGCTTCACACGTTGCCGCCTTCAAGAAAAGATAACCAGTCTTGGCTGCTTCAGCCTTGACACCAGGCCAGGCAGCTTCGCCATTCATTTCCATGATCCCAGCTAATTCTTTGCTGTGACACAGCTCTCGATCCTTCATTCTCTGTGAGTCTCAGCTTACTAATTCATGACACTGATGTCCAGTTTTCCATACAATGGCGGCTTTGCCTGCAGTCTATTCACTACTCATAGCCAGCTTCTAAGATTACTTGATCTTCTTGCGTTGCTGCATCTGTATAGTTATTGAACGGCTTGCATTTTCTGCAGTGCTCTTCACACGTGCAATCTTCTTTTCGCATATGAACGTTTACTCAATTCTTTATTTCGTCATCAGTTTCTATAAGGGTCCTATAACTTCTTCAGCCAGTCTTCTCTGTGCATCACACTTTGCTTCTTGTGACGTCACCAGCTCCTTTTCTTACTCTTTTTCATATTCCTTCAGAGATTTCCTCCATGAGATGGTCATCTCTTCAGGAGTATCTGATAGGGTTTTCTTAATGGATGCATTTTCTCAAAGGTTTGCTGCAGAATGGTCCCAACGGCTGGCATCAAACATGGCACAATCTCAGGCCTCCAACATACAGGTGGGATTGGGGAGGAACTTCCTGCAGAGGCATTTGATTGCTCCTCTACACATCATTCATCATTCATTCATCCAACCTACATAGATTGCCTTTATCCACTCCAATCCTCTTACCCACCCAACAGCCCATCCACCCATCCAGCCACCCCACATGCATTCCCTCTATCCACCCATACTCGCCTCGCCAGCCAATAGTCCATCCATCAAAGCACCCATCCATCCCACATCCATCCATTCATGCATTCATCTTGCCCTTGCATCATCCCTCTGTCCACTAAATCCCATCTAACAGTCCACCCCGTCCATAAATCCACCTTGCCTCTGTATCTTCCTCTATCCACCCAAGCCCACTTTCCTATCCTAAAGTGCTCCCATGCATCCATCCTCAACAAAACCCACCTACCACCCAATGGCCAATCCATCCATCCATCCATCCATCCATCCATCCATCCATCCATCCATCCATCCATCCATCCATCCATCCACCATAGCCATCCTAACCACATCTTTCCTCATCTTTCCACCCAAAACCATCTACTCACCCAAAAGTTAGTCCATCTTCAATCCATCACACATCTATCTGCTATTCACTAAAACCC